>NC_091079.1:78267500-79517500 GCF_032405125.1 Capricornis sumatraensis
GCCCGTCCAACGCAACAACAATGACCACAACCACACTGGTAACAACCTCCTGAGTGAGTTGGAGCTACCCAGCCAGGCTCCAGGCGAAAACGCAGCGCTAAGTGCGCGCGGGGGGTCAGAATTAAAAAGGACCCCGAGGGCGAAGGCTGAGCCGGGCCAGGAGCGGGCTGTTCCTCGCAGCCTCTTCCTCGCCCGGCGGTCGGACTGTCCGTCTGTCTGTCTGTGCACGACTAGCTGTCCCTCCAGCTGCTCGAAGTTTGACAAATCCCGGGCAGCGGGAGCGGATTTCCCCGAGTCTCCCTCCCCTCCTTTTCCCGCCCCGCGCGCGCCCCCCGCCCCAGAAATAATCCCACTAACTCTCGGCCCCGCGTGCAAACTTACGTTTGATCTGCCGGGGTTTGCTCTGCTTTCGCCGGGACATTTCGGCGGCGGCTGCTGCCCCCGGGGCTCCCGCGGTGCCCGCGGCAGGGGCTGCCGCTCCCTCGGCTCCCGCCGCCGCCGCCGCCGCCGCCGGCCGGGCTCGGGCCGCCGCCGGCCGAACTCCAGGTGCTCCGGGCACGCGGGATTCCGGGCGCTGGGCTCCTCCGGGAGCCGCGGATCCACGTTTGGAGATGAGCAGGCAAATGACGAGGGGGAGAGAGAGAGAGAGAGAGAGGGAGAGAGAGAGAGGAGAGCAGAGGAGAGGAGAGGAGAGGAGAGGAGAGGAGAGGAGAGGGGGGCAAAGAGAGTGTGACAGGAGAGCGGGGAGGGGGAGAGTGGGAGAGCGCCGGGGTGGGGGTGGGGGGAGAAGGGGAATTTTCTAACGGAGGAACCGGGAGAGAGAAAAGGGGGAAGGGGGGGCGGGAAGCGAGTGCGAGCGGAGGGGAGAGGGGAAGCGAGGGGGCGGAAGGCGCGCGAGGAGGCGCGCTCGCTCTCCCCGCTCTCGGCGGCTCGCGGGGCACAGACGCCGCCGTTCCGGGCCGCGCAGCTCTCGCTCTGCCGCGGGAGGTGGCGAGGCGCGGGAGGGAAGGAGGGGCGCGCCGGGGCTGTGGGGAGGGGGGACTATTCCATCAGCGGACGGAGGATTGGCTGCATCCAAAGCCAGTCCGGATGCAAACTAGGGCCCTGGCCTGGTCGCGTGGGGTGCAAGGGGAGCGCGGCGGGGGGGTGGGGGGCGGATAGAAAGCGGCGTGGGGAGGGCTTGGAGAGGGGCCACCTTCTGCAGTTGTCACCGCGGCAGCTCGGGGCTTCTGCCCAGAGCACCCCCGCCTCCTCTTCCTGGCAACTTCTTTCTATAGCCCCCTCTCGGATGGAGCCCCCCCACCCCCATCCCCCCCTCAACTCCTCTCTCTCACGCCTCGTCTGTCCAGCGGGGCACAAAGAAATCTCAGTCTCTCCATAAACTTTGTGCTTCCAGTTAATGCCGCCCCTCCCCTAGCCCCCACCCCGCCCTTCCAGCCCTTTTGGCAGGAAGGCTTAGGCCACTGGCAGAATCCTCTTCGAGAGCCAGCTGATCACAAATGCCAACTGTGTGTCTTGGGGCCGGTTAAGTCCCTCTCATCTGCCCAGGCTCTCCGGAGACCGGTTCATGGCTCTCAAGGTTCCCCGGAGACCGCTGCGGACACGGACCATCCCCACCCCCACCCCCTCACTTGGCCCGCAAGGACGAGATGCTGAACAGCGTCCTAAAACTGCTCTTTCTCACCTCGAGTTTTCATTTTAAGGTTGTAAAAATTCCGAATTTGGAGACGGGCAGATATTTTTCTCACATCAGAAAGGAGGACCATTAACTAGGTGATTAACCCTTCTGGGAAATGAACCGTCTCTAATCAGAATACTAACTTTTCGAGGAAGTCTGTGGAAGTTCTGAAGTCCCACCCTAGCCCCATAATATTTCATTCTTTTAGTTCTTCTGCCACAGGGAAGCAGCCAGCGACTAATAAAAGATTTGATCTTGCCATAATTTCCCAAGCAGGTAAGACCCAATAACCATTTCATGGTTCTTTAGCTTTTAAAGTTTTGTTTCATTATTATTCAATTATTGTGTGTGTAGTATGTCGGAAACTGCAAGCCAAAGAACACATTTTGAAGTGATTTGCATAGTTATTATTTTGGCCAAGTTAAGCTGCATGAGGCTAGCTTTAGTTTCTCATAGTTTCATGTACACGGAGTTTTAAATATATTCTCCCAGGTTGACTTGAAGGAGCCTCTGTCTAAGAGACAGTGGAACTGGCTGCTTTATGTAATCAGTATTTACTAATAAACTCCACTGCAGTTAACATGTATCCACCAGATACTGCCGACTTTTCCCCCCCCCAGGTTGTGAGATCATCCATTCTGATCTGAAATCGTGCCCCCCTTTGTTTGGTTGTCTAACATCCCGGTGAGCCCCGCCAAACTCCACAAGCTAAAAGGGTCTGGAGGTCAGCAGAGAGCCTGGGCTGATTGAGCATAATGCAGGCTGCTCAGTGTGCAGGAGGCACTGTAATCAGTGTCATTTATAACCCCATCAGGACATCTTCTGGAAGGTGTAAAGAGTTGCCCTGTGAAAGGTATGGCTGAGAGAATCTTAATACAGAGCTGAAAACCAATTGTGAATTTTATTACATTACCATTAGTACTATTACCATAGAGGTTGTAAGAATACATGGTTCTTAGCAGTGGAAATGCACTAAGTGACAAAGTCCCTCCCTTGAAGAACCAACAAATTAAAGCTGTAAGTACCATGAAAAGCAGGGTTATTTGTGTTGGTGTTGTGGAATGAATAATCAGACAGAACTACAGATTTTTGCCTCCTTAATTTCCAATTCATTACAATTAAATTGGTATACATAGAACTGAATTATTATATATTATGGCTTCTGAAGATCTTTTTACAAAACTGGCTGAATTTTTTTATATCGCCGGAAAGGAATGCCCATTGGAATAAGATACCATAACAGTTAGTGTTTCCTTTGGCATTTGAAATGGTTAAATATGCAAAGCAAGAGAGAAACAAATAAATCTCAACTAAATACTCACTTTAAAAGCTGAAAGGAGCAAAAGTCAGAGAATTCAAGGCAAGATTGATAAGATAACCTGATTACAGTATTAGAAATAAAGATAGCTCATCTAAATTTATAAATAGATATATTAGTTTAGTTAACATGAATGAATTAAACTAAGGAATACTATTACATTTTGTGTTTCCTCATCATTTTAATGAGAATGTTAATGATATTTAAAGTTTAATTTTTCTTTTTCTCATTTAATTCACTAAGGTTATAAAATAAAATGACAGCAAAACCTATAAGCAATTATCTCTGTCCAAATGGATATAGCAGCTCCAAACCACAGCTACATGACTATCAAACAATGATTATGAAAACCACAATTGAGAAAAGCATCAGAGAATGATATTGCAAAACCACAGCAACAAATGTGTCTGCGATATTGAAAACCACAATTCACAACTAATACCCTGTGTATTGCAAATTACTATTTAACTATAAATGTGAAAATGTATAAGCACAAAATAATTTCTCATTTACTTGAATTATTCATTTTCTAGACTCGCTGATTTCATCTCTGCATAATGGTTCATTTTGAAAAGTTTCTTTTTTCAAAGACAAATAATTTTAAATTACATAGGTAAGTTACTTTAAAAGCAGAAAATATGCAACTTTTAATAACATTTCCTCAAATGTTAAAAGAATTGATCTGAAACCCATCTGAAATAAAGAAACATCTACTTCAGTCTAGCTTTCTTCATAAAATTTTTCAGGAGCAAAAAGGGTTGGAGTGGAAACTGTTTATAGGAAAAAAAAAGCTTTAAGTATCTATTACACCTTCAACGAGAACATAATTTTATTTTCTTAAATCATCGTTTTAGCTAGAAAATATACACCTGACAATAATGTGAGTTTGCCAATACCAAAAATACTTTAATATGCAAACCAAATGTTTATTCACAAGTGAATAAAAGAATGTTATTTGTAAGTTTATAGAGTTTCCAGATTTAGCAAATTAAAATACAGGATGCCCAGTTAAATTTTAACTTCAAATAAGCAAAATAAATTTTTTTAGGGTAAGTATGTTCCATGCAATGTTTGGTACATACTTATCCTAAGAAATAATCATCGCTTATCTGAAAGTCATATTTAACTGGGCATCCTGTATTTTATCTGGCAAACTTACAAGTTTTCACAAATTTGTGGTTTTTTATAATATTGTTTATAGAAAGGTAGGGAAACTCTACAGTATTTCCTGTAGATATAGATATACTTTATTCTTGAACATCATATTATTTAGGGAAGGCAATGTAGAAGAAGTAAATTTCTATACAAAAATTCTTTATTTGGCCCAGTACCGAAAGGTGCTGTCCGGGTAAATGGATTGCATTCATGTCTGTCTCACTCTTGCATTTGTTTTTAAAATGTGTTTTTTTCCTCTGAGGGATCAACAAATTGATAAAGCAACCTCCCAGGCCACATCTTATTTGGCAGCAAGCTGCCTCCTTTATTATGGGAATAAACAATATTCAAAAGCTTCAGAAAGACTTAATTTTTTGCCCTTGTATCCTCACCAGAAATTGAATACAGTTTATCTGCCTTGATTTAAGATTGTGACACTGAATTGAACAAGAATGCAGTATGAAAATAGTGTTTAGTGTTTGTGTATCTTTATAATTTCAGCAGTTTAAAAATAAAAATCAACAAATTCATCTAAATGGTATTCCTGTGTTATAACTATGAAAAGGACTGTCTGTTTACTTGCAAAGGAGGCAAGAGCTTTGAAAACATTCAGTCAGTCTAGATCTGAGGTTTAATTTGGTCTTCGTGTAGACAGTCAATGCGCTTGATAGAAGTATATATGTATAAAAATTTACTAAAGGACAGATCTATTTAATTAATGAATTCATTGAATTTTCAAAAAAAAAAAAAAATCTGTGAAAAAGATCTCTGAACCCATATGGGTGAAGAATGGCTGTTCTCTTCATGTGTAAAATTTTATGATGCACTGAAAACAAAAATTTGAATGATTTAAGTTTTTATTCTTTGCAATCATCCTTTATGTCCAAATTACTATTCTGATAGAGGAAAATCATAGGATGAACTCTATTACAAAAAAATGTATTTGTTGCTAAGTCTGCATAGCACAACTCCAATTACAAAATAAATATTGAAATAGTAACGCATCAATTTTAGTAAACATCTGCTGACTTTGCCTCCCTAGTATCCATTCCTTCTTCTTCTGGTAATAGTGCTGTGACATCTTTTGAAGGACCACTCCTCCACACCTTCTCTTTGGTCATGTAATGCAAGTGTGACCTTCCCCAGCTCCCCAATCCCTGACCAGTCAGAATATTTCATTTGCTTATCTGTGGGGATTGGCTCAGTGATTCAAATTGTTTCTATAGGAGTCAGCCCTGCCTGGAACTTTATCCTAAAACCACTGAGGAAAGGGTGCTGTTATTCTGCTGGGATTGCTATCCTGGAAGAATGCTGTTGTTGTTTTTCTTTAGTTGCTAAGTCATGTCCAACTTGTTTGTGACCCCATGAACTGTAGCCTGCCAGGCTCCATGTCTCAGAGATAAAGAATATGCCTGCCAAGCAGGAGATGAGGGTTCAATCCCTGTGTCAGGAAGGTTCCTGAAGAGGGAAATGGCAACCCACTACATTATTCTTGCCTGGGAAATCCCTATGGACCCTGGAAGAATGCAAATTTAATATTGCTTTTGACCATCGTCAGTGGAAGAATATGTTTTAGAGAACTAATTCTGTCTTATCTTGTCTCAGGATCTGAGTTTTTAGAAATCCAAACCAAGACACACATCAACATTCCAATATTATTATTATTATTTTATTTTTGGCTCTATCAGTACTACCTATATATCTACATAGACAAGAGAGTCTTGGTCATTTCCATTATATTGTATCTTTATCTATTTAACTAGGCTAATCTCTCTACACCTTTGCAGTCTTAGTATAGATACCATTTTTCACAGGAAGACCTCCCTGACCTCCCAAGTCTGAGTGAAATACCTCTTCTCAGTTAGTTCCATAACCTTTTTTGACTATCACTTGTTGCATTGTATTATACTGGCAATTTAATTACATATAAATTAAATCCTCACCAGCCCCCTCCCTATCATAATACACCTAGCTAGATAGTTTGTGAGGGCAAGAAATACATCTGTCTTCAGAACTGCATCCCCATGCTGGACACATAGAAGGTCTTAACATAATTACTGAAAGAAAAAGTAAGGTTAGAATTATCTTGTTTTATCTGGGCCCTCTTTCAGTCCCCAGTCTGCAGCCGCATAGGCACAGGTGCAAAGAGTGGCAGCCATGTTTGTACAACATGACTCCGTGCTCCTGATTACAGATGCTTGGACCAAAGGGAGTACCTGCCTCAAATATGACCAATCAAATTTCTCCCCCAGGGATCTAGAGTTGGTATCAAGAGTTTCATCTTTGCAAGGGCTAGTCTCTTAAATGAATGAAAAATGAAATGAATGATGAATTTCATAATGAATGAAATTATGGCATGGTTCCCACCATGTGAACAGAGTAACACCAATAGTTTGCCAGTAGAGAGAAAAAGAAATAAACGGTAAGAGAACTGGGAATATGTAATCGCATCCCATGTCCTGTTCCAGTCCCTTCATAGGCTTCTGCCCTTGACATCACTGAGATACTTACGTGTCCTTAAAAAAAATTCCTCCCCATCTTTCTTTTTAAAGTTATTTTTGGCCTAAATTTGCATTAGTTGATTCCTGTTATGTTCAAGCCAAAAGACAAAATTAGTAACCCATGACTTTAGTTCACTTAACTATTCAATAGCCCTCTTTATCCACAGTTTTACTCTGTGGTTTGTTACCAGTGGCCAGCCATAATCCCAAAATATTAAATGGAAAATTTCAGAAAAAAGGAAATTCATAAGTTTTTAATCGGGTGCCGTTCTGAGTAGCATGGTGAAATATCATTCCAACCCACTTCATTCCTTCCCCCAACCCCTGCCACATGAATCATCCTTTTATTCAGAGAATCCCACCAGTTAGTCACTTAGTAATCATCTTAGTTATCAAATCAAATGCCACAGTATCATGGTGCTTGTGTTCAAGTCACCCTTATTTTTGGTAATACTGGCTCCAAAGGGTAAGAATAGTGATACTCAAATTCAGATGTGCCAAAGAGAAGCTTTAAGGTGCTTCCTTTAGGTGAAATGGTGAAAGTTCTCAGTTTAATGAAGAAAAAAATTGTATGCTAAGATTGCTAAGATCTCCAATAAGAAGGAATCCTCTGTCCCTGAATTGTGAAGAAAGAAAAAAGAAATTCATGTTAGTTTTTCTGTTGCACCTCAAACTGCAAATGTTATGAGCAGAGTGCAGGGTCAGTGCTTAGTTATGACAGAAAAGGCACTGTATTTGTACACCAAGATATTTTGAGAGAGAGACCACATTTGCATAGCTTTTATTACTGTATATTATAATCATTCTGTTTCATTTTATTGTTATTAATCTCTTGCTGTGCCTAATTTATAAATAAATTTTATTATAGATATGTATGTATAGGAAAGTGCTTCCTTGGTGGCTCAGCTGATAAAGAATCTGCCTGCAATGCAGGAGACCTGGGTTTGATCCCTGGGTTGGGAAGATCCCCTGGAGAAGGGAATGGCTATGTATTCCAGTATTCTTGCCTAGAGAATTTAATGGATAGAGGAGCCTGGCATGCTACAGTTCATGTGATCACAAAGAGTTGGACACCACTGAGTGACTAACATACACATAGATGTAGAGCTCTATAGTATCAGAAGTTTCAGCCATTCACTGGGGTCCTGGAATATATCCCCCATAGATAAGGGGGGACCACTGTATTTAGAAATAACAAATTAACTGAATTTTCTATTTTCCTACAGAAAGTATTGTATTAGTCTGAGTTCTTCAGAGAAACAGAACCAATAGTATATACACAGAGAGATGATAGGAAATTGACTCACAGTAGTAGAGGCTGAGAAGTTCCCGAATCTTCAGCTGACCAGGGAGAGTCTGAATTTGAATGTCTGAAAACCAGGCGAGCTGATGGTAAAAGTTCCAGTCAGAGTACTAGTCTGAGGGCAGGAGGAGACCCATGTTCCAGCTGCAAAACCATCAGGCAGAAAGGGAATTCTCACTTACTCTGCCTTTTTGTTCTAATCAGTTTATCAATGGATTGGGCAGGGCCTACCCATGTTGAGGAGGTCAATCTGCTTCACTCAGTCTGCCAACTCAAATGTTAATCTCATCTGAAAACACACTCATGGACACTTCCAGATTTTTTTTTTTTTTTTTTAACCAAATCTCTGGGCCATCAGTGGCCCAGTCACGTTGGCACAAAAAATTAACCATCATCAACACTTTCAATGATATTTTTCCCAAAGCAACTTTGAAATGGCAAAGAACATTCTTAGAAATGTTAAGTGGGAAATCTACACTTTTCACATAGATAAATAAGGATGTTATCAATTACTGATTTGGGGCATTCACTTCAACCAAGGGTAAATCTTGGAGAAAAGGTAGCGTTTTCAAATTCAGAGTTCCTCGAGGGCATGATAACTGATTGACATGCCCCTCTATAAGCTTCCTGATTACATCTATTTTGTACCCAGATGTCTGATTTTATTTTCGACTTTACTTTGCCACATTTGAATAACCATCTAACAGATTACCTTGCACATAAATTTTATGAATGTTGCTATAATTTGCATGAATTATGTTTATACTTCTGTGGTAGATTTTATTTTCCAACCTATAACTTTTGCCATAAATTCCTAAATGCAAAAGAAGAAATTAGACAGCTTCTTGAGAACATTTGCTGTGTGTATAGACTTAATCAAATCACTTATCTTTGCTTTTATCTACTTGTCAAAGTGTATTAAAATAATGCATTAGGAGTGGATGTAGGGTGAACTGAAGATGTAGGATTATGAATAACCATGCTAGGGCATACTGATAATGAAATCATCTAAAAGAAGCTGGAAAGGATAATTATATCACTTTTTAAATGTATCTTATAACAAAAATTAAGCTATATGACTAATATACTCCTTTAAAAACTATTTTTATTTTGATTAAACAAATAGATGTACATAGCTTTAAGGGTCAAATAGATTTTCAAGGCTTATAATAAAAATTAGCAGTTGCTTGTCCTATTTAACAGCCCAGTGACAATTCCTGCTCTCAAAGGTATAATCACTGTCAAATCTTTTCAGCTAATTCTCTTGATGCTCATCTCATATTTCTAAATAACATGCTTTACTACTTTAAAACAATTATTAGTTTAGATATTATTGAATATATCACCATCTACTATAAAGATATGAAGATATAATGGCTTTATATACCCATAATACACACATTATTCAAAATTTTTGGTAATTAAAAAGTTTATAGTTTATTAACAGTCTATATAGGCTATGATGATTACATTTTCTTTTGACCTCTTTTTTTTTCCTGAAGTTAATAATTATTTTCTTTGTCATTTTCTCAGTTTTTCATGACCTATTACTACTTTATCCCAAAATTATTAGCCAATATAATACTGTCCAGTATGTTATTACATCAGTACATTCAAAGACATTAATTAGCAGGTCATTTCTGCCCACCCCCCCTCCCCCACCCCCCCCACCCGCCATGCAGGTGTCCTCTTTATAATCTTTCATCCTTTTGCTCAGTGCAGTTCAATCACTCAGTCGTGTCTGACTCTTTGTGACCCCATGAATCACAGCACGGCAGGCCTCCCTGTCCATCACCAACTCCTGGAGTTCACTCAGACTCATGTCCATCAAGTCAGTGATGCCATCCAGCCATCTCATTCTCTGTCGTCCCCTTCTCCTCCTGCCCCCAATCCCTCCCAGGATCAGAGTCTTTTCCAATGAGTCAACTCTTTGCATGAGGTGGCCAAAGTACTGGAATTTCAGCTTTAGCATCATTCCTTCCAAAGAAATTCCAGGGCTGATCTCCTTTAGAATGGAATGGTTGGATCTCCTTGCAGTCCAAGGGACTCTCAAGAGTCTGCTCCAACACCACACTTCAAAAGCATCAATTCTTCGGCGCTCAGCCTTCTTCACAGTCCAACTCTCATATCCATACATGACCACTGGAAAAACCATAGCCTTGACTAAACGGACTTTGCTGGCAAAGTAATATCTCTGCTTTTCAATATGCTATCTAGGTTGGTCATAACTTTCCTTCCAAGGAGTAAGCATCTTTTAATTTCATGGCTGCAGTCACCATCTGCAGTGATTTTGGAGCTCAAAAAAATAAAGTCTGATGCTGTTTCCACTGTTTCCCCGTCTATTTGCCATGAAGTGATGGGACCAGATGCCATGATCTTCGTTTTCTGAATGTTGAGCTTTAAGCCAACTTTTTCACTCTCCTCTTTCACTCTCATCAAGAGGCTTTTTAGTTCCTCTTCACTTTCTTCCATAAGGGTGGTGTCATCTGCATATCTAAGGTTATTGATATTTCTCCTAGCAATCTTGATTCTAGCTTGTGCTTTTCCAGCCCAGCGTTTCTCATGATGTACTCTGCATATAAGTTAAATAAGCAGGGTGACAATATACAGCCTTGACGTACTCCTTTTCCTATTTGCTCAATTCTAGACTAATTGCCTTCTGTAACTAAAACTTCCTTTTCATCATCCCCTGAGAATTCTCTTAATTTTGTCATGTATTATATTCTAGATTTCCTGAATACTGTGTAGTCCTCTTTCATGGTTTATTGCCCCCCTTTTTTCTTTCTTTCTTTCTCTCCCTGTCTCCGTCCCCACCTCCTTTCCTTGCTTTCATTTTCCTTCTTGCTCTTTTTATTGTTGATTTAGAATAAATTTCCTGTAGGTTCCTGAGACAATTTATATACAAGGTATGTTTTTTAATATTTTTGCAAGACTAAAGAATATATATATATATTTTTAATTCTACTCTCATATATGACATATACAGGCTTCCCAGGTAGTTCCTAGTGGTAAAGAACTCTCCTGCCATTGCAGGAGACTTAAGAGACTCAAATTTGGTCGCTGGATCAGGATGATCCCCTGGAGAAGGTAATGGCTACTCTTTCCAGTATTCTTGCCTGGAGAATTCTATGGACAGAAGAGCCTGGTGGGTGATAGTCCAAGGGGTCACAGAGAGTCAGGTACGACTGAAGCAACCTAACATACATGACATATAGATTGAGAGATTGTAGAATTCTAGGGTGCAAATTATTTTCCATGAATTTTTTTTCTTTTATTTTTCTAGTTTTATTGAAATATAATTTATATATCACTTTATATAATTTTAGAAATATGATTCGATACATTTATATATTATATAACATATATAGTATATAACCTAACATATATATTTATATATAATGTATATACAAATATATACCATATATCATTAAATATATACCAGGGGCTTCCCTGGTAACTCACCTACTAAAGAATTTTACCTGTAATGCAAGGGACCCTGTTTTGATCCCTGGGTCAGGAAGATCCCCTGGAGAAGGGAAAGGCTATTCATTCCAATTTACTTGGGCTTCCCTGGTGGCTTAGACAGTAAAGAATCCACCTGCAATGTAGGAGACCTGGGTTGGGAAGATCCCCTGGAGAAGGGAATGGCTACCCATTCCAGTATTCTTGCCTGGAGAATTCCAGAGAGGAGCCTGGCAGGCTACAGTCTGTGGGGTTGCAAAGAAGTCATACAAGACTGAGCAACTTTCAGTAGAAACAGATTGTTAAATGATTATCACAATGGAGTTGGTTAACACCACCATCATTTCACATAATTACTTTGTGTATTTATGTTTCTATGTGGTGAGAACATTTTAAGATTTAGCAACTTTCAAATATGGTATGCTGCTGCTGCTGCTAAGTTGCTTCAGTCGTATCCGACTCCGTGCAACCCCATGGACAGCAGCCCATGAAACTCCTCTATCCACGGGGATTTTCTAGGCAAGAATATGGAGTAGGTTGCCATTTCCTTCTCCGCAAATATGGTATAGAAAATTATTAACTACAGTTACCATGCTGTACATTAAATTCTCAGGACTGACTTACTGTATGATTGGAAATTTGTACCCTGGAATCAACATCTCATTTCTTCCACTCCCTGCTGCTGCTGCTGCTGCTGCTGCTAAGTCGCTTCAGTTGTGTCCAACTCTGTGTGACCCCAGAGACAGCAGCCCACCAGGCTCCTCCGTCCCTGGGATTCTACAGGCAAGAACACTGGAATGGGTTGCCATTTCCTTCTCCAGTGCATGAAAGTGAAAAGTCAAAGTGAAGTGCTCAGTCGGGTCCGACTCTTAGCGACTTTATGGACTGCAGCCTACCAGGCTCCTCAGTCCATGGGATTTTCCACCTCCACTCCCTACCCTATGGCAAACACCATTCTACTCTGAGCTCAGCATTTTAAAGTTCCGCATATAAATAATATCATACAGTGTTTGCCTTTTTCTGTCTGACTTACTTCACTTAACATAATGCTCTCAAGTTTCATACATGTTGTCTCAACTGGAAGGATTTCTTTCTTTCTCAGGTCGAGTAATGTTTATAACTGAATATTCTTAACTTATTAATTCACCAGTAGACAGATGCTTATATTGTTTTTATATCTTGACTACTGGGAATAGTATGGCAATGAACATGGAATGTGTATATTTAAGATCCTTATTTTATTTCCTTTGAATATATACCCAGAAGTGGGATTGCTGTGTTACATGGTAGTTTTATTTTTAATTTTTTGAGGAACATCCATACTATTTTCCATATTTACATTTTACATTTCCAATTTACATTTTCATCTGTAGTATACAAGGATTCCCTTTTCTCCACATCTTTACCAACATTTTTTAGTCTCTTGTCTTTTTTTATACAGCCATTTTAACAGTGAAGTGCTGTCTCATTATGGTTTTATTTCCTTGATGATTAGTTATGTTAAGAATCTTTACAAGTGCTTTCCCTACGTCTTTGAAAAAAATGTCTGCTCAGGTCCTCTGTCCATTTTTTGTTAAGATGGTTTTTTTATGCCACTGAGTTGTAAGAGTTCCTTATATTTTTCATTATTAACCCCTTATCAGATTGATGTTTTGCAAATAATTTCTTCTGTTCTGTAGGTTGCCTTTTCATTTTATTGATCATTCCTTTTGCTGTGCAAAAACTTTTTAGTTTGATGTAGTTCAATTTATTTATTTTTACTTTTGTTATTTGTGCATTTGATGACATATCCAAGTGATTGTGGCCAAGACCAATATCCAGGACCTTTCCCCCTGTTTTCTCCTAGTAGTTTCACTCTTTCAGATCATATATTTAAGTCTGTAATTTATTTCAAATTAATTTTTAAGTGGTATAGAAAGGGGGCCAGTTTCATTCTTTTGCATGTGATTGTACACTTCTCAGTACCATTTATGAAAGAGACTATCTTTTCTCCATTGAGTATCTCTTGTCAAATATTAGTGAAGCTAAATATGAGAATTAATTGCTGAGCTCTAGATTCTGTTCTATTGGTTTATATGTCTTTTTATGTCAGTACCATATTGTTTTGATTATGATAGCTTTGAAATATAGTTTAAAATCAGGAAGTGTGATCTTTCACCCTTGTTGTATTTTCTCAGAAATGCTTTGGGTGTCTGGGGTCTTTTGTGGCTCCATATGAATTTTAGAATTATTTTTCTTTTTTAGTGAAGAATGTCATTGGAATTTTGATATGAGTTGCACTGAATCTATAGATGGCTTTGAATAGTATGAATATCTTTAAAATATCAATTCCTCCAATTCATGATCATGGGATAGCTTTCCATTTATTTTTGTCTTCAATTTCTTGCATCAATGTCTTATAAACATCAGAATGCAGATATTTCATTTTCCTTGGTTAAATTTTTCCTAAGTGTTTTAAGATGCTATTTGAAATAGCATTGTTCTCTTACGGTCTTTCTCAGATGGTTCATTGTTAGTGTTTAGAAACACAACTGACCTTTGTATATTACTTTTATGTACTAAAACTACTGAATTCATTTATTAGGTCTAACAGTTTTGGGGACCCTTTGGTATTTTTCTAAATATAAGATCATATCACCTGCAACAGGGCAATTTAACTTCTCTTCCTTACTGATTTGGATGTCTTTTATTTTGTTTTCTTCCCTAATTATTCTGGCCAGGACTTTCAATAGGTAGAATAGGAGTGTTAACAGTGGGCATCCTTGTCTTGTTCTTGATATTCGAGGAAAAGCTTTTAACCTTTCACCACTGAGTATGATGCTATTTGGGGGCTTGTCACATATAGACTTTATTATGTTGAGGTGTGTTCCTTCTATATTCAATTTCTGGAGTGTTTATAATGAAAGAATACTGAATTTTGTCAAATGTTTTTTTCTGCCTCTATTGAGATGTTCATATAATTGTAGTATTGCATTCCATCAGTGTGGTGGATCACGCTGATCACTTTGTATATGTTGAACCGTCCTTGAATCTCAGGGATAAATTGCATTTGTTCACAGTGTATGATCCTGTTAGTGTGTGTTCAATTTGGTTTGCTAATACATTGTTGAGAATTTTTACATCTCTATTCATGTGGAATATCAGCCTATAGTTTTCTTGTAGTATCCTTATATGCCTTATATGTCAGAATAATGCTGGTCTTGTAAAACAAGTTTGGAAAATCTCACCTCCTTTTAAATTTTCCTAAAGAGATAATGCTGATTTAATTAAAATTAAATTAACAGAAATGTTAATTTCCATAGTTGAGAAATTTCCAGGTTTTCTGTTGTTATTGATTTCTAGTTTCATTCCATTGTGATAAAGACATACTTGATATAATTTCAATCTTCTTAAAGGAATGATTGGCAATAGTTCTTCTTTAAATATTGAATAAAATTCACCAGTGAAACCATCTCATCCTGGGCTTTTTTTGCTTGTTTGGAGATTTTTGATTATGTGATCTCCTGACTAGTAATTGGTCTGTTCATATTTTCAATATCTTTATGATTCAGACTTGGTAAGTTGTATGTGTCTAAGAATTTGTTACTTTTAGGTTAACCAACTTATTGGCATATGATTATTTACAAGTAGTCACTTATGATCTTTTCCTTTTCCGTGATATCATTTGTAATGTGTCCTTTTTCATCTCTGATTTTATTTGAGTCTTCTCTCTTTTTTTTCTTTTCTTAGGACTTCCCTGATGGCTCAGATGGTAAAGCATCTGCCTACAATGTGGGAGACCCTGGTTCAGTCCTGGGTTGGGAAGATCTGGAGAAGAAAATGGCAACCCACTCCTGTATTCTTGCATGGACAGAGAAGCCTGGTAGGCTACAGCCCATGGGGTTGCAAAGAGTCAGACATGACTGAGCAATTTCACTTTCACTATACTAAGTCTTAAAATCAGTTAATCTAAGCCTTCTGAATCATTTCCCTACTACTGTCTCCATAGCACAATCGGTTAGCGCATTCAGCTGTTAACCGTAAAGGTTCATGGTTTGAGCCCACCCAGGGACGGTGGGGTGGCATTGATTTCCCTGGTGGCTCAGACAGTAAAGCATCTGCCTACAATGTGGGAGATCTGGGTTCAATCCCTGGGTCGGGAAAATCTCCTGGAGAAGGAAATGGCAACTGACTCCGGTTTTCTTGCCTGAAAAATCCCATAGGCAGAGAAGCCTGGTAGGCTACAGCCCAAAGAGTCGGACACAACTGAGCCACTTCACTTTCGCTACACTTTCGTTTTTCTTAGTCCTTATTATTTCCTTTCTGTTGCTAACACTGGGCTTAGTTTATTCTTTCTTTTCTAATTCCCGTGTATAGTTAAGTTTTTATTTGAGATCTTTCCTGGGGTGTAATATAGAAGTTTGGCACTGTGAACTTTCTTGTTAGTACTGCTTTTGCTGCATCCCAGAAGTTTTGGCATGTTGATTTTCCACTTTGTTTGTTTTAAAGTATCTCTTATTTCCCTTTAGATTTCTTTATCCATGGGTTGTTTAGAAATGTTAATTTCCATAGTTGTGAATTTTCTAGTTTTTCTGTTGGTATTGATTTCTAGTTTCATCCCACTGTGCTCAAAGAGATACTTGGTATAATTTTAATCTTCTTAAATTTGCTAAGACTTTTCTTTTCTTAACGTATGATCTATTCTGGAGAATTTTTGTGAGCACTTGAGAATAATGTGTATTCTGCAAATATTAGATGCAATATTCTATGTCTGTTAAGTCCATTTCATATAAAATGTAATTCAAGTGCAGCATTTCCTTATTGATTTTCTATCTGAATGATCTATCCATTTTTGAAAGTGGGTATTGATGTCCCTTGATATTCTACTATTATTTTCTGTTGTCTGTTTCTCCCTTCAGATCTGCTAGTATACGCTTAATATCTTTAGATCCTTTTACATTAGGTGCATATGTGTTTATGATTGTTATAGACTCTTGATGCATTGACCTCTTTATCATTATATAATAAGCTCCCTCTGTCTCTTATTACAGCTTTTTTAAATTTACCTAGATATTTTAATTCATTCAAGTACTCTGTGCCTTTTGATTAGAGAATTTAATTCATTTACATTTAAAGTAATTACTGATAAGTAGGGTGGCAGGAGGTAAAGAATCCACCTGGCAATGCAAGAGATGCAGGAGACACAGGTTCTATCCCTGGGTCAGAACGATCCTCTGGAGTAGGAAATGGCAGCCCACTCCAGAATTCTTGCCTGGACAATTCCATGGACAGAGGAGCCTGGTGAGTTACAGTCCATGGGGTCCCAAAGAGTCGAACACGACTGAGCCACGGAGCACACATGCAAAGATGTTACTCACGCCGTCTTATTGTTTTCTGGCTTTCAAGTAGTGTCCCTCTTCTTTCTTTCTGTTTTTCTTTGTGAACTGATAATTTTCCATAGTGGTATGATTTGATTTCCTTCTCATTGCTTTTTGCATATATAGTGTAGGTGTTTGTTTTGTGGTCAACATTATATTTACATAAAACATTTTATAGATATAATGGTATTTTAATTAACAGCAACTTAAGTTTTATCGCCTATGATAATTCTGCCTTTTTATTCTCCCTTATTGATTTTTTTTGATGTCACAATTTACCTCTTTTTATTTTGTATATTTGTTAGCAAATTAGAGTAGCTAAGGTTATTTTTAAAATTCCTTACCCTTAATCTTTATCCAATGATTAACTCATCATAAAATTACAGAATTAGAGTTTTATAATCTGACCATATATTTGCCTTTACCCGTGTTGTATATTTTCATATGTTTTCATGTTAATAACTAGAGTTCTTTTATTTTAGCTTGAAGAACTCCTTTCAGCATTTCATTAAGGCAAGTCTAGGGATGATGAACTTCCTTAGCTTTTGTTTGTCTATGAATGGCTTTATCTCTCTTTCATTTCTTAAGGACAGCTTTGCAAGATAAAGTATTCTTGATTGGAAAGCTTTTTGTTTTTGTTTTTTTTTCAATACTTTGAATAAATCATCCCATGGCATCTTGGTCTGTAAGCTTTCTGCTGATAAATCCTCTGGTACCCTTAAGGAGTTTCCTTTGTAAGTAAGAACTTTCTTTTCTCTTTCTTCTTAAAATATTCTCTCTTTATCTTTGATTTTAGATTTTTTATAATTATAATGTGTGTTGGAGAAGATATTTTGAGTTGAATTTGTTTGGGCACCTATGATCTTCAAGAACATGCATAGCCAAATCTTTCCCCAGATTTTAGAAAGTTTTCCATAATTATTTTTTAAAATAAGTTTTCTATTCTCTTTTCCTGTCCTCTGGAACTCCAATAATTTGCAGATTGGTTCATTTGATGGTATACCATAGATCACATAAACTTTCTTTTTTTTTTTTTTTTTTGAGGCATAACTTTTTTTTTTTTAAGTAAGACAATTTTATTTTATTTTATTTTTTTAACACTTTGTTTTTTTTTGCTTTTTGTTTTTTTTTAAATCTTTAATTCTTACATGTGTTAAAACTTTCTTCACTCTTTTATTATTGCTTTTTCTTTGTTCTCTGAATGGTTAGTTTCAAAGGTTCTGTCTTCTATTTGTTAGATTCTTTATTTTACTTGATTCATTTTGTTGCTGATACTCTCTATTGCATTTTTCATTTCATTCATTGCATTCTTTACCTCAGTAGTTTTATTTTATGATTCTTTTGAATGATTTCTACCTCTATGAACCTTCTCATTTGTTTATAACTTGTTTGCCTGGTTTATTGAATTGTGTTTTTCTGTTTTCTTATAGCTCAGTGAGCTTTCTTAAAAAGGTTATTTTTAATTCTTTATTAGGCAATTTGCAGCTATGTCTTTTGGGTTATTATAATATGTTTGGATTATTGTAGGACTTCCCTCGTGGCTCAGACAGTAAAGCGTCTGTCTACAATGTGGAAGACCCGGGTTCAATCTGGGTTGGGAAGATACCCTGGGGAAGGAAATGGCAATCCACTCTAGTACTATTGCCTAGAAAATCTCATGGACAGAGGAGCCTGGTAGGCTACAGTCCATGGGGTTGCAAAGAGTTGGACACGACTGAGCGACTTCACTTCATACTCCTTGAAGTCTTACACTGTTGACTTCACATTTTAAGTAGTGGTCACACCCTCCAATCTTTACTGGCTGACTTTGAAAAGAATTACCTTCTTTTAGGCCTACTAAGGTTTCTGAGGTTTTCTTGGACATTCTTTGGATATTCTTGCTCCACACTTCTTGCTCCCTCTTGTGGCAGAATTATTAACCTTGTGTGCTTTCTCTCTATCCTGTTGCCCAGCAAGCCAATTACTGACAATCTCCTTTTAGCTTACTCAAAGCAATATTAAACATGTTAAATGTTCGAGTTTGTGGTCACTTCCTCACCCATCGATTCTGTTCAGCTTTCTGCACGTGCTCACTGACTGACTGATGAAACCTGTTCTTGCTACAACCAAGAGCTGTACGGGGAGTTGGTCATGGAGTTGAGGTGCACAGTGTGCTGTGGGTGCCTGTATGTCAGTTAGGTGGATCCATGGGTGAGGCACCCCAGTGACTATGAAATGGGTTTCTTGTTGGAATCCCTGATGCGGTTTAGTAGGATCCGTGTTCCTCTAATGCATTCCTGGATGCTGTTCTTCTAGCTGTCTGCTGCTGCTGCTGCTGCTAAGTTGCTTCAGTCATGTCCGACTCTGTGCGACCCCATAGACAGCAGCCCACCAGGCTCCCCCGTCCCTGGGATTCTCCAGGCAAGAACACTGGAGTGGGTTGCCATTTCCTTCTCCATCTAGCTGTCTACTATCTCTCAGTCCTACAGCTTGTAACTCAGCCCTCCAGATAAGAGTGAGAGAGAAATCAGACTCTGGAAGCATACCACAGAGCTCAGAAAGCTCATCTCTTACTCATGTTCATATTTTCTTCCATAGGAGAAATCACGGATGGAAAACCACGCTCTTGGAACTGAATTGTGCAATCTGGTGAGAGTGGAGGGGGGGATGATGTGGCAAACTCAAGCTGTTCCTCTCACCTTCTTCAGTTTGTCCAGTCTCAGATTTTTTGTTCTAACAATGGGCTGTGACTTCTCTACCGGACTCCTGGACTTCCACAAAAGCTCTTTCATCCACAAATGATTGTCTAGTCTGTGTTCTCCAGGTCTCCTGGTCTGTGAACAAGAAGTCCCGGAGCCAGCTCATGGGCCATTGCAGGATCCACAGCCAGAACCAAAGTCTGTTTGCTTACTACCCTATACATAAGTGGTCAAGACTTTTCCTGGGCACCTTAATATGGTGGTGTTAGATCCCAAAGCTTCCACAAAAGCACTTTTTCTATAATGGTTGCCAAATAGTTGTTGATGAAGGGATTCCACAAAGGATTACTTATTCAACCTTCTTACTAACATTACTCATCTCCTTCAATTTTTGAATACAGTGCTTCATTGGCATCTATTTCCAGTGTTCTGAGGAGTCTGACGCTATTCTGATTCCTTATGCACTGAATGCAGCCTGCTTTCTTTTCCCAGTCATTCCCGAGATGCTTTCAAGATCTCTTTACCCTGTCTTCTGAAATTTAATAACGTGAAAATATGCTTTCCCATCTTTCCATGTACTGAGCTGGGCACTTATTGAGCCATTTTAGTCTAGAAACCTGTGGTTTGCCATCGGTTCTGATAAGTTTCCTTGTATTATCTCTTTCTTTGGATTTATTGTTATCTTGGGCCTCCTTGAATGGATGCTACTGTTTTCCTTCACTTCTTTGGCCACTTTTTTACTTTCTGGAAAATTTATTTAGTTTGTTCGTTTGAATCTTCACTGCAATTTTCATTTATGTGATGATGTTTTAATATTTAAACTTCTTTTTTTATTTTCTCAAGAGTCTTTTTCAACATCCTGTTTTTGTTTATTCTCTTTTTCTCTCTGTTGCCAGTAATCATAAATTCTTTTTTGACGATTTCTCTAGTTCCCTGAAAATTTTGTTTCTTCAGTGTTTCTTTTTTTCTTTCACATTAGAATTTTTCCATAAACCTTTGGTTATTCTTGGTTTTCTGTTTCTAATATTCCTGACACACTAAAACCTTTATTGGAAGTCTATGCCTATGAATAGAATGGAATTTGGGAAGTGCTTGTCAAAGGGTATACTTTGGGTGATAGGCCAGGGATCTTGATGATGAAGGTTCCTGTCTATACTTCTAAGTATGTTTATCTTGAGTTCAACACAGAACTCATCTTGAGAAACTTTTCTTGAGTTTCTCCCAGGAGAAAAATTCTTCAGTCCATAGTCAGAGAAGAGCTTTAATATCTCAAGGCTCAGTGTGTAGACTTTCATTTAATCTCTCCTTCTAATATGGTGTCTGCACCTTTGGTTAATATCACTGAATACAAAATCTTTCTGGGCTTACTCTCTAATGAGTAAGCCTCAGCTTTCAGTAAGGGATGGTGAAGTTGACATACGGCAGTGTGGTATAGGAAGAAGTTTAGAGGTATCATTCTTACACAGACTTTGCACCAATCCTTGCATTTCTAATTGCACCTGCATCTCACTTTCAGGGATATCTGTTATTTCTATCCCATACTTTTCTTTTCACTCTCACTTTTCTAAAGTATAGCCTTAAATATCCTCCTTATAATGTATACATATGAAATAAAACTGCTGAATCTGTATATAAAGATGTATTTTTTTTTCTCTCATCCTCAGTTGATAGTTTAGCTGGGAATATAATTTTAGGTTTAAAAATCATGTTTTCTCCCCCAACATATTTGGGAAGGCATCACTCTATTGTCTTATAGCATTCTGTATCGTTGGTTGAAAATCTGATAACTTGTCAGAAAACTTTGTATGTTATCTATTCCTTATTTGTTGATGCTTATGTTATTATCCCATTAACATGCTCTTCTGGAATTTTACACTTACATACTATTCAATTTCAACCCAGCAATAAGCTTTCCTCTGACATCCCTAACAGAAGCCTGGTTTCATTGAGATAACTCCTCCTCCTCTACACAGACCTTGTGATTCAATTAAACTTGCTTCATTTCTACTCTAGGAATGATCTTTAATTAATTCTAATCTTGTAATATGATCTCATCTCCCTTGTTAGTGATTGTTTTAGGAACAGGCAAGGGACCCAATTCTGGAAAAAGGGAGAGTTGCTGGAGGCTTTTGGGAGAATCCTTTATCGCTCTTAAGAGAGAATTATTGAGAGTCTGTTTCTTTCTCTCCTTTTGGAAATAGAAAAGGAAGAATATTGCATCATTTGCTTCTGTCATTCATTTATGACAATGAGGTAAGCTATCTCTAAAACAAAGCCAACCCACAGAGGAGAATAGCATTCAAATAAAGCTGAAGCCTGATCATACTAGGCTTGGCATCGTCTTTGCTTTTAGATTCCCTGTTATATGAGCTAATAAGATTTATTGTTTAAGACAGTTTCTATTGGTTTTTTTGTTACTCAAAACTGAAAGTGTCTTAAGTAAGTTGTAGAAAAGCATTTCATCTTTCATTCTGAGTCACATGAACTGAAGAGTGGGGTAGGTGGATAGGGAATAGGATAATCATCCTGTATTGTAGTTTAATAGTCAGACTTTCAGTTTAGCCAGTAGCATCACTTCCACTCTCTTTGCACCTGACAGTTCTAAACCTTATGCCTCTTTAAGTGTCATATACAACATGATATTGTCATAGGGTCTGGAGATAGAGTACAGAGCTCTGCCACTTTTTATCTAGGTAATAGTTGCATGTTATTACATGTCTTTGTGTTTTAGTTTACTCATATTTAAAATGAAACTATAATGGTATCTACTGCAGTGAGAATAGTTGTATTAAATGAGTTATCATGTGTAAGGTGTTTGGCATGTAGAAAGTGCTGTTTAATTGTTAGCTTTTACCAAATTACTCCACATTTTTTTACCCTCTTCATTTTTGCAACAGTACCTCAATCAGTTCAAGATGTTCAGTTAGAAGTACTAATTTCTGAGATTACATTCGAGCTAGATTTGGCTGTATAATGCAGTTCAGACCAATAAAACGCAAGCAAAAAACTACTGGATGAGGCTTTGAAAGAACCTGACGAAATGTTTTTGCTCAACAGCCATAATGTATCTTTCCTTCTTGCCTCACCCCCTAGTTTGTATATGGAATGGGACATGATGCTTGTATATACAAGAGCTATCTTGCCATCATAGGAACAAAATCCACACACTTGACAGAAAGAAGAGTCAGTGCTTACAACTTCTCTTAGCAGCATATCAACCTTGAAGTACCATAGAATTCTTACTCTATGAGGAAGTAAACACCTGTTTTGTTAAGCAGGTGGGGTTTCTGTTAATGCAGCTGGAGGCAGTCCTGACTTCTTCTACCCATGGGCTCTTCCAGGTGGGGTGGTATGCTCTTCTAGCCTTCTGAAATCTTGGTTTTAAGGAAGTTATTTTCTTATACTGCTTTATACTTCAGTAGATGTCCATCCTCTTTTCACATTTTAGATATGGTCTAGTTATCTGCCAGTAATTCCATTAACTCCTTTCATCCTCCTTACCTTTAAGGGTTACTCCTTTGCTGCTGCTGCTGCTGCTGCTGCTAAGTCGCTTCAGTTGTGTCTGACTCTCTGCGACCCCATAGACGGCAGCCCACCAGGCTCCCCCGTCCCTGGGATTCTCCAGGCAAGAACACTGGAGTGGGTTGCCATTTCCTTCTCCAATGCATGAAAGGGAAAAGTGAAAGTGAAGTCGCTCAGTCGTGTCCGACTCTTTGTGACCCCATGGACTGCAGCCTTCCAGGCTCCCCCATCCATGGGATTTTCCAGGCAAGAGTACTGGAATTGGGTGCCATCGCCTTCTCCGTTACTCCTTTTCTACCCTTGTATTTTCTGCTCTAGAGGGAAGGAAAATAAGAACAGTAATACCTAACCTGGAGACTGTGAACTTTAATGCTTTTAGAAGCCATGAACAATATAAAAAGTGAAGTATCCAGATATAAGATAAAGGGATTGGTGCAGACTGTGGAGATATGGAAAATGTGTGAATAAATACAAATAAATCAATATTGTATCATTCAAAGAATATGTACCTTAGGCCCAATTGTAAGTACAGATGGCAATTCTATAAACTCTGAATCTGATTTAAAGCCATACATAAATGTGAAGGAACTCTCATCATTGAACTGCATGCACATTTTCCCTTAAACACCAACATCAATAACAACAAAATAACTATTAAGACTTTTAAACTTAAAATTGTATTTAACTAAAATACTTCCATTTGGTTTTTTTTTTCTAAAGAGTTTTTCCCCTTTTAGAATTTTGGCTGCTACAAAAGGTAATGCAGTAGCTCTAATATTACACTCAATTGGCAAAACAAACAAACAAAAATCCTCTCTGTGGGGTTGTTATGGCTTTGGAAGAAAACTGACTAGGCAGAAATGTAAGATAACAGAAAGTGCATTTCCCTCCCCCATCTGTTTTCAGTTTCTTTCTTCTCCTTGGCTTAGTATATAGGTTGAGGAGCTAAATTATAGTAATGGCTTTGAACCTTTTAAAACCCTAACAAAGAAAGAAGTTGTTGCTAATGATACCCAGTGTATACACACAAACCACCTGTGCATATCCTGCTTTCCTATAAACTGCACCTGAATGGAATCAGCAAGAGACCAGGCCTGTGCTGCTCCCGTTTCCCATAGAGGTGAGTGGACCGCAGTGGCAGTAAGGGCTAGTTGTCATGTTGACCGGTCAGTTCTTTTGTCAAAGTACTGAACGTCTACACAGATAAAAGTTTTGCCAGCAAGGAAACTGAGGTTTAGACTGGGAAGTTGTACTTCATAAGCTCAAACAGTATAACTGGAGAAGCTGGAATTCTATTCATGTGCTGCTTAGTTAGAAAGCTGATGGAGTTTTCCTTATGTCATTCAAGTTCCCTAAATAGCGGACAGTTAAAAATTCTGGACACTTAAACAAATCGGTGGCAGACTGGATTGATAATCAGAAAACCAGGATTCTTGCTTACACTCATCAGCTTGGAGAATTTTATTGATTACTTATCCTCAATGTTGACATTAGTAATCATTAAAAATTTTTCCACCTTTCAAATTCTAGGCAACTATAATTTAATGTTAAAAGCTGTATATTAGACTGAGAATTTCTAAACGGTAGAATCTTATCTAAATATTTGATTTATGTAATACTTACACACCTAAAGAGACCTTGAAAATTTTGTTTCTAATGTTGACAATTTGTCAAATTTCAAATGTATTTTCCTTATTACCTTTTCATATCTAATATGTTGGGGAACTCAGTACAGGAAGGGCTTCAAACAATCATATCTTTGGAACTAGTTTTATCTAGAAGTCTCAATCCATATGTCTGAGTAAAGAGTACATGAAATTTTATCATATTTTGGCATTTGTGGGAAATAGAGTCTTAGTTTAATTTAGTACAGAGAATATGGTACCTTTAGGTTTTTTCATAAAAGATGCTTATTAAATATTTGGCAGGAAGAAGTTTTGAAATACTTAGGATTACTAGGAAACTTTGTGCATGACTTCAAACTAAGAAGTTTTGTACATATGACTGTATAGTTTCATTTACATATTCCTTTAGTAATATAAAATTTGAATTTCAAAAGACTAAAATAGATATTATGAATAATAGTTTGTTTCAACAATGTATATTCTAAAAGTTTTTGACTTAACTTGTAAGTCCTCTTTTCCTGGAAGAAAAAAGACCTGCTCTGTCACATTGTCACACAACATCCTATTAGCCTATTTTCCCAGGCTGGCAGGAAACTGTCCACTATAGACGTCTGGAATGGGGAAATATTCTCTCTGAGCATCTTTGATTGAAAGTTCATGAGACTGTCAGGAAATTTAAATAGTTCCTGACTTTTTGTACTAATGAGGTAAAAATCTTTCTTCCTATGATATATGACAAAACCCAGACTTTCATATTTAAGATGTCCCAGTGTTTGAATTCTCATCTCTTATCAATCAGTAAATAAACTTATATCGCATGTCTGCTATGTACAATATGTAGCCATCTTTCTGAAGACTACCTTTGCTACTTGGAAAACTAGCCAAAATATAGACCTGGTCACAGTCTAGTTTTTTCTGAACATAATGACTGAAATGCTACAAAAATAGAATTTCATTGAAATTAAAAGCAAATAACTTTGTGAGGGTCAATCATTTATATTTTAATGTTAATTGTTGCAATCACAAGTTTATATTTTTATAACTAGATGAACTGGAAACACTAGAAGGAGTAAAAATAAGGAAATAACTGGATCTTTAACATTAACAAAGTAGTGCTGGTTGGACTACAAAGTAAGATTTGGGCTTAAAATTCATTCATTCATTCATGTCAGTTCGGTTCAGTCGCTCAGTCGTGTCCAACTCTTTGCGACCCCATGAATCGCAGCACACCAGGCCTCCCTGTGCATCGCCATCTCCCGGAGTTCACTCAGACTCACGTCCATCAAGTCAGTGATGCCATCCAGCCATCTCATCCTCGATCGTCCCCTTCTCCTCCTGCCCCCAATCCCTCCCAGCATCAGAATCTTTACTGAACCAAATATACTTCCTCAGCATTTGTAATGTGCCACCCTCTCTTCTAAAGGCTGGATATAGAAAGACAAGTTGCATCCAGAAACAGGATGACAATATTTATTAACTGTGTTCTGGGAAAGAGATGTGATCTTAAGATGAGAAGAAGAGAAAGCTGAACAAACGGGAGCCTCTGTTAAATGTTGACTACTCACATATTTGGTCCCAGGCCAGCCCTGCTTTCTTTCAGGATGACACTTTAGCAAGAATAAACAATAGCAAGTGTGTAGATTAGAGCAAAAACAAACAAACAAATCCATATCTTTCAACCTTTCACTGACAACTATTATTTCTGTATGTGAGTACTTCTATAGTTTTGATAAAACAATCTGATTGCAATAACAGTTTATTTGGCAATCTCTCTGACTTAAAAGATGCATTAATTTTTCTTTAGTGTAGCTACTGGTTTATGGATTACCACACTGTAAATGATATGGAAGGTTCACCTTACTCAAGTAAACAACAATATAAAATATCAACAAACACAGAAAATGATAAATATATTGATTTTAATTAAATGAATTCCTCAGTGATTTTTGCTCAGTCTTATTCTTTTCATATTTGTTTAAGCCTACTAAGGTTTCCTTTTTAACAATGTGACATAATTTTGCAGGAGAAGACTTTAGATGATGCCATAGTTTTCACACAGCTATAACATGAAAAGATCTTGCTGGGATAATCCCATGGAAAGAGGAGCCTGGTGGGCTACAGTCCATAGTGTCACTAAGAGTCAGACATGACTGAGCAACTAACATACACACAATATGAAAAGAAGCCCTCTTTTAAGTCAACCTTTTAAGAGATGTGTTCTGTCCCCCTGTTTTTCCTTGTTCTGTCATAGTGAATCATTTATTATGTATACAGAAGACAGAGGGTATCTTGACTCTGGGAAATAGGAAGAAAGAAAAAGATTTCTTAAAATCACGGCGATACAACAGTTTGCTATACAATAATCTCTGCATAATTATGCCCAGTAAAGAGTAAAGAATGCACACTTGATTTCTAACACAAATATCCAGATCTCACTCATGAAGAGACTGAAGAGATTTATTAGCCACCATGTAAATATATAACTTAAGAAATGCTTCAGTAGTAATATTGCTCATTAACAGATTATTATGTATTATGGGTTGAATTGTGCCTCCCTCAAACTTCTATGTTGAAATTCTAACCTCCAGTACTTCAGTATGTGACCTTATTTGGTTTACAGAGGTAATCAAGTTAAAATTAGGTCATTAGTATTGGCACTAATCCAGTATGACTAGTGTCCTTTTAAAAGGGGGAAATTTGGAGATGGATACACACACAGGGAGAATGCCATGTGAAGATGAAGGCAGAGATCGGGGTGATGCTTTATACAAATCAAACGATGCCAGAGATTCCCAGCAAAATACCAGAAATTAGCAGAGAGGCATGGAACAGGTTCTTCCTTACAACCTTGAGAAGGACCCAACTCTGCTGACACCTTGATCTTAGATGTCTAGCCATCAGAACTGTGAGACAAATTTTCATTGTTTAAGCTACCCAGTTTATGGTACTTCATTGTGGCAGCTGTAGCAAACTACAAATGATAAAACTCTCATCTAATACTGTCTTCAAAATATTGCCTAAGGCTGTGCTTATTGCTGACAATTATTTTTTTAACACTATGGCTGCTAGTATTATAATTACAATAGTAATAGCTAGGTTTTTTAAAAAAAAATTTTTTTAGCACTTGCCATATCACAAGCTCTATTTGATCATTTCTGATCCAATAAGATGAATGGACACTGAAAAAAAGATTTTTTCATGTTAAAAGAGTAATTTTATTACTTTATTAACCACTAATTATTAAGTGTTTTATTAAGCCACTGAAGATTTGGGGGTGGAATTAAAGGAGCTTATTTACTTACACTAATATGGACATTGTCACCTTGAAGTGAGATGATGCTCCAACAAAATATGAAAATGTAAAGCCATAGGTTAGATGGAGGCTTTCCAGGTGGCACAGTGGTAAAGAATGCCAGTGCATGCCTGACAGTGCAGGAGACATAAGAGATGTGTGTTTGATCCCTGAGTCAGGAAGATCCCCTAGAGTAGAAAAGAGCAACCTGCTCCTGTATTCTTGCCTGGAAAATCCCATGGACAGAGGAACTGCTAACAGGCTATGGTGTTGCAAAGAGTCGGATATGACTGAGCATGGACACACACATTAGGGTAGGTGGAAGGTGATGGGGAAACTGATACTTAAGTCAGAGAATACGGCAAAATCTTTGCTTAAAAACCATTGACTACTCTAACTTAGAAGGAAGATCTGTCTACAAATGATTTCTAATTAGATGTTGAAATGGTTCATAGCCCTAGTGTGTGTTGTCTATTATTAACTGTAGTTCACAAAAAATTACAAAATGTGATGAGGTCAGGCGAAAATAAGCTTGCAAGCAGAAATGAAAGAGAGTTCATAAATCCAAAGTCTTTCAGGGCTGGGAAACCGAACTACTTGTAGAGATTGAATTAAAAAGACTTTGAGTGATAAGATGCAGTTAAAAAAAATGTTATCAGTTGAATAGTGTCTCAGAGCATAGATCAAAGTAGGATTTGGCTCAACTGCAGTTGTTCAAAGAGTCCAATGACAACCACCATTAAATAGAGTGTAAAAAAGGTATGAGGAAGTAGCCATGCAAAATAAATTTGAATATTATTTTTAGGAAATAGCTTTGGATATGATTACTGACTAACACAAAACTGGCTGGAATAAATAGATCAGAAATCTACAAAGTTTTTGAGGGGATTGTGTTGTCAAGAAAGCCAAAAGTGCACTCTTTAAATAGGTATTTTTAAATTCAGATAATAACATCAATTTTTATGCTCCCACATACAGAAAGTAGCCATGGAATGCCTCCTCTAAGGATGACATGCTCTCCAAACTCTTTTCAGATGCGACTAGAATAATGACCAGAAAGAGGCCCCAAGAATTCATAACCAGAGGCCACGGAGAAAAATGATAAGATAATTCTTCCCAGGAAGTAGAATCAAGTCCTAGTCCAGCAACTTCTTCTTTACCCTATCCCCACCTCAGGTGTGAGGCTTCCAGAATATCTTTGCAGTGGTATTTCACAGTTACTAAAAAACACTGACTGTGTGTCCTCTATCTTCCCCTTTCCAATTCAGAATGCTTAATGGAGGAGCATTGTACTATTTTCTTTGGGTAGGAGGCAGATGTGAGTTTGTTTGATTTATGAGAGGAAGAATGAAACAGAGTTTGTTGACCAGAATTTGGACTGTGGCTGAGACTGTGTTATGTATTCAACACATTATTTTCTCTTCCTGGGCACACAGGTTATTTCCCCTTGAAATTAACCTGAAGGCTATGTGACTTGACTTAGGTCAATGGAACATAAGCAGAAATAATATAAAACACTCTAAGACCCAGCCCGTAAAACAATACTGAACAATATAAACAATTCTTTATTCTTGTATTCCCCTTCAGTATTCACCTTGTACATTTTTTCAGATGTACCTAAACACAGGAGCATTCTTGGTCACCATTAAAAGGGGAGTGTCAGAAGAGCTGCCTGACTTTCACTGGACTGTTATTTGAATGAAAAAATAAACAAGAGATCTGAAGTCTATTAATCTAGCATAGCCAAGTCTATTCTGCCTGAAACAGAAATCTTAGGGACACTGCAGCCCATGCCAGACTGATTTCTACACAATATTTTGCAATCAAGGAGAGAGAGTATGGCAGTTTAATTCAACATATAGCTAGGCTTTGCACGGTAATTTGAAAGTCTAACAAGAGCATCATTTTCCAAATTACCCTGAGTAATAGCTGTTCCAGTGTGCATTTTTTCTGTTCACTGAACCTAACCTTTCTCAAGGAATAGACAGAAAGAATGCTATAATTTCTATACACAACACTAGTAGATTTTAAAAGATATTTTATAAACAGAAGAGTTTTATATTGCACACCTAGATCCATTTGATGTGTCTCAAGCATCAGTCTTTCCAGTTTCCAAGGTTTTCCTCTGTATTTCCAGAAATAGGGATCAGTGTCACTGCTTGCTCTTTCTTCCCAGATGGTGGAATGGAGATTGGATACATAATTATAAAACACTGTATATAGCTAACGGAAACCATTAACTCTTACTCCTCTTTGATGGCCCCTATTCCTTACTCTCTTGGCTTACTCTTCCATTTTCTGTAACACATGAAAGGAAAAAAAGGAACTAAAAGTAATGCCAAAGTCAGAGCTGGTGACAAGTCTAGCATTTGGCAAATGGTTCACTCCACAATTATCCTTTCCTCCAGTGGCTCTAGACGAGAGACATCATTTGGTCATTCTTCTTCTGGAATCTTTGCCTTTATTTCTCAGAAATGATTCATGAAACTCTGTATATGATGAAATGGAAACCTTTTTCATATGCATCACCATTTTTCTCATTTGTCATTTTCTTTTTCAACTCTTCTTAAGTTTTTGGAATTTCTTTGTGTTTTTGTATGAAAAGTCTTATCTACTCCAAGATTATAAAAACATCCACCTATTTCCACATAGTTAATTATATTTCTTAAATTTTTATAAATTTAAATCTTTGATCCATCTGGACTTGATTTTAGGATAAAACATCAGATAGAATTCCACTTTTTCCAAATGGCTAAATTAAAAGACGCTTATTCCTTGAAAGGAAAGTTGTGACCAACCTAGATTCCCTATTGAAAAGCAGAGACATTAATTTGCCAACAAAGGTCCATCTAGTCAAGGCTATGGTTTTTCCAGTAGTCATGTATGGGTGTTAGAGTTGGATGATGAAGAAAGCTGAGCACCGAAGAATTGATGCTTTTGAACTATGGTGTTGGAGAAGACTCTTAAGAGTCCCTTGGACTGCAAGGAGATCCAACCAGTCCATTCTGAAGGAGATCAGTCCTGGGTGTTCTTTGGAAGGACTGATGCTAAAGCTGAAACTCCAGTCCTTTGACCACCTCATGCGAAGAGTTGACCCATTGGAAAAGACTCTGATGTTGGGAGGGATTGAGGGCAGGAGGAAAAGGGGATGACAGAGGATGAGATGGCTGGATGGCATCATGGACTCGATGGACGTGAGTTTGAGTGAACTCCGGGAGATGGTGATGGACAGGGAGGCCTGGCGTGCTGCGATTCATGGGGCCTCAAAGAGTCGGACACGACTGAGCGACTAAACTGAACTGAAGTGGTAGTTCTGACACTGTATTTTGAATAATATAGTTTTACCTCTTTCTCTGTCATTTTAATATTTCTATATTAAATCCTCATTTGTACTTCTTCCTATATCTAGAGTCTCTGTACTTTTTATCCTTCTTTATTTAAAAATATTTTTTCATGTAAAATGCATTTTCCCTGGTTTTCCTTACTGATTTAATTTTCTTTATTTTGCTGATGTTTCTTCATGTTCCTTAGGTGTTGGTGTCCCAGTATCTTGTCCTTGGTGGGCTTGCCTTCTCATTTTATATATTCCTCTAAGATGTTGTCATCTACTTACATGCTTTCTAATAATATTCATTTGGAAAGGACTCCAAAATTATGTCTCCTTGTCTGGGCTCTCTCTAGAATACCAGAATGATCACCTCTTATGTGTGTCTCTCTCTTTATTCTCTGTTTATCTCAAATACAGCATATCTAAAATGGAAGCTCATCATTCCTGTTAACCCCTCCACTCAGCCTAAATCTGTTTCCTTTTGGCATTTCTTAACTCAGTCAAAAGCAGCACTGCCCCTCCTATTGCTCAAAATGGAAAATTCAGATTCATACATACTTATTCATAAATAGTTTTTTGAACCTCCCTTTTCATAATTTTCATGTTAACGCTCATGAAAAAACATTCTCAAATACACATTCTAGCCACACATTCCAGCCTCATCCGTCAATTTGGGACTTGCCTCTTAATTGTTGGTGTTGTTTAGTCTCTAAGTTATGTCTGACTTTTTTGTGACAACACGAACTGTGGCCCACCAGGCTTCTCTGTCCATGGGATTTCCCAGGCAAGAGTACTAGTGTAGCTTTCCATTTCCTTCTCTAGGGGATCTTCGTGACCCAAGGATCATACCTGCATGTCCTCTTTACTACTTAGCCACCAGGGAAGCCCTACCTCTTATTAGACTATGACAAAAGCCTCTGTACTACATTCTCTGTCTTCAATATCTTCATTTTTACTCATTCATCCTTTAGACAGTTTTCAGAGATATAAACACAGATCTGATCATGGTACCTCCTATTTTTCCACCAACTTCCTTCAGATTTTATCATCTGCTTTAATGTATCTTTAGCTTAACTGTTTATTCTTGCCTTGCACGATAAACTTTGTGTTACAGTTATTTTGGGCTTCTCACTATACACCAAAAATACTTGTATGCTTTCATACCTCCAAATATTTGCTTTCAGTCCACTTTTCCTTCTTTGTCTGCCTGACATATACCTGTGCATCCTTCATGACTTATCTAATTGCTAGTTTTCTTTGGCTTCCCAGGTATTCCATTTTTTTCCTCATGCACTTTAAATAAACTTTCTTTAAATAATGACTTAAATAATAACATCTATGGCAAAACATCAAAATTATTTATATGGATGATTTTGCTTGAGGAGAGTTCTTATTCATAACATTATCCAACCTGTAACAAAGCTCATGCCATAGAGCAAATGTTCAAAAATTGTCTCTAAAATGGCATTCAACTGGAAAAAAAATCTCTAATAACATCTGACCATTTTTTTTCCACATAACAGCATCAGTCAGTTCAGTTGCTCAGTCTTGTCTGACTCTTTGAGACCCCATTGACTGCAGCACAACAGGCATCCCTGTCCATCACCAACTCCTGGAGTTTAGTCAAACTCATGTCCTTCATGTTGGTGATGCCATCCAACCATCACATCCTCTGTCCTCCCCTCTGCTCCTGCCTTCAATCTTTCCCCACATCAGGGTCTTTTCAAATAAGTCAGTTCATCGCATCAGGTAGACAAAGCATTCGAGCTTCAGAATCAGTCCTTCCAATGAATATTCAGGACTGATTTCCATTAGGACAGACTGGATGGATCTCCTTGCAGTCCAAAGGACTCTCAAGAGTCTTCTTCATCACCCTAGTTGAAAACCATCAATTCTTCAGTGCTCAGATTTCTTTATAGTCCAACTCTCATCCATACATGATAATTGGAAAAACCATCTCTTTGACTAGACAGACCTTTGTTTGCAAAATAATGTCTCTGCTTTTTAATATGGGTCTAGGTTGATCATAACTTTTCTTCCAAGGAGCAAGCATCTTTTAACTTCATGGCTGCAGTAACCATCTGCAGTAATTTTGGAGCCCCCCAAAATAGTCTGTCACTATTTCCACTGTTTTCCCATCTATTTGCCATGAAGTGATGAGACTGGATGCCATGATCTTTGTTTTCTGAATATTGAGATTTAAGCCAACGTTTTCACTCTCCTCTTTCACATTCATCAAGATGTCTTTAGTACTTCTTAGCTTTCTGCCATAAGGATGGTGTCATCTGCATATCTGAGGTTATTGATATTTCTCCCAGCAATCTTGATTCCAGCTTGTGCTTCATCCAGTCCAGCATTTCTCATGATTTACTCTGCATATAAGTTAAATAAGCAGAATGGCAATATACAGCCTGACATACTCCCTCATTTGGTACCAGTCTGTTGTTCCATGTCCAGTTCTAACTGTTGCTTCCTGACCTGCATACAGATTTCTCAAGAGGCAGGTCAGGTGGTCTGGTATTCCCATCTCTCTCAGAATTTTCCACAGTTTATTGTGATCCACACAGTCAAAGGCTTTGGCATAGTCAATAAAACAGAAGTAGATGTTTTTCTGGAACTCTCTTGCTTTTTCCATGATCCAGCGGATGTTGGCAATTTGATCTCTGGTTCCTCTGTCTTTTCTAAATCCAGGTTGAATTTCTGGAAGTTCATGGTTCATGTACTGTTGAAGCCTGGCTTGGAGAATTTTGAACATTACGTTACTAGCATGTGAGATGAGTGCAATTGTGCGGTAGTTTGAGCATTCTTTGGCATTGCCTTTCTTTGGGATTGGAATGAAAACTGAACTTTTTCAGTCCTGTGGCCACTGCTGAGTTTTCCAAATTTGCTGGCATTGAGTGTAGCACTTTCACAGCATCAACTTTTAGGATTTGAAATAACTCAACTGGAATTTCACCACCTCTACTAGCTTTGTTCGTAGCGATGCTTCCTAAGGCCCACTTGACGTCGCATCCCAGGATGTCTGGCCCTAGGTGAGTGATCACACCATCGTGATTATCTGGGTCGTGAAGATCTTTTTGTTTAGTTCTGTGTATTCTTGCCACCTCTTCTTAATATCTTCTGCTTCTATTAGGTCCATACTATTTCTGTCTTTTATTGTGCCCTTTGGCATGAAATGTTCCCTTGGTATCTCTTATTGTTTTCCTCTATTTCTTTGCATTGATCACTGAGGAAGGCTCTTATCTCTCCTTGCTTTTCTTTGGAACTCTGCATTCAATGGGTATATCTTTCCTTTTCTCCTTTGCCTTTCACTTGTCTTCTATTCACAGCTATTTGTAAGGCCTCCTCAGACAGGGCAAAGCTCTATTAGCCTTTGCCCTGCTTCATTCTGTATTCCAAGGCCAAATTTGCCTGTTATTCCAGGTATTTCTTGACTTCCTACTTTTGCATTCCAGTCCCCTATAATGACAAGGACATTTTTTTTGGCTGTAAGTTCTAGAAGGTCTTGTAGGTCTTCATAGAACAATTCAACTTCAGCTTCTTCAGCATAACTGGAGTAATTACTGGAGTGATGCCCACAGATACTGAGACAGAACTGTGTTTGAATGTCTCCTGTGGAGATATGGGTCAGCAGTGGACTGCCACAGGGACAGGGGCTCTGGGTACAGCAGACTTGGGTATGGCATAAGCCCTCTTGGAGGAGGTCACCATTAACCCCACCATAGAGCCCCCAGAACTTACACAGGACTGGGGAAACAGACTCTTGGCGTATACAAACAGAACCTTGTGTGCACCAGGACCTGGGAGAAAGGAGCAGTGATGCCATGAGAGATTGATCCAGACTTGCCTGTGAGTGTCCAGGAGTCTCCAGAGGAGGTATGGGTCAGTGGTGGCCTGCTGCAGGGTTGCAGACACTGAGGGTAGCAGTGTATGCATGGGACCTTTTAAAGGAGGTTGCCATTATCTTCATTACCTCCACCATAGTTTGGCCCCAGATAAATAACAGGGAGGGAACACAGCCCTGCAACAGAAAATTGGATTAAAGATTTACTGAGCATGGCCCCGCCCATCAGAACAAGACCCAATTTCCCCCTCAGTCTGTCTCTCCCATCAGGAAGTTTCCATAGGCCCCTTATCCTTCTCCATCAGAGGGCAGACACACTGAAAACCACAATCACAGGAAACTCACCAATCTGATCACATGGACCACAGCCTTGTCTAACTCAGTGAAACTATGAGCCATGCCATGTGGGCCACCCAAGACGAATGGGTCATGGTGGAGAGTTCTGACAAAACGTGGTCCACTGGAGAAGGGAATGGCAAACCACTTCAGTATTGTTTCCTTGAGAATCCCATGAACAGTATGAAAAGGCAGAAAGATAGGACACTGAAAGATGAACTCCCAGGTCAGTAGGTGCCCAATATGCTACTGGAGATCAGTGGAGAAATAACTCCAGGAAGAATGAAAAGAAGGTGCCAAAGCAAAAACAATGCCCAGTTGTGGATGTGACTGGTGATGGAAGTCCAATGCTATAAAGAGCAATATTGCATAGGAACCTGGAATGTTAGGTCCATGAATCAAGGCAAACTGGAAGTGGTCAAACAGATGGAAGAGTGAACGTCAACATTTTAGGAATCAACGAACTAAAATGGACTGGAATGGGTGAATTTAACTCAGATGACCATTATATCTACTATTGTGGGCAAGAATCCCTTAGAAGAAATGGAGTAGCCATCATAGTCAACAAAAGAGTCTGAAATGCAGTACTTGGATGCAATCTCAAAAACGACAGAATGATCTCTGTTCATTTCCAAGGGAAATCATTCAATATCAACATGACAGCATACATTCCATTTATCCTGGCTGAATTGATTTAGATGAATTACCTCTTCATTAATTATAGTGTTTTGGTAATTCTAGGTCCCTCTCTCCTACAACTTGAGATAATCTCTCCAGTCTCTTCTGTTTACTTTTTGGAATGGAATTTACTTCAGGGACTGGAATTGAAACTGTATGAGGAACAGAGTGAATAATCAAAGAACAGAATGAATTATGCAGTGACTGAGGAACTATCTGCAGGTCAGTCCACTCAACTGACCATCAACAGCAGCAGTAGTGTTAGCACTGTAACTAGGTTATGAGATGGAGGTTGATTGCTTCTTGCTTCTTGATCATGCAGTTTCTTCTGTTGTTTAAGTGTCACATTTTCAATGTCTGCCTTGACCAATCCATTTGAGATGATAACCTCTGTGTACTCTGATACCCATACTTTGCTCTACTTTTATAAATTCTTATAGTACTTATAACATAATATATAATTTATTTAATAATTTATCCACTCCAGACTTTTTGTGTTTACTGTTTGTACAGTATACCATTTTATCCATCTGTTTGCAATCTCTGTGTCTTTAAAGTACAGATAGATAGATATAACCAGAGCATACATTTTGTGTATGCTCACAAGTTCTGATTTTTAGTGGAAAGTTTATGGCATTAAAATTTAATGCATTTATGGATGTGGTTGGATTTGGATCTACTATTTTTTTTATTATTTGTTTTCACTTTCTTTCCTCTGTTTTTTGTTCTCATATTACTGATTTCTGGATTACTGCAATATTTTGGATTACTGCAATATTTTTAAGAATTTTATTTTAATTGATCTATTGGATTTTAGTTATGCATCTTTGAATATTTCAGGTATTTACTCTAGGGATTAAAATATACATTCTTATCTCTGCACAGTTTACTCAGAATTTATATTGCACTACTTCACATAAAATATATACTGGGACACATATTGAACTCAAGCAGGTCTATGAACCACCTACATCCTTTAAGTTATAAGTATCATAAGTATATAAGTATGATATATGTATTATATCAATATACATTATAATCCCCAGAAAGATATGACATAATTTTTGCTTTAATCAGTCTTATCTTTAAAGAAACTAAATGAAAAAAAAAAAGTCTTTTGTACTTATCGAGATAGATACCATTTTACCATTCTCATTCCTTCTTGAAAATGCAAGCTTTCATCTAAAATTTTCTTTCTTACTGAACAATTTCCCTTACCATTTCTTATAATGCAGACATGCTAGGGAAAATTTTTATAGTTTTCTTTTATTTGAAAATGTTTTTATTTCTTTTTCATTCTGGAAAAACTTGCTTCCATTGGATATGGAATTCTAGATTGATCATGTTTTTTTGTGTTTAAAATTTTAAATACATTGCCTTTTGATCTTCATATTTTCTAATGAAAGGTCAGAGATCATTAAAACTGTTGTTTCTTCTATGTCAAGAGTCATCGCTTTCTTGTTGCTTTTAAGATTTTCTCTCTGTTGTTGACTTTCAATTATTTTATTTTGTTTTGTTTAATTTGATACTGCTTTGAATTAAATGAGCTTCCTGAGCCTATAATGTGTGGTTTCACAAAACTGGGGAAATTTTTAGTCATTATTCATTCAAACATTTCATCTTCTCTATTCTTTTCCTCCCTACGCTTTTAGATTAGAGTTGCATATGCATTTGAACTTTTGATATTGTTTCACAGATGCTCTGTTCAGTTTTTTAAGTCTTTTTTCTTTCTGTTTATTAGACTACATGACTTCTTTCAACATATTTTCAAGTTCAGAGACTCATTCTTCTGTTATCTTCGTTATGCACTTCCAACCACCCAGTTCATATTTTCCAGATATTAGATATTTCACCTAGGAGTCCTATTAGTCTTTTTTTAAAGTACAGATTTAAGATTTTTCTCTATTGAAATTTCTTAGTTTTTCTCTACAAGTTTATTTTACTTTATCTTATTAAACATAGTTATAAGGATTGTTGGAGTTATTGTCTGCTAATTCAAATGTTTGGAAAATTTCTGGGCTGAACCCCACTGGCTGTATTTTCTTTTGAGAAAATAGGTTCTTAATATGCTGAGTGACTTGAAACTATAGTATGTACTTTGTGAATGATATTTTTGTGGAAGTTCTATATTTTGCCATATTTTTCTGAACAATGTTTATATTTCTGTTTTAGTAGGCAATATAGTTAATCAAGCTATAAACAGAGACTTAATCAGCAACTCAAGGCTTGATTCAGTTATGTTTTCCCTTTTTCTAGGTTGCTTGCAATCTGCCCCATCCTTACATGATTCTGAAATCAGACAGATTTGGGCAGAATTGTCCACAACTTGAGCCTTCTCCATCTGGCTCTTTGCATTCAGTATTCTCCCCTCTACTTTCCAGCAACTGTGGATGCCCCAAACTGTGTCTCCTAGTTCATCAAGCTAGAATGACTCTAAGTTTTCTATCAGTGTTTTTCCTGCCTCATGTGGAGTCACTGGCAGCCTGTCTGTTTGTCCTCAAGATAAAGGATATAAAAACAGGAAACTTATCCTGTGTCTGTCCATATTTTATGTTTTGAGTCTCCTTCAGAATCTGTATGCTTTTCTTGTCTCGCCAGAACCTTTAGGTAACTTAGCTCAGTTGTCCAGAGTTTACAGTTGTTATCTTTGGGAAGGCCTATTGGTTAGAGACTTGTTCAGCTACACTGGAACAGAACTGATATAATTTATTTATCCACTTTGTTATTATATTTTGTACCCCTAGGACAAGGATTTTTTAAGATACTGATGTGAGAAGTGTTTGCAACATAATACTCCATATATGTCTGTACAATGACAATTAATAGATTTTTGAAAAGGTGAAAAAATACATAATAAACATTGAGAAATAAGTACAACATCAACAATCAGGAAGACACAAAATTTAAAGGTGTGACATCCACTCACACTCATCAGATTGGCAAAAGTTAAATGCTGTGAGTACCAATGTTGGCAAACATATAGAGAAATGGAAACTATTACACACTGTTAATAGGAGTGTAAATTAGTCACTATTGGATAGTAACTTTCATAAAATTGTAGAAAAATCTCAGGACTTGTGCACAGAGACACAAAAATGTACATATATATTTGTAATAGCATAGATTCATAGTAACAAAAAATTTATAAACATGAAACTAACAGTAAAATGTATTACAAAGAAATATTATAAAGTAGCTCAAATGAATAAAGTAGAGACATGTTTCACAGTGGAAAAATATACAAATGCAATGTTAAGTTTAAAAAATGGATGGATATACATGGCATGGTATCATTTACATATGCATTTGAAAATGAATAAGCAACATTATATATTTTTATGGCCCATGTCATAAATTGGCATAAACTTGGGTGAGAATAATGTATACTAAATTCAAATGAAGAGTTAACTGAGGGGATCAAGGCAAATGGTATCAGGAAGTATTCACAGTTTAGTATTCTGTTTCTTAAGTAGATGGTGAGTACATGCAATTTGGCAGAATAATAATATTTGAATAATAAAGACTCCTCTTATTAATTTTTCTTAATAAGAAAAAAAATAAGACTCCAGAATTTCAAAATAGGCAAAGGAAATGAGCAGGTAATTTACAAATGGGAAAATACAAATGGCCAGCTAACACCTGGGATGTAGGTATAAATCCTGCATTTATAGTTTTGAAAACACAGAAATGCTCAATGACACTAAACATTTGAACTATAACATTAAGTAATCAGTTGATTTTCACTTTGGAAGCTCAGGTGGTAAAGAATCTGCCTGCAATGCAGGATACCTGGGTTTGATCTCACTTTATCAAACTAGCAAAGGTTTTAAATAATGTAATAATAGTGACTTGGGTAAGATTTCTATAATAAAGGCAGGAAGAGGTCAAGAGATTCCTCCACAGATAAACACTTATGAAACATGGGCAAAAATGCTAGAAAACAATCATTTGATGGCACCAGAAAACATCCAATGGTGAGCAGACACTTGAGAAATATTTACCTTACAAAGGGCAAGAACCCCAACTTTGTGACTTTCTTTTCTAAGGAAGCTTCACAACTTCCCTAGGTCAGATGGTGAGAAAAGACAACCTTAATAGCTTAAATAAGTAGATAATAGAATTCAGAGCCATACAAGACCTGGAAATTATACACTCCAATATCTAAATATAAACTCTACCCAAATCCCTGCATGACTTCTAAATTAATGTTTAAAAACTAATAAATAAGTGTACAATAATGATAGAATAATACAAAATAATTAAAATATACTTGAGGGTTACTTAACTGAAAAGAGTGCCACGTGAAAATTCTAAGATTCAAAACTGTGTATGGAGTGTGTCCTCACTTGCAGGAAAGAAAAAGAAAGAATGGAAGGAAGGAAGAAATGTGGGATTTACACCTGTATCCCAGGTGTTAGCTACCTTCTTTACCTCTTGTTTCAACAGGACATTCTTTAGTGAACTCACTTCTAAACCTCCACAGACACAGAGAACAGACTTGTGGGCACAGTGGGGGAAGAAACAGAAAGACAAACTGAAAGAGTAACATTGAAATATATATATTACCATATGTAAAATAGATAGCCAGTGGGAATTAGCTGTATGATACAGGGAGCTCAGATCTACTGCTCTAGGTATTGTTGATCTAAAACAAATAGACTGCCAGATATTTCTTCAGCAGAGATGACTTTCTTGAGGACCAGAAGAGAATCAGTCTGGGGTCTGCAATCACGGTAAGCCATGTGCAAGTCCCCACATGGCAAAGGAAGGAAAATGCTTTTATAGAGGTGAAAAAGAAGTCGGGAGGGTCATAGTAAACAAAGATTCCATGGCTTTTCATTGGCTGAGTTTTTGCTAGGAAAGAAGAAAAATGTTTCTTTTTTCTTTTGGGCTCTGCTGTTACTGCAGGGCGTGGCAACTCCCCATTCTGGTCTCCCAGCTCTATTTAATTGAGGTTCCTGTTTATTCATTTTTTTCTGTTTCTCCCCTTTTGATCAAGAACTTTCTCTGAGAGCTTTGCTGGTCAGGAGTCAAGTTTTCTAGTTTCAGTGGCTCTTTGTCCCTTAAAGAAGGATCTTTTCTGAGTGTAGTGTCTCACTATGGGAAAAAAATGTTGGTTAACCTATTGAAATATCAATAACCTCAGATATGCAGATGACACCACCCTTATGGCAGAAAGCAAAGAGGAACTAAAAAGCCTCTTGATGAAAGTGGAAGTGGAGAATGAAAAAGTTGGCTTAAAGCTCAACATTCAGAAAACGAAGATCATGGCATCTGGTCCCATCACTTCATGGGAAATAGATGGGGAAACAGTGGAAACAGTGTCAGACTTTATTTTTGGGGGCTCCAAAATCACTGCAGATGGTGACTGCAGCCATGAAATTAAAAGATGCTTACTCCTTGGAAGGAAAGTTATGACCAACCTAGACAGCATATTGAAAAGCAGAGATATTACTTTGCCAACAAGATCCATCTAGTCAAGGCTATGGTTTTTCCTGTGGTCGTGTATGGATATGAGAGTTGGACTGTGAAGAAAGCTGAGCGCCGAAGAATTGATGCTTTTGAAGTATGGTGTTGGAGAAGACTCTTGAGAGTCCCTTGGACTACAAGGAGATCCAACCAGTCCATTCTGAAGGAGATCAGTCCTGGAATTTCTTTGGAAGGAATGATGCTAAAGCTGAAACTCCAGTACTTTGGCCACCTCTTGCGAAGAGTTGACTCATTGGAAAAGACTCTGATGCTGGGAGAGATTGGGGGCAGGATGAGAAGGGGACGACAGAGGATGAGATGGCTGGATGACATCACGGATTCGATGGACATGAGTCTGAGTGAACTCCGGGAGTTGGTGATGGACAGGGAGGCCTGGCGTACTGCTATTCATGGGGTCACAAAGAGTCAGACACGACTGAGCGACTGAACTGAACTGAACCTGTTGAAATTATATACAGGTAATAAAGAGAAGAAACTCTCAGGCAGTTTTTATCTAATGTCCACATGTTATCAATATCTTAGACATTAGAGATCATCTGAAACACTCTGTCCTCATCAAATGCTTGACAACAAACTTCTAATAGGTCTCAAATGGTGAGAGTTTATGAGTTCCAAAAGGCATGGATCTGAGATTTAGAAGGATCAATGGCAATATTTTGGCCAAGATATTTGGTTGGAAGATTTCCAGAAATTTTGTCAACTTAGTGTTATAATGAAAATTAAGTCTTAATAGAGCATACAGCTATCCCAGAGGATTAAGAGTGGTAAGCACAGTGAAAATGTTGTAAAATCAGCCAAACAGTACTAACTTGTTGTAAGTAACTGAACGGTGAAGTGAGCTCCTTGGTGGCCATGAAGTTTGAGAATTCCCAGGTAGGTATAATCTTTTTCAAATAAATTTTAGCTACAGAAGAGATGGTAGTCAAGTTATCAAGTGAAGGCTTCTGTATACTCTAAAAACATATAGATTATGACTTAAACATATTTATATTTGTAAGATGGAGGACATTTTATGAAATCCACTTGCCAGACTACAAGTGGTCCATCAAGCAGTTTAAAATGTCAGGGAGCAGTGTGAATAGGCTTTCTTGGATTGTATGTCATACAAGTGGAACAAGTTAAGTAGATAATTTTTGCAGCCTTGTTAACATTTTTCTTCCAATATTGATTCATGAAAACTATCATTTTGTCAATATACTAATAGTTTAATGCATGCTGAGGAATGAGGAGTGGGCATTTAGAGTCTCTGTTAGGACTAGGTTGTTCTTTGGTCCAAATCAGAGCTTTCTCTTTTTGTCAAGCCAAGAGTTGTTGAATTTCAAATCTTACTTTTCCTTTTTCTGGAACCAATTGTGGGGCTTCTGTAGCCAGTTTGTCTAAATATCATTCAGGAAAATACCCCTTAGGAACATGACAAAGATTTGGCTGCTATTGGTCCCTTAAGGGCAGCACTCTTTGTGAAAATATCAAGGTGATTTCCCTTACCTTTCAGAGAATCATGTTTAAAAAGCCTCAGAATCCTAAAAATAGCTAAAGTAGCAGGGAAAAGTATTGCATCCAATAATTCCTCAACATAAGGCTATTTACATTTTTTTTTTTTTATTCATCTGGAAGTAAGGAAGCCATGTTGATTTCAACAACTTTCCAAAATCATGAGCTACTCCTCTGAAAGCATATCTTCTCTCAGTTTAAGTATTGAAAGTTTTGTCCTTGGCTAAAGTACAGATCCCCAGGGAGAATCCCAGGGACGGGGGAGCCTGGTGGACTGCTGTCTATGGGGTCACACAGAGTCGGATACGACTGAAGTCACTTAGCAGCAGCAGCAAAGTACAGATCAGTGTAGAACATAATTCATCCTGCTGAGCTGAAATAACTGTAGGTATAGACGCTGCTTCACCAAAAGCTAAAGGAGTTGCAATAGCATTTCCAGTACAATATTTGCCATTGTCACCATTTAAATAAGAAAAACCAGTGAACCATGAGAAGTCAGCATTACCGAGAGGACCTTTCTGTAGATCATCATATAGACAGGGAGGTAATCCATCAGCATAAGCAGTCCTAGGGACTTCATTGCTCATGGAGGGGAGAAGAGTATCTGGGTCAAGACAACTATAACATTAAAGAGCAAGGAACACTTAACAAAAGGATTTCATAGGGAGTGAGGGGGCTGACTGAGGAATGTGGAGTGTGCTGAGAATTCAAGAAAGCTTTTACTACATGAGGGCCAAAAATGGAAATGTTTAAAGGGGATTTCCACAGTGATTTTCTTGGTGGTCTTAATCAGAAGTTTAGTGGTCGTAATGGTTTTAAGACAGAAGATATCCTTGTGCCACAGGGTCTGGTTGCTGGCTTTAAACCCTATGGACTGATGTTGGTCTCTGTGTTTGTGTGTGTGTATCCCAAGGGCATATATAAAAAGGAAAAGGGAAACCTGAACATTGTGATGCCCGAGAGCAGGTGGGTTCATCAGTCTCCTTTAAGATCGAAAACTCTGTTGTCCAGTTCTTCCCATAAAATTGAGTTGGGGTTGTTCTTGCTTAGTAAAACATACAGAGGTTTGGCTATGAGAGAGAAATTTGAGTCCGATTTTGGAACTAACCAACATGCTCAAGAAAACCTCACAATTGGTGCTCAGTTTTGGGTTTCTACATAAATCTATCTGATCTAGGTATAGCCCTTATTCTGGTGTCAGATGCCATAATTATCACACCTGATTTTGGACAAGTTGCAATTTTTCTTTGGTGACCTTGTATCCCTTCCATGCTAAAATCTTAATCAAGGAGGCTTTGTGAAGGAGAACAAAGAAGCAAATCATCTACATATTATAACAAAGTAGAATTCCTAGGGAACTTCATATCATTCAGATCAACCTTCAGGATTTATGAGAAATAAGAAGGACTCTCTGATGCATTACTGTCCAGGTGAATTTTATCTCTTCCCAAGTGAAGGCAAAAAGGTATTGGTTAGTTTAATCAATTGGAATGCTAAAGAATGCACTGTATAAATCAGTTACGGTAAAGAATTTCCTTCCAGTGGGAATGGATGTTGGTGCCATATAAGGGTTAAGAACAACAGGGTGTCAAGGGATAACAATGTTGTTTATTGCTTGGATGTCCTGGACAAACTTCCACCCTTAGCTATTCGGTTTTGTCAGTGATAAAACTGAAATGTTACCAGGTCTGGGTACAAAGGACAGTGAAGCCTGAGCCTTGTAATATTATACTATGAATTTTATGCTTTAAAGGGCTTCTTTACCTAGAGAGTATTGATTCATTCTGGGAAGAGATTTCGTGGGATTTATGTGAATCTTGATGAGGGGTCCACCATGAATTTTGATATTAATAATATCAGTTGGAGATTTTGCCCATAAGGAAGGTGGTAACTGATTCAACTAGGGACAAATGATCATGTTTCCAGAATTTGCTGTAGTACTATCAGAGGTGGGACAAATACAGGATGTCAAAGATGTCATTTAATTCACTTGGTTGATTACTTTGACAGTGATTGTCAAATACTAGAATTACTACTCCCTCTTGGGAGAAAAGAAATTCTAACAGTATACTTCTCTAAGAAGTCTTGGCCTAGAAAGGGCTTCCCTGGTGACTCAGCAGTAAAGAATCTGCCTGCAATGCAGAAGACAAAATTTTGATCCCTGGGTCAGGAAGATCCCTTAAAAGAAGGTATTGCAACCCACCCCAGTATTCTTCCTGGGAGAATCCCATGGACTAAGGAGTCTGGTGGGCTACAGTCCATTGGGTCGCAAAGAGTTGGACATGACTGAAGCAAGTGAGCACGCAGACATGCAGAAGGAGAGGTGGAGGGAAAGTAGAAAAGAGGGTGTATCTTTCAAAAGCTTAAATAAAAGGGGATATGTCCAGAGACAGGAACCTCTTAGGTTCATTAAGAACCCCACTATTTGACTTGGTTTAGTACTCTGATGCAGGGGCTGCCTTATTATAGTGGGGTTGAGCGCAGAAATTATGGCTCCAGTGTCAGCTAGGACTGGGAGAGAGTCATCCTCAATCTGGAGAAATGTTTCTCCAAGCCAATTCAGAGAGGGGATTGGCAAGAACACCAGTTGTTCCTTGAAACCCCATCAGTGAGAATTGGGAGGATGTTGGAAAGTTGGTTAGAGGGTTGATGGTGTTTGAAGTGCTTAATTTTATAACAATCTGTTTTCCAATTATTGGTTCTTTTTAGTAATAGCAGAAACTAGCAGTGTTTTAGTTTCATTTAGGAGCCTTTATTTGTTGAAGTTGATGATTAAGAATTTTGGTGATCTTCCTTTTAGGTTAATCATCTAGAGTGCAAGATAGCTGGTTTGTCAGATTAAATAAATCTGAATGGACATGCATTCTTGGTCCTTTATACTAGAAGGGAAAGGTCCCAGTTTAGCCCATTAGTATGCTGCTGCTGCTGCTGTTGCTTCAGTCGTCATCTGAACCCCATAGACGGCAGCCCACCAGGCTCCCCCATCCCTGGGATTCCCCAGGCAAGAACACTGGAGTGGGTTGCCATTTCCTTCTCCAATGCAGGAAAGTGAAAAGTAAAAATGAAGTCACTCAGTCATGTCTGACTCTTAGCAACCCCATGAACTGAAGCCTACCAGGCTCCTCTGTCCATGGGATTTTCCAAGCAAGAGTACTAGAGTGGGTTGCCGTTGCCTTCTCCAGCTCATTAGTATAAATAGATTTTAAAACTTCCCTGGGTGGAATCAACATCTGGAGGAAGACTGAAATTTTCTTTATAAATAAACTGAAGTTGATTGTATTGAACATGAACAGATACATCAGAATTTTTGTGTGCAAGTCTGAATTTAAAGCCCTAAGAATTGCTTGATGAAGTCACATAGCAAAGCCAGAGTCTGATCATACAATATGTTACTGAGCTGGTCCCCTAGTTGTAACTTTAGAGAACTTTTAGGATTTTCCCAATTAGAGGTTCTCATCCAATGCTGCCCCTGGCTCTCACCGACAAGAATATGAAGTAACGGATATAAGACAGAGAAACCAGATTGATAAGTTTTAATGATTGTATTAAATTCCTCAACAAATCTGTGAGGATTTCAGTTATTTGGGGAAAATACTTCACTGAGCAACTGAACTGAACTGAATTGAAGACTTGAATATGGCTCACAGTTCAGCTTTAGTCCGGGGAATAAAAGAAATCAAGGGTTTAACCTCTGGATCTCACAAGGCTTCATTTTAAAGGGAAAGGTTCTGGCAAATTCAGAGCCAAAAGGGAAGGGGAAAATTTCAGAGGAAAGGGCAAGGTTGGAGAGAGAATTAATATGGGTGCACTAATGGTATAGCGGGAACATAGGAGTGTGGAAGGGAAAGAGGAAGATGGCATTGGAGCAGAGTCTGGCCATGAGGAGCTGAGGGAGAGAGACAAGATGTTGCCAGAGGTGGAGCCTGAGACAAAGCCAAGCAACAAGGATTTGAGGCTCTCAGTTCAGTTCAGTTGCTCAGTCGTGTCCAACTCTTTGCAACCCCATGGACTGCAGCACACCAGACCTCCCTGTCCATCACCAACTCCCGGAGTTCACTCAGTCTCATGTCCATCATGTCAGTGATGCCATCCAACCATCTCATCCTCTGTCATCCCCTTTTCCTCCCACCTTCAATCTTTCCCAGCATCAGGGCCTTTTCCAATGAGTCAGTTCTTCGCATCAAGTAGCCAAAGAATTGGAGTTTCAGCTTCAGCATCAGTCTTTCCAATGAATATTCAAGACTGATTTCCTTTAGGATGTACTGGTTGGTTCTCTTTGCCATCCAAGGGACTCTCAGGAGTCTTCTCCAACACCGCAGTTCAAAAGCACCAATTCTTTGGTGCTCAGCCTTATCTATAGTCCACCTCTCACATCCATACATGAGTACTGGAAAAACCATAGCTTTGACTAGATGGACCTTTGTTGCTAAAGTAATGTCTCTGCTTTTTAATATGCTGTCTAGGTTGGTCATAGCTTTTCTTCCAAGGAGTAAGCGTCTTTTAATTTCATGGCTGCAGTCACCATCTGCAGTGATTTTGGAGCCCCCCAAAGTAAAGTTTCTCACTGTTTCCATGTTTTTGAGGCTTTAGGAGCCATTTATCTTTTTTGTTTACCTCAGTTAATCTTAAAACTTTGTTTTGCACAGAGGCAATTTTAGACTTCTGATAATGTTTGAAAGCCTCAAAAAAATCAATTGAAATAAGTATTCCATTCAGTTCTGGAAATTTTTGAGCTATTGCAGTCCAATTGATTTTAAGAAAACTAAGTTCAGGGATTTCTAAAGTTCTCCATAATGGCCACGGATACTCTAAATTGCCTTTGATCTAGTCAGGCCACTTAGTTAGAAATACAAATGAGGAAGATGGTGATTTTTAACAGAGTCCCTTTGTGGGATACAACTTCAAAATATTTAGATAACTGGGACCCCATTTTTCAGAGATTTTTCTGTAGTGTAAAGAAACAATCTTCAATTATTTCAGCTTTCAGCTCAAACAGTTCAATTCAAACAGCTTGCAAGCTAATACCAGCCAGTTCTAAGGAAGCTGCTTAGTCCCAGAGAAGCCAAGCAAAGAGCTTTTACCGCCAGTTTCCAGAGAACAGCCCTTATTCCAAAGGAAAGGGCCAATAGCAAATGTACACAGTTTCAGCGAATCATTCCTTTTTCCCAGATGAATGGGCTGATTGCTTCTCAGCCAGAACTAGTTTGAAATAGTTTTACTTCAAAATCAGACCAAAGTGCCAAATGAGTACCTGCATAAAGAACAAGGCCTTAACCAGAAAGATGAAAACTTAAAATAGATCCTGACTAAAGCTTGGAGAACGTCAAATACAAAGAGGGCATGAACTTGGATCTGGGAGAAAGACCTTCAAACTCCAGCCTCAGTGAGAAAAGCAGTGAGTGATAAAGAGTTCAACTGCGGGTCCTGTACCCGTTTGTTCATTAGCCCCAGAGCCTCTGAGGATCTTCTCTGGTCCCCTGTAGACCACAAAAATGTTGACCTGAAGCAACTGTGGACTGCCAAATATTTCTCCAGTGAATATGAATGTATCCAGAATCAGCAGAAAATTGCAGTTTGGAGTCTGCAACCCTGGCTAACCTCATGCAAGCTGCTGTACAGAAAGAGATGGTGAACTCTTTTATAGAGGGTAAAAAGGACTTTGGGAGGGCTATAGTAAATAGTTCACGGTTTTTCATTGGTTGGATCCTTGCCAGGGAAGAAGAGGAGTCTTTCTTCTTCCTGTTGGGTTCTGCTATTTTCACACGGCATGAGTGCCCCTTTCTGGTCTCCTGACTCTGTTTCGTTGAGGTTTCTGTTTTTTAATTTTTTTAAGTATAAAAATGGTTGGAAAAAATTACAAAGAAATACACTACACAAATATTGAAAGTTTCAGAAGATCAATTGATTTTAAAAACACTGTGAAATGTTGTTGACATTAATATAACCTATATCTCTAGATCCTATTGGAGAAGGTAATGGCACCCCACTCCAGTACTCTTGCCTGGAAAATCCCATGGACGGAGTAGTTAGATGCTATGTGTAGGATATTCAGGAAGTTACCACACATAAGATAAGCTTAGTATTATTAATAAATAATTGAATTCACAGATTTAAATGTCTGGCAGTTTAAGAAAGCAATCAAACATTTGGAAACCTACCATGCAATTTAAAAGCATTTCTATTTCCCTGCTCTTTTGTGGAAAGCCCTTCTCAGTTCACAGATAAGAAAATTAGGTCTTAGGGTTTCCTATTTTCATACAGTGGTACTGCCTTGTAGGTAGATTCCCTCTAATCTAGGCCAGTGGTTTTAATCCAGTGCTCTTTGTAGTAAGACCTTTGTTCAGCAGGGCACACAATTATCTGCCTACATGTGTGCTAAGTCGCTTTAGTCGTGTATGAGTTTTTGCAACCCCATGGACTGTAGCCCGCCAGGTTCCTCTGTCCATGGGATTCTCCAGGCAAGAGTACTAGAATGGTTGCATGTCCTTTTCCAGGGGCTCTTCCAGACCTAGAAATAGAAACAAGGTCTCTTCTGTCTCCTGCAGTGGCAGGTGGGTTTTCTAGGACTAGCTCCACCTGGGAAGCCCAGTTATCTGCCTAGTAGTGTTCAAATGCTAATAGGATGCGAGTGAAGAGGGGCCAGGAGACTTGACCGAAGGGGAACCCGAAGACCAAAGGCCCTTGATTTTTGCAGTCCAGCTTCAATCAGAGTCCCATATTTCATTTTTTTAAATAAAATATATGGAGGTATCAAGTCAGATTCTGTTTGACAATGTTTTTGTTGCAAGTGCGAGAAAAGTTTGAGAAATGTGCAAACATTTGTGTAACAGTTATGACCATTATCTTATAAAATCATGTCTAATGCCCAGAAGATATATCTCTGTTCTGGATGGTGATGATGGTTTCACAGGTGTATACCTACTCAAAACTCCTAGAGTTGTATGCAGTAAATATGTACTACTTTTTACATTTCAGTCATACTTCAGTAATGTGGCTGGAATAATTCCAAATATTCTGTTACGGTTTTTACAGTGGTAAACTTCACTAAGTTTAGTCTGCTTCAGATGTCCATTCATTCTACAAATATTTATAGCTGTGAGTGAATACTTTTTTAGGAGACCTCTGTTGTTTTTGCTTATTCTGCATCCATTCCTTTCATTGATGGCAACATTCTTATTTTGTCTGGGAAACTGCATATTTCCCACCATAAGCCTTAGATGTGCCCAAATTAGTTTAATAGGATTCTCCCATGAGAATCTGAATCATGAGCAGAGTGATATAAGGATAGAAAGTAGCACTAATTTTTCTTTGTAGTATGGTCTTACTCAGTTGTTCATCCTACTTTCTAGCTCACAGTAATTATTACATTACCTTCCTTTTTAAAAAATGATTCCTCAGTTTTTCTTTTGATATTGTGGGCTAATCCATGACCTTTTAACTAATATTTTGAGAGTTAAGTTAGCCTGCGTGTGTTTATTGCTTGCATATAAGCTAAGAGTTGAAAGAGAAATAAAACTGAATCCTTCTCTCTCAGAATTTACAGTCTAGTAGATAGGCTACTACATCAATAAAAATATTAATAAAAATGTTAATTCATTGTAGAAAATACTCCCATCACATGCAAAGTTAAGTATATAACAAAAGAAATATGTGAGATTAAAGACATACAAGGATAGATCTACATTGGACATACTGGACCAGGAAGATTTCCTCAAAGCCTTAGTATTTAACATGACATGAGATATCAGTGAAAGTTTTAAGGCAAAAAGAAAGCATCTAAGGCAGAAAGAGTAGCATATACAATGGTCTGAAGGTAATGATGTGATATACTGATAAAGTCAGGGAAATGAAGAAAGGACACTTACTGTGACTGAACCATATGGATTGGGAGATCAGAGAAAGACTAACTTGAAAAGATTGAGTCATGCATAGATTTGTGAGCTGTGTGATGGAGTTTGGATATTGTTTTAAAAGTACTGAGAAGCTACCTAAGGAATCTGAGTGAGAGAGAATTTATTGTAATAATTTAAGCCCAGAGGCAGGAAATTCTGTATTTTTTAAAATTAATTCTTAATTTCCCACTATAAATTTAAGAAAAGACTCATTGGAAAAGATCGTGGTCCTGGGAAAGATTGAGGGTAGGAGGAGGGGGTAGTGACAGAGGTGAGATTATCTGACGGCATCATTGACTCAATGGACATAAGCTTAAGCAAACTCTGGGAGATAGTGAAGGACAGGGAAGCCTGGCGAGCGGCAGTCCATGGGGTCACAAAGAGTTGGACATAACTTAGCAACTCAACCACAGAGGAAAGAATGACCACTGTTGATTGCAAAATTAATGATCTCAAACCTCAAAAGGGAGATTGTTTAAAAGGACAAGAGAAAAGGGTATTACTTACAGTGTTTTAGGCATATTATATGAAAAATAAAACACATGTATATCCTGGAAATAACTTTGAAATCCAAGAAATGGAGAAAATCCTGCAAATAGCAAGTAATCTATAAATGAAAAGCATCAGGCTTCTCTTCTGCAAAATTTGAAGTCAGAAGACAGTGGAATAGAATCTCCTACTACTAAGATAATGCTGTGAAAGTGCTGCACTCAATATGCCAGCAAATTTGGAAAACTCAACAGTGACCACAGGACTGGAAAAGGTCAGTTTTCATCCCAAAGAAAGGCAATGCCAGAATGCTCAAACTACCACACAATTGCACTCATCTTACACACTAGCAAATTAATGCTCAAAATTCTCCAAGCCAGACTTCAACAGTATGTGAACCATGAACTTCCAGATGTTCAAGCTGGATTTAGAAAAAGCAGAGGAACCAGAGATCAAATTGCCAACATCTGTTGAATTATTGAAAAAGTGAGAGAGTTCCAGAAAAACATCTACTTCTGCTTTATTGACTATGCCAAAGTCTTTGACTGTGTGGATCACAACAAACTGTGGGAAATTCTTAAAGAGATGGAAATACCAGACCACCTGACCTACCTCTTGAGAAATCTGTATGCAGTGAAGAGGCAACAGTTAGAACTGGATACGGAGCAACAGACTGATTCCAAATCCACAAAGGAGTACGTCAAGGCTGTATATTGTCACCCTGCTTATTTAACTTACATGCAGAGTACATCATGAGAAATGCTGGACTGGATGAAGCACAAGCTGGAATCAAGATTGCGGAGACAAATATCAATAATCTCAGATATGCAGATGACACCACACTTATGGCAAATAGTGAATAAGAACTAAAGAGCCTCTTGATGACAGTGAAAGAGGAGAGTGAAAAAGTTGGCTTTAAACTCAACATTCAGAAAGCTAAGATCATGGCATCCAGTCCCATTACTTCAAGGGAAATAGCTGGGGAAACAGTGGAAACAGTGTCAGACTTTATTTTTTGAAGGGGACTCCAAAATCACTGTAGATGGTGACTGCAGCCATGAAATTAAAAGACACTTGCTCCTTGGAATAAAAGTTATGATCAACCCAGACAGCATATTAAAAAGCAGTGACATTACTTTGCCAACAACATAGTCAAAGCTATGGTTTTTCCAGTGGTCATGTATGGATGTGAGAGGTGGACTGTAAAGAAAGCTGAGCACTGAAGAATTGATGCTTTTGAACTGTGGTGTTGGAGAAGACTCTTGAGAGTCCCTTGGACTGCAAGGAGATCCAACGAGTCCATTCTGAAGGAGATCAGTCCTAGGTGTTCATTGGAAGGACTGATGCTGAAGCTCAAATTCCAGTTGTTTGGCCACTGATGTGAAGAACTGACTCATTTGAAAAGACCCTGATGCTGGGAAAGATTGAGGGCAGGATTAGAAGGGGATGACAGAGGATGAGATGGTTGGATGGCATCACTGACTCAATGGACATGAGTTTGAGCAAATTTGGGGAGTTGGTGATGGACAGGGAGGCCTGGTGTGCTGCAGTCCATGAGGTCACAAAGAGTCGGACACGATTGAGTGACTGAACTGAACTGAGCTCAACTACTAAGAGAAATGACTGAACTCAATCAAACTATTAACTATAACAGTGAAAGATATGTGTAAAAATGCAGAGATCTCAGTATATTTTTTATATATGCTTTCTGGAGAAAATAAAGATGAAAGCGCCTGAACAAGAGAAATAATAAAACACCAAAACCAAAACTTCACAATAGGAAAAAATGAGAAGAAAGATGGTGGTTAATAAACTCAGTTATAAATATACAATTATTTTAAATGTATAATTACTAACGTGGGTTGATAGCGCCATACTCGAAAGGAATTTCTGATAATAACCCAAAGGTGAAAGCATTAGTTCTCTGAATAAAATCCTGATGCATGGGTGACCATAGAGAAAAGGAAGAAGTCAAAATATTCCAGACTTATCAATTTGAGTGAGGATAGGGGTAGAAGAGAAAATGGAAGAAGGAAATGAAATTTTATAAGAGCTCTGTTGACATCTGTTGAATTCCACAGCAGTTCCATTGTAATACTATTAAACAACTGAACATTTCAGTTATTTTTCAGGAAGTCACTGAAGAATCACTTTATGCCCAATGTTGCATGAATCACAATACCATAAGCTACTATTATATCATTTACCTCATCATTTTTCTCCATTTCTGCTAAGCACCCTGGAACTTTAATACAATAAAAAGCTGTTTCACTCAGTAAATAATTTATAAGTAACAAAGGCTGCATATATTCGGTGTGGTTTTCCTAAATGCTTTGTTCCTTTTGGCAGCTTGCAATTTGGTAATTTCTATTGTTGGTACCATTAGAGGCAGGATTCCCACACTCCTAACAACTCCAACTGCAGAAAGGTTGGAACTGCAGCCGCCTAGAGAAAGTACCGGTAATGCTTACCCTTCAGTGCTGCACATTACCTCTTCAGGTCACACCCTAATTCAGAACCCTTAGCCTTCCTGTTCTATTCTACATTCTTGGGCGTTCAACAAGCTTTTCCTTGTGAATGTGTTTCTGTTTGCCATGTTGGAACCTTGCCTCCACTATGATTGCCTAGGTTTGTTCAGCCTCTGCAATAATTCTTGTTCCCAATCTCTTGCCTCTTCACTGTGTCTGCTACATTACCCTCAAGACTTTAGCTCTGACTTAGTACTTCAGGCTTCCTCTTGCCCAGGAAGTAAGTTGAGGAAAATTATAAATATCGCTGAATAGCAGCAATAACCATATCCAAGCATTGAAGATCATGGTTTCCATGACAGATTGCTTTCTTAAATGGAATCATACTTAGAACATGAAAACAACATGTTTGTCTTTAGAGAAGTCCAGTGAGCCTTCTAGAGTCTAGAGAAGTCTAGACCCACCCATTTATTCTTTTACTCATCTGAAGACCTTCAGGAGAATATTTCCCAAACATAAACCCCTTTGTACACCATCACTTCTGGTTTATTTAATAATATTCTTTAAGTAGGATCACTTTTGGTGGTGTTGATTTGATTGCTCAGCCATGATGGACTCTTTGCAACCCCAAGGGCTATAGTCTGCCAGGCTCTGCGGACCATGAGATTTCCCAGGCAAGAATATTGGAGTGGGTTGCCATTTCCTTCTCCAAGGATCCTTTTTATTCTTAAATAAATTTAGTGAAAAATAAAAATGTGGGCGTGAAAGTAGGAAGGATCACAACTCTAGATGAAAGAACTACTCTTCAAGCTAAAGAAGTGAGGCTTGAGATGTCAATATGGAACCTAGAGAAGTGGCCTGAGTCTGGCTGTCCTTGTTCTAAGACTGAATTCAAGAAAAGAGGAAGATGGTAAGAGCAAGGAGAAGGAAAGAAACAGCTGGACCTTGGCTACACAATAAATGTCTGGAGATGCTGGGAAGGAAAACTGAGCAAAGAAAAAGAAGAGGGGAAATTGGAGGACAGTGAATCTGAAATCAATAGAGAGATACTGAAACCACAGTACCAATAGTCACACAGATACTATTATCACAGATACTGAAGAAGGAACTCTGAACTGAGAGGAATTTGAAGCTGTGTGAATTGACATGGAAATAGTGGGTGGGCTGCAGAAAGGGGACCCTGGGAATGAAAATTTAAGCAGGGTTGTTGTTTGAAAATATAGGAGCTTCAGTTCAATACAATCATTCAGTTGTGTCTGACTCTTTGCAACCCCATGGACTGCAGCATGCCAGGCCTCCCTGTCCATCACCAATTCCCAGAGCTTACTCAAACTCATGTCCATTGAGTCGGTGATGCCATTCAACCATCTCATCCTCTGTCATCTCCTTCTCCTGCCTTCAGTATTTTCCAGCATCAGGGTCCTTTCTTATGAGTCAGTTCTTTGCATCAGGTGGCCAAAGTATTGGAGTTTCAGCTTCAGTATCAGCCCTTCCAATGAATATTCAGGACTGATTTCTTTTAAGATGGACAGGTTAGATCTCCTTGCAGTCCAAGGGACTCTCAAGAGTCTTCTCCAATGCCACAGTTCAAAAGCATCAATTCTTCAATGCTCAGTTTTCTTTATAGTCCACCTCTCACATCCATATACAACTACTGGAAAAAACCATAGCTTTGGTAAAGCTATGGGGTTTTATTTGGTAAAAAACCAGTTGGTAAAACCATTGGCAAAGTAATGTCTCTGCTTTTTAATAAGCTGTCTAGGTTGTCATAGCTTTTCTTCCAAGGAGCAAGCAGCTTTTAATTTCATGGCTGTAATCACCATCTGCAGTGATTTTGGGGCCCCCCAAAATAAAGTCTCTCACTGTTTCCATGGTTTCCCCATCTATTTGCCATGAAATGATGGGGCTTATGGGAGTATAAAGAAGCACTTGAGGCCCAAGTTGAGACACTGAGAGAATTAAAGAAAGAAAGTAAAGGCAAGATTGCTACAATGAGAGCTGAGGGATGATAATGGGCCAAGAAATGGCTGCAGGAATGTAAGCCAGAGTCCCTAAAACATATCAGGGAGAGGGAATAGACAGAAGAGCAGAGTCAGATAAGGTACACAGAGGCTCCTAACAGTTCTTCTGAGACTATATTGTGAATGCGGAGGCTCCAGTCAGCATCTGATGAGTGAAGCTGAAGTACCATCTAGGCATTAAGTAAAATATTCTTATCAGCTACCAGTGGTATGTCTTGTCTTGTACTCTGGCAGACCCTGACATAGAAGAAATTCTCTGAGTGAATGTGTAGCTTCCTTAAGCATTTGGATATAAAATCTGGGAGGATACAGGGGACAGAGGACCAGCTATAAACCCACACATCCGTGTCCTCTTGCATTTTATTGAGTTGCTTTACAGGGAAGCACAAACATTGTGAGAAGGGAAAAGTCTACTATGAGGAGGAGAAACTCACATTGCTTTTCGTTTCATGGTTTTCTAGGTAAGTAATTATGTAAGACCACTGAGAGGGGAAAATGGCACTTAATCATATGTATTAAATATACTGTATTCAGGGATTTTTTTTTAATGGCTTGGCCAGGTAAAGGCTACAGGGTTTAGAGATGTTAACCTATGCTTGAAGCTTTAATAGCTAGGCCGATTTGAGAGCAATCTTATCATTAACACAACTTGGAACTACAAGTCTGAATCCAGAAATCTCTGAAAAATAATATTTATCATTACCACAGGTCTTTTAAGGAGAGAGGGCTAGTGATTAAGCAATTTTCTCTCAGCTTCAACCCATCTTCTGTAGTTGGCTTTGTGATGCTGGAGCTGATACTCTGTAAATTTCATTTCTCCTTTGCCATCTGGCTCTCGAAGTTTGGCCAAAAGTTGGACTTTAGGGGGAAGCTAAAATATAGGAAAGGGAAGAAAGAGTTTCATTATTTACTTGCTATTCCTGTCAGTGTCACCCCATCAATGTCTCTTCTCCCTATTTTAGAAACAGTTTGTTCCAGCTCTCAGATTCTTCTACCATTCTCAGAATCAACCTCATTGATTCTAAGATGTGAGCACAAGCTAAGTAGCACTCATCCCTCAGAGGTCTGGGTTTGGGCTATGGTTAAATTTCTGGGGCCCCTCCTTTAGAGTTGCAGGTTCTGATCATTGCAACCACCTCTCTATAGAATGGGCAAACCTGGGGTTAGTAGCTGCTTCCTGTAATTACTATCTCTGTGGTGTTTTGTGTTTCCATTCTGTATGGCCAGTCTTCCAATACTAACCAATGTGCGTGACATGCATGCTAAGTTGCTTCAGTCGTGTCCAATTCTTTGCGACCACATGGACTGTAGCCCACCAGGCTCCTTTGTCCATGGGATACTAACCAATACTTAACTTCTAATAAGTTAACCTCCAATTGATTAACCAATTTCTTATATTAAATTATCTTTGATTAAAAAAAACAATTATGTGGTTTCCATTTTAGTAATTGAATTCTGACTGATTTAGAGAAGTAAAGATCTTCTGCAGTGAATTACATAAAAATCTTTTTAAAATTCCAAGTCTACCTCTTTCCAAATAATTCTTCTTTTTCCAGTTGTTAAATATCAGCCCACTCACTGCCAGCCAGCTGTCCTAGCTCATGCTCCACATCTGAAAGCTGTCATCCTGTTACCAATTCCCCATACTCACATATGTATTTCAAAAACATGCCTATATGACTCCCTCCCTTGTGAAAACCACACACAAGGTGTTGTGTATCTGTCCTTCTGAATGTTTATCCCTCCCTTTCTTAAAAATCAGCCCCTAAGGAATTCTCATGGAAAAGGAAAATTGTCACCTTGTTAAATCTTCTGCTTCATTAAATCTTTATGCTTTTTCCATAAAGAAAAGCATAATATATACCTGTGTCAACAGAGGTATTTTCTTCCTCTCTGTGCTCTTATTTTTCCTTCTCATTGGACAAATAGGATCCTTTTCAAGTGCTTTTTTATTCAATCTGATCCATTAGCAGCCCTCTTAGTATATGTATGAAAAAATACATAAACATTAGGATTTAGTCTTTGTCTCCATAATTCGGTGCTTCCTTGTTACTAAATAAGCCTCTATTTTTCCCCTGCCTTATTGAGATGTTAATATTACTAGATATATTAATTATAATCTGTAATGCTATACCGGAGGTATCCAGAACTTACTCATAGCTAGAAATTCTTACCATTTCATCAACATCTCCCCATTTCCCCCATCCCCAGCCCCTGGCAACCAACATTCTACTCTTAGTTTCTGTGAGTTTAGTGCTTTTTAGGTTCCATATATAAATGAGAACATGTATTTCTCTGTGTCTGACTTATTTTATTTAGCATAATGACCTTCTGGGCCATGTCACAAAAGGCAGGATTTCCTTCTATTTATGGATGAATTATGATATAAATATTCTGTACTTTGTTTACCCATTCATCTGTTCATGTATAGTTAGGTTGTTTGCATATCTAGGCTATTATGAATAAAGCTACAGTAAACATGAGTTGCAGATATCTCTTCAAGATAGTGCTTTCATTTACTTTGGAGTTATACCCAGGAGTGAAATTGTTGGATAATATATTAGTTCTGTTTTTAATTTTTTGAGGACACTCCGTACTATTTTCCATAATGGTTCACCAACTTACATTCCCATCAACAGTGCATATGAATTCCCTTTTCTTCACATCTTTACCAACTCTTATTATCACTTGTCTTTTTGATGATAGCCATTCTAACAGGTGATAACTCATTATGGTTTGGATTTACAGTTTCCTGATAATTAGTAATGTTAAGAATCTTTTCATGTACCTGTTGGCCATTTGTGTATAGTCTTTGGAAGAATGTTTATCCAAATCTTCTGCCCATTTTTTAATTGGATTTTCTTCTTGCTGTTGAATTAAATTTGTTATATATTTTCAATATTACCCCTTATCAGACAGGTGGTATGCAAATATTTTCTGTAGGTTGCCATCTATAAGTTGCCTTTTCATTTTGTTTGTTGTTTCTTTTGCTGGTTAAAAGCTTTTTAGTTTCATGAAGTCCTATTTATTTATTTTGCTTTTGCTATTTGTACTTTTGTGGTCATATTTAAAAAACTGTTGCCAACAGGTATCAGGAATATTGCTCTATGTTTTCTTTTAATAGTTTTACAGCTTTGTATTGTACATTTACGGAGAAGGCAATGGCAACCCACTCCAATACTCTTGCCTGGAAAATCCCATGGACGGAGGAGCCTGGTAGGCTGCAGTCCACGGGGTCGCTAAGAGTCGGACATGACTGAGCAACTTGACTTTCACTTTTCACTTTCATGCATTGGAGAAGGAAATGGCAACCCACTCCAGTGTTCTTGCCTGGAGAATCCAGGGACAGGGGAGCCTGATGGGCTGCCGTCTACAGGGTCGCACAGAGTTGGACACAACTGAAGTGACTTAGCAGCAGCATTGTACATTTAAGCCTCTAATCCATTTTCAGTTGAATTTTGTGTATGGTGCGATATAGGGGCCCAATTTTATTCTTTCACGTGTGATTTTCCAGTTTCCTGAACACTGTTTATTGACTAGACTAGCTTCTCCTCATGGAGTGTTCTTGGCTTCCCTGTGGAATATTAATTGACCCTTTGTTGTTGCTGTACTTAGTTGCTCAGTCGTGTCTGACTCTTTGTGAACCCATGAACTGTAGCCTGACAAGCTCCACTGTTCATGGGATTTTTCAGGCAAGTATGCTGGAGTGGATTGCCATATCCTTTTCTGGGGTATTTTCCTGACCCAGGGATCAAACCCATGGCTCCTGTGTCTCCTGCACTGCAGGAGAATTCTTGACCTGCTGAGCCACTGGGGAAGCCATTAGTTGGCCCTATGTGAGGGCTGATTTCTGGACTTCTGAGTCTCTTCCATTGATCTACATGTCTATTTTTATGTCTGTATCATACAGTTTTGATCACTATGTTGTTGTTGTTGTTTCAGTTCCGTTCAGTCGCTCAGTCATGTCTGACTCTTTGTGACCCTGTGGACTGCAGCATATCAGGCCTCCATGTCCATCACCAACACCCAAAGCTTGCTCAAACTCATGTCCATTGAGTCGGTGATACCATCCAATTACCTCATCCTCTGTCCTCCCCTTCTCCTCCACCTTCAATCTTTCCCAGCATCAGGGTCTTTTCAAATGAGTCAGTTCTTCGCATCAGGTGGTCAAAGTATTGGAGTTTCAGCTTCAGCATTAGTCCTTCCAATGAATATTCGGGACTGATTTCCTTTAGGATGGACTGCTTGGATCTCCTCACAGTCGAAGGAACTCTCAATAGTCTTCTCCAACACCACAGTTCAAAAGTATCAATTCTTCAGCACTCAGCTTTCTTTATAGTTCAACTCTCACCTCCATACATGACTACTGGAAAAACCATAGCCTTGACTAGACAGACCTTTGTTGGCAAAGTAATGTGTCTGCTTTTTAATATGCTGTCTAGGTTGGCCATAGCTTTTCTTCTATGGAGCAAACCTCTCTTAATTTCATCGCTGCAGTCACCATCTGCAGTGATTTTGGAGCCCAGTAAAATAAAGTATAAACAGTATGAAAAGGCAAAATGATATGACCTTGAAAGATGAACTCCCCAGGTCAGTAGGTGCTGAATATGCTATTGGAGAAGAGTGGAGAAATAATACCAGAAAGAATGAAAAGGCAGAGCCCAAGCAAAAACAGCACTCCATTGTGGATGTGACTGGTGATGGAAGTAAAAGTCTGATACTGTAAAGAACAATGTTGCATAGGAACCATAGGAATGTTCAGTCCATGAATCAAAGTAAATTGAAAGTGGTCAAACAGGAGATGGAAAGAGTGAACATCGACATTTTAGGAATCAGTGAACTAAAATGGACTAGAATGGGTGAATTTAACTCAGATGATAATTATATCTACTACTGTGGGCAAGAATGCCCACAGTAGAAGAAATAGAATGGCCATCATAGGTAACAAAAGAGTCTGAAATGGAGTACTTGGCTGCAATCTCAAAAATGACAGAATGATCTCTGTTTGTTTCCAAGGCAAACCATTTAGTATCACAGTAATCCAAGTCTATGCCTCAACCAGTAATGCTGAAGAAGCTGAAGTTGAATGGTTCTATGAAGACCTACATGACCTTCTAGAACTAATACCCCCAAAAGATGTCCTTTTCATCATAGGGAACTGGAATGCAAAAGTAGGAAGTCAAGAGATATCTGGAGTAACAGGCTAATTTGGTCTTGGAGTACAAAATGTTATTGTTTAGTCACTAAGTTGTGTCTGACTCTTTTGCAACCCCATGGACTGTAGCCCGCCAAGCTTCTCTGTCCATGGGATTTTCTAGCTTTGTAAAATAGTTAAAAATCAGTACCTGTGATGTGTCCAGCTTTGTTCTTTCCTCACAGGATTGCATTGGGTATTTAGCATCTTTTGAGGTTGCATATGAATTTTAAAATGACTTTTTCTGTTTCAGTAAAAAAATGCCCTTGCAATCTTGATAGGGATTATATTGCATCCATAGATGGTTTTGGTTGGTATGGACAGTTTAACATTTTAATTTTTCCAGTTCATGAACATAGGATACCCTTCCATTTATTTGTGTTTTCTTTAAAATCTTTCATCAATGTCATAATTTTCAGCATATAGGTCTTTTCACATCCTTGTTCAAATTTACTCCCAGTAATTTATTGTTTCTGATACTATTATAACAGAGATTGTTTTATTTCTTTTTCATAGAATTAATTGGTACTGTATACAACTCTACTGATTTTTGTAGACCTGCAACTTTCCCATATTTATTGATTAGCTATAACCTTTTTGTTGTTATTGGAGTCTTTAGTATTTTCTATATAATGTCACCAGTACACAAAGTTATATTACTTCTTTCTTTCTGATTTGCATGACTTTGATTTTTTTTTTTTTTTAACCTGCCTTATTACTCTGGCTAGGACTTTAATACCATACTAAACAAGAGTGGTGAGAATGGACACCCTGTCTTGTTTCTGTTCTTAGAGGAAACAGTTTCATCCTTATACTGTTAAGTATGATATTAACTGTGGGCTTCTCATATATGACTTTTATTATATTAAGTACATAACTTCTATACCAACTTTTTTGAGAACTTTTATTACAAATGGATATTGAATACTTTCAGATCTTTTTCTGCATCTATTGAGATCATCATAACTTTTGTCTTCCATTCTGTTAAAGTGGTATATCAAATTTAATGATTTTTTTTGTATGTTATACCATCCTTGAATCCCAAGGATAAAACCAAGTTGCTTATGGTATGTGATCCTTTTAATATTTCTGTTTAACTCAATTTGCTAATATACAGGTGACAGTTTTTGTGTTTATATTCATCAGGGATATTAGTCTGCAGTTTTCTTGTGCCTTTATATGGCTTTAGTGTCATGGTAATGTTCATTTTGTAAAAATTTGGGAGTGTTCACTCTTCTTCATTTTTTTTAAATAGTTTGAGAAGGATTGCATTATTTTTCTGTAATGTTTGGTATAATTCATCAGTGAAACCATCTGGTTCTGGACAATTTTTGTCTTGGAAAGTTTTTTCTTCAAATTATTACTGATTTATTACCCTTATTTATTATTGAACTGTCTAGATTAGCTATGATTAAAAAAAATCTACAAATAAAAAAGTTAAGAAGATGTGGAGAAAAGAGAATCCTCACACACTGTTTGTAGGAATGTAAATCAGTTCAGCCACTATGAAAATAGTAAGGAGGTTTCTTCAAAAACTGAAAATAGAACTACTATATGATCCAGTATTTTCACTTGGGTAAACTTCTGGGAAAAACAAAAACTCTAATTCAAAATGATACATGTACCCCAAGTTTAATAGCCTCAGTATTTATGATAGCTAAGACATGGAAACAATCATGGCATATTAGCTAGTCCTGTAAAAGAATAAAATACTGCCATTTGCAACAATGTAAATGGACCTAGATAATATTATGTTCAGTGAAATAAATCAGAGAAAGACAAATATCGTATGACATCCATTTTATAATGGAATGTAAAAAAAATACAAATTAAAATATATACAAAACAAAACAACTCACAGATATTAAAAAAGAAATTGTGGTTACCAAAAGGGAAAGGGAAGGTAGGAGAGACAAATTAGATGTATGTTGTTGACAAACTACTATATATAAAATAGATAAGCAACAAGGGTATCCTCTAAAACACAGGGAATTTTACCCATTATCTTTTAATAACCTATAATGAAATATAATCTATAAAAACTGAATCATGCTGTACACAAGAAATTAACATAACACTGTAAACCAACTATACTTCAGTTATAAAAGAAAAGGCTTATTCCTCATGAATCAGTTTTGCTTTCTGCATACTTCTAGGAATTTATCTGTTTCTTCTAGATTATCCAATTTGTAGTTCATAGTGGTCCTTTAAAGTCCTTTATTTCTGTGATGTCTTATAAAGTTTCTTTTTTCATTTCAGGTTTTATTTATTTGAATGTTTTTTTTTAATATAGCTAAAGTTTTGTGAATTTGTCTATTTTTTGAAATGAGTTCTTCGATCTTTCTTCCTAATTTTGTTAGTTCAGCTGCTTTGGGGTTTTTGAATACATGGTAAAGTGGCCAGTCCTCTAGTTATTAATTCACTGATTTACATTTTTTTCTATAAAAGCAATTTCTTAATCAGAAACTATGCTGAGTGGAATACTATATTAATGGTTAAGGCAATCATCATGTCCATAGATGAGATGATACTGGCAAAAATTTTGTTTGTTGAAAAGTCAAATCTGTCTTTACAGTAAAGGTCTATCACTCCTATCTAATGAGGAGTGATTTCTGCAAACTTTATGATAGACAGAGCCCAGTGCAGCTGATCGGCCACCACTGGCCAGGTGGTCTACTAGGGAATAACATCTTACTGGCGATTTAATGTTGGCCTGATATTGGTAAACTGGGTACTTACTTAATGTCATTGTTAGCTAATCATTGGTGAAAGGAAGCCCATGTTTTGGGGCACAAAAGAATATCCATTCTGTTACCATGGTTCTTTTCCCTGGGCCTGGTATGTTATCACTGCAGTAACTAGTGAGAAAGACTGACTGATGTATGTAGAGTGTTCCACAATGAGCTTTCACATGGGATAGAATCTCCTCATTCTGAGTCTACTTTAGGAAATGTAATCACAAAATTTCCCCCTACAGAGGGGCCTCTACTTTAAAAGTTTCTACTTACTGTTTTTTCAGCTTTATAAAAGTCAATCCCACAATCACAATGGTAAGCAACTTATATACACTTACGACCATTCTGTACCCATATAATCATTCTGTTTTTTCACTTTCAGTACCGTATTCAGTGAATTACCTGAAGTATTCAACATTTTGTTATAAAATTGGCTTTATCTCACCCATAGGTTAATGTAAGTTTTCTGAGAACATTTGATGCTTTCAAATTGTGGTACTGGAGAAGACTCTTGAGACTCCCTTGGACTGCAAGAAGATCAAACCAGTAAATCCTAAAGGAAATCAACCCTGTATATTCATTGAAAGGACTGATGCTGAAGTTGAAGCTCCAATATTTTTGCCACCTGATGTGAAGAACTGACTCACTGGAAAAGGCCCTGATGCTGGGAAAGACTGAAGGCAAAAGGAGAAAAGGGTGATAGAGGAGGAGATGGTTAGATAGCATCACCGACTCTAAGGACATGAATTTGAGCAAGCTCAGGGAGATAGTAAAGGACAGGGAAGTCAGGTGTGCTGCCGTCCATGGTGTCACAAAGAGTCAGATACGACTTAGCAACTGAACAACAACAAGAGGCTAAATTATGATATTCAGTTGGGGCTTTCTTGGTGGCTCAGATGATAAAGAATCTGCCTGCAATGCAGGAGACCTGGGTTCTATCCCTCGGTTGGGAAGATCCCGTGGCAAAGGGAATGGCTACCTATTCCAGTATTCTTGCCCGGAAGATTCCATGGAGAGAGGAGCCTGGAGGGCTACAGTCCATGGGGTTGCACAGAGTTGGACACAACTGAAGTGACTTAGCATGCATGCACAATGGAACAGCAGTTATGTATTGCAAGGAAATGTACCACTATGTGAATAAAATATTTGCAACCTGAATTCAAACTCAAGTATTGCTTTATGCAAAGGTTAAATTGGCAAATGATAAAGAATACCATTGCCTAAATTCAAAGTTAAAAGCAATAGTGAAAGATATGAACATGATCAAATAATGGTCACAAATGTCCATCCCATCAATCCATTGTTCATTGATGTGGGCAGTTACGGAAGTACTGTTTTTCCATATTGAAAACTGCTTATGAGTACAAATTCGAGCACAAGTAAAAAATATAAACATTTCATCGAGTCTATTCTATTCTATTCTAGCAAAATCATTTTCATTATTTCAAGTAGCTTAAAGCCTCAACCTATTATTACCTGATATTACAAAATATGATTTCTAAAGTTGAAGATACTAAAATTTTATTAGAAGGCTACCTTACCCTGTCATTTAAAGTGAGCGTGAACACACTCAAGCTACATCACATGGTAAACGTGTAATGACAGGTTGATTCTGGAAGAAGAAGTAGCAAAGTTCGTATAATCTCCTCAAATCCCATTATCCACAGTCATCCTTAGGCATTTAGGTATACCATGACAGAAAATACCATGTCATGGTTTCCAGGACCACAAAATAACAATGGTCTATGCATTTTAAGCCACAGGGGGGCCAGGGACTATTTGGGAACCTATGTGTTGGGGTTTAAGATATTTGGGGACTAATCAAGGAAAATATACAATCGTGAGGTGACCGTAACACACATACTTTAGTTGGGCAACACTTTGACAAGGTTGCATGTGCGGAAAGTCCTTCACAGCATGAGAATATCCAGAGGCTATGGTGGGACCACCATCCAGAAGTCGAAGAGAATAAGAGGACTTCCAGGGGTAGGAGGATCAGAGAGGGAGCTTACATGTCTAGATGGTGCTCTGGTGATACTGCTCAGCAGAACAACTGGGAGTGCCTAGGTAACAGCAGAAGAGCTTAGGGACTTAATAGCCCTGGAGTTGGTCTATTGCTAGCAGATGCTGGGTTCAGTTGTTTGTGGAGTATGCAAAACCAGTAAGCTTTAAATGGCTAAACAAATGCTTATTTGGTCTAAAACAATTGCACGTACAAAAATTTGAGTTTGGTGTTGATGGGCTTTTGAACTAATGAATGCCAGCCTGCTGTGAAGAAATTCACAACCTAGAGGTCAATACACAGAGGCCATCTTTGCATCATTTGCATAACACTATGGAACAATAGTACTTCTTAAGAAAATGGCCTTTTTAGCAAGTGCTAACTTCTGGAGTTCAATGTCCTGTTTCAGTGTGATCTTTAATAGTCCTAAGACCTGCTGTCTTAGGACTGTCCAAACCAGCTCTTTGAAGAGACTAAATGAAAGTCTGGAGACAACTAGATTTGACGTTCTAGTGCTTGCTTGCCTAAGAGTTTGACCCTTTTTCAAGACAATTCTTTTTTCCTTTGTTAATATACTATTAATTAATTAATTATGAAGAATTGTTAATATGCTTTTGATTGTATTGAAAATTCCATCTGAATGTTTCAACAGAAGAAAAGAAATTATTTCAAGGTCTTAATACAATAAAAGAATGTGATAAGACCAAAATTCAAATATTATTTGAATGAATAAAGGAACAGGAATTTGTTACTATTACTTAAGCCGACCTAGTCCACCATTCAGCTTTTGAGAATGATGTGTAGTAAGGTTGCAAATTTACTTAATTACTACTCAGATATGCAAAGAAACTATAGATATTTCTTTGTAACTGGTCTATTTTCTTTAACTTCTCCCTTACCATTTCTAGGAGAAGAAAAAATAAACTTTCTAAGTGATATCTTAGTCTTTTCCAGTTTGGACAGAATTTTAAATTTTTAAATCATCTCTATTGGGTAACAGCTTGGTGAGTTTGATGTCTAGGTCCTTTTCAAATATAAATCTCCACGGCCCTTCAAATTCAGTTTGCATGTTCACCAGAGCTTCCAATCTGTGCCTTTGGCGAAAAGAATGACTAATTTTATGTTTTGTCCTGTCATCTTTCTTCTTGAGTTGACATTGTCCAGCCCTCTTTGCTAGGTCTTCATAACAAAGAAGTACTAACAGAAACAGTCTAACAGTTGGGGAATATCCAAAAATGTTGTTCCTCTTCCATACTCTCAAAAATTTAGCATCTGGCAGGGCAGTGAAAGGAGTTCTTTCTGGTTTCATTTTCAGTCTAAAACTTCAGAAATGCCAGATAAGACTACTAAAGCCTGACTGCCATCCTTAACAATCTGCAATTGTTAAGTTTAGTTTTCTAATTTATAAGATGTAATGAGTAAGAAGAGACACAGTCTCTGTAGAACGTATTTCAAATGGGTCCGATCCAGAGGGGTTTGGAACTCAGTGGTCTCAAGCCGACACAGTGTTAAATATTTTTTGACAACAAATAGCGGATCTATCTTGGTTTCTTGGATTCGATGGTGGGCTCAATGAAGCTTGAATATTGAATTCCAGCTTAACTTTGGTTAAGTGCTGATTAAATTGGAGTTTCTTAAAGAAAGGTAGTAGCAGTACCTAGGTGAGGTATGTAGTGACACGACTGCATGGCCAGGAAAAGGAGGCAAACAAACAGTAACGCTGATGAGGGTAAATTCCAACCCGTTTAAAATACTGGCCTCACTCCATTAGAGCTATGAGATAATGCCTGCAGAATAGAGAGAACTAATATTGACGACAGCTCCTGCCTTTCACCTACTGTCCTAAAGATGTACTATCTAGATCTCTCAGACTGAGAGTTGAGAACTTTAAGGTTAATGGTGATTTTAAAATTAAAATAAAAAATAAAAAGGGGATTAGAAGGTAATTCCAACCAGAGGCACCATTTTCTTTCTCTATAAATAAGAGTGATGTTTAGGATGAGCAGTACAGAATTAAAAAATATAAAATCAAAATATTCATTAGGAAAATGTGGTCTAGAAAAGTGCCACTGTCTAAATTCAAGGCTTTCGGAGAAGACACTAAAGAATTTCAAATAAATGGGATAATTTCAAAGTCCTAGAATTTAGGGAATCCCCAAGAAATCAGGGAAAAATAACAGTCTGTATATAGACACACACACACAAACACACACAAAATTGTTTTTCTATAAACCAACTTCATATTTCTGGGATTAATTCTAAGGACATGAGAAGTTTGGGGATCAGACTTCCAAAAATTAGAAATTATCAAATACCTATGCTAATAAAAACACATTAAAGAAATGCCTTCATATGTCTAAAGATGAGAGCTGATTTTTGTAAGAGTGCAAATATCAGGTCAGAGTACCCATAACAATTAAAGATAAATACTGAAAGGATTTCTACTTCCATCATTTCATCCCACAATGATAGAATACTGCATACTTTTTAGAGAATACATGGTTGCTATAAGCAGTTTATATTCAGGATAGTCCCAGATTTCTAAGACACTCAATGGCCAATGTTAGGAGTTGGGCACTGCAACTGAAGTGCAGGAGGTTCAGAGGATAATCATAATTCAGTGTCCCACCAACCCCATCCTCTTTAGCTTCTTGAAATGTGTAGGAAGATATGGGGGAAGCCCTTTAATCTGTTGCTGCTTTGGTGGATTATGTTAACTCCTGCCAATCATTGGCTGATTCTACTTTCCATTATCTACAGGACTGCCATCTCTGGCTGCCTAGGAGCAGTAGTCTGTCTAAACAAGGAGAAAGTGCACAGAGCAATATCTGGTGCTAGCTATATTCTGTCTAGGGGTGACATCTAATAGTCCATCCACAAACTGTATCTCCCAGCCCTAAAATAGGTTAGCACTGATAAGTTTGGGGACTATGTATATAAAGTGTTTTTAGAAGTATATATTGACAACAATTAATTTACTATGTACTCAGCACAGATAACATAGGAAAAGCTTGGGTGGCCGTGTGAGTCCATGGGGTCCCAAAGAGTCAGACATGACTGGGCAACTTTCACTGATAAAGTGCAGCCACAAAGATGTACTTCTCTTCAAGGCCCCTTCCCAAGGTCATTGATATTATCTCCAGGGAGCTATTCAGTCATTTGGGAAATCTCAGGAGGATAGTGTCTACTCGTACAGAGGGACGGATGAGAGCTTTGAGAAGTCTCCCAAGTTGAGCCTATTATAGCTGTCAATTGTGTCCCCATATGCAATTTGTCACTGTTTCAGTCAGGAGTAGAAATGGAGAGAGAGAGGGACAATGTCCTGACTGTTTGTTGAATGAAATCTTAAAAAGAAAGAAACAAGGGCTCTGGCCTGAAATTCTTAGGATTTTATCCAGGGGCATCCACATGTTGGTATGAAAATAGAATAATGAAAATCATGAATTGGGGTTATTTGTTGAACTGTAGGTTACCGTGTTCTGAAAAAAGTCGGTAGAAACAATTAGGGTTGCCCCCATGAGAGTATTGCAAGATGATGACATTGGCTATATTCGCAGGGAAAGGAGTTTAGAAGAAATCCAGGAAATGACTTTTTTCCCCTCCAGAATGCAGAGGACATAAATACCAAAATGTAAGACTCTTCAGGAGGTTATGAACACATTATGACATAGAGGTTCTGTACATTATAAGTGCCATCAATAACGTGAAAGGATCCATTAGATTAAAACATGCAGCACCCTATTAGGTATACTATTAGAAAGATCCTGGGAGGCAGATCAATGCCTAGCCAGTAGTCATCAAATTTTAATGGGCATTAGAATCATCAACCTGAGGGATTATTAAAACATATTTCTGGGCACCACCCTTAGAGGTTCTGTTTCAGTAGTCAGGGAGGGATCTTGAGAACTTGTGTATTTTACAAGTTCACAGGTGATGCAGCTCCTGACTCTCTATGAACCACAACTTGATAACCCCTAGTCTGGATTCTTGCACCACTAGTTAGCTGAATGGCCTTAAATAAGTTATACATTTTCTGTACTTCATTTTCCATGCTATTTTTTTAAGAAGAAAAGAAATCAATGAAATCTATTCAATCTCACAAGTTTTATGTATTATACAACTATATTCATATTAAAGATTTTCTTGATGAGAACATAGGAAATAACCACTGGTGAGCTCTCAGCAAGTTCCTAGTACAGATTTTATCCTCATAGCCACTGTCAAGTACTTTTTTATAATGTGTGTGTAGAAAATGTAACATAAACAATGTTCAAACTCAGCCTCAGTTCAGTTCAGTTCAGTGGCTCAGTTTTGTCTGACTCTTTGTGACCCCATGGACTGCAGCACATCAGACTTCCCTGTCCATCACCAACTCCCAGAGCTTGCTCAAACTCATGTCTGATTCAGCCAATATATCTTAAAGCACTGGTGGCTCAGATGGTAAAAAATCTGTCTGCAAAGCAGGAGACTTGGGTTTGCTCCCTGGGTCAGGAAGATCCCCTGGAGAAGGAAATGGCAGCCCACTCCAGTATTCTTGCCTAGAGAATCTCATGGATAGAGGAGCCTGGCGGGCTACAGTCCACAGGGTCACAGAGTTGGACATGACTGAGGGACTATGCTACTTTATTTCCTGGATTTAGAATACTATACTTTCAATTGCATATTTGTGTTTTTATCAGCTTTCTTGAAAGGAGTACTTTAGAAGTCATTTCTACCACTGATTCTTTCTTTTATTAGAAAGAAGTGTTTATATTTACAAAAAAGTAACGTGAGTACTCACAGTTCCACCAGATGGAGTAGCCTCATTCTTCTCAAATGGTCACTCTTTCATGTGAAAGCTCTGGAGATAAGACAACAAACAGGAATGAGTTTCTAAAAGGAGGAAAAGAGAAGACAGGCTGCTTAACGACCTTGAGTTCAAAGTTGAGGAGTGGCAGGATGAGGAGTTTCCAGGGTTTCCATATTGCCTCCCATATATCTTGGACAAGGTGTTGCAGTATTCTCCAATCTTAACCTCCAACAATTCCGGACGAGCAGTGCTTCCAGAACAGAGGCCAACACCAAGATTATTCAGATGTTGAAATTATCTAAGCATTTTTTTAAAAGCTATAATAAAAATATTTCAATAAGTAATTATAAAATCTCTAAATAAGTGAAAAAATAGAGAATCCGAGTCAATAAATGCAATTTATAGAAAAGAACCAAATGGAAATTATAGAACATGAAAACATAAAAACAGGAAACAAACAATGGCCCACTGTTTAATTCAACAGTAGAATGGAGATGACAGGATAGAATGATTGAAATTGAGACTAGAACAATAAATTCACCCAATCTGAAGAATAGAAAATACACTGAAAATGAATAGAGTTTCAGGAACTTGCAATAAATAAGCAAAAGAGTTAACATTCGTATAATTTTAATCCCAGAAGGAAGCAATAGAGTGGGGTTGAAAAATATTCAAAGAAATAATGGCTGAAAGTTTCCCCAATTTGTTGGAAGCTACAAACTTACAGGTACAAATAGCTAAGCTAACCCCAAATATGATAAACACAAAATATCCATGCCAATGCACATCATAATTAAATTTAGGAATGCTAAGGACAAAGAAAATTATGAAATTATCCAATGAGAAACAATGTAGTGATTATAGGACAACACTGATTATCTGAAATCATGGAAGTGGCACAATATTTGTGAAATACTGAAGGAAAAGAACTACCAATCTAAATTCCACATGTGGCAAAAAAATGTTCCTCAGAAATTAAAGAGAAATAAAGTTAAGGAAAACCCCTATAATCTGTTTTATTTTAAACTGTCCATAAGGGATGGCTAAAGGAAGTTCTTTAAACAAAAATGGAATTATAACAAAAGGTCTAGAACTTCAAAAAGGAAAGGACAACATCAGAATAAATAAAAACAGAGGTAGACTATACAACTTTTGTTCTTTTCCATGATGGTTTATTACAGAATACTGAATATAGCTCCCTGTTCTACAGAGTAGGACCTTGTTGTTTATCCATCCTGTATATACTGGTTTGCATCTGCTAACCCCAAACTCCCAAACCAACTCTCCCCTTTCCCTCCTCCCTCTTTGCAACCACAAGTCTGCTCTCTGTATCTGTGAGTCTTTCGTATGGTAATCCCTAGATCTATCCATGCAAACAGTATTATTTCAGTCTTTTTATGGCTGAGTAATATTCCATTATATAATGGAATATTATCTATATCTATATATATATATCATACCTTTTTTATTCATTCATTTTTCAATGGACATTTAAGTCATTTCCATGTCTTGACCACTGTAAATAATACTGCTATGAACATATGTGTACATGTATCATTTTGAATTGCAGTTTTGTCTGGATATGTGCCAAGGAGTGCGATTACTGGATCATATGGCAACTTTATTTTTATTTTTGTGAGGAACCTCCATACTGTTCTCCATAGTGGCTAACCAATTTATAGTGTTCCCTTTTCTCCACACCCTCTTCAGCATTTGTTACATATAGACTTTTTAAATGATGGCCATTATGACCAGTGTGAAGGTGGTATCTCACTGTAATTTTGATTTGTATTTCTCTAATACTGAGGCTTCCCAGGTGGTGCTAGTGGTAAAGAACCTGCCTGCCAGTGCAGGAGACATAAGAGACTGGTGTTCAATCCCTGTTTCAGGAAGATCCCCTGGAGAAGGAAATGGTAACTAAATTCAGTACTCTTACCTGGAAAATCCCATGGACAGTGGTGCCTGGCAGGCTACAGTCCAAAGGGTTGCAAAGAGTTGGACACGAATGTAGTAACTTAGCACACAAGCAAAATACTGACAGTGATGCTAAGCATCTTTTCAGGTACCTGTGGCCATCGGTATGTCTTCTTTGAAGAAATGTCTATTTAGGTCTTTAGCTCATTTTTTTAATTGGGTTGTTTGGGTTTTTGTTCATTTGTTTTTGTATATTTTGAAAATTAAGTCCTTGTATATTTTGAGAATTAAGCCCTTGTCAGTGCAACTTTTTCCAAGTTTCCTAAATAATACTTGATGGTTGAAACAAAAATTTTCACATCTGATGTGGTGCTCAACATATATAGAAGAAATACTTAAATTTAAAAGTGAGGAGAATAGAAAACCTAAATGAAAATAAGGTATCCCTCTTCACTTAACATGATAAGACATCAGTTCCAGTAGACTGGGACATATCTATATTGCAACATCTAGAACAGCCACTGACAAAATCATATAAAGTGAGATATTCAAAAGCATTACAAGTAAATTGGGTTAGAATCTTAAAAATATGCTCAAATTATCCATTATAAGGTAAGAAAGAAGAAAGAGTAAACAGAAAATGAATAACAAACTAACTGCTGCTGCTGCTAAGTTGCTTCAGTCTGACTCTGTGCGACCCCACAGATGGCAGCCCACCAGGCTCTGCCATCCATGGGATTCCAGGCAAGAGTACTGGAGTGGGTTGCCATTGCCTTCTCCAAACAAACTAGCAGTTACATCAATAATTGTCTTATATGAATATACTATATTAATAATAATCTTATATATATATGGGCTAAGTACGCAAATTTTTAAAAAACTCAGAGATTTTCACAGTGGATTAAAAAACAACCCATGATACAGCAACATGCTGCCTACAAGAAACTCACTCCAAATATAATTATACAAGCAGGTTAAAATAAAGAATTGAAATAAATATAGCATGCAAAATGGGATTTAAGAAAAAAGCAGGCATGGTTATATCAGTTAAAGTATTTCAATGCACCAAGAGGACATAATGTGCATGGTTCAAACAAAGAGTCTTAAGACATATGAAACAAAAACTGATAAAACTGAAAGGAGAAAAAAGACAAATCCACAGTTATACCTGGAGACTACAATACCCCACTTGGAAACTGATAGAAAATTTCACAATAACCGTACCTAATTCATATGTATATGTAAAACACTCTGGTTCTAACAGAATACACAATTAAAACACACACACACACACACACACACACACACAGAGGACCATTCGTTAAGATAAACCAAATCATGAGCCAGAAGATAACCCTCAACAAATTTAACAGAATTAAAATCACACAGAATATGATCTTTGACCAACCATATAGATCATACTGCTGCTGCCGCTGCTAAGTCACTTCAATCGTGGCCGACTCTGTGCGACCCTATAGATGGCAGCCCATCAGGCTCCCATCCCTTGGATTCTGCAGGCAAGAACGCTGGAGTGGGTTGCCATTTCCTTCTCCAATGCATGAAAGTGAAAAGTGAAAGTGAAGTCACTCAGTCATGTCTGACTCTTCACGACCCCATGGACTGCAACCTACCAGGCTCCTCCACCCATGGGATTTTCCAGGCAAGAGTACTGGAGTGGGGTGCCATTGCCTTCTCCGATAGATCAAAGTAGAAAACAATAAAAAAAAATGCAGCAAAAAACCTTTAAATATTAAGAAATTTAACCACAGACCTCTAAATAATTTATGGCTCAAAAAGGAAGTCTCAAAGGAAACGAAAAAAAAAAAAAAAAGACACCAAACCAAACAAAAACCAGTAAATACAGAGAACAGAGTAATAGTTACCAGAGGGAAGGGGATAGGAGTGCCAAAGAGGAGGAAAAATGGGTACAAAATGAGTACAAAATGTCAACTGTTCGGTGATGGCTGGGGCTTCTCCAGTGGTTCAGTGGTGGAAAAAGAAAAAAACCACCTGCCTGACAGGAGACACAGGAAACAAGGGTTCGATCCCTGGGTTGGGAAGATCAGCTGGAGCAGGGCATGGTGACCCCTTCAGTATTCCTGCCTGGAGAATCCCATGGATAGAGGAGCCTGGTGAACTACAGTCCGTAGAGTCACAAAGAGTCGGACACGACTGAAGCTACTAAGCACAAAGCGATGGATGGAAACTAACATTTTAATGGTGGGCAGGCTGTATTGTATACAGAAGTAGAAATGTTAAGTTTTACACGTGAAACCTACATAATATTATGAACTAGTATTACTTCAATTAAAATATATATATATATTTAAAATGATAAGAACAAACATCAGTAGAATTGAAACAGGAAAACAGTAGAGAAAATCAAAGAACTTTCCTGGGGGCCCAGAGGTTAAGACTCAGTGCTTCCACTGCAAGGGGTGGCATAGAATTGATCCCTGGTCAGGAACTGAGATCCCACATGCCACAGGGCTGGAAACTTTTTTAAAAAGTTCCTTTAAAAAAATCGATTAAATGGGTAAACCTTTAGGAAGACTGCTACTGCTGCTGCAGCTGCTAAGTCGCTTCAGTCGTGTCCGACTCTGTGCGACCCCATAGACGGCAGCCCACCAGGCTCCCCGATCCCTGGTATTCTCCAGGCAAGAACACTGGAGTGGGTTGCCATTTCCTTCTCCAATGCATGAAAGTGAAAAGTGAAAGTGAAGTCGCTCAGTCATGTCCAACTCTTTGAGACCCCATGGACTGCAGCCTACCAGGCTCCTCCATCCATGGGATTTTCCAGGCAAGAGTACAGGAGTGGGATGCCACTGCCTTCTCCATTAGGAAAACTCAGTTCAGTTCAGTCACTCAGTCATGTCTGACTCTTTGTGACCCCATGAATCGCAGCACGCCAGGCCTCCCTGTCCATCACCATCTCCCGGAGTTCACTCAGACTCACGTCCATCGAGTCCGTGATGCTATCCAGCCATCTCATCCTCTGTCATCCCCTTCTCCTCCTGCCCCCAATTTCTCCCAGCATCAGAGTCTTTTCCAATGAGTCAGCTCTTCGCATGAGGTGGCCAAAGTACTAGAGTTTCAGCTTTAGCATCATTCCTTCCAAAGAAATCCCAGGGCTGATCTCCATCAGAATGGACTGGTTGGATCTCCTTGCAGTCCAAGGGACTCTCAAGAGTCTTCTCCAACACCACAGTTCAAAAGCATCAATGCTTCAGCGCTCAGCCTTCTTCACAGTCCAACTCTCACATCCATACATGACCACAGGAAAAACCATAGCCTTGACTAGACGGGACCTTAGTCAGCAAATGTCTCTGCTTTTGAATATACTGTCTAGGTTGGTCGTAACTTTCCTTCCAAGGAGTAAGTGTCTTTTAATTTCATGGCTGCAGTCACCATCTGCAGTGATTTTGGAGCCCAAAAAAATAAAGTCTGACACTGTGTCCACTGTTTCCCCATCTATTTCCCATGAAGTGATGGGATCGGATGCCATGATCTTTGTTTTCTGAATGTCGGGCTTTAAACCAACTTTTTCACTCTCCTCTTTCACTTTCATCAAGAGGCTTTTTAGTTCCTCTTCACTTTCTACCATAAGGGAGGTGTCATCTGCATATCTGAGGTTATTGATATTTCTCCCAGCAATCTTGATTCCAGCTTGTGTTTCTTCCAGCCCAGTGTTTCTCATGATGTACTCTGCACATAAGTTAAATAAGCAGGGGACAATATACATCCTTGACGTACTCCTTTTCCTATTTGGAACCAGTCTGTTGTTCCACGTTCAGTTCTAACTGTTGCTTCCTGACCTGCATACAGATTTCTCAAGAGGCAAGTCAGGTGGTCTGGTATTCCCATCTCTTTCAGAATTTTCCACAGTTTAAAAAAAGAGAAGACACAAATTACCAATATCAGGAAAAAAAACAGGAACTCTGAGTACAGACCCTGAAGCCATTCGAAAAACAGTAGAGTACTACAAACCACTACTTCATAAGTTTGAAAATTTAGAATAAAAGAACCAATTCCATAAAAACTACTAACTACCAAAATCCTACTAAGATGAAATAGATAACTTGAACAGACCTATAACTATTAAAGAAGTAATATTTATAATCTAAAACTTCCTGAAAGGAAATCTCCAGGCCTGGTTGGTTTCACTGGTGATCTTTACTGAATATTTAAAAGAGAATTATCACCAATTTTATATAATCTTTTCCAGAAAATGGAAGAGAGAGAGAACAGTTTTTAATTCAATTTATGAGGTTAGTAATATCATGACATCAAAAATAGACAAAGACAGTATCTCACACACACACACACATACAAACCCTACAGTCCAATTTCTCTCATAAATTTAGACAGAAAAATCTTCAGTGAGATATTAGCAAATCATATCTGGCAATGTAAAAAAAGAATTATTCATCATAACTTAGTGGGATTTATTCCAAATATGTAAGGCTAATTCAACATTTGCAAATCAATCATATGATCATATCAATTGGCACAGAAACAGCATTTGGCAAAAACTCAACATCTATTAATGAGGAAAATCTCTCAGCAAGCTAAGAATAGAAAGGAACTTTCACAAGATAAAAAGCATCTACATAAAACATAGCTAACATAGCTAGTAGTGGAAAACTGAATGCTTTATCTCTAAGATCTTGAATAATACAAGGTTGTCCACTGTCAACCCTCTTATTCAATAAACTGCTAGAAGTTCTAGTGACTGCAATAAGGCAAGAAATAGGGGGGAAAATGACATACAAATTGGAAAAGAAGGTATAACATGATCTCTATTTGAGGATGACATGATTGCAAACAGAGGTCAGTTAGAAAATCCCAAAGAAACAAGGAAACAACAAAAATAGAATAAGTGAGTTCAGCAAGGTTAGAAGAGGCAAGAACAACAGACAAAAATCAATCACATTTCTACAGACTAAAAATGTACTCGTGAAAGCCAAAATTAACAGCACAGTGGCATTTATAGAAATTTCTCCAAAATGAAATACTTAGGGATAAAATTAGCAGAATATATACAAAATCTGTATGCTAAGAATTATAAAAGTCCTGGAAAAAAAAAAAAAACAACCCCAAAGATATAAATAGTGGACACATAGGCTATGTTCATGGATTGGAAGATTCAAATAGTTAAGACGTAAATTTCCCCAAATGTACATGCAATTCCTGTTAAAAACCCACTAAAAATGTGTAGATATAGATTAGCTTGTTCTAACACTTATATAGAGAAACACAACCCTAGAATGACTAAAATAATCTTGAGAAAAAAGGGAAGATTCTTTTTATTCAGTGTTAAGGTAACAGTAATAAGACAATGTGGTGTTGAGAAAGGCATAGACATAGATCTATGCAGTGGAACAGCACACCAAACCCAAAGTACATGCACACAATATACCCAAATGAATTTTGACAAAGAGGCAAAGGAATAAATTCAATGGAAGAAAGGTAGACTTTATAACAAATAGTACTGAAATAATTGTACGTACATAGAGAGGAAAAACAAAACAAAACAGCCTTGACTTAAGCTTCATACCTTGTAAAAGTTAATTCAAAATGGATCATGGACATGTTGTAAAACCATACAACTCTTAGAAAACAAATAGAAAAATTTGGGATCTAGGGCTACACAACTGAATCTTTATAGACTTGATGTCTAAAGCAGTCTCTCTAAATGGAAGACTTAATAAACTGAATCTCTAAAAAATTTAAAATGTTGCCTTGTAAAAACCCTGCTTAAGTGGATGAGAAGACTTGGAGGAAATATTTGCAAATTTCATATGCAACAAAAATCTTATAGCTAAAATACAGAAACAATTCTAAAAACTAACTATTAAAAAACAAAATAATTGGAAAATTGGCAAACTACACAAACAGACATCCGACTGATGCAAACAAGCAGAGGAAAAGATATTCAATATCCTTGGCTGTTAGGTAAATGTAAATTAAAATCACAATGAGCTATTTCTACACACATAAGAATGACTAAAGTAACTGTAACAACACCACTAAATAAATGCCAGCAATGATAGGAAGAAACTATATCAAACACCTATTGCTTGTGGAAATACAAAACGATGCCAGGAGAACTACTATGAAGGGAACAGTTTAAATACTCAAGATGCTTATACTATACAGTTTTGCCATTTAATATTTCAGTTTTGATATGCATAGAAACTGCCTCCTCTTCGTCACATAACCTCATCAACTCACATTTTTTGGAGCATCAGCTAAAGCCCTTCAAATAAAGTCATACCACAACCTAAAAATAATATGCATCCTAAAAATAATGAGCATTTATTTCCCCAACCATCACTGTAGGAGACGAGCGCCTCCCCCTTCCTTGAGAGAATCTAGCAATGCTAGATTCTACTCTTGCCCATCCTCTTAGGAGCCCTGCTCCATCAATTACCCTCTGTCTCTGGTATTTTTAATTTCTCCCTCTCTAACAGGTCTTCCCCTACAACCTGTGCATTTGCTGAAGCCTCTCCCTAAATTCTGCACCCTCTGCCAGTTACTTTCTTCTTTTCTTTTCTGTCAAGCCCAGCAAGAGAATGGTTTATTTTCACTGTCTCACTTTTCTCATTTTAAATTAACTCCTTAACTCACCACAGTCTGTTTTCTGCCTCCCAACACTTTACTGAAACTGTTGCCACCAAGGTCACCTATAATCTCTGAGTTGCTAAATCCAACTCTCCGTTCTTGTCTTATTTAACATTTAACACTTACTTAACAGCAGAATGTGACCCATGACCACAGTCTCTTTTCCCTTGGCATTTTTGATCCCTATCCCTCCTGGTTTTTCTCTGCCCTCTTTGGCCCATTCTTTCTTTGTCTCCATCAAAGGTATCTTTTTCTCTTTTTTCCCCTTAAATATTGGTATTCCCCAGAATTATAATACACATTTCTTGCTGTCCATATTTTATATTCCACTTGCTTCTCACCTTCGCTGATAGTTTGCAGATCTCTTTCTCTAGATAGATATCTCTTGGACCATAAACCCGTATGCCATTTGATGTTACTTAAGCATCTCAAACTCAAAATCTCCAAAGTGAATTTATTAGTCTACAAACTGTTCTTCTTCTTATGTTCCTCATTTTACTATTCATACCACTACTCTTTCCAAACAAATTAGAAGCAATACAAGACATTTTTCTCTCTTACCACCAAATCCTGTTGATACAAGTCCCTTAATATATTTTGGGCTTTTACCTCTTCATCTCTAATATTACTCTCTTAATTTAAACCATTTCTTTCTTACAGTTTAGCTCTTTCTTTCTTAGGTTAGTCTTACCATTTTCTAATGCTCATACTTCACAGTGTTTCTAATATTACTTTTCTATAATTAAACTTTAAAGTCACTTTCCTGTTTCAAATCCTTAAATCATCATGTTCTTTATTATAAAACCCAAGCTACTTAGTAAGTAAAGTATACCAGGACCTCCATAATCCTCTTCTGCTTATTCTTGTACTACTTAGGAACAATTTTCACTATAAGTAACAGGAAGTTTGAATTAATAAGACTATCATATGAAGATATGTTTTATTCATATAAGAAATCTGATGGTAAGCAGTGGTGAAGCCACCCAGATATGTCATCTAATATTTATGATCTCTTTGTTTCTCATCATCTATGGTATGTTGTTTTACGGTCCCATGGTCACAAAAAGAATAGTTTCAGTTGTCATATCTGTATTAAAGAGTGAAAGAAAAGGGAGAGAATGGTGCTAGCTATACCTGATCATCTTATTAGGAAGAAGAAATGCAGTCCTTGAAGTCTTTAGAATATTTTCACTTGCTTTTCCTTGGCTTTAAAGGAAATCACATGACCCTTGCTACCACAGTTTCATCACTTGGAAACCCGACTCAAAAGTCCATTTTCTATTTTCTGTATAATTAAGGTTAAAATTCCATGTTCAACACCATGGTTGTCAGTCTGTAGATTCTTCCAGCAGAGCATTTCATCGACTGAAGGTTTCATTTCCTTACCCTCAGAATCTCATAATCTTCAAAATGCTGTTACAATCTTGGTCTTCATATTGTCCTGGCTATGAGTGCTGGAGAAGACTCTTGAGAGTCCCTTGGCAAGCAAGGAGATAAAGCCAGTCAATCCTACGGGAAATCAACCCTAAATATCCATTGGAAGGACTGATGCTGAAGCTGAAGCTCCAATACTTTGGCCACCTGATGTGAAGAGCTGACTCATTAAAAAAGACCCTGTTGCTGGGAAAGATGGAAAGTAAAAGGAGAAGGGAACAACAGAGGATGAGATAATTGGATGGTATCATTGACTCGATGGGCATGAATTTGAGCAAACTCCAGGAGATGGTGAAGGACAGGGAAGCCTGGTGTGCTGCAGTCCATAGGGTCACAAAGAGTTGGACATGACTTAGCAACTGAACAACAATATGAATCTTAATTTATTAATGAGACTGTAGCTCTCAGACAGCAGGAACCATAGCTCAAACAATCTGAAAGGACAGAAGAAAAGTAATTATTCTGATTTTTCTTTCAGACTAGAATTTTTCTTTTAAACACATCCTCACATTGTTTGTTCCCAACAAGAAAATTCATCATCTTCCAGCCCCTGTTTCAATGTCACCTCTCCTGTGAAGCATTCCTTGACTACTCCCCTCCCCAAGATGACGCTCTCCAGTTTTCCACAACACTGGGTTCCTATTTCTTTTAGAAACTGTAGTCCAGCATCGAATTCCTGGGTCAGTTTACCCACCCATTCATATATCAAATAATTACTGATCACCTAGCGCATATCAAGCATTGTGCTCATAGGTGCTGGGCATATAACAGTGAACAATATAATTCTTTGCCTTATGAAGTTTAATTCACATCAGAATGATGAAAAGAGATAATATGTACTTGAGTGTTTCACCATGTATCAAGCACCCTGATAAGCCCTTTACATCCATCTCTTGCTTAATCTCTACAATATTTCATGAGAACACTATTACTGTTCCTATTTTGCAAAGGGGGAAACTTCCCACTAGAATGTAAATTCCATGAGGGCAGAAAACTTGTCTGCCACATTCGCAGCTATGCCAGTGCCTGGCCCATGACGGTACTCTGTAAATGCTAGCAGATGTTGTAAGGTTAAGTCCATACCTAGTGAGGCAGAGCAAGGATCTACCTAGCCCCACACTGGGCTCTATGCTGCACCTAGAGTTTCCTATTTCATCTCCAAGGGCTTGGCAGTATCAAGAACTGAGCAGGACCTAGTCACAGTCTGGTGAATGAAATGATGGATGGGCATATGGATGGGTGCAAGCACCATTTTCTAGGATGAAGTCAGGAGTCTTCCTCACCCGGATCCAATCATTTTTCCTTCTTCCCCACCCTACCCCAAAGAGAGGTCAGGAGGCCATCTTTACTGGAAACAGAGACCGGACATCTAGTCAGCAACATTTCAAGGCCCTCCACTTCAGGTTGTTACCCTCTTTCCTCTCTCTTTCTACTCAGGTGTCCCCTTCCGGTTATTCTTCCTCAGAGGTCCATCTCTGGCCCCAGGGCACTTGGGGCACAGGCATGTGTGCACACACACTCACATTTACTGGACAGGCTAAGGGGCGGAGCATGGGACCTCATTCCACAGAATGACCCACCCTCCCTGCCCAGCTGACTCGGCAGCCCACCTCCTTTGATTTCCCTATAACTAATCCCATCTTTTTTCTTAAGGCCCACCTCGCTACTGATTAAAGGGGAAGAAAATTAACTAAAAATCTAATAGGTAATTTAAACAGCCCTTTCAAATAATACTAAACACTTCATTTGGCTAAGAATACCCAGTCTCCCAGGGAAAAACCGCTAAGCCCGCTTCTCACTCTAAGATGATGTCTTGGTTTGTGGGGTAACTTGCATTGCTGTTAGAACTTATAACCTGCCTCTTGGTACTTGCTTGGGCTCAACAGCCCTGCTGGCTGACTTGGACTCAACCAGTTCTTGTTGATACAATAGACCTGTCTAGAATTTGAGATCACATTGGTTCCAGCTCTTCAATATGAGGTAAAGATACCTTATTCTTACTCCCATGAGCCTCTCAGACAAACTTCACGACCAGACTCATGGCTAATTTTGGAAACAAAGATGGTTCAGAAAGGCAGCATTTCAGAGTCTTTGACCATGGTGACCAGCCAAATTGACCTTTGTCTAAGATAGTCCTCAAAGGGGATTCTTCTCAGACTCTCAAGAAGTGGAAGCATGAATGTATGGGATTCCTTTCTACCCTAAACAGGACTTTCACTTTCGTATAGCCCAGAGAAGAAAACATCAATGCGCTTTATTTATGAGCCTTCACATTCCTATTCCATTCCTATTTCTTGTTTCTTCCAGCTTCTTTCTAATCTCCAAAGTTGGGAAAGACAGGCTTTTCTTTCCTTATCCTTCTTTTCTCACATTTCAGCTAATGGTGACCAGCAAGCTCTCCTCTACTGGAGAATTCTATGAGCATGGGTCATGCAGACTTGGTTGTTAGATAAAGTGGAAAATAAACAAATCTGGAAAATTGTCTTTCAAGCTAACAGCCTGTTTTACTGCTTAATTCTTTTTTGACTCTCAAAAAAGTGGATGTACCTCTCTATCCCTATTTTCCTCCCATAGAAACCCAGAGAGATGGATGCCTTAGGCCAAGAGAGAGAAGGTCATGTACCCAGGACAGAAGAAAAAGGAAAATCACATTGAAAATTTTAAACTATTATCCTTGTTAGAAAGGATTCAAACATATAGCATATAGTTTCCTAGTCCCACTTTTAAGATTGAAATTTTCCACACCATACTTAACTCTAAAAACACTCTCCTATTTCATGCCCATTATTCAAAATCATCTCCTCTCTCAAATCCCTCCTTAAAACTTCTCTGAAACCTTTTATAAGAAGGAAGCCTGAAGGTCTTTTCTTAAAAGACAAGAAAGCAGGTTGAATTTAAATAAAAGACAGAATAAGATAGACCAAGCACATGGGAAGAAAAAAATTAATAAGCTCACCTCTTTCAAGTAGATTTTTCATTGAGTTTTTACATTTTAACTCCTTGTTTTATTTTTATCTCTAGTGTAAAAATATTCTTCATGGATTGTAATGCTTTTCATTTTGAAATATATCAAATTCATTTCAACCTCTGCTAATAATGGTGGTAAATTTAAAATAAAATACCAGTAAATGTCACATTGAAATTCCTTCTTACTAAAATAGAGATAATAATGCCTTTTCCCAGACCTTCTCAAGGAATCTATGAGGATAAAATGGATAAAGTTTTAGGATGATTTAAGCTTATTAGGGAAACAATAGGTAGTATAATAATTCCCATCTCTTCAGAGTTCACACTTACTTGAAGTATTTTCTAATTTACCATAGTTGTAGGCTGTTGGGCTTTCTCCTGAATTCACAGATATTTTATATGTGTATGCAATGAAGTAAGATAAATTGTTTGGGTTATAAATAGGTTTATTAAATAGTTAATAGCATACACGCAGAAAGTGAGGCAAATGAGTACAAAATTAAAGACTGTATGGTCTCTGAAATATTAAGTTTTACTGCAGACAAAATTATATTTGTGTAAAAATGTAATTTATACATATTCTGATTTGTCCTCATATTAATTTTTAATAAAAATTTCTATCCAGAAGTAAATTTTCTATATCACTGATGTGGCTTATGGCATAATTTTTAAAGTAAGTCCCAAGCTTCACAGTGGTTTGTACTGGCTCTGAAGGCTACTAATATCAGCCTATAAAAAGGCAAAGGTGGTTTTCAATTTTAAGTTTGCCAAATCAGCTGGACTGCACATGAATTACATGTTAGTTTTTCACAGTGTAGAAATATGGACAGTTTGCATAATATATTTTATGTACACTCATTATGCTATATCCCAAGGATTTTTAAATAACTTAAAAATAGTGCTTCTTCAAAATCCTCATAAATTAAAGACCTCCATAATCATTAGTAAAGACTGATGCAAGATACTACACCCTAAATAGTACTCCATGTCCTATTGTTTATAGCAGATTTATAAATCAGAGCTCTGAAAAATTACACATATTTTATAAATCCCTAAACATAAATAACATGAGTATGTTAATAATATTATCTTTCTTTCCTTCTTTCTTTTTTTTGTGCTTTTGGAGCTAGTTAACACTTGGCTTACCCAGAAGTCAGTGAAGCAGGTACAGACCTGCTATTCCCTCCTCCCTGACCCCCACCAAATTAGAGAAAAAAAAAAACGCTAAAAAATCCGCGTCTCTTTCCACAAATCAGCTCACTTTTAGATTAAAGAACTGCATAGAATGTATAAATATTGGCATCTCCCAGGGTTATGCTTCATCCTGAGCCTACCCGGCATGGAAAGGAGTATGCAAGCCTTTCCAAGAGTGCCTGATGGGGTTTGTTTGGCAGAGTTCAAATCTCTGGTGAATGATTGGCTGTGGTTCTGATGAAAATAACAGTTAAATAAACCTTAACTTATTTAGAAATACGTGTCTGACTTTTCTAACACCAGTGTCTGTATCTCCAACTGCTATGGAAATGTCCTAGCATCAAAAATATCAGCTGACACAGTGGGGCACTGATTTTTTCTTTTTTCCTCCTTGTCTCTCAAACCTTAGGTCTGGTGCATGCAACCTTGTGTACAGGGCTACATATCCTAAGCCTTTTTGTGAATGATTGTTTGAGCCAGGTAAGAATGAAATAGCCATGATTTATATGTTAATCCTCCCCATCCAAATAAATTCTACAAGAGCTGGGCTAGTTTTTGGTTTGATTGTTTGCTAGTGATGTTTCATTCAGTGAGTAATGAGCTCATATGAAAGGGCTTCTCTGGTGGCTCAGAGGTTAAAGCATCTGCCTGGAATGTGGGAGACCCAGGTTCAATCCCTGGGTCAGGAAGATCCCCTGGAGCAGGAAATGGCAACCCACTCCAGTACTCTTGCCTGGAGAATCCCATGGACGGAGGAGCCTGATAAGCTACAGTCCATGCGGTCGCAAAGAGTCGGACACGACTGAGCGACTTCACTTAGCTTAGCTCACTTATGAAGAAATTTAAATATGATAACATCTTGTTAACCCCTGCACATACTCTGTCATTCTCTCTTCCTACTCTCCTCATTGCTCAGCAATGGACAACCTGATCTGCTTCTCATGTCCCTACTCTTGTGCTTGCTAGTCCTTCTATCTAGAATATTCCTCCTTCACATTACATCGCTCAGGACTCTACTCAAATATCACCAGCCTTTCACCCACAAAGCCCATTAACAACTCCCAGGAAATAAAAGAGAATCTGGGTAATAAAGTCTAACCTCTTTCTTTCTTCTCCTTTGCACTTAGTCTAGTGTCATTTGCTCACAAGGAACCATGTGCCAAACCCTCACACCTGGCCCTTCAGACCAGAGTTCCTCCTGCAAAATGGCTGCCTCCATATCTCAGCACGGCAGGCCATGTGCAGAAGCTCTGTGCCCAACACTGCAATTCAAGATAGCAGCAGCAAGGCATGTGCAGAGACGCTGTGCCTGGCACTGCAAGCTGGAACATGAGCAGCATGCATGCACAAGGCCTGCCAGGCCTCCACTCTCTTCCCACTGACAAGATCCCTGTGAAGCAGTTCTGCTGACTCATGGGCTATCTGGGAGAGCATGGACTCCAGCAAGTAAGTGAGTGAAAGTCACTTAGTTGTGTCCGACACACAGCTCTGCAACCCCATAGACTCCATCCCACCAGGCTCTCTGTCCATGGAATTCTTCAGGCAAGAATACTGGAGTGGGTTGCCATTTCCTTCTCCAGGTATCTTCCCAACCCAGGGATCAAACCTGTGTCTCCTGCATCTCCTGCGTTGTAGGCAGATCCTTTACTGTCTGAACTACCAGGGAAGTCCACTGAAGAATAACTTTCCTTTGCTTCTGAACTGGATGTAGCTTAGTCTATTGACTCCAACAACACCAGGAAGAAGGACCCTTGCTGGAGACTGACTTGGGAAGGTAGGTGACAAGTTCAGAGGCCTGTCTTTCTCCACCTCTGACACTGTTTATTTTTCTTCATAGTATTTATTGTTTACACTGTATTTGTATAGCTTTTATCATGCTCTTCTACTTCCATGAAAATGTGAGTTCTATGAGGACAGGGACTTTGTCTAACTCATTACTGTTTTCCCTGTGAATACTGTAGGTGTTTCATAAATTATATTCTGATGAATACATTATTTTTTCATTTTTATGGTAAAGATGTACTGGGTTTAGATGTTATAGAGAGCTGGGAGCCCTGTGAGAATGCAAAAACAGTAAGCAAGTCATTGTATACAGTTTTAAAATGGCTATTAAATATCACAAGGAAGGAAAAGGTCAGAGATTTTCCCCATTATGCTAGTTTTACATATATTTTAGTTTATTATTATTTTAGTTTATTATCTATTATGTGAAAGTGTTGGATGAGTTACAGGATGAACCTAATTTGTACTGAATTCAACTTAATAGGAAAAATGTTAAAGCAAATATCTAATGCACTCAACAGGACATTTTAGGTTTGAATTAGCATAGTTTAAAAATATTTCTGTACCAAAGCTTTCTTATCCATTCATCTGCTGATGGACATCTAGGTTGTTTCCATGTCCTGGCAGCTATTGTATGCAAGACAGGAAAAAAGACACAGCGGTGTATAACGGACTTTTGGACTCAGAGGGAGAGGGAGAGGGTGGGATGATTTGGGAGAATGGCATTCTATCATGTATACTATCATGTAAGAATTGAATCGCCAGTCTATGTCTGACGCAGGATACAGCATGCTTGGGGCTGGTGCATGGGGATGACCCACAGAGATGTTATGGGGAGGGAGGTGGGAGGGGGGTTCATGTTTGGGAACAAATGTAAGAATTAAAGATTTTAAAATTAAATTAAAAAATTAATTAAAAAAATAAATTAAAAAAAACAACATACAAAAAACAAAAAAAATATTTCTGTAAATTACAGTTTCATTCTTTCTGAAGCCTTGAAATGTTTACCCACCCCCTTCCAAGATGGTACAAAGATATGTGGGTTGCCATTTCCTTCTCTAGGGGATTTTCCGTTCCCGGGGATCTGACCTGTGTCTCCTGCATCTCCCTCACTGGCAGGCGGACTCTTTACCACTGAATCGCCTGAGAAGAGCACTGATATATTCTGGAGTGAGCCGTATGTCTACTGATGTGCAAATGGTGTAGAATGGTTAGCGACACAGATGGGGGGAGATGTTATAATTACTCCCATGGAGTTGTCCTGGCAAACACATGTTAATAATTCATCACCACAATGCTTAGAAGCCCTTTACTTCAGTAGTTGTCTCCTCACTCTCACTTCTTTGTGTACATGAATCATTTTATAGACTAACATTTCAGAAACAGAGTCTTTTCTCACTGAAGAGAACACTCATACTCAGAAGATTTCCATCAGTTCTGTGTTTCCTCATAGAAGGCTTTTTTTTTTTTTTTCCAGCAATTTGTATAACCTGCTACATTATTGTCTTTCTGGGACATTTATTGTGGAGTTCTGTTTCTCACAGGCTCTTAGGAAATGCCTTTTTTGGTGATCATTCAGCTTCCCTGGTGGCTCAGAGGTTAAAGCGTCCGCCTGGAATGCGGGAGACCCAGGTTCGATCAGGAAGATTCCCTGGAGAAGGAAATGGCAACCCACTCCAGTACTCTTGCCTGGAGAATCCCATGGATGGAGGAGCCTGGTAGGCTACAGTCCATGGGGTCGCAAAGAGTCGGACAGACTGAGCGACTTCACTTTCACTTTAAGCTGTGATTACTTGACATGCTAAGATTTAGAGGATATATTCAAGCAGGTTATCATCAAGCATTCTTTATTTTTTAAGTGTTCTTGTTTTTGTCAGTTCAAGGTTATTCAGAAAATGCAAATACCTCAATGAAGTGTGTTTCTTATATTTGCAAGGAAATATCCAATGCAGAGTGCTACTCACACAGGTGCAACCATATAGCATATACAGACCTGGATAATTGATTATAGGTATCAGTGTTAACTTTATGTTTAAGTTTTTAAATCTGAAGGCAATGTATCCCTAGTAGAAAAATCATTGAAAAATAGGAAAACCCAGAATAGCACCATCTTCATGAATTATTGTTAGCAGGTTAGTGTATTTCCTTCCAGTAATTTGTCTGATGCATTTTTTATCAGCATATATGTAATTTCATACCTGGTCTTTAATCACTTAGCATCACATCATAAGCTCTTTTAATGGTTGTTGTTTTTTTTTTTTTTTACACAGTGTTTTAACCATCATTTTGTTTCTGGAATAATTTCACATGAGGAAAATGTACTTCACTTTCCTCTATTGGATAACCAGATAATTCCAATATCATGCCATTACAAATAGTGCAGATATTAATATCTTTATCCTTGAAGATTTTTTCCTACACTTTGGATTGCTATTTCTTTAGGGTAGATTCCCAGATAAAGTACTATCTGGTCACTAGTTAGACACATGCTTAGCACTGATAAATATTACCAAGTAACTCCAAGATGTGATGGCATCTGTACTGTTTATGTCAGTTCCATGACACTTTGGTCATGCTGATTATTATCATTACAGTCTGAAGTGAAAGTCACTCAGTTGTGTTTGACTCTTAGACTCCATGGTCTATATAGTGGAATATGGAATTCCATGGGATTCTCCAGGCCAGAATACTGGAGTGGGTAGCTGTTCCCTTCTTCAGGGGATATTCCCAACCCAGGAATTGAACCCAGGTCTCCCACATTGTAGGCAGATTCATTATCAGCTAAGCCATCAGGGAAGGCCAAGAATACTGGAGTGGATAGCCTATCACTTCTCCAGCATATCTTCCCGACCCAGGAATTGAACCAGGTTCCCCTGCATTGCAGGTGGGTTCTTCACCAGCTGAGCTACCAGGGAAGCCATTATCATCACAACTTACATACTAATACATAATTCTAAGAACATAAGCAAAGGATATGTCAGATGCACAAATAAAGTAGAAACCAAATATATGAAGAGATGTTCACTCTTACCATCTCTTTAGCTACCTAAAGAAATTTAAATTAAATTATCATTACAACTTACATACTATTTTAAATTTAAATTTCTTTAAGTAGTTAAACAAATGATAAGAATGAACATCTCTTCACATATTTGGTGTCTAGTTTCTTTGTGCATCTGACTTGTCCTTTGCTCATGTTCTTAGAATTGTTATGTTGACTACATTGCGCATATACTGTTGTTTCCTTGGATTTCCACATTAAAATTTCTTGATATTAAACACATAGACACTGAAGGGAATTTCTATGTTTTCTTCATATACATTAAAATAAAATATTTGTCTAGGAATTTCCCAGACCATTTTTCTATTTATATTTCTATTACTTTAAAAAGGGAAGCTTATAATATTTGAGCATTAAAATATTTTCATATAATAAAATCTTTTAATAATATTTATAACCTTAATGTATAAAATGTCCATGCTTTCCTTAAAGTTTCATCTTCTAGTTACTTGCATTTAAAACACAGTTTAATCTTAAGTTTGTTGTTGATGTTCAGTCACTAAATTGTGTTGGACTCTTTGCGATGCCATGAACTGCAGCACACCAGGCTTTTCTGTCCATCACTGTCTCCCAGAGTGTGCTCAGACTCATGTCCATTGAGTTGGTGATGCCATCCAACTAGCTAATTCTCTGTTGTCCCCTTCTCTTCCTGTCCTCAATCTTTCCCAGCATCAGGGTCTTTTCCAGTGAGTCAGTTCTTCGCATCAGGTGGCCAAAATATTGGAGCTTCAGCTTCAACATCAATCCTTCCAGTGAATATTCAGAGTTAATTTCCTTTAGGATGAACTGGTTTGATCTCCTTCCTGTCCAAGGGGCACTCTTAATTTTAAATATGCACCAAGAATTTTCTCTGGTATATGATATAAACTTTTTTAAACCATGTTTCGAACCAACTCTTCTAACATAATCCAAGTTTTCCATCAGTTTCTCTTGCCTCTTTATCAACTGTTAACAATTTTTAACCAAAAGATCTATTCAATATTTGCCTTGTCTATCGTTTTTCTAGTGGCTTCTAATTACATATACTGGGGCTAGACTAACAGTCCTTTAACTATTAAAGTTTGCATTAGTTAACTTTCTCCAATTTTACATTTCTTTTCAGTTTTTTCTTTTATAATTTCTCAAATTACATCTCTCAAATACAACTTAGAATCTTTATAAAATATGTTTTACTTTTCAACAAATAGATTCCAATTGCGGAATAAAATTTGAAGTCTTCAACAATATATTAACATTTTTACCATGGAACGTATAATTTATCTGCAAGGGAGCAGATAATATATAGGTACATTTATATAATAATGAAAGGAACATAAATACACTCATCAGTCTTAGGAAACAGAACAATGACATTACCTTCTAAACCCTCTGTCCTCTTTCTTAAATGCTTTCCTTTTTCTCTAACCAGCCTTAAACATATCTTGATTTTTGTTGCAGTAATTTCTTTGCCCTTCCTTACAGATTTGCTATCTAGATTTGAAATCTCAAATAATATACTTTAATTATCACTGTTTTAAAACACTATTTGAATTTTATTGAGCCTGGTTCTTCCTAATCTTTGGTTTGAGACATTGATTCATGAGTCTGCACAGTGCTATGGTCCACTCATTTTCAGGGGTGTCTACTATTCCATCTACATAACCACTGTTTGTCCAATCCACTTTTAGTGACATTCGGATCATTCTTTCCTTGCAAAAATTATAGATATGCTGTAAATATTCTTTCACATGTCTCCTTGGGTACACATACAAGAATTTCTCAGAGGTGTCCATCTAATAAAGGAATTGTTGGATCATAAGATATACCGAGTGACTAAAGCAACTCCATTCCCTTCTCCAGTGCACCACATTCTGTCAGGCCTCTCCAGCATGACCCACCCATCTTGGGTTGCCCCGCAGGCATGGCTTGGTTTCATTAAGTTAGACAAGGCTGTGGCCCTAGTGTGATTAGATTGACTAGATTTCTGTGAGTATGGTTTCAGTGTGTCTGCCCTCTGATGCCCTCTTGCAACACTTACCATCTTACTTGGATTTCTCTTACCTCGGCGTGGGGTATCTCTTCACGGCTGCTCCAGCAAAGCACAGCCGCTGTTCCTTACCTTGGACGAGGGGTATCTCCTTACTGCCACCATTTCTGACCTTCAACGTGGGATAGCTCCTCTAGGCCCTCCTGTGCTGCGCAGCCACCGCTCCTCGGGTTGCTTCTCCCGGCCGCCGGCCCTGGCCTTGGGTGTGGGTGGCTCCTCCCAGCTGCTGTGCCTGGCCTCGGGCTCAGGGTGGCTCCTCAAGGTCACCACCCCTGGCCTCGGGCATGAGGTGGCTTCTCCTGGCTGCCACTGGCCCTGGATGTGGGGTAGCTCCTCCTGGCCTCTGCCCTGACCTCGGACACGGGGTGTCTCCTCCCGGCCACCCCTGACCTCAGAGGCAGGGTAGCTCCTCTCGGCCTGACAGAATGTGGACCACTGGAGAAGGGAATGGCAAGCCACTTCAGTATTCTATCCTTGAAACCCCATGAACAGTAGGAAAAGGCAAAATGATAGGATACCAAAAGAGGAACTCCCCAGGTCAGTAGGTGCCCAATATGCTACTGGAGATCAGGGAGAAATAACTCCAGAAAGAAAGAAGGGATGGAGCCAAAGCAAAAACAATACCCAGTTGTGGATGTGACTGGTGATAGAAGCAAGATCCGATGCTGTAAAGAACAATATTGCATGGGAACCTGGAATGTCAGGTCCATGAATCAAGGCAAATTGGAAGTGGTCAAACAAGAGATGGCAAGGGTGAATGTCGACATTCTAGGAATCAGCGAACTGAAATGGACTGGGATGGGTGAGTTTAACTCAGATGACCATTACATCTACTATTACAGGCAGGAATCCCTCAGAAAAAATGGAGTAGCTATCATGGTCAACAAAAGAGTCTGAAATGGAGTACTTGGATGCAATCTCAAAAATGACAGAATGATCTCTGTTTGTCTCCAAGGCAAACCATTCAATATCACAGTTATCCAAGTCTATGCCCCAACCAGTAATGCTGAAGAAGATGAAGTTGAACAGTTTTAGGAAGACCTACAAGACATTTTAGAACTAACACCCAAAAAAGATGTTCTTTTCATTATAGGGGACTGGAATGCAAAAGTAGGAAGTCAAGAAACACCTGGAGTAACAGGCAAATTTGGCCTTGGAATGCGGAATGAAGCAGGGCAAAGACTAATAGAGTTTTGCCAAGAAAATGCACTGGTCATAGCAAACACCCTCTTCCAACAACACAAGAGAAAACTCTACACATGGACATCACCAGATGGTCAACACCAAAATCAGATTGATTATATTCTATGCAGCCCAAGATGGAGAAGCTCTATACAGTCAACAAAAACAAGACCAGAAGCTGACTGTGGCTCAGATCATGAACTCCGTATTGCCAAATTCAGACTTAAATTGAAGAAAGTAGGGAAAACCACTAGACCATTCAGGTATGACCTAAATCAAATCCCTTATGATTATACAGTGGAAGTGAGAAATAGATTTAAGGGTCTAGATCTGATAGACAGAGTGCCTGATGAACTATGGACTGAGGTTCATGACATTGTACAGGAGACAGGGATCAAGACCATCCCCATGGAAAAGAAATGCAAAAAAGCAAAATGGCTGTCTGGGGAGGCCTTACAAATAGCTGTGAAAGAAAGAGAGGAGAAAAGCAAAGGAGAAAAGAAAAGATATAAGTATCTGAATGCAGAGTTCCAAAGAATAGCAAGAAGAGACAAGAAAGCCTTCTTCAGCGATCAATGCAAAGAAATAGAGGAAAACAACAGAATGGGAAAGACTAGAGATCTCTTCAAGAAAATTAGAGATATCAAGGGAACATTTCATGCAAACATAGGCTCAATAAAGGACAGAAAAGGTCTGGACCTAACAGAAGCAGAAGATATTAAGAAGAGGTGGCAAGAATACACAGAAGAACTGTACAAAAAGATCTTCACGACCCAGATAATCATGATGATGTGATCACTAATCTAGAGCCAGACATCTTGGAACGTGAAGTCAAATGGGCCTTAGAAAGCATCACTACAAACAAAGCTAGTGGAGGTGATGGAATTCCAGTTGAGCTGTTTCAAATCCTGAAAGATGATGCTGTAAAAGTGCTGCACTCAATATGCCAGCAAATTTGGAAAACTCAGCAGTGGCCACAGGACTGGAAAAGGTCAGTTTTCATTCCAATTCCAAAGAAAGGCAATGCCAAAGAATGCTCAAACTGCCGCACAATTGCACTCATCTCACATGCTAGTAAAGTAATGCTGAAAATTCTCCAAGCCAGACTTCAGCAATATGTGAACCGTGAACTTCCTGATGTTCAAGCTGGTTTTAGAAAAGGCAGAGGAACCAGAGATTAAATTGCCAACATCTGCTGGATCATGGTAAAAGCAAGAGAGTTCCAGAAAAACATCTATTTCTGCTTTATTGACTATGCCAAAGCCTTTGACTGTGTGGATCACAATAAACTGGAAAATTCTGAAAGAGATGGGAATACCAGACCACCTAACCTGCCTCTTGAGAAATCTGTATGCAGGTCAAGAAGCAGCAGTTAGAACTGGACATGGAACAACAGACTGGTTCCAAATAGGAAAAGGAGTACGTCAAGGCTGTATATTGCCACCCTGCTTATTTAACTTCTATGCAGAGTACATCATGAGAAACGCTGGGCTGGAAGAAACACAAGCTGGAATCAAGATTGCCAGGAGAAATATCAATCACCTCAGATATGCAGATGACACCACCCTTATGGCAGAAAGTGAAGAGTAACTAAAAAGCCTCTTGATGAAAGTGAAAGAGGAGAGTGAAAAAGTTGGCTTAAAACTCAACAATCAAAAAACGAAGATCATGGCATCTGGTCCCATCACTTCATGGGAAATAGATGGGGAAACAGTAGAAACAGTGTCAGATTTATTTTTTTGGGCTCCAAAATCACTGCAGATAGTGGTTTCAGCCATGAAATTAAAAGAGGCTTACTCCTTGGAAGAAGTTATGACCAACCTAGACAGTATATTCAAAAGCAGAGACATTACTTTGTCGACTAAGGTCTGTCTAGTCAAGGGTATGGTTTTTCCTGTGGTCATGTATGGATGTGAGAGTTGGACTGTGAAGAAGGCTGAGCGCCGAAGAATTGATGCTTTTGAACTGTGGTGTTGGAGAAGACTCTTGAGAGTCCCTTGGACTGCAAGGAGATCCAACCAGTCCATTCTGAAGGAGATCAACCCTGGGATTTCTTTGGAAGGAATGATGCTAAAGCTGAAGCTCCAGTACTTTGGCCACCTCATGTGAAGAGTTGACTCGTTGGAAAAGACCCTGATGCTGAGAGAGATTGGGGGCAGGAGGAGAAGGGGACGACCCAGGATGAGATGGCTGGACCTGATGGACGTGAGTCTGAGTGAACTCCGGGAGATGGTGATGGACAGGGAGGCCTGGCGTGCTGCGATTCATGGAGCCGCAGAGAGTCGGACACGACTGAGCGACTGAACTGAACTGAACTGAAAGCAACTCCAAGATGAAGTTGCCATTAAATAACATGAGAAAGGTTCTGGCTGAGATGGTGTTTTGGGGAAATTCATAAGTTCAGTTTTGTGCATGCTGATTTTGAGGTATTTTCAAAATGACTTCAAGAGCAAATAACAAGCAAATGTTTTGTAAACAAACCTAGAGCTTGTGAGAGAGTTTTTGATACTAATTTGGGAGATGTTATCAATCAGGAAGATTTAGAGGAGTTTAGTAAAAATACTGTTTTAAAAAGAGGGTGACAATATTTTGGGAAACTAAGGGATACTTAAATATCTAAGGGACTAGTTGATGGCACCCCACTCCAGTACTCTTGCCTGGAAAATCCCATGGACAGAGGAGCCTGGTGGGCTGCAGTCCATGGGGCCGCTAGGAGTCGGACAAGACTGAGCGACTTCACTTTCCCTTTTCACTTTCATGCATTGGAGAAGGAAATGGCAACCCACTCCAGTGTTCTTGCCTGGAGAATCCCAGGGACAGGGGAGCCTGGTGGGCTGCCATCTATGGGGTCCCACAGAGTCAGACATGACTGAAGCGACTTAGCAGCAGCAGCAGCAGCAGTTAACAATAAACCACTGTGAACCCTAAGGCCGATGGAAAAGGAAGAGAGAGCAGTTATCAGAGTCCTGAAGAAAGACATGTTTGCCTATTTTCCTATGTACTTTATCTATCTGCCAATCGATCTATCTAATTTCATGGCTCGTGGTTTTATTTTTATTCTTTGGTGACTCCAGTTATTGATATGTTTTATCTCCTTTGCATTTCCTTGCATACATTTTGTGTGTATGATTTTCTCTTTAAAACCCATTTCTTCCTTTTACTTCTGCTTTATTTTCTTCACCTTCTTCACACTATTTTCCATGACACCTACTGAAGTTTCCATAGTGTCTATTCCCCTTTGGGATCCTTGTAATACAGCATGTATTTCCTGAAAATTTTGCATGTTGCTTGTATTTTTTTTCCTGAATTCTGTTATTTCCATTTTTATATTCTTTGTTTCCTGACCATCTTTTTCTCTTGAGTTTCTGTGTTTTTTCATTTCATGTTCCTGGATAGAAGTGTTTGCCTTATATTTTTGCTTTGTTGTTAACTCAAATGGGGTGTTTAATCTTGCTTTTTTACCTGATTTTGGAAAAACATTTTACACGTGAGTTTTCATCACACATAAGAGATTCATGCTGCCTTTTTTCTTACTTTTGTATGGCTTCATTATATAGGGGCAGACCAAATTTCCTTCCTCTCACTCACATCTGAAAAGAACATATTTTCCTAGGCAATCAGAGAGTGATGTGTAAGGAATAATCAAAGCTCGTTCTCCAAGCTTCAGCAATGTGCTTAGACGCTCCCCTCAACCCAGGACATTCTCCATCTTTCACAGTTCTGATCTACCCTTAGCTTGTTGACCTGTGTTGACTTTACTAATGGTCTCTCTTGAGTTTGGTTACCATTTGTATTTAGCTGAAGCAAGAAAAGCAGTATGTCAAGGCTGAATATTGTTACCCTGCTTATTTGACTTATATGCAGAGTACCTCATGAGAAATGCTGGGCTGGAAGAAGCACAAGCTGGAACCAAGATTGCCGGGAGAAATATCAAATAACCTCAGATATGCAGATGACACCACCCTTATGGCAGAAAGTGAAGAGGAGGTAAAAAGCCTCTTGATGAAAGTGAAAGTGGAGAGTGAAAAAGTTGGCTTAAAGCTCAACATTCAGAAAAGGAAGATCATGGCATCTGGTCCCATCACATCATGGGAAATAGATGGGGAAACAGTGGAAACAGTGTCAGACTATTTTTTGGGCTCCAAAATCACTGCAGATGGTGATTGCAGCCATGAAATTAAAAGACACTTACTCCTTCAAAGGAAAGTTATGACCAACCTAGATAGCATGTTCAAAAGTAGAGACGTTACTTTGCCAACTAAGGTCTGTCTAGTCAAGGCTATGGTTTTTCCAGTAGTCATGTATGGATGTGAGAGTTGGACTGTGAAGAAGGCTGAGTGTCGAAGAATTGATGCTTTTGAACTGTGGTGTTGGAGAAAACTCTTGAGAGTCACTTGGATTGCAAGGAGATCCAACCAGTCCATTCTGAAGGAGATCAGCCCTAGGATTTCTTTGGAAGGAATGATGCTAATGCTGAAACTCCAGTACTTTGGCCACCTCATGCGAAGAGTTGACTCATTGGAAAAGACTCTGATGCTGGGAGGGATTGGGGGCAGGAGTAGAAGGGGATGACAGAGGATGAGATGGCTGGATGGCATCACCAACTCGATGGATGTGAGTCTGAGTGAACTCTGGGAGTTGGTGATGGACAGGGAGGTCTGGTGTGCTGTGATTCATGGGGTCGCAAAGAGTTGGACACGACTGAGCGACTGAACTGAACTGAAAGCTTCTGTGGGAAACTGGAGTGAGGGAGAACATTGAGGTCAGGTGCATTATCCTGACCCCTTCTTTGTGGAGTCACACGGGTGGGTTGCTTCATTTGTTGAAGTCACAATTCATCTCCAGGCCACTCTCAAGATTTTCTCATTCAGATTCTGAAAACTACTACTTTTTTGTTGCCCCTTCAGGCCAGAGCTGATAATGGTCTTTTTAAATGGTCTACACATTTGAAAATAGTTGCTTAATTATGCTCTTCTCAAGTTACCCATTTTGAGTAGGATCCTTGCAGATTCAAAACTCTAATTCTCATTCTTCTAGCAAAGGATATAAAATATGGCTCTTTTTGTTAAAGACTTGTACCATGGAGATATGCTACATCCAGCCCCAAGTATCTTGTACTTCTCTAACTGTGCATTTATTTGCACTAAATGTATTTTAAGAGCATCCATAGTTCACAACCTGTTTCCTTCTAAATGCTAAGATATCCCACACATTCCCAAAAAATTCAATCTTGCTTAAAGTCGTCATGCTCAATTTTCCTTGTTTGCAACAAAAACAATACTAATTTTACATGCGTTTGTATTTTCAATGATACTATATTTTCTCATGGAATCTAACAGCCATATACTAAGTGAGATTTACCTTTAACATAAGGCATGGTTATAAGACCCAATGATTGTTATATTACAGAAATTCATCCAATGAGTACATTAAAATAGTGCAGCATGGTTAAAGGGAAAAATATGAATACTTTTATGATGATGCTAGAGATTTTTTTAATGGGTGGTTTCATTTACAATGAACCACATAAATGGTTTAACACCACATTTTACTAAATGGTAGATAATATAATTGATATTGCAGTTTATCAAACACATCAGAGCTTTTATTATCTTACTATACTTTTAGTTCATCCTGGCATATAAAGACATAATCCGTTAATTAACAGTGTTGCATTTTGAAATTATCCATCTTCAATCTTTTAAATATAGCATTACTCAGATATGCTGAAAAACATTTTTAAAGTTTTACTCATTTTGTTTTTAAAATATTTTTTAGCCCCAGAGTTTTCAGAATAGATTTACTAAAGGAAAATAAAAAAGAAATCTGTCTGCTAAAATTAAATGTCTCAATATTTTAAAGGAAATTATTTTACCCACATCAATTCTTTAAATTTAGTTTCAGGCAAAAGTAACGAATATTGCCTTCCATTTAATTATTTCTCAAGGCATGACAAAGTACATCAAAAATATCAAGCTGAAAATTATCAATCTAATTAAAAATGCTATAAATGTAGGGTGAAGTGACAGTGAAAGTAGCTCAGTTGTGCCTGACTCTTTGTGACCCATGGGCTGTGATCCGGCAGGCTCCTCTAGGCAAAAGTACAAAAGTGGCTGCTGCTAAGTCACTTCAGCCATGTCCGACTCTGTGCGACCCCATAGACGGCAGCCCACCAGGCTCCCCCATCCCTGGGATTCTCCAGGCAAGAACACTGGAGTTGGTTGCCATTTCCTTCTCCAGGGTATCTTCCCAATCCAGGGATCAAACCCAGGTCTCTTGCACTGAAGGCAGATTTTTTACCAGCTGAGCCATCAGAGAAGCCCATAAATGTAGGGTAGAAGTAATTTTATATCAATGGTGAGTTGTAGGTTTTTAAAAGGAAATATTCTCCTAAACTTTAGCATTACTAGGTATAGCCCTAAGTGGTCTTTGTGTGTGTGTGTGTGTGTGTGTGTGTGTGTGTGTGTGTGCCATGAACTGTAATTTGAAATTAAAAGGTTTTTATAAATTTTGATATTTACGTATGATGGAATCAGTTCATTTCAGTTCAGTTGCTCAGTCGTGTCTCTTTGTGACTGCTGCATGCCAGGCTTCCCTGTCCATCACCAGCTCCAGGACCCTACTCAAGCTCATGTCCATTGCATTGGTGATGCCATCCAACCATCTCATCCTCTGTTGTCCCTTCTCCCCCCACCTTCATTCTTTCCCAGCATGGTCTTTTCCAGTAAGTCACTTCTTCGCATCAGGTGGCAAAACATTGGAGTTTCAGGTTCAACTTCAGCCTTTCCAATGAATGTTCAAGACTGATTTCTTTAAGGATGGACTGGTTGGATCTCCTTGTAGTCCAAGAGACTCTCAAGAGTCTTCTCCATATTTTATTAAAATTAAAATTAAAACTGACAGTATAATCCAAATGTTTTAATTTATTTATATCTTCATGTTTCTGACACTATTTTGTGACATATCATTTGAGCTTAGGAAGTTTTAAGAACATTTAGTTAAATAAAGATAAACATAGACTTCATAAAAAAAAAAAAAGAGTCTTCTCCAACACTACAGTTCAAAAGTATCAATTCTTCAGCACTCAGCTTTCTTTATAGTCCAACTCCCATGTCCGTACATGACTACTGGAAAAACCATAGCTTTGAATAGATAGATCTTTGTCAGCAAAGTAATGTCTCTGTTTTTTAAAATGCTGTCTAGGTTGGTCATAGCTTTTCTTCTAAGGAGTAAGCGTCTTTTAATTTCATGGCTGCAGTCACCATCTGCAGTGATTTTGGAGCCCAAAAAATAAAGTCTCTCACTGTTTCCATCGTTTCCCCATCTATTTGCCATGAAGTGATGTGACTGGATGCCGTGATCATAGTTTTCTGAATGTTGAGTTTTAAGCCAAGTTTTTCACCCTCCTCTTTCACTTCATCAAGAGGCTCTTTAGTTCTTCTTTATTTTCTTCCATAAGGGTGGTGTCATCTGCATATCTGAGGTTTTGATATTTCCTTCAGTAATCTTGATTCCAGCTTGTGCTTCATCCAGCCCAGCATTGTGCATGAGGTACTGTGCATATAAATTAAATAAGCAGGGAGACAATATACAGCCTTGACGTTTCCCATTTTGGAACCAGTCTGTTGTTCCATGTCCAGTTCTAACTGTTGCTTCTTGACCTGCATACAGATTTCTCAGGAGGCAGGTCAGATGGTCTGGTATTTTCATCTCTTCAAGAATTTTCCGTATTTTGTTGTGATCTATATAGTCAAAGGCTTTGGCATAGTCAATAAAGCAAAAGTAGATGTATTTCTGGAACTCTCTTGCTTTCTCAGTGATCCAGCGGATGCTGGCAATTTGACCTCTGGTTTCTCTGCCTTTTCTAAATCCACCTTGAATATCTGGAAGTTCATGGTTCACATACTGTTGAAGCTTGGCTTGGAGAATTTTGAGCATTACTTTACTAGCACGTTCAGTTCAGTTCAGTCACTCAGTCGTGTCTGACTCTTTGCGACCCCATGAATCAAAACACACCAGGCCTCCCTGTCCATCACCAACTCCCAGAGTTCAGTCAAACTCACATCCATCCAGTCGACATCACTGACTAGCACGTTAGATGAGTGCAATTGTGTGGTAGTTTGAGCATTCTTTGGCATTGCCTTTCTTTGGGGTTGGAATGAAAACTGATGTTTTCCAGTCCTGTGGCCACTGCTGAGTTTCCAAATTTGCTGGCATACTGAGTGCAGCACTTTCACAGAATAATCTTTCAGAATTTGAAATAGTTCAACTGGAATTCCAGCATCTCCACTAGCTTTGTAGAGATGCTTCCTAAGGCCCTCTTGACTTTACATTCCAGGATGTTGGCTCTAGGTGATTGATCACACCATTGTGGTTGTCTGGATCATGAAGATCTTTTTGTATAGTTCTTCTGTGTATTCTTGCCACCTCTTCTTAATATCTTCTACTTCCATTAGGTCCATACCATTTCTGTCCTTTATGGAGCCCATCTTTGCATGAAATGTTCCCTTGGTATCTCTAATTTTCTTGAAAAGATCTCTAGTCTTTCCCATTCTATTGTTTTCCTCTATTTCTTTTCATTCTATTATTTTCCTCTATTTCCTCTACTTCACTGATCGCTGAGGAAGGCTTTCTTATCTCTCCTTGCTATTCTTTGGAACTCTGCATTCAATTGGGTATATCTTTCCTTTTCTCCTTTGCCTTTAGCTTCTCTTCTTTTCTCAGCTATTTGTTAGGCCTGGTTAGACAACCATTTTGCATTTCTTTTTCTTGGGAATGGTCTTGATTCCTGCCTTCTGTACATTGTCACAAACCTCCATCCATATTTCTTCAGGCACTCTATCAGATCTAATCCCTTGAATCTATTTGTTACTTCCACTGTGTAATCATAAGGGATTTGATTTAGGTCATACCTGAATGGTCTAGCAGTTTTCCCTACTTTCTTCAATTTAAGTCTGAATTTGGCAATAAAGAGTATTTAGTAATGAAAAACATATTGATAAATACAGCAATATAAATGAATTTTTAAATAATTATGCTAAGTGAAAAAAGACAGATCAGTAAAAGACTTACAGTGTGGTTTATTCTCATAAAATTCTAGAAAAAGCAAACTAATCTATAGTTATAGAAAGAAGATCAGTGATTGTCTTAGAAAATTATAGAGTCACAAGGAAACTTTTGGGGATAATAGTTACATTCACTGTAATGATTTCGCTGGTCATGACTCAGAATAATCTTATGTTACAACACATCAAATTGTAGTTTAAATATATATGTGTGTTGTATGTCAATCCTATCTTGATTAAGAGAGAATTCCATTAGTAAATACAATGGTATAACTGATATCAGACAATTTCCTGCTAAAATAAATATCTATCAAAACTGGATAAAATACATAAAACCACTTTCTTCAGATATTCAGAAGCATCTTTAGGAGCTAGTAAGCATACAGGGTGAGCTTTACTTTCACCTAATTATTTCCCTGAAGGCATAGTTTAAAATATGACCAAAGAAATAGAATCCCAATAGAGAGATGCTCCACTAATTGTATGATACAAGTATTAGATTTGGAAGCCAGTAAAATAGTACTCTTGCCTGGAAAATCCCATGGACAGAGGAACCTGGTAGGCTGCAGTCCATGGGGTTGCTAAGAGTCAGACACGACTGAGCGACTTCACTTTCACTTTTCACTTTCTTGCATTGGAGAAGGAAATGGCACCCCACTCTAGTGTTCTTGCCTGGAGAATCGCAGGGACGGCAGAGCCTGGTGGGCTGCCATCTATGGGGTCGCACAGAGTTGGACACGACTGAAGCAACCTAGCAGCAACAGCAGCAGCAAAATAGTTGGAATTCTAAGAACAAAAAACTGGTGGAAAATTTCCCCTTGCATCCTTGGCAAATCTTAAGATGTATATGCCTAGACAAGACTCCAAGACACCTAATAAAAATGTTTGCTAAACTCAGAGGGATGGTACGGGGAGGGAGGTGGGAGGGAGGTCCAGGATGGGGAACACATGTACACTCGTGGTGGATTCATGTTGATGTATGGCAAAACCAATACAATATTGTAAAGTAAAAAAATAATAATAATAGATAATAAAATTTAAAAAAAAGAAAATTGAGAGCTGAACAGAGATTTCAGAAATCACACAGTGTTGAAGAGACACTGGAGATCAGCTCCAGTCAGAGTAAAGACGTTGATGAACAGTATAAATATTCAGGTGAGATCCCTGAAAATCCACTCCCTATTATTAAGTATTTTGGGGGGCTCGAAAATCACTGCAGATAGTGACTGCAGTCATGAAATTAAAAGACGCTTGCTCCTTGGAAGAAAAGTTATGACCAACCTAGACAGCATATTAAAAAGCAGAGACATTACTTTGCCAACAAATGTCCATCAAGTCAAAGCTATGATTTTTCCAGTAGTCATGTATAGATGTGAGAGTTGAACTATAAAGAAAGCTGAGTGCCGAAATATTGATGCTTTCGAACTATGGTGTTGGAGAAGACTCTTCAGAGTTCCTTGGGCAGCAAGGCGATCCAACCAGTCCATCCTAAAGGAAATCAGCCCTGAATGTGCATTGGAAGGACTGATGCTGAAGCTGAAACTCCAATACTTTGGCCACCTGATGCAAAGAACTGATTCACTGGAAAAAACCCTGATGCTGGGAAAGATTGAAGGCAGGAGGAGAAGGGGACAACAGAGGATGAGCTGGTTGGATGCCATCACCGATGCGATGAATATGAGTTTGAGTAAGCTCAGGAGTTGGTGATGGACAGGGAGGCCTGGTGTACTGCAGTCTGTGGGGTTGCAAAGAATCGGACACAACTGAGTGAATGACCATGAGTAAGGGAAATGAAACCACCATATCAAATCCTAAAATCACACTCTGTCAGGATTAGGGTGATCTGCCAGTAATTGAATTACCTCTAAAAGTAAAAGTCAACCTTCTTTAGTGGAAAGTAACATAATTCAGAGTTCTAATGTACCATTAGTAATGTCTAACATACAGTAAAAGATTACTGAACTGAGTAGGAAAAAATAATTAGTAATCAAGGGATTAAACAAATCAACAAAAGTGGATGCAAATATGATTTAGATATTGTAATTAGCAGGCAACAGTTCAAAATAACTGTGATTAATTCTGAAATATTGAAAATATGTTTCAGTTCAGTTCAGTTTAGTTGCTCAGTTGAAATATGCTTAAAGAGAGAAAAAAGATGGAAAATGAGCAAGAATTTGAATTTTTCAGTAAAGAATTGAATCTAAAAAAGAATCAAATGAATTAAAATAAATTTATATTAAAATTTTTTTTAAGAATTAAATGATATTTTGGAATGGCAAAATCAATATGATATTAAGATATCATTCAGGTTTAAAGAATCATAGACAGAGGGGAGAACAGGATTAATGAAATCAAAGAGAAACTGTGCAGACAAAACCACAGAGAGCTAAAAGAATACACACCTACACATGCAGACACAATCACACACATTCACAACCAAATGTAAGAGTGAGGCACAACTAATGCAAAAGGTTTGTTGTACATGTATGTTTATTTCCAGGAAGATAAGAGAAAAAGAATGAAACTGAAGCAGTATTTGAAGAAATAAATGCCCAAATTTCCAATTCAGATAAAAGACATCAACCCACAGACATGAAAAACTCAGCAAAAAATCAATCAGGATAAATAATATGAAATCAAAACTAGTGAAAGTGAAAATTAAAAATCCTGAAAGGAGTTAAGGAAGAATCATTTTTTTCAGAGGAAAAATAATTAGGAGATAATGATTTTCTCACGAGAAACTTTGGAAACCAGATAATAATTAAATGCCGTTTTTTAAATGTTGAAAGACTGAAAGGGAAAGGTAAAATAAAGCTTGAATCTAGATTTCAATATATAGTGAAAATAATATCCTCACAAAGTCAAAATAAAGGTGTTCTCAAACAAACAAAAATTGAAAGAATTAGAGCTGGCAATCCCACACTATAAGAAATGCTAAAGAAAAGTACTTCAGGCTGAACAAAATGTTTCCAAGGAAGAGAATCTACGCGCAAAAAGGAATAAACCGCCAGAAAGGGTGTAGATATACATGATAATATAAATTACAGTGTATTAATGGTAACTTCCACTCTTCTATTTTTTCCTTGTGGAACTCATTGTTTTGATGTTTAACTGACAAGATTTTTTAATGTTATTCTCCTTTTTTTTTTTTTTGGTCTTTTTCTTTCCATATTTCTTGCCTTCAGTTCTACTTTCTCAGAGTTCCTCAACTTTATTCTCCAATTTTCCAAATTTTCTACTTATTTAATGTCTGTTATTGATAATTTTCATTATCTTTTTTCTATGAATTTTTTTCTTTTGTTGAGTATAGAATTCTATTCTTATGAAATAAATACAATATATTGTCTTATATATCTAAGAATTTTAAACGTGTTTTTCCATTTCCTGCATTGTTGCTGTTAACTGCTTGCCATTTAAAATACTATATATGTTATACTAGTCAACGACTAAACACTTTTGCCGGTCTTCCTCTCTTAGAATTAAAGCTCTGTAAGGACTGGGGTTTTGTCTGTTTTATTCCCTCTGTATCTGCAGCACACGTGACACTGCCTGGTACACAGTGGGGGCCTTTCGCTCAGGTGAGGGAGGGACCACTGTTAGATTGTGTTAGATGAGACGATATGACCGGTGTAACTACTTTCAATCTACTTCTTTAATTTCAGATGCACCTCATACCATCTATTTTCAGAGACGCTCTTGCCTCCAATTTCCATAGATTTTCTAAATTTCTGCCATGAGAAATATCTGGCCTCTTGGCAAAGCACTTAATTTCCACCTTTGTATGATTTGCTAAGTCAGTTATCACTCATCCATCTGCTTTAAAACACTTAGAATTTTGTCATCAATTTTCATATACTTTCATCATCTCTTTTCATCCTTTGGTCTTTACAGGGTGAAACCTCATTTTAGTAGGCTTGTGATGAAATCAGAGAAAAGCATGCTTTCTTAATATTCCATAAATTCACTGGAATCCTACCCTGCAATTTAAGTCCAAATTTATGGAGAATTGTCAAGTGTTATAATAAAACTGTCCTTGGCTAAATCTCAGAGAGAAAAACTAGCAGGATAAATGCGATAAAGAATTAATTTAGAAATCATATATGTTAAGCTGCGTCAAATTCAAGGAGTAGTATAAGATGTGTATAGCTTCCCTGATCATGCATAGGAGTTAGGTTGCATGGTTCAAAATTATGTGTAGTAACTAAGACAATCAGTTGCAGAGATATTAGTAATAATAAGTATATTAATGAAATTAGATAAATATATTTCAAATATATATTTAAACAAATCCTGAAATATATATATTGAATTAAATTCCTCATATATATGTAATATATGCTATGTATATAATATATACTGAATTCTATAAATACATAAAAAGAACAAAATTTTCCCAGTGAAATAAAAACATTTCAATCACATAAAATTAGGTCTCATATCATTAGGCAACTTAATCAAGATTTTGTTCAATATCCTGTGTTATGTCAGAAAGGGAGCCATGACTTACATCCAGGTCTTTTGATTTAATATTTTTCATTATTTTCCTCCAAAATTATTCTTATCATCAAATAAAAATTCTGTGTATGCTTTGTTGACAGCTACATTATTTTATTAGATTATACCTCAAAACAAATGCTATCTGGGTAATAGACCTCACTTTATATACTTGAGTGCTAAGTTGCTTCAGCTGTGTCTGACTCTTTGCAAACCTATGGACTGTAGCCTACCAGGCTCCTCTGACCATGTGATTCTCCAGGCAAGAATCCTGGAGTGGGTTGCCATAACCTCCTCCAGGGGATCTTCCCGACCTAGGGACCGAACCCATGTCTCTTGTGTCTCCTGCCTTGGCAGGTGTGCTCTTTACCACTAGCGCCACCTGGGAAGCCCAGACCTCACTTTATATAGACTGCATACAGCTTTTAAACAGAAAGTCCGCATCCTAGTTAGATGGGAACAGTATCCTCACAATAAAGTGAAGCAGTTAAATCAATGGAAAAAATATTCTGTTACTTAGAGAAGGAAATGACAACCCACCCCAGCATTCCTGCCTGGAGATGCCTGTGGACAGAGAAGCCTGGCAGTCTACAGTCTATGGGGTTGCAAGGCTCAGACACGACTGAGCAACTAAACACAACAGAATAAAAGGAGAAGAAATCTCTGACATTAAGAAAAATGTACCCCTGTCGTAAAACGGCTATTGGATTTCATGTTTGGGCACTGAGTCCAAGAAAGACAATTACATTCATAAGGAGGTTTATCCATGTCAAAAGTACTCAGGAACAGAAGTAGACCAAAGCCAGGAAGAAACTCCCAGCTGAGGTGAGAAAAGAAAATGGAGCTTGGGATTCGGACAAATCCAAAGGGAAAGCTGCGTGGAAAGTACACATGGGAAACTTTAGAGAAACCACAGATGGATGAGACTCAAAAAAAAAGGAAAAAAGGCCTAAGTTGAGGGACTATGCATATGAACATAAGGCTTTAGAAGGATGTCTACTTTGATGTCTGTTTCCTAGAACTGACGACGTGGTAGTCAGTGTTTTGGAAAAAAATGTTCTATTTTCCTTTCATTCATTGATTGTTTTCAGTTGTTGGGCTTTGGTATCTCTCTGCTTCCAGCATGGGCCTGTTCAGGTAGGTGCTAGTCACTTCTTGGAACAATGCAAATCACAGAGAGATAGCAGAGTACATTGGGCCCCACAATTAGTCTGTGGGAAATTCCTTCTCTTCTCTACATTCTTAGTTGCTATTATTCCATTTACTGCCCTAAAATAAGATTGAACACTGAATCCTACTTTGTAGGATTCCTAAGGGCATCATCAACAGATGGCTGTCCTATGTAACAGAACTGCTACAGACATGCTGCTACTGCTGCTGCTAAGTCGCTTCAGTCATGTCCAACTCTGTGCGATTCCAAAGACGGCAGCCCACCAGGCTCCCTTGGCCCTGGAATTCTCCAGGTAAGAACACTGGAGTGGGTTGCATAGGGAATGAATATAATGAAAAAGACAAAAAATTGGTATTAATCATCAATGTTCTTGAAGATAGCAATGAAAAGCAATATTTCACTAATTCATGCCTCACCTTCTTAGTCTTACTTCCATGAAGCAGAATCTAAATACAGTATTACATTTAAAAAATCTTCTAACTACCTCCTTAACTTTAAATATTAATAATTGATTAATAATTTAATATATTAACAATTGATGACCAAACAGAGGATTTATTTACAAAGCCTACCCCCTTTCTACTTTTATCTCATTTTTTTGATTTTCACTATTACTGTTTATCTTTAATAAATTTATAAATACTATCCATTGTGCTTTCCTCCCAAATACTTTAATTCCTTGTCCCCCCACCAATTCTCTCTTTGACTCAGGTATATTCATTGCTTCTGGGATATTCATTTCATAAGGAAGAGTACAAAAGAACATGATGTTTCAACAATTTTATACAGTTTCTCTTCATTATATACCATATTAGATATACTGAGCTTACAATTCTCTCTACCTCATCTTTTCCATTCAACTTCTCAACATTTTGTCAACTGAAAATTTTACACTGTCAGGTTGAAAATTTTACACTCTGCTCCTTAACAGCATCTTCTATGTTTTGTTCAAAAGTCAAGTCTATAAGTTGAAAATCAACAAATAATTATATCATTGAATATAGATTTTACTTTGATTTGCTTAACATTTGGACCATCAATTTGCTATGCATTTTTATTGTTTGCCTCAGAGTGTCTGATTTCTTGTTATAATTTCCATGTTTTTAGTTTGGGAAATAATTTATCTTATTCACCATGTCACATCAAGCAGCTCTTTTATCAATTTATAAGTCACTTTGAATCCACTTTATTCTTACTTTTTTCTACTGTGATAAAGAATGCATAACACAAAGTCTATCCTCTTAAAAAAATTTTAAGTGTGTTGTACAGTATTGGTAAATATATACCTTGTTGAACAGCAGATCTATAGAACTTTTTCATCTTGCATGACAAACGCCATATCCATTGAACAGTTTCTCATTCACGCCTCTCTCTAGTCCCTGACAACCACCATTCTACTTTTAGCTTCAATGAGTTGACTACGTTAGATACCCTATCTAAATGGATTTATGCAGCCCTTTTCCTTCAATGACTGGCTCATTTCACTTATAATGTTCTCAAGATTCTTTCTTGCTATTGCATATGACAGAATTTCCTTCTTTATAAGGCTGAAGATTTCTTATTGTAAAGTAATTAACCTCCAATTAAAATAAATAAATTTATATTTTAAAAAAAGGCTGAAGAGTATTCTACTGTATGTGCATAGCAAATTTTCTTTATCTAGTCATCCATTAGTGGACATTTAGATTGCTTCCATATCTGAGTTATTATAAATAAGGCTGCAATGAACATGGAAGTGCAAATATCAATACATACCTCTTTGAGAGCTTATTTTCAATTCTTTGGATAAATACACAGAAGTAGGATTTTGGATCATATATTAGTTCTATGTTTACTATTTTGAACAAACTTCATTTTATTTTGTGTAGTGGATGCACCATTTTACATTGCTACCAACAGTGCATCAGTTCAGTTCAGTTCATTCACTCAGTCGTGTCCGACCCTTTGCGACCCCATGAATCGCAGCATGCCAGGCCTCCCTGTCCATCACCAACTCCCGGAGTTCACTCAGACTCGCGTCCATCGAGTCAGTGATGCCATCCAGCCATCTCATCCTCTGTTGTCCCCTTCTCCTCCTGCCCCCAATCCCTCCCAGCATCAGAGTCTTTTCCAGTGAGTCAACTCTTCGCATGAGGTGGCCAAAGTACTGGAGTTTCAACTTCAGCATCATTCCCTCCAAAGAAATCCCAGGGCTGCTCTACTTCAGAATGGACTGGTTGGATCTCCTTGCAGTCCAAGGGACTCTCAGGAGTCTTCTCCAACACCACAGTTCAAAAGCATCAATTCTTCAGCGCTCAGCCTTCTTCATAGTCCAACTCTCACATCCATACATGACCACAGGAAAAACCATAGCCTTGACTAGATGGACCTTAGTTGACAAAGTAATGTCTCTGCTTTTGAATATGCTATCTAGGTTGGTCATAACTTTTCTTCCAAGGAGTAAGCATCTTTTAATTTCATGGCTGCAGTCACCATCTGCAGTGCATACAGATCCAATTTTACCAGATTCTTATCAAAACCTGTTGCTTTCTGTTTTGTGGTACTAATCATCCTAATAGGTATGAAATGATATCTCATTGTGCTTTTGATTTGTGCTTCCCTGTATACTTAGTGATAACTGAGCACCTTTTCATGTACCTACTGATCATTTGTATGTCTTCTTTAGATACTAAATCTATTCAAGACTTTTGCCCACTTTTTAAATCAGGTTATTTGCTTGTTTTGCTACTGAGTTGTAGAAATTCATTATATATTTCGGGTATTAAACCTTTATGACATGTATGATTTGCACACATTTTCTCCCATACTTTAAATTGCTTTTTCATTCTGTTGATTATTTCCTTTCCTGCACAGAAATTTTTTAAGTTTGATGTAGCCCCACTTGTCTACTTCTGCTTTTGTTGCTTTTGGTGGTATATTCAAGACATCATCACTGAGATCAATGTTATGAAAATTTTTCCCTTGCTTTCTTTTATGAATTTTATAGCTCTAAATTTTATGTTTATGTTTTAAATCCATTTTTAGCTTACTTTTGTGTATGGTATGAAATAAGGGTCCAGCTTCATTCTTTTGTAGTTTCCCTGACACCCATTTGTTGAAGAGACTATCTTTTCCTTCACACCTTTGTTGAAGATCATTTGACCATATGTGTGTGGATTTATTGTTGACTTTTTAAATTCTTTTCCACTGTTCTATATGTCTATCTTTACACCAATACCATACTCTTTTGATTACTGAAGGTTTGTAGTGTTTTTTGAAGTTAGGAAATATGCAGCCTCTGGCTTTGTTCTTTCCCATGATTGTTTTGGCTATTCAAAATCCTTGGCCCCATATGCATTTTAGGATTTCTTTTCTACGTATGAAAGAAAATGTCACTGGGGTTTTGAGAGAGATTGTGTTAAATCAGTGGATTGCTTTGGGAAAGTTGGACATTTTTAGCAGTATTGTCTACCAATACATGAACAAAGATGTCTTTCCATTTAGTTGTGACTTCTTTAATTTTAGCAACATTTTGTAGTTTCCAGTGTATAAGTGTTTCACCTCAATGGTTAAGTTTATTCATAAGTATTTTATTCTTTTTGATGAAATTGTAAATGGGATTTTTTTCTGAATTTCATTTTCAGATTGTTGGTTGTTAGTGAATAGAAACACAACTAATTTTTTGTATTAATTAATATTCTGAAAATTTGTGAAATTTGTTTTCTTAAATCTATTATGTTTTTTGTGTGTAGACTCTTTAGTTCATGAACAAAGGTGATTTTACTTCTCCTTTTTATGATTTGAAATGACTTCCATTTCCTTTACTTTCCTAATATCTCTAGCTAAGACTTCTAGTGGTATATTGAATGAAAGGGACAAGAGTGGGTGGGCATCCTTGCCTTGGTCTTGCAGTTAGGGAAAACATTTCCATTTTTCCACCATTAAGTATAGTGTTAACCTGTGGGTTTTTCATATATGGCCTTGATTATGTTGAGATAATTTTCTTCTTTGGACTTTTTCTTTTTTAGTGTTTTTATCATGAAAGGATGTTGAATTTTATTAAATCTTTGAATATGTTAAGATGATCATATAATTTCTAGTCTTACTCTGTTAGCATAGTGTGTCACATTGGATTGTTGAACCATCCTTGCATCTCAGAAATAAATCCTACTTAGTCATGTTGTATGATCCTTTTAATGTGATATTGCATTATGTTTGCTAGAATTTTGATGATGATTTTTGTACCTACATTCATCAGAAATACTGGCTCATATTTTTTCTTTTCTTGGTTTGTTTTGCCAGGCTTGAGTATCAGAAGTAATGCTCTCACCATTTCATTTGGAGATTGTCTTTTGGATTCCCTCTGCTGCTGCTGCTAAGTCACTTCAGTCGTGTCCAACTCTGTGTGACCCCATAGACGGCACCCACCAGGCTCCCCCATCCCTGGGATTCTCTAGGCAAGAACGCTGGAGCGGGTTGCCATTTCCTTCTCCAGTGCATGAAAGTGAAAAGTGAAAGTGAAGTCACTCAGTCGTGTCCAACTCTTCACGACCTCATGGACTGCAGCCTACCAGGCTCCTCCGTCCATGGGATTTTCCAGGTAAGAGTACTGGAGTGGGGTGCCATTGCCTTCTCCTGGATTCCCTCCACCCCACACTATTTAGCTCATGGCTACTCCATTCATTCCTACACTCAGCTGCGTTTCTTAGTATACCTCCTGAGGCCTCATTTTGGTTCAGGGAAGATTTAAAGCACAGATCACCTAAGGTCATAGGTAATAAGCCTATCAGAACCACGGGCTTCTAACTTTCACAGAAAAGCTGTCCTACTTCACAGAAAAGGTAGATTGTTAATCATCTATGATTCAGTTGAAGCTCCTACAGAACTTTAAAAAATTTATCTAAGTGTAGCCATGTTCCTGTTGCTGATGTGGCAAACAACCCCTAAAATAGATCCACATGATCCTTGCTTCCTATTATTCATGTTCTTCTGTACTCCCTCTGAGTGTGGGCTGGATATAGTGAATTATTCCTATTGAATATAATATGGTAAAAGTAATGATATGTTAATATTGATATTAGGTTACAAAAAAAAAAAAAACCCTCTGGCTTCTGTCTTCTCTCTCTTTCTTCCCTTTTTCTGATATAAGCTAGTTGCTGTGTTGTGAACTTTCCTATGGAGAGGCCCATATGGCAAAGAATTAAGAAGGGCCTCTGGCCAACAGCCAATGAGGAATTGAAATCCTCAGTCCAATAGCCCAAGACAGACTAAATCTAGGGCTGCTGGCACTCAAATTGTATGACTGAGTTGGAAGCAGGTCCTCGTCCAGTCAAGCCTTGAGCTGAGACTGCAGACCCAGCTAACACCTTGATACAGCCTGTGAGAGACCATGAGTCGGGGCAACTAGTTAAGCTGCACCAGAATTCCTGACCCAAAGGAACTATAAGATAATAGACATCATTATTGATATTTTATGCATCCTAGTTTTGGTCCAATTTGTCTTACAGCTATATATAGCTAATATTATTAGAACATAATTGTGAGGAGATTTTTAAAATGTAAAGTACAGCATGATAAATGATCTTTAAGAGCTTCTCCCTTTTTCTCTGAAATGAATCCCCAAATGATTATTTATAGATTTGAAATATAAAGCTTATTATTAAATTTTAAACAGGATGTGTATTCTAAGTATTTGTTTACTAATTAACCAGTTTCTCACTTTGCTTTCCCCTGTTGTAATACAATAAGTATGGTTTTTTTGTATGTTCTCAGTCAGTTCAGTTCAGTCACTCAGTGCTGAAAGAAATTGAGCTATTTGATATTCTTCAAGAGAATTTTACTCAGTGCTCATGAGAAATGTTTGAGATAAGTACTTAAGCTTCTATTCAGAAGTCATTTGACAATCTATTTTTAGTTTATACGAAGAAAACATTAAATAAATTATCTTATGTAACAGTATTAAAATGTAACCTGATTTTATCTCTTATAGAATTTAGTAAATAAACAAACAAGTTCAGTTCAGTTCAGTTGCTCAGTCATGTCCAACTCTTTGTTACCCCATGCACTGCAGCATGCCAGGCCTCCCTGTCCATCACCAACTCCCAGAGTCTACTCAAACTCATGTCCATCATGTCGGTGATGCCATCCAGCCTTCTCATCCTCTGTCGTCCCCTTCTCCTCCTGCCTTCAATCTTTCCCCACATCAGGGTCTTTTCCTATAAGTCAGTTCTCCACATCAGGTGGCCAAAGTATTGGCGTTTCAGCTTCAACAACAGTCCTTCCAATGAATATTCAGAACTGATTTTCTTTAGGATGGACTGGTTGGATTGCCTTGCAGTCCAAGGGACTCTCAAGAGTCTTCTCCAACACCACAGTTCAAAAGCATCAATTCTTCGGCGCTCAGCTTTGTTTATAATTCATCTCTGACATTCATACATGACTACTGGAAAAACCATAGCCTTGACTAGACAGACCTTTATTGGCAAAGTAATGTCTCTGCTTTTGAATATGCTATCTAGGTTGATCACAACTTTTCTTCCAAGAAATAAGTGTCTTTTAATTTCATGGCTGCAGTCATCATCTGCAGCAAAAACAATCAAACCCAACAACTTAAAAGTTTGGTCTTCAGCAAAAAATATCTGTATAATTACACTATAACATGATGTCTTTAGCTTATCAAGTTTTGCTTCTACATTTTTATGATTGAAGAAAATAATAATTGCTCATGTTACTGAAGGTGATATACAAGCAGAGGATTTGATTTATAAATGGTGTTTATTCCAAGGTCAACATAGAAGGATAGGGGGAGTTCATCTTTATCACAACTCTGTAGAACAAAAATACTCTCTCCACATACATAATTCTAGTCTGTATAGACATCAAAATTATGGAATAGTTTCTAAAATCTTATAGTATACTTTATATAATATAAAGCATAAAATGATAAGACAATAAACTAGAGAACCTCAGCATTTCTGTCAGGCAAAATCCTTTTCTTAACTAAAACACTTCACCTACTCTTCTCAGAAGACTCTGCTGACCTTGATCCTAATGACCAATACTTCTTGAATCAGAATTGAATATTTTACCCAAATAAGGCAAATCAAATTTTCTCTATGAAGGATTTTAAAATGTGGTATTGTACATGTAATCTTCAAATAGTGCTGGGCATTGGGCCTTGATGAAATATAGATAATGGGCCTAGGTCAGCACATGGCAACACAGATTGGCAAAGAGACTTACAGAGAAAACTGACAAACATCAAGCAGAATGAGGCAGCAATGGAGGTCTGTCTGCCAATTCCCAGCCCATCGACAGGACTGTATATGTGTGTGCCCTTCCTGCAGAGAAGGAAATGGCAACCCACTCCAGTGTTCTTGCCTGGAGAATCCCAGGGACGGGGGAGCCTGGGGGGCTGATATCTATGGGGTCACACAGAGTGAGGCACAGCTGAAGCAATTCAGCAGCAGCAGCAGCAGCAACAGCAGCAGCAGTTCCCTTCCTGTGGTCTCTTATGGATGGAATATGTTCTTAGGAAACACGTGGCCATGCAGGTATATCCTTCCATTGCCACAAGTAGGCATTCTCCTCACCTTGGCAAAAAGTTCTCATTCACCAGTCAAGCTGATTATCAGTTTTCATTTTTCTTCCTTCAGTATTTGTGTTTCCAGATGACTCCCAAGTATCCAGAGTACTGATTAGAGGGATCTTTCATCTTCTGGTTGACTTTTTTCTCACAATGCAATCCCCAGGTTTTACTGGTAAGGCTTGAGGGTAAGTAGCCAGTTATTTATTAGTTCTCATTTAGGTTGTAGACTATGCTAACGCATAACCTTGGTTGGGCTTGACTCCTCTCTGCCTACAGAGTAGAAAGGATTCCCTGCTATAAGAATGAGTAAGACATTGAGAAGGGCTTGTAGAAAAAGAAGGAAAAAAAGACCTGGGATAAAGACTGAATCTAGAAGTTAGGAGCCAAGTTGTAATCTAGAAGTCTAGAATAAAGTTGGAATCTAGAATTCTTCACTCCAGCTTCCCCTAGAACAAGGCCTGTGGTTCAAAAGCACCTGGCAGCCCCAGACTGGTAGCCTTCATTGAAAGAACAATGTGGACGGTCTTCATTAGTTGTTGTTCAGTTGCTCAGTCATGTCTGACCCTTTGCGACCCTGTGGACTGCAGCCTGCCAGGCTTCCCTGTCCTTCACCATCTCCTGGAGCTTGCTCAGACTCACGTCTATTGAGTTGATGATGCCATCCAACCATCTCATCCTGTGTCATCCCCTTCTCCTCCTGCCCTCAGTCTTTCCCAGCATCACGGTCTTTTCCAATGAGTCAGCTGTTCACATCAGGTGGCCAAAGTATTGGAGCTTCAACTTCAGCATCAGTCCTTCCAATGAACATTAAGGTTGATTTCTTTTAGGATGGACTGGTTTAATCTCCTTGCTGAAGATCTTCATTGGTGTGTTCTTAATTATTCCTATGACCTAGTCTCTTCTCACCATAGCAACCACTGCAATCCTTTCAGTTCATATCATTTTCTTGTCTAAACCATCCTGCAGCTTCCCATCACACGTAGAATGAAACCAAACCTTCTTTGATCTCTTCCTCAATTATTCTCTCCCTCATTGAGCTACACTTGTCAGCTCCTTGCTCTAGGCACACTGTCCTCAGGACTTTGCATAAGTTGCCCCTTTGCCTGAAAGACTTTCCTACTATACATTAATATGGTTCATTTCTTCAATACCCTCAGGTCATTATTCAAATGTCACATTCTCATTGAGGACTTCTGGTCATCCCATCTAAACTTTCAAACTCCACCCCGCATCCTCATACCTGGACATGTTTTCTTCTTCCATTCCATGTCTTACTTTCCTCCTTAAGATATATCTCTTAGCTGCTTATTTCATGATTTGGTATGTTATTTTTTGTTTCCTCCTATTATAATGTACATTTCATGAGAGCAAGAATTTTTGCCTACTTTATTTGCTATGTATACCCAGCTCTTAGAAGCAGGACCAGATACATGATTTATGGGGCCCAGTATAAAAGGAAAATGTAGAGTCCCATGATAAAAAACATTAATATTAAGACTCTCATGACATTTATAGTAGAGCATGAAATGAGTGCAGGGCTTTGAGTGTGACTACAGAAGTTGCAAACTCATGAAACTGGTACTGATAGAACTTTCCTTACAAAGCAGTCAATTTGTTGCACATTCATCTAGCAGGCAAGATTTGGCCCATCTCCTTTTAATATAGCCTGTGAGGGCAGTCCCCAAGTTGTCAGCATCTCAAGATACTTCTAAATCCCCGTGAGAGAAGCTGGACCACTGAACATCTGCAGTTGAGGCAGTAAAACAGAGAGCTTCCTACAAAATCTCCTCCCATTTTTAGAATTAAGAAGAATCACTTTGCAATATCTTCCACATGTAAAATTGCAATAGGTGCAAATAAGTCTCGCTTACCTTATACAAGGCAACAAAGATGGTCTCAGATAAAACAATTGCTGCAAGAAATCTAAACTGATGTGTGTGTGTGTGCTCAGTAGCTCAGTCGTGTCCGACTCTTTGTGACCTGTGTACTATAGGCAGTCCGCCAGGTTCATCTGCCCATGAGATTTCCCAGGCTGGAGTGGGTTGCCCTTTCTTACTCCAGGGGATCTTCCTGACCCAGAAATTAAATCCACATCTCTTGCATCTCCTGCGCTGGCAGACAGATTCTTTACCATTGTGCCACCTGGGAAGTCCTCTTTTTAAAATTATATAACTGAACAAAAGTAACTTTCCAGAAATTAAATCATTTTTCCAAATTAAGACCAAAAAGAATGAAAATATCTATGTAAGATAATTTATTGTATATTTTGGTAATATATTGACATATAAACATCCATCCTTTGTATGATAACAGTGTTTTGAGTTTTTTTTTCTTTTCATGTAACTATTAAATGACAGAAATAATATTTCTGAGTCAAGTCTTCATGTTAGGGACAGCATCAAGTATTCCAATATTTTGCTTTAATTCCAAAGTATTATAAAATTGTAGCAAAGAGAATAATACAGATTTAATGTTGAACTCATATATGGCAATTCCCAAAATACTTGCTTGTTTAATCTTGAACAGTTTACCTCACAGTTGTGCCTGTACATTTACATTTTTCATTAATCCATTCATTTGAATCATTCTGATTTTCTTTGTTGTTTTATTTGAGAACTATTAAAGTCTGTTTTTTATTAAAAATTTCCCTCATCAGTTACAAAACCATGTGTAGTATGAACCTCTACTGCCAACACAAATGGAATAACAGCCCCCCAAGAAGTTAGAAGCACAAACTTTAATTCCCAAATAAAAACTGTAGATCAACATATTGTGTAGTTTGACAATGTCACTTGTGCCCAGGTGCCTCGTTTTTAAACATCCTTTATGCTGTGGGTGATCTCTCATCAGACTCCTTGAGCCATTTCTACAAGACATGTAAAAGAAGATCAACACTTAAGTATGTTTAGTATTTTTCTTACATATCAGTCATGCTTCAGGTAGAAATCTTATCCTACTCATTAAAAACAATGATATCCCTAAAATATTCTCTTTTTTTTTTGCCCCAGAATCTTTGAGAGATATCACTCTGTCAATTGATTAGTTATTTGAAATCTCTTGACTTTTTCTACTTACAATTCCCATCCTTTAGATTCAGTTCAACTTTGCTTTCTTTTTTTTTTTTTATTTTATTTTACTTTACAATACTGTATTGGTTTTGCCATACATTGACATGAATCCGCCATGGGTGTACATGTGATACATTCCAACACTTTTCTCTACCCAGTCTTCACCGCAGTCTCAGATGTGTGTCTTTCAGAGCTCACAAAGCATCTGGGACATCCTAGCATAGATTGCATCATAATTACCTGGTTATTTGGGCTTTCCAGGTGGTGCAAGTGGTAAAGAACCTGCCTGCCAATTCAGGAGACCTAAGAGATAAGGGTTCAATACTTGGGTCTGGAAGATCCCTTGGAGGAGGGCACACAACATGCTCCAGTATTGCCTGGAGAATCCCACGGACAGAGGAGCCTGATCGGCTACATGAAATGTATAGGGTTGCAAAGAGTTGAACATGACTGAAGCAACTTAGCACACAAGCACACCTGGTTGGTTATGTGTCTCTTCCCTGTACTGTGTTTGACGCATTCTTTGTCTTCAATGTCTAGCAAGAAAACTGCCGCAGAAGAAATCTCCGTTTACTAGAGATTTGTTAAAGGAATAAATGAATCGAATAGTGTGTGAGTGAAAACATGTAAGTATCACAGAAGAGAATGCCAAAGTATAACCCTCTTGAATTATGTTACAGCTAATTTCAGTTACAGTGTTAGAAGAGTATTAACAGATTCAAATTTCAGTTTTATGGTCCATATTATCTCTTGGAGTATAAATATCTACTTTGGCCTTACAGAGTTGAGGTGAGTCCCTCTCTATCTCTTTCTCTTTGTCTCACTGTCTCTGTTTTTCTATCTTTATCACTTATACACACACACACACGCAAGCACCAACACATTGCTACACGTATGTAAAACTACATTTCCATAAGAGCATGGTTAATTCAAAAGTGATATAATACAGCTTTTATTTTTGATGGATTTTAAAAATACAATCCCAAATGGTGAGCTACTCTGAGGAGGCTGTGGCCACATTTTTACTACAGCAAAATCTCTAGATACAGCAAATTTTCTGACAATTTATTTGACTACAAAGTATCTGGCTGGCTTCAGAGAGAGAAAAAAATCATCCAGAGTTTTCAACAGAAGGAACTTCTAAAGGTAGATGAAGCCAACGCATTTCAAGGAGAAAAAAAGTAGATTAGCCAACAGTGAAATCTCTGCAGTCCCAGGGAGATTTCTCCTCCCTTGAATTTTGCTGAGGCAGAGTTTTCATCAATTATTCCCATGAAAGTTTAAAAGTGCTGTGCTCTCACTCTTAAAGGCAAAAGTTCTTTTTTAAGTGTAATTTTTAAAAAATACATAAACCATGCATGAATGCAATTTCATCGTTAAAAAACTGCAAAACTGTTAAAATGATATAGAATTTTCAAAACACCGTTTAGTCTGTTTCTTTCCTTCCACTTTGGTAATTGCTTCTAATTGTATCGTTCCAGACATTTAAAAATTCTCATCTATGCTTCTTCATAAGTCCCCCCAGTTTCCTTTCTGTGAGTTCCGTTTCCTCCCCTATGGATCATTTTTGCCAGAGACCACTTCCTAGTGTCTGTGTCCACCATGGAATCCAAACCTTCCTACAAGCCTCTCCTAACAGCTGTGGATAGCTTGAGACACAAGCTCAGTCAGCTTGATGTGTGTTCCTTCCTGGGACTCTGAACAGTGAGTGAAATGAGGAATTAAGGAATTTTGAGGGTCAGAATCCTTACAGCAGCAGTAGCAGCAGTGGCGGCTGTGGCAGCACCCTAGTCAGGCTGTTCCTGCACGAGCGCATTGCAGTGTGTCCTGCTTCTTGATTTCCTTCTGGGCTTCCTTGCTTCCTGGAATTTCCAATGTCTTCTTCCTGCTCCCATTGATTCTGATAGCCTTCCAATAGCATGTGGACTTGAATTCTGTAAATTCTATTATTAAAATTGTAGACCAACTCTTTTGGTTATTTTCCTAATACATATTTTTCCATCTTTTTAACAAAAAGTTTTCATTATTTCCAGATGTGTCCTTTATAATTGTAACTATTCAGAGTTACCTGCTACTGAATTTTTAAAAACCAAAGCTGTTTAATAGAACAATAGAATCAAGTCAGTTTAATAGAAATGCTTTTCTTCTTGTTTTTCAAATACCCAAATTATCTATTTTTATTGAATTTTAGTTTATATTATATCAGTGATATAATTTACATATAATTATAATATACCTAAAGTATTGTATTAGTTTCAAGTGTAGAACAGTGATTTAATATTTTATACTTTATGAAAAAATCATCACAATAACTCTGCTTCCCATCTGTAACCATGTAAATTTATTGCAATGCTATTAACTCTATTCCCTATGCTGCACATACTTGCCTATGAGTTATTTATTTTCTAGCTGGAAGTTTGTACTTCTTAATTCCTTTTACCTGTTCACCTGTTCCTTTAGCACCCCTCTCTTCTGATAACTACCAGTTTGTTCTCTGCATCTACAGTCCTGTTTCTTTTATCATGTTTATTCATATTTGTGTAGATCTATGTATAGTTGAAATCAGATGATATTTGTCTTTCTCTGTCTGACATTTCACTTAGCTTAATGCCCTCTAGATCCATCCATGTTCCAAGTTTTTGCAAATGGTGAGATTTCATTCTTTTTTTATGACTGGGTAATATTCCATTGTGTGTGTGTGTGTGTGTATGTATATATATATATATATTCAAATTAGTGTTTCTGTTTTCTTTGATTGAATGCCCAGAAGTAGAATTGCTGGATTATATGGTAGTTTTATTTTTAATTTGTTGTGGGAACTTCATGCTGTTTTTCATAGTGGTGGCTGCACCAATCTACAGTCCTGGTAGTGCCCAAAGTAGCTTTCCCTTTACTCCATATCCTTGCCAACACTTGTTATTTCTTGCCTTTTCAATAATAGCCATTCTGACAGACACGAGGCAGTATCTCATTGTGGTTTTGATTTGCATTTCCTCCTGATGATTAGTGATGCAGAACATCTTTTCATAGCTTGTTAGCCATCTGTTTGTCTTCTTTGGAAAAAAAAATCTATTCAGGTCTTCTGTCCAATTTTTAATTGTGTTGTTTGTTTCTTTTTTCTTTGATACTGAATTGTATTAATTCCTTATATATGTTGGGTATCCATACCTTATCAGATATATTGTTTGCAAATATCTTCTCTCCTTTACTGGGTTGACTTTTTGTTTTATTGATGACTTCCCCCTTTGTACAAAAGGTTTTTAGTTTGATGTAGTCCCATTTGTTTATTTTTGCTTTTGTTACCCTTGCCTAAGAAGATATATTCCCCAAAATATTGCTAAGAACAAGTCAAAGAGCATACTGCCTATGTTTCCTTCTAAGAATTTTATGGTTCCAAGTATTACATAGAAGTCTTTTATCTATTTGGAATTAAATTTTATATATGGTAGAAGAAAGTGATACCATTTCATTGCTTTTATATAGCTGTCTGGTTTACCTGGCACCATTTATTGAAGAAAATGTCATTTGCCATTGTATATTCTTGCCTCTTTTGTGGTAGATTAATTGATTGTATAAGCATGAGTTTATTTCTGGGCTAGTAGTTTCTTACTTTTAAAAGTCAATGCATCAATGTGACAAAGGGCATTTGCAAAAAAACCTGTAGCAAACATTATACTCAATGGTGAAAAATTTCCCCTTAAGATCAAGACCAAGACAAAGATGCCTGCTTTCACCACTGCTATTCAACATTGTCCTGGAAGTTTTAGCTAAAGCATTTAGACACGAAAAAGAAACAAAAGACATTCAAACTATTATAAAGTAAAGCCGTGGCTACAGATATACAGATGATATGATCATATATGTAGAAAATCCAAAGTATTCATGTGTAGCTGTTGATTTGAACTCTGCTATTGATGTAATTATTTTTTTCTTGTAAGCTAGGTATTTTCCATGACTTTGATGTTCTGTAGGTTGATCATTGATGTAGATTTCTTAAAAGGATAATCCCTTATCAGAGCCATTAGCTCATCGAAGAAATTTTAAAAAGTCGTTAAAGCTCAGAACCATTTTTAAAAAAGACTAATGAGTTAAGAATTAAGAATTCTCTCCTAATGATTCTCACAGTATGATAAATCCGACTAGGTAGTGATTATGTGATACATCAGTGTACTGTTTGGAGCCGTTTTGTTGTCACGAGTGCACGTGTATTGGTTTCCTTCAAGGTTGGGAAAGACAGTAAAAGGGCAGAGCCATAAGAATAAGATCACTGGGTTACCTGAGAGGCACAGTTGTCCTTGGCTACATGGAGTGTCGCCCTGGATACTATACCTCATCTGCCCTGAGAAAAATGGAGACTCAAGGAAAGAAATTTGTTGTTTTTAAATTATCCACCAACACTGTTCTGGACTATAAAAGATAGAAGGTAATAAAAAAAAATTCATATAGAAACATGTGTATCCCAATGTTCATCGCAGCACTGTTTATAATAGCCAGGACATGGAAGCAACCTCGATGTCCATCAGCAGATGAATGGATAAGAAAGTTGTGGTACATATACACAATGGAGTATTACTCAGCCATTAAAAAGAATACATTTGAATCAGTTCTAATGAGGTGGATGAAACTGGAGCCTATTATAGAGAGTGAAGTCAGCCAGAAAGAAAAACACCAATACAGTATACTAACGCATATATATGGAATTTAGAAAGATGGTAATGATAACCCTGTATGCGAGACAGCAAAAGAGACACGGATGTATAGAACAGTCTTTGGACTCTGTGGGAGAGGGAGAGGGTGGGATGATTTGGGAGAATGGCATTGAAACATGTATAATATCATATATGAAACGAATGGCCAGTCCAGGTTTGTTGCATAATACTGGATGCTTGGGGCTGGTGCACTGGGACGACCCAGAAGGATGGTACAGGAAGGGAGGAGGGAGGGGGGTTCAGGATGGGGAACACGTGTATACCTGTGGCGGATTCATGTTGATGTATGACAAAACCAATACAATATTGTAAAGTAATTAGCCTCCAATTAAAATAAATAAATTTATATTTAAAAAAAAAGAAAAAAATGAAGTTAAACTCAAGTTCTTTTGAAGAGTGCCTGAAACGTATTGAAAATTCTCAGTACATTAAGAACGAATTCAGCGGAATTTCACTGCAAGGATTACACTCCTTTTGGAATCTTTCATATCCTTTCTTATATTTTTTCAGTATTATGCTTTTCAGTAAGCATTTTACTTAAAATTTAAAAATGAGAAAGAGAATGATGTAAGCATATTAATTTGCTAAGTCAGTCAAGAAAACCATTTCAGTTAAGGGCAATTCTCTGTTACCCTTATTCAGAACACACTGTGCTACTTGCTATATTATTAGCAATCATGTTTCTTTCAATACCAGACATTTTCTGTTTTATGTTTACCAGAAATATTTCTTCCTTTTCTATTTTCACGATCAAGGAAACTTGATTAGATATATGTTGTATATTTTTCCATTTCCCCCACCATTTCACTTAACTGCTTTTTTGTGTGGTCAGACTCTTTCTTTTTCTGGGTTGCATTTTTTAGTTTTTTCCCCCTGAAACCTGTCTCCCCATTCTCTCATTCTCACTTCAGGTGTATCTAGCTATGATTTAAGCAGTCGCTGAGTTTTCTATTTCAATGATATATTTTTATTTCCAATATTCTACTTCATTCTTTTTTAAATCTGTCCATTTTTTTTTGGTAAAGTCCTATTCTTTTATTGAGTTTTTTTTATTTTTTCACTCTCTTTAATTATTAAAAACTTAACAATCTTTTTGATATTGTTTAGTTTTTTTCTTCTTGATGTGATAAATCAAACTTTTGCTATCTATACTAATTATTCTCATCATGATGGTTTCCATAATTGATTAAGGCAAAGGTTCCTGGAACTAAGACTGCCAGTGCTCTTAACCTGGCCATAGACTTCTATAAAATTATTACAGTTCAGTGGAAAATTTGTACCTCAATTTTATTTTCCTTTTCCTCCAAGAAGAAAATAGATACAGTTGGTTATATGGTCCTAGTGGTGAAGAACATGAATGCGAATGCAGAAGATTTAAGAGACACAGGTTCAATCCTTAGACTGAGAAGAACCCCTGGAGGCGAGCATGGCAACCCAGTGCAGTATTCTTGCCTGGAGAACCCCATGGACAGAGGAGCCTGGCAGGCTACTGTTCATAGAGTCAGGCACATAGAGTTGCAAAGAGTCGGGCACATAGAGTTGCAAAGAGTTGGGCACAACTGAAGTGACTGCACACGCAAGCACAAACCTGAAAATACTTTCAGGTTTTCAAATCTTGCCTTTCGCACTTAATATAGATGACTAACAGATTTGATCTCAAAGATCTTGCAGTAGATTTTGAAAATTTGTTTCTGTCCGCAACTGGACAGGCAGAAAGCTCAATGGAAGGACAACGAATAGAGCTTTTGTGATCCTTTTTTCACAAAGCTCTTTTTCATCAGAAAATTGTATATCAGATTCTTGGTCTCAGCTCTTCATCTCACTTAGACACAGATTGTCCCTTTGTATCAGAGAGCATGAAAACAAGTGTTTTGGGGTCAAAATACATATGTGTTATTACTATCTACTTTTCATGCTGGATTTTTAGTTCCCTAGTCCTGGAAACTAAGGATTTTCTCACTTCACATGTGTGTATGTCTTTATTTTTCAACTTGACTATTATGTATGTGTTGTTTGGTATCAGCATGTTTTTTTATTTCATGCTTTTTTGAGGAGGGTAGAGGAGTTAAGGGGGACAGCTGCAACTGTTCACCATTTGGCTAAGAATCATCCTAGGTTAGATTTCTAAAAGTAAAATTTGGGGGTCAAAAATCACACATTTGAATTCTTGAGCTGCTGTTAAATTGTTTTCTCCCAAGAGTCGTGTCATTACCCCCTCCCTCCTGCTGTGCCTGAGCGTACCTATTGCCCTACACTTCTGACTGTACCATAGATTACAATTTCAGAAAAAAGTCCCCTATGCTGTGCTATCCAATTTTACTTTTTCTTGCTACTAATGATTTTTGACAGTCTTCTCACCTTTATTTGCATTTATGTTTAGTCTGTAACTGCCTGTTTATATTTTTTTTTCCGAAAGACAAACATCTTTTGAACTCTTTTACTTCCTTTACCTCAGTGGATAAACAATAAATAATAATTACTGATGATCATGCTGTTACCTCTTTCTACAATAGAGAGAGGTAAGCAGCATGGTTTCCATTTCAGAAGGATGACTTTATACCCTAAAAATAGAAGTTAAGTGATTTGACAATTATGTCCAAGGTCACATAAGCTATTACATGCAGAAATCAAACCCAAGAATGTGGTGCTAGTGTTGATGCTCAGAAAGAACAGCCTTGTATGATGAAGCCAGCCTTAAAGCTCATCCAAATTGTTTTAAGAAAACACAAGGCAACTTTTACGAAATTAATGGAAATTCTGAGTTAGGGCTAAATAGTAATGGAATTTCAAGATCCTCTCTCTCCAGTAGAGAATTTTATTGTCTTAGACGGTGAAAACAATGGACTTCAGACTTTTTTTCTAGCTGCAACAGAACACAGTAAAGAAGTTTGATAATTTAATGAAAGATTTAAATTGGAAGGGCTTCCCTGTGGCTCAGCTGGTAAAGAATCTTCCTGCAATGCAAGAGACCTGGGTTCGATCCCTGCATTGGGAAGATCCCCTGGAGAAGGGAAAGGCTACCCTTTCCAGTATTCTGGCCTACATAATTCCATGAACAGTGTAGACTATTAGATTGAAAGATTCAGTGTTATTTAATGAAAGATTTAGATTGGTTGGCTACTTACAAAAGACTCCTCCCAAATGAAAAGTTTATGGCTTGCCCATAGATTTCCTGTCAATAGTGATTACCAACCATACTTTATGTACTTTGTGGCTCTGAAGTCTCTGGTTTGACTATAAAAGAACTTTGACAGAATAAGATACTAAGCTATCTAAACAGCCAACAAAAAAAAGATGGTTTATACTGGCAGCTAAGAAAAGCCTGTTTGCTCACCATCTCCTTGTCCAAAATATAATTCATTATTTTTTTCAATAAATTTTTATTGAAGCTATAGTGGATATATAAAAAGAACATACCAGGTGGCAGATTACAGTAGTTTAAAAGGACAGATGAAAGGGGGGTCCTTTGGTTCTGGAACAGCATTCGTTGTCATAATTCACAAAATATGAGCTTGAGAGCTAAAAATTTAAATAGAATATGTTTATTCTTATAATGACCCCTGCCCCCATCTTTTGAAGGTACTCTTTGAGTCTGACCACTGCTGGGCAATAGTTCAATCAATTGTCTCAACCTTTTCAACTGAATAATCTTTTCACAGCAAAGGATTTACAGTATACCTTGCATGTGTGAAAAGAAAATTCATGCTCAACCTGTAAAAAACTAGCAGATGGTACTGTAATTTGTGTATACATACATGCGTACGGGATACATTCTCGGAGAATGAATCAGCTTCATGTTATACCTATTTAAACATTTCATAATATTTAATTTTAATTCATTTATTCATGGTTTTAAACTCTGTAAGAACATCCATTATTTAAATTATTAGACAGGTAAACTGCATCAACAAAACTGCAGCATTTAATGTTGAAGATAACTGACATGCATGAAGTCATTGTATTAAAATATTGGCTTTCCTATTGTTTTGCACAGATGGTGCTAGTAATTAATATTATGCTATTTTTTCATCAAGGGATTCCCTGTTGACTAAATTCACATAGTATGCAATAAATTGCTGCATTATACTATCTGAATAGATGCTGTGTTTTGTAGATTTATTAACAGTAACATATTGTCTCAGATGACAATTATATGATGCTCCTAATGGTAAGTGTATTATTCAATTTAATAAATTGGGCATTGTGATCTCCTCAAGAAAAATCTTAACTGTATATTTGATCATAGATGTGTAACAATTGTGTTCCTGGCCATCTGGTCTGAAAGTTTCAAGATATCGAGGGATTTAAATGAGGTAAAATGAGGCACCTTATTTACTTTAAAGGCAGTAACAAAGAATTGCATAACTTACCACTTTAAAAAGGACTTTCTGAAAAAAATTAAAAAATAAAATGTTTTTTGGAGGGGAGGTATCTTTTCTGAGTGGCTATTAGATGTATTCTTTCCCATACCTTCAGAAAAAAGTTTAAAAACCATTCTCTTTAAAAGCAAGACAATTTAGCAAAAATTCTCAATAAGCTTGTTTATCACATGATGAGGAAGAACAGTTCTATTGCTTCCATCTGGATAAATCTTTCAGCAAGACCCACAGATCGAGGCTTGAAAACATATCTGAATTTTGCTAGCACCTCCTACAGAGGGCATCAAAAGTGGAAAATGGATGTTAATAAATCTCTCCTTATGCCTCTTTTAGAGGGATCAAAATACAACAAGCTTGTTTCATTTCTGAAGGATTTTTAAATTATTTCTTATTTCTAAAGCATCAGGAGAATGCTGTTTAAATTACACTCAACTCGAGACAGTAAACTGCTGGGCAGAGAGCTGTCCATTAGGAAATATGATTTTTAAAGAGAGAAAATACAAAAGTAAATAAAAAGGCCTCACTTATTCCTGGACTTTACTCTCTAAAATTTGGACTGGGTTAGAGTACCAGAGATTGCCAGGAGAAAAATCAATAACCTCAGATATGCAGATGACACCACCCATATGGCAGAAAGCAAAGAAGAACTAAAGAGCCTCCTGATGAAAGTGAAAGAGCAAAGTGAAAAAGTTGGCTTAAAACTCAACATTCAGAAAACTAAGATCAGGCATCTGGTCCCATCACTTCATGGCAAATGGTGGGGAAACAATGGAAATATTCAGAGACTTTATTTTGGGGGGCTCCAAAATCACTGCAGATGGTGACTGCAGCCATGAAATTAAAAGACGCTTGCTCCTTGGAGAAAAAGCTATGACCAACCTAGATGGCATATTAAAAAGCAGAGACATTACTTTGCCAACAAAGGTCTGTCTAGTCAGAGCTTTGGTTTTTCCAGTGATCATGTATGGATGTGAGAGTTGGACTATAAAGAAAGTTGAGTGCTGAAGAATTGATGCTTTTGAACTGTGGTGTTGGAGAAGACTAAGAGTCCCTTGGGCTGCAAGGAGATCCAACCAGTCCATCCTGAAGGAAATCAGTCCTGAATATTCATTGGAAGGACTGATGCTGAAGCTGAAACTCCAATACTTTGACCACCTGATGCGAAGAACTGACTCATTTGAAAAGACCCTGATGCTGGGAAAGATTGAAGGTGAGGGGATGACAGAGGATGAGATGGTTGGATGGCATCACTGATTCACTGGAGATGAGTTTGAGTAAGCTCTGAGAGTTGGTGATGAGCAGGAAAGCCTGGAGTACTGCAATTCATGGGGTCTCAAAGAGTCAGACATGACTGAGCAACTGAACCGAACTGAACTGAGAGTCCCTGAGTGAAACCCTTCCATCCTTCAGTGAGTTGTTTCTCTGGTTCTTCTCTGCCAACCATCCTGGTTCTTAATACAGTAACATCTTAATTTGCAGACTAGAATGCAAGGACAGCTTCCAAATCATCTTTTTGGAGGGGAGCTTGAAGGATAATAATCTTTCACTTTATTGAGTGTCACCTTTCTAGGTTCATTGTTACCCCCTTTTTTTATGAAGGAGCAGAACATGTAACATGTGAGTATCTCTCTTGTCTGAGAATCAACCCAACCAGTTATCACAGACTGGAAAGGGTCTGGATACAGAAGCATAGGTCTCTGTGCCGGCAAAGACATAGAGATGGTAACGCAAAACGAGTTGGACAAAGCAGAATAATATTCTTTTCTTTCAAATCAAAGGGTCTCCAGTACTTGCTCCCAGGCTCTTGAGTACTCTGAAGGTTGATATTTAATTCTATAACTTGTTTTCAAAAAGGCAGCTCAATCATTACTCAGACAGAAAAGTGACTCTTCTCCTTAGATAGATCCAGAACCTAGCTGGGCCTGCAACCCTGCAGTGGCTTTCTTTTCTCCTTTAAAGTGTTCTTTCTATACTCACTGTGAAAAGAATCTAAAATTCACTTTCACTTTAAAACAAAATACATGTTCTACCATATAACATGATTTTCTTGAAAGTTGTATTGTTAGACTTACGATTATAAATATTCATGTCCTTGCCATTGTTTGCTTTGGCGAAAAAAGCAAATGCAATTGATCCCTTAAAATCCCCTGATTTGAGACTCAGCTAACTATGTATGAAGTTTCAGGTGAGGACATTAAAATTCAATTTGTGTATAAACCCTAGAACACTTTGTGGAGATATAAGCTATATCAAAATTAATAGTAATACCACATGCATTATGAATGTTTACTTGAACAGTAAAAAATATCTTTTAAAAAGATTATTTATCATGAAATAATTAAAACATCTTCTTAACTTTTTTATATTATGTATATCTAGAATACCAGACTTTTCTTTAATACAGTTGATGAGGGTCTCACAGCAAGTATACTGGGGTGGTTTGCCATTCCCTCCCCCAGTTGTATCAATGATGCAATGGACATGAACTTGGGCAAATTTCAGGAGGTGGTGAGGGATAGGGAGGCCTTGCATGATGCAGTCCTTGGGGTCTCAAAGAGTCGGACATGATTGGGTGGCTGAATAACAAGAGAATACCAGTCCCTCTTATAAGTGAATACATGGACTACCACTGCCACTTATGATAAAACTTTGCCTTTGTCCATCAGAATTGGTAGTACAAAGACAAATATCTGTGTTTTAGGCAATATACTTCATGGAAATAAAGTAGCAATAAATTCTAGAGTCAATGTAAACCTTGAACTATTTTTCTAAATTAATTTCCATCTAGAAAAATATTTCCAATAATAGTTTAGGGTAATTCAAGGATATTTGGAAAAATGGCTAGAGAGATATATCATTATGAGTAATGTATAAATATCTGTCACTTTTTATGTTAGAATGAAATGATAAAAGAACAAACTAAGAATAGGGCTGACTTGCATGTGAAACCAGACTTGTGAGAAATCAGATTAGGGTTTCTAATAGTCCAATAATACAGCTCAAAAAACATTTCAGGCAAATCTCCATTCTTCATATGTCCACCTTCACAGATTCACCACAGTTCTTCATTCAGACTTGCTGATTACACCTACTGTCCTTGGCTTAATCATTTGCATCGATAAGAAAAGTATTTTATTAAGAATGTTATTAATCATGCAGTACATTTAGATACTTAACATTGCAGATATTTCTTGTTGTCTATTCTGACTTAGACTATGAAGATAGAAATCATTTAAAAGTTGTTTTTGTTTTCATAATTTAAAGTGACTTTGGAGACCGCCAAACTCCCTCAGTTTCCATAAGGGAAACATAAATCAATTATAGCTAGGAAGACTTTGAGGGTCAAATGCCTACGCTCCTCTAGTTGCTAAGACTATATATTCACTGAAGGCCCAGAACATGGCTCATATACCTTAGCCTTATATCTGTTTATAAAATACATGCAAATTCAGTGGTGAAGAAGGAAGGAAAAGAGAGAGGGAAGGCAGGAGGGAACAGGAGAAGGAAGAAAGAGAAGAATTGAGATGATATAGTTCATAAAAGATAATGCCAAAGGATATCTGATAAATTATAGAGCGTGAGATCAGGATGGGTTAAGGTTACCATGTTTCACCTCAGTCCATATTAGATATTTCACCGAGCCTTAATTAGCTCCTTGTATTACATACGTATGTTTAATCATATGTGTATGTACACATATATTATTTATGAAAGAGTAGATGAAGGACCTTGAAATATTTGGCAAAAATAGAAAAGAATGAGGATATATTTTATTAAAAATTAATACTCTGACAAATCTTTATAAACTATATACAAGGATGTAGCCAATTATAAAAATAAGAGTACAAAGCAATGTATTTTGAATTATGTAACATCTTGGATTTAATATATATACTTAAAGAAATGAGTTATTTTTATCCACTGTATACTTTGTCCTGTTATTCACCAGTTGACCCTCTTAAGTTCTTCTTGATGTCAACTAAATTATTTTCTTGGATTTTTATTTTGTATGTTGTGGAAAAAATTAACACCCAAACTTATGAATATTAAAAGCCTATATTCAGATATATTTCATACTTAGACTATGGCTTGAAACCTGAATGTCTGAGTTCAAATATTGACTCCTCAATTCACCAATATGTGACTTAGGGAAAGTTATTGAACTACTCTGGCCTTAGTTTCTTCATCTGTAGATGAGGAGTGACAATTGTACTTATCCTCTATGAATGTTGTAAAGATCAAATAAATTAGACAATTATAGCACTTATAATATTAGCTAGCATATGACCTGCTATCAGTAGCTGTTAAAAATTACTATTACTGTGATATAATTATACTGCAATAGTTGCTTGAATGAAGTAATTTGGAATGATCAAAATTATGTTTATTTAACATGAATTCAAATTGAAATAAGACACTTGCTTAGATGTCTTAAGTAAATGTGAGTTTCTTAAGGTTGATCATATCAACTTTTTTCTTAGTCTGATAAGAATACCCAGCAATAATGTCTCAGTTGTGTGTTCACAATGTGTTTTAAAGCTAAGCATAATAAATTATCATTCACACACACCATGTAAGTTCTCCCTATGGAACAAAATTGCCTTTTTATTAAAGGCATTGCCTTGAATCCATGACAGCTTGCCTTACCTTCATATTTATCTTTGCCTAAGTCAGAAGAGAAAGGCATAAAAATGTCTGTTTTCCTTCAGCAAATATATTCATTATAATCTACTTGATTTGGGTTTCCAAAAGCCTTTCTAGGAAATAACAGAATTTAATGATCAGTTAGCAGGTACAGCCTGAGTAAATGTGATTATCCGAAGAATAATATAACTGTGTTTCTATTTCTCTTGACTTCTTATATTTTATTCTAAGACCTTTAGCCTGGTGTCATGTTAGTTGTCTCCTGTATCTCCATTAACTGCTGACATGGTTCGAGGTGATGCGGTGCTATTGTAGCTGACTCATTTGGTGCCCCAACTTCCTTCCCTGGTAAAATCTGGTTCAGGGGGCTATTCCTACGTTCCTGTAGGTGTAACCGCTGCAAGGTTTGCTGAAGTCCCCCTTGGGCAGTTAGAGCCCGCTCACCATGAAGCCCCTGAAGTTCTCTCATACCCTCCCATATCTCCTCCCTGTAGTGCCACCCATAACTAATGACTGAGCGGTGGAGGATATGAAAACCCAGGTTCTTGCACCGAGAAGGAGAAAAGTCTATGCTGCTGCTTACACTCTCATGCCCACATTTGGGGCCAGGCTGAGGCTAGGCTTCTCCTGAAACCATTTCCTCATTCAGTTTCTTCCCCTTGATTATTTTGCTTCCTTCGCTCCAGTACACGTTTCTCCCGAGAGTAAAACTGAATAAACCCACTTGCACATGACTCCCAGTCTCACGTTCTGCTCCTAGGAAACCCTCCTAAGACAGGCACATAGAGATGGAGCCAGGATTCCCGTGCTTCCCCTGAAGAGCGAGACTTAGAAAAAACTCACTTACCACTCTGGCTTCAGTGTTCAACTTAGAAAATGATGATAATGAAACCTTATTTCCATCACAGTACTGTTGTGATTCACAGATGTACATAAAGATGCTTTAAAGGGCATGTGCAAATGTAAGCACTTTGAGCTAGCCCTCCTCAGTGATTTTTTAATTTTCTTTAAAATAGAAAATATTTATTAAGGAAAGTAGTAGTGCCCAGTTGAGACAGTAATCACTTTAAATTACAATTTCTATGTGTTTATACAATATTGAATATTATTTTTTTTCTATTCTGAAAAAACTGTAGTTAAAGCCCCAAAGCCAAATAAAAGAATTTGAATCACATGTATTTTTACAATTGCCATTAAGTTACTAAGAAATGGAGCTAGAACCTTTCTCTATAGCTCACAGAAGATGCAGAAGAACCAGCCTACTGATGCCATACTTCACATCCCACCCTAACATCCTCCCTCCAGTGCTCAAGCAGGAGACAGAGAGCCAGAGGAGTGAGTTTAGCTGATAACCCTTCCTGTCCCCTCCCTCCCCTCTGCAAATGGGCCTCTATCTCCCATAGCGGCTAACTGAGGTAGAGAATTCTAGAAGGTTATACTGTGGCTTGGTCTTTGTCTGGATGTTTTCATTTCTGGGTATGCATTCCACTGAAGTGGAGAGAGAGTCCAGGAAACTGACAAATGCCTTGATCTGAGTGGTTCTAAAACTGAGAGATTTGATAATGCAGGCTTGCCACAAGGGGAGAGGGACTGTAATACCGTGTAGAATGGTAGAAGAAACCTTTGCTCTAGGAGGAAAGAAAGGGTGTGGAAGTTCAACAGGAGTTATTGATTCCCTTAGACACGGATAGGATGGATGGAACTGTTGGCAGGGACCAACAGGAGAAAATGCTGCCTTTTTCTAAAGAAGTTTTCACTGAAGACGGGCTGGACAGAAGCTAAACAGGATCCTGAAGAATTATACATCACATCAGCTGTAAGCTGAATCTGAAAGAGCCAGAGCAAGTAAGACAAAGGAAACTTACATAAAAATGATTTAGGGTCAGTAACACAAGAGAACCCCAGGTCATTCCCCTTTCCTTCTTGCTAGCCCCCGGCTCGTAGGAGTTAGACCCTACAGAGTGATAGATTTGCAGGGAGAACGAAGGAGTAAAACAGAACTGTCTTCCCTTGAGAATCCAATTCTCTAATGACAAATCGAATCAGCACAGAGGAGAGGGACATTCTGATTGGATAGGAAATTTTCATAATCTGCCCAAGGTGTCATTGAAGATAGGCCAATTCCAAAGGATACAGTAATGATTTTTTTTTTTAAATAATGAAATCAAAATAGAAAGTTCTCTGAGGTTAGTGGTTAGGACTCATTGCTTTCACTGCCAAAGACAAGGGTTCAATCCCTGGTTGGGAAAACAAAATCCCACAAGCCATACAGCACAGCCAAATAAATAAGATCACTTTATACTCTACTGAGTTCAAACTCTTCAAAACATAGCTTCATATCAGTAGATAATTAGACCTGAAAGTTATCCAAACTAAGACTGCAAAATATTATAGCCAAGGTATCTAGATTAGTATTAAAGGATTATAGAGTAAGGGAGTTCATTTAGGGACAAGAGAATGGGCTTTATTGCCAGACCAAACTTGTCATCCTTATTCTTCACTTCCTAGCTAAGTGACTGAGGGCAAGTCTTTTAGACTCCCTAAGTCTGGGTTTACTCATCTAAAATGTTCTCCAAAGGGGAAGATTGACCATCCAAATTAACCAAGTTCTGACACTCCGAGGCTGCAATCTGGTTCCCTCCTTTCTGTTGCTATCAGGTCTTTTTTCCCCATAATAAATTATTAGTTCAAAAATCTCTTCAGCTGATAATTTTGCAGATTGTGCTGACTCAGGGTTTAAAAAGAAAGAAATGAGTTCTCAAAATATATTCTTCAGGACAGAAGCTGCAGTCATCATTGCCTACAGGCTGAATCTGGCACATTTCACAGCTTCTAATTGCTCCCGGGATTGTACAAAAGTAGGACTGCCCAGAATAGACAGGGCTATTGCGTTTGACTGGGTGGCCAGGGGTAGCAGAGGCCAAAGAGGTAGTCTGCCTGAATTTCTCCAAATGTTTACCCCTTGCAAGGCCCTGTTTGTCCAGAGGAGTAGCTTTAAAGTGCTGAACGGACTGGTGGTACCCCTAATTATCATCCTAAATTATATGTAAAATTATAGACTGCTGAGGAAGAAGCTGAATTCAGCAACCTTCCTGTGAATTTTGTGCCCCTCCAAGGGAGAAATGGAAATAGATAAGTCAGCAGGATTTTGAGGATGCAGTGTAACAGGTGGGAGGAAAACCTGGCAAAGAAGCTTTAAAAAAAAGAGCTGCATATGGTTCTAGAAAACTCACTCTATGCCATCAAATGAACCAGATAGTTAAAAAGTGATTTGTCACAGTACCTATTAAAAGTCTGCTGTTTCTGCTCTTATCAGGGTGTCATATTCCCCTTAGGGAAACTCCAGCACTCGCCATAGAGTGCTAATCATTATTTCTGAGTCAAGACCACTGGTCACTCAGTTCTCAATATGGAGTAAACAGAGAGATCTGAATTGTTCATCAATAATAATTTTTGATTAATTACAATATGAATAATTTATGTGGAAAAACACAGATGTGTTGTTTCCTGTGTGAGATATATTTATAGAAGAGATGAATTTTTAGAGCAAAAATATAAATATTTATAGATGGAAAACTAAGAAAAAGTAAATGACTTATTATTTAGAACATATTCAACTAAAAGAGTAATTTAAAGAAAAATATAAATTCTTATGCCTAAGATAACAAGTGTGATAGAGGAAAAAGGTAGTAAAGAAATATTTCTCTAAATAAATTATTAGAAAAAAATCAGAACAAGTCATTTGTATTTAAGAATTTGCACTTCAATGCACAGAGAAGAGTTAATAAGTACATATAAACTGCTATTTTTTTAATCAGGCAAAAATATGATCTTCACTCTAATGATGATATCATATTTGAAAGATTTATTTATTCAAAAGCTCTTCTTCTAATGGAAGAGGCCAAGCATAAGTAAACTTTCTGAAGTAAGTTACTCACTCTTTCTCTCCTTTGAATCTCTGCTTGTATCTTACAGTAGTAAATATATATTTCATATTTATTGGAGAAAATTAGATCCATGATGCAAAGGGTAGTTGCAGAGATCAATAGATAGCCTTTATAAGATGTTAACAAAGGACAACAAAGCAAGGAAGTTGTGTCAGCATTCCTAGGTGTTCATTATAGCAGACTGTGTTTTCTGAAACAGACAGATGGGTCTTACATGATCTTTCTCACATGCTCTTCTATTTCAAAGAATAGTCACACAATGCTTTATGACTTCTAAGACTAAGTCGTAAAAGATAACAGGGCCTTCACCTGGCTCATCACTGAGGCTGTTCGCTAGAGCCCAGCCACTGTGTTATGAGGAAACCCAAACCACACAGAGAGGCTACTTGTTAATGTTCCAGGCAATAGCCCCAGGTAAGGTCCCAGCAACAGTCAGCATCAAGACACGTGAGTGAGGAATAAACCTTTAGATGATTCCAGTACCAGCTCCGGCTGATGACAAGTAGAGCAGAGATGAGGTGCCCTCACAGACCTTTACATAAATTGGGACTGGTGAACAAAATAAGTATCATTGTTTAAAGCTACTATGTTTCAAGATGGTTTGTTACACAGCAAAAAATAACTAAGACAATCATAAAAACTATTTGGCCAGACAAGAATATAATGATATTTTTTTTGACACCAATAAAAATACTAGAACAGTTTAGAAATAATGTGAAGGGGACTTGCATTTTTAGCACCATGCTTTTTAAAGCACACTTGCATTTTTTTAGCACAGAACTTACCGCATAATAGATACATAATAAAAATTCGTTTAATTTACTTGAAAATCACATTCTGATAAAGCAACCTGAACTTGTCATGCTATACTCTTGGCCAGAATAAAAAGTGTTAGTAAGAAAGAATAAAAGAGATATCTGTTAGCATGTACAACAGTCTTTCCCCTGTTTCTGATGGTAGCCCTCTACTTATCTTATTGTATAATCAACAAATTTCTATACAGTGTACATGGGTGAAGTGATGATTCAGTCTGGCTAGTAAGAATATTGCACCCCCTACAGTACAATGATTGATTAACTAATAGGCAAGTTGTCAAAGTAGAGCCAATAAGTATTATCCTTGACTGGGAGAAAGAGGGTCTCTCTCTCTCGTATTTTAAGTTGTAAGGATAAGAGCAACCATCTTCCTGCTCCTGGAGAAAACCTAATTAAGAATGAAGCTTGATTAGGAAAAAATGGAGCCAAAACATGCAAACAGAATAAGCTCTTGATGATGTCACGTCAGACTCCAGAATCAGTAATGCCTGATGCTAATCTCACTCTTTTTTGCCGTTATGGAATTCAAAACTCTCTTTCTTTGCTAAGATTTTGGTTCAGTTCATTTCAGTTCAGTCCCTCAGCTGTGTTCAAGATGGTTTGTTACAGACCCCATGTTTGTTGCAGACCCCAAGATGGTTTGTTGCAGACCCCATGGACTGCAGCAATCTAGCCTCCCTGTCCATCACCAACTCCCAAAGCTTGCTCAAACTCATTTCCATTGAGTCGGTGATGCCATCCAACCAACTCATCCTCTGTCGTCTCCTTCTCCTTCATCTTCAATCTTTCCCAGCATCAGGGTCTTTTCAAATGAGTCAGTTCTTCATGTCATGTGGCCAAAGTATTGGAGTTTCTGCTTCAGCATCAGTCTTTCCAATGAATATTCAGGATTGATCTCCTTTAGGATGGACTGGTTGGATCTCCTTGCAGCCCAAGGGACTCTCAAGAGTCTTCTCCAACACCACAGTTCAAAACCATCAATTCTTCAGCACTCAGCTTTCTTTACAGTCCAGCTCTCACTTCTATACATGACTACTGGAAAAACCATAGCTTTGATTAGATGGACCTTTGTTGGCAAAGTAATATCTGCTTTTTAATAGGCTCTCTAGGTTGGTCTTAACTTTTCTTCCAAGGAGCAAGCGTCTTTTAATTTCATGGCTGCAGTCAACATCTGCAGTGATTTTGAAGTCCGCCCCAAATTTTTTAAAATGATTTTGGAGCCCCCTCAAAATTAAGTAAAAATTGTAAAAAAAAAAAAAAAAAGTAACCCCAAATTAAGATTTTGGTTACTTACTATCAAAACTTGGTATTTAGTCTGTATCCCAACTGGCATTAATGGAAACTGTTCAGCCAATACGAGTCATTTGGAAAAGCGGAAGTGATAGAAACATTGGGAGATTAACATGATGTTTTCTTAAAGATCATAATACTCAGAAGAATACTCGGGAAAGTCAGTCCAGATGAAAATATAGCAACCGTTTCATAGCCAGCATCTAAAAAGGAAGATAATTCAATAATGCTAGAACATTCTAAATTAAAGAAAAGTTAACTATGTAATCACAAACCATCTCAACATCAGAAAAATGCAGATGTTTAAAAAAAAAAGATTCTGTTCCCTGATACTAAATTAATTACCATATGTTTTGCTGTAACAGAATGGCTTAATTTTCCCTGAAACCTTAGATACTAAAAGTTGTTTTGCAAAAAGCAAATTGTTTTAGAGGAAATAAAAGAGGGTAGAGCCTAGACATTGACAACCTCATCAAAACAAACTTTTCGGGGGAAGAAATTTCAATGATAAATGGATTCTTTAGGTAGAAGTGTATTCTGCAGTGAAACCAAAAATAATCAACTGGATGATCAAAAAATGACAAATAACCCCAAACTCCACTGAGAAAATTCTGAAGAGCCTTGACCAATATGAAAACATTTTTAGATCATGAAAATACATCTCAAAATAATTCTCAGCTATCAATAATATAATGAAGCATCATCTGAAAAGTCAATCATTAGAAGTAGCTAGGTGTTTACAGGAGCAAACAATAGGTTTTTTTTCTTATGTGAATACTGTATCCTCTACAAAGGCTGGCATAACACGAATAACTTTTCCTAATTAATCAGTGTATTATGTACTTGGGAGCTGTAAAGCAAAGGAGTACTTTAAAAGAGGGAAATCTGTTTGCAGTTTCAGCCTTGTTTGTTAAGGTTATCTTTGAACAAACTTGAACTGTAAATGGTAACTATAAAAGATGGAAAAATCCATTCCCAAAAGTTGTATAAACAGCTAAATGGTCTCAGGAAATTATAATCCAAGAGGAAGTGAGACTTTTAAAAATGCTATTACTGCTGCTGCTGCTGCTACTATTAATAATACTAATAATACAATGGTAATAATACTGATAGGAATGGTCTTTTTAAATATATATAGAACAAGGGGAACAAAAAAGGATTGGGCCACCTCACAGAATGGACAATATAAGGTTACCAAATGACGAGAAATGAATGTGCTTCAATTTCACTCCAGCTTCTATGGAAGAAAGTTGCTTTTAAACTGAGAAAGGGGGAATAAACATGGCTGAGGAAATAGAAACCTAAGATGGATGAGGAGACGGCATAGTGCTAAGATGCTGAAAGACAAATTCAAGTCTCTCAGCTCACAAAAATGCATCTCCTAGCACAAAAGGAACTTTCAGCTGTGAACCTGGAACCACACTAGCAATCTCTGTACAATCCTCAATAGGAACTATGCCAGAAAACTTAAATTAATGTGACAATTAAATGTTAAACACTCAAAAAGGGATGCAATCGGACAGCAGGAAGCTTTATTTTAAAATTTTAAAATGTCTAGGGTTTATTATAAAATTTGCAGGAAAAAAAATTAGAAGAGAAAGCAGTAATCACAAGGAGTCAGCAGAGGTTCACCAAAGATAAACTGTGTACCACTAGTACAATTTTTATTTGCACAGAAATATTGCATAAAGGGTGAATAACTTGAAAATAGTTCCTTCACTAAGTGTAATTGTATTCATAAACACAACTGGACAGATAGCACATGCCACAGAGGGTAAAACCTTTTATACAAACATATAAAACACTTAGGTCTGCAGATGATTAAGGTAATAGAACCTGGCAATTAAAAGCATAGATTCTTGAGCTAGACTGCCTGATTTTGCCACATAATCTGTGACTTTGGACAAGTCATGTGATTTCTCTGCATCTTTTCATCTTAACACATGAATAGTGAAAATACCTACTTCGTAGCTTTGTTGGGAAGGTTAATGAATAAATACTGGTAAAGCAGTGAGAACAGTATCTGGCACAAATTTAGAACTAAATAATGTTAATCTTCATTGTCACTGTAATTCTGGCTCAAATTAGGACGAAGTGGAGAAACACAAACTTAAACTACAATATGTATGTTTGTTCTGATGGAATAAACAAAATTAAGCAGTACCTAATATATTGTCACCGTGCTTATTTAACTTATATGCAGAGTACATCATGAGAAACGCTGGACTGGAAGAAACACAAGCTGGAATCAAGATTGCTAGGAGAAGCATCAATAACCTCAGATATACAGATGACACCACCGTTATGGCAGAAAGTGAAGAGGAGCTAAAAAGCCTCTTGATGAAAGTGAAAGAGGAGAGTGAAAAAGTTGGCTTAAAGCTCAACGTTCAGAAAACGAAGATCATGGCATCCGGTCCCATCACTTCATGGGAAATAGATGGGGAAACAGTGGAAACAATGTCAGACTTTATTTTTTTGGGCTCCAAAATCACTGCAGATGGTGATTGCATCCATGAAATTAAAAGATGCTTACTCCTTGGAAGAAAAATTATGACCAACCTAGATGGCATATTCAAAAGCAGAGACATTACTTTGCTGACTAAGGTCCATCTAGTCAAGGCTATGGTTTTTCCAGTAGTCATGTATGAATGTGAGAGTTGGACTGTGAAGAAGGCTGAGCACCAAAGAATTGATGCTTTTGAACTGTGGTGTTGGAGAAGACTCTTGAGAGTGCCTTGGATTGCAAGGAGATCCAACCAGTCCATTCTGAAGGAGATCAGCCCTGGGATTTCTTTGGAAGGAATGATGCTAAAGCTGAAACTCCAGTACTTTGACCACCTCATGCGAAGAGTTGACTCATTGGAAAAGACTCTGATGCTGGGAGGGATTGAGGGCAGGAGGAGAAGGGGACAACAGAGGATGAGATGACTGGATGGCATCACCGACTTGATGGACATGAGTCTGAGTGAACTCCAGGAGTTGGTGATGGACAAGGAGGCCTGGCATGCTGCGATTCATGGGGTCACAAAGAGTTAGACACGACTGAGGGACTGAACTGAACTGAACTGAATATATGCAAAGTATCTGGGGACATGATAGGAGCCCAGAGATGGAAGAAGAAAATCATAGAGGAAGGATGGGTTTTAGGGTCATGACAGACTCTACTCTCTGTTCAAGTCTGCAGCATTGATTCACATGTTTTTGAATTATTTGCTAGAGACACTAGTATTACCTTAACTCATATATGATGGGTATACCACTACTTCTCTTTTCCTACTAAAACAACAGATAAGTTTTTAAACTTCTTTAGCTTTAAACTGATGCTATCTAGTTGTTATTTCAGTTTTAATTCCTTTGAATATCAGAGAGGATGACATAGTGTGATTAGGATGTCATGAATGGTGAACAATTTCAACAGGATAAAAGACCCAAGGAATTTGGTTGATTAATAGTAGAACATAAACCAAAAATTTGATCAGCATACAAGTGGCTTGGGGGATTGATTGATGCTTATAAAAAGGGAGGAAATAGTGTCATGAAATTGTCCAGCACTAGGACCAAACCTGCACTTCAGAAATGGGCACACTCTTTAGAGGGACACTAGTGAACTATCTCCATGAGGAGGACTGGGATATTGCTCCTGAAACACAGATTCCTTAAAGAGGTAGAGATAGTATGGCTCAGTAATGGTAATAGGTACCATTTGGGGTAGATATACTTCTCATTCCCTCATTATGAAAAACAGCTCAGTTTACTTATGGAATGGGCCTGATGATTTAAAACTTTAAGAAAACCAGAAACCACTGCTTGTTGGACAGATCACGTCACACTCTAACTGCCTTCAGTTTGCATCAGTCCCTCATCCCAATATACCAAAAAACTCACACATGCATGCACATATACATACAAGGGCTTTCCCGGTGGCTCAGTCGGTGAAGAATCTGTCTGCAACGGAGGAGACCAAGATTCGATCCCTGGATCAGGACGACCCCCTGGAGAAGGAAATAGCAATCCACTCCAATATTCTTGCCCAGAGAATCCCATGGACAGAGAATCCCATGGGGAATCCCCTGGACAGAATGTAGCCTGGTGGGCTACAGTCCATGGGGTCACAAAGAGTTGAATATGACTTAGTAACTAAACCGCCACCAACACATACAAACACCAGCACAAGACACACACACACACTTCACACTTTCCATTAGCATCTTTATTAAGCTCTTCATTTGTGCTAGACCCCATTCTAAGTGCTTTCTGTGTATGAACTGACTTAAAAAAATTCACAGCAGTTCTCTGAGATTAATTTTATTATTATCTCTATAGAATAGGTGAGAAAACTGAAGCCCAGAGAGAGAAACCACGCTTGCTGTTACACAGCTTGTAAGAGGGATAGCTGGGATTTTAAGCATGTAGTTTGGCTCTAGGGCAAGCATAGCTAAACCATAACTTTAAGGGTAAAATAATTAAAACCACAAAAGCAAACTAACCACTATGGTGATACATTTGGTGGGGAAAATTGGAAAAAAATTTTGAAGAAATCCCCCAGTTTTTTGAAGTGGATTTTCATAATCAGGCATTTCAGTAGGTTCATTGACTTATTTGTAGGAACAAAAATTTTTAAATAAAATCTTGTCATAGAAATATGTCCTCATATTTATTCTTAATTAAAGCAATACACTGTAATTCTAGCACCTAGGATACTAGTGGTAAAGAACCTGCCTGTCAGCGCAGGAGACAAGAGATGCAGGTTCGATCCCTGGGTCGGGAAGATCCCCTGGAGGAAGGCATGGCAATTTGCTCCAGTTCTTGTCTGGATAATCTCATGGATGGAGGAGGCTGGCAGGCTACAGTCCATAGGGTCACAAAGAATCAGACACGACTGAAGCAACTTAGCACACACAGCATGCGCAAGATGCTGTAATTGTAGCACCTAGGAATATTTTCCTAATACCTGGGCTTACTCTTTCAACTTTCAGTTCAGTTCAGTTCAGTCACTCAGTCGTGTCCGACTCTTTGTGACCCCATGAATCGCAGCACGCCACCAACATGCAAATTAACAATAATGACAAGACTACCTTTTTCCATCTGTAAAATGGGGTTATGTGTGTTTACTTTCCTCCAATAATGTTACAAAATTATATACTTGATATTTTTAGTTTTCAAATTGAATCCACTGAAGTCTGCCATTTAAGTAAAATATGTCTGTGTCCCCATGTTCCTGATATGACATGACACCTTTCATCAAATTATCTACTTCAGAAGCATCTTATGGTTGCAGTAAAGAATTACCTTGAATCTCAACCCTTGTACACAGTCTGTCATTAGTTCTGCCCTCAATCTTTTGCCTGTGATTCATTCTGTATCCAAGTGTGAAAACCGTTTCCTTCAATATCCTTCTCTATTTCTTTGTTCTCTAAACATTAATTGGCATACATATTCTATTTTCTCTTTAGCCTAGTTTCCAACACGGCTTTCAGATTCTAGCTAAATCTGAATTCTTGCACTCTTTCTCCCTCTGTGCACTTTTCCCTAGCCTCCCATGTATCTGTGACATGGCTCTTCTTTTCTTCATAATAATTAAAATCACAACCTACCTTTCTGAAAACCCTTACATGTATCTTCATTAGCTATGATTCTATCTTTACTCTGTATTACCTCAGCATAGATTAGATATGTCCATTTCTCTGTGCTGATCAAGTCTGATTGTTATAGTATATTTGTGATGATGATCTTGGATGGGCCAAATCTTCCAAATGTTGATGAGTGCTCCATTCGTTTCAGATAGAATTTGATAAAACCCAGAAGCATACATAGAGTGAAATGATAGAGGAATGCAAATTCCACAACAGTTCACATCAATAGACCTTATCCAAGTTATACTTTATTTTTGTTTCCATGGGACTTGGAATTTATCACATTCTTCTTTGTGTTATAAATAGATTATAAATAACTTTTTCTGCACAGAGTTCTACACATAGTAGGTGATCATTAAATTAGTTTGTTAATATATTGTAATTGTGTTATTATAATAAGTATTTAAAATTAGGAATCTATCGCATGTGGTTATGTATTTTTAAGAAAAAGCGGTACTTTAAGATATAGATCGTTATACCAGGATGTATCTATGAAAGTAATCTATGTTTATAATAATCTAGACCAGTTAAGAACCTTGTAATAATATGAAATATAATCTGTTATAAAAATAATAATACAATCCAAGAGCTAAGAAATCTTACTGATCATTTCTTTAGTTAGACCGTCATTGCATGTGAATTTACATTTACAAATAAAAACATACGTATAAAAGTATGCTTTTGTTTCTAATTCAGTAAGGAAAATAGTTATTAAATATATGCTTTTCTGAAGTATATATAAATTAATATTTAGGAAATAAAAATAATTTAATTAATAGTTAAAATTTTTAATTTGTCAAAGTGAGACATCTCTTAGAAAAACTTACTATATTGATTTTTCTTTAATAATTCCTTCTCCTATTTCTCAAAATTATATTCATAAAATATGTATGGTTCCAATGAACTATTTACACATGTTCCAAAATCACAGTTTTTTTCTCTGACTGCAGCCTGCTGCTATGCAGCTTACAAACTGAAGCCCCCATAGAAAAGATAACCAGAAAGCTAAGACTTACGAAGACTGCCTTGAAAGCAGCAATATCAACAAATTCTTATTTCTTCTTTAATCCTTTTTCATCTCTTAAGATTTACATAAAATGTAGAGATTATTTTAAAAGCTTGCCATGACTATTTTTCAAATTTTCTGAAAAAATGTAAATTTTTATTTCTACCCAATGTTCGAATAAAAATACCTGATACAAGCTGATACCTGTTATAAATAAAATATACACATTCATAGACATGTATTAATCTTTTCTTTAAGCCTGCTTGCTTCTTCTAGTATTTGACTCATAGAATAATGACTAAACAACTAAGAAAAAAATGATACCTTACTGTGTGACACTGCCTCTGTTTCAGGAAAAGTGCTGAGTGTTTTCATATTTTTATTGTCATAACAACTTTTTGATGTAGGTATTATTTTTCTAATTATTATAAATGAGGAAATTAAGGTCTCATTATTGATGTTATAAAGATAAGTGATCAATCAGAATTAGAAACAACAGCTGTTTTTTCTTCTGTTTTTTTAATAGTTTTAAAGAAAAGACCTAAACTTCTTTTGTTTAGTAAAGACTGTTGATAGTATGTAGAACACAATGGAAAATATTCTGGGGAGATTTAAGTAGGAGTCATATCTGATTAAGGGGTCATTTCTCACTCAGGTGGCTAGAAGGGGCTTTTCAGTTCCATTTGCCTCTTTAAAACACAACAGCTTGTTCCCTGAAAGACTGCCATGCAACTATTTAAAAATGTACATTTTTATAATATATTTGTAAAATTTTGAGTAACTGATATTAATAAAAGATAGACATAAACCATCTACACTTGAATATCACCAATTTGAAAAATGTCTTTAGGTATCTTTAAAGAAAGGAACTCTAGGCTAAATATGAAAGAATTATTGGAATGTTTTGTTAGAATTAAAAAAAAAAAGTGTGGCAATTTTACCATAAACTGTTGCTGAGGAAAGGCCACTTAACAGATTTAGGTAAGTCACAGAATTTCAGTCCCTCTCCAGTGCACAGAGCAGTGCGGGAATAAATGGGAGGTTCTCAATGGCTGCCTCTTAATTGATGAATGCCAATATTCAGTGACCCACGGTGATATCATTGATGAATGCCAGTATTCAGTGACCCACAGTGATTCCTATGAGAAACTGGGAAGACGAACAATTATATTGGAGAGTTTGAGTACAAAGCATGAGAGATTAAAGACTCTTTGAACCTTGTTCCTTATCACAAGAACCACCTGAACTGAGAGGATTGAACAGAACAGGAAAAGTGTTTAGGTATAGTAAGTTTCTTTCCAGGATGGAGTGATTTTTAAAACCTTTAGATATAGGGCAAGAAAGGCAAAAGATCACGAAAAGAATCATTAAATATTTTATTTTGGAAGATGTGCATCCATGAGGAAGATATAGTTGATATGTTTGGGTCTTTGGAATAAGCATAGGAGAGGTTTAAGTTTTAGAAGATGATGGTATCTGATGAGCAAAAAGCCAACACAGAGGTGGTAAATAGTTCAATTCCATCCACTTACAAAAGAAAGAGAAAGGAGAAGGGAAGCGATGAAGGGATCCATCCATCATGCACTATACAAATAAAGGGCTGTCACTCATTTTCCTAATGTCAAAAAAAAAGAACTATTTAGCAATTTTTGACACCAAGGAAATCATTTGTAATAGCCTTCTTCACTTTTCAATTCATCCTTAAATTTAAAAGAAAGAAAAAAATCCATTCAATTGTTTCTATTATAAGTCAGTTCATCATTTATGAATCCATGTCAGAGTCGTAGTTTTTTCAGTGAAATAGCTAATTCATATCATATTCACAGTCATCACTTCATAGTGAATCACTGCTGTTTGATTTAGCCTGTCATCTGACACTGAGCATCTCGAAACCATTTGCATCACTCTTCTTATTCTGATCTGCACATATGGTAACAATTAGAAATGTGATACCTTAAATTCATTTAAAATACCTGGTGATTTTAGGGTATAATAATAAAACCAACAGAACTCATATTTCACAGTAAAAATATGTTCAACTATATGAACTAAATCATAACTATTATAGATAGAAAGTCATAATGATTTCAAAGTATAAAATATAATTTTTACAAAAACATAAATTCCCATCAGTATATTTTAACTCTTTTATAGAGAGTGTTGAAAATATGAATGAAATGCATACTATAGAAAATATTTGAGTTTTAAGTCATGATTTTTATTCCAAAATAGAAAGCCTAGAAGTTTCCTCTCCCCAAATACACCTGCAATTTTCAAGTCCTGTTAATTCATGCCTTTAAATGAAAGGGTTGGGTATACAAGGTCACTGAATTTGTTATTTATGGTTGAAATGTTTTTGCTACATCTATTTTAAGAAGGGTCATTTTTCATTTCATTTTAAAAATTGCTTTAAAGTGTTTAGCTGACTATACAAAATTACTCAATGTGCAACTAGCAGTTCCTCTATTTCCAGGCTCCAGGTAGCCTAAAGATTATAGAAGATTTTACAATTAAGATGGTTTTATTAAAACTGCATCATTTGTCTGTTCTTATGTTTATGGCAATCATCACCATATTCTTTTACTATGACTACAAAACCATTCTCCTCTCTAAGGTGTTCCTCATCCTTGTATTCATTTTGGTTTACTTCTGAGGCAGAAAATACAAAGTCAATATTTAAATGGTTCAAATTATAAATACAAACTTTTCTACTCTAATGCCAGTATTTAATGTTAAGATGGCCTGTAATTAGAAAGGTCCTTGTTTCATAACTGAAACAAATATCACTGCTCACTGTCACATTTTCCTTAAGGAAGTGTACCTTTCAACTCAGTTGTTTTAAAAAATTATGTTATGATCGTTTTTCCCTTTTGAATTTTGGTACATTCAAAATTCATAAGACCCACTTACTGGTGAATATTTTTAAACAGTTTAATTCCCCCCCCCTTTTCTTTTTGTTTTTTTCACTGATTGATATTAGCAACCCTTCTCTCTAAGCTAAAGGAGTACATCAGCCTTGCCACACACACCAGCAGAAACTGCAGCTATGTGCATCTCCAAACGCAGGAAGAAAGCACTGCTGGGCGACCCTAGAGAATTAAGGAGAACTTCAGCCCTGGCAGTGCTGATTCCAGGAGTCGAGGAATTAACATACTGCAGATTTAAAGATCAGAAAAACAAAACATCAACTATGCAAGGTTTAGTAATTTCATTTGGAAATTGCAAGAACCCTGAAACTAGAAGTTTATGTATTGTGCTGCTTAGACTGTACATTTTGTGGTATGACTTAGCTACCAACCCTTTCGAAACCCAAGGAGATTTTGAAGTATAAGTTAAAATGACAAGGAGTCAAGTCTCTCCAAATATGAATTTCCTGTAAGAATGAGGACAATAGTCAAAACAATAACTACTGAGAAATTATTATGATTATTTTTATATTCTTATTATTGCCACCCAAGGTCTTTAGGTATCTGAAGAAGAAAAATCGAACAAAAACAAACATTTCATTTGTAGGTAGACAAAAAAGTAAATGACTAACCTTGACTTCCATCAGCATACAAGATCCCACAGAACCAATGACAGACTTCATTGTTTAAAGACTACTTGGAGATGATTTAGAAAAAGATGATGTAATCTATATGTGATAAAGAGAGATATAATATTCTCTACTGGAAGGCATTCCTATCGTGTCATATCAAAGTCTAGCAAAACGTTGAAAGTTAGAAATGTTATCAAGCATTAGCAGGCATTTAAAGAACGTCTCTTGAATATTTCTAGCATAAAAAAGTATTTCATGTGATGTAAATGAATGGTAATTTTCTGACTTTAAAAGAGAGCTGTGCCAGTACATTTCAGCGGTCTGGACCCAATTCTGCAAACATGGAGACGCTTTCAATTTGCTCTGCCTGCCTTCCCGCCTTAGATGGCTGCGATTGCAGCGAAATTAATCCATTTAAAAATCTGCGGCTTAAACTTAAGGATTTTCAGTTTTTCCCCCCCCTTCTCTCTCTCTCTCTTTTTTTTTTTTTCTTAGAATATCAATAAGTTCCAATTGAAGAGCGGATTCTTTTGCAATTCAGGCATGTGCCGGCGATAACGGGCGAGTTGGCATGAAGAGAGGCAGAGATGGATTAATTATGCAGAGAACATGGAAATTCTGCTTATCATCGGCTAGCAAAGGAGCCCGGCTCACATAATCAGCAAACGAAGGGAGAGGAAAAAATAACAATGCAATGGCACCTTCCAGCCCATCATCAGGATTTTTTCTACCCCCCCTTGTAATTAAAAAATAACATACACTTATAGCCCTATCTCCTGTGCAGGCAAAGAGTGGTTGTCCACAAAATAATTGCACTGGGATATTAGAGCTGGCAACACGGGCTGTCCATTCCTGCTTGCTTTCCCTCTCACCCTCTCTTTCTGTTTTGGCCTCTCAAGGCACTTTGCTTCTGAACTCAGTCCAAATCAGACGGATGTCTCAGGTGACATTCTAGCTTACTTTCCAAAAATCCCAAATAGTTACCTTATCATGATCCAAGCGAACATATACACATATATGATAAATATTTGAAAGTCTGACTCTGGGGGGAAGGCTTGGAAATGATCACCTGTGGACTATCTGGTCAATTTTTATTTTTATTTTTGATGAAATCCATCCAAATAGGCCTTCATTTTGCAAAGTGACTGGATTAAAACGGTGGGCTGTGCAGTGGCTATGTTAATCTTCTCAAACGATTTTACTTACAACTTTTTGTTTCTTTTTTTTTCTCTTTGCCAGTTTATTTTATAAATTCAACTATATGTAGTTAATGACTGCAATGTTTGTGCCTTCTAATCAGAATTCACAATTCTGTATCTCTACTCTAAATTTGACAGCTTAATGCTTTGTATTTCTCTAAATGCCAAGCGATGCCAATGACCCTAGTTTATTGCCTTAAAGAAAAGAAAATTTAACCTCACACTTGTATCCATGTGTTTTCCAATTCTGAAAATTATCATGCAAACACGAACGTTGAATAATGATACTCCTGACTGAACGCCATTGAAGTAGGTTTTTCTGCTTTGATCGTCACCCAAATAATTTGACCTAATTACAGATAAGTCCCACGAATCTCTGGCCATGAGAAAGGCCATCTTTCCCTGCAAAAGTTATTGGTGGGCTAGAGAAACAGAAAGATGAAAATAAACTCAGAAGGACAACAATTATGGAACTTATGAAGGTAAGACGTTGTTCCAAACTGCAGTAAGCTGGAGTTAGAAAGCTGGCAGACTCTGGAAATATAATTTATTCATAGAGTTCCACCAAAGCAGGGGACCAGTATGGGGCACAGTTTACATGCTCATGGGAATGCTTTAAGTGACAATGAGGGTAATAGACTGATTTTTTAAACTAATTATCTCCATGTCTATGCATATAGATGCACACACAGTCTAGGATGTATGAGCATTCTGGAAAACCAAGACTGAGTAAAGGGATCAAGTTAATGTTTGGAGACATTCATGATTATTGATTTTGTTAGTTCCTAAGAGAGCAAAAAATAAGTAAAATAAGAATAAAAACCACGTTCAAGTGGAGGAGCAGGGTTTAGGATGAAGAAAAGTAGAGAAGAGAAAGAATCCTAATAAAGAGAGAATAAAGGCTATGGTATAAAGAAAATTAGAATTGTGATAGTAGAAATTATGAATATATTCTGTCTAGATATTTTGTAAATGTAGAAATACAAGACACAATTCATATGAATTAAATATTTAAAATAGAAGTTCATTCTAGTGTGTAGCCTTAAACCAAGAAATGTCCAAACACATAAATTAGATTGTGTGGAGCAGGATACAAGTTACCATGGATTTTGGAGCGCAGCCACGTGGAATAGGGGAATACAGCTGGGATAATTCATCTGTCCATTACCACTGAATGCCTTACCTTCCTACAGTTCAGTCCCCTCAGACTCATTTAGTATCACTCTGACTCAGCTTCTTAAACTTTTCCTGGTGTAACAAAGCCTACCTCTTAGAAATTCCTGGATAAAAGACTGAGCAGCAGTGAGCAAATTTTGGCGGGACCAATGATCAGACCAAATTTGATTATTTTGGATATTAGAAGGGGAGACAAAGTCATAGCTAGGAAAGGTGATTATAAAGTATTATGGATATGAACTTATACATTCTCTGCAAAATATACTGGACTGTGGGGGCTAGTTTAACTCAGTCAGAGTTTAAAAAACTATTTTCTTGAAGCTTACCAGATGGGCAGAGAGTCATCTCAGATAATATCCAGAAGTAGTGGTCTTTTAGATGTTGGTTTTGGTGGTCTAGTGTTTCCTAGACCGACTTGATGGACATGAGTTTGAGTAAGCTCCGAGAGTTGGTAATGGACAGGGAAGCCTGATGTGCTGTAGTCCATGGGTCGCAGAGTCGGACACGACTGAGGGACTGAGCTGAAGTGAATGTTTCCTAACCCTTGCTGCTAGTTAGAATCCCCTGGGGAGCTTTGAAAGAATACTTATGCTTGGGCCCCACCTCATACCCAAATGCTGGCGATGGGACCTGAATATAGATATCTATCACTGTATTATATTGTATTATTATATACATGTGTAAATACACAGTTTTTTTAACTTCCCAGGTGATGCTAACGCACAGGCAGAGCGGAGGACCAGTTGTTTCCTGGCCTCGTCCACTACCCTCTATTAAAATCCAAACCACCATCAAAGGCCATGCACTGTGTGCTTAGTCGCCCAGTCGTGTCCGACTCTTTGCAACCCCATGGACTGTAGCCCCCCAGGCTCCCCTGCCCAAGGGGATTCTCCAGGCAAGAATACTGGAGTGGGTTGCCATGGCCAAGGCTGCCATTAAAGCAAACTAGACTGTGAACTCCTTGAGGTGAGTGACTCCACTGCTTATTATCTGATTCATCCCCAGCACCCAGCCCAATGCCTCTTACTGAGTAGGTTCTCAAAAATAATTTTCACAGAAGAATAAAGCAAACAGGAGCAAAACAGACAGAGGGCTCTCTGCCTCCCTTTAATCCCAACCACCTCCCCTGCTCCTCATTCTACCTACCCCCACCCCACCCCGTCCAACCTTGACAGTTTGGAAGCTTTCTTGAGGTTTTCTGAAAGCCTGCACTCGGAACTTCATAGAAGCAGCATATTTCTATAATCTTTTCTACTTCCTGAAAACATGTCTTAACATCTTTTACAAGAGAAGGTAGATAATAGAATTCTCAGTAACCGTAACTGTAAATGGATTTGCAATCTACCCATGATTAAAATTATTTTCATCATGAAGTAGAATTCTCATTATTGTTGCAATTTTAATATTATCAACTCCAAAGTGTCTTGGTGATTGATAATATAGACAGCGAAACCCTATATTACAGTAATTAAATTTAAAATGAATCAGCCATCCTTATATGTCTCAGTACAGTACCTGATTATTTAAAAACAATTATCTTCGCATGTCACCTAATGCCACACAGTACTTGGAGCTGCTTCGAGAAATTGTTCGCCGTCAAAAACTTGCTGCAGAGTGGAAACCACAGAGACTGTGTCATGAGTGCTCCGAAGAGTATTTTTTTCATTAAAATACATGACTGTTGCAAAAGTGGGCTATAACCCAGGAGGAATGCAGGCCTGAATTAGGAAACCTTTGAACAAAACCTTCAGGCTGAAATATGCATTCATCACGGGTTAAGTCTCACTGACTTTAAAGGAAATCCTTTCTCCAGGAAACCCCAGAAATCATGGGCCCAAGAGCAGCAGTCTGATTTTGAGGATGAGGTTTTTCTTTTCTGATCAGAGCCAGGCTGTAATGCATAATGCTTTCTTCATTGTATAGACTGTCCTTCAAAGGAAATGTCTCTTTATGAATTAAATTAAATATTACTACATTTCCCAATGTTTTCTCTTATTTTCTGAGTTGAGATCTGTACAGGACCATGCATTGCTTCACTGCAGGATGGGGCAAACTACTCTGCTTCTTTTAATGTTACACTTTTTGAAATTCTTTTCAATAACAAACCTCCCGTTGCCAGATGCTCTGTCTCGACACCCTCCTCATACACATTTTGGGGAAAAAACTAAATACAGAAAAATTCTTCCATACTTGGTTCATTTGCAGATTTCACCAGGCTTGCAAAAAGCACACCTGTTGTGCTGTCTGGATTTCCTTTTCTGATCATAGGCTTCTGACAAAGAGGAGGGGGGGGAAGAAAGATTTTTATCAAACGCTCTTCACCGGACAATGAATTTTCTTCACCATTTGAATGTATCTGTGGAATGCCTGAGTGATTCATTACAGCAGATTCTGAAGTATGACAATGGGCCGCAGAAATGACTGATGGTATCTTTTTCCTGATTTCATTTCCCTGATCCTCTTCATCCCTTGGCCTGTGTACCTCGATTAATTAGAAACCAGGGATTTTCACTCATCAGCTGATGGGTTTCATGCTCCACTCTGTCACAAATCTGCTGCCTGCACTATCTCTCTTACAGCCGGTGGCTGCTTTAAAAACTTTCCCTTCTTCTTCTTTTTTTTTTTTTTCCTTTTTTGAAGCAGTGCTTTGTGACTACAGGTTTAGGTCTTTTAAAGATTCAGATATATTTTTTCAAAAAGAGATTAAAAATTAAAGTAAAGAAGATTCAAAATCTCTGATTAAGTTAATCCCTATCCAAATGATACTTGTCCAAAAATGAACTTTTTGAAGAGATAATAATATAAGTGTTTCATAGTGTTCAGCTTTCTAAGTTCTTTTTCCAAGATATAATAATTAAAGTGTTATGTAAAGACTGAAAATAGTTATAAATATGATTTTTGTGTGTGAGCACAAAAGCACGTATGTTCATTTCTCATGCATTTTATACTATATTTTTAAACTCTAATGCATTCAAATTCCAGTTGAATAAGCCATTTTATAATAGCATCCTGAAATAAATCATTGAACCATTATTGTTTCTGGAGGAAATATTTTATAATTGAAATATGCTCCCCCTTAGGGTATATACCAAATTAAATCACATGATGATATAATCCCCAAGGAAGTAAATCATAATTAAATAGTGTTTAAAATGCAGGATAGTTTAGGGTAAAATTCTCCCTTGGAAATCTAAAATAATTCTTGATTCTAAGGAAAAAATCACACAAATTATTTTCACCAACTAAAGTAACAGCTACCTCCTACTGAAAGATTATTTACAAGAGTGTTTTTCTCCATATTAATTTATCTAACATCAACTTTGAACTGATCTCAGAATTAAAAGCACAGCCATCCATTTTTAAATGCCAGACCTATCAGACTTGGAGGGACAAAGCGATGAGAAGTAGTGTATATTTTCGTAGTTTTGCTTATAGTAGAAGATGAAGAAGCTTTAGAGATTTCATCCTATAAGTCATGTTTTTCCAATTTTGAAAGTCACGAGAAAAAGAAGAAAATTAGAGTTTGGGGAGGAGCAGCTACTTCCTGCCATCTGAGGATTCTTGTTCTTGCTTCCATTGTTGCTGTCAGTCACTACGTTGTCTTCAACTCTGTGACCCCATGAACTGCCGCACACCAGGCTTCCCTGTCCTTCACTATCTCCCTGAGTTTGCTCAAACTCATGTCCTTTGAGTCAGTGATGCCACCCAACCATTTCATCCTCTGTTGCCCCCTTCTCCTCTGGCCCTCAGTCTTGTTTCCATACTTGTCAAGCAAGAGCCATATACCTGAAAAAAACTCCTAAGAATGACCAACCAAAGTCCTGGTCAGACCTGAAGCTAAGTCTTCTCTATCATGACTGTTCTAAAGAAAACCAATATATACTGTATGTAGCAATTTTTAAAAATTTTCAACAGAGCAAAAAGCAAACAGGGCAGCAGGAAAAGCAATGTGCTTCTGTTCCAGAAATATAAGAAGGGATACACCCAACTATGCTATTAAATCTCTGTGGCACATTTACTTTTATGTATTAAAACCCAAATTATGAAAGATATTGGTTACATATTCTGCAACCACAGTATTGAATTTTGTTCCAGATATAAAGCTAAACTTTTCTTGTTGTTGAACTGGTCTATCTCAGACTTAAGATTTGAAGCAAAGTGGATTTCATAGGATTCGTATCAATTTCTCTTGCTGTTGTATTTTTTAAAGCTTTAGTAAAGTTGAAAATGGACACAAGAGATAGGTCAGGAAAATACACCTTGAGCTTACACAGACGTGAGGGGAAATCCATTACTTTTTGAAGTTATTGAAACTTCTTGTTAAATCATACTTGGTTTTGAGGGAAAAAAGAACCATAACAAATTTCAATTACCACCCCCCCAACAAATTGGGAAATGGGTCAAGAAAAAATATTGTTTTATCTTAAATAGTCTCTGTTTTTGAAAATTAATATCTTCCATTTAGAGTTTTACCTGTTACTTTTCCTTCTCCTTTGAAATGGGCCAAATCATTATCATTACGTTAGCTGGGCTTAAAACGCCACCTACGTAGTAACTTTTCTTTAGCAGTAATGCAAAAGAGCTATGGAACAGTTGGAGGGTATTTTATTTTAACAACAACACAAGTGTGCTGATAATCTGGAGTATCAGGCCCATCTGTAAATTTCCCTAATTTGCTATGTCTTTCCCTACAACTCCCAATATTGTGATAATGCCACATGCTCACAAGTACCTGTGAGTGCCAGGGACAGGGAATAGCGCTCAAGAACAGACTTAGTTTCAGACATAGGGCTGTAAGTCTGTGGACTGGGGCACTGCCTCTGATTGACCCTTGGCTTAACTACGTCATAGAAGTTACTTGTGACTGGCCAGGAAGGTCACCCATTTAGATCATGGGTATCTAATCAGATTAACTGTAATCTATTTATTTCTTTCCCTGAAATATTGCTTCTAAATATATTTTTTCAAAAGAACTTAATAGACTAAAATTTGCTATCTGATTGGCTAACTCCAAGATACCAAGCCTGGAAGATTTTCTTTTCTTTTAATATAGCAATTTGAGTGTGTGTGTGTGTATGTGTGTGTGTGGGTTGCTCAGTCATGTCCAACTCTTTGTGACCACATGAACCATAGCCCACCAGGCTTCTCTGTCCATGGAATCCTCTAGGCAAGAATACTGGAGTGGGTAGCCATTTTAGAGATGAAGAAATGGAAATATTGTTTAAGTAACAGCAGTGAATGATTTTACCAGAATTTGTTGACTAACATGCAACATGCATGCATGCTCAGACCCTTCATGACCCTATGGATTGTAGCTTGCCAGGCTCCTCTGTCCATGAAGTTATTCAGTTAAGAATACTAGAGTGTGTTGCCATTTCCTCCTCCAGGGGATCTTCCTATCCCAGGGATTGAACCCCCATCTTCACATTGCCTCCCTTGACAGGCTGGTTTTTTACCACTGAGCCACCAGGAAAGCCCAGTTGACTAATAAGTAAGTGTAAATTAAAAGCAGAGCTTGCATCTCATGGTAATTTCTGATCAAAATATGAAGACTTTGCAATCAAGGATTCCAGTGCACTATCAACCCTGAGCATTTTAATAACTACTTGCCTTATTCTTTCAAGACCTCTTAAGGTGACCAAATAGCAATGTAGGGTGTAGACACTGTGTTAAACACTCAGATATTAGCACATATGGAGCAGTGGCCCAGTGGAAGAGAGTCTACATCTTTGTTACTTTCCTGGACTGTGCAATTCACACAGGAAGTAGGTCCTAAATGCAAAAATGAACAAATGCAATGAGTGTATTCAGTATTGCAGCTTTGTGATAAGAACCATCAAAACTTTTGTTAAAAATTAGGTACACTATATAAGAAGTCTTAGCTGTATGTCTAAGGTAGGGAAGGCAATAGTAATTCTTCTACTTACGTTATCATTCTAATATTTTAGAAATTATTTTCATTATCATTCATGTTGTCGTCATCACAGTGAAAAATACTTCTACTATTAAATAAATCAGATTATATGAAACATAAGTTCTTGGTCCAGATTCTGAAGTTTCTCTCATTTAGATTTACAACATCTTTGCAGTCTTAGTTTCAAAGGTCCCCACTAAGTATCACTGGACCAAGTTATCTTGAAAACCTAAGCCAGGCTCTCATTGGTTGTTCATATATTATTAGTACCAAATGCAATGTCTGATCTATTGTATTATGTTTTACCTAATCAAAATAAATTTCCTTCAAATAAGGCTGGCCTTCCTGCCATTCTATGAATGCATGTCTGTTCATTTTTAGTCATTTACTGGGAATGTGTGTCTGTCTTCATCTTGCTAACTTGTTCATTCTTTTTATAAAAATTCACTTTTAATAACAATTCCTTCCGCAATCCCCATTACTTTTCTACTTTTTAATCATTCACTCACCCAAACATATATTTGTCTAACTATTTACCCTCTGCCAGTCCAAGTTCAATACTAGATATTAGTTCCACACTTGAGCTTAGGTTTATTTGACCCAATTTAATACTTTATCATAGTTTATTGTCTTGACTACTAGTATTCAGTATATATTGGTTTTCATCAATGAATAGATTATAAAGAACCTCAGGTTAGGGAACAGGGCCCTGGTTTTATTTACCCACCAGCTCTGGCAACTTAACTCACTATTGAAAAAAGGAAATGTTCAATCAGATTGTTTATTGATTGAATTACCTTTTAAATTCTAGGAACATATTTAGAAGTTTATCACATTTCAAAAACAGCTTCAAATTCGGACACTTATTTGACCCTCCTATTAATTTCCATATTTACTTTCATGTTTCTCTGCTAGTTTCACTAGCTTTGAGGTTCGGAATCTTGCCAGCATCTGGATTTCCCACCTTTGGTAACCCTCATTAATCTTTGTGATCATGGTCCTACCATTTACTAAAAGCACCCAGATTACACCACAATTATTAGGAACAGTCATTGGAAACTGGAGTTTCTAACTTTGTCTCCCTTCATTTGCAAGTCCTTAACAGCTTAAACATGCAATTACTTTCAGGGTAGCAGCAGGAAAAGATCAAATAATAAAAGAGGAAATGCACAGGTGATCAGAGAGGAATATTTGTATTTCTAGACTCAGATTCAGACCTTAGATAAAGGTCTATGGGAAAGATGCTGCTACCATCCCAGACTGTGCTGCCCTTTCTCCCCAAAGTTGAAGCCTTTTTGGAGACCACCTTTGTCCTGACATTGACAGTCAAAGATGCAATAGAGATATGAGAAGGTGGGTACCGTATGAAAGAGCCCAGCTGTGATGAAAGGACCGATGCATACTTGCTTTCCTTTTTCTTCATTCTAGCCAGTGGCTAGTGACCGCTGCAGCTCTTATTTACTTTCGTAATGTTTTCAAAGGTGACAATGGGTTAAGGGCAGACTTTCAGAAAGAGGACTCCAGTATTTAAGTCTGGTGCTCCTAATTCTGGTCAGGATTAGTTCTGGGAAGTGAAGGCAATCGGCAAGTAATCTCAATCATGATTAGCTTCAAACAGAATCTAAAATCTAGCCAAAGTTTGCACTGATTTTTTTTTTTTCTGGCAAGTTAGGACATTTTTTTCCTAAGTTTGTTCAGCAATTTCCTTTATCTTAAGAAAGATTCAATTGTGGAAAAATCACAGCCAATAAGGGAGAAGATGAATTTTAGAGGTAAGATAATGGTTGGGGGAGTTGTAAGAGGCACTCAAGATTGAAGAATTTGAACACAACAGATGTAATGTCTGTTAGGTAACATCTCCATATTCACATTTATTTCAAGTGAATTAAATTAGCTTGCTTGACAAAATGTATAATCTTCCAGTGTTCACCAGAGTGCCATGAAAAGTGAAGATTTCTCTTCCAATGTAAGAATTATAGTATGTTATTTATTGAGGATAGTGTTAGGATTATTAAGCTTTTATTCAATCAATTTTTATTATGAGATTTTATGACTCATGATAAAATATTTAAATGGTAAAAATAAACATAAACATGGTCTTCTCCATTTGATCAGAACCATTTACAAGAAAAAAGCATTTTTTTAATATGTAGTTTTAGAAACATTCTTTGCATATGTAAGTGTATATATAAGTTCGTATTTTTCTTACACAAATGGAATCATGACATCCTCAAAGTTTTGCGATTTGGCTTCTGATAAAATATGTCTTAAATTTCTTTCTTTTTAAGTAGATATAGGGCTATAGATCTACATTAAATTACCTATTAGGCTGCATAATATTCCACTTGATGTATACTGTATTATAATGAACATGAATTAACATATTATCTATGCCCACTTATATGAGTAAGCCTGTAGGATAAATTTTTAAAAGTGAAATTTCTAGGCCAAAAGGACACAGATTGTTTTTCGAGGGTACCTTAATAATAAATGACATTTTTTGGGGGGTGTATCTATTTCTTTTTATATAATAAAAAGACAAAATATGTTATTTTGTAATATGTATAAATATGTTAATTCTTTTAGAGGTGTTCATTTTATCTATATTATTAAACGAGGTAGTACCATAGTAAAGTAACCACTATAATATCCCATCTAAGGTAGCATTCAAAATATATGTTTTTAATTCCATCTTATAACTGCAGAGAATAATGGAGGGGGAAAATAGAACCACTAGTAAAAATAACCATCTCTTCTTGAGAACACAAATTATTTGCAGTGGAAAGTGATATTCAGCTTTGAAGGGTAATGCTCTTTTTCAGTCAGAGGAAGACAACTGTCTTTACTCTTTTAAAGTATATAAAAGCTTCTCTTTCCAGCTATCTTTCTTAAGGGATGGATATGAGGTCAAATCCAAGATACAACAAGGAAGACGTCTTACTGTGGAAAAACAAAGTTAGAAGCTAGTCCTGAGTGGAGAGGAGGCAGTGTGAGTCAAGGTACCTTAGGTGACTCAGCTGAATCCCTTGTCAAGAGTGGGGTTTATAAGTTCCTAGATTTGGCTTCAGTCAACCAGGAGGAAGCAGTCCCAGCTCTGTTGCAAGAAAAGGTTCTGTCCTTGACTGAGTCATAGAAGTGGTGTGAAAAAAGGTAGTCACTCAGTTGTGTATGACTCTTTGTGATCCCATGGACTGTAGTCCGTCAGGCTCCTCTGTCCATGGGACTTTGCAGGCAAGAATACTGGACGGGGTAGCCATTCCCTTCTTCAGAGGACCTTCCTGAGCCAGGGATCGAACCTCGATCTCCTGCACTGCAGGCAGATTCTTTACCATCTGAGCCACCAGGGAGGCCCTTCTGAATGTGGCCCTTGGTAAAGAGGGCTTCCTTATTTTCCCTTACCATGGAAAAGATGGGGCTCTCATCCTGGGAGGGCAGGAAGAGAGGTATAAGAAAACTTGCCTTGATATTGTACACTAGAAGGGACCTTGGCAGTGGTGACAATAACCTGAAGTAGAAGCAACTGAAACCAGGAAGAAAGGATTCTTCGTACAGGGGCTGTGCACTTGACAGTGATAGCAGGAAGGGGAGATCTTGGGCTTCTACGACTTGCTAGGAGTAGAATGTCCTAGGATACTGGGAGCCAGCCTTGGGTAAAGAGGGAATCAAGTAGCCATCTTGCTTGAAGTTTATCTTATAAGGTATGCTACGGCGAGGCTTCCCCAGGTTGCTCAGTGGTAAATAACCCGCCTGCCAATGCAAGAGCCTTGAGTCTGATCCCTGAGTTGGGAAGATCCCCTGGAGAAGGAAATGAAGCCTACTCCAGTATTCTTGCCTGCAAAATTCCATGGACAGAGGAGCCTGTTGGGCTACAGTCCATGGGGTCAGAAAAGAGTCAGACATGACTTAGCAACTAAACAATAAAATGCTACTGTGAGTGCCCCATCTAGCATTTGCACTGCTGGGGAGACACTATTGGTTTCATTGTCATTGGTGAAAAATTACATATAGATTTCTCTGTCTAGACTGGTGGGTTGGAAATATTTTATATGTACTACATACATATATTTATTACACTACCCTGAAACATCTTTGTCAACCATGGTTTTAAAAAGTTCACATATAAAAAATCCAAACTCTTTATATGCAGTGGTTCAAGTGTTTGTTCTTAAGCAAGAGAACACAAATAATGCCGTCAGCCTTTTCTCTTCCCAGTACACTATATGGGTAAAGAGAATTCTTTTTAGGTAAAAGAAAACCTGTTCCTATGGCCAGAAGCCTAGGTCCAGGAAAGTGTGTCTTTCTGTGTACATTCATTTATAAAGGATGGATTGAGCCTTGTGAAAATAAAAGAAGGGCAAATAAGATGTCAAAAAAACATTTACTATTACGCAAAATTAAGTCCATCATTAAGGGACAAAACTTGCCACTAGTGAAAATGGGCAGTCTGGTTCAGAATGATTGATCAGTAATAATAAAAATATATCTCTACAATGAATTTTCACAATTTTTTTCCTCTCTCAGCAGAATTAGTTTGTTTTTTTGTTTTTTTTTTCATTTTGGGTGTTTTACTATTCTACTTCTTGGGATTTACTTTTTATGATCATAAACTTTTAGAAACTAGTACCTTAGTGAGTTTGGGGTCTCTGACTTTTTGCTTTACCTTGTTTCTTCTTTCTGTTTTAAATTTCTTAATCTAAGTAGGTTCACACAGCCCTCCAATCAACCAGCAATAGGTTCAAATATAATTATGACAAATGCAGGGGCTGGAAACCCTGCCTAGCAATTGACTTTGAAAGAGACTTAAAGCTTCTTATAGAATTAAGCCCATTGTAATGGAGCATGTACTGTAATACCAACTCCCTAACTGTCCACTTCAATGCAGAATTGCAAGAACTTGCTTTTAATAAAAATGTGTTTTTTCTCATTATATCAAAACTTCCTTGATAAGCAGTCCTCCACCTTACCCCATATTGCAGAGAAATTCCAGTCGTTACTCTGTAGAGTTTTCATCTCACCCAGGTAAATCATAGCTTTCTGCATTTCAGCATTTAACTCTCCATACAGGCAAAGACTACTGGATCTCCAGTGGGATAGCTATACAAACATTTCCCTGCCAGAAAGAGGCCTCATCATCATCGACTGTGAATAGACAAAGCTCCCTCCCACTCTCACTTTTGAAAGCATGTAAACTCTGTCTTTATTTAAATATGTTGTCATTTGCATGGCATGCCAAATCTAAAGTGATAGAAAAAAATTCCAAATTATTCCAGTGGTTCTTTGTATTGTTACCTCCTTCATGCTCAGAGGCTGCAAAGCACCTTTCTTATACAAACAGATTTTTCTTTTTGTCTACCTAATAGTCCATAGTTTACTTTTTTTTTTCCCTTCCAAATTAGTTATTAATGGAACACTTCCAGAATCTCCAAAATTTTAAAATCTCTATCTACACATTGTCCTTTTCCCTTTGAGTATAGAGATGTGCTTGTTAAAGGAGGCTGTCATAAGGGGATGGGACAAGGTTTCAGGGGAGGTCGCTTGGGGGTCTTGTTTTGTATCTTTCTATGTATAGTGGAAATGAATGAGAAAGGAGATTTGTACTCACAAGATGAAAAATATTACCGTTTATTTTTTTTAAAACCTATTCTCTAGGTGCTTGTTCACAGAAAGTGAAACACCTAGAATTCGTGTAATAAAGTATCTGTCTTTCTCAAAGGCCATCTTAGAAGGTAAGCCACTACGAGTGCCTCAAGGACCTCGCTATAATACAATTGCAGTTGTAACACACCCTGTGCTCACATGTCTCTGCTTGGTTGACTGTCTGGGCCCCATACTGGGATCTGTCAACAAGATCCCTGAGGATCTGAGCCAACTATAATTTCATATAGTAAGGCTGCAGAGAAACAGAACATTTTCTTTGCTTGCACTGTGTAGAAAATATCAGCTTGTTTTCTTTAACTGTTCTATTTATTTCACAGTCAGTCTCGGAAAGTGGGCTGGCTTCTTGCTACTCCCACATAATATAAGAGCTTGTTTCCATTGAGCAGAGAAAATTGACTAAGATCCATGGTTAGTTGACAGATGGATTCTGTCTCACTGCCAGAGACATAAAATTACAGGTGACACCTGATATATGATAATAAAGAGTCCCCATCCAGGAATCAGCCCTTGGTCTTTATTTTTGTGATGTCATCAGCATGCAGGTGGCTTACCTGAGATTCTGAATAAAATACTGAGCCTTGTCAGGATCTCCCTGGACAACTTTTATCTTCTCATCTGTGTGATCTCCTGTTTGACGAGTTTGGACTACAGCCACTTTCAGTTCTGTCTTGGTTTTCAAAAAGTTATCAGAAGGTTGTCTGTGGTCCTGTTTATCATGCTCTGTCCTTTGTCTTCAAAAAATCTAAAGTCAGTGAGACAGTTCAATTATATCATTAATGGTAATAGCAATACCCATAGAAATAAATGTATATGTTTTATAAAAATAAAATCAGTAAGAAATATGAGGTGTAAAGAATACTCACATAATATCAGTCTGGATTTGGATTATTCATTGTGCTCAGATGACAAACTCTTGGTTTATTTTATAGGCTTGTTTCCTACAATTTGGTGACATATTAAAAATATGCCTGGGGAAGTGGTGCTTTTCCTGCAGCATCTGGGAAATAGGGCTGTTAAGATGTTTATTTCCACTCAGTTCAGCTACCTCTTTTTAAAAAATACAAGAAGTTCATTTAACTTGAGATCTCATAAGAAAACAATAAGCATACATACACACACACACATACAAAGATTAATTAAGAAATAAACTCTACCTCCCATAATAGAGTTATGCCATGAATTGTAAACAATTTGCTGAACAACTGTACTCTCTTAATATAAAATAACTGGCACTCTCGGAACACCCACAGCACCACAGGTGCTGTGGATCTAGGACCATTAGCTGGTTTAAAGCTCATGAATGCTAGCAAGTGGGCTTATTACTACCAATTCATCAATAAGGAAAGGGAAATACAGAAGTAAGGTACTCAAGTTTGCACAACTGTAAATAGAAGATCAAAATTAAGATCAAGCTTCACTGATTTCAAAGCAATGTTCCTAACATCAATATATTATACTGCTCATAAATGCTGTGTGGGTAGAACAAGAGTGGATTGAAGATGTTATGTTATAATCTCTCTTCACTACGATATGAGTGAATCCCTAGTCAGAGGCATTAAAGAAACATGTGGTCACAGTCCCTTTCTTCCATTATCATCCTATAATATTATTATCCACTTTTTGTCTTCTGTACCCCACGCCAGTCCATATCCTACACTGATTGGGTCAATTCCTTTCATCGGTGCTGATTTGTAGATAGCCAAGAAGTTAGTTCGGAGAAGGCAATGGCACCCCACTCCAGTACTCTTGCCTGGAAAATCCCATAGGCGGAGGAGCCTGGTAGGCTGCAGTCCATGGGATCCATAAGAGTCGGACACGACTGAGAGACTTCACTTTCACTTTTCACTTTCATGCATTGGAGAAGGAAATGGCATCCCACTCCAGTGTTCTTGCCTGGAGAATCCCAGTGAGGGGGAGCCTGGTGGGCTGCCGTCTATGGGGTCGCACAGAGTCAGACACGACTGAAGCGATTTAGCAGCAGCAAGAAGTTAGTTCTCCCTGATAATTGCTCAAAATTTATATATATTTAGAAATGTATCATTAAATCACTTATATAGTGATAATTACATTATTTGTTGTTTTAGAGTTTTGTTTTATTTTGTTTTCAGGGGATATTACTTAATATGTTGGTATGAATTTTGGAACTTAAAGCATTTCATTACTCCTAAGTGTGACATTTGTAAAACTGCTTACTTGTTGTAAGTATGCTTGTGTGTATGTGTGTGGGTGGATGCTTCTCTGTACGGAGGGACTTTTTTAAAATTTGCAGGATGTAGTATAAACTACTTTGGAAAAAAAAAAAATACAAAACAATTTCTGGATTGAGCACTGCAGCAGAAAATGTTTACTAACCTAAAAAAATTCTTCTTGCTTCATATGATTAAACATCTTGGTTAAAACAATTTATTTTAAATATTACTAAGTACATACATACAGAGACATATCTCATCTAAATATATACATAAAATGAAAATGTGTTGAAAATTTTTTCTATATTAAATTTAATGTCTTCCTAGCTTTCCTTCGAGAAGGAAATGGCAACCCACTCCAGTGTTCTTGCCAGGAGAATCCCAGGGATGGGGGAGCCTGGTGGGCTGCTGTCTATGGGATCACACAGAGTCGGACACGACTGAAGTGACTTAGCAACAGCAGCTTTCCTATATTTCACATGCTAATAGTGAACACATAAGATAACTTGAACAATTTTTATTTTAAGGTTACAAAATGATACATTATTTCAAATAATATTGAGAATGTGAAATGTCTTTTTGTCAATTTGTCATGCCAGCGTTTGGTACAATCATGACATGGGGACCAGCACTCTGACACATTTTTTGTTTGATTTGTATAAATAGCAATGAATTTGGAAAATTCAGTAATGATAAAAATTCAAAAGATTTTTTTCATATTTTTCTAGAAGCGAGTAAACAGAAATGTTTAGTAAGATGATACAGACAATGAGAATAATCCACCAATCATATGAAGCTGTGTCTTAATTATAGCATTTTTTACTTCACTAGGAGCAATACGCTACTGCATTTTATTTGTAGTCTCAATGAGACCATTCATGCTTAATAAATCTGGCATAAATTAGAGATATTGAATGTAATGTGAGAATTATAGTTTCCTATAATTGTCCCATAGTGGATTTAAGGATATATACAAGTAGAACCAGAAAATTCCCAAATGAGTTTTTAGTACATCCACATACCAAATAGCTTCATTATCCTCCATCTTCAAAATCAAGCTCTTTGCTTATTGTAATGTCCTTTTAGTCTCAACTGTAACTTGAACCCATAAGAGAAGCTCTTGGAGATGTGGGAAATGAGGCATGAAATGTATGAATCCAATGGTACAGCAGTAAATAATCTGCAAGTGAACCATATCATCTATTGTAAGGAAATCCAAATTTCTGAAAAAAAAAAAAAAAACCAAATAAATACTAGCATTGTACTTAGATATCTCCAAATATGTAAGGGAGGAGTTATTTCATCAAGAGAAAAACTTATGCTGATGTGTGGTTGCTAAAAAAGAGATGAAAAGTGTTCCTAGATGAAAGAAGTTAAAAATGGAAAATCTAAATAAAACTTTTGTACACAAGTAGGTCATCCTTGTCACAGGGACATGATAAATATCTTTACAACTATAACCAGTGTGTTCTCATCAGAAATAGAAACTATTCTATAGTGCCTGCTGAAATGAAGCATGATGTGTGTTGGCTAAGCATGAGATCTGATTTCCTTTCTAAGTGGAACACATTATATCACTTCCTAATGATTTTTCTTATCAGTTTGGTAAGTCATGAAATAGTCCCCAAAATAAAAATTTTATATTTCACACTGACTACCTTGATTCTGATTTAACACAACACTAAGAAACAACTAAGCTCATAAATGAGGATTAACCACAGACAACGTCCTTTAGATCCATCATATATATCTGTTGATAAACTTTAGCATTATCCCCCAGTGTGAGATTTGCAAAACTGAAAATTTATCAGAATCTCTACTGTGTGGCTAGTGATTCATGCCCAAATTATTTCAAACATTTTAATGATTAAATTTCAAATCATTAAAATGAGTGAAAGGAATAGAAATAGATACAAGTGAATTTTACTTAATTTAGAACTTCAGCTGTTATAAATAGAGCCCCAACTCAAAAATTTAATATGTGAGTTAAAAAGTAAAACACAGATGGGATGAACTACTTTAGAAAACTCCTTAAAAACAAATATGCATACGTTTTATTAGAAAATTGCAGTCTGATTTAATACACTTTATTTTAAATTTATATTTGGTAGTAATATCGGCTGGAGTACTGGAACAAGAAAATGAACAGTGAATATTCCTAGAAAAAGATAAAAAGTATATTATGTGATCTTATTTTACCTTATTCATTTTACATTTGTATGGAATATGAAAATTATGCAAATATCTTATTTTTACATTAAAACTATATGACTCCTCCTGCCTTTTATTAATACCACCATATATCGCTGTTCTGAAGATGACTACTAAAAATCTGTATTCTGCATAAATACATCTTAGATTATCAGAAAGTGAAAAAGTGTTAGCTGCTAAGTCAGGTTCAACTCTTTGCAACCTCATGGACTATCAGAAAGAGAATAATAATTTATACTGGATCCTTGAAGTCCAAGTTATACTCCCCTTATTCTTCAACCTTCAACAACAATAACAACAAACATTTGTATTTGATTCCTTTCCAACTTGCAAATAATCAGAACATAGGGTGAATAATTTTACTGTTTCTGTATGTGTCTACATAACCTTAATATTCCACTTATAAATCTTTTTTCTTTGTTTTTCTGTATCACTGGAACTTCATTCAGATTCTAAATCTTTAGAACATAGGAATCATCAGACAGTACAGCTTTAGCATCATGTAAGAAAACTCCATTTGTCTAAAACATTGAACAGCTTTTGTTGTTCAGTCCCTATGTCTGACTCTTTGTATCAGAAATTGACGGAGAAATTGGAAACACAAAAATTAATGAGATATAGTGCCTGTCCTTAAGATATTTACTTAATGGAACTATGTAGAAAGCTGTATATTTTCTTTCATTAAATGATACTGAATTCATAAAAATCTGAAAATCTCAGTAACTTACTGTATTTCTCACATTGACTATTGACTCTTGTGGCTATAGGTTAGCTATAGCTTTGCCCAGTCTATTTTTCATTCTGGTATTGAGATTGAAGGGGAAGCCCCTGTTTAGCACATGCCATTTTTCTAACATATGAAAAGAAAAGAATGACTTCTTTGTGACATATGGCACCTCCACCTAAATTAAAACAAGTCACATGGCCAAGCTTTATGTCACAAAACAAGAGAATATATATTTCTCCTAAGTTTCAGAGAAATGGGTAGGGATGAGAATCCTCTTTTAGAGTGGAGAAGAAAAAGCAAAAACATAATTTATACTGAATTAATTACAAAACAATGTGATGAATATGAGATGTTTGGATCACATAAATAGGTTCATTTAAACATAGCATTTGCTAGCAATAAGGGCAGGAGAAGTGATACTTGAGCTTAGACTTTTAGGTTGAGCAGGAGCTTGTCAAAGTGATAAAATGGGGAAGGTATCCTAGACAGAGGGTAAGGATGTCTGTTTGCAAAGACATAAAGGACAGAAAGTCTATATTGTTTAGGAAAAAGTGAGCTGCTTAGCACAGTTGTGGGATTAGATTCTCTGTGGTAATAGTGATCTCAGGCTAAATGTGATCTAAGGAGCTTTGTCCTTATATCTTAAGAAATAAAGTGCCACTAGAGTTTGATTTTTAACAGAGGAATATCTGTACAAAAACAATTTGGGGAAATTCAATTAATTTATACTCTAGGTTCTAAGATTCTCAGCGTGCAAAATGGGATTTGGGGACCAAATTATACATCCTATTCTTTACAGGCCTTGAGTTTTATAATTCTAAACTCTTTAAATTATGACTCAATGTGATTTTCAAGGTCAAGAAAAATGTTTTAAGATTTTACTTTCAAGATTTGCATTTTTCAAATCTCAAACTTGAGGTGAAATTTTTCTCTTTTCTCACATATGTGATCCATAATAATTATTAGAAAATGACTTACAAATCCTGATGCATAGTTAGAAATCTGAAGACAGAAAACAGATTTCAGAATTATTATATTTTGAATAGTACTGAGTCATTTTTCAAACAAAAGAAGTCAGAAAAATCCATGTAGCATAAATTTTCTCATATTATAGACCCATGTTTTTCAGTTTTTACTGTACACACAGTGAAATTTTTTATTTTTTTCTTCTAAATAGTGAGTACCTATACCATGAGATATGTGAAATATAAGTGAAAAGATTGAATTAAATAAACTCAAAACTAACTAGATTATACTGAAGTAACAAGCAATCCTCAAATATAAGTACTTTATAATACCCAAAACTCATTTTTAGCTCATGTAAAGACCACTTCAATTCCAAGTAGCTCTCAAGAGTAGCCACATGCATGAGTTTATTCAGCATTCCAAGTAGATTTAAATTTCTAAAACCTCTTATGAACCCATTTTCTTTCACTATCACCTTAGCAGAATGAAACATGGTAAGGAAAGTGGAATATCAGCAATTAAATGCTTCTTCCCACAAGTGATATATGTAATTTCTATCAACCATCATATCTATCCAAATTTCATTGTGCAAAGGAAATCATATGGCCTCTCCTAAATTCAAGGAGATGGGGACACAATTTGTTCCTAGTATGATCAAAGATAGAGATGAATAAGTTTGATGTTGGAGAGTTATAGTAATACCTACCATCTAATATAAACTGACCAAAAAATTAACATTTGTTTACAATATACCATGGGCCAGAACTAAGCTAGTGCCTTTCTCATTTGTTAATTTAGTAGAGGTTCACCAGAAAAAAAAAAAAAAAACAAAAACATATTGGTATATTGTCTCTGTTTTGCAAAAGCTGACAAATTGCGTGTAACATTACCAAACCTGTACCCAAACCTGGCCCCAAAAGATAGAAGGAATTTAACTCATGAATTTTTATTCCAAGTCCTGTGTTCTTTGTACACAGTCATGTTGCCTTTGAATGTTTCCACACACTTTTAAATAAAAGATTAATAAATATTATTCTATGTCTCTTCTTAAAAAGCCAAGAAGAAATTGTGTCTTGAGGTTAAAATTTTATTTTCTTTTCTTGAAAACAAGAATTATAATAACATATTAATGTAGTCATCTATCACAACTGATTTACATCTATCTGATTTACATGGAATTGAGGAAATCTCCCTATTTTGCTCAAACTTTTTGAGTGTTCTGAATTTTCTCTTTCAGAAGTTATAAACATCTGACTCCCTGGTTAAAAATTCATCATTTTTTTGTGTTTCATCCCTCAATGGCCATAGGAATGAAAAATGGAGCCCAGTTCAGCATAAAATGTGAATCTAGTTACATGAGCCTTTTTTTAAGCTCAATGATAAGTAAAGCGCATTCATACCCATTGAATATCTTATCTCAGTGTTTCAATGCAGTTAGGATGATGGTCTTGCAAGAGAGATTATTCAACATGGTCTATAGATTTTATTTTTAAGTTGAAAAAGTAGCCTGCAATGTGGCAAGGATAATGGTTCCTATATACTCTTGAAAGTAGTCAGTAGCTCTATAAAAAGGCCATGGAATTCATTGCCCCTTTCTCACCAAAATGACTATTATAGTTTTTTGAAACTTGAATTGACAATGGATTTAGTTTGCATATATTAATATTCACCCAAATTATCTATTTTGGATATTAAATAAATAAGTATAAGACTTGTGCATATGAACAAGCTCTTTCTGAGTTGTTGAAATTCTTGAATAAGTTCCATCAATTGTACCTTCCTTTTTCTACATGAGAATATGTCTAGGAGAGGTGAATAAGGAAAGATCATGCAAAAACCTTCTCATGCAGTAAAAATATTATTTCTTTACTTTAACATTGTGGAATATAATTTATATCAAATAAAAAGTTAGTAAATTGTTTCTGATTGTTTCAAAACCATTGGTCTTCTAGATATGCTATCACTAAAGACACTAAGAAACAAAAACATTCTTGTCAAGCATTATTATTAATATTAATCATGAGATGGGCCAAAATAGATAAAGAATTTTTAGGGTTGTAAATGTAAGATTTTAGCAAATTTTCAAATGGATCAGGTTTGGAGACTGTTGGCAGTTCACAGCTGATACGTGGAATTCAAGCTTAATATTTGATGCCATGTGTAGAATGTATTATAGTCTATATCTTCAGTGAAATTGGAGGATGAAGCTTCTTTGCAGACTGCTAACCACGAAATTAATCAATTAAAACAACACACAGAAAAAAACATTGATTCATGAAATGTTCATATAAAATACTATTTAAGGGACATTTATGTATACTAAGAAAATCGTTAATCATTCTCCTTGAATTGTTGGGATGTATGTATTGCTTTCACTTATTGTGTGTTAAGTAGTTACCAGGTATGATTTCTAATCTTCCCAGCAACTTTGGAAATTAACTGTTACTGTCGTCAGTTATGGATATTATTCAACTAAGGCTCAGAAATGTAAATTGCCACGCATATTGTTTGGGTAGAGCAGAGATTCAAACCTGCTTCTAAGTGATTCTAATGACCAAGTGTTTTCTGAAGCATCAGTCTGTTAAATAGCTAAGTTGTGTGGGCCAGTGACTTTGGCTGTATTTTAGAGCCTCCTATTCTTAGTTCCATTTTTCTCTCTACAAGTCTCTTGCACCTCTCTCCATTTATCTATTGTTATTGACTCTGACCTAATTTAGGCCCTCTTTATATTTTGCTTCAACTTCTTTAATTTATTCAGTTATGAACATATATTAAGTGTTTTAACAATTTACCCTATGTCATGTACTGAGAGTGAAAAGATGATGTGTTTTTCATAAATGGTCCAAAATTCTTTGATACTCTTCTCATTAAGAAGTAGGATCTATGTCACTTCTTCTTAAATTTAGACTCTGTAACTGCTTCATCCATAGAGTATACAAGTGACTCTATGCCTGTCCTAAGCTGGAGCTTAAGAAACTGGGAGCATCCACTTCTTGTCTGATGTGAGAAAGCTGCAGCCCCATAGAGAATCCATGACAGTCCTACCTAAAGTCCTATATCAATAGCAGCAGTCCCACAGACATGTAACTGACAAAGCCTTTGAAATGACTCCCATCGCTGGCTCTAGTCAAGAACCATCCTGTTGGCCGTAGTCTACCTCCAGAACCATTAAAGATAGTTAACAGAATAATAGCTGCTGTTTTAACCCACTAAAATTTAGGGTGACCTGTTATGCAGCCATAAATAACTGAAACTGATGACTAAAAGCCAATGTCTTCAGTTCATTTTAGTCACTTAGTTGTTTGACCCTTTGTGACCCCTTGGACTGCAGCACACCAGGCTTCCCTGTCTGTCACCAACTCCTTTAGCAGAAAATGAAGACATGGAAATAAAAGAAGTGAAATGGGAAGTTTTCATACATCAAAATGACCCCAGGAGAAAAACTATCATTTGTCCACAATAAATACATGGATTAGTTGATGGGTGGACATTTGAGGTAGGCATGTTTTGATCACATTATTGGGAAGGGGGTGCTATTTTATTGGTCCTTTTTCATTTTAGTTGGGAGGGGTCCTTCTCAGGTCCCATCCACTGCTACTAACATTGCTTTTAATACCACTTACACTCTCTTAAGTTATTTCTGTCTTATCCATTTGGTTTTCAAAGAAATTCTTACTTAGGAGAGACCTTAAAGTATCTGTTTTCTCTAAGCATTTTAATTCTCTTAGACTAGCAATGTGATGGACAGAAGGAGGAGTTGGGGAATTCTAGGAATGAGACCAGGTGCCACTGCAGAGAGGCCAGTGCCAGTGGAATTTCTCCAGATGGAGATTTATCTGAGAGTGAGGATATGCCACATTCTTTCAGACTGTTTTCAAAGTATCCCAATATCGATATCAAATAAATTTGAGGAAGTATTTATCATATAAAACTATCTCATATGACATTGCTATTTTCAGAAAAAGATTTGTGCTAATGGAAAACACAGAAAACAGTATTATATGTTCGTATGTAACTTCATAAAACTCTTAAATCAGAAGTTCAACATTTTCTTTTGTTCTCATTTCTCTGTCCCATCCAGATTGCTTTGCTGATTCAAAAATTAAAAATCACAGCATATATCAGATTAGCAACTAACTTTCCTGGCATGTCAAACAGCAGAAGTTTTGCTCTTCTAGCGAGCTCTGGGTTTTGTTTATTTTTTCATGATTGATTATTATTCTTGTAAAATATGAAAAATGCACAAAATAGATTAAATAATAAATGTTTAATTACATTTCAAGTTAAATGTAGATCTTGAAAACATAAACAAATTGGTAATTGTAGGTTATCTCACATTCTAGCTGAAAGCATCTAGACACATATTATATTCACATATTCATAAAAAAGTCACGTAATCTGAAAAGATGAAACTATCGAAAAATTCAAAGTAATAGTTTGTGTAATTATGTTGAATCAGAGAGGTCCTGTTACTTTGTTCATGGCTGAGGAAGAGACCTTATGTAATACTGAAATGAAACATTATTACCATCTCACTTACCCGTTCTTGGAATTGGTTTAGTGATTACTTCAACATCGACATCAGTGAAAAACATTTGACATCTGGCCTAGAAAATCAGACAGTAGACCACAGAGACTTTGATTAAAAAACTTCATGTAATTTTCTCCAATCAGTAACTTGGCCTGTTCTTTTATCAGAGTGAAGGTTGCTCTCATCACCTGCAAATTTGTCCTAAACCTTTAAACAAACAAGCATGAAACTTTTACATGAAAATCCCCTCCTGAAGGAATACTTACAGAGGAACTTGATGATTAGCTGTACTGATGATTTGATTTCTTCAGTGTGCAACAAGCCTGGAATTCTTTGTATATATATTTTTTATTCCAGTCGTGTGTATGCACATATTAACATGTGTGTGTGGTTAACCTTCATCTCATAAAGAATTTTGGGGAAAACTTTACACAAAGTCCTATTGCTTGCTGGGGAAAGAATAAATGACAGTTTCTTTCCCATCATCTGTGTGCCAGGAACTATTCTGAAGTCAGAAATCATACAAGCTGCTAGGGTTCTGTATGTTTAACCTCCTATAGAGCAGAGCCATTCCCATTACTGAGAAGAATGAACTCTTAGCAACACAACAATAAGAGATCCTGAAATGAACTGCATTGCAGTATCGCCATGAATTAAAGTCTCCATCAGAGGCAGTGGCTCTTGGCATCAGGGAGCAGGGGCTTCGATGAAGTCGAGCAAGGAACTCTGCAGTAATGAGCCATCCTGCTGCCTTTTCTCTTTGAAGACAATTTATATGATGAAACTTGATAATTAACTTATGTCCAGCAAACTAAATCCAATATATCTGTTTTCAGGTCAGAGGCAGTAGCTATAGTCTCCTGGGATGTGCTATCCCATCTACCAGTCCCTTGACAAGGAGGCAGTCCTTGCTAATGCAGTGTCGCAGTAAATTTGCTTATCTCTTAAGAACAAGGAGGTGTGCTGTAAAATATGTACTATCAAAACATTCATAATAAAATCCTAATAAAATTAGAAAGTTGAAATAAAAAGAAATCATGGTCTTCAATTGTATGTCCTGAAATTACCTTCAATGATGGCTGATATGTTATAGATGCGGTGGCTATTGTGTATGTGTATATATAGATATGTATATATCCACTTTAGCCCATGAGCACGATTGGTTTCCCAGGTTCAGTTTAGAATGAAAGAAGACAGTATGATGAAGTAAAAACTAACTTCTCCCAATTCTACAACTTTATCTTTCATGGTTTACAAATTGTCATTACACTGCTATACCCTGGAGAATATGAAATCTACTCAATGATTAGAGACACAGCCCCCAAAAAAGCATTTTCTTCTTAATACTACCTGAAATAGCAATGTGAAAAAAAACATAGAAGGTGAAAAAAGGAAACACTTGGATCATTTTTCAAAATGTCAATGTTTTATTTAAACCTGCCTGGGGCTGATCTTTGCACTCAATCCATGTACATGGCATGGTATTGGAATTACAACTCTCGGATGGAAAGAAATAAGAAGTACAAGGCAGATTTTGCATCACAAGTTGTGACTGTTTCTTGATACATGCTTACAACAATCATTTATTGGTCCATTGGCCTACGTCCTCATGAAATCAGATTGCATTTTTGGAAATCAGGCAGAGAAATAAAATCTGCTCTCAGAGATGAATATCTATTGGGAAACACTTTCATTATGTGACTACTATAAGAGGTATTCTGCTGGAAAAAAGTGATTTGTTCCATGGGAAAATGCATCTAGAGGAAATTGATATTTAGTTACTCATATCAGACATGCTTATAAAAAAAGAGAGATTCTAGGTTTTTATCTTTTAAAAACATTATAGTATTAATCTTTCTAGATGCATTTATTTGTAAAATGATAGACTATAGGAAGCATAAAACTATGGCTCACAATTTCTGCCTTTTAAATATAAAATTTATTCCAGGTAAATGATTTAACTCCTTTTTTAAAAATTTCACCTTAACCCATTTATACCTTCCTGTGTGCTCTGTCACTAAGTTGTGTTTGACTCTTTGCAACCCTCTGGACTGCAACACACCAGGCTTTTCTACTATCTCTGTCTTCTGTTGTCTCCTGGAGTTTGCTCAAATTCATTTCCATTGAGTCAGTGATGCTATCTGACCATTTCATCCTCTTCTGCCCACCTGTCTTTTTGCCTTCAATCTTTCCCAGCAACAGGGTCTTTTTTAATGAATCAACTCTTCATATCAAAGTATTGGAGCTTCAGCATCAATCCTTCCAATGAATATTCAGGATTGATTTCCTTTAAGATTGACTTTGCCAGTCTCTTTACCTTTAAATGATGTGCTTTATCAAATCATACATTTAATAGTTATGAGTCCTCAGGCCTACATAAAGCCTTATATTTTACATTATGCTTTGAAATTATCTATGTGACCAAATGCATTGCTTATGAAATCTCCTGATGTACAAAGATAATAAATCATATTTCTTATTATTTTAAAATTTTCAAATAAAATATAGCTACTTTTATTAAAAGTAGCTGAATTTATAAAACAATTTCTGTCTAGGTTATAAAGCTCCATGAGGGCAAAGATCTTTGTTTTGCTCTCAAATGTATTCTTAGCACCTAGAATAGTGTCTGGCATATATTAGGTACTCAAAAAATATTCTCAATGAATGAATGAATTATGATAAAGATAACCAGCACTCCCTATAAAGCAGGCCCTTGAAATGATAATGACTTGCCAATTTAAGGTGACTGTAATAGTGATTGTGGAGGCCAGTCCTTAATTTGACCTACAATCCCTTGGGGACAGGCTGGCTCACGACTGTCAGTTGTCTGCTTTATTTATATGTCCTGAGATATATATATAGCCAAAATTTTTGGAAAGGTTTGCAACATCGTACATAGTCAAATATAATAAATTTTGTGGTAAAGAAAATTGGAGGAAATGAGAATTCAGAGAAACATAAGTTCTTTGGAGCTTGGAGAACTCATCTAGTTAACAAGGCTTCATCTTTGCTCAGTATTTTCCAGGGGCCAGACTCTGTGCATGCAGTGAACACATGGGTAGTGACTCACATATGTGTATGTGTTGATCACTCAGTCATGTCCGACTCTTTGTGACCCCTTGGACTGGAAACCACCAGGCTTCTCTATCCATGGAATTCTCCAGGCAAGATTACTGGAGTGGGTTGCCATTCCCTTCTCCAAGTGACTCACATGCAAGGCTACAATTACAATCCTGCCCCTATTGTAGTGGTGAAATGATAATGGTTACAACAAACTGTTAGGGTATCAGAAGAGGCCTTCCAGGGAAGATGACATCTGAGGGGGAAGTCTAGCGGACTATAAAGAGGAATAGGCCAAAATGGGCAGTGAAAGTCACTCAGTCATGTCCAACTCTTTGCAACCCCATGGACTACACAGTTCATGGAATTCTCCAGGCCAGAATACTGGAGTGGGTAGCTGTTTCCTTTTCCAGGATCTTCCCAACTAAGGGATGGAACCCAGGTCTCCTGCATTGCAGATGGATTCTTTACCAGCTGAGCCACCAGGGAAGCCCCCAATGGGCAGGGTACTTGGAATAACAACATTCCTTGAAACCAAAAAACAGGAAGCTTTCAGAGAATTAGCACTGGGATCTTGAAAGACTGATGTCCCAGTAGAAGAAATTGTGCATTAATTAGGATGTTTATTTCTGTTAAAAAGGAACCCCAAAATTCATTGGCTTGAACAAGATAAACGTTTATTATTTCATGCAACAATCTGAGTTTAAACAGTTGAGGGCTTATACATTTATCTCATTGGGCAGATCCAGGTCCTTTCTATCTGAGCAACACTCAGCCATACCCAGCACATGGCTTTCATCTCATGCTTTAAAACAGCTGCTTCAGTTCCTGCCATTATCTGTGTATTCCATTTAATAGAAAGGAAAAAGGGAAAGTAGAAAGCATAACTCCTCTATAATATACATCGATGCTCTTTATTCATCCTCATTGTTATTAATGCCAAGTGAAAATACTTCTGCTTACTTCAGTTCAGTTTCATATTTTCCCTTCTGCTGCTGCTGCTGCTAAGTTGCTTCAGTTGTGTCCGACTCTGTACAACCCCATAGACGGCAGCCCACCAGGCTCCCCCATCCCTGGGATTCTTTAGGCAAGAACATCCCTTCAGCACCAGCAAAAAGGCCTGGGAAATTAGCTGCTATTGCTTCCCTGGTGGCTCAGATGGTAAAGAATCTGCCTGCCAGTGCAGGAGACATGAGTTCGACCTCTGAATGGGGAAGATACCTTGGAGAAGAAATGGCAACCCACTCCAGTATTCTTGCCTGGAAAATCCCATAAGGGAGGAGTCTGGAGGGCTACAGTCCATGGGGTCACAAAGAGTCAGACAACTCACGACTAAGCGTGCACGCACACATGGATTCAGAAAACAGGGAACTGGAACTCTTGAATCACTTTCAGATTTTCATAGACATCATTCTTCTTTTGCATCACATTCTCCAGAGGGGTGAGATGAGAACTGTGCATTAGGAGAAAATCTATGGCTGAAAGGTGCTACCTCAATGAGGATTACTGTTATTTATGGATCGAGGTCTTAAGTTGTAGCTCATTACTTCCAACCTGATCCAGCTTCATGATAGCTAAGAAAGGGACTCCAGATGGGCTCCCATCATCTCCCCTGCCCCTTTAAGCCACACACAGGGAAGCCTGACCACAGAACAGGCAAGCTGACAGCCTCCTGTGGCACACTCCTGCTCTCGTGTTTTAGCTGACTGACAACATCACGTTAACAAGAGGCATCTTGATGCTGCCAGTATAGCTCAGCTAAGAAGATCTCTCTTCTTGCCTGTCTGGCATTTTATCAAGAAAATCACCAGCTAATTATGATTCCAGGGTCTTTATTATCAGATGATGTGTGAAATAGGGAGACACAATATGACTTATGTATACTGGGTTGAGCTTTTCAGTTGGGGAAGTTCAAACCAGAATTGATGTGTTTTCTGTCTGGAATGTATGTGAGGTAGAAGTCAAAGAAGGAAAAGACCTGGGAAATATTCTAATGACATCGACACCTTTATTCTTTCAGATATCACTTTCACATGTTCTGAAGGAAGAGGGAGTTTTGCCACAATGAGTCGAACTTAAGGGAACTGTTGCTAAGGCTAGGCGCATTGCACAACAATTCCTTGCTACCTTAGCTATTTCCTTTCTTCTTAATGACATAGTCATCCCAAAGAAGAAATTAAATGGAAATTTCTCCAGCTTTCAAACTAAGTTGAAAATCACAGTAACATCTTTTCTATAAAACAAAAGATGAGCCATTTTGTCTCATATGTTTTTGCCTCCTCTCCCCAAATCAGGCAGAAATATTAAAAAGTAGATAAGTTATACATCAGAAAGAAATAATTTCTTACCTTTAACATTACTTAAGAAGTATTTACACTTAACTGTAGAACGTTAACATCTTTAGTAGAAGTCAGCTTATGTTCTGCTTAAGAATAAAATAGTTATATAAATTAGTGATAGGAAAATTATAAATTGATTTCAAATATTAATTTAGTAGTTTTGGTTGTCTTAGGGGCTTTCCTGGTGGCTCAGACAGTAAGGAATCTGCCTGCAATGCAGGAAACCTGAGTTCATTTCCTGGGCCAGGAAGATCCCCTTGAACATGGAATGGCAACCCACACCAATGTTCTAGACTGGTGAATTCCATGGACAGAGAAGCCTGGTGGGCTACAGTCCATGGAATCTCAAAAGAGTTGGACACAACTGAGTGATCAGCATACATACACACTGTCTTAGAGAGCCCATCTCTATAGTTCAATGCTTGTCATTTACATCATGTATTTGGTTTTCTCTTTTTTCCAGGCTCTCACTGTTTGTCCTAGAAGAATATATAGGGAACCCCAAAATAGACAGTAATCACATAATTATGTGTCTTCAAATTTCAGAGGACCATGGATTCAGGAGAGTCAGGGAGGCTCTAGAAAGTGGCAGCCAATGAGAACTCAACACTTGGAAACACGTGAGGGACCTGACTATAGTCCCGACTATGCTGCTGCTTGAGAGTCCCTTGGACTGCAAGGAGATCCAACCAGTCCATCCTAAAGGAGATCAGTCCTGGGTGTTCTTTGGAAGGACTGGTGCTGAAGCTGAAACTCCAATACTTTGGCCACCTCATGTGAAGAGTTGACTCACTGGAAAAGACCCTGATACTGGGAGGGATTGGGGACAGGAGAAGAAGGGGACAACAGAGGATGAGGTGGTTGGATGGCATCACCGACTCAATGGACATGTGTTTGGGTGGACTCCAGAAGTTGGTGATGGACAGGGAGGCCTGGCGTGCTGTGGTTCATGGAGTTGCAGAGTTGCACACGACTGAGTGACTGAACTAAACTGAACTGAATGCTGCTGCTGCTGCTAAGTTGTTTCAATCATGTCCGACTCTGTGTGACCCCCATAGATGGCAGCCCGCCAGGCTACTCTGTCCCTGGAATTCCCCAGGCAAGAATGCTGGAATGGGTTGCCATTTCCTTCTCCTGTCCAGACTACAGTAAGTGTGTTATTCTCCTTGCTATCAGCAGAGAAAGTGTCATTAATGGACACCCAATTTTTCAAAAATCAGGTCCTTGTGCAGAAACCAACTTGAGCATAGAAATAGATGAGGGAGAACTGTGTACATAAATTGAAGGTACTGTTAGAGCCAACTGGTGGATCTAGCAACCAAGTATGCATGGTTGCTGACATTTTTGCTTTTTCCTGCCTTTGAGCCTGAAAAGGGTCAGAATCTGAGTCATGAAAGTTAACTGGTCACAGCACAGGGATGACAAAGGTGCTTTATTAGAGGAGGTGGCCGCAAGCACACCTCTCATTTCCACTTGCATCCTTGATGCTTTCTACTCCCAGGGCATGCCAGTCTTTGCTTCTGTAGTGGCCATCTGAAGTTGGAACTTGAAATTAATATATCTCAAGAAGAGGAGCTGCTTACCAAAGATTCTTAACAAGGGTAAGGTGTTTGTCCTGAAACCTTGAATTGCCAAATTCGTAACACCACTGTGACCTAAGGGTTGTATAAGAATCACTTTCATAAACCATCAGGTTTTATCTTTATGAGATTTGCAGGTTGACAATGCTGAATAAACTATTGATTTGTGTGGATACAGGGACTTTGGGTAGTTTATGAAACTCAATTGTAAGCTAAGTTAATTTACGTAATACACCTTGAAGTGGAGAACACATCAAGCCTTCAAATGTTGGAGAAATCTGTTTTCTCCTTGCCCTCCTTGAATTAGTTTGACCAGCCAAATACAAGTGTGTGAGGAATGCAAAGAAACTGAACTGAGGGTGTCAGCCTCTTCTATTATCAAAAGTTCCCTGCTGCTGCTGCTGCTGCTACGAAGTCGCTTCAGTCATGTCCAACTCTGTGCGATCTCATAAATGGCAGCCCACCTGGCTCCCCCGTCCCTGGGATTCTCCAGGTAAGAACACTGGAGTGGGTTGCCTTCTCCAATGCATGAAAGTGAAAAGTGAAAGTGGAGTCGCTTAGTCATGTCTGACTCTTTACAGCCTCATGGACTGCAGCCTACCAGGCTCCTCTGCCCATGGGATTCTCCAGACAAGAGTACTGAAGTGGGGTGCCATTGCTTTTTCTGGGTCCACCCTCTACCTGTCATCATTGATGTGCAAAAATATTTCAATTAATAATTTAACTAATCATGGTAACGAGATATTGCCTTGCTAAAATATGGGGCACAGAAATAATTAGGAAGAAGTCTATAAAGGTAGGCAGTGGAAAAGCACAATAGAAAGTAATCACAACTTTTTGCAGAAAATAAGGAACAGAGTATATCCTTATGGTATGATAATATGAAGAATACTATCCATATACTTTGAGTGTGATTAGAAATGATATAAATACATATGATTGTATAGCTAGAAGTACAATTTGATAATGTGAAGTTTTGTTCTTTATGCTCATTTCTCCTACAATGCTGGTGGAAAAACAAATGGTGTAGCGCTTTAGAAAAATTTCTTATAAAACTAAACACTTATAGGTATTTATGAGTCAATAGTGCCACTTATAGGTATTTACCCCTGAAAATAGAAACATATGTCCCCACAAAGATATCTACATTAATATTCATAAAAGTTTTTTTACAAAATCCTAAACTTTCCAGAATAATCCAGAAGTCCATCAATGGATGAATGAATAAAAGTACTATGATACATCCATAGAATAGATTACTACTAAGCAATAGAAGGAGAAGGCAATGGCACCCCACTCCTATACTCTTGCCTGGAAAATCCCATGGGCGGAGGAGCCTGGTGGGCTGCGGTCCATGGTGTCGTAAGAGTCACACACGACTGAGCAACTTCACTTTCACTTTTCACTTTCATGCATTGGAGAAGGACATGGCAACCCACTCCAGTGTTCTTGCCTGCAGAATCCCAAGGACAGGGGAGCCTGGTGGGCTGCCGTCTATGGGGTCCCACAGAGTCGGACACGACTGAAGTGACTTAGCAGCAGCAGCAGTAGCAGCAAGCAATAGAAAGCAACAAATTAGTAACACAGGAACCACATGGATGAATAGCAAAATAATTTTGCTATGCAAAAGAAGTCAAACAAGAAAGGTTTTATACCATATGATTACTTATATGACAGTCTCAAACAGTAGCTTTATCTATAGATTTTAGTGCCACAGAGCTTCTGTTATCAATTCCTTTGAAAAAAAGTATCGAAAGTAAAGCTTACTATAAATTTGAACATTTAGTAAGGTCAAAATATGTGGTAAACTAACCAAATACACATCTACATTCCAAATACTTTTTAAAAATAATTTTATTCATTTATTTATTTATTTTTGGCTCTGCTGGGTCATTGCTGCTGCATGGCCTGTTTTCCAGTTGAGAGAGAAGGCTGTTCTCTAGTAGCGGTGCGATAGCTTACTGCGGTGGCCTCCTGCTGCAGAGCACAGACTCTAGGTCACGTGGGCCTCAGTAGTCGTGCACGTGGGCCCCCAGGCTCTAGAGCCCAGTTTCAATATTTGTAGCGCACAGGCTTAGTCGCTCCACAGCATATGGGATCTTACAGGATCAGGGATTGAATCTGTGTCTCCCACATTACAGGCAGATTCTTTACCACTGAGCCACCAGAGAAGCTCTCCAAATGCTTTTAAATCCTGAAAACAGCTTATTCGAAAAGGAAGTGATCTTAAAATTCAGCTTGTCCAGTGCTCATATTTTAAGATTCTAGAACTAATTCTATGTAAATATCTACAGATTTACTTACAGCCCTGTATTTGCAAATATTCTTACTTAAGTGATAGATTTCAATAGAATAGATGCTGAGTTTTTATTCAGGAAGGATCACAAGACAGCTTTTAAAGGAGGTTTTTCCATAGGTTTTATTTTTGAAGATGATCCCAATTTCAGTTGTAGCTACAAACTTTGACTTGGAAATACAGATTGTGTGTGATGCAAATAATGAAAAACCCAAAAGATCTGATGGAAAAAATTAACTCTTGACATCATACTGGTGGGATGGTAGTTCTCTGTCTGGTGCCCATATCAGCATATACTAAGTACTCAGTAAATTGTTGCTAACTAAATGAATGAAACAAAAGGCTGTTGCTTGACAATTTTATAGAATAGATGTTCACACAAGAAATAATTATGCTAGCGGTAAGTTGCTTCGATTCAGTAACATTTGTTTCACTTCTGACTTTAGCTCTAATTATCTGTATCACCTGAGACAGTATTTGCATTTATACCTCACTGGCTTCACCTGTAAAATTGTGATGATGCCTAAACTCACTAAAATAGATTAGGTAATAAACAGATATGATTTAGTTAGAAGCATTTTTACAACATTTTTTATTTTTATAAAGCATGTGACCTAGTCAAGGTTTATAATAGAAAGTAATTCACTAAGATTCCTTCTAACCCCATAAATCTATTTTAGAAGTGGATATAAGATCTTGATTAGCCATACTTATGAAGAGTTTGATATTATTGAGAAAATACACAACTATTGATACAAATGTAAGGATCAAAACTACTAAACAAGTGTGTATACATGAGTACATATGCATTATTTTTTATATTTTAGATTTGCAACTAACACACTACTAGGTGAATCTGAAGATGAGTTTGTATTTAATAAACATATTTTTTATGGCTGGAGATTCACAGAATTAAGCAGAGAAGGAAATCAACCTAACACTTATCATTGAGTTATTTTTGGATGGGATTAATTCTTGGATGGGATTCTAGTGGCTAAGATAAAGAGCAGCTTGTTTCTGAGCTACACACTATCAAAGAAATAATTTACTTCGTGTTTAAACCAAATTATATATAACTCTTGGGAAATCTCCACCTATTTTTGTATATTCTCACATTACTTGTCTGTTTCCTCTCCTTCCTTCAGATCTTAGTATAGCGAAATATAGAAATACCGAAATGGCCCACATAGCATTCTTCCCCCTAAACAGATCAGGAGAATAAGAGTGACATTACCGAATATCTGTGTTTGTTTTTTTTTTCCCAGCCACTGGCCTAAGCATTCCACATGCATCCTTTATTTAATCTCACTACAACTTCATGAAGTGGGTATTACCATCATTTTACAGCTGAGCAAACTGAGGTTTCAAGAGGTTAATAACTTTTTCAAGGTCACACAGCTGTTAAGGGGCAGAGCCAGGTCTAAAATACAGGCAAATCCAAATCCATCCTTGGAGCTTTACATAATACACCAGTGGTTCTCAAAGCGTGGTCCTAAGACCAGCAGCAGCAGCACCTTCTGGAAACCTGTTACAGATTATCGGGCTCCATGATGGAAATACTGAATCAGAAATTTGGATGGGAGGGGCTAGGTAGGAGCCAATGTTCTGTGTTTCCACAAACATTTTGGATTATTTTGATGCTAAAGTTTGAGAAACACTTAATTACACTATATGTCCTCCATGAGAGCAACATGTTTGGCATTCATAAACAATTCGTATACAAAAGGCTCCATAACAATTTAACTGGTGGACTCCTTCACTAAAGAAGCTCGATAAACACTATCAACAGCACACATCCTTGTAAGAATGGAAGCGAGAAGCTGTTTGGGAATCCAGCTGAAGGTCAGTGTCTGTAGCACATCATTTTATTCATTGATTTCATGGGACTCAAACCACTTTCCCAAGAGGAAACAAATTAGTCATTGTTTGTTTCCCAATATCCAGAACTTATGGGAAACTCAGTGTGTCAGGGATGAAAACAGTAACAGCCAGTAAAGATGGGGCAGAAAGTAGATTCACAATTGACTGGGTTGCTCAGATCCTCATGATTTTGATAATTTCACATGATAAAGGATGGAGGTGGTGGGGAGCTGGAAGGCGTTAACTATTAGAAAAGGAGGCAAGATGAAGTAGGAGCTACTTCCTTCCATGCAAAATTAAAATCCCAGCTTCCTTGTTAGGCACGTGTGCTTCTGCACTGCCCAGCCCCCCTCCTGGATACCAGAGTCTAGTCAATATGCTGTAAATAACCTATATTAATCTAGGGAATTTCATGCTACTGAAGTGGGTTTGGCTCAGCCAGTGTAGTGTTACACATTTCAGAAAATGAGAGAGAGAGAAAAAAAATGAACACGGTTTTGGTGAAAACATGCTTCTTAATTCATATTAACTGTCTATTAGGATTGTGCTTACTGATGTGAAAGGTTTGGAAAAACTATGTGAGATATCACATTAAAACAGGAAACAGATGGTGCTTAACTGGGTATGCAGGTGAGGAAGCAGGAGTTTCCTCATTTGGCTGTGGGATGCTAGACAAGAACAGCAGCGACCTGTTTGTTCTTTAGTCCGAGTCCGAGGAAAATATGAGTATGTTTGTGAATTATGGTTCATCATGTTTAAGATGTACTAATTTACTTACATAGAATCTAACATGATAACAAGAATATAATCTGACCATGAATTCAGTGAATTGTGGTTTATTCTTGCTATTACAATTATTTCTGAATATCAAAACAGTTTCTTCTGATGTTAATATAGAGCATACTGGATTTTAGAGCCTGAAAGACTCAGTGCAGATTTAACCATTTGCAAGTCAGGTTAATGCTGGAATAAACTAAAATAATTTATAGAATGTACTAAAGCTGAATTGCAAGGAAATTTATGATAGGTAGTCACACAATAATAAAAAACCAAAGATTAATTAACATAAAAATTCTAGCTGTCATATTTCTCTAAGTAGAAATAATTGTAATGTAATTTTATTTCACTGATTGAACCTTCAACTAGGTTCTGGGTAAAGTCAATATGAAGATGAAAGACTATGAAAGGCACCTTTAGGCCAGAAGGAAAACAGGACATGATCTCACCAGCTTCAGAGTTAAAACCACTGAATTACATGCTAGATACATACACACATGTGCTGTGTGCTAAGTCACTTCAGTCATGTCTGACTCTGTGCAACCCTAAAGACTGTAACCCACTAGGCTCCTCTGTCCATGAGATTCTCCAGGCAAGAGTACTGCAGTGGGTTGCCATGCCACACACACACACACACACATATACACACACATACACAGGCATACACACATAGATATCACTAATGATATTCATTATTGCTTCCAAAGGATGGGGAATTTGAATGAAAAATGAATGGGCGTTTAAAAAGATCTGTCTAAACTATTTTTGGAAATTGTGAAATAACTAATGTATTGAGTTTCATTTAAAATGACTCAACATTTTTGTTCATTTCACTAGTTCTGAAAATATCAAAACATTAGAAGCAAAACTAATTCTTTTATATAAACTATAACAAGAATCTAAATTATTGATTTAAATTTTTATCACAATTATGTGTGGCATTTTTCCACTCACAAATATTGAGAAATCACACTATAATGGAAAGTTTGAGTCATTAAAGGGATAATAATCTTAGCTTTTCAAGTGTAAGACTTTCAGGTTCCAAGCAAATATCTAGATTTCTGAAGGGACTATATTTGCTTTCTACTTCATCTTCATATCTCTCAAACCCAGTGCCTGCTGCTCCTTAGTTCCTCAGTAAATGTTGGTTGGACCAGATGGAGTAGCTTCCTCATAACATTGGTCCAGCCCACTGTATTTGGGATTGTAATGTTTCTGAATTTTTGAGTCTTATATGCATTCATCAGAGGCTCATAAAGATATTTCAGGGACTTCATTGCTCTCCTGTCCACTACTCTAATGATGCTAAATCATACTGCTTTTCTAGTGCATGGCTAGCAGAAGATATAAACGCATCTTCTGTATTGAGGCTGACTTGGGACTGATTTGTGTTTAAGCTTACTGTAGAAGTAGCAATTGGAAGGAACCCACAAAATGATCCAGAAGTTCACAAATGTAAAGATGAGGCAATTCTTTGCTTCTTTTCTATCAGGTAATAGCATAGTAATCACTGGTTGAGCCATCCTGTGCTTTTTGGTTAACTGTCACATTTTTGGTGTAAATTCCTAGCAGTTGCTCTATAAAATGATAAACTTTGAAGAAATTTAGTCAAACCTCAGTACTTAAAATGACTCTTGCCCTTGTGTAGTAACTGAAACAAATACTCTTCTCTCCCATCCTCTACCTCCTACCCATCAAAAGCCTCAAAAATCAAGAGACTTGGATTCCAGTCCTGGATCTTGAGATCTTGGGCAAGTCTATTTACGTCCCTGGACTTTGGCATATTTTCATCTGTGAAACAATCCTAACAAAATCTATATCGTAGGGTAATCATGAGGTTTAAATAGAATGAGAAATACTATGTAAGAATAGTTAGATACCTAAAATTTTACGTAAACGCAAGGGAACACTTTGATGATAATGTGTTAAAACTTGAACATTCAGAATATCAATGAATGAAAGTTTGGGGTTCCATTAATTTTCTAGTTAACAGAAGATGGGAAAACTGTTTTTTCAAACATTATTTTTTAAACATATTTCTGAAACAAATCAATTTGCCTTCTTTTATACTACAAAAAATTAAATCTTAAGATTGAATGTGATATAGCAACCTGTTGAACAGTATTGTCACTGTAATACCGTTGTAGTTCATTCTATGGAAACTGAATTTACACTAACCTAGGATTCTTAGGAATCTTACTCTTGTTTTGTACTTAATGCCTAAAATCAGCCAGCTTTTTAGAACTTATTTCTTTTTCAATTAAAGTATAATGTAATGAAAAAATTGTTAATCATCACTATATCTTTGGTAAACACAAATGTTTTATTTTTAATGAAATTTGTAAATATATTTGATTTATTGTCAAAGTTTTAGAAAATATCAAGACATCTGGGGCCATTTTGAATTTAGTTTAACTTCAAAAACACTGAAAGAGTGAACCTCTACATATCATTCCTGTGCAAGAATTTACCAAATTCATAGGCTAATTGGATTCAGCAATTCAAGTAACATTTTCCAAAGGCGAATAACAGGTTCTACTAAGAAAACTAAAATGAATGGACTTTTGTCTGAGTTTGAGGGGACCACAGTCTTTGTGATATTCAGCTCTTCGAAGAAGCAGCTTGTCCATTCGAGGTGACGTAATTTAAATGTGGGATATACATTCCTAGAATATAAGTAGATATGTTAAAATTGTATTTTACTGTATTGAAAAGGAGCTGAGTGGCATTTTGTTTTTATTTTTAAAACATTCACAGTATGTTGACAAGAGCATGTGTTTTTAATTATGCCTATAGCTAGAACGAGACAGTCTATTTTATCATTAACTTTCTAAGGTGTTTATTTATTTTCAATGGAGCTTTCTTTTTAAAAACTTTTTTTTCTTGTGTCTAGATATATGATAGTTAGCTAGCTAGCTAGATTTGTATACAAATATTTAGAGCACATTTTCTGGTACAATAATTGTGCATATCTGTTTCCTCTCTAAGAATATGAGAAGTTTAAGGTCAGAGACCATAGTCTATTTGCTTGTATGTCTAGGGAGATATTCAGAATTGTTAACAGGACTTCCCTGGTGGTCCAGTGGTTAAGATCCTGCACTCCTGCTACAGGGGGCAGGAGTTGAATCCTGGTCAGGGAACTAATATCTCACATGCTTCTCGGTGCAGCCAAAAAACAAAAACATAAACAAAATTATTAACAGACATATGTCATGGGAGCTAACCCAACAGAGCTGATAACCGACATAGGCACTAGAACGGGGGCTTGGAGCACTCCTGCCGCGTGCCTGGTGTTAATCTTTCAGCTGGTAGACCATAGAGAAGTTTGAATCCCAGAGGGAGGTACCAGAGGACTAAACCAATGGCTGGGGTAGGCGGGGTGCAAAGGGCAAGATCTGAGCAACTAGCATGAACATAATGCCCACACTGGCTGAAAATCAGCTTTGCGTCCTCAGTGCTGTAGCCAATGCCTCACACATAGTAATACTTTCTAACTTTGTATAGAACAAAATATAATAAGTGTATTCCACACTTCCCAATTAAAGCTGAGAGAAGCCAGTTCTGAGAGTATTCTGGGTGAGAATAGAAATAAAATCAGGTTTGAAGATATTGCTATAGATAAACAGGACACAGTACATATACACACAGAGGCACCCAAACATGGTATTGAAACTAGCTTGTACATAAAGACAAAAAGCAATGACAATAGAATACCAACATCTTTTATTTTTTATAGTGAGGGGTTTTCGTCCAAAAACCATCCAACATGCTGGGCGAGTTGTAGACAAAAAGGCAGATTCAGTTGTCACTCTTATCATATATCCCGATTTACATGTTTGCTAAGACTCAGGAGGAAGAATGCAAAGTTCTAATTAGCACTCAGCCAAAATGAATACTCAAAAGTTGAAAGTTCTTAATACCTTAAGTTTGGAGCAGAGGGAGAAAAACTGAGAAATGTTAGAAATAGTAAAGAACTATCATACTCAGCTAAGCAACAGAAAAGTAATGATTTTAAGTAAGACTAAGAGAAGGAATATAACTTGTGGTGAAATTAACTACACTGCTTTGGCAAAAAAAAAAAAAAAAGACTTAAAAATTCATTAAAAAAAGAAAGACTTTCTAAGAACCAACTACCATTTTTGTGTAAAGCCATTTGGGCAATTCCTAAGAATTAAAGTATACCTTATAAAGGATTATCAGTGCCAGTAATAATTATTCTGCCTCATGAACATAAGCCCTAGGTAGGTTTCCTGAATTCTTCCCATTTCCAGCACAGACTCAGTGTCTTACATTTTCTAGGAGTCTTCTGAGGAGACATCTTCATAGACAAGAACCCACTCACTCTAAGCTTTAGAAACAAGCACAGCTTTACAAATGGCACCTTTATATCCAAGTGTGAGATGAATATGCTTAATGCACTGCATCTTCCTTCCACACTCTATGTATGCTTTTAGCTGAACTAACTTCCATTTCCTCCCTGAACAAGCTCTATACTCTTTGCATACCTACTTAGAATCTTCTTTCTTTATGGAACCTCCTTCCCCATTGTTCATCCCAATTGTTTTATCCTCAACCTATTCACACCTTTGCTAGGAAAGCTTTCCTGATGTCTTCAGGAGAAATGTGCCCCTCTTGCCCTTTTCTGTATGTCTAGGATACAGCCCACAATGTGCTCAGCTTAACGTTGTTCCCATCTGATAGCCTTAAGATTTAAGGACCATGAAACCAGAGCCTCCTTTTTCATCTTTGGATCCTTCATTCTGTCTTGTTTAAGCAGAGAAGATTCTTGGTCGCTTTTGCTGTTCAGAGCAGAAAAAAAATAAGAGAATGAAGCTCAGCATTTCTAAAGGTTTCTGAGATGTGCCAATCTAAGGACTTTAAACTCATATATTTCTGTTCCATTGGGCAGGTGCCGAGATTTCTTAAAAAATCTCATTGTAAAGAATAGAGCACAAAGAGTGGGAAATTTCCATGGCTCATAGCCATACAGTGGACTCATTCTACAGCTCAGTTGCCAGTCTCAGACTGTAACAATCAATACATCACCTGCTGTCTTATGGAGTTGTGTATTTTTTTAAATAATACCTCAGCTGCCCCCCTACTTGAATGGTTTATAGCTTATTATTAACAATCACCATCCATATTTTTAAAAATTACTTCTAAAAGAGGCTTTGATCCATAAATGAATAAATTCAAGGCTACTTTCCACAGATGACCCACTTTTCAGTGACCCTTCCAACTCCTTCAGACTATACAAAGTGATTCCTTCATACATTTGATAATAATATAGGAAACAGGTATTAAATACTATGCTTGCGTGCTCAGTCACTTCAGTCACATTTAACTCTTTGCAACCTGTAGATTATAGACCACCAGCTCCTCTGTCCGTGGGAGTCTCCAGGTAAGAATACTGGAGTGGGTTGCCATGCCCTCTTCCAGGGAATCTTCCTGACTCAGTCATCGAAACTTCATCTCTTATGTCTCCTGCACTTGGCAGGTAAGATTTATTTTCTATCACTAGTGCCACAGAGGAAGCTCCATTAAAGAGAATAGTGTTCTTAAAGAAATATACTCCTCTTAAAGTACTGTCATATATGTATGTGTACATATATATGATAATTATGCTTCCCAATCTAGTAATTCCTAATCAGATTTGTTATCCTGTTTGTCTTCTTTGAAATCTTGTTTATGCTTTTTTCCAAATTAAATCATAGTGAAAACGTAGTGATGGACTAAAAATATTCAAACAGATATCTCAAATATATAATTTCTTTATACTTGCATGCCATGTAATGTGACTAATTAACAGCAGTTTTGATGTTTGAAAATCACTAGTCAATGAACACTAATCTTTTAAATCATAGATTTGTAAATAAACACATGGAAATGGAGTTAACATATCCAAATAAGCCTATCTGCTTGTGGCACTGAAAAAAATCCTTATAAAGAAGTAAAATAAAGCACAAGCTAGAGTAAATTGAAGGAAAATGAACACATATTAAGCTAATAACATGAATTCTTTATTTGTGCATGATGGTGCCATCAAGGCTAATATAAACACAATATACTCCACCTAGCAATTCTCTCCATACAAAAACACACTGTATTTTAAAATCTAGATATTCAACAATGATGAATGTTATCAAAAGAAGCCATGAGAATGACCCTCATGTCTATACTCCAAAACCTTGTCAAGGAGTGTATTCCCCATGTTGTCATAAACAATCCATTTGGCTTCATTATCTGCTGATAAACATTTCCCATCAATTCTTTTGAAGAACATACTATTGACATGCTTCCAGATAATAATAGATAGACTAAAATAACATTTTTTTTAACCCTCTTCTTCAAGGTCTTCCTTCATAATAAAATACACTTTTAAAATTCGTATAGAATCATATTACTGAAATTTTATTTTAGCCACAAGCTTCTAATAAATAAAGCTGTGTGTTAAGCAAATTCAGTCTTTTCAAATGCTTTCAAACTAACCATCTTATTTTTTCCTTCTGCAATGAAAAGCTGCTGAACAAATTACCAAGTCTGTCTGAAAGTCTGTTCAGAAGCAGTATTTCATCAAGTAACATTTTTTAAAAATTGACTTAACTATTAAAAATCACATCAGTGTTCTCACCTCTCATCTTACCACTAGTTATCAACAAACTACCCATCTATAAACTCACAGAGCCCTGAATCTACAGACTCTATTTGTCAGTCAATTTACCTACTTTGTATTAACCACAGACTTTGTAGGCAATGTTTACTATGCTGAGGAATATTTACTGAATTAAGCAAAGTTGTCAAAGTGATAATAACCTTGTATCATCAGTATTAATACTGACTCATTTTACTTCCAAAACATATTTTAATAAATTACTTTTTCCTTGAGGGAAACAGAACATACTACAAGTTTTAATTTAACATAAAATGAAGAAAATCATGGTATGTTTACTATGGAAAAGCATTGGTGGAGCTAGTCTCTGCTGCTGCTGCTAAGTCGCTTCAGTCCGACTCTGTGCGACCCCATAGACGGCAGCCCACCAGGCTCCCCTGTCCCTGGGATTCTCCAGGCAAGAACACTGGAGTGGGTTGCCATGTCCTTCTCCAGTGCATGAAAGGGAAAAGTGAAAGTGAAGTCGCTCAGTCGTGTCCGACTAGTAGCGACCCCATGGACTGTAGCCTACCAGGCTCCTCCGTCCATGGGATTTTCCAGGCAAGAGTACTGGAGTGGGGTGCCATTGCCTTCTCCGCTAGTCTCTAGGAGACTATAGAAGGCTACTGCCAACTGATTGTAAGTTTACTGTCCAGCACTGAATGGCTAAGAGAGACACCTAACTTCTAGGCGGATTACCATCCCATGGTGTGTGCATTGACTGTACTTACACAAACATGGGTGACACAAATTCAAGTCCTTAGTGTGAAATCCCATGACTGGCTTACATAGGACTATCGGAAATTGGCCCAAGGAGAATGAAAACTCTTAAGGAAACAGTCATAGCTGAGAGGCCAAGTGCCTTCTAGAGGATATGCATCTATTCATTTACCTGTGGGTTTGCTGGCATCCTTTGCCTTGTTTGGTCAGACATGGTGCCACTAAAGCCCACATTTCTTGCTCTGCACCCCTTCTGGCAAGTCAAAAGTGGAGACAGTCTACTTTTACCTGTTCCTCAAAGTAATAACAGCCTAGTGAGGGTTAAGAGTAAGCATCATCTCGGTATCACACCGACTAGGGTGTAAGAACTATCTTTGCCACCTGCTAGGGTTTCCCTGGTGGCTCAATCAGTAAAGACTGTGCCTGCAATGTAGGATCCCTGGGTCAGGAAGATCCCCTGGAGAAGGAAATGGCAACCCACTCTACTATTCTTGCCTGGGAAATCCCATGGACAGAGGAGTCTGGCGTGCTACAGTCCATGGGGTCGCAAGAGTTGGACACGAGTTAGCAACTAAACTACCACCACACCACCTACTAGCTCGGTGGCTTTGAGCAATTTACCCAGTCTCTGAGATTTAGTTTAGCACATCTGTAAGGTGAGGATAAAAACAGAACCTACTTCATAGGATCATTGTGATATTAAATGAGATACTGCAAGCAAATCACTTGTTAGAACATAAGAAATACCCAAGTTAACTGTGATGATAATAATGATGCCTCAATTTAAAGATTCTATCTAAACCCAAAGGATTTTGTGGTAAATGTTCATAACATGTCTATTTTTATCTCATTGTGTGGTAAGACTCAAGACAGGATATTGAAAATCACAGAAGAGGGAATTACCAAGCACACTGAGCAGAGGTTACAATTACAGTGGTGAGCAAGACATTCAAACACAATCCGAGCTTCTAGTCCTGTTGGGAGGAACAGAAGTAAAAGTCAAGTTCAAGCCAATGTAACGATGATAAGCTCTTTACCCTATGAACGCTTGTAACCTAGGCTTGGATGTCAGTATGTGGAGCGTTCTGGAAGGCTTATTGAGGAAGTGACGTGAAGGGAAAAGAGACCTGAGAATGAACAGGATTTAGACACACATACAGTGCTGGGGAGAAAGGCGGGGGATGAAGGATAAAGGTGATGAAAGAAGGTATTTATGACAGGAAGCCACCATTAGAGACAACAATGTATGCAAAGACCTGGAGAGAAAAGACTCTTGCAAACATGTGCGGTGGGTGGGGGTTACAGGGTTAAGCACAATAGCAGAATTATGATCTTATGTTTGTTGGTGGCTGACTAAATAGCAGTGTGGCCCTGGCACAGCCTCTGGAGCTGCATTCCTTTGTGGGGAGGGAAGGGTCAGGGCTTGGATTTCCTTGGTTGTGGATATTGCTTAATTGCTGGTATTGTTGAAAGGCATTCTAGGCAACCAGTGTGTAAATTTAAATCTGGGTCAACTGATCAAAAAGGAAGAACAGGGGCATCTGGTAAGGGACCTTCATTATGAACGAAGGATAATCGAGTTGTGATGTCAGGTAGCAATTTCATGACATTGTGATTAGAACATTAGCAACTGCTTACAGGGACATTCCCAGACTCCTAGTAAAGAGTGCCATGGATGAATCCTCAGGGCCACACAGCAAATACTCACAAACCCATTTAGGATTACATCCCTGCTTTCAAAACCAGACATTGTGTGACCCAGGTACCCATTTTCATTTATATCCCTAGGTGCATCTCTAGGATGAAAAATAGAAAGATTGGAAAAGAATTTTGTGAGATGATAATCCTATCATTAGCCTTACTAGTCATTCAGAAAAACTAACAGAAAAGATATGCAGGGTTTGAAATTTGCTCTATTATTTTTTGTAATGTGGCCTGTTTATTCTTTCCTTGTTTTTCCACACTCCAGGATACATGGTTATGAGTAAGTCATAGGCATAATATATTCTTAGCCAGCACTCATGAATTGGCCATAGATGGTAGCATGTTGCATTTATATGATGGGAGCTTGGCTTTGGAAGGAAAAGGACCTCTGAATTTGTTTCTCCTGGGGGCCCACTATGCTGGAGTTCTCAGTGATGAATAATTGCTTATGTGAATAGTAACATTCTTTTCTTATACAGGTTATCACCACACTCCCTTCTCTATGTCCTGTTTGAGTTAGAAGCAGTTTGGTGTGTGAGATTCAGCTTCCATCCAGGCAAAATTATATCAGCTATATTTTATATTCACATTTTTTTTTTACTTGGAAGTAGAGAAAAGGGCCCTTGAGCTGTCTTGTATGATATTTCTGCCATTCATTCTTGGCCTTCAATCCCCCATGCACCTCAATGCTCTAAACCTTATATCCAGATGCTGCCAGCTCCTGACTGCCCTTCAGAGAGTTGAATATAGGACTTTGTCATTCTGTAAAGTCATTTGTTCACAGTGGCGACCTGGGGCTTGATGTGACTGAGGACAAATTCAAAAGCAATATGCAATCAAATTATTGATGAAATCAGATCTTTTTATTGCATTTTTATAAGCAAAATATGAATAAGTATTTTAGCTAATATGCCTAGCTAATTATTTAAGCAAGAGGAACATGTATATTTTGTCATAATTCTGCAAAGAAAGGACCAAAAGCTGTGTAAGACACATTTCTGATATTTAAGTAAAATTTACTCAAAAGGATTTGTTTCACTAAGATCATAGCTTTAGTCATCAATCAATAAATAATAACACAAGTCCCCAGAACAGAATAAAAGCTCCAGAACCCACTGCTCAAAACCTGCCAGTAAACACATCCCCCAAGGAAGAAAGGTAAAAATATCAGAGGGAAACTGGCAATATCTCCCAGGGATCTACAAGATGCCTAGAAGTGAATGTCATTTTCTCACCAATAATCTGCACTTTAATCTTACATGAAACAATTTTTCAAAAAAAGTCTCTGTTCCCTTGTATTTGATAAAGAAAAAAAATTAGAAATAGGCCCAATTTCTTTTAGAAAAGTAGGTTTCTTCAGCTTTCGATTGGCCTCTCTCATGACCCCCTATACAAGAAGACAGATAATAAATATAATGATTTATACTGAAAAGAGAGCAGTGAGGATAATGGCCCAAACAGTGCTGTCTTTTATTATGTTACCATAGTAAATAATAGCAGTAAGCTCACACTGTTATACTTAAGGTTGTAGCAGCGATTCCATTATAATTCCTGTTTTTCAGAAGTTTATAACTTGGTTTTGACAATATACTCTAGCCTGAAACTAGCCATTTAAAAAAACTTTTTTAGTCAAGGGCTGGTTTACCTTAATTGTCATGCCATTATTGAATAACTAAATTGGAAATTAAATAATATTTTCAGTATGTTTTCTGGCTATTTTGGCTATACTTTGCTTATACACATATTGAAAATCTCTTCTGTAACACACATGTATACACACACACCCTATTGGTTTGCCTATACATTCAACATTTGTATTGAGAAAAGTGAAGGATATTCAGTGCATTCAGTGTTCTTTAATTGGGATGACCACTAAAATAACTTACTACAAAATGCCTAAAATGGCATATATTAAAATGTTTTTATACATGATTCTGTAAATAATGAGACCCTTTGATTAAGGTACATAGTCACATTTGAAGAGGGAAACACAATTCTACTAAAGATGGGCAGTCTAATTCAAGAAATAAAGAGGGAATTAATATTTTGGTAAGCTAATTAAAAATGGGCAATTTTTTCATTGTATTCATTTTATACCTTTAACACGAAGAGAGAAGATTTAGACTCTAAGGATATTTTGCCTTTATTTGTACTGTCTATATAATTTGCTCAATGGAAGACAAATTTTTCAGTAAAAAAATTAATGTTACTTGTAGTAGCAGAAGGAGAATTAGGAACTATGTAGAAAATTGTTAATAGTGCATAACCTATGTTATGCCTAGAAGTTCTGAAACTTATAATAACCTGGCACTGATGTTAATTCTTCTGACTTAGGCAAAAAAAAAAAAAAAAAAAAGACTTCAGGTGAAAGAAAAAAGGCCTGTGAAAGAATAATTAGGAGGAAAAATTCTCACTCTGTAGCTCTTGTTTGGACCTACCAAAGCAAATGCCTAAATTCATATAGTTCAGAGAGATTCTCTTTAGAGTAGTATCTACCTCAAAAGTTCTGTCTTATTCATTCCTTTTTTTCCTCATGCCTAGGAAATACAATTTAGTCTTATGGGATGAATGAAAAATGGAAACTTGACTTTTATAGCAGATTTCCCAAGACTTAATTTGCAAACATTAACAACTCTACCTCAGTTTTCTAAGTAAAACAGGAAAATTTCTCAGTTTGAGCACTTCTTTGAAATATGGTAAGTTGAAAAAAAATTTTTTTATTTCATTTCCAAACACAAGAGATCTCTAAAAAGGAAGAGAAATAGTTAGCTCGAAAGGAATGAAAAAAAAACTATTAAAATGACAAAATTCTTTTAGCTATTGCTTAGAATATAAATTCACCACTTCAGTCAACTAGATTATAAGAACTATAAATACAGGTAATACTTGTAATTTAGATAGAAACATACCAAAAGATCTAAATAAAGAAAATCAACATCTACTAGAGATTCTGTTCAAAGCATGTTCTGGAAAAATCCAAGACACTGGAGAGAAAATACTTCTACAATGGCTACATTGGAACCATGCAAGGGAAATACTTAAAATCAGAAATTTCAAAATATATCATAAGTCTTTTATACAAAAGTATAGGGTACTAAAATATGAAGGTAAATTAGGATTAGTATTCCAGAATAAATAATACGTATGTAAAATAATCTGTTTTTAAAATCACAAAGTCTCATTTACTTGTTATTTGCAACTACTCAAATCCATTGTAATCAGCAGTCAAAAAAAACCAAGAATGCTTTGCCTGCCTTCATGAACACCGGGACATGCAAAAGCACATTTGAAATCTCGTGAATAACTTATTGGGTATAAGAAGGAAGCTCAGAGACATCCCAAAGTGATTTCAAATCTGGGAGTAAAAATGAGGTTAAAAAACAATAACAAACAAACAAGTGAAGCACTGAAAACTCAAAGCAGAGAATGGAGCAGAAGATGTTGTTAATCTTTACAACAATTTTTAAAGAGAAGTCTCGCATGTGAAAGGCAAGGTGTTGTAGGGATTATTAGCACAAGCTTTGCCTCCTGAGACGATCTATGACTCCACACTCCCTCTTTAATTTTTCTACCATCAGACACCTGAAAATGAACAAAAATGACCCTTGAAACTTTGTCATCTCCAAATGTTTGGGAATAAAAAAAATTAAAATGAGATAAAGTAGAGGTTCCCAAGAAGCTCTGGAAGAAGGACCTGGCAACAGTTCTTCTACTGCCTATCCTGAGGGACTGGCCAAGAAAGGCCTCTGGATACTATCTGGGGCTCAGTGGCATGCAACCTCCAACTATATGAAGAGACAAAAGCCACCCATGGAAGAGAAAATGTTGACTCACCAGTCTATCTCCCCCAGTAAAAGGCTATTATTCTCCACTGCTGACTGCGAAATGTCCACTGTTAGTAATCAGATGATACTAGTAACGATCTTCACCAAAAGTTATTATTTGCTTTAGAAATATATTTCTGCAGAAGAACTAAAATTAGTTATGAATATATTTCTATTGTTCCTTTGATTCTATCACACAGTCTTATGATTCTTTGGACAGTACTGAAAAGATGCACTGTGCTTTAAAAATGATCATTAAGACAGCACAATTACCATCAATTGTTTAAAGAAATGAACAGCTATTTATTACACAACACCCGGGCACATGAATGTGTTTTCGTGTTCAATTTGTGTTGATTTAAGTGATTATTATAGGTGAAGGATTTTGATAGAATAATTTTGCAAATGGCCTCAAAACATAGAGAGAATTCCTTTTTCTTTTTTGACTACCACAAATTTCAACATGAAATATTTTGCCAGTATGCTATGAACACCAATAGTATAACATAAACCGTGGAAATATTCCAGACTGTGTTGACATTTTTTATGAATGTTATGGGATAGCAGATTGGAGATGTACAGCTGTGGGGGTTGGCCAGTCATCCCACTGCCGTCTGTGTATCTGTATGCTTAAATGAATTAGCTAATATAAAAACAGTGCATAAACAAGTTTAATGTAGAATTTCCTCCATAGGATACAGAACATTCAAATCCGAGTAAAGGAATAGAAAATAATATTCAATTGCTATGACTTGGGAATAAGGCAAATATAAAATGGAAAAGCTACGGCACCCAAACAGAAATGGGTTATGAATACTGCTTGGCTGTTCTCTTTCTCCCTTTAACCGTATTGTCCTGTTCTACTGGCCGCATTGTTTTTGCAACCTAGGATTGTGAGCAATGATCTTTTATCAAAGGACTAGAGAGACTATTCCACACCTCAAGGTCATTCAATGACTATCAAAGCCCTTTCTTCTTGAGGAAAAACCAAACCATGATATGTAACCCTCAACGCTTAGATTCCCATCTCTGAATTACTCTTCACAACAAATACTGTGGTCACTTATCAAGAATGCCCCCCCGCCCCCTGACACACACACCAGTAGCTGATCTAAGAAAAGACTCACTTAGCAATGAGACATTCTTGTCCTATCCTTTACATACATATGAAAATCCCTCAATGATAAGCCCCAGCTACAGGGCTTAATGTCAACAGCTTCACACTGAATTCTCTTTTCACCCCTTGAATTTAATTCCTTCATGATGCCGCTCACTGGTTAAATAGTGTAAATGATTTTTCTAGTATATTAGCTGACTCCAACTTTCATTATGTTTCCTCTTAATTCTTAAACATTACTTGGCTTGAGTCATTTTTTCTCCATGGGTTTATTATTCGCTAAACAATTGTGTGTGTGTAATAAGTATATAAATGAATAAAAAGAAGCAACAAATGATCCCTTAGGGGAAACTACACAAGCACATATATAGTAGGTATAATTGGTGTTAATTTTGATGGTGGGATTTTTCAGTTAGACAAGAAACAATAAAACTTTTATTTTTAGCTAACAGTTTGTGGGCTAATTTAGTCCTTGAAATCCTTCCAAGCATGATAGCTTAAAATTTGCCCCAGATGGACTTTCTCTTCTGTTCAAATTGCTCGACAGCAACATAACAGCCATTTATAACAAAGTCTGCAGAAATGGACTGGTGCTTCTAGTCTTCCAAATACATCGGTCTGTTTGTAAGGAGAGTGCCCCCATAAATCACCATGAATTAAAGAGGAACGCACCCGTCCCAATCAAAACATCAGGAAGAAACCGTTGCCCAATAGATAAGAACACAAACAAGTGCAAAGCATCACTTGAGTTTTTATAGAAGGCCCATATTTTTGGAAGGCAACCAGCGCTGTTTCACATGCTGTACTTTTTCTAATCTGACTGACTCACAGTCTTGTGATAGTGAGATAAGCTAGGTAGGCAAATTTTTATAGAGTTGCAATTACTGAAATTGTCATTACGCTGCTCACTGTAAAATAAATATAGATAGAAGTGAAATTATGCACAGGCTAGAAGTAGAAAGTGTTTTGCTTCTGTTTGCTAAATTAATCTCTTCCTAAATGGCTGCAGGCCAGGTAGGTTAGCATTTGTGGTTTCAAAGGTTTTCAGCGCTTGCAATGAGCCATGAAATTACTGCATGCTGCTGAAAATGGCAGCTGATGAAAGGAAAAGAGTGAATCCCAAAGGCAGAAAGACAGGCGGAAGCAAAATTACAGGCAGAAAGTCTGATTTTTGATGTTGCTCATTGTGAAATGTACACCCAAACTTTTAATAAAACATAAAACATTAATAAACCTGCTAACAATTCCTTACAATTTCTTTTGAAGTCTGAGTATAATTTCTGAATACTTATTAAAACAGGCAACGATTCAGAGGGGGCTGAGCAGTTTTCTATCTGCGGTATGTGCTGTATGGGTAGAGACGCTCCTTGTGACTTTTGAAATAAGATTTTTATTGATGTTTTTAATTGAATCACACAAAAGGATTGATATTCAGTTAATAAAAGTACCCTGGTCCTTTTAGTTTCTGTTGGGATTAGCTAGTCTTCGTTTTGATACTGTCACCAGGATATACTATAATCAGGACTGGTATCCTGTTTTAAATCATCTGAATCTTCTCAGGATAAGGGGATGCCTAAGTCTTCACACATAGGTTTGAAAACTCTCCAGCCCTGAGTGCTGTGTCCCAACAGTCTTCACCCTATTCTCAGAAAGAATGTGAATCAGTTGGATTTTCAAAACCACAAATGCTACTACAGCTTGCCACAGACAGGCAGGTTATCCACGCCCAAAGTAAACATTTTCCCAATCCCCAGGCTTTGCCTCTTGAGCACCAATTTCAAATTGAAGGTTGTAACAGTTCTTAAATATATTTATAAAGGTATTTCCCCTCATGTAATGAAAACCAGTCTTTAAGACTTTCAGGCATTCCATAGCCAGGAGAGCTTCCTGAAAAGTGAAATGATCATCATTTGGAAATCCAAATTTCTGGATATTTGACAGCCTCAGTCTCTATACCACTGAAGTTCACCCATGCTAAAATAATCATGCCCTAGCTAAGGAATGCAGAACCATTATACATTCTCAGAGATCCCAAGCACTTGCACTTGCCTGATTTTATAGATTAATTACTAGGAAGACAGAGGATTGTAAAAATCTTTGGATTAAATTCCGTTATAGAAGGCATAAATAATCTAATGATTACTATGCATGCCTGGTCAAATAGTTCCTGTCACCAAGTTATTGGAGTGCTTTTTTCACTTCTCACAAGGAAATGATTTGAACTGCAAATTGAGCTCAGCTATAAGGAAGAGATGTTTCGATCTTAGCCCCCAAACCTTCCACAAAGAGAGAAGCAGCCAAGTTAGTAACAGCAACGAAAAAAAAAAAAAAAAAAAAAAAACCCAAGAAGCATTCATTTATTCAACGGATATTTTAAAATAAAACCCCCATATGGGAAATACCTATCTCCTGAAGTAGTTTTTGCATTCATTTTTAAGTGGCCATAAAAAATTTTCTTTCCTAAATTCACAGTGTGCCCCCATCTTAAAAAATAGTCACAGTTATGTGATTTCAGGCAGAAGAGGTTTATCAGAAAGTGTATTTGATGTGGAGAGGAAAGAACACAGCTTTGCCACTTAACAGCCATGTGAGAACATGTCAAAGGGCACCAACTTCCTGGGTCTGTTTTTTTTTTGTTATTGTTGGCATCCAAATAACAATGTAAATACTTAACCTAATAGAATTAAATGAGTACACGTTCCACTTTGTAAACTAGAAAATTTTATACACATTTTGAGAGATGATTTGAAAATGTTTGAGACATCATTGGTTTTCAAATAAGATTGATGAGGAAAGTAAGCAAGGAGCCTGGAAAATTAATCAAGCTGAGGATATAGACGAAGTGGCCATGTGTAACGGGGCTTTGTAGGCGGAAACTCTGACACTGTCACATACCTGGACTGCCTCTTGATTTCTAGAAGAAGTGATTTTCTTTTCTTCCCTATTCCTATTCCCAACTTCCTGAATTTTGAATTGAGCTACAATTTTCCAGTAATTCAAATTCAGATTGAGTTGCCCTAATTCTTGATTTACCCCATCTTGTATCAGCACCAAAGCTTCAGTGACAGGCAAAAAAAAAAAAAAAAGAAAGAAAGAAATCATGCTTGCCCCTCGCTCATACCAGCTTGAAAGCATATTTCCCCATTTCACATTCACATATGGATCAGAAAAGATGCTGACCTTAGACTAATGGGCTGTAAGTTTTACCATCCAGTTCAGTTTATTCTCAGTCATACCTACAGTCAAGTTTGATCTAAAGTCAAGTTGTAAATTCAGAAGGAGTGGAACTGAAGGATGCTAATCATGCTGATGACGCAGGAGAGATTTGAAAATATAGTGATTTTTCATTAAGGCTTCTGTTGTAATTGCTATTGTTCACAATAATTCAACAGAATTCTATATCCAAGTTTTCTTTTTAATCCTATTACAATAGACTTCCAATATGCAACACCAAAAGCTTTCCCTCGGCCTCAAAACTAATGATTAGGAAGTTAAATGCTCGGAAATAGGTAATCTGTGAATTAAGGTAATAGGTACATAGGTAATCCATTAGATTAAGACTGTTTTCAATGTGAAGGATATTTGAATCTTCCTTGAAAATTTTCTGTCTAAATGGATTATTTGTACATTCATTCAGCAAATGTTTATTGAAAGTCCAGTGTGTCCCTAGTATTGTTGTGAACACTGGGAAGCAAATCAAACAATTCCTACTCTACTGGATCTTAAATTCTAATGAGCCTGGGTGTATGACAAGGGCATAAATCAATTTCACTTTGATTGTCTATGCACATTGATTAAAGGTGAGCCTAGGGAACTATGTTAGAAAGAATATGATAATATGTAAGAACTTGATAATATATGTAAGAAAGTGCCAGAATTGACTAGTGATGTCTGTTATGAGGGCAGACTAGAGAAGTATTGGTATGTATGCCATGCTTTTGCCACTCCTGCTTTTTAGGAAATGATCATGGGGCTACAAGCCTCAACTTCAGAACTTTCACCCATGGGAAATATTGGTGCTAACCACACGCACTAGTGTGACCTTCTTTTAGGCTGTCTTTTTCAAGGGAAGTCAGAGAAAATAACCTCTACTTACATTCTGCTTACATTCAATGTATCCAAAGTAGGCTCCTGAGTTTTATAAAAAGAATCTTTTCTTTCTGCTGGTTGTTCATCAAAACATAAGTCTAAGCCCTTATAGAAAATATTCATCCTTGACAGTTTTACCAAATTATGCCAATTTCAAACCCTCTGCTATCTTATAGTAACCAAATCTTTGATCACACATTCAGGTTAATCTTACATTTGGTGGGTAGCCACAAACAAAATTTCAGCCAACTTGATTATGAAATACCTAGGCAAAAATACCTATACATAAATATAAAGGATATTCAACTGACAATTCAGAGGAGAAATATAAACACAATGAAACAAATTTTTAAAATATTTGACCACACTAGTAACCAGGAAAATTAACATTAAACAATAATGAGTCACCATTTTTCCATATCAAATAAGCAAACATTTTAAAATAATTGATAATATAGCATTAGCAAGAGTGCAAGGCAAACACACTCACACTTAGAATATAGCAATACCAGCAATACTGGCACTGGCAATACAAGCAATACTTAAAAACATTTAAAGTGTGTATACTCTTAGAAAACATTTCCATTTTTAGGAAGCCCTTACACAAGTATACCTATGCAAGTATATTTATTGTCATTTATTAATAATTTACAAGAATAAATTGCCCAGGTGCCTTGGTGGTAAAGAATCCGCCTGCCAATGCAGGAGATGAAGGAGACACAGGTTTGATCCCTGGGTCAGCAAGATCCCCTGGAGAAGGAAATGGCAACCCACTCCAGTGTTCTTGCCTGGAAAATCCCACGGACAGAGGAACCTGGCGGGCTACAGTCTTTAGGGTCACAAAGAGTCAGACATATTTTCTATAAGGGTTACACTTATGTTTTGATGAAGAGTTGACTAAGTGACCATGCATGTGAGCAATTTACAAGAATAACAACTTGTTCATCAATATCAGATTAGTGAAACATATCATAGTAAATCTATACTATGAAATACAATGCACTCATTGAAAAAATAAGTTCAATAGACATGTAGCGAGAAAGTATTCATTATATATTACTGAGAAAAGTGGGATAGAAATACCATCTTTAGAGACATTAAAGTCTCAGTAAACCTTTCACCTTTCGAACTGACCAAAAATAATGAAAGAGTCAATAAATGAAAAGACTTAAGTATTTACCATTTTTTTCCAAGTAAATTTTACCTCAAAGTAACCAAAAGGATGATGAGAGAAACTTTCTTTACATAAGAAGTAAATTATTAAGTAAATAGAAAAGAAACATATAATAAACAAAAGATAAAAGATAAATTAAATAAATAAGTAAGATAAAGTAAAAATATTACTGTTTTGCAACTCTTAATAAAACAACTGCTAACATCCCCAAGAGCAGCAAGGAGGCATTACATGCCTCCTGGTGGGAGAACTTACCACCACCAGTGAAATAGTTCTGCTTGAAAAGAGAAACTGAACCTGAATCTGACCAAGCTTTTCTATCTAATTACCAAATTACAGGAAATAGAGGACAGGGTAACATTTTCAACCAGACCATAGGGATGCAATCAGCAAAGTCCAGGCTGTGGGAAACTATAAACAAACAACTTGATTTCTTCAACAAACAAATTGAAAGGAAAAAAATACCAAGATATGAAGGAGGAATCTATAGCTTAGGAGAAGCAGAGAAAGCACAAAATCCAGTCACAATGGTTGGATCCAGCAAACTTAGAAAAGAAAAAGAGAAAATTATGAGACGGTTGGAAATCTGAACATTAACTGGAGGTTATTTGATATTAAATACGTATTTGCTAGATTTATTTGGTTGAAATACTAATATTTCAGTTCTTACATTTTAGAGATATACACTGAAACCATTATAAATAATGTTATATAATGTCTAGGATTTACTTTAAAAGAATCCAGAAGTGGGGTACATATGGAGGTAAGGATGAAAGAAAACCAGCTGTGAGTTGGTAGTTATTTAAGCTGAGTGTTAGGAAAAATTAGGGTATTTATGATACTATTCTATGTGCTTCTCAAAATGTTTAGACATTTTTGATAATACTACAGCTTAAAAATAGAAATATAGAAAATCTGAATAATAATAATCGACATGATTGTACCAATGTAAATATTTCCCTTTCATATACTTTTGGTACATTTACAAAAATTAATCATCTTCAACGTACAAAGAAAATTATAATTAATTCAAAAAGAGAAACTATTTCACTAGAATTATTCACTGACAATAAAACAATGTTATAAGAAATTAATATCATTGGGAAAAATGTCACTTTTTCCCAAACTAATTAACAGATTTGACCATTTCAATGAGATTTTTATTGAGAGAAGCCTTTAGAAAATTCCTCTATATTTCATCTTGAATTAAAACTTAAAAATAGTAACAGATGCAACTGTGAAAAAATGAGAGAAAAGGAGAGTTACCTCCAACAATTATGTAATAAAATTAATTAAAATGTTATGGGAACATTATGGGGATCCAGTGGTTAACACCCTGCCCTTCCAATGCAGGGGATATGGGTCGGATCCCTGGTTGAGGAAGTTCCACATACTGCATGGCAAAAAAAATAAAATAAAATAAAAAGACTTTATTAACTCTAAAAAAAAGAAATTATGTGACTTACATAGGAGTTGACAGACCAGTGGAACAAAATAGATAACCTTGAAGTAGACCTTAGCGTAAGGAAGAATTTAATATTTGATACAGATACATATACAGTGGAGGAAAGAAAGAAGTTTTTCTACTAAGACATTGAGGAACCTGACTATTTAGAAAAAGAAATTCTGTTTGATATAAATCTAGACGTGTTTTACAGTGTCTGTACATCCCCCAATTTAGGGATGCTACCTTTTGAACAGACAACTGAATCACTGCAGTTATCCTCCCCACTGTGTGCTTGCTCTCCCCAGGCCATAGTTTTCAAATCAGGAAATATGATTTATAAGATATATGTTCTTCTATAGTCTGGACTGCATCATTAGGTTCAAAAATATGAGCTTGACTATCTGAACACCCTCTCAGGAATACAAAGCTGAGAAACTGAACAATTTTGGCAGCCAGCAGAAGGGGTATGAGACATTCCTAGAAAGGTATGATTGAATATTTACGTCATGCAGTATTGTTGGGGCCTTGTTAATATCTAAAAATATTATGAATTAATAAACAAAAACCCAGAGTCTATTAAACACTAGAAAAAATACTACAAAGAAAGCCATCTAGGGGAAAATGTTTAGACTTCTCTTATACTCATAGAAATGCAGATTAAAAATAATAATGAGCTACTAATTTTACTATCAGACTAGAAAAGATAAAAACCAACATTTTACCTCTGAACACTTGACAGGGTTCTACTGAGCTAGATCCTGGCTTGTCCATTGCTAGTGGGAGTATAAACTGGTAAAAATGAACCAATAAATATATTTTCTGAAAGAAATGTGGATATAATCTATTAAGAGTCTTAAAGCAGTGAAAATTATTGCATATTCCTAGATCCACAAAAGCCAATTTTAGGATTCTTTACTAGTAAAACAAGCAGAAACATATGCCAAAATTTATATGGAAAAAAATATTTCTGCATCACTTTTTGTGGTAGTGAAAAATTGTGAAATGAGAGAATGTTAAGTAACTATGCTTCCTAGCAATAATACGATGGATGGTATGTGCATGCTCAGTAGATCAGTCGTGTCCGACTCCTTGTGACTCCATGGACTAGACAAGCTCCTCTGTCCATGGAATTTTCCAGGCAAGAATACTGGAGCGGGTGGCCATTTCCTCCTCCAAGGGATCTTTCCCACCCAGGGATCAAAACCAGGTCTCCTATATCCCCTGCATAGGCAAGTGGATTCTTTACCACCGCAAGGGCCAGAAACTCTTGACTGTGTATCTTGACTAGTTTCACACACACACACACACACACACACACACACACCCCAGAGGTGGCTACAACTATTAACACTACTTTCCAAATGAGGATACTGAGACACAGAGAGGTCAAGTCAGCTGGTGAATTGCTGAACAGAAATGTGAACATAAGCAGAGTGACTCCACAGTTGGCAGTTTCCACTGCTACGCTATCAGAGCATTTGCTGAGTTTTTATTATACCAGATGCAATGCTAACATTTTACACTGCATTATTTAATACAAAGCAAAACAACAACAACAAAACATTCTGTCGGTATTGCCATTAGGAGCTTCATCAGAAACCCAAGGCAAAGAGAATTCAGGGAAGATTACAGAGCTAAAAGTGACAAGAGTTTCAAAGAGAGTGTGATGCGTGTCAAACACAGCCATGTTGCGTAACATTACCATTTGTGAAGTACAATACTAAGTTGTAGGGTTTGGGGAAATGCACTCTGTCGTTGTGAGAAGTGAAAAAAGTGATTCAAACTTTCTGGAGTTCGGAACTCTCTCTCAACATCAAGAATGCTCGGAACCATTAGTCAGCAAGCCCGATTTTCATACTCAGTCCAGCCCACGTACACCAGGTAGGCATGCGTGCTATGATGTCTATCTCAGCACTGATTGCAAGCCGCTGCTGCTGCTAAGTCGCTTCAGTCGTGTGCAACTCTGTGCGACCCCACAGACGGCAGATTGTAAGCAAGTTATGGTAAATTCTTAAATATCCACGAATAGAGAGCAGTTTATGTAGTTCGCTGGCTCTTTGCAGGGCTACGGCGTGCACACATATGGCAGATCACCAGGTAAAGAATTTGAGCACCCGCGGATGTCAGCATCCAGGGTGGGGGTTGGGGGGCGGAGGGTGGGACGGGGGCCGGGGAATGGGGTTCTGGAGCAGCTCGCCACTGCGGATATGAGGGATGGCTGTATATCAGTGCAACTCACACTCAACAGTTGTGAAAACCAATCAGGTTGATTAATATGGACAAACCTGGAGAGAAAGCCATAACCTGTTATGTGAAAAGATAAGCTAAGGAACCATCTTAAGAACACAGAATAGCTCTCTCCAGTGCCCAGAGTCTTAATTGCTATATAATATTGCTTTTGAAAAAGTATGATATTTTAATAAATCGATAGTATTGCATCATATTACTAGATATCACTATTTATTTAACCTTTTCCTTATTTTTTTTTCCAAATTCAATTTTTCTGAAACTTTAAGATTAAACATCCTTATACATGAATCTTTGTTTAAATTTCTGGTTTGGAAATAAATAAATGTTCCTTTGCATCAAGTGATTTATTATGTGACTGATTAGTTCTGCCTAATATTTCAGTTATAGCAATAGAAATAATATTTTGATAAGCAGAAATCATTTGCAGATTTGCAGTCAAGAGTTGGTTCTACTCCAGTTTTTGAACATTACAAGCCTCTGCTAGTCCTTTTACTGCAATGAAAATCCTAACTCAGAATATTATGAGATATGCCTAGAGGATGTCAGCTCCACGAGAGAAGGGATCTTCTCTATCTTGTTCACCATGAGTCCTGTTGTCTAGGATCATGTATGCATGGAGTTAACAATCAATAAATAGTAAAGGCGCTTCCCAGGTGGCTCAGTTGGTAAAGAATCCACCTGCTAATGCAGGAGATGCAGGAGACTTGGGTCAATCCCTAGGTCGGAAGATCCCCTGGAGTAGGAGATGGCAACCCACTCCAGTATTCTTGCCTGGAAAAATCTATGGACAGAGGAGCCTGGTGAGCTGCAGTCCATAGGACTGCAAAGAGTTGGACACAGCTGAGCATACACACACGAGAAATCCTAAAGGAGGGAAGGAAGTAAGAAAGGGAAGGAGGAAGGAAGGAAAAAAGGAAGGAAGGAAAAAAGGAAGAAAGGAAGGAAGGACATCTTAATGGGAAAAATAATTTGAAATAGTGACTCATAGAACTTACATTGCAGAGGAATTTATTCAGTTGCTATAATGAAAAGAAAATCCAACTCTCATGTCAGAAAAGGACATACCCAGAATATTTCAGGAAAATCCTTATTTGAAGGATGTGTGCCAAAAAGGGTCAGGTCTACCTTAAGCTTTTTTCCTCCAACCTGCCTATGTTGCTAACTAAAGCCATAGCACAGCACTGCCAGCCCCAGTACAAAGACCCTTCTCATCATGTGTCCCTCACAACCGTGTCACATGCCATCCATGTCCAGGGACAGAAGCTTCTTGGTTCTGCCCTAACAACTACATGGCCTATATCCTGTCCCTCTTCTTCTTGGCCCACTACCATCTCTGACCACCCTGGACTGTATAAAAGTTGAAGGCCCATCACCAACGTCATCATCAGCAACCACAGGAGGATCTTGTTGCCATCTCCGCTCCACCACTGCCCAGGCCTGCCATCACTCCCACACCATCACACTGTAGCACTATCCCTAATGTGATGCTCCCATCTACTGTACTTCTTATCAGTGACATACAAGAAGGGGACAACAGAGGATGAGATGGTTGTATGGCATCACCAACTCAACGGACATGAGTTTGAGCAAGCTCTGGGAGATGGTGAAGGACAGGGAAGCCCGGCATGCTGCAGTCCATGGGGCTGCAAAGAGTCAGAAACAATAGAGCAACTGGACAACAACAATTATGTGCTCCAGAAACAAGTACTTCCACATTCTTCCACAAGGCTAGTAATCCCTTGGTATCCTGAGCTGGTGTGAACTGCCCTTTCTGAATTCCACCGAAGCAATTGCTTGAGATCTCCTAAACCACCTGTGAAGAAGAGGACTGCCAATTCACTGTTTTAGCCTGCAGCTTTCTAGCCTCCTTAAAAGTCCAGCAATTTACTATAGTCTGCAATGAGCTAAATCACGTATCCTCAGTTGGCTTCTCCAAACTCACCAGCAACCATGTTCCTTAACTCACCCTGCTCAAGCCACCTGGGCCATTGTTTCACTCCTGAAAAGCTGTTTCCTTCCTTTAGAGCCCTCACGTTGTGTGAGTATCTCTTCTAGAAAGCAATGTCTTTGATTCTTTGCACAGCTGGCTTCTTTCTTGGTTTAAATATTTCCTTTCCTCAGATGAACCTTTCTAGGAGCTCTATCTAAGTAGCTTTCCCTCTCTTTCCTAATCACAGAACCCAGCATATAACTTTCCTATTATCTGTTCAGATTTGTAATTATCTGCTTATTAGTTTGACTGTTTTGTGTCTGACCACCCCACTAGGTAATGAGCTCCATGAGAGCAAGAACAATGGCTGTTATGCTTGCCACTGTCCACCCAGCACTGCATTCAGTGTTAGTAACAAATTCTGAAGAAATAATTCTCAACCATATGCTAGGCCATTATCACAAGGCATAAGTGATAGATAAAAGATACAGAGAAAGGAATCTTTAGCTTCTAGAACATACTTTGAAAGAAAGCAAAACGTGATGAAAAGAACTACAGATTTTGAGATGGAGATTCAAATTCTGTCTCTTTACTGAATTGAAAAAGTTCTTCCTCGTGTGAACTTTGATAGGTCTCTAGCCCCATCTTAGTCCAGTTATACTGTTTGTAAAGTGAAATTATTGGACCATTTGATCTCTTATCTACTTTACAGTTCTAACAGATCTTTGAAGATTTCTTAAATGTAATCAGACACCTTTAGACTTGCAGGTTTCAAAATGTGTTCTCAATGGAGGAAGAAGTGTTCAAGTTCAAATAATGTTTGAACCATCTGGATTAAGCAACATTAAATAGCCATTTTTTGCTCCAAGATTTCTTAGTGCTAATGTTCATTGGGAATCCTTGAGAATGAAAGGCAGTGTAGAACAATTCCCGAAAGCATTTGAACACGGATGCCTTATTTGCATTACCTGAGAGGAGTGTATATGGAATGCTCTGGAGAGACAGAGTTACTGGTATTTAAGCAGAAAAATTAATACAGACTTTCAAAAACATTAATCCAATAATGGTAAATAGGATACATTAAAAAAAATTATAAATTGGAAAATAAAATTAAGGGACTTTAAGAAGCACGATGAGATGCAGAAGAATAACTTGAATCACATCTATTTTAATTGCTTTGAACAACTCAAAGATTTTGATTAGTCTCTCTTACTGTGGAAAAAATTAAATTTCAAGACCTAGCCTGAGAGATTGTTTTAAAAAATCATGAACAGGAACAGGTAGAGATCCTATATTGATGCCTATAATCAGAAAGAATTTTGATCAGATGTATTTAGTTGACATGTGTTCAGCCTACACTTAAAAATAGAGAAGTAATCAGATCTACATTTCCCCCTTAGTTCATAGTTTCAGTAATCATAGATAAGGATAACACCACCTTGCATATTTCTAATAATTTAGTGTTTGGAAACTTATCAGTGAATGGTGTGATTATGTGTCCATATATTCAACTAATCACATTTGATTCAATTATTCTTTTTTCTGGTTAATTTCTAATCACTGACAATTGTTTTTTTTTATTTTTATTTTTACTTTATTTTACTTTACAATACTGTACTGGTTTTGCCATACATTGACATGAATCCACCACGGGTGTACATGCGTTCCCAAACATGAACCCCCCTCCCACCTTCCTCCCCATAACATCTCTCTGGGTCATCACTGTGCACCAGCCCCAAGCATGCTGTATCCTGTGTCGGACATAGACTGGCAATTCGATTCTTACATGATAGTATACATGTTACAATGCCATTCTCCCAAATCATCCCACCCTCTCCCTCTCCCTCTGAGTCCAAAAGTCTGGTATACACATCTGTGTCTTTTTTGTTGTCTTGCATACAGGATCGTCACTGCCATCTTTCTGAATTCCATATATATGTGTTAGTATACTGTATTGGTGTTTTTCTTTCTGGCTTACTTCACTCTGTATAATCGGCTCCAGTTTCATCCATCTCATCAGAACTGATTCAAATGTATTCTTTTTAACGGCTGAGTAATACTCCATTGTGCATATGTATTTGTTTTTAAAGTTTTCTAGCAATCTATTTCTACCATCTTCCCAATATTTTTCCAGATTTTTCAAAGTCATCATCTCCCAGATTTTCCATAGTAATGGTAAAAATAGGTGACTGCTCTCTGTACGAAGGAGTAGAGTCAAGTCATGAGTTAGCATAGGTTCTAATATGTGAGTTCAGGCTACTTCCTTGATGCCTCCTGATTGAATGCTGGGAATAAGTGCCAGCTTATAGCTGATCAATTTCTTTCCTCTTGTCACTGGAAATGTTTAAAATTTACCTTTCTAACAAGAATCCTAAACTCAGACTTCCCTGGTGGTATATGGATATGAATCCACCTTTCAATGCAGGGGACATGGGTTCAATCCCTGGTCAAGGAAGATTCCACGTACTGCAGACAACTAAGCCTGTGAGCCACAACTACTGAGCCACTGTGCCACAACTACTGAAACCCATGTGCCTGGAACATGTGCCCTGCAACAAGAGAAGTCACTGTAATGACAAGTCTGTACACTGCATTGAATAGTGGTCCCTGCTTACTGAAACTGGAAAAAGCCCCAGCACAGCAATGAAGACCCAGTGCAACCAAAATTAATTAATGAAAAAGACCCTAGACTCATCATCTCCTATAACAAGAGGGAACGTGCTCTTCCTTCTTCACTGATTCCTAATCTAAATGCAACTTATAGCTTGTTATGCTAGACCTGTTATATACTATCCATGAAATACAGCAGAGTGTAACATAGGCTTTACCACTTGTATACTAAACGCACTGCTTTGAATGTGTTTTATAAGCCAAGAGTCTCTGTTCACATAGAGCCCAGCATCATGCAGATCCACAGCCCTGTCAATGTTTCCTTAAATCGTCAGGGCTTTCAAATCCACACGAGCATTTGGGAAACCAGGTAATGAAGTCTTTGTGAATACTTGCTTTCAGAATAGGGAAATATTTAGTGGCATAAAGACAATATTGATTTCTGCAGCATTTCTTTAGCCTTGTTGTACTGATAAACCAGGCATCCAGAAGTGGATTCCACGATGCACTGTAGTGTGTCACATTCCATCCAAAAGTACTCTACAAAGACACTTGCTTTCACTCAACAAAGTAATTTTGGGAACATGCTAATAAGTTCATTCTTCTCTATTATCTCCACCTTCTGTGATTCAAAAGGGGTGGAGGAAGGATAGAGAGATGGAGGGAAGAAAGGAAGGAAACATGGAAAGAAGGAAGAAAGGAAGGGAGGGAGGGAGGAGAGGGGAGGGAAGAGGAAGGGAGAGAGAAGGGAGAAAAAAGAGAAATCGCCCTCCAGTAGGTTAATTAGAACTGCTTGGTTTCAAATCTGAGGACAAATAACTACTTCTGTAAGGTTTGAATACCTCACTGAACCATGGGAATAGTAACAGACTGAAGGCACACGGAGTTCTAGTGCGGCGCTTGGCATATCATATAATAGCATTTTCTCAGATTCTTCTGAGGCTCAGCCACACAGTCACAAACATCCAACTCTGCTTATGCCTTGGCGTTCCCTTGCCTAGAGCCAACCAATCTGACCAGACACAAACCCAGAATCCATGGCTTTCTCACCGCTTCCAGACGTGACTATAACCCCACACTGAGCAGTACAAGAACTGAGCTCTGAGCAGCTGTCTAAAGGGTAAGTGTGCTGATTGGAGGAGGGGGTTTTAATGTAAGAAATCTGACCAATAAGAGAGAAGAGAGGAAATCCATACATCCAGTCAGATGAAGCCCATCTCTTTCTGCCCTCTCACCTACTGTTCTAAGGCACTTCCACCAGGTAGTCTGATCAGGGACACCAAGCATCCTACTGGGGGTACCTCCCAGGCCGCTGTCTTGGTCTTTTAAGTTTATCATAAAGCAGAGGCCAGCGAGGTAGCACTTCACCTAGTACTGCTTTCCATCTGAGCTACTTCACTCCCCGCCTTTTCTCACTTTCACTACCTTGAAATTGTACCCAAATAAACCATCACCTCTCATTTCTTGACTCAGGCTCCGGTTTTTATGGACTCTTGAATATGGTATTTTTATTAATAATATAGTTCAACCAATCTACACTCCCATGCCCAGCCTTCAATAATTGGTCAAGTCACCATTGTTTTTAACTGTACTTAATTAAACCAGTTAAAGTTCTATAAAATATCTGCTAGGTCATGAATATAGTGCTTCTTGGGACATTATACTAGAATCCCACCTACATATTAAAGAAAAACAAAACCTACATATCAAAGAAAAACAAAAGCTTCTTTCTGCTTCAAAATGTTTCATTTAGGTGACACAAAATTCACACTTTTCTTGTCTTTTCCAGATATTGTGATTAACTACCTACACTAAGCCCTTTTAAACATATTTTTCAAAACCCTTTACTAACTCCCTCCTTCAAGTTGTAGCCTCTGCCAGAAATAACACCCCCGCCCATCTCTGCCAGCTATCTCTCCCCCATCATTCAGTCAGACTTTGAGATAAGACCTATTCCAAAAGGCCTCTCCTGCCCAATGTAAGGAATGATAGGGATTATGTAATCACTAGTCAGGCTGCCTCTAGCACTAATTTATACTTTTTCTTTATATGGTATACATATCACATATGTCCCTACGCCAGTGTTTTATGTCTTGATTCCAGTAAAATCCAGGACATTCTTATGGTTTCTATAGGAGTTATACTTAGATACTCACCTTCTATGATCACCAGCACCAGAGCTACCAAGACCATGATAATATAGGAGAAAAGCAGTTTTCTCAAAAGACTCCAGATCCTGTGATTAAAATTCAGTGCAGAAAAGCTAAACAATCACAAGTCTTCTATTGATGACCATCTTAAACTATCTCTTTTCTATTAGACAGACTGACAGATTGAATAGGGATCAGATAGACTGCTAGGACCTACCGCTTATCAACTGCTTCCTGACAGAGGGCACATCACTCAACATTTCTCAGCCTCAATTCCTCCTTTGCAAATAGGGATGACCGTTTTATATAGATAGATAGATAGATAGATATGCACCTGCTGTGAGGAAAATACATTAAACGTAAAGCACTTGGTAGTTAACATTCGTGGTAATATTAATAGTAGCTTTATCAAAAGTCTCCAATTTCTTTGGGGTTGTTGTTCAGTTGCTAAGTTGTGTCCAATTCTTTGCGACCCCATGGACTACAGTAGACCAGGCTTCCCTGTCCTTCACTATCTCCCTGAGATTGCTCATATTTATGTCCATTGAGTTGGTGATGCTATCTAACCATCTCATCCTCTGCTGCCCCTTTCTACTTTTGCCTTCAATCTTTCCCAACATGAGTGTCTTTTTCAATGAGTTGGCCATTTGCATCAGGTGACCAAGTACTGGAGTTTCAGCATCAGTCCTTTCAATGACTATTCAGAGTTGATTTCTTTTCTTTTATTTTTTTTCCTTGGGATTCCGTTTTTATTAGCTTCTCAATGTCTTTTTTTTAATTTTAAATTTTTTAAATTTTTATTTTTACTTTATTTTACTTTACAATACTATAGAATTGACTGGTTTGATCTCCTTACAGTCCAGGGGACTTTCAAGAGTCTTCTCCAGCACCACAGTTCAAAAGCATCAATTCTTCAGCACTCAGCCTTCTGTATGATCCAACTCTCACATCCATATGTTACTACTGGAAAAACTACAGCTTTGACTATATGCAACTTTGTTGACAAAGTGTTATCTCTGCTTTTTAATATGCTGTCCGGCTTTGTCAGCTTTTCTTCCAAGCAGCAAGCAAGCATCTTTTAATTTCATGGCTGCAGTCACCATCTGCAATGATTTTGGAGCCCAAGAAGAGAAAATCTGTCACTGCTTCCACTTTTCCCCCTTCTATTTGCCATGAAATGATGGGACCAGATGCTATGATCTTAGTTTTTTTAATGTTGAGTTTTAAGCCAGTTTTTTCACTCTCCTCTTTCACCTTCATCAAAAGGCTCTTTAGTTCCTCTTCATTTTCTGCCGTTAGAGTGATATTATCTGCATATCTGAGGCTGTTGATATTTCTCTTGGCAATCTTGATTCCAGTTTGTGAGTCAATCCAGCCAAGCATTTGACATGATGTACTCTGCATATAAGTTAAATAAGTAGGGTGACAATATACAGCCTTGTCATACTCCTTTCCCAATTTTGAATCAGTCCATTGTTCATGTCTGGTACTAACTGTTGCTACTTGTCCAGAATACAGGTTTCCCAGGAGTCAGATAAGGTGGTCTTGTATTCCCATCTCTTTAAGAATTTTCCAGTTTGTTGTGATCCACAAAACCAAAGACTTTACTGTAGTCAGTGAGACAGATGTTTCTCTGGAACTTCCTTGCTTTCTCTATGGTCCAGTGAATGTTGACAATTTGATCTCTGGTTCCTCTGCCTTTTCTAAACCCAGCTTGTATGTCTGTAAGTTCTCGGTTCATGTACTGCTGAAGTTTAGCTTGAAGGATTTTGGGCATAACCTTACTAGCATGTGAAATGAACCCCAATTTCTTAATCATCACTAGAAATTTTATCTCAATGAAGTAGTCTAATAAATGTTCTATTCATCATTTGAATTTAGACTGTGCTGTTGTTAAGTTTAAGGACTCATACATTATTTATTTTGCTATGTTTTTTTAAATTGAATTGATTTCATATTTAATGAATTACATGGTACTTGAAAGTTTCCCTTATTTTAGGCTGGCTCTGAATCTAAGACCACATACAACAATGGACTAGCTTCCTACCTATGGAATAATTATTCCTACCAATTAATGGACTTTGGCAACTCTGTAAGATAACTAAGTAAAAAGTATAAAACTTTAAGAATCCATGAAAGAATAAATTGTACTTTTTTGTTCCAAAATCAGCCAAAAAATTTTGTACAGAGCCTGTCTGGTACATGCATGAATGATTGAATAAATAAAAGAATAAATGAGCAATTAAAAAAATTCTAAGTGCAGGGGAAGCAGTTTTTGCTTCAATCCATTATTAATTATTTGTGATTTAGAGTATCTTCCAAATCCATTTTTGAAATAAACTCTACGAACACTGAAGTGTCAATCAAAAAGGTTGATTGTCCCCACAGACTTCTGGCTGATTGATACTTATCTTTGCAATTTTTACTCACTGATCACAACTTTAGATTCCATGGAAAACAAAAAGTTGTGAAGCTCTCTGAATTGACCCCAAATTAAAACTTTTACTTGGCTTGCATTCAGGAATGCAGAGAATGAAAAACCCTGGCTCCTTGCTGAAGCTTTCCCTGACACATACACTCCCACCACTCCCCTATTCATCACACCTTGACTTACTCTTATCTTTGCATGTATTATGAAGCAGAACAAGTACTTGTTACATGTTCTGTGAGCAACTGGAAGCCAGAAACCAACAATGAATCCATTTCTTTTTCCCTGGTGTCTGAGATATACACTGAATTTGGGGATGGGAGGATATTGACTGGGTCCTCAGTAAACACAGAACTATTGAAACAATCAAGCTTGTGATCAATCTTCTACTACTAATTCCACCTGCTTTTTGATGAAATCTCAGTAAACTTACTGCAGGGTGGATCAAAACAGTAATTCAGCATGATGTCAACAGTTGAGCCCTTAACCTATACCCGTCTTCAATTTAACGTCTAGATCACTTATTGCGGGACAGTCGAAGAGATACAGCCTGTCTGGAATTCAATCTTCAAAATGTTCCCAAGGTCCACCTCCTTCATGAAGCTCTTGTAGACCAACCCAAGCTCTCTAAATGGTTAGCATGGAAGCTTCACATGCTTAAACTCTTTTAAAAACTCTCTATGAAACAAGAAGTTTATTATTAAACAAACAAATATAAATATGCAAATACACTTGTTTATCACCTTTTAGAGGTTTAATTATACTCTGTGTTATGATGAATTTTTTCACTACTGCAACTTCTTAAAATATCATTTTTTGTTTTTTTATCTTATAATTAAGTTTTGATATATTAGGGTCACTATTATTAAATATTGGGATAATTGTGAAAATAAAGATCATATCTCTTCTTACTGTTTCTCTGCCTAGTATCACCTTAAAGCCTTGCATATAATGGGTGTTAAATGCATGTTTGCTGAAATAGAAACATGCATGGGAAAGTTATCTTTTTTAGTCATTCACATCAAGTAGAAGAAACAGCTGTCTTTAATGAGGGATTTTTACATTCTTTCCCAAGTTCTATTTCTTTAGATAATGCAAGGTAAAGAGATATTTGACTCTTGCTCTTAGATTATGTAGATTATGTATAAATCAGATCCAAGTTACTGTCAAATCATCTGAAGATTCACTTACATCCTAGTATCACTAGTTTTCTCAGTGAAGGGAAATATTCAGATAATAGTAATGCATTAATAGTTGTATGAGTACTATGGATCAGTGCTTTATTAGTTTTTTACAGTTCTCATAACAATTTTATGAGATAGGTACTACTATTGCTATCATTTTCACAGATGAAGAAACTGAGTCCCAGGAAAGTTAATGAATTTTTAGGGTTAGGGACTGCAAGCTCATACCTGAGTGGACTGGCATTCATTCAAACCCAGGAGTCACTCTCTACCACTCTTTTCTTAACACTCTACCAAACCTACTTCTGAGAAGTTTCATTCTTCTTAGATTATTCTGATTATGGGCTTCCCAAGTAAAGCTAGTGGTAAAGAACCCACCTGCCAATGCAGGAGACATAAGAGAAGCAGATTCCATCCCTGGGTCGGGAAGATCCCCTGGAGGAGGTCATGGCAACCTGCTCCAGTATTCTTGCCAGGAGAATCCCATGGACAGAGGAGTCTGGCAGGCTACAGTCCATGCAGTCATAAAGAGTCGAACACAACTGAAGCAACTTAGAATGCACACACAGAGGCACACACATGCTCATTATAGTCACAACCTCATTTAATATTCCCAAATCAAATTTACAAAATCACTAATGTACAAGGTTGAATGCTAGTGCTCACTGCTGTCAGGGTGAGGATATTACATAAAGTTTACGATTGTCCAACTAGCATGTGCTATACATTCTGATTTGAGAATCAAAAGTGAAGGTAAGCATGTACAATTTACCCCTGACTTGTCTTTAAATTTTGGTAAAGAAACATCTATAAGCACTTTTAGGTTTAGAAAGTCAGAGCAGTGATATAAATTCAAAATCTGAGAGTTTATACAAATCAAAATTGAAAACCATAAAGAGTCTGTCTACATGAACAGTCTCCATAGTGATAATTTTGCAAAACACTGGAAAAACATTCAAGGTATTTAGAAAGACTATAAAGATGTTTTATGAAGATGGCACAAAAAATACTTTCTCATGAGCAGATAGGGAGTCCAACTTGAAAATTCAAATTAACTTTTTGTATGATGCATTATTTAATAAATGTTAGCATTAATTTTTAAAGAGTTTAATTTGCATACCATTACTGGGCCAAATGGTTGATGAGGATCACAATTAAAGAAAGATGCACCATTCATTTTACTAAGGAGAAAAAAAAATCCAGCAAAGTCAAATCTTCATCATTAAACTGAATAAAGGCAGCCTGTAACTGCCAAAGATATAGAACTCCCTGACAGATGCAATTTAACTCCTGTGATTATTTAAATCAAACTCCTTTATGTATGACCCTAAGCAAAAGCTCAATATCTTCTCGAGGAATATGTATATTTTTTTAAAATACTATGGACTTCAGAGGGAAAAAGACATTAGGAAAGAAAAGCAAATTTGGCAATTGGGCTTGGAAATATAAATATAATATGAAAGAATATGCCATCACTTAAAGTTATACCTAGGACGCAAAGCACTCATGCAAAATGGAAGACGCTTCACTAGCACATTAAATAGCATTGAGTACCAGCATGATTCAATCAGTGTTTAGTCCAGAGAAGTTATGCAGAAAACAGACCTAGAAATCACTGTCGTATAGTCTATCATCTAAACAAAATTTATTAGTTTCACATGTACCCCTCCCATAATCTTCTAAAGGAAAACTTACTGTTTGCAGAATTGCTACATGCTAGGCAAAGGCCTGATATTCTGTTCATATGCAGCGTAACAAACCTACAGTATGTATAATTAAGTTAGTATTAACATATGACCTGCTTGTAATAAGCTGCTGACTAAGAATACCTGGAGGGTTGGGGCAGGGTCTGGAAAGACCCACCTCGCCAGATGTCTATCACAAAGATGATCATTCACACCCTGGTTCTGAACCTTGATTGGGCAATGAGTACACTTGTCTGCTGTAATGGACATTTGTTTTCATCATAAGCTTTTTATAGTTGCTACACTTAAAACTACTCATGACGAATTGTCCCAACTTTAGTTGTGTTCATCAGAACACAGCATAGGTGGTCTTGCACTGGGTCCATTAAACCTTCACAAATTCCAGTGGTGTGGAAACAAGTACTTCAAGCTCACACCAACTGTGGACCACAATGGCAATGACTGCATATTTGTGGGGGAGGGGATGGAAAAGTCTTTTTTGCTTTAAATAACTTAAAATTGTGATAAAAGTAATTCATTTTTGCTGTAGGGAAACTGAAAAATAAGTGTTTGAAGGAAAACCAAATCACGATACCTTTCAACAAACAACCCCTGAAATATTTTGGTGTTAAGACTCCAAATATTTTCTCTATACAAACATGTGTAATAGCAACCATCCTATTTGATAAAGAGCAGTCTTTGGTTAATCAGAAAAGAGTTTTATAAAGTGCAGAACCTTTAAAAACTATGCATACACAGTAAGTTTAACATAAGCATTCTTCACTAAGCCTTTAAGGTAGAACTAAATTTTTTCTGATCATGCATCTTCTGATGGGAGCTCCATGTCCTCTTTTTAACATAAATCATTTTCTTAATGAACCATAAGTAGTTCCTAAAATGGAACAATAATATAAAGACATAGAGAAATCTCAGTGTAGAATACGAGAATTTAATCATTTCCCCCAGTGTTGTATAGTTTCCTTGTCCACTCATAAACGTGACCAAATCCTTTTAACTACTCAAATTTGTTAACTTTTTCCAAAAGAATCCTATTAATTCAACATGAACAATTACTCTCTTTTTTTAGCACTCGTAGTTTACTAACATTTTAATCTATAACTAGGCTTTATAAGTATAGGACCAAGGAGCATGACATTAAAATACAAAAACAAACATCTGACTCTAAATCCACATATAAATCAATAGGTAGAACAAAAATGTAGCTATCCACAAGAGCTGCCAGCTCTCCATTAATACTGACATCAGTAAAGATAATTTACAAATGGAAGACGGAATCCGATGCCACTGTTAAGTAGAAGTCAAGTAAGAGCTTCTCTAGGTTTAATATTACAAATTAGAATCATATGTTCTACTGTATATCAGCATTAGTACATTCTTTTTTATAATTCACATATTTGGGGAGAATTTTCTCACATCACAAATACATAAAGTGTGATATTTTATATAGCAGCATAGAATCTGTTGCTGTACACCATAAAATATACAACTAACCCCTGTTGTTGGGTACTTAGGTTGCTGCTCCTTTTACTATCATGTAATACTACAGTCTTATGTGTACTTCTATTTTCTTAAATTATATGCCTAGAATAAAGAATTAATCAATGAAATAAATATTATAAAAGCACTTGATACCTATTTCCAAATCATCAGACATTTTCATCATCTACTATCACTACTATATTAGATTGCATGTTTTGAAACTTTACTTAATATATAATGTTAATCTATTCCTTTCCTTTTCCAGTTTTGCATTGAAAAGACTGACACTAAATTTGCATTTTGTTAAAAAGAGTTTTCTCATTTTCTTATTAGATGTAAATATTTATTTTAGGTGGTTCTTTTGTTTTAGTTCTACATATGGTGACTATTATTTTTTATCAGTAATATTTTGGATTTAGATTTTGCATTTATATTAGAAATCTTTAGATTTCTTAGTTAAATGCATATCAATCTTTTTCCTTCCTGTTTGCTTCTTTTATGCTTTGAAAAGCACACTTACAATCAGATAAATGTGTCTCACATTTTCTAGTATTTTACCAGTTCGGCTCAGTTCACTTGCTCAGTCGTGTCTGACTCTTTGCAGCCCCATGAATTGCAGCATGCCAGGCCTCCCTGTCCATCACCAACTCCCGGAGTTCACTCAGACTCACGTACATCAAGTCAGTGATGCCATCCAGACATCTCATCTTCTGTCATCCCCTTCTCCTCCTGCCCCCAATCCCTCCCAGCATCAGAGTCTTTTCCAATGAGTCAACTCTTTGCATGAGGTGGCCAAAGTACTGGAGCTTCAGCTTTAGCATCATTCCTTCCAAAGAACACCCAGGACTGATCTCCTTTAGAATGGACTGGTTGGATATCCTTGCAGTCTGAGGGACTCTTGAGAGTCTTCTCCAACACCACACTTCAAAACCATCAATTCTTCGGCACTCAGCCTTCTTCACAGTCCAACTCTCACATCCATACATGACTACTGGAGAAACCATAGCCTTGACTAGATGGACCTTTGTTGGTAATGTCTCTGCTTTTTAATATGCTGTCTAGGTTGGTCATAGCTTTTCTTCCAAGGAGTAAGTGTCTTTTAATTTCATGGCTGCAATGACCATCTGCAGTGATTTTGGAGCCCCGCAAAAATAAAGTCTGCCACTGTTTCCACTGTTTCCCCATCTATTTCCCATGAAGTGATGGGACCAGATGCCATGATCTTCATTTTGTGAATGTTGAGCTTTAAACCAACTTTTTCACTCTCCTCTTTCACTTTCATCAAGAGGCTCTTTAGTTCTTCTTCATATTCTGCCACAAGGGTGATGTCATCTGCATACCTGAGGTTATTGATATTTTTCCCGGCAATCCTGATTCCAGCTTGTGCTTCTTCTAGACCAGCGTTTCTCATGATGTACTCTGCATATAAGTTTAATAAGCAGGGTGACAATATACAGCCTTGATGTACTCCTTTCCTGATTTAGAATCAGTCTGTTGTTCCATGTCCAGTTCCAACTGTTACTTCCTGACCTGCATATTGATATCTCAAGAGGCAAGTCAGCTGGTCTGGTATTCCCATCTCTTTCAGAATTTTCCACAGTTTGTTGTGATCTACACACTTTAAGGCTTTGGCATAATCAATAAAGCAGAAGGAGATGTTTTTCTGGTATTTTCTTGCTTTTTCTTTCTTTTTTTAATTTATTTATTTTTAAAATTTTATTATTTACTATTATTTTTTTACTTTACAATATTGTATTGGTTTTGCCATACATCAACATGAATCTGCCACAGGTGTACATGTGTTCCCAATCCTGAACGCCCCTTCCACTTCCCTCCCCATACCATCCCTCTGGTCATCCCAGTACACCAGGTCCAAGCATCCTGTATCCTGCATGGAACCTAGACTGGCAATTCATCTCTTGCGTTTTCAATGATCCAATGGATGTTGGCAACATGGTCTCTAGTTCCTCTGCCTTTTCTAAATCCAGCTTGAACAGCTGGAAGTTCATATTACATGTACTGTTGAAACCTGGCTTGGAGACTTTTAAGCATTATTTACTAGCGTGAGAGATAAGCACAATTGTGCGGTAGTTTGAGCATTCTTTAGCACTGCCTTTCTTTGGGATTGGAATGGAAACTGACCTTTTCCAGTCCTGTGGCTACTGCTGCATTTTCCAAACTTGTTGGCGTATTGACGTGCAGCACTTTCACAGCATCATCTTTTAGGATTTGAAATAGCTCAGCTGGAATTCCATCACCTCCACTAGCCTTTTTCATAGTGATGCATCCTAAGGCCCACTTGACTTCACATTCCAGGATGTCTGGCTCTAGGTGAGTGATCACACCATCGTGGTTATCTGGGTCATGAAGATCTTTTTGTATAGTTCTTCTGTGTATTCTTTCCACCCTTTCTTAATACCTTCTGCTTCTGTTAGGTCCATACCATTTCTGTCCTTTATAGTGCCCATCTTTGCATAAAATGTTCCCTTGGTATCTCTAATTTTTTTGAAGAGATCTCTAGTCTTCCTCATTCTATTGTTTTCCCCTATTTCTTTGCAGTGAGGAAGGCTTTCTTATCTCTCCTTGCTATTCTTTGGAACTCTGCATTCAAATGGGTGTATCTTTCCTTTTCTCCTTTGCCTTTAGTGTCTCTTCTCTTCTCAGCTATTTGTAAGGGCTCCTCAGACAACCATTTTGCCTTTTTGCATTTCTTTTTCTTGTAGAGAGTCTTGATCCCTGCCTCCTGTACAATGTCACAAACCTTCATCCATGGTTCTTCAGGCACTCTGTCTATTAGATCTAATCCCTTGAATCAGTTTGTCACTTCCACTGTATAATCCTAAGGGATTTGATTTAGGCCATACCTGAGAGCTGAAGAATTGATGCTTTTGAACTGTGGTGTTGGAGAAGACTCTTGAGAGTCCCTTGGACTGCAAGGAGATCCAACCAATCCATTTTGAAGGAGATCAGCCCTGGGATTTCTTTGGAAGGAATGATGCTAAAGCTGAAATTCCAGTACTTTGGCCACCTCATGCAAAGACTTGACTCACTGGAAAAGACTCTAATGCTGGGAGGGATTGGGGGCAGGAGGAGAAGGGGACGACAGAGGATGAGGTGGCTGAATGGCATCACTGACTTGATGGACGTGAGTCTGAGTGAACTCCGGGAGTTGGTGATGGACAGGGAGGCCTGGCATGCTGCGATACATGGGGTCACAAAGAGTCAGACATGACTGAGTGACTGAACTGAACTGAATGGTCTAGTGGTTTTCCCTACTTTCTTCAATTTCACTCTGAATTTGACAATAAGGAGTTCATGATTGAGTCACAGTCAGCGCATGGTCATGTTTTGCTGACTATATAGAGCTTCTCCATCTTTGGCTGGCAAGTATATAATCAATCTGATTTCAGTATTTACCATCTGGTGATGTCCATGTGTAGAGTCTTCTCTTGTGTTGTTGGAAGAGGGTGTTTGCTATGACCAGGGCGTTCTCTTGGCAAAACTCTATTAGCCTTTGCCCTGCTTCATTTTGTACTCCAAGGCCAGATTTGCCCATTACTCCAGGTATCTCTTGACTTCCTACTTTTGCATTCCAGTCCCCTATGAGGAAAAGGACATCTTTTGGGGGTGTTAGTTCTAGAATGTCTTGTAGGTCTTCATAGAACCCCTCAACATCAGCTTCACCAGCATTACTGGTGGGGGCACACACTTGGATTACTGTGCATGGCATGCCTTCAGTTCAGTTCAGTTGCTCAGTCATATCTGACTCTTTGCAATGCCATGGACTGCAGCATACCAGGCCTCCCTGTCCATCACCAACTCCCAGAGTTTACTCAAACTCATGTCCATTGAATGGGTGATGTCATCCCATCATCTCATCCTCTGTCATCTCCTTCCCCTCTTGCCTTCAATCTTTCCCAGCATCAGCGTCTTTTCAAATCAATCTGTTCTTCCCATCAGATAGCCAAAGTATTGCAGTTCAGCTTCAACATTAGTCCTTCCAATGGATATTCAGGACCAATTTCCTTTAGGATGGACTGGTTGGATCTCCTTGCATCCCAAGGGACTCTCAAGAGTCTTCTCTGACACCACAGTTCAAAAGCACCAATTCCTCAGTGCTCAGCTTTCTTTATAGTCCAACTCTCACATCCATGCATGACTACTAGGAAAACTATAGCCTTGACTAGACGGACCTTTGTAGGCAAAGTAATGTCTCTGCTTTTTAATATGCTGTCTAGGTTGCCTTGGAAACAAATAAAGATTATTCTGTCATTTTTGAGATTGCATCCAAGTACTGCATTTCAGATTCTTTTGTTGTCTATGAGGGCTACTCCTTTTAGTAGATATAATGGTCATCTAAAAACAACATCCAGTTTTGAATGTGACTGGTGATGAAAGTAAACTGTGATGCTGTAAAGAACAACATTGCATAGGAACCTGGAATGTTAGGTCCATGAATCAAGGTAAATTAGCAGTCAAACAGGAGATGGCAAGAGTGAATATCAACATTTTAAGAATCAATGAACTAAAATGGACTGGAATGGGTGAATTTAATTCAGATGACCATTTTACAGCATAATAGAGAATATAATAAAAAATAATAATAATCCTTCCATTGCTTTCATTTCCTACCTTTGATTCCTTTCTTTGTCTATTCTACAAACATTTAAGAAATAATGTTCAGTCTGTGTCCTTCATTGCTTCCATTATAACTCACTTTATTATTTCTGAATAAAATATGTGGAAATAGAATTTAGAGTAATAATATACTCAGAAAATACAATCGTTATAATTCCATCCTTACAATTAAAAGATATAAGCCAAAAGGCCCAGCTCTTTAAATCTGAGGCAATGTCTTAACTACTGATTATTTCAACATGCCAGCAAGAGATGAGTAGATGGCCAAAACAGGCAGGTAAACATTGGGAAATTCTGACTCCCATTACTTACATCCTTCATAAAGAAAATAACTCTTCAAAAGTAAGTGCATTTTCCGTAGGAAAAACATGACTCACAATGACCGCTTCATATAAGGACAGTATTAAAGGTACTTACGGAGGGCTAGGCTTTTTGCTAAAGTTTGTCAGACCAATAATCATTCACATTACTTCTATGGAAAAATAACCCAAGTTACGAATAACCAACTTGAAAATAAAAATTTTAAATTATTTTCTTCTGATTTGCTCATGGGGAAGTGTCTAACCAGCTTGAGCTTAAATTTCTTTCTGTTGAATTAAAGTTAGAGGTCAGCTTGTTTTTAAAGGCAGCCCCCATACAAATCAATAGTTGCTTATGTGTATGTGACTTTATTCCATAGTTAATTGTCCACAGGTAGGGAACCAATGCTCGTATGAAGGTAGAAAAACTATACAGTTTTACTTACCCTCATAAAACAATTCATTTCCCATTTTATTGTCTAAGTTTCTTAAGTTACTATTATGATAGTAAAATGATTTTAGTTAGTTGCAAAATTGCAGCACAATTTGCATGCAGGAAATGTTTTTAATTTGAACCAATTACTGGATGAAGGCTTTAGGTATTTCTGCTTTATTGACTATACCAAAGCCTTTGACTGTGTGGATCACAATAAACTGTGGAAAATTCTGAAAGAGATGGGAATACCAGACCACCTGACCTGCCTCTTGAGAAACCTATATGAAGGTCGGGAAGCAATAGTTAGAACTGGACATGGAACAACAGACTGGTTCCAAATAGGAAAAGGAGTACATCAAGGCTGTATATTGTCACCCTGCTTATTAAACTTATATGCAGAGTACATCATGAGAAACGCTGGGCTGAAAGAAGCACAAGCTGGAATCAAGATTGCCGGGAGAAATATCAGTAACCTCAGCTATGCAGATGACACCACCCTTATGGCAGAAAGTGAAGAGGAGCTAAAAAGTCTCTTGATGAAAGTGAAAGAGGAGAGTGAAAAAGTTGGCTTAAAGCTCAACATTCACAAAACAAAGATCATGGCATCCAGTCCCATCACTTCATGGGAAATAGATGGGGAAACAGTGGAAACAGTGTCAGACTTTATTTTGGGGGGCTCCAAAATCACTACAGATGGTGACTGCAGCCATGAAATTGAAAGACGCTTACTCCTTGGAAGAAAAGTTATGACCAACCTAGATAGTATATTCAAAAGCAGAGACATTACTTTGCCGACTAAGGTCCGTCTAGTCAAGGCTATGGTTTTTCCAGTGGTCATGTATGGATGTGAGAGTTGGACTGTGAAGAAGGCTAAGCGCCGTAGAATTGATGGTTTTGAACTGTCTTGTGAGTCCCTTGGACTGCAAGGAGATCCAACCAGTCCATTCTGAAGGATATCGGCCCTGGGTGATTTTTGGAATGAATGATGCTAAAGTTGAAACTCCAGTACTTTGGCCACCTCGTGCAAAGAGTTGACTCATTGGAAAAGACTCTGATGCTGGTTTTGGGGGCAGGAGGAGAAGGGGACAACAGGGGATGAGATGGCTGGATGGCATCACCGACTCGATGGATGTGAGTTTGAGTGAACTCCGGGAGGTGGTGATGGACAGGGAGGCCTGCCATGCTGCGATTCATGGGTTCACAAAGACCTGGACAAGACTGAGTGACTGAACTGAACTGAACTGAATATCACAGAGACAAAATATATGACAAATGCAAAATAAATTAAATTTTGCATTATTGAACAATTGACACAATTTCCAGAGTTGCAGCCTGGGCATCTTTTCTTAAAAGTAACTGAACATGCATAACAGAGAGCATAATTTCACCGATTTCTGAACTGGGGGAAATTCACTTCAATGAAATCAGGTGAGATATGTACTCAATCACCAGTGAGGACAAGGAAATTCTTCAACATTTAGCTTACAATTTTGAAAATTACTTTAAAATATTTCAAAAATGCACAGTAATTTTTAAGATAAATTAATTTAACTTAAGGAGAAAGAACAGAAACCAGGAATCAAATTCTTATTTTAGCACCAAGAGTCTGTGTGAACTCTGGAAAATTTGTTAACAGATCTGATATTAAATGTCTTTATTTGTATAACTAAACAATCTTCTAAGTTCATTGAAGCTTTAACATGTCAGGGTTACAATGTTCCATATATTCTAAAAGAAGGGAAAAACAATTAACATATATACAATTGGTGATTTCTATAACACAAGAAAGTCACTATTTATGAGAATATCTAATATGCTGAAATATATTTGTCTTGAAAAATTACCTGTAATAATAGCAACCACAGCAATAATAATTATAATAATAATGGCAACATTATGGCACTTTACTAACCATTTCACAAAGGATATATTTTTAAATCTTCCTAATAACAGCATGAGGTAAGTACATTAATATTTCTATCATATAGATGCATAAACTGAGGCTTGGAGAGGTTAAAATAAGTTTCCTAAAGTCAAGCAGACAAAAAGTAACAGAAATAGTTCTCTAGTCCATATCGCTCTGACCTCAAATTCTTTTAAAATTGTTAGCAGCCTCTCTGCAGAGAAAACTTTATTATTTTATATCTTATTTATTAATTGGCTTTATTAAAAAGTAGGCATCTCTACTCTGAAAGTTAAATTTCTCTAAAACTTTATATTATGCTTTATTATTAAGCCTTCTAAAAGAATATTTAAGATGATGATATTTTTAAATATATAAGGATGTTCAATAAAATAAAATATACTCATTTTAAGGTAGTATGATGTTAGCTGAAAAAAGTCTTAAGTGAAAATATTATCAGTTAGTTTAATATAACATAGCAGAACTTAAATACCCATTTTTATCAAACTGGAGTGGTCAGAGTTTGAATTCCAACTCACGTACTTAGTACCTGTGTGATTCTGAACAAGTAATTGATCTTCTCACACTTAAATATGCTCCTATACAAAATGAAGATGAAAAAAATGTATTTCAAAAAATTCTTTTGAAGATTTAGTGCCATAATATATATGAAGTGAAAGTGAAAATCGCTCAGTTGTGTCCAACTCTTTGCGACCCCAAGGACTATACAGTCCATGGAATTATCTATGCCAGAAAATGATTGGGTAGCCTTTTCCATCTCTGGGTGTTCTTCCCAACCCAGGGATCAAACCCAGTTCTCCGCATTGTGGGTAGATTCTTTACTGGCTGAGCCACAAGAGAAGCCCAATATATATGAAAGCTTTGCCAAAGTTAAAGCACTAACCACACTGTCAATTTGCAAGACTGTTTGTCTTTCTGAAACTATTCCTTTGTAGAGGCTTCTGACTTAGAATTAATATGCTTAGGTTAAACATTAAAAGTATCAACAAAACTAAAAAAAATCTAAGGAAATTAGTATCCATCTAAACTGTTGCTGGTGTCTTAATTGATATAAACTTTTGACAATGTCTTTTGAAATTGTGAAATATGCCTAGCCTTTGATCCATCACTTCCACTATAGGAATTTATCCTAAAGGAGTATTTTTAAAGTTTCAAAGGACTGAAAGTTTTTTTTTTCTTTTTAGCTAACAACAACAAAAAAAGAAACCACAGAAATGTTCATTAAAAATTGCAGTACAGCCATATACTAGCACATTGAACAATATCTAATAAAGAGGTAGATTTTACAAACAGTACAAAGATGAAATCTAAAATATAGTTAAGTAAAAAAGTTATAGGTTTATATATATATTGTAATATAATTATATTGGGGGGCTTGCTTATATATAGTAAATGGGCTAGAAGGCTATACAGTAAGTCAGTAACAGTATCTGCCTGTGATCCCTGAGATGGATATCGTTATAGTGGGGAGAGTAGGGAGAACTCTTGTTATATGTCTGGATTTTGCTTAATTTTCTTTATTATAGACATGTATTTTTTAAGGAATAAAATAGTTTAAATAGGTTGCTGCTATTAAAGAAAATATACAAAAGGTAGAGATAAATGAACGCATTGGTCAAGAAGGAGGCAAGAGGAGGAGAACGGAGGAAAGGGGGCTCAGTGAAGAAAATGCAGAATATGACTGAGAATATAGAAGAGTCCAGATGAAGAAGAGGTTTGCTTTAGATGATAGATCAGGAATTCAGGGATTTAAGGAACCCTGCCATTATTGGATTCCAAACAGAACTTCCCTCATCACTTACACCTCTGTCTCTGAATACAAACATGCCCATGTTAAGGCATTCATAGAGCAATTCCAACTAAGTGCAATTTTCTTTCCTTCCAAACAGAGCCTATCTTCTTTATGTATAATCTAGAATCACTATCTGACATCCTCATGAATTACCTTTCAGCCATGCCCAATGTCTTAAAACAGCAACTGTAGCTATGATCTCATGGTGCCAGGAAAATCTCAAGGCTTTATTTCTCAATCTCTTCCTAAGCCCCCACTCGGCTCTTGTTGACCTGATTATCATGTTATCTGATGCTACACTTTGGATGTAGCTGACTCTGCTTGTCTGGTTAATTTTATGATCAGACTCTCATCTTTTTCTCATCACTGCTTCCTCATCTTTCCTTCTTTTAACTCACCAACCCACTACAATGTGTCTTTTGCTCATATCCCAGTCATCACCTCTTATGTAAACTTTGCAATAGCCTCTTAAACCTCATCTTAAGTGTCACTTTACTACAATCCATTCTCCATAATGCTGTCAAGTATTTCTCTATGGATCTGATCATATCACTTGCTTAGTGAAAATCTTTTCTAGCTCCCCACTGTTTAAATAACAAGAAACAATCAGTTCTTGATGAAATAAAGCTTTTAATAATCATGCTGTTTAACAGATCATCTTTCAGAAAAAGCGCTATATATGTATTAAAATATATAGAAAGTGGTCAAATTTTTTGTCATAATTAAATGTCTTACTATGAAATTACAAGAATGAATATAAATACTGGGCATTAGAAAATAGAAAAAGAGAAACAAAAACCCTAAAATACAAGAAGAAATTACGGAAAATAGTAAGTAAATGGAATAGCTGCTTCTTTGGGTCAGGGTGGGGAGGAATCCCAATAAAGTGAATGCATTCTGGTAAGCTTAATTTAATAATAAAGAGAAAACATTAGCAATATAACAAGCTATGCAGAGTATATTTGAAATTATTGTAAAACAGGTTTAAATCAATTTAACTTTGTCCTTACAAAGAAGGAAATCTTGGCAAAAGCAAACTATCTTTAATAAAAAAAATGTCATAAGAAAATAGAAATGAACAGAACTGACTCAATAATCCTAGAAGAACTAGGGAAACTTGTCAAATCCCTCAAGAAGGTACATGACCCAGTAGTTTCCAAAGCCAATTATGTGAAAATACCCAATGAATTTCTGCAATTTTATTTAAGATGTGTCAGAGCATATGATAAGAAGAAAAACATTCAAATTCATTTTATGAACTAACCATAACTCTAACAACAGAATTTAATAAAGATAGAACAAAAAAGAAAACAAATGATTAATTTCACAAAACAGAGCCTGACCTCCCACAGTTTTCAAAAAAAAAAAAAACACAAAAGACAAGCAGTATTGCATCATAGATGATTTAATATAGAAAATTTATTAATATAATTTATCCTATTCAAAAACTAAATTTGAAAATCCCTATGATCACAGTTAGGTACCCAGCAGACATTGCTTGTGAAAACATTTAGCAAGACAAAAATATAGTTTACTCACTAAACATGGCAAAGATATTCTATTCCAAACAGTCTATCATACCTAACAGAGAAACACTGGATGTACAAGTCATGAAATCAGGAAAAAGTCAAAGGTCATTCTCTTACCACTATTATTTACTATAATTTTAAAAGTGCTAGTCAATATCATCAGGCCAGAAAACAAAAGAAAATTTTAAAAACGTGCAAATTTATGTTTACCAGCTACATTAACATTATTTACATAAAATAAAATTTGCTGATTTTAATGGTACAATTCAACAAAACTTGACAAACTTAAGTAATTGTGTTACTGTGACCATAATCATGATATAGGCTATCAAGACAAAATGTTCCCTGTAGCCTTTTGAAATTAATCACTTCATCCTACCCCTTCCTTGCACCTGGCAACCACTGATCCACATTCTGTCAATATAGCTTTACTTTTTTCATTATTTCTCACCCTCTCCTCCCTTCTCCCCATGTCCACAAGTCTATTCTTTATGTCTGTTTCTCCATTGCTCCCCTGTAAGTAAATTCTTCAGTATCCTATTTTCTAGATTCTGTATATATGGATAAGAATATGATATTTATCTTTCTGACTTACTTCACTCTGCATAAGAAGTTCTAGGTTCATCCACCTCATTAGTACTAACTCCAAGGTGTTCCTTTTTATGGCTAAGTAATATTCCATTGGGTATATATACCACAACTTCTTTATCAGTTCCTCTGTTGATGGGCATCTAGATAGCTTCCATGTTCTAGCTATTGTAAACAGTGCTGCAGTGGACAATGGGATACATGTGTCCTTTTCAATTTTGGTTTCCTCAGTGTATATGCCTAGGAGTGGGATTGCTGGGTCATATGGTGGTCTTGTTCCTAGGTTTTTAAGGAATCTCCATATCATCTTCCAGAGTAGCTGTATCAATTTACATTCCCACCAACAGTGCAAGAGCATTCCCTTTTCTCCACACCCTCTCCATTTATTGTTTGTAGACTTTTTGATGATGACCATTCTGACTGGTGTGAGGTGATATCTCATTGTAATTTTGATTTGCATTTCTCTAATAATGAGAGATGTTGAGCATCTTTTCATGTGTTTGTTAGCCATCTGTATGTCTTCTTTAGAGATATGTCTGTTTAGGTCTTTTTCCCACTTTTTGATTAGGTTATTTGTTTTTCAGGTATTGAGTTCTATGAGCTGCTTGTATATTTTAGAAATTAATCCTTTGTCAGTTGTTTCATTTGCTATTATTTTCTCCCATTCTGAGGGTTGTCTTTTCACCTTGCTTATAGATTCCTTTGCTGTGTAAATGCTTTTAAGTTTAATCAGGTCCCACTTGTTTATGTTTTTTTTATTTCTGTTACTCTAGGAGGTGGGTCATAAAGGATCTTGCTTTGATTTATGTTATCAGGTGTTCTGCCTACGTTTTCCTCTGAGAGTTTTATAGTTTTTGGTCTTACATTTAGGTCTTTAATCCGTTTTGAGTTTATCTTTGTGTATGGTGTTAGGAAGTGTTCTAATTTCATTCTTTTACATGTAGCTATCCAGTTTTCCCAGCACCATTTATTGAAGGGGCTGTCTTTGCCCATTGTATATTCTTTCCTCCTTGTTCAAAAATAAGGTACCCATAGGTGCATAGGTTTGTTTCTGGGCTTTCTATATTGTTCCATTGGTTTATATTTCTGTTTTTATGCCAGTACCATACTGTCTTGATGATTGTAGCTTTGTAATATAACCTGAAGTCACGAAAGTTGATTTCTCCAACTCAATTCTTCTTTCTCAAGACTGCTTTGGCTATTTGGGGTCTTCTGTGATTCCATATGAATTGTGAAAATTTTTGTTCTAGTTTTGTGAAATGTGTCATTGATAATTTGGTAGGGATCACATTGAATTTGTAAACTGCATTTGGTAGTATAGTCATTTCCACAATATTGATTCTTCCTACCCAGGAACATGGATATCTCTTCATCTATTTATGTCATCTTTGATTTCTTTCATTAGTGTCTTATAAATTATCTGTGTACAGCTTTTGTCTCCTTAGGTAAGTTCATTCCTAGATATTTAATTCTTTTCGTTGCAATGGTGAATGGGATTGATTCCTTAATTTCTCTTTCTTATTTTTCATGGTTAGTAAATAGAAATGCAAGTGATTTCTATGTATTGATTTTGTTTCCTGCAACTTTGCTAAATTTACTGATTAGCTCTAGTAATTTTCTGATACTATATTTAGGGTTTTCTATGTACAGTATCATGGGCTTTCCTGGTGGCTCAGAGGGTAAAGTGTCTGCCTGCAGTGCAGGAGACCTGGGTTTGATCCCTGGGTCAGGAAGATCCCCTGAAGAAGGAAATGGCAACCTACTCCAGTACTCTTGCCTGGAGAATCCCATGGACAGAGAAGCCTGGTAGACTACAGTCCATGGGATCGCAAAGAGTCATGTCATCTGCAAACAGTGAGAGCTTTACTTCTTCTTTTCTGATCTAGAATCCTTTTATTTCTTTTTCTTCTCTGATTGCTGTAGCTAGGACTTCCAGAACTGGTTCTTTGAGAAGATAAAATTGACAAACGTTTGGCCAGACTCATCAAGAAAAAAGAGAGAAGCATCAAATGAACAAAATTAGAAGTAAAAAAGGGGAGGTTACAACAGACAATGCAGAAATACAAAGCATTATAAAAGACTATTATGAACACTTATATGGCAATAAAGTGGATAACCTGAAAGAAATGGACAGATTCTTAGAAAAGTTCAATCCTCCAAGACTGAACCAGGAAGAAATAGAAATTATGAACAGCCCAATTACAAGCACTGAAATTGAAGTTGTGATCAAAAATCTCCCAAAAAGCAAAAGCCCAGGACCAGATGGCTTCACAGAAGAATTCTATCAAACATTTCAAGAAGAGCTAATACCTACCCTTCAAAAAATCTCAAAAAATTACAGAGGGAGGAACACTTCCAAACTCATTCTCTGAGGCCACCATCACCCTGATACCAAACCAAAGACAACACAAAGAAAGAAAACTACAGGCCAATATCACTGATGAACATAGACACAAAAGTCTCAACAAAATTTTAGCAAACAGAACTCAGCAACACCAAGAAGCTCATACACCATGATCAAGTTGGGTTTGTTCCAGGAATGCAAGGATTCTTCAATATACACAAGTCAATCAATGTGATACACCGTATTAACAAATTGAAAGATAAAAACCATATGATCATCTCAATAGATACAGAAAAGGCCTTTGACAAAATTCAGCACCCATTTATGATGAAAACTCTTCAAAAAATGGACATAGAAGGAACCCACCTCAACATAGTAAGGGCCATATATGATAAGCCTACAGGAAACATTATTCCCAATGGTGAAAAACTGAAATCATTCCCTCTAAGATCAGGCACAAGACAAGGGTGTCCACTTTCCCCACTAAAATAGTATGCTTAATTTAATAACAAACTGCCAAACTATTTCTCTTAGTGGCTATAAAGTTTTTGCTTTCCCAGTTGTCGCATATCCTTGGCAACCTTGAATAACGTCACTTTTTTGTTTCAGCATATCAAGAAGGTGTGTACGAGTAACACATTGTAGTTCTTATTCATATTTCCTTAATGAATAATGATGAGTGTGTTGACATTGTTGTATCTTCTATGTTAAAGTTTCTGTTTTTTATCTTCGGTCATTTTTTAATTGGCTCATCTTGTTAAATTGAAAGAGTTCGCTATACATTCTAGATACAACTCTTTATCAGTTACATGTTTTGCAATGAGTTTCTCCCACTGTGTGACTTACCTTTTTATTTTTTAACAGTACTTTTTGAAGGACAAGAGGTTAATATTGAAATTTAATTAATTATTTTTCTCTTTGGTTTATGCTTATGTGAGTCATGTGTAAGAAATGTTTGCCTAACTAAATCACAAAGTATTTTTTCCCAATTTTCATCTAGAAGTTTTAAAAATTTGACCTATTACATTTAAGTTTGTGATCCATTCTGAGTTAATTTTTATGTGTAGTGTGAGATTAGAGTCTAGGTTCATTGTTTTTTGCTTGTGGATATTCAATTGCTTCAGTAGGATTTGTTGAAATGATTCTTTTCCCCATTGCAATACCTTGGCACCTTGAAAATCAATTAATCATATGTTTGTTGGGTTTTTTCTATACTACCTGTTCTGTTCTACTTATTTGTATATCTATCCTTATTCCAATATCACACTGCCTTAATCCCTGTAGCTTCAGAGTAAGCTTTGAAATCAGGTAGTTTGAATTCCTCTTGGTTCATATTTTAAATTTATTTTGGCTATTCTAGGTGCTTTGCATTTCCACTAAAAAATTGGGGGAGTTTTGAATGCTGTTTCATTAAAATTATATTGTGGGGAAAACTGACATTTATAGATTTGAACCATGAAATGAACATATTCCTCCATTCATATGTTTCTTAATTTCTCTCAGCAATGGTTAGTAGTTTTCATCGAACAGGTCTTATGCATATTTTGTTCAATTTATTTCTAGGTATTTCTAATTATTAATAGCTAGTTGAAAAATTTCCTTTAGGATTGACTGGTTTGATCTCCTTGCTATCCAAAGGACTCTCAAGAGTTTTCTGCAGCACCACAATATGAAAGCATCAGTTCTTCAGCACTCTGCCTTCTTTATGGTCCAATTCCGTACATGACTACTGGAAAAAATCATAGCTTTGACTCTAGAGACCTTAGTAGGCGAAGTGATATCTCTGCTTTTTAATATGCTGTCTAGGTTTGTCATAACTTTCCTGCTAAGGAGCAAGTGTCTTTTAATTCACAGCTGCAGTCACCATCTGCAGTGATTTTGGAGCCCAAGAAAAGAAAATCTGTCACTGCTCCCACTTTTCCCCTATCTATTTGCCATGAAGTGGTGGGACTGAATGCCATACTCAGTTTTTTGAATGTTGTGTTTCAAGCCAGCTTTTTCAGTCTTCTCTTTCACACTCATCAAGAGGCTCTTTAGTTCCTCTTCAAGTTCCACTATTAGAATGGTCTCATCTACATATCTAAGGTGTTGTCCCAGCAATCTTGATTCCAGCTTATGAATCATCCAGCCCAGCATTTCACATGATGTACTCTGCATATAAGTTAAATAAGAAGAGTGACAATATACAACCTTGTCATACTTTTTTCCCAATTTTGAACCAGTACATTGTTCCATGTTGAGTTTTAACTATTGCTTCTTGACCTGCATACAGGTTTATCAGGAGGCAGGTAAGATGGTCTGGTATTCCCATCTCTTTAAGAATTTACCACAGTTTGTCTTGATCCACACAGTCAAAAGCTTTCGTGTAGTTTATGAAGCAGAAGTAGATGTATCTCCTGGAATTCTCTTTTCTATGGTCCAACATATGTTGGCAATTTGATTTCTGATTCATCTGCTTTTTTCAAGCTGACCCATTGGAAAATACCCTGATTCTAGGAAAGATTAAGGGCAGGAGGAGAAGGGGGCAACAGGATGCAATAGTTGGATGGCACTCTGACTCAATGGACATGAGTTTGAGCAAACTCAAGGAGAAGGTGAAGGACAGGGAAATCTGGCGTGCTGCAGTCCATGGGGTCACAAAGAGTCAGACACAACTTAGTGACTAATTACAGCAATTTAAAGATACACATTTAAAAGTTTTATATTAACCTTATATCTTGAGACTGCTGAACTTACTCATTATTTCTACTAGGCTTGTTTTAGAAAAGTTAGGATTTTTCTATACTGACATAACTATGGATAAAGATATTTTTGCTTCTTCCTTTCTAATCTATGGGGCTTCCCTGGTGGCTCAGTTGGTAAAGAATCTGCCTGTAATGTGGGAGACCCAGGTTCAATCCCTGGTGGGAAGGATCCCCTGGAGAAAGACATGGCAACCCACTCTAGTACTTGTGCCTGGAGAATTCCATGGACATAAGAGCCAGGAGGGATACAGTCCATGGGGGTCACAAACAGTCAGAGATGACTGAGTGACTAACACTTTCACTTTCTAATCTATATGCATTTTTTTCCTTCCCAGTGTTGGACAGAATGGTGAGGGTGGATGTTCTTACCTTATTCATGATCTTATATGGAAGTGTTCATTTGTTCACGATTACACATGATATTAGTTGTACATTTTTTCACAGATGTACTTCATAACATGAACAAGTGTCTTGTTCCTGAGAATAATCTGCTGTGAGTTTTATCACTAATGGATATTGAATTTAAATGCTATTCCTGCACCTGTCGAGATGATCCATATGATTTTTTTCTTTATTCTCTTTATATGAGGAATTACACTGATTTATTTTAATGTAGAAACAACCTTGCATTTCTAGAATAAGTCTAACTTGGTCATGATACATTATTCCTTTTATATATTATGTATGATTATTCTTAAATATTGCTGAATTCATTTATTTATGAGATGTTGAAGTTTTCTTTCTTTTAAAGTCCTTCTTTAAGTTTCCAAAATAATACTAGCATCAAAAGTAAATTGGTAAGTGTTTCCTCCTATTATTTCTGGAAGAATTTATACAGAATTGCTATTATATCTTCCTTAGATTTTTGGAATGTTCTTACCAAAGAAGCCATCTGGGCCTGGAGTTTTCTTTTGGGAAAGGTTTTTAAGAATAAATTCAATTTCTTTAGAGATCTTGAACTACTCAGGTTATCTATTTTTCTTTAGTGAGCTGTTTATTTCAGAGTTGTGTGTCCATTTCATCTGAGTTGTCAAATTTATTGGTATTGTATTCATAGCAGCTTAATGTCGATGGACACATTATTATTCTTTTACTTTTTATAGTATTTATAATTTTTATTGATCTTAAAGAACTAGCTTTTGGTCTAGTTGATTTTTTTCTATTGCATTTTTGTTTTCAATTTTATTGATTTTGGCTCTTATTTACATTATTTCCTTCTGCCTTGAGTTGAATTATCTCTTCTCTTTCTAGTTTACTAAAGTAGAAACTTAGATTATTGACTTAAGACCTTTCTTCCTTTTTAATGTAAGTAGCCCTATAAGGTTTTCTCCAAACACTGCCTTAGTTTCATTCTATAAATTTTGCCTTCAAATAATATTCCCACTTCCCTTCTATTTGTACTGTTGCCATATATTTTCTTTCTACATATGCTTTAAATACTACAATACATTGCTTTATTTTTGGCTCATACAGTTAATTAATTATTTATTTTTATTTTTTTATTATTATTATTGTATTGGTTTTGCCATACATCAACATGAATCCGCCACAGGTGTACACGTGTTCCCAATCCTGAACTCCCCTCCCACCTCCCTCCCCATACCATCCCTCTGGCTCATCCCAGTGCACCAGCCCCAAGCATCCTGCATCATGCATTTAGACTGGCAATTCATTTCTGTATAATTAATTCTTAAAGTGATTTAAAATGTGGAAACAATTTGTTTTATAAATTTACCCATTTGTTCTCATTTTTGGTGATCTTATTCCCAAGTTTGTATCCTAAGTTCAATCTGGTATAATTTTCTTCTGCCTGAAATACTTCTTTTAACATTTGTGTAGATAGAAATCTGATGACAATGAATTCTCACAGCTTCAGTTTGTCAAAAATGTCTCCCTTTTTGAAAGAAAATTTTGCTGAGTGAAGAAACCTAAACAATGTTTGTGTGTTTTTGTTTTCCTTTCACCACATCAAAGACATTTTCCCATTATTTTCTGGCTTGTATAGTTTCTGATGAATAGTCTACTGTCATTTTATTTTTGTTGCTTGTACATAATGTGTCCTTTTTCTTTGTCTTAAGATCTTTTTCTTTAGCACTGGTTTTCATCAAATTTTTTTTTGTATGAAATGCCTTGCTATACTTTTTCTTAAAAAATGTTTATTCTATTTGGAATTATTTGAGCTTCCTGAATCTATACATGTATGCTGCTGCTGCTGCTGCTGCTAAGTCGCTTCAGTAGTGTCCAACTCTGTGTGACCCCATAGACAGCAGCCCACCAGGCTCCCCTGTCCCTGGGATTCTCCAGGCAAGAACACTGGAGTGGGTCTATACATGTATACATGTATAGTTATCATCAAATGAAAACAATTTCTCCATCATTGTTCTGTCTGTATTCTCCTCTTTTTATGGGACTCTAGTTACACATTATCGGAGAAGGCAATGGCACCGCACTCCAGTATTCTTGCCTGGAAAATCCCATGGACGGAGGAGCCTGGTAGGGTGCAGTCCATGGGGTCGTGAAGAGTCAGACATGACTGAGCGACTTCCCTCTCACTTTTCACTTTCATGCATTGGAGAAGGAAATGGCAACCCACTCTAGTGTTCTTGCCTGAAGAGTCTCAGGGACCGGGGAGCCTGGTGGGCTGCCGTCTGTGGGGTCACACAGAGTCGGACAAGACTGAAGCAACTTAGCAGCAGCAGTTGTACATTATATTAGGCTGTTTGATATGGTATCTATATGCTTTCTTCATTTTTCCAGTCTTTTATTTTCTCTGTGCTTTATTTTCATGTTCACTGAGAAATTTTTTTCTGCAGCATTTAACCTGCTGCCGTTCTCGTCCAACGTAATTTTTATTTCAGATATTGTATATTTCACTTCTAGTCCACTTGTATTCTTACGTATGGTCTGTTTTTCTTCTCATGATTCTGTTTGTCTCAACCTATTTGAATACATGGACATGCATACTTATAATAACTGTCTTAATGACTTTTTCTGCTATTTTCATCATCTCTGTTATTTTTGTTTCTTGTAATTGATTCATTTTTCTCCCAGTTGTGACTCAAATTTTTATGCTTCTTTGCATTCTTGGCATAATATTATAGAATGCTGGATTTTTTTGTGTGTCCTCCTTTAAGTACTGCTATGTTTTATTTTAGCATGCAGCAAAATTTCTTGGAATTAGTTGAATATTTTCAATGACTGCTTTTAAGATATTTTAGAGTGGATCCAGAGTTAGCTTTAGTCTAATCCTAACTTAGCATTACTATTAAGTTGATGTTTTTCAGGAACTTTACACAACGTCCCATTTATTTCAACATCTTTTTGCTCTGACTGTTGGAAATGCAAACCATCTCTAGTTTTAAAAGTTCCAGAAATTCTCCTGCCTACTGTTGTTCAATGTTTTTTTTTTTTCCCTAGCTTGAATAATTTCTTCTCTCACATGTTTAAATCAGAACTGAGCCCAAAAGTTGAGAAGACCTCTGCAGATCACTAGAGATCTCTCTTTCACTATGAGCAGACTCTTCCTCTCCAATATTCTGCAGACTGCAGCTCCCTGATTTCCCTCACCTCTAATACATTTTTCATTCATTGATCAAGCTCAGTGTGGATGCTCGTTGTCTGCAATGCAGTCTGGAAACTATCTTTAGATAGCAAGTTGGTCCAGTGATAGAGACTGTTTTCTTTCTCTTCTTTTAAGGATCACATTTCTGTTTTATGTTTCCCTCAGTGTCTAAGCTGACATGGTCTCCTTCAGTGTCTGACACCGAGGTCTTTGAGCCTCTGAATGCATGTAGGGCTTTTGGGGGCTTCCTTGATGGCTGAAACAGTAAAGAATACACCTGCAACTCAGGAGACACTGGAGACCTGGGTTCAATTCCTGGGTCAGGAAGATTCCCCCAGAGGAGGAAATGGCAACCCACTCCAGTATTCTTACCTGGAGAAGTTCAAGGACAGAGGAGCCTCTCAATCTACAGTCCATGGGCTCACAAAGAGTTGGACATGATTGAAATGACTGAGCACACACAGTATCCAAAAATTACAGTGTAAAAGATATTGAGTGGTGATGAAGATGTGGAGAAAAAGGAACCCTTGCCCATTTTGGTGTGAATGCAAATTGGTATAGCTATTATGAAAATAAGTATGAGGTTTCTCAAAAAAATAAAAGTATTTTCTCTGGTATTTGTGACAACTTAGGTGAAACTAGAGACATGATACTAAGTGAAATAAAGCAAAACACAGAAAGACAAATACCACATGATCTCATTTTTATGAGGAATCTAAAAATATTTAACACAAAGAAACAGAGAATAGAGAGAATAAAATGATAGTTACCAAGTTCTGGGACATGGGGTGGGTGGGATGGAAATGGGGAGATGTTGATCAAAGGGTACAAACTTTCAGTTGTAAAATGGAAATGGTGATGCTAGTTAATAATAATGTATTATATACTTGAAATTAGCTCAGAAGGTAGATCTCAAGTATTCTCACCACACATACACACACACACATGCATTCCACAAAAGGGTAACTACATAAGGTGATGGTAGTGAACTAGATTGATAGTGGTAACTATTTCAGAGTTTATATGAACATCAAATCATCAGAAATATATACAATTTGTATTTGTCAAGCATACTTTAATAAATCTAGGAATAAATTAAGAAAAAGTAAGTACTTAAAAATGTCATTGCTTCATGTATTTCGTCCAGATCTATAATTGTTAAGGATGGGGAGTAAAATTCATCCCTGTTAATACCTCTTGGCCAGAAGTGCAAGCCCCCAAATTATAAATATTTTAAAAGAAAAATAATCATTACAGATGCTATGATTATTTGCTGGAAAAACTTTAGGAGAAAACAAATAGAAAACGCTTTTAAAGCTAACAAGTGAGGTCATTATAGAGGCCAATTATAAAATAAATTTATAAAACTCAATTTTAAATTGTAATTTTAACAGACTCCATCCCAGTACCTACAAAAATACAGAATCAATACGTGTAAAGTTAAGAAATATGGAGCAAAAAGTATGAAGAAAAATATTAAATTTTCCTAAAAAATATTAAGTTAGGGAATATATTTCCAGCTGACAAAACCAATAATATAAAATAAATTTTCTCTCCAAATAGCTCTACAAATTTTATTTACCACTCAAAATAACAAAGACAAACAATTGCCTTGGGTGACACTACAGTGCCACATGATAATGTTTTATATTCTTTCTGAAAAAAATCTCTCAGACAATAGAAATAAAATAATATTGCTTTACATGATAAACATATATCTCAAAACAACCACTATATGGTAGTAATGACAAAAAATAAAAGTATGGCCATTAGTATCAGGGAAAAAAACTGGGGTTCTGACTATTGCCATTATTTATCATTGTTCTCTTAGCTCTAACCAATGTTATTAGACTAAGAGTTGGGAAAGACCCTATAGGTTTAAATGAGAATTTCGACACTGGAAAGGAAAAGATAAATAACATAATTTACTGATGATATAAGAAAATTACTTCTTTAAAAAGGATGATCAACTATAACATTGAACAGAGTATAAGCTAATGTATAAAAGTAACAAATCAATTGCACAAGAAAATATAATTATTTTAATTCAATAAGAAGAAAAAGTGAATTATATATATTATATTTACAGATATACAGTTCTAACATAAATAAAGACACATATAGTTCTAATATAAGAACTATAAATAAGGCCAAGGCAATAATCATCACAAAAGTCAAGTTACTGATCATCATTGAGGAGGAAGTGTCATGATAGGAAAGGGGCACATAATGGGTTTCTGGAACACTTAGAAATTTATGTCTTGACCTCAGTGGTGACTAAAAGAGAGAACACTTTGTAAACAGTAGTTATGCTTTCTGTAACTTTTTAAATGAATGTTTCACTTTTCAATGCAAAATTAAATATACATATATGGGCTTCCCTGCTGGCTCAGTGGTAAATAATTCACTTGCCATTGCAGTAGATGCAGGAGACATAGGTTCAATCCTTGGGTCGGGAAGATCCCCTGGAAAAGGAAATGGCAACCCACTCCAGTATTCTTGCCTGGGAAATCCCATGGACAGAGGAGCCCGATGGGCTACAGTCCATGAAGTCCCAAAGAGTCAGACACAACTGAGCTACTGAGCATTCATGCATATGTATGTATATCTGCATGTATATATACAGGAAAAAAAAACCCTCATTTATAATAACAACATACACAAAAATTGTAAGAATAAACAACAGTAAATGTGCAAAACATCTTTGTAAATGATGTAAACATATCATGAGAATTATGAAAGAAACATTGAATTAAAAGAAGAATTCTCTTTTACATGAGGAAGCTCAATATAATGGAGCTAAAGATTTTCACTAAATTTATAAATTTCATGGACAGTCTCTGAAAATCTTAATGGATTTATTGGAGTGAGGCAAAAGTATTCCAAAATGTATATGGTAGACTAAATATTGTAGAGACACATTCAATCTGCTATTAATATTTATTTTTAAACAGTATTGAGAAAACATATATAAGTATATAATATATAGAATATATTATATACATATAGTACAAGAAAAATATTTCAAATTGATAGAGGAATTATAAAGATTATAATGGATTTGAGAAAATGCAAGAAAAAGAAAAACTCTAAATGAGTTAATGACTGACCTCCAGTTTAAAAGAAAACATTATAAGAAAAATTTTGAAACAGCTCAATAATTTTAGGGTGAATAAAAATCCTATAACAGAAAGGCCATCAAGAAAGATTTGTAGATTTTTCTCCATACATATTTTAAAATTTAGCTCAGTAAAATCACCATAGTCAAAATTAAAAGTCAAGTAGCATCATGTAGCAGACAAATGTTAATATCCTCTAACATATAAAGAATTCTTCATTAATGGAAAGATGAGACTACTAAAAAATGGACAGAGTACATCAGAGGGCAACTTACACTTGAAGAAATAATAGTCAATAAATATTAAAGGATAATCAATCTCACTGAATCCAAGATGCATGATTTATAATACCTTTCATTTATTTTGTTGGTAGAGATTTAAAATATGATTATATCTAGTGTTGCCTAGAGTATAGAGAAATGGATATTTGTATATACTGCTAACAAAGACAGGGATTTGTATTTATAAGAGACAGTTTGACTGTATGCAGAATTTTTTACCAAATAATTCCATTTTAAGAGAATAATATTAACAAAATAATTGACAAGTGACCAAGGCTCTATATAAGGGTGCTCATCACAGCACCATTGTATAATAGCAAGAGGATAAGAAATATTCAACATTTGGGAAATTATTGACTATAAATATTCAACAATGGGGAAATTGTGAAATACACACAATAGAATATCATTTTCTCATTAAACATTCTTAGTGAAATATACTGTTGGTGAAAAATAGCATGTACTGTATAGTCCAATTTATTTTTAAAAATCATATGTATATATGCATTATAAATTTTCAGAAGGCTAAGCACCAAGATTTTAACACAGTTGTCTCTATATGGCAGCATTTTTAGTGATATTTTCTTCTTTACAATTTTTCATTTAATATAAAAATTATTACAAAATACAAATATAAAAAAAATACTTTTCACCTACTATGCTGACAAAATGTTTTTAAAACGTGAATTCAGCATTGGTGGGAGAATGCATAGATATGCTGTGGCAAATGCTATTTGTGGAATTATAAATTGATAATTTTCAGAAAAGCAATTTCCACATGTATTGAAAACAGTATTGAAACTTATAGCAAAAAGTTGTATTGATAGGTTGGTTAAATAATATAATAGTCATACAGTGAAATTCTATGGAGCCATTAAAAATCATGCTGCATATTTACCCTGAAACATGGTAGAATATCCATGGCACATGTGAGAAAGTGAAGTGTTAGTCATTCAGTTGTGTCCGACTCTTTGAGACCTCATAGACTGTAGTCTACCAGGATCCTCTGTCCATGGAATTTTCCAGGCAAGAATACTGGAGAGGGTTGCCATCCCCTTCTCCAGGGGATCGTCCCAGCCCAGGGATCGAGCCTGAGTCTCCCACACTGCAGGCAGATTCTTTACTGTCTGAGCCTCCAGGCAAGTCCCACATGTGAGAAAAGTAATGCATAAAAGAATACATTTATGGAATTTATTATTAAATATCTATCAGTATCAAGACTATGTTAATCATTATCTCTAGGTTGTGGATACAGATGGCTTTAGTTTTAATTTTTCATGTTCATACTGTGAAAATGAAATATATATGATAAAAAATTAACTACACGTGAAGATCTTATTGTCTCCAATATCAACTCTGTTCTACTAACGGCAGAAGTCTTGAGTTCAGAATGACATCCAACTCACAAGATAGAACTTATTTCACCTGCTCTATTTAGTCAGTGTTAAGAAAGAGAACAGAAAAGGAAGAGAGTATGGCATGCAAAGCAGAGCAAGCAAAGAGGTCTGGTGACTTCCAGGCAGAGTTTCTATGTCTTGGTCATTCAACACTCAAGTTGTCTGCGTTCACAATAGACAAGGTTCATTGTATGTGGATAATAAGAAGTCAGAGAGCACTGGGCTCCGGAGTCTCTTTGGATTTTACACCTACTTAGCTATGTAGCTCCCTCAGAGGTGCAGAACTAGCACTCACTCTCTAGTGTAGCTCCAGCTTATCTGTCCTGGGCATGCATGTGTGCTAAAGTCACTCCAGTCGTGTCCGACTCTTTACAACCATACGGACTGTAGCCCACCAGGCTCCTCTGTCCACGGGATTCTCCAGGCAATGATATTGGAGTGGGTTGCCATGCCCTTGTCAAAGGGATCTTCCCAAGCCAGGGACTGAACCCCGCATCTCTTATGTCTCCTAACATTGACAAGTTCTTTCCCATTAGCACCACCTGGGAAGCCCTTAATACTGGGTACTTGGTGCTAAATACTCATCTGGACCAAATGTACAGGTATTTCTTCTGATACCCCACCCTCAAATAAATGTTCATTCATCTTAGATGCAACAAAGATAAGCACCTAACAATTACTTGAGTTAATGTTTTAAGGGAGGTTCAAGCCCTCCTGTGTCCCTGAAGTTAGGGGAAGAGCCACAGCACCAATGGCCTGCCCTTCCCTTCTGATACATCATCAAATCATTTGAAAAATCAGATTTCACTCTTTCCCACATACTGCCCATGTCATGCATTCCAATATGTGCTTAGATTTTGCAGCTAGCCTCATGTGGCCAGAATATTTTCATATTGCTCACTCTCCCAAGAAGACTTTTCCATCCTATGATTAGCATGAACATCTGTCTTAAATCTAACCTCCTCTAAACCCACTTTACCAAAAAGATCACTTCTTATTCCATGTTCCCATCCTTCTATATTTACACTTTATGTTAGAGGTTAATCCATATTTCCATGCCAGCATCATCACACAGTCTGGCAAACAGCTCTACCAATGTTTATTTTTTAAATAAGGAAAGACAGTAGCAAAAATAATTCCATAAATATAAGAAATAATCACAATAAATAGTGATTTCACAAGGATGTTGAAGGTTTGTTATGTTATTTCATGAACATACACATACATAAGTGTTCTTACACTCCTCTTCCCTCTGTCTTAATTATGAGTTCTCAAAAAAATGCAGTAACTGTGAAAGATACACTTAGGTTTTCAGCTTCACTTAAGCTAAGGGACATAATAAAAAATATAAAACAAAACAAAAACACAGTTGGCTTCTAGTCTTAGGCTGTGGTTTTGCAATCATTATTTGGCCAATATTTCTACTTTGATAGAAGTAGAGGATTGCAAGATTAGGTCCAGAGAGAGAATATATTTAGCTGAGGTCTGGAGAATCACTTAATGAAGCAGACAGTGGAGGAATCAGGAAGATTTTGTGTTGTTATTTGGTTGGCATTTTCTTTTTTTGCCTTTGGCAAACATTCTTGTAGTAATAATAGTAATGCCATGTCTCCAAAAGAAATTCATGATTATGGTTCACATTAGTTTGTATTAGCATCTGTAGATGACAGGTCCCTGCCTGCCAGTGCTCATATGCTCATAAGCACAGTAGCAGCTGAGAGAAATCTTCTCAATATTTGTTACTTAGTGATACTGCCTCTGGCAGGGTAGAAGCAACTCTCTCAGGGGAAATTGCTGATGTTACTATTTTAATTTGCAAACCACATTTCTCTGGATGATGATGAGATTGCAAATAACCTAGACAAAACAGACCCTAGTTTAACAAGCTGAAAAAATACAAACAAGAAAAGCAAGTGAAAATATTTTTAGCTTTTGTCTCTAATGATATAATTGAACATCAACTCTTCCAAAAGCATTTTGCAAGGGTAATATCATAGACACAGGCACTGATTTAAAATAACATCTAAAGGTGAGTCCTAATCCATCCACTCTATTGTTTAACCTCTTGCCACCCAAGACTGAAAAGTAAGTACAAAGGTGGATGATATTTAAGCATGATAAAGAAACACACATTTTAAAGAATAATCCAGTTCTAATAAATGTTTCATATGATACAGCTTATTTATGAGGTCTACTGACTGGAAGATGTAAGAGTGTTGAAATGTTTTACTTTTAGAATAAGAAGCAGTTTATGCATGAATTTTTATGTGTATTTCACATGTATATTATGTATCTGTATTATATTCACAAAATGCATATTCTACAAAAACTAATTAAACCATAATATGAAATAGTCACATTTATGGGAATGAAAAGCATATCAAAAGATTGTTAAAGTAAAAAAAAAAAAAAAAAGACCATTAAGTCCATCTGTCTAGACTTTACATTGAATATCTTTGAGATAATATAATTAGAAAGTGTGCCTAACTCAAATAAGAAACAATACAATATGAAGTAATAGTTACAGAAACAAAATACTCCCCATTAAAGCTTTGAGTTACGCAAATTGTCATAATACACCTATAGTAAGTCCCCTACGAATGAACCTTCAAGTTATGAGCTTGAAGAAGATGCAAATATGCATTTACAAGTCCAGTCACATGTTAGTTCCCATGTCTGAGGTACGCTGGCGTGTGCACGCATTCTCCAAAAGTGGTTGTGCTTTTGTGCACTTTACTGTATAATACAGGATCTAGTAGTACCGTATCTTTATTTCAGGGCCTCCTTGGGAGCTCAGCTGGTAAAGAATCCTCCTGCAATGCAGGAGACCCTGGTTTGATTCCTGAGTCAGAAAGATCCACCGGAGAAGGGATAGGCTACCCACTCCAGTATTCTTGGGCTTCCCTGATGCCTCAGTTGATAAATAATTCACCTGCAATGTGGGAGACCTGGGTTCAATCCCTGGGTTGGGAAGATCCCCTGGAGGAGGGCATGGCAACCCACTCCAGTATTCTTGCCTGGAGAATCCCATGCAGAGAGGAGCCTGGCAGGCTACAGTCCTCAGGGTCACAAAGAGTCAGACAGGACTGAAGCAAGTTAGCATGCATGCAGCCCCCATTCGTGGACAACTTCCATCCCAATGACAAAGTAGTGTGTCTGCCACTGAAAACTACTTTCCAGCCTACAGGCTGGGGAGTTAAAGTGATCTTTAAGAAATATTTACATCACACTTTTTGTTAGACAGTAAAGGTGAGTGATGAATCAGAAAGAATCTTGTGACAGTTTTGGAAGGACTGTAACATCTACAAGGCCATAAAAACATTGCTTTGCTTGGCATGAAGTTAGGGCCATCACCATGAAAAAGGTTTGGAAGAAACTTGACCGCAGTTTGTTCACAATTTTCATGGATTTGAGAAGATGGACAAGGAGTCCAAAGAGGTCTTCAGCAACTTAGTAGCTCTCAGCTAGAAGCTGGAGCCAAATCTATAAGAGGACAACTTCACTGATGAGCACATGAGGAGCTTACTAATGAAGACCTGATGGAATTGGAGGCCCAGAAAAAGGAGAAAAAAAAGACAAGAGGAAGAAGAACTGAAGAACCCAAGAGATTTCTTGATGCAGGTCATGGCAAGTGGATTTTCTTTATTTGGGGAGGCACTGTTAGATTTTGAGGTGTGGGACCCAAACATAGAATGGTACGCGAAACTTGCAGCAGCATTTCAGAATGCAATCTGGTGCTACTGTGTCATCTGTGATGAGAGAAGGAAAAAAAAAAAGATCTTCTATCCAGACATCACTGGATCATTGTTTTCAAGAGGGTAGATAGAATAGACTTCAGCAAGGAACCAGAAAATGTGCCATGGCTGAAACTGCAGCTTGTCCGCCGCTTCCTATTGCTGACAGTCCTTCCAGTCTACCATCCCTCACCTCCTCTTTCTCCTCCAGTCAGTAGTTCTTCTCGCCTCTTTACTCAGTGCCAGCCCCTCCATGTCAGCTGTTGCAGAGCACTACTGCACTTTTCATGGTTGTGTCCTATAAGATTAAAAATGTTTGGTTTTTGTTTTCTATATATTATTTGTGTGAAAAGTATTATAAACCTTTTTATAGTACAGTACTATATAGCTGATTGTGTTAGTTGTGTATGTAGGCTAATTTTGTTGGACTTACGAACAAATTGGACTTACAAACATGTTCTTGGAACAGAACTCGTTCACATGTAGGAGACTTGGCTGTATAATTTTGTTATTGTAAATTCATACATACATACAAACACGTGGAATTGAATCTGCAATTTTATATTTCAGAAGTCACTCATCATAATTCATTTTCAGTGAATTTAAGAAGATTCAGGCATGAAATAACTGCTTAATACAACTTGGCATTTACTTATGATTATCATAGAAGCAAAACAATTAGAGACACCATTTCTCTATATTCACACCGCAACAGCCTGTGGTTTGAGAGCCTGCTGTCTATCTGGGAATACGCATTTGATCAATTTTGTCTTGGTAAAGCAGATTGTTTCCCTACTGAGAAGAAACATTTACTACAGATACCTGTGTAGTATTTACTTATCTTAATCAGAAGTGCCTTTCCATGATGGTTGGTTCTTCTTGGCTCTGTTCTGGGAAGAAACATTTCTTAGGTAGGAATGTCTGCCTTTTCCCAGATTCCCTTCCTGGTCTGGGCATATGTTCAGGTGAAAATTGGTTAGTTTCTTTTAGTCTCCTGTGGTTATTCAATTCTTCAAATGCAAAACTCTCCTGTCATTTTCCCAGCCATCTATACCTACTATTCACTTCTTTTCAACTTATAAATTGGGTCCTCTTGGTATATCCAAAAATTTTCATTTATTTGATCAAATGACATGGATTTTCTCATTTTCTATAGCTGAGCTTTTACTGTGGACTTGGAAGATATCTACAGAAGAGAGAGGAGGAAAGATGGCTGGTGTGTCTATGCACTTGTGTGCTTGTTGGTGGCTATGAAAATGACTCAGTGCAAAATTATGAAAGCTGTCAATCTTGCTTGCCTGAAATGTCGTACCCCTTTTGGGCATTTCCTGGGAACTAGATTCCTCATTCCCCTTGGCTATTTGGTCTTACCACAAGGTCGCCATATCTAGGATAGCCTTCTTCAGATGACAGAGCCACACACTTCCATAAAAATTCTCTTGTATTTTTTTGTTTAGAAATTTTACCAGCTGAAGCAGAATAGCGAGGAGATATTTGTACTAAGGGGTTTCCCTCCTCGAATGTGAAAATCTATTTGCACATGCTTGACTCTGAATGTTGTCTGGCAACAAAGAGGTGATCCAGGGTTTGAATGAACAGAAAGCCTAATCTTCCTTTCTCTCTGTTTTCTCTTGTATACCAGCAAACTCATCAATTAAGTTAAATCTAACTAAAACTTTTACTGAGCCTGTAGTTCAGTCCCCAAGGAGCTCAGTGTGAAAGGACTGGTAAAGACTAGAAAGCACTAGTATGAGTCACCCAGCAGGCCTACAGAGACCTGTCCTATGTGCAAAGAGTAGAAAGAAACTTCAGTCCATTTCCAGATTAGGTATTCAGGAGGAAAAGCAGCCAATTCTTTTCTTAACCTCCCAAAATTGTGAGCACATCAATCACACAGGCTATACAGAAGCATTAAGTTAAAAATTGCTCCCGGATGACACCAAAGTTAATATAATGGAGGAAATAGAGCACAGGTATGCATATTTACCACCCAAAGAATTTGTAAACCCTTATGAAAGTAAGCCAAAACAGCATGACTCAGAGGTTAAAGCGTCTGCCTCCAGTGCGGGAAACCCGAGTTCGATCCCTGGGTCAGGAAGATTCCCTGGAGAAGGAAATGGCAATCCACTCCAGTATTCTCGCCTGGAGAATCCCATGGATGGAGAAGCCTAGTAGGTTACAGTCCACGGGGTCGCAAAGAGTCAGACATGACTGAGTGACTTCACCTTCGTGAAAGTTTCATGGAAAGTGAGACTCCTGGGAATTTTTATGTAAAAGCTCAGAATGTTAAACCTCTACATAGAGAAAAGTGTAGTGTTAAAAATGATTCTTCTCAATGAAAAAATACTTCAAAACGGGACTTCCCTGATGGTCCAGTGCTTAAGACTCCATGCTCCCAATGCAGGGGGCCTTGCCTTGACCCCACAAGCCCCAACAAAAGATTAAGATACTGCTTGCTGCAACTAAGATCTGGCACAGGCAAATTCACATGTGTTATGGTAAATTTTAAGAAATACTGAAAAAAAAAAAGCAAACAGGTCTTTGGAGTCAAAGTAGTTTGAATCTCATGTTCACCACTTCTGGTTGTTTGACCTTAGATAAGCTAGCATTAATCATTCAGTCGTGTCTGACTCATTGCAAACCCATGGACTGTAGCCCACCAGGCTCCTCTGTCCATGGGATTCTTCAGGCAAGAATACTGGAGTGGGTTGCCATTTCCTTCGTCAGGGATGGAACCTGGGTCTCCTGCATTGCAGGCAGATTCTTTACCATCTGAGCCATTAGGGAAGCCCCAGCCAAATATATATTTATTTATTTATATATTTATATTTATATATATTTACTTTACTTCTGAGGTACCTATATATATAGATATAAATAGAAGCCTGGATAATATTTAAAAGCACTATCGATTCTTGAAATAATATTGCAAAGTAGAAGCATCTGAAGAAGGTATCTGAAGAAGATGGGAGCTTTGGTAGGAAGAGTAGGGAAAAAAAAATAGAAAAGCAACTTACTACCCCTCTATATTTTATGAAGGAAAGGTAGAAGATGGAGAATTCGAGAGAGAGTGTTGGAGTCAACAGAGAAATGTCAGCAGCAAAAGGGAGCTCCAATTGTTTGGGGCAAAACCTGGCTCCGAGAAAGTTCTCATAGATGTGCCAGAATTAGTTGCCCTGTCTTCATCTCACCGAGAGTTAACCTCAAGTCTAGTTTCCTATCCATTGTCAGTCAGGATCCAATCCAGAGAGGGAACCACTCAAGCTATTTTAATCAGGGCCAGCTCCATGGACAAGTAACCAATGCACCCACGCAGAGCCCCCACTCAAGTGTCACACACATTGGAGTTCAGTGCTCTGTTCTCACTATATTGAAGTGCTTAATAACTTTATAATTGAATTTGTAAATGACATCCAGTGGATACAGAGCAAATTCCAAGGGCTCAGAGTATCAGCTCACACCTGGTCCCACATCCTGCCACCTCCCCGGCCTGACTCCCCCTCCCCAACTCTGCTGCCCCAGACAATGTCTGGCCCCCCTCTCCCTACCACTGCCTGGTGACTGCTCCCACCCTTCACCCCCAGCCCGGGCCTGGCATAGGAGCCAAAATTTCAGGGTTGGACACAAGTATCCCACAAACTTAGGGATCCAGGTATGGCGGCAGGCATCCCTTCTCTAGGCTGGCCAGCCCTGTCTGGACGGAGCGAGCCTCTAACCCACCCTCATCTGGGGACTGAGTGTGCTCCCAATACTGAGGTTTAAAATGCCTTGAAGCTGCCCATCTTCCAGGCTGTGGCACATCGGTTCACGGGCTCGCAAGCAGGGATGCCAGGAGCTGTCATGCCCAGTTTTCCGTGTAGCAGGGCAGGTCTGGAGTTTCTGCATTCACCCTGTGAGCATCCCCGTGTCTGAAAGCTCTCCCTAAGCTGGCTCTCTACCTGGAAATATCTCTTCCTCTGCCAGTCTTCCTGAGTATTACTTGCATTGGTTCCTTCTGGCCAGCTCAAGGCACCCTCCAGGAATGAGCCACGAAACACAAATTGGACAATGTTGGGGATTCCACATTTTAATAAATGGTCTAATATTTATAGTTGAAATTGGCATTTTACACTATAAAGATACATGGTAAAATTCATATTAATATTTTAAAATTTGAATTGCATTTTTACCTAGAATGACACTTAATAGGAAAAACAAAACAAAATAGCAAGACAAGTTGTGAGAGCCCAAAGAAGAAAGAAAAAAATTCTTATATATACTTGTAATGGCACTTTTCCCCTGCCTTTAAAAAAAATACTTATTGGAATATAGTTGCTTTATGTTAGTTTCTGCTGTAAAGAAAAGTGAGCCAGCTCTGTATCCCCTCTTTTTTGGATTTCCTTCCCATGTAGGGCACCACAGAGTACTGAGTAGCGAGAGTTCCCTGTGCCATACAGCAGGTTTTCATTAGTTATCTATTTTATACATAGTAGTGTACTTATGTCACATCCATTCCCCAATACATTTCACCCCTTTCCCCCCTTGGTACATTTGTTTTCTACATATATGGCTCTATATCTGCTTTAAAAATAGGTTCATCTCTATTGTTTTCCTAGATTCCACACATCAGTGATATTATGTATTTGTTTCTCTCTTTGTGACTTACTTCACTCTGCTTGAGAGTCTCTAGGTCTATCCATGCCTCTGCAAATGGTACAATTCTGTTCCTTTTTACGGCTGGGTAATATTCCATGTTGATCGGTGTCACATCTTTATCCATTCCTCTGTTGATGCACATTTAGATTGCTTCCATGGCCTGCCTATTGTAAATAGCCAACTAGTGCTGGTGACCCTAAGGGCGTGGTTTCATGAGTGTTAAGAAAACTGAATAGGGAATCAACAGCTGCAGCGGAGTGAACAGCAGCTGCTGAGGGAAGCAGCATTGCTATAGTGATGCTGACAAGAACAGCGAGTAACAGAAATGAGCAAATCTAGTCTTCTTCCTGGAATTTTCCAGCCTCTGTTTAGTGCCCTCTATTGGGAAGTGTTTAAGGGCAACCACAATAAACTGGAAAATTCTGAAAGAGATGGAATACCAGACCACCTGAACTGCCTCTTGAGAAACCTATATGCAGGTCAGGAAGCAACACTTAGAATTGGACATGGAACAACAGACGGGTTCCAAATAGGAAAAGGAGTACGTCAAGGCTGTATATTGTCACCCTGCTTATTTAACTTATATGCAGAGTACATCATGAGAAATGCTGGACTGGAAGAAACACAAGCTGAAATCAAGATTGCTGGGAGAAATATCAATAACCTCATATATGCAGATGACACCACCCTTATGGCAGAAAGTGAAGAAGAACTAAAAAGCCTCTTGATGAAAGTGAAAGAGGAGAGTGAAAAATTTGGCTTAAAGCTCAACATTCAGAAAACGAAGATCATGTCATCTGGTCCCATCACTTCATGGGAAATGGATGGGGAAACAGTGGAAACAGTGTCAAACTTTATTTTTCGGGGCTCCAAAATCACTGCAGATGGTGACTGCAGCCATGAAATTAAAAGATGCTTACTCCTTGGAAGAAAAGTTATGAGCAACCTGGATAGCATATTGAAAAGCAGAGACATTACTTTGCCAGCAAAGGTCCATCTAGTCAAGGCTATGGTTTTTCCAGTAGTCATGTATGGATGTGAGAGTTGGACTGTGAAGAAGGCTGAACGCTGAAGAATTGATGCTTTTGAACTGTGGTGTTGGAGAAGACTCTTGAGAGTCCCTTGGACTGCAAGGAGATCCAACCAGTCAATTCTGAAGGAGATCAGCCTTGGGATTTCTTTGGAAGGAATGATGCTAAAGCTGAAACTTCAGTACTTTGGCCACCTCATGTGAAGAGTTGACTCATTGGAAAAGACTCTGATTCTGGGAGGGATTGGGGGCAGGAGGAGGAGGGGACAACAGAGGATGAGATGGTTGGATGGCATCACTGACTCGATAGAAGTGAGTCTGAGTGAACTCCAGGAGATGGTGATGGACAGGGAGGCCTGGCATGCTGCGATTCATGGGGTTGCAAAGAGTTGAACACAGCTGAGTGACTGAACTGAACTGAACTGAACTGGGAAAGTGGAAATGTAATTTGCAACAAGGAAGTATGAATAAGCATCACAAAGCAGAGACTGGAAGGATGAGATGATGCTATCACACCAGCTTAGCATCTTCCACAGATTATAACTTCTGGAACTTCTTTGATAAAAGTGTGTTTCATGGTATCGTCACATCCCCACGTCTACACTTCTTCCTAGACTATCCTTGTTTCCAATTGTACCTTAGGGGGCACCAACCTTGCTCAACTTCTTTTTTTTTTTTTTTAATATTCTTCTTCTTTTAAAAACTTTTTTGTTTTTGGGCCACACCATGTAGGATTATTTCTCCTACCAGGGATCAAATCCATGTCCTCTGAACTGGGAAGGTGGAGTCTTAACCATTGATTGGAATGCCAGGAGAGTTGCTCTTTCTCAGTTTTAAGATGTATCTCTCCTCAGTCCCCAGGATGACAAGCTGTGATAAATAAATGAAATGAAAGAGAAACAAAAGAAAAACTCGTGAATGAAAATCTTAGATGTGAAAGGGGAAAGCAATGATAGTATGAAGGAGTTTAACTTATAATTACCAAACTTATCTTTTCGTCTCTGTTTTTCTTCCTGAATAACCCACTCTTGATTCCATACCCATAAATACAGTTTGTTGTAATTTGTAATACTGTAATTGCAGTTTCCAGCGTGAATATGGTCATTGCTAAAATCCACAAAGCAAGTCAAGAAGTTCGTTGGAAAACTTCTTAAGTAATTGAAAAGAAACTGGGCCCATAGGGTATTGATAAACTCTATTTCCTACACTTGTGGAACTTGCAATATGGCAGGAAATTTATAAATAAAAACAGAAAGGGATTTTAGTTAGTAGAGACTTGACACTCTAAAGGAAGCCAGAACAATATTTTAAATTGTTTTTCATCTTGCCGATTCAAAACTAATCACTTGAAACAAGAAAAGCACGAGGAGGTTATGAACCTGAACCAAGAAATGCCTCAGTTCATCTCAGTTTGTCCCCAAAGGCCAATTAATTCCAAGTTTTCTGAAACTGGCATTTTAACTTCAAAAATGTGCCTGCTTAATAAAGCGCTGTGAGATGATACTCAGGTTTATTCTGCTCCTTGGTGTCAGTTCTCTGGAGTCTATAGCACTTCCTTTCTTCAAAAGTTGACTATGCACACAGTAGTGTGACTGTGCATCTCAAATGGTTAAATTAAACTCTGTTTCCCGTGTCAGACTGGAGAAGATAAGACAATGCTCACTGGGGGAAAAAGAAAAACTACCCTCCTGAACCACACGTCAACTTCTATTGGGGTTTGTGGGGGCTGCACAAACACAGGAGATGAATCCAAGCTGTGCCATTTCCTGAGAAATTAGCTTCATTATCATTCAGACATTCTACCAAGGGTCAAATTCAACAATCAATTTTTCAGTGTATTTTTCCATAAAAGAATTTCTCCAAAATAACATTTTATTATATCTTATTATTATTTCCAAAGATCTTATATAAATTAAAATCTAGGGTTATAAGTGAGATATCAATTAACATAAGAATCAATTTAATGGTAATTTAAATAGCTAACTGTTACAATTTTTGCATAATGAAGTGGCCTCTGGGCTTGAAGTCCTAATCATGTCTAATTAATTTAAAGGATGTTACTTTTTATTATCATTGAAATTTCTGACAGGTGATAAAACATTTAGGGTTGCCATCACAAACTTTTTACATCAGCTGTACCATAGGTTTGCAAGTTATAGATCATCATTTGAAAATGACTATTTAGAGAAAAAAAAACCCTCAGCTACATTTGTAAAGTTATAACACAGAACTGCTACTTTACCCATGTAAAAGAAAGCAATTCTATTCACTAAATAATAAAAGAGTGGACTTTTTATTTTCATAATCTTAATAGTTATAATCAACCTTTATGAGGAAGCATCAATTTCAATTTTAGAAAATAATCTTCATAACCTTTTTGAGTTTATGAACCTTTTGAGTTTATATAGTACCTATATTGACAAAAACATTAATATATGTTCCATTGTTGATATTTTTAAAAAGCCTGGAACTTTTGAGGCTCAGAGAGCAAATAAATCTAAGTGCAAGGAGATTAGCTAAAGGATTCCTTTACAATAGAATGTTAAAATTATCTACCATTAAAATATATTCACTGTGAAGTAAGCCAGACAGAGAAGGAGAAATGTCATATGTCATATCTTATATGCAGAATCTAAAAAGAAATGATTTGAATGGACTTGTCTACAAAACAGAAACAGATTCATAGACTTAGAGAATGAACTTACAGTTGCCAGGGAGGAAGAAAGTGAGAAAGGAATAGTTAGGGTGTTTGGGATGGCCCTGTGCACACTGTTATATTTAAAATGGATAACCAACAAGGACCTACTGAATAGCACATGGAACTCTGCTCAGTGCTGTGTAGCATCCTAGATGGGAGGGGAATTGTGGGGAGAATGGATACATGTGTATGTATGGCTGAGTCCTTTTGCTGTCCACTTGAAATTATCACCACATTGTTAATTTTCTATACTCCAGTATAAAATAAAAAGTGTAAAGGAAAATATATAAACTCAGTAAGGTAAAATAATGTGAAGAAAATTACTTTTCAGAGACTATAGCTTCTGTGGTCATAGAAAAACCAAACCCAAGACAGAGTGCTGATAGATAAGTCTAAAGCAGACATAGGTAACATATAATTCAAGTAAAGAGAGAAAGTGGAAGACTCCAGCCAGCATAGCCCCAAGATCTGTTCTACTGGGCTGCTCTTTTAAGGGGATATAGAAGAATTATTTCAGAAATCCTCAAGAAAGATTCATGTAAGATAAGTACAATCAAAACAGAGTCAACAGTGAGTAGCTATAATCTGAAGGCTAGTTTGCTGGGCAGGACTTGTCAGGATGAGGATAAAGTTGGGAGGAAAGGAGCTGAAGAAATCTATGCAGAGAGGCACCATGGCAGAGAGACTCAAACATGAACATGGGCTCTGGCTATCGAACTTTGTCAGTTTATTCTACCTCTCTGTGCCCCATTTTTCCTCTTGGAAGAGATAACTGATGATCGCAGCTACTCAGGTAGAAGAATTGAATATGTTAAATCTTTAAAGCACTTTAGAAGAGTGTCAGGTACATAGTAAGTGCTTCGTACATACTTACTCTAATTGTATATCTTAGGTTAATCCTTTTACTCTAGCCCAAGAACTTCTGGAGCTCTCAACTTGAAACCTGTAGTAAAAATATGCTCTAAAACAACAGAGACAAAATTTTTTTGACATCGGGGTCAAGCGTGATCTATCTAGGTTCAGGCAAAGTCTATTTTGATATCAGAAAGATAATAAAAACTTATGATCACAAAGCAAAAACACTGCACTGAAAGTGACGAGGCTGCTGATGCCTCACTTATTATTATGGTAAACTTTAAGAGATACTAAAAAACACAGGTCTTCGGAGTCAAAGTAGTTTGAATCCTATGTTCACCACTTCTGGTTGTTTGACCCTAGATAAGGCTGTTCCCTTTCTGATGTTCGGTTTCATCATCCACAAAACAGGGACAACAATTCCTAATTCATGTAGCTCTTGTGAGTAATTCTCGACACAACATCCCAGGTGGCCATGACAATTCAACTGTGTTTGTCAAGCTAAGCAACTTCCTTACCAGCCCACGACCAGAGCAGAGGAGACTGAAGTGAGCACTCAAAGCAGTCAGTGGAGATAAGGTCAAAACCACGTGGCTGTGACCCGTTCTGTTGCTCCTTCTCTCTGGTTTGATCTGCATTCCTGTGACCTCCAGAACACTTACAGGGTTACGGGATTGGTCAGTGGACCATGTGACTGCTCAGCAAAGGTGAAAGTGGGTACAAGAATCAGGCCCAGGCTCATGATACAGGCTGACCAAGGCTCCTGAGAAGGAAGTACTCCTTCTTTCGGACCCATCCAGAAATGCTAATTGACTCTCAGTGGTGATGTCAACCCTGCATTAGCTCAGGAAATCAATGTTTCCCATGTAGACTATGGCAAAAATATCCTAAACCTAAATCTTGGGATGGAACCCAAGCATGAATATTTTTCTTTAAATCTTTCCAGATGATTGTTGTGTGCAGACAAGATTGAGAACCAGTGTTCTAAATATTTCTTTGACTCTAATTTAGTATCCCTGTGGCCCATTCTTATAATAATCCCAGAATAATGAAACTCACCTGCAAAATATTCTTTCAAAATCTTCCCATTGCCTACTGCAGCATTCTCAAAGTGTAGACTGCAGAACAAAAGAATAACTTAGGTTGCTTGTTAAAATCCAGACTGTAGTCCCTCTCCTTACTGCAGAGGAGAGGATGAGGGAATATACATTTTCAATAGTCATAACAAATGATGTTCATGAATCTTGAACTGGAGAACCACTGATCTCCAGAACAAAGACCAAGTCCTATAGAATGGTGGATAGGCATTTCCTATTATGGTCCTTGCCCAGCCTTCCAGATCCTACTTTGTTGAATCTTTACTTTGCTCTCTTCCCAACACCCTATGCTCCAACAATTCCAAATTTGCCTCTCTCTATGTTGCCCCCTCTACCAAGAATAGTGTTAGGTAAATCATTTAACCACTCTGAGCCTGTTTCCTCATCTGTAAAATGGGGATTATACTATGTGTCCTTGGGTCTGTTTGAATATTAACTGAAATAATATATTTGAGAACGTCTAGCTCTGGGCCTGGTCCAAAGTTAATGCTCAATACTCATTCATTCACTAATTCCAGGACCTATAAATTCAGAGTGTCTGGGCAAAGCTGTGCCTAAGTAACACTGAAGAGCTACCGCCTGAACTCAGAAATGACAATCCTACTACACTAGAATAAGCATATTTATAATACGAAAAAATGGGGGAGAGAAACTGCCATACTCTTAGGATTTCACAGGCCACCCATCAAATGTACTAAAAAATAAAATAATCCCTCAAAAAAATGGGATGCCTGATCTCCTTAGCTCCAAGGCAGCTTATTCAAGAGTGAAGGTTTAAGAACTGAATAAATAACTGCCCATATTAAACACTAGGTTAAATTCAGTCCCTGGCCTAAAGGTCCTTGCAATCTAAAGAAGCAGCATACAAAGACAGACACTTGCGCAAGGAGGAATTTATAAAGTTATTTTTAAAGTAATGCTATTTTCTCACACAATCCACTATTTTTCGCTTGATAAATGGGAGGAAAAAAATGGCAAAGGGAAAATTCCTCCTTGTCCCTATTGATGCCAAATACTTATTTAGTTTTCATCTGACACTTATTAATTTGTAATTATATCTATTGTTTTATATGCACCAAATAAACACCAGGTTTCTCACCACCAACAATGTTGCTGATACTGCTATTGATGTGATGGCTGACAGTTTTGAGCACTGACTAGATGATGGGCACTTAACTGATGCTTTAAATATGATATATAATTTATAGAGAGTCAGAGATAGATTTCTCCCTTTGTTTCAGACGAAAAAAGGGAAATGAAGAGAAGCTATCAGACTTGTCCTAGTTTCCTCTATTATCCCCGCAGATCAAAGATCTAAAGTCATTAAGTCCCAAGATTTTAACCACAACAAAATCTGTTACCTCTGGCAATATTGTTTTAATTATCTCCTTAACAGCAAAACAAGTTTAAGAAGAGACAACCACTTACCAACATGAGTAAATTTCTTTCTTGAACAAGTGGTGACCCAACATAGAGCTGCCCACTAATTTCGTTGGATATAGTAACTACAGTTCTAATGTTGGAAAAATCCTAAAAGTCTTCCAAAAGCTCATCATATAGTCTGGAAAAAATTCTGTTCCTATTACTCCTTTGGGTGTATTCTAATATTTTGTTGAGTTGTTGGTTAAGAGCTGCTCAAGAACAAGAGTTTGTTGCAACTGAGAGCAACTTAGTTTTTCCCCTTAAAAGCTGATTAATAATTATATGTAAAATTTAAAAATTCTGCAGTCCCTTTTATAGCAAGAAGATAGAATCTTGTCTTGTTTGTCTTTGTTTAAGATACTGTACTGTGAAGTGCAAGGTGACTGTGATATGGCATTTTAAGTAGCTTAAAATTTTCTTTAATAGCAGATAAATAAATCTTTATGCAACTAATCATGCCTAATGTGAGAACTTTTATACTGATGCTTAAGACAATTTCTCATGTTACCAAAAAGAAAGCAATTATTTTTTCCCAGAGAAGGAATGTCTAAAATTATATATAATAACAAAGGAACACCTGTGGAACACACGTAGAAGAAATAAAATTGGATTTTATTTCTAAAATATTGGTATGATTGTGTCTTGCAAAGGTGATGAAAAACACAAAAAGCATTCTAGGAATAAAGGACAGAATATATTAGGCTTGTTTCGATGATGCAAGGCATAAAACTAGAAACAGTGGTAAGCATATGGGAACAGGAAGTAAATGAACAACACTGTTGTACTCAGAGGTTGATGGCTTCTGCTTGGTAGGAATGTTGGTGGGAAAAACTCAACCATTAGGTCTGTATTTCGACCAGATAATTCATTATATTTGCAAACCAGGCATTTATTCATGTATGCTACATAAAGGAACAGGCAAAAGCGTAAACTTAAAGGGAATACCCAATTTCATAACTCAGACTCATAATACGGAGAAGGCAATGGTGACCCACTCCAGTACTCTTGCCTGGAAAATCCCATGGGCAGAGGAGCCTGGTAGGCTGCAGTGCATGGGGTCGCTAAGAGTCAGACACACAGAGCGACTTCACTTTCACTCTTCACTTTCATGCATTGGAGAAGGAAATGGCAACCCACTCCAGTGTTCTTGCCTGGAGAATCCCAGGGATGGGGGAGCCTGGTGGGCTGCCATCTATGGGGTCGCATAGAATCGGACACAACTGAATCGACTTAGCAGCAGCAGACTCATAATGTGGAGAAGGAAATGGCAAGCCACTCCAGTATTCTTGCCTGGAGAATTCCATGGACAGAGGAGCCTGGCAGTCTGTAGTCCATGGGATTGCAAAGAGTCGGACACGACTGACTAACACACACAGACTCAAAATGAAACACAACAAATTAAACTTGCAAATATCCCAAATTATCATGCTAAAAATTAGAACATAATTTACCCTCAAGGACATGACTTCCATGGTCTCCTTATTATCTATTTCTTTAGACAAAAGAACAGAAATACCAGCAACAGAAAAAAATCAAGAATTCCTCAGTTAATACAAAGTGTAAATGTTAGTCGCTCCATTGTGTTCTATTCTTTGCAACCCCATGAACTGTAGCCCATCAGGCTCCTCTGCCCATGGAATTCTCCAGGCAAGAATACTGGAGTGGATTGCCATTTCCTCCTCCAGGGGATCTTCCCAGCCTAGGGATTGAACTTTAGTCTTCTGCATTGCAGGTGGATTCTCTACCCTCTGAGCCACCAGGGAAGCCCTCAATTAAGACAAGCTTACATTAAGGCAAATAAAACACAAAAGAAAAAGAAACGATATAATCTCATACTCAGTTCCTCGTATCTGATTATTTCAATTTCTTACCTGATTAAAGTTCATATTATATGAATTTAGGCATTTTTTTATGTGGTCATACAATATACACCACAAACATGGAAAAGTCTTTGCTTTCTTTTTTGGTTGTGCTACTTTGTAAAATGTCTACTGCTTTTATCATTTGGAAGCTTATAATTACTTAAAGAAGCTACATTCTTATTATGAGATTAATTACTGAGCATAATAAGGTTTATATCATTTTTAAAAAGTATGGACCTTGAGTCAATGAGCTTTTAACCTAGGCTGATGTTGGAGGAACACACAGGACAGAGTCTAGATGTCACCACCTTCCATCCATGTCAGAATATTCACCTCTGTGTATAGTTTCCACCATGATTTATAATCTGAATTCTATATTTTTGTAGAATCCCTTTTAAATTACACATTTGTAGTCCATCCTTTTTAGTCATCTTTTCCCCACTTGTTCTAGAACTTCCTGGTGTACTCAAAAGTCCCATATATTTTTAATTTTTTAATCATTCAAATATGAACAGTTATAAATGTTCATAATTTAGAAACAACATATCTGCACATAAACCCTATTTTAATTGTTAAAATCAATAAAAATAAAACATATCTGATTATACTTATTCATTACTATTATCTAACGTTTTGTACTCTATATTCTCTTTTGCATGAGAATCATTAAGGATCCATGATCTTTCACAGATTCAACTTGTTCCAGTTAACCATAATAATAACATTAATAATTACATTTACTATTTTATATTCAATTTTTCCACGATCTGACTAGTAGGAATCCATTTAAGTTAGCAACTTTGTCTTTTCAGTACTGCCCTGATGCTTAAAAACTATCCTTGCTCTCATCCACTTAGTTCCTTTGTGAAACCCCACTTAAATGATGATAAAGGAATCAAAAGGGCAAAAAGTCCACAACAGAAAAGAATATGAGAAATGATGAGACATGTTGACAAAACGTTGAAACTGGGAAGCAGATACACCCAATCTCTCTTAGAAACTAAGTCTGCATTTGCAGAGGGGTAGAGTACCGTGGAGCCAAAAAATAAGCCAGCTCATTCCTCAGAGCCTTGAGAAATGGAACTTACAGACACATTATGTTTCAAGAGGATGTCTGTTGAACTAACAGGTAGCTTGATTGAAATTGTGCATCTTAAGCATTTAGAGCCCTACATCACTGCACTGAGCAGCATTGCTGTCCACTTAGTTGTAGACAACTGACTGAATATTTACTCTCTTAAACAAGAGGGAGCATGGGCACAAATATTAGAACTAAGGGAGCCATCAGGAAAACAGAGGCTAAGTCAATGTTTATACCCTAATGTGTAAGAACACTAGCCTCTTCTTTCTTTGTCCAGGGAGAAATACTTCTAATCCTCAGGCAGAGGATAAAGGGATTCTTTTCTGAGGAAAAGAATCTGCCTAAAAGGAAAACAACAACAACAACAACTTATAAGAACTGCTCCATAACTTTATAATAATCCCACTGCCTAACATCCTCATATCGGGTTAGTGCCTTTGTGCTTCATACTTTAACATGAGCAGACATTGATGGATCACCAGACTTCTGAGAAACAGACAAAAACAAATAAGGCAAAACAGAAAAATAAAAGTGGAGGGTTCAGAGACAAAATAAGCAGAAGAAAACTTTAAAGGAAATAATTTAATACTGCTACTGCTACTGCTAAGTCACTTCAGTTGTATCCGACTCTGTGCGACCCCATAGACGGCAGCCCACCAGGCTCCCCCATCCCTGGGATTCTCCAGGCAAGAACACTGGAGTGGTTGCCATTTCCTTCTCCAATGCATGAAAGTGAAAAGTGAAAGTGAAGTCGCTCTGTGTGTCTGACTCTTAGCGACCCCATGCACTGCAGCCTACCAGGCTCCTCCGTCCACGGGACTTTCCAGGCAAGAGTAATGGAGTGGGGTGCCATTGCCTTCTCTGAATTTAGTACTGGGTTGGCCAAAACGTTCATTTGGGCTTTTCCATATGGTGCAATCCTAACGAACATTGCGGACAACACAGTAGTTTTAAAGAGAAGAGAAGAGATCTCATTCCTGAAATAAAAATAGGAAGTCATTAAACAAAAGAAACCCTCCGAAATTCTGAAAGAAGTCTTTGAAATTAAAAGAAAAAGTGATATCAGAAATAAAATATTAATAGAAGAGTTGAAAGATGAAGTTAGAAAAATCTCTTACAAAGTAGAACAAACGTCCAAAAGAATTTAAAAATAAGAAAGAAAAGATTTCTAAAAGAATATCTGAGTAATGAAAGTTCAGAAAACAAGTGGGAAAAAGTTATCAAAGAACAGAGGAAAGGATTTCCTAGAACTAAAGACTTTGAGTCATATTTTCATGAAATTTCAAGACACTTGAAATTTTATCAGTGAAATTTCAAGGATAAAGAGAACTTATAAGCTTTTAGTAAGGAAAAAACTTGAAAATAGTTTCTAATGGGAAAAAAATCTTAGAAAAAGTATTAATTAAAATGATATCAGACATTCAATAGCAGTACTGGTGATTAGAAGACAGCACAAAAATACTTTAATATTTCTGAGGGAGTGTTTCTATATCCTAGAATTCTCATTCAATCAGATTTCTAATTCATAAATTTTTCTTTAAATTGCGGATGATAAAAATCTCAAATATGAGCTACTTGCCATGGACATCATTTTGGGGAAACTATTGGAGGATGTCCACAAAAACAAGGGGGCAAAGGAACGGAGTTATACAAGAAAACAAATGCACACATAGCATACTATGTGACTTGGCTGTCATATATAAATGATTTTATATACGTTATTTTGATATGTGTTCTAGGTATAATCACACTGAATATTGTGTTAGCTGAAAATTGTATGTGACTATCATAAGAAAGGGATGGGGAAAGGGTGAATGGAGCAGAAAAAAGAGAATTAAATCTAAGGTTCTCTAGCAGGAAGTCTAAACTAACACTAAAAAAAAAAAAAAAAGAAATAGTCATGTTAGCATATTAGTCAGAAATAAAGAGTAAATTCTGAAAGGAAGGATGAAGAAAACCAAAGTTGGTGACATCTTGGCTGAAGAATCAGAGTTACGAGTGTTACTGCTATTTTTTATTAAAGTGAAAGTCACTCAGCCATGTCTGACTCTTTGAGACCCCATGGACTATATAGTCCATGGAATTCTCTAGGCCAGCATACTGAAGTGGGTCACCTTTTCCTTCTCCAGGGCATCTTCCAGGGATCGAACCCAGGTCTCCCATATTGCAGGCGGATTCTTTACCAGCTGAGACACAAGGGAAGCCCAATACTGGAGTGGGTAGCCTATCCCTCCTCCAGCAGATCTTCCTGACCCATTGATTGAACCAGGGTCTCCTGCATTGCAGGCAGATTCTTTACTAACTGAGCTATCAGGAAATGTTCTGCAGAAAAATGTGCAAATTATTTCCCATTTAAAAAATTATTTTAACAGTGAAAGGATAGATAAAAGAACATCCTTAACTGCATGAAAGGTTTTTACTAAGGGTATGTTCAACATTTTGCTATATTCTCATTGAAGTTATAGAAACTATGTTAGCTCTTTCCCTTTCCTTAACATTATGCTGGAGTTTATATTCAATCATTAAATAAGAAAAAGAAATAATTGACATAGAGTTTGATAAAGAAGTGATAATCCTCCATCATTTATAAATTATGCCATATCCATGTGCACAAACACAATAGAAACTCTTGGTAAATATTTAAAATAAATACTGGAGTACATCATTATTCCAGGACAAAACATCAGTATGCTGAGGATTTTTCTGTCTCAGGGCCTTCATATTTGCCGTTCCCCTAGCCAGGAAAAGTCTTCCTCTAAGATATTTGAATAGCTTCCTTCCTCACTGTGTTCATATTCTTTCCCCTTGTTGTTATATTATTTTTATTCGTAGCATTTATGGATACCCACTAGTATTAAGACACCTTTCCCCACTGGGTTGAAAGCTTATATATGTGAGAAACTCTAATTAAAAAAAAAAAAAGGTATAAGGATATTATTATGCATTATTTTAAATAGTTTAAACTTGAAAATAGCTTAGTTGTCCATTCAGGGGTTAATAAATAATTAAATCTGATATTAATGCATTAGATTATTATTCAACAGTTAGATAATTCATATTACTCGATAGAGATCTAAAACCCATAAACTGAATAGCAAACAGAACATCATTATGTATGGTATCATACAAATGATGAAATTTAAAAAGATATATGCAGTCAGCCCAATAGAATGTATTAATGGTAAAGGCTAACATTATCTGGTATATATATACTGTTCTCTTTTGAGAGGAGGAAGGGGACCTAAAGAGAAGAGTATGAAGGATTTCAACACTGTCTCTGTTTTGTTTTAGCTTCTAAAGATGTTCTGCATCAAATATGACTAAATGCCAATGGCTATTCATTTTGGGTGGCACTTACACAGGTCTTACATAGTGCCCATTTGTTTGACTTGGGTTTGGTTTGATTTAGAGGGTTATTTTTTGGTTTGTTTGATTTTGCTTTCAAAATTAAGTAAAGGAAAAAGCAGAATAACAATGACAGAACCTTATTCTCAAGAACAAGAGTAGAAAAAAAAAGGTACACAAGGCAAAGAAGATGGACATTACAAAGGAGAACTGTTTTGGCAGATAAAAACCAACAGAGACCTGGAGTAAGATACAAATGTTCAAGAACCATTTTGAGACAATTTCTGCTGCAACTCCCTTGTAATTAGCAGAATCTTATCACATTATCTCCATCCAACAAAACATGGCAGAATGGGGAGCTCTGGACCTTAGTTTTTAGGAATTGACCTTGAGATTCCAAACAGAGGACGCACTATAAAAAGTAAAATTCAATTGTAAACTGTTTTGTGGTTAAAAGCATGGGCTTCATAGGCCCAAAGCCCACAGCATGAATCTAAGCTAGGCTCCTTCATAGTTGAGCGACTTTGAGATGGCTCTTGCCCTCTCTAAGCTTTTGTTTCATCATGTAATAATAATGTTAGTGTTGGAACTTGTCACCATTCCTTTATTATGTGGGTATAATACTATTTTCCACACTATTGCATTGCTTTGAAAATTAAATTTGATCATGATTATGTAGCACAAGGTCTTGCTCAAAGGTAATAGCTCAATATTAGCAGTTATTATTATTTCACTGCATTTAGTGAAAACTTTATCTCTTCTTTTTTCACTATAGCATATTTGATTTTCATGTAATCTGAGGACATGACAGTAAGCAGGCAATGTTATTGGAAATACCTTTTGGTCATTTAAATATAGCATTAATTTGCATATGCTCATTTGTACATGTATGTAAGTAGTGGTTGGGAATGCCTGCCCCGAATTCCTATTCCTAGGAATATCTCTTCATAATCACAAATGTGCAATCAATCCATAAGATTATAGAAGGAGCTGCTCTGTTGGAACAAGGTGGCTCCACCCCTCCATGGCAACAGCTGACTGGACAATCAAAGCAGAAAAAGGCAGAGTGTGGAAAAGAGAGGTGACTCAAGGAGAAACTCAGAGACCAGAGAAAGAATCCAAATTAGATTAACTTTAGGTTCCTGGCCTCAAGGTATATGTTAGTTTTTGTTGCCATATTATGTTTGAATTCTGTGTGAAACCCCAAATTCCTTACATTAATTCACGTTTTCCAAAACTTGCTCAAAAACTCCAGCTGTGTTTTTGTTAGTTATCGCTCCGAAAGTTCTTGTGGATACAATGTGACTATAATACAGACAAATATAGCTACTTTCCCACTTACCTAAGACTGGCAAATAGTGAAGAGATTTTATTCAGTTGTCCGATTTGTTCAGTTCAGTTCAGTTCAGTCACTCAGTGGTGGCCGACTTTGCAACCCCATGAACCACAGCACGCCAGGCCTTCCTGTTCATCACCAACTCCAGGAGTCCACCCAAACCCATGTCCATTGAGTCGGTGATGCCATCCAACCATCTCATCTTCTTTCGTTCCCTTCTCCTCCTGCCCCCAATCCCTCCCAGCATCAGAGTCTTTTCAAATGAGTCAGCTCTTCGCATGAGGTGGCCAAAGTATTGGAGTTTCAGCTTCAACATTAGTCCTTCCAATGAACACCAGGACTGATCTCCTTTAGGATGGACTGGTTGGATCTCCTTGAAGTCAGATTTGTAAAACTATATAATTTATTTGCGAAGCTATATCATGCACACATCTCATCAGTTTAAAAATAATCACCACAAATCTGAAGATGGGGAGCTTTAGAAGATTCAGAAAATACCCACCTGAGTGAGGCATATGTCTGCAGATCTTCACTTTACCCATTTCTCTTTATGTAGACATCATAAAAGCACTCACATAAAATAAGACAGATTTCTTCTAGATTGGAAAAAAGGTAACAGAGAAATGACATGACTTGGCCTTAATACAGTTAAATAATACAATGAGACAGAATGCAAATGAATATATTTTGTGTTTGGAATAGATATGCTTCTAATTGCATTCACTTATTATCATAGAAATGACATGTTTTCAGCTTTAGTTATATGCCACCACAGTTAATAATTGAAACACAAACACACGAAACAGTAATTTAGTGGCAGACTTTGTAATTACAAAAGTATAGTAAGGGTTTATTTTGTAAACATATGTGAAATTCTTTTGTACATGGTGTAATTAACATGAACATAAAAATATAAGAAAATCTTAAAGAATAAGTTCAGCTGTAGTCTAAAGCAATGGTCAAAATAAAATCATGTAAAGCTTCATGTGGCCAAGAACTTTCAAAAGCTCTTTCTTGGAACATAAATTTGTTAAAGCTCTTAAAAATAGGAGTATGCTTTGAAATACACAAGTAACATTTATTTTAGAAATAAAAGCTATGATTCTATATTTTAAGCAATGGTCTCTAGTGAAAATGAAACGCACTCAGTCATGTTGGACTCTTTGTGATCCCATGGAATGTATTCTCTGGGCCAGAATACTGGAGTGGGTAACCTTTCCCTTTTCCAGGGGATCTTCCCAACTCAGGGATTGAACCCAGATCTCCCACATTGCAGGTGGGTTCTTTACCAGCTGAGCCACAAGGGAAGAACACTGGAGTGGATAGCCTATCCTTTCTCTAGTGGATCTTCCTGACCCAGGAATTGAACCAGGGTCTCCTGCATTGCAGGTGGATTCTTTACCAACTGAGCTCTCAGGGAAGCCCCCTAGCTTCTCTAATAAGTTGGCAATGCAAGATAGTGGCTAAGTCAGACCCTGGTTTCAAATTCTTGATCTGCCTTTAACTATATGATGATGCTTAAGGCCTTCACTGTCTATGAGCCTCAGTTTCCTCATCTATAAAGTAAAGATAAGCATCTTTTAAAAACCAGTTACATTAGTTCCCACAAATATATTAGACACTGAATAAATAATACTTACAGGTCATATAGGCCCCTTCTGAATATCTATATTAGTAGGCTAGAGGAAATTGATTGTTTTATATAATTAACTTAGAATTGTAACATATTCTGGTACCAAATATGGATTCGTTTTTGTCCTTGTGAATTCAAGTAGTCAGAGGGCCTAGGTTGTAAAATGTAACTCTACTGGGCTCCATGCTAAGCATCTTACAGATCATCTCAATGAATTTTCAAAACAGCTGCACCAAATAACTCTTCTTTTCCCCCATTTTACAGACTAAAAGTAAGATTCAGACACACTTGATATCTTCAGTTCAGTTCAGTCGCTCAGTCGCGTCCGACTCTTTGCAACCCCATGAACCACAGCACACCAGGCCTCCCTGTCCATCACCAACTCCCAGAGTTCACCCAAACCCATGTCCGTTGAGTCGATGATGCCATCCAACCATATCATCCTCTGTTGTCCCCTTCTCCTCCTGCCCTCAATCTTTCCCAACATCAGGGTCTTTTCAAATGAGTCAGCTCTTTGCATCAGGTGGCCAAAGTACTGGAGTTTCAGCTTCAACATCAGTCCTTCCAATGAACACCCAGGACCGATCTTTAGGATGGACTGGTTGGATCTCCTTGCAGTCCAAGGGACTCTCAAGAGTCTTTTCCAAAACCATGATTCAAAAGCATCAAATCTTCAGCACTCAGCTTTCTTCACAGTCCAACTCTCATATCCATACATGACCCGTGGAAAAACCATAGCCTTGATTAGATGGAGCTTTGTTGGCAAAGTAATGCCTCTGCTTTTTAATATGCTATCTAGGTCGGTCATAACTTTCCTTCCAAGGAATAAGAGTCTTTTAATTTCATGGCTGCAATCACAGTGATTTTGGAGCCCAGAAAAATAAAGTCACCCACTGTTTCCATTGTTTCCTCATCTTATCTGCCATGAAGTGATGGGACTGGATGCCATGATCTTAGTTTTCTGAATGTTGAGCTTTAAGCCAACTTTTTCACTCTCCTCTTTCACTCTCATCAAGAGGCTCTTTAGTTCTTCTTCACTTTCTGCCATGAGGGTGGTGTCATCTGCATATCTGAGGTTATTGATATTTCTCCCAGCAATCTTGATTCCAGCTTGTGCTTCTTCTAGCCCAGCATTTCTCATGATGTACTCTGCATATAAGTTAAATACGCAGGGTGAAAATATACAATCTTGATGTACTCCTTTTCCTATTTGGAACCAGTCTGTTGTTCCATGTCCAGTTCTAACTGTTGCTTCCTGACCTGCATACATGATATCTTACCCATAATCAAACACAGAAACTCATGAAGGGGAACATGAAACTAAGTAAGTCAAAACCCCAATTATAAACATTGATTCTGTTCTTTAAATGCTAGCTTTAATCACTTCAATAGGTTGTTCATGTTCCAGATGATTCAAAAACATATTTATTCTTATATAAAATAATATGACCTGAAATAATGATATTTGCCCTAAGATAATAATAGAGATTCAAGGAAATCATAGGAATTTGAATACCAAAAAAAAAAAAGCTCAGAATTTAGTATTTGGAGTTGCCCTCTCTGTGGCCCAAAGAATATGACATCCAATTTCTAAACAACAAACCTAAGAAAGCTCTACGGTATCCCAGGTTTATAGTTCAGAAGGTAGAGGATGGGATGTAATTCAGGTAGGCCAGCAACTCACTAGTCTGCCCTCGCAAAGATTTAGACTCTTTGCTATTCCTGGTCCAGCCCATTGATTCTCAAAAGCCAGCCTCAAAAACAGCATGTGAATCAAGATACCCTCAGCCTGGGAACCATAAATGGGTTATCTCATCATAAGAACACAGAGAAAAGGAAAATCATCAAGAGAGGAAGATGATTTTTCAGCTAATCCAAGCAGAGCACATCATTATTTTTTGACAGAGATGAATATTAGCAAAGGAATATTTGGGGAACCTGAAAAACCCTTCATTTTCTTCAGTGGGCACATGCACACGTCTTAATGCAAAAAGCACAGAAATCCCTATCTCCCAGCTCTCCATTTGTGAACACGCTCAACAAAGGGTGCACTCAGATGAAACATCAGTTAGCTTTTTTCTTTCATTGGGAATGTGCTTATTAACTGTTGTTCGAATAGTTTGTAGACATAACAGCCCCGGGAGTGAATGTGGCTTTGTATTTACAAGGTAGTCATTTGTTGTTATTTATAGTTCTTTTAATTTTCACCTTTTTACATTTAAATTTCCTTCCAAAGGTTATCATTAAAATAGGCACTACTTAAGAGAGGAAAAACTCCCTTTAATGTGCATTTTGTACACAAAGAGTTTTCAAGCTTCAGAAAGAATCCAGGGGTGCCCAATTTGTTCCTTTGTCAATTTTATGGACATTCATAATTTGTTTTCCAAGAAAAACAATCATGGTGTCATTATGCAAAACTATGACAGAGCCTCTTTTAGCAGAGGTCATCATTTTAAACAGATGTTCTTCCCTTCATCCGTTAGCTAAATTGCTCCAAATAAGAGAAGTAAAGGGAATTAACAGTTATTTAAAGTGTTAACAGTACAGGACTCTCTGCTGGCTAATAGATGTTCATTTTCATATGTAATTCTCAGACTTCTAATGTCAGCACTATGGGTTGTTGCATAGCAGAATGGTTAAGGGGATAACTTTAAAGTTGCACACATTTGGCTTTGCATCCCAGCGTTATGACTTAACAGCTGTATAAACTTGGTTAAACTTTTTATATCAAACTTACTACCTTATTTTTAAACATGTAGAGAAAATGCTAGTACACATGGTGAAAGCATACTATAAAAATTAAGTGATAAAATGTAAGCAGAGCTCTTAACGCAGTGTCTTTTTTTTTTTAATATTACTACTTTTCACTTCTCAGAGGGACAAGGTGAGGCATAAGATTCCACCCAGCAAGTCAAGTAAGGAACTGTGTGGCTTGAAACTGGGTCTTTTTTAACTCCAAAAGTTAATGCTTTTTTTCACTATACCACAATAGGATAAGTGGCGACCAAATGAGATTTTGGGGAAATATGATAGAAAAGAACAATATTTTTCAGACTAGGGAGATGAAATTAGATCTTTTTTTTTTTTTAGGATTTACCTTGCCAAGTGCACAATATTTTCAACAGGAGATTGTTACAAATTCTAGGAATTTATTCATATAGTCATGTCTCTAAAGATGCTTGAGTATTCCCAAAAAAGACCCATACCACTGGTGGACAGCCTCTCCGAAAGAGTCAAGGACAGAAATAACAGCCCTCTTGAGGGCCCCCACAAAGCGTTCATCCCATTCTAATGGAGGAGAAAATATCTCATCCTTTACCAACTCAGTATCAGTCATGGAAATGGCTGATAATAGTCAATACTCCTGCAGTATTCCAACTAGCTAAAGGGGATAAAGAAACCAAATCCAGTAAAGATAGTATTGTCACTCATGGTCCATGTACAATCCATGTCAAGTAACCATGATGTGTCTCCTGTTTCTGTTCCTCTCAACCATTATTAGGGCCAAAAAGCACGCAGCAAGGAAATCTACAAAGAGATCACTGGGAATTAACAGACGCATTTATGAAATATCTAACGTTGCCTACTGATCAGCTGAAGGAAATGAAAATTTATTTTTAGAATTGAAATACAGACATTTAGAAAACAATCACGTTAGAATTCATCATTTTTCAAGATGAGAATTGAACTGTCCACATCAAAGCTCCACCATCAGTGTTCAGCATAGGTCCACACACACCAACAGCACCCTCTACTGTCCAGCAACATGGCGAAAAGAGCATTGGTCACATTGTCTGAAGTGACAAGTCATTTACAGTTTTCAAATGAAAACCTTTGTCAAGCAATGAAATTCAATGATTTTGTGGCTTCCCGGGTGGCACTAGTGGTAAAGAACCCACCTGCCAATGCAGGAGACGCAAGAGATGCAGATTCCATCCCTGGGTTGGGAGGACTCCCTGGAGGAGCAAATGGCACCCCACTCCAGTATTCTTGCTTGGAAAATTCCATGGGCATAGGAGCCCTGGGCTACAGTCCATCCGGTTGCAAAAGAGAGGGACATGACTGAGCACAGTCGACAAAGCGCAATAAAGCAAAATTGTTACCAGTTGGTAACTAACAAACCATTCCAAGCAGAGAAGTTTCAAACTGAAGAGAAGGAAAGTGAAGGGGGAGGGAGGCTGATTGCCCTCGATGATCCCTGTCTCCTGGTATGCACATTCTTGTGCCATTTCCTCACACATTGCACCAGGCGGGTCTGTGTGATCCACAGAACACAGGAGAAGTGATGATTTTTCATATCCTTTATTAGATTATAAATGACACTGGCTTCCATTTCCTTTGTGACCTCCCTCAATCATTCCTTCTCTCTCTGACACACTGACACACATGCACTCATCCTCCCCACGCTCTCAATACTTGCTCAGAGAAAAGCCATATGTGGGCAGTTCCAGGGAGGGTCCTACATGATGAAGAACTGAAGTCTTGTGCAAACAGCCACGTGAATGAGCTTGGAAGGAGATCCTCTAACCCCAGACAAGCCTTCAGATGACCGCAGTCCCCAAGGACCGCTTAACTGCAATCTCCTGAGACAGCCTGAGCGAGAAGTAGGAGGTTAAGACTCAGAAATTATGTGAATTGATAAGCTCTTAAGGAGATGCTCCAAAGTGCTAAGATTGGGGATAACTTGTTACATAACAACAATGAATTTCCTTTGTTCATTGGGCTTCCAAGGTGGCTCTAGGGATTAAAAACCTGTCTGCAATGCAGGAGACTGTGGTTTCAGTTCCTGGGTGGGGAGGATTCCTTGGAGGAGAGCATGGCAATCCACTCCAGTATTCTTGCCTGGAAAATCCCATGGACAGAGGAGCCTGATGGGCTACAGTCCATAGCGTCACAAGGAATTGGACATGGCTGAAGCGACTGAGCATGCATGCAACAATTAACTAATACAAGAGAAGAAAGCAAGATGAACAATAAGAGGAGATATGGTATTAGGATAATCAAGTTAAGACTGGAGAACACGAGGATTATTTGTTTTCCATTCCATTTATATGCTTTTTTACTTTGGATTTACCACTCTCCCTGCTCCCACATTATATATTCTGATCTAAATGACAATATTTGTACTAAACGCTTTCTATCACTGCCTTTCATTACACTGGGACAAGCAACTATAAAGAATAACAATAAGAATGTTACTTATTGAAGAGAAGTGTTCATGCATGTTTGCATGTATGTATATGTACACATTTATACTCACACATATGTATATATGCAGGCATATGTGTATGTGTTCTACTCAAATTTAGAAATGTAAAATAAAATTAATTTCACAACATAAAACTTTATTTTAAATTGCTCCACAGAACTTAGCAAACTTTCAGTTCAGTTCAGTTCAGTCGCTCAGTCGTGTCCGACTCTTTGTGACCCCATGAATCGCAGCACGCCAGGCCTCCCTGTCCATCACCAACTCCCAGAGTTCTCTCAGACTCACGTCCATCGAGTCAGTGATGCCATCCAGCCATCTAATCCTCTGTCGTCCCCTTCTCCTAATGCCCCCAATCCCTCCCAGCATCAGAGTCTTTTCCAGTGAGTCAAGTCTTCGCATGAGGTGGCCAAAGGACAGGAGTTTCAGCTTTAGCACCATTCCTTCCAAAGAAATCCCAGGGCTGACCTCCTTCAGAATGGACTGGTTGGATCTCTTTGTAGTCCAAGGGACCCTCAAGAGTCTTCTCCAACACCACAGTTCAAAAACATTGATTCTTCGGCGCTCAGCCTTCTTCACAGTCCAACTCTCACATCCATACATGACCACTGGAAAAACCATAGCCTCGACTAGACAGACCTTAGTCGGCAAAGTAATGTCTCTGCTTATGAATATGCTATCTAGGTTGGTCATAACTTTTCTTCCAAGGAGTAAATGTCTTTTAATTTCATGGCTGCAATCACCATCTGCAGTGATTTTGGAGCCCCAAACCCTACCATGTTACTTGGGTTTCTCTTACCTTGGGCATGGGGTATCTCTTCACGGCTGCTCCAGCAAAGCGCAGCCACTGCTCCTTACCTTGGATGAAGGGTATCTCCTTACCGCCACCCTTCCTGACCTTCAACGTGGGATTGAGTCCAATTAGAAATCCCTGTTTAAACATATACTTCATCTCTGTGAAATGTAAATTTCTTAAATGAATTGAATGGGGGAAAATAGAAGGTGATAATAAGGCAGGGTATATAGATGGTCAGCTAGAGAGCCATCTTTCATTAAGGATGAAAAGCCATGAGAACCCTGGCCTAGAAGTCCTAAGTCTTGGGTATCAATCCTCAGTTATTATCATTACAGCCTTTGGGCTAGCAGTGTACTCGTGGTTCAAATATGAACATTAAATAAAATAATTGTTGAGAGTCCATCCAAGTCAAGGGACTGAATTTTTATGAAGGAGAGGAAAGTGAGACTACAATGTAGAAAATTAACAAGGAAAATGTATATATCCCTTACTCCTCTGGAAGAAATTTATTCTCTTTTGAAGAAGGAAATTGCCCCATCCCTTTAATGGACTTTTTGTGTTATAAGAAATTTAAGAAGAAAAATACCAATACAGTATACTAATGCATATATATGGAATTTAGAAAGATGGTAATGATGATCCTATATGTGAGACAGCAAAAAAAGACACAGATGTAAAGAAGAGTCTTTTGGACTGTGTGGGAGAAGGCAAGGGTGGGATGATTTGAGAGAATAGCATTGAAACATGTATATTATCATACATGGAACAGATCGCCAGTCCAGGTTCGATGCATGAGACAGGGTGCTCAGGGCTGCTACACTGGGATGACCCTGAGGGATGGGATGGGGAGGGAGGTAGGAGGGGGGCTCAGGATGGGGGACACATGTACACCCATAGCTGATTCATGTCAATGTATGGCAAAAACCACTACAATTGTAAAGTAATTAGCCTCCAATTAAAATAAATTAATTAATTAAAAACAAAGAAATTTAAGGCTAGTACTCTTTTTATCTCCTCATTGCACTGTTGGGTGTAGGGTTTCTCTGTGTGCTCAGCCACCCAATGTCCTACGGTGAATATATAAGAAGTATAAGGCAAGTGTCCTTTACTCATTGAAACCTTGATCTCATTTGGAAACCACACCTACAGGAAGTAGCCAAAGAACACATCAGATGGTATGTAATTTATTGCCTTAATTCAAAAGAAAAGGAGGTCATTGTTAGATCAGTGGTAACAACATCCTAGAAAAAGACAACTCAGGTAACCTCTGAAAAATGAGTTGACCTTAGAGGGGAAGAGGAGAAAGAGGTTATTTCAGGTTAACATAGCTTCACATCACCTCACATTCCTGTCTATAAGAGGTCAGGCTGTGGAATCAAGAGAGTCAAGTTCGTCCATCACTTTATACAGAAATATTAGAGCATTTTCTGATTGTCAAGCATTGTAGTTGATGGTCCTTTACCCTATTGTTCTCCATCATTCCTGGCTCATTTTTATTTTTTTCTACTCTTTTATTGTTATTAATATTATTAATACTACTACCGATAATAGCATCCATCGCCATGTATTAATCACCTACAATATGCTCTATAGGTTTGCTTCATTTAATTCCCCCCAAATAACCTTGTAAACTTTACTATCCTCATTTCACAAATGAGAAAACTGAGATACAAAATCATTAAATATCTTGCCCCAAGTTACAAAATCAGTAATTTCACATTATTGCATGATATCATAACTCATGCCCCTTCCACTTTAAAACACCTCCCGGTCTTAAGGTTCACTTAACTATGCTCCCTTTTTATCTGCCTATCTTCTGTTTATATCACCCCATCCTGCAGAGCACCAACAGGCAAAAATTCAGCCTAGAGAGGAGAGAGAGTTTGAGCAGGGAAACAAAACACTTGCTCAAAACCGTCACAGTTGCTGGCATTAAAATGGCAGCCAGAATAGAAGCTGGTAAGAATGAATAAAGGGGGGAACTTATTTCCAGGTTTTAAGGTGGAGTTACAAACAGACATCAGCCTCAGATTTCCTTACAATGGTTAATTACAAGAGGGGAAATGCTGGCAGAACTGCCAGGGCAGACGACCTTTACCTCCACCCATGGGGCCCTGACTCTTCACAGGAGTGAAGGTGAAACAAGGCATTCTGTGTCAGACTCCCTGCACTGTTGGGGCTGTGAATGGGGCAGCCTTCCATAATTGGGATTTCCTTAAAAATATTGAACATTTTTTTCACCATTAAACACTATCTTCAAAATCCTAGGGCAATGTTCCAAGAGCTTTGATTCACCCTGAAATGATTTGGTTCTCAGAATGTTTCAATTTCTGGATTTAGCAACTCTGAGCCGTGGTGCAGAAAAACATATTTTGAAAAATCCTTGAAGCTAAGGGCTCAGAAGAGCCAAGTAGCCAGCTAGAAATTGCAGAATATTTCCTTTCATTTTCTGTTTCAGCATCAGGATTTCTACATGACGGGTATCCAAACAAATACTGAACAACAACAGCAACAAAAACATTTTACAAATTAGATATCAGAATTCAACCTTTTAACATATTTATAATTTTTAACAGATAATGAAGCTGCTGATGTGTACTAATCATCAATTCCTGTATCACCTATATGATTATATATGGCATTGATATATATGATCTATATGGTGTTCTCATGGTGTATATAAGCCAGTTTGGAGCAGTCTCTGGCACATACCAAAGACTTCATAAATGTTGGTTGTCACTTTTATTATTAATATAAGGAAATAATTTTATAATCTTTGCTTGCATGAGAGAAACATATATTTGGCTGAAGAAGTGAAGAAATCTGATTTTGAAGAAATCTCACTTGGGGGAGCCAGTTTCTATTTCTGTAACTGATAAATTGGTTTGACCTTATTCACTTCCTTTTTTTTTTTTTTTAATTTGGAATTCACTTCCAATTCAAATTCGTCTTTTCTACTTTGCCATCAATTTATTATGATTGTGATATTATCTCTGCTGCTGCTGCTAAGTCACTTCAGTTGTGTCTGACTCTGTGCGACCCCAAAGACGGCAGCCCACCAGGCTCCCCCGTCCCTGGGATTCTCCAGGCAAGAACACTGGAGTGGGCTGCCATTTCCTTCTCCAATGCATGAAAATGAAAAGTGAAAGTGAAGTCAATCAGTCGTGTCTGACTCTTAGCGACACCATGGACTGCAGCCTACCAGCCTCCTCCGCCCATGGGATTTTCCAGGCAAGAGTACCGGAGTGGGGTGCCATTGCCTTCGCTGGTGGTATTATCTCTAACAGTTTCTAAAACAGCTCTCTTAAAAGGTATCAAAAACTTACTACCTGCAAATCTAATATGCTATAGAATGTAGTACTTAGTCATAGATTATAGGCATTAGAAAATGCACCATTCATGCTTCCTTCTCATTTCACTCACAAATAATAAAAACCCACCATTAACACACCACTACTCTCTGACTGGTGTGAAATCTCTTTTGGTTTTGCCTCAATTCTACTTTCTCCAATCTATCTCCTTCTTTTAAAGATCACTTTCTCAGTCCTAGTTAGACTCCTCTTTATCTCTCACCCAAACAATTAAGGTTGTTGTCCAACCTATGCTCAGTCTCTTTTCTTTCCATACATCTTGAGTATTTTCATCAACATTATTTTCTGAAACAGAGCAAACCAGTGTAACTCCTTTGGTGGAAAAGCTTCCATTAGGTCTCTTCCACATGTTGCATTATGTCCTATTTGCTCAATCTGTTATTGAAATTCCTTCACAGCACAGCCTTTACTTGCATTTCTAGATTGAACTCTATCTGCAACAATTTTTCTTACTGTTCTTAGAACGTGAATTTACTTGATTATCCTAACATCTTGGTGGTTGGTTGGTTTTAATGTGGTAGGAATGACTTGCCTTCTCTCCCCAATTCCCCTCCACCATTTCAATGTGTGTTAGTTTCAGCTCCAAACCTTCCTCTTTCCAATTTTTTTTTCCTCCCTCACTTTCTCTCTCCCTCATTCTCTTTCTTGTTCTCCCCAGTCCTTAGCTCCCATAACACTTTATTTGTTACTACAATGTTAGCTTAAGAATAATGTTAATATGCTTGAATCTGAGATCACATTATGATTGCCTAGAAGGGAAGAACCCCGGTGCATTCCATTCACAGCACTCAACATTGTATCTAGCACTGCCTATGAGATTACTGAGTAGATAACTCCTAAACACTTAATTGAAATAACCTTATTCATTTGAACTTGAAAGTCAAAAATGACTGTGTAATCCTGGTCAGGGAACCCGCTTGTTGTGTCCCCATTGCTTGAATTCCCAGAAGTGAGCACAACACCTGCCAAATAATGGCCCAACAGTTGTTGAATAAATGACTGATGGAATGAATGAACAGATAAATAATTAAAGTGGGAAACTAAAATGAATCATTGAATAATTTTAAATCAACAAGAATTATCTCAATTGCATAGCTGAATTACCTCCTGAATCAGGATTCAATAATTTTTCCAAAAAAAAGTCTAATTAAGAAAATGACGCTAAAAGGAGGACTCAGAGTGGTTTGCTCATGCTGGTAACCACATTGGAAAATCCTGAACATCAATTGGCAACTTAACAATTGAAGCAATGAAGGGTATTGTAGTCTTTCCTAGGTGGTTGAAACCTGGGTCTCTCAGGAAACAAAAGCATGTATTGAGGGACAGTTTCAGAAACCAATATTTGGCATCACTTTGTTGAAAGAAGAAGACGCTCATCCAGCTGTTCTCCTGAGAAAGAAGACCTTTGAGAATAAGTTGAGAGCAAGAATAGAGTAGGCAGCCGTATCAATGCACCATATATACACCTCCTGGCAGCCTTCCCCAAAGCACCTAGTGTAATGTTCGGCACAGAAAGAGATAAAACATGCTGTTGATTATTTGCCTAGCCCAGTTCTATGTGGCCAAGAAAGGTGGGCAGCCATTGGAAAGGATTCAAAAATGTCATTCACTGCCTGAAACTGTAGAACTGATTCCCTTGAGAAATACAGATGTTCAGGCCACAGGCGCCCACATTTTATGATGGGGAAGGGATGAATCACTGCTCACATTTCTTTCTTTTGTTTCTTTCTATTTACTAAAACCATTTCAGTCCACTCAAATGTTTACGATTTGGAAGATTGGCAGATACTTCAAAAAGTTATTCCCTTGGTGACATTCACCAACTTTGGCACAAACGTTTTGAGACAGAAAAAAATTAAGAGTGTCATCACAAAGACAAGTCAGTATGAAATGAATAATTAAAAAAAAAAAGATGGTGAACAACAAACACAGGAAAAGCAAATATTTTTGTCATTCTTTTGCACATATAGTCTGTAGTACAATAAAGCATGTAGTTCCCAAAGTTAATATTTTATTCTCCCTCATTTTTCAACTACTTGAAAATAGTATATGCATCGGCTGGTGCACCAATGCCTTTGAGAATGTAGCTAAAGGAGTTTTCTCTAATGCCTCACCATTCTATATTCTAAACAACATTTTACTTAATTTCCTCCTGACAATAGAAGTTTGTTTCCTACTATTTCCTCCTTTTTCTTGCCTTTTAGAAACAGAGCTACAGCTAAAGAGGATGATAATAGTCCAGCCAAATAGTAATACTGCACAAAATCAGGGTCACAGTCATATATAAATCTTCACCTTAACATACTATTAATATTTATTGATGATGAACAAAGTCAATGAGCTTAGCTATAAATGTTCCCTCAGATCCAGCAGCTCTACAGATTCTCAAAAAACCTAACATTTCTTCCTAAGACATTTCCTTCTCTCTTTATCCTTCCCCATGGTTGTTACCTGGAATTTTTTTCCTTTCCTCAAATGAAAATTTCATCTTTCAGATATCAAGCAATGGGAGACCTGATAAGTATTTTAATTTTGATCTGCCCAGTTTTGTATCCAGATGACATATACTCAGGAATAGAATTTTGATATTCGTTGCCTCTCTAAATGAGGTGTTAGCTTAGATTACATTTCCAGGGATTTTTCTTTTTTGCTGTCATATTACTGAGATAGATGATCACTCTAGCAACAAAGGTATAATCACCAGAGAAGAAAGATCAATGTGATTCAGAGAAATTTGAGGAAGCTTCATGTTTCACGAAAGCGATAGGATTTGAGCTAGATCTGAAGAATAAAATTGGGAGTAACAGGACCTGGTAGTTCACGTAAGAGTAATGCATGGTGAGGCTGGGTTTCCCATTGTGGTTTAAGATGAACAGATATGGGAAGATCCCGGGGAGGACAGTAAGAGCATAAAGATGAAACCATTTACATCTGGGATGGCAAAATAGATTTCACCCTTCTGTCAACTTAAGTCAGTTCAAATAGCTGCCAAGAACAAGTATCTGGTCTCAATAAAGAACTGGGCTGTGATCGGTTAACGTCAGTTGTGCATATGGGAAGAGAACACAGCATGCCGCCCACCACTGACATTTGTCGTTCATATTGGATGGATCTATTGAGGTTGTTGATGCTGTTGTTCAGTCACTAAGTCATGTCTGACTCTGCAGCCCCATGGACTGCAGCACACTGGGCTTCCCTGTCCTTCACTATCTCCTGGAGTTTGCTCAAACTCATGTCCCTTGAGTTGGTGATGCTATCTAACCATCCATTCCTCTGACGCCCCTTCTCCTTTTGCCTTCAGTCTTTCCCAGCATCAGGGGCTTCTCCAATGAGTTGACTCTTCACATCAGGTGGCTACAGGGTAGGAACTTCAGCTTCAGTATTAGTCCTTCCATTGAATATTCAAGGTTGATTTCCTTTAGGATAAAATGGTTTGATCCTCATGCTGTTCAAGGGACTCACAAGAGTCTTCTCCAGCACCACTGTTCAAAAGCATCAATTATTTGGCACTCAGGCTTCTTTACAGTGCAACTCTCACATCTGTGCATGACTACTGGAAAAACCATGACTTTGACTATGTGGACCTTTGTTAGCAAATTGATGTCTCTTTTTTTAAATATGCTGTCTAGATTTGTCATAGCCTTCCTTCCAAGGAGCAAATATCTTCTTATTTCATGACTGCAGTCACCATCCGCAGTGATTTTGGAGCCCAAGAAAAGAAAAGCTGTCACTGCTCCCACTTTTCCCACTTCTATTTGCCATAAAGTGATGGAACTTGATGTCATGATCTTAATTTTTTTTTTTTTCACTCTCCTCTTTCACTCTCAACAGGAGGCTATTAAGGTAACCAGGCTTTAACAGCTTGGTAAGAATAATCTTACAAAAATTAAACTTGATTCCTTGTAAGGCATTTGTTAATTTTATTCGATTATTAAATGCAAGAATTAGTCACAGATAACTTTTGGTGGAGGGTAAAGAATCCCTTAACAAGAGCCTATACAAAATGACCCCTGACATACTAGAAAAGTTGTTCTTGTAGGACATTCCTGAAAAAAGATGAAAAATTTGTGGAGAGAGGGCACAAACTGGCCTACTCTGTTAAAATATTCATGTTGATAAACATTCATTTGTTTAGATTTAATATAAAGCATAGAAAATAGATTGTAGAAATAGGAAGGAAGCTGTGCCCCTAAGGTAAAATGCAGTTTTATAGTTATGAAAATTTAATTTGACTGCGTTCCCAATAATTGCTCATATTTGTAGCAGCAGCATGCCAGCAAGATAACGGTCAATCAGACGGACATCACCCTGTAAATGCTCTTTAAAAGCCTGTGCTGTGTTTCCTGGTGGGAGAATGGCAATGCTTCCAATTGTTAAAAGATGGCCAGCTGAAAAGCAGAATAAGAAATTGGACAGTAGGAAATCTTTATATATTGCCATTTCCCTCCTTCTCTCAAATTAAATTCCCGTTGGGAGCTGGAACAATTTTTTTTCTTCCTGAAAATGGAAAATCTGTCAGATCATAAACCAAACCCTGAACATAGAATGTGTGAGGTTCTCTTTTTAAAAATCTGTTTGTGGTCAAGAAAAATTAGGATATGTTACGAATATGGGCTGGGCAAATATTTCTCTCATAGGTGAGTAAAGCACAGTATTAGATCCCTCAATGTATGAAAAATCCCCCTGGATCCTGGTGGAAGAACAGCAACAGAAAGCTTCCCCTCCGTCTCTGTCGCCCTCCAAGCCTTCTCCAATTCCTCTCTTCTTTTTGTCTCTTCCTCATTCCCTATTTCCCACACTCTTCCTGACTGTTGAGAAAACGCCATTAATAACTGGTACAAAGAATCGTGCTCGGTGCATGGAGATAAACTAGGGATGACAAAATATCAACTTCCTGCTGCTCAATTGAAAGCCCTATCTGTACAACTGGTAATTACTTTTAATTTAATTAGGACTCCTGGTATTGTTTCTATCTCATAGATTACATTATAACGTGTAATGTGTTAAAGCAACAAGACAAATTGAGGCGAGAAAACACAGAAAATATTACCTTTTTTGTCTATAAATAATACCACGGTTTAACTCTGCCCTCTAGTAGCTTTACTATGGGCTAATTATTATTTTCCATAGTCCTTTGGCTTGAGTAAGCAAAAATCTTATATAATCTAATAAAAAACTACATCTTGTGAGCCTTTGAAAAGAATTTTTGAACTCTACACTTCCTCCTTTCGTCTCTCAGGCAGAGCAAATAAATGATTTATGCTGTTGCCTGCTAACACAAAATTCATATGACTGGAAAGAACAATTCTGGGTGCTGGAGAGAGACCGTGACATTGACTCTTAAATGTGGGGGCATGAGAGTGGCTCTGGAGAGGCCAGTGTTTTTAGGCGGAAACACTGTGAGAAAAACAAGGAAGCCCAGCTGAGATCTTTGCTGACTCAAAGGTAGATGAGGGCTCCATTTCTTTGTGAAAGACATATATTTTGAGTTTCTATATGGAACTCACAAATTGTAAAGTACTAAATGACCCTCTATATAGTTAAATTGTATAATAAAGAGCATTGGTTAAGACTCTGAAGATTCCTCTTTCCAAATTGTTAAACTACAGAACAGAGAGTGAAGGGAAGTGAGAGAGACAAACAGAGAGAAACACAAAGCTATAAAGCAATAGAGAGAGAAAATATGGAGGCCTTTGTGCAAGGGGAAGATGCCTCAGTTAGAAGAAGTTTCCCCATGCTGAACTTGCAATTGCTATCCAATTAAATGAAATAATCTGAATGAGTGGCAAGGTAAAATATGATTGTAAACTCCTCTAATAATATTTTATCTTTTCATCTTGTAAATTAGACATGGAGATTTATAAGGTAGATTTACTGGCTTAGCAAATACTTACCTGCAAATTTCACAGCACACAGAACACAAACAGACCTCCCATTCAAAAGGCTGCCCTTTTCTAAAATTAGAGGTACATGTTTACAGATAATTTTAGAATTCAGATGATTTAAAAATTTTGATTTTAATTCAGAAGATTTAAAAAATTTTAATTTAGATGGTTTAAAAATCATCTTGTACAATAACCTCGCTTTAAATATGGTGAAACCAAATTCCCCATAAGGAAATTAGAATATATATCCCAGTAATATTTAACTTATATGCAGAGTACATCATGAGAAATGCTGGGCTGGAAGAAGCACAAGCTGGAATCAAGATTGCCGGGAGAAATATGAATAACCTTAGATATGCAGATGACACCACCCTTATGGCAGAAAGTGAAGAGGAACTAAAGACCCTCTTGATGAGAGTGAAAGAGGAGAGTGAAAAAGTTGGCTTAAAGCTCAACATTCAGAAAACTAAGATCATGGCATCTGGTCCCATCACTTCATGAGAAATAGATGGGTAAACAGCGGAAACAGTGGCAGACATTAATTTTTGGGCTCCAAAATCATTGCAGATGGTGATTGCAGCCATGAAATTAAAAGACGCTTACTCCTTGGAAGAAAAGTTATGACCAACCTAGATAGCATGTTGAAATGCAGAGACATTACTTTGCCAACAAAGTCTGTCTAATCAAGGCTATGGTTTTTCCAGTGGTCATATATGGATGCGAGAGTTGGACTGTGAAGAAAGCTGAGCACTGAAGCATTGATGCTTTTGAATTGTGGTGTTGGAGAAGACTCTTGAGAGTCCCTTGGACTGCAAGGAGATCCAACCAATCCATTCTAAAGGAGATCAGTCCTGGGTGTTCTTCGGAAGGAATGATGCTAAAGCTGAAACTCCAGTACTTTGGCCACCTCATGCGAAGAGTTGACTCATTGGAAAAGACTCTGATGCTGGGAGGGATTGGGGGCAGGAGGAGAAGGGGACGACAGAGGATGAGATGTCTGGATGGCATCACTGACTCGATGGACGTGAGTTCGAGTGAACTCCGGGAGATGGTGGTGGACAGGGAGGCCTGGCATGCTGCTATTCATGGGGTTGCAAAGAGCCGGACACGACTGAGTGACTGAATTGAACTGAATGCGGAACAACTCTGAGGACTAAAATTCTCATTTTCAATCCAGAGATTTTTTCCCCCTACACAACATTGTCATCATGCATTGTAGAAAGTACAATTCAAACTAGTGAACTTCAGAGGCTTAGCAAAAGTTTTGAAAAATTAAATAATACTTATTTTTAGTCCTAATTTCCCTGCTATTCCAAGAGATTAAAAACACTTACGTTCACCTAGATGGCTGAGCTGATTATCAGAGTGTCTGGGTTTCTAGAACAGTGCCTCTGGCAGCCTTGTGTCCACAGTCTGGTACAGGAAGGACAGCTGTTGCCCTATTTGCAGCCCAAGAAAATAGCACTGGCAGTTGCTGCAAGATAGAAAAGTTTTGGCAAAATGGCAGTGTTCTCTTGCAAAAATAGCAAACCATCATCTGGGTAAATTCAGGAAAGCTTATGACTTCTGCCAAAGTGAAACTGTGCAGTGCTGATGGCAAGCCAATACTGTGTTGGGTTAGAGATCTAGATAAAGGTCAATTTTGATTTAAAGAAGATATGGAGAGTGTTGGGTGTTCACAATTGGAAACAGTTCCTTAGGCCAGCTATGACATTTTTTTCCATCAAACATTCAAATAATTCTTGTTAAAATAGACAACTCTGAAAGGTAATCTTTGCAAGCATAATACTATTTTCAAATAAAGTCACATAGCTAAACACATACTTCTGGGCAAAGTTACATGCCATTTTCTCAAGAGGTAGGAAGCGAAGTGAGAGGAAAGGTAATGGAGAAGAGTGGAGGTTCAGTCATATACAACTATTGCTTTTGATGTGTAGCATGGTATATTGATTGATGCCCTACAGATCTGTGGATAAAATAAATGCATGCCCCCATGATGTAGTCAGCCAGCAGAGTTGAGTAAGTAATACCCTGGGTGGGGACCAGGGGGGAGGAGGGTAATTATTAATTTTAAAAATTGGTGCCATAACTGGGAAAGGAGAGTCTCATAGAATATGGTTCTAATAAAATCCTACAAAGCTTTATGGAACTAGAACATAACGTTGAAATACATCCTAATTTCTTTCTGTGTGATTGTGTACAAGTCATGCTAAGAATGAAAATGAAACTCTCATAAGTTTCTTGCTAGTAGTTAGAAAGTCAGTGAGGTTTTTACCTCTCATGCACTAGGAAAAGAGGGAAATAGGATTTCCCACCCCAAAATCGATATCAACCCTGGAGCAAAGCAGAGATGAGTAAAGTCACTCCAAGGAGAAAAGTGATTCACAAGTCAGCAAGACTGGACTGTGTCCTGCTTGAGTAAACAAGAATATCTGAAAAATAAAATATCAACTAATAAGGATTCAGTCGGCAAAGAACACATACAAAAGGAGAATCACAGAGCAAACATTGGCTGTGCCTACTTCAGCACCGTCCGAAAGAAAGGGAGTTTTGTACGTCAATGTGTCCTCTCTAGATGGTATGGAAGGCCATCTCGAGCATGAGGATGAATGCATGGAGTTAAAAATTGAAAGATTCAACAGATTTCAGATCCCATTAGCAGTAAACTGCTTACTCTGAAATTGATGCATCAGAAAGCCTTTTCTTTCTTTTTTTTCCTTTTTTCTATTTTAACTTTTTATTATGAAAACTTTCAAACTTACATAAAAGGGAGAAAGTACTGCTGATATATGATGACCACCTGACCGCAACAGATTTTATAACTGTTTTATCATTTTTGCCATCACCAACACCTATTCCTCCTCCAATTGCAAGAATGCCTTTTCTTGATTTTTTAAAATTTAGTTTATTGTTGTTCAGTCACTCTGTCATGTCTGACTCTTTGTGACCCCATGGACTGCAGCACCCCAGACTTCCCTATCCTTCACTATCTCCCAGAGCTTTCTCAAATTCCTGTCCATTGAGTTGGTGATGCCATCCAACTATCTTATCCTCTGTTGTCCCCTTCTCCTCCTGCCTTCAATCCTTCCCAGCATCAGGGTCTTTTCCAATGAATTGGTTCTTCATATCAGGTGGCCAGAGTATTGAAGCATCAGTCCTTCCAATGAATATTCAGATGTGATCTCCTTTAGAATGGACTAGATTGATCCCCTTGCAGTCCAAGGGATTCTCAACAGTCTTCTCCAGCCCCACAGTTCGAAGGCATTGATTCTTCAGCTCTCCATTTAATGCTATATCTTCATCTTATTTTTCTACCCTCACCAAGTTACCTTTTGATACACATTAGATCTATCTTGAAAGATAAACTATCCTGATATGCGAAATCAAGTTTTCCCATTTGTGTGACCATTTTATTTCTTCCATTTTCTCTTTGGTCCTTATTGATCTGCTTGCTGTATGAGTTTAAGGAACTATGTGAAAGCAAGACCTACAATGGGAAAATGTGGGAGGGAAATGACAGTTTGATCTACTAAAAGTTGTGATTTGTGGCAGTGGCCCAACCTTGTTCGTGTGTGCGTGCATGCTAAGTCGCTTCATTCGTGTCTGACTCTGTGCGATCCTACAGACTGTAGCCCTCTAGGTTCTTCTGTTCATGGGATTCTCCAAGCAAGAATACTGGAGTAGATTGCCATTCCCTCCTCCGGGGGACCTTCCTGACCCAGGGGTCCAACTCGTGTCTCTTATATCTCCTGCATTGGCAGGTAGGTTCTTTACCACTATCACCACCTGGGAAACCCACCTTGTCAATATATCATCACAATAATTTATATTCAAGAATCTATCATGGCTCCCTATCACCTAACATAGATGATTAGGATCTTAGTGATGAAAATCACTTGTAATGATCTAGTGGGAACCCACTACTCAACAGAGAAACAAATTGAGGCTTAGAGAAGTGAAGTCTTTTGTCTACAACAAAACTCTTCTGTCTAGAGACATAGATCAGTGTTCTTTCAGCACTGAATACTGCTGCCTTCAAAGGCTGTTTTCTGGAGAAGAACCTGAGCCAAAGTTGTGGCAAATGGGGGCGTCCTGGAGAGGAGTCTTTGTGTGAGATTTTAGAGGGTCCCTTTGACCTTGGCTTCCAAGTCAGAAGAAAGCATCGATCTTTTCTCCAGCAAACCAAAGATGCCTCTTTCCTGGGATATGTCTAATCCAAGAAGACACCCCCTCTGAAGTCAGCCCCTCACTACAACCTGCATTCATTGGATTAGTCGCCCCTAGAAACTAAGTTCAAAGTTGGCTATGAAACAGCACTCTGAACCAGGCAGGTGAAGCCTGACATTTGAAGGTGACCAGTTATTGCAGAGATAGGGACTGACGCATTGGCATCATATGCAGAGGCGTATTCTGAGAGAAGCTCAGCATGGCTGAAGCAGTAAATGATCCACCTGCAAATGCAGGAGACAAGAGATGCAGGTTGAATCTCTAGGTCAGGAAGATTCCCTGGAGGAGGAAATGGCAATCCACTCAGTAGTCTTGCCTGGAAAATCTCACGGAGTCGGACGGGCTACAATCCATAGGGTCGCAAACAGTCAGACATGACTAAGCACACATGCAGCATCTTTATGGAAAAAATTAGATTTGGAGGAAAAAAAAATAATCTCCTGGGGCTTACAGCAAGGATTTTAATAAATGTGATAACTGGAACCACTGCCAAGCCCTATTTAGGAATAGGATGAACTCAAGAGTACCACCTATAAGAGAAAATACAGGACCCTAAGGAGATTCACTAGAAGAGTAGGATGGAATCTACCAACCAAAGGAGGAAGATGTGGATGAGGCTTTTAAACCAAATTAATAGATTGGTCTTGGGAGAGAGTATCATATAATAGAATCACAGTGCATTGCTATACATAGGTTGGCTTTAGGAAGATGACACACTCTAAGGAAAACCAAATTTCAAGCCAGAGTAATATTTAGGAATATACTGTAGATTTACCAAAAAGCATATCAGTTTGTATGCAGGACTTCCAGAAATATCTGCAGGTGATGTTAAACCTCTCAGTTGGGTCTGCAACACATATGCTGAAAAGCATATGTCCCAGATTCACTCCTGATTGGATCGATTCCATTGATAAGAAGTTACTGACATTCCCTGTTACAAAGGATGATGCTCAGCATTCCACTGATGCTTCGTTATGGCACAGTTCTAAAGAGCCTGCAATAAGCGACCGGGAACCCCTTGCATGGCCGGGAGTCGTCCTGCACCCCGGGTCACTCTTCTGCCTTCAAAGAATGAATACTCACTCCCAAATCCACAGCTTCTTCCTCTGACCTCAGCTTCTCAACAGCAAGCACCATCTTTCCTGCTAGTCTGTATACTTTATCTGGTCTTCACTGGCCTAAAGGATTTCTTCTTGATTTTATTAAATGTAGTAGTTAAATGAAAAAAGAGTCATCTTTGTCATTGAATTAGTATACCCATATTAAATCCAAATAAGCTTATTAAAACTTCAGTCTCAAATCCTCTTTTTAAAAAATATACTTCAATTTGGTAAACTGGAAAAATGCATAATATCTTAGAGTCTTTTATTTGTTTTCAATGAAAATGGAATGTAAACAAAACTGAAGGGGGAAAGGATCTTTAAGTCATATGGAAAATAACAGATTTTTCTTTTATTCTTTCAGTACAAAAAGACGAATAGGGCATTATTCTTGCCCTTCAGAAACACACAGTCTAATAATGAAGGGAGGGAAAAAGATTAAAAGCAGCCATAAAATTAAATATTTTGTACCTTAATTGAGTTGCTCATCATCTCTCACCAGCCAAACAAGAATAATGGCTGCTTCACTGAGTTGTTGCTAGGATTAAGGAAAATTACAGATTTGAAAATGCATGTGCCCGGCACATAGTAGGTACTCAGAAAATAAGCTTTAAATACATAAGAGGTTAAGTGTTTACTACAGTGTGATTTACCAGGGGCAATGCTAGAAGTTAAAAAAGAAGCAGGTGTATTTCCAAGTATGTTTTAGAAATTTAACTGAGACGCTTCCCTTAAATATTCATTTCGTCACCTTGTTTATTACAGCTTTCACTAGTCCTGAAGTAGGCATGAGATTAGAAATGCACTACCTTGTCTTAATTCTCTGGAACAGGTTTCATAAATGTAGAGACATATTACTTGGATAATTCTGCTACCTCACATTTCTATAAGCACATTTATAAAACTTAATTAGGAACAATATATACAGTTTGGCAGGTAGTTACTGAAACAGCTCTATAGTTTTGTGAAATATATTAGATTTGGTACACAAATAATGTAATCATTTAATGGGTCAATTTCAATTACACTTTTCTGCTTGGCACCCTGGAAATCGATTTCTTTAACATGGGGACATTAGTCTTTTTCATATTCCTGCATATATTTCAGTCCCATGAATGGAACTGAAACTAAATTTAATAAATCTTTTCTTCATTTTCAGCCAAGTGTCCTCTATTTGATGGATATTAATGACAAAGCAGCTTATAACTCTCACAAATGTTAAAAACTTAGGACAAAATACTTTGTTGTACGTTCACAGTATTTGAAAGGACTTTGAGATCCTTTGGAATACAGTTTGGAGGATGAATCAATCACCAGCCCATTAAATATTGTGATAACATGTCTCAAAGGAGGGCCACGTAAGCCCATGAGCGTCGCTCATGGATGTATGAGATGAGAGCCAGGTACGCCATGGCAGGCGGTTTTCCTTCTTTTCTAGCGTTCAACACCGTTTGGTGTTGTGGAGGTGGCGGCATGGAGGTGGTGGCGTATTCATAATGGATCAATGCACAGCAGCACACAGGGTCTTAGGTAAATGAGCAATGATCACTCTGAAAAGGAAAGAGAGGTTTTATTTTTTCCATTCAATTTCAACTTTTCTAAAACCAGGACACTATTCTTTCTTTCCTGCCATTGGGAGTAGGCCTTTGGATACAAAGGTAATAGCTTAAAAACAGGCTACTTCATGGACTAAGTATGTGCCACTTGCATAAGTTCCACTGAGGGCCATGTTCCCAGTCACCTTTTTCAGAACACACTGGGAAGGATGCATTACTCAAGGTTCCCCATTTAACAAAAGAAAAGAAAAAAAATTGTTTACCCAGGCTTTTATTTTTCATCTTTATGAATGTGTGTGTAAGAAAAAGAAAGACTTTTTCCTCTCAGTCATACTCTGACATTGGAGGTAAATGTTCATGAAAAAGCCTTGGTCCACCCCCAGGAAATCATCGGGGGTAATTACCACTTGGCACAAAACAGCATTTAACAAGCTTGCCTTTTTCTACTGAGAGATGAAATAGTCAAGCATGGCTTTCATTGAATGCCAACCTGGACTTTCCTGATTGAGAAGGTTTTTTACATTGGTCTTGGTTCAGATTAGTTGAGGTGGCAATTCAGGAGATAAGAAAAGAGACTTGGTAATTTAACATAGTTGAAAATATTAGCTCAACAATCCCAAACTGCTATTTTGCATACCTGCTGTGCTTGCCATTATATAGGAATGCCTACTCTCTCTGAAGCAGACTAAACACAACATTGAAACTAAGAAAGTTAACACACATCAATTAACTACATGTATTGGCGTTTAAAGATGTCACATACAGATACATTTATACACACATACATGTCCTTTCTTACATGCGTGTGTGCTGTGCTGTGCTTAGCTGCTCAGTTGTGCCTGACTTTTTGTGACCCCATGGTCTGTAGCCCACCAGGCTCCGCTGTCCAGGGACTCTCCAGAATACTGGAGTGGGTTGCCATGCCCTCCTCCAGGGGATCTTCCCAACCCAGGGATCAAACCCAGGTCTCCCATATTGCAGGAGGTTCCTTTACTGTCTGAGCCATGTCGCTTGAATTGGGAAGATTCCATGGAGGAGGGCATGGCAACTTGCATACTGTACACGTATTTGAATACCTGAGTGTTTAGACAATTGGATTTCCCCCCAAATTAGCCTTTCAGGATACTTTTTTTGCTATTTTGGGATGTGGTTCTTAGGATAGATAATAATAAAATAAAAAGTTGAGCTGAACATGTGAAAAAAAAGAAAAGCAGGGAATCCTTAAATGTGGCAGGAAAAAGGAGAGTCAAAGGCCAAGGAAAGAAAATCGAAGTGGAGAGTAGATGGAAACCTGCAAAGGAAGGAAAGGTGATGGGAGGCGGCTGGAAGCGAACCAGTCAAGGTTACATGGTTTTCAAACAGACACAAAGCTCCAAAGAAATCCTGAGGTTGTGTATTTCAGCAATTTTCAATCATGAGGATGGGAGGGGCTGAACCTCTGTAATATGAAGTATTCAAAATCAGATGCAGTTTAACAAGGACAATACTGTCCTTTGCTTGATATTTATTTGCCAGGGAGAGGCTTCATAAACAGCCAGGAACAATGTGTGACAGAGAAAGATCTGTGCTTATGTAAGCACACATGCTTGTGTCTATGAGGAAACTGTCGTATCCTAGAGATTTCCTTCTTTGCATCCACAGCACCCCTCCCTTCCTATCCTCTGCATCCCAGCCAGATATGTGCCTTTTCCTTTTCCTGCTTTTTGAAAACCCAAGTTTGGGCTGCACAGCTAGTCAGTAACCATTAATGGGTTAAGAGGGCTGGAAACTCATTTGATTTCATAGTTGACTGTTTGCATGACTACAGGTTAAGCTGTGATTAGATTTCCATTTACAGCTCCCTCATTTTCAGGCATTTAAAAATAACTCAGCCCTAAAAGTTCCCTCTAAATTGATTGAATTGAAGCTTGCCAATGAGTCATAGATAACCCTCAACCTCAAAAACACAAACAAAAAAGCAATACCAAAGTTGGGGGAAGGGTGTATATCAACCCAAAGCTAATTTTTTCCCAAGCTTTCTTATTCTAAAAAAAAAAAAAAAAAAAAAGAATCATTTTGGGAAGGCAAGCTAATAAATTTATGTCACTTCTGTATAACTGTTTTTAAGTTATTTTGCAATCACCCCTAAAAAGGTAAAACATTCAACTTCTGCACTTGCAAAAGACAACATACATACACACACACACAACACACACACACCACACACACACACACACTTCTGTCTGCATATAAATAGATAAGAATTCAATGGCCTCTTGGAGGTTGTGTGAGACACATATTCAAAGTCAAAATGGGTATTTTGTGATGATCTGGTCTCTGAGGAAAAACCAAGTTTACAAGCCCTGATAAAATATCCTTTTTTTCCTCCTTTCAGCCTTAAATTCAAGGCTATTCAGGACTCTTGCCAACTTGCCAATTCACTGCTGTAGAATTACCTTAGAGTGTAATTTTTTTTTTTTTTTTAAGCATTCAGAAAGTGACATGGAAGTTCAGCAGGAGACCCCTGCTGGTGGTGTCTCCTTAGACCTCCAGCACAATGCAGTGATTTTTTGTTCTACCCAGGATCTTTAGAGGAGGAACTGGTCTCTTGACCCATTCTACAGCTTTCAGATTCCAATTTCCTAAAGCACTGCAGCCTCTTATTATTACATTTGAAAGATTTAAAGTATTACTTTTGCTCATGCCAAGGAATGCAATGATGCTTTCGATAAAGTTAAGAACAATGTAAGCCACCACTGTTTACAGTCATTTGTGTTTTGCATGTGCGGGTATTTCTGTCATTTGGGAAGGTCATTTGTTAAGTAATTTTCTGTTGTAATGAAGGGGTTGCTGCTGCTGCTAAGTCACTTCAGTCGTGTCCGATTCTGTGCGACCCTATGGACGGTAGCCCACCAGGCTCTCTGTCCATGGGATTCTCTAGGCAAGCATACTGGAGTGGGTTGCCATCTCCTTCTCCAATGAAGGGGTTAATCCTTACCAAAAATAAGATGCATAAACCCGAGAATAGAATAAAAAAATAATACAGGTATTTAGTCTGGTAAAATTTTATAGGCTTCCACTAATGCATAATTTGTGATATTGTGCTCTGGGCCAGATTATAGATTAAGAAAAATCTTTCTATGCATGGGACTTCCCTGTTGGTCCAGTGGTTAAGATTCTGACCTCCCAATGCAGGGCGCCCAAGTTCAATCCCTGGTTAGGCAACTAAATTCTACATGCTACCACTAGGAGTTTGCATTCTACAACTGAAAAAAATCCCATAGGCCACAACCAAGACCCAGTGCCCCCAAATAAGTAAATATTTTCTAAAAAGAAAAAAAAAGTCTTGCTATACAAATTACAAAAGAAACCAAGTCTGGCCTGAGGGAGAGGGATTATTGGAGTACAAAGCATGCTAAGCCTACCTGTGAAACTTGTGAAAACATAAAGCCTCTAAAAACAACATTTTTCAAAACATTTGTTACATGTTTTACAGGGGCACATACTTTAGAATCTACTGAAACAAGATAACGTGCTGGCGACTTTAACAGCATGGATACAGGCAAAACAGCTTACCTGGTGGCTCCCTGGTAAAGAATCTGCCTGCAATGCCGGAGACCAGAGTTCAATCCGTGGATTGGGAAGATGCCCTAGAGGAGGAAATGGCAACCCTCTCCCGTATTCTTGCCTGGAGAATTCCATGGACCGAGGAGCCTAGCAGCTTACATAGCCCATGAGGTTGCAAAGAGTTGGGCATAACTGAGCGACTAACACACACGTGATAGCTGTTAGTTTGGGATATTAAATAGAAAACAATAATATGGGATTTAAACATATATAATATGTAACATTAAATATATGCACATAGATGCCTATGTACACACATTCACACAGAGACATAACGTGAATGCTCTCGAAGCAGTCTAGCAGCTGTAGAAATTATTAGGTGCTTCTCTGCCGCGTTGGCTTCCCGCAGAGTACAGATAAACCATGATCACTTTCAGGAGATGCTGCATTTGATCAGCTCTCAGTTCGCTAAGAACAAAAAACTCATTATTGAAGATAAGTCACTTTATGAAATTGCTTGTCTGGCCCCTGGTTTAGTCCAACCTCTATATTGACCAATGAGTGGCATGCCATAGTCAGTAAAATAAGTGTGACAATGCAGGTTCATAGTCTCCTTCCAGTCTCACCTACATTTTTGGTGATTGTTTACATGTAAATTTGAAGACAAATGTGTTTTAGTAAGGAAAGGATGTACTTGCTTATTTTTACAGTTGCACATATCAGGTTCTTTTTCATTTTTAGATCTAACATTTTCGGCTGTCTCATTTAATGAGTTAAACATTACCATGATTACTTATGTTATCTCAAGGCTTTTTTGATATTTTTCCTTAGATAAACTATTTGTTACATTGCATTATTTAGTCCTCTAACCTTAAAAATGAAACAAATTTCTGACATGTTACCATTTGAAAAACACTCAATCAGTCGATATATCTAGCAGGGTTACAAACTCATACTAAGAAACTCATAATAAGAAAAGTGACAGCCACAATTTCTTATATATTTACCTTGCGCCAATGCCATTATGAAAGTGAAAGACGAGAGTGAAAAAGTTGGCTTAAAGCTCAACATTCAGGAAACTAAGATCATGGCATCTGGTCCCATCACTTCATGGCAAATAGATGGGGAAACAGTGAAAACAGTGGCTGACTTTATTTTGGGGTGGTCCAAAATCACTACAGATGGTGATTGCAGCAATGAAATTAAAAGACGCTTACTCCTTGGAAGGAAAATTATGACCAATCTAGACAGCATATTAAAAAGCAGAGACATTACTTTGCCAACAAATGTCTGTCTAGTCAAGGCTATGGTTTTTCCAGTGGTCATGTATGGATGTGAGAGTTGGATGATAAAGAAAGCTGAGTGCCAAAGAATTGATGATTTTGAACTGTGGTGTTGGAGAAGACTCTTGAGAGTCCCTCGGACTGCAAGAAGATCCAACCAGTCCATCCTAAAGGAGATCAGTCCTGGGTGTTCATTGGAAGGACTGATGTTGAATCTGAAACTCCAATACTTTGGCCACCTGATGCAAAGAGCTGACTCATTGTTAAAGACCCTGATGCTGGGAAAGATTGGGGGCAGGAGGAGAAGGGGATGACAGAGGATGAGATGGTTGGATGGCATCACTGACTCAATGGACATGGGTTTGGGCGGACTCCAGGAGTTGGTGATGGCCAGGGAGGCCTGGCGTGCTGCGGTCCACGGGGTGGCAAAGAGTCGGACACAACTGAGTGACTGAATTGAACTGAATGCCATTATAAGAACCTGACATTGCCTGGAGAATTCCATGGACAGAGGAGCCTGGCAGGCTATAGCCCATGAGGTTGCAGAGTCAGATACAACTGAACGACTAACATACACATGATAGCAGTTAGTTTGGGTATTGAATAGAAAACAATAATATGGGATTTAAATGTATATAATACGTAACATTAAATATATGCAGGCATATATGTACACGCCTATATGTATGCCTGTTTCATATATGAGGATGTTCACATTCAAATAACTAGTCATTGGTAAGTCCAATGTGAGAGTTCTGATCTGCATCACTGCAGAGGCCACATGCTTCCCAATGTGACAGATTCAGTCACTGTCTTTAAATCGCTCTCCCTGCTCTTCCTAAAGGGGGAAAAGACTGACTTAAGGACTCATTGTCTACCATTGCCTTTCAATTATCTAGGCTCTATTTTCCAATTTCTAAGTTACCCATGCTTCTTACTGATCTTTCTCTTTCATACGATTTGCTTTTCATATATCCAATGGCTTATTAGTAAGTTTCCTGGGTGGTGATATGCAGAAGTTAGAAACCACTGAATATTCTTATTCAAAATTCTAAAGGAATTCTAATGTAGAAGAAGGATAAGTTAAGGTCTAAAGTGAGCTCTGAGTGTGGCCTGTGTATTTCTGCCTTTGGTTCCTCCTCAGATTAAGTATGAATTTCTCCCATATGTAGTTGTTGATTTAGCCCAAACGCACACATGTAATTTACTATGTGTCAGACATTATTGTAAAAACTTCATAGACATTAACTTATTTAATCCTAACAACCGCATATGATGGGTAACTATTATTGCTCTCATTTTACACTTGAGGAAACAAAGTTAGAAAAGAGTAGGTGGTTTGCTCCATGTTACCCATCCATTATCTGGTGGAGCTGGAATTCACATTCAGGCATTCTGGCTCCAAAGTCAGACTAGCGTATAACTCAGGCAGAAAACTGTTGGTTGCTAATTCATTGACATCACTTCTTCTCAGGATATGTAATTCATGGACCCTCTTGGCTTTGGACTGAGGGTCCATGGAGATGGTGTTTTCTCCATCAAGTGGTGATATCCACTGTTGTTAAAAGTGGAAAAACACACCAAAAATAATGTTATTTTCTCAAATGTGCTTGTGCCATTTTTTAGGATATGCTGCCTACGAGTGGAGAAACATGCCTGACTTCATAGCTTCAACACATTTTTTTCTGGCTTTGGTGTTTCTCCACTATGCTTGTGAAAATTCAGGTTTATAGCTTCATCATTAAATGGGGATTTGCCTTATTCATCTTTTGTTTCTAGTGCCTAGCACAGTTCTTGGCTCGTAGTAGAAGCTCAATAAATATTGATTTGAAATAATGAAAGAAATTACATGAAAACCTAAGAAAGGTTATCATTCTTAAACCTACACTTCTGGTTTTTCATATGAAGTGAATTAATATCTTTCATTCACCAGAAATTAAATTCTATAATGTTTAATGAATCAGAAAGTATACCACATCTTGCCAAATTCCTGTACCATTTTTCTCCTGTCCCTGAAATTTTCATTATTGCTGACATTTTACCTATGATAATATTCTCAACAAAGAAAACAGAATAGCCAAGCTGTTGTTAATAGCCTTTAAAGTGAATCAATTTATTGTCATAGCAACCAAAATTTACAAGACAGATCAATTTTAAAAAGATTTAAATTCAAACTAGGAAGTGATTGTTCCTAGTAAAAAAGAAGTAAACTCTTCCATTTTTCAAAAAGTTACAGTGATAGACTTTTCCTGCCTCTGACCCATTTTCCCAGGTAAAGAACACAACCTATCCAGTCGAGGCTACATATGGGAGTTAAGGAAATGTAAAGAAATAATAATGATACCCAAGTTCCAGCAAATTCGCAACTATAGGTCCCTACACCCACTTAACTCCCATTCATCCTCTAACTTGCAAATCATCCTAAAGTTCCAGAAAAGCCCTTCCTGGCCTCTACCCCTCCCTGGACTAAGGAAGAGCCCCTTGTGAAATACTGAGCATGTCTTTGTTCCTACTAATTAATTTGTTATCAAATATTTATTTCTTTGTCTTTATTTGATTAATGACTGTCTGTCTTCTAGGATGGGTTCCATGAGCTCAGCGAGTGCTTCTGTCCTTATTCTCATTGTGTTCCCACAGATTATCAGGAGATCTAAAACACAGAAAATGCTCAAAGAATACTCAGCAATATTCATACAGCATATGCAGTAAGGACTTGGTGGATTTTTTTCTCACGTTTCCTTAGAATTAAAAACATAAAGGGCACAATGTTAAAGCGCATGTCAGTAGAGGTGACCACAACCAGTTGAAGTACTATGGTCCAGATACATAACCTCAAGCCTAGGATGAGAAACTTGATCCCAAGATGGAATTTAGGTTCCTAAAGGTAATGTTACCTCTTGGCTGGCCTTGTAATAAGAACTGATGGCCTCACTATGCTCTAGAAAGCAGTCAGTCCATACATGGGAAATTCCCATGCATGATGCACTCCCATCTGTCTATACCAGAGTTTGAATAATAACTACCAGTCACTCCAGACTTTTCTCCCCCACTTAAGAAAGCCTTTTCCAACTATGTGAGTGTGAATGACCTTATTATAAGAGAGAGCCTTGGATCTGATTTAATTTATAAGAAAACATAAATCATTCATAAACATCACTGCTTTCTAGAAAAAAATCATTCATGGGGTACCTAACACATGGGTAGTATTAGACAAATGTGTTAACAAGATTTGGTGGAGATTGGAATCCCTGAGGTGAGCTCTCGGGAAACCCTTAGGAAAAGTCAAATGTCCTTCAGAAAGCTTGAGGTCTGCTTCAGTATACAAACAACTACACAAGTACATGTCTGACAATGTTATGTCACAATTTTGCACCAAATTTCCTTTCTCCCAGCAGAAAATTACTTCCTTTTGGAAGGGTTACACAATCAACAGGAAGTCAGGAAAATTAGGTTCAGAAAAGTAAGGACTTCAGTTAGACCTCTTTAGGGACCAAACATGAAAAACGAGAAAGTGATTTAACTGTACCATTATTTATTTTTTCATCTCACCTTGCTTAAAACTCAAAGTTTAGACAGAGTCCAGTGGTTTGGCTTGGGTCACATGCTCACACTGGTTAGAGGTGGGAAGGTAGAATTCTAGTGTGTAAGAGAAAATTCCCAAATGGAAATCAGATTAATGCTGCCAGAAGAGATATGTGAATACTGCTGTTCATCACTGGAAATTCCAAGTTTAGGCTCAGCCAAATAAAAGAACAGCTGTTCTCCAAGGAAAGACCCAAACATTGTGCTTCCCTATATTTATTCTCATCATGTAGTGTCTGGTCAACGCCTAACTCTTTACCCTCGCCTCTACTGAGTTGATCAATGAGGGAGGTATCTAAAACTCACTGTTATTTCAGCCATGATCACAGTTTCTAGGGGGCTTCCTAGGTGGCGCTAGTAGTAAAAAAATCTGCCGGCCAATGCAGGAGACACAAGTGACATGGGTTCAGTCCCTGGGTTGGGGAGATCCACCTGGTGTAGAAAGTGGCAACCACTCCAGTATTCTTGCCTGGAAAATCGCATGGACAGAGGAGTCTGGTGGGCTACAGGCCATGGGGTCATGAGAGTCAGACATGACTGGGTTACTGAGCACTCCCAGTTCTAGCACTTTAATCCCACCCATGAGCACCTGTATGCTGGCTAGTTTCCAGTGTGTTTCCTCTTGTTATACTTTCCTCAACAATCCTCTCTGAAGGAAAGATTTCTCAGAATCATGAACTGATGCTCTCTCTGATTATTCTGAATATGCACACAGTGGCCAGATTGCTTCAACAGCTCTTCTCTAGTCTGAGCAGGATGCCCGGGAACTGACTGGAATGAAGATTGAGACTACAGTACTTCACACATACCTGCACCTCCTCCAGAGATGATATCTAATGGCTAATAATTTTTAACCTCCACATTTTATAAGGCAGACATTGCCAATTGCATGCCATCAACAATAAAATCCCTAATGGTGCTTCCATGCCTGCTATAAGACTTCCTGTTGAACCAACCCGAATAAATTAGTTTCAAATCCAACTCTCCATAACAGCATGAGCTATATCCAATTAAATCCAATCTTGTTAGGTTTCAGTCTAATAACTTCAGCCTATTATTCTATTTGGTGGTTTTCCCTTTGATCCTGATTCTATCATCCTTTGTACTAAAGCTCTCTTCTAGTCTATAGTCACCTGAAAATTTGATCAGCACTCTTATAATATGGGTTTCCCTGATAGCTCAGTTGGTAAAGAATCCACCTGCATGCAGGAGACCCCAGTTTGATCCCTGGGTTGGGAAGATCCCATGGAGAAGGCATAGGCTACCCACTCCAGTATTCTTGGGATTCCCTTGTGGCTCAGCTGGTAAAGAATCTCAGCTGGTAAAGAATCTGCCTGAAATGCAGGAGACCTGGGTTCAACCCCTGGGTTGGGAAGATCCCATGGAGAAGGGAAAGGCTACCCACTCCAGTATTCTTGGGATTCCCTTGTGGCTCAGCTGGTAAAGAATCTGCCTGCAATGCAGGAGACCTGGGTTGGGAAGATCCCATGGAGAAGGGAAAGGCTACCCACTCCAGTATTCTGGCTTGGAGAATCCCACAGACTGTATAGTCTACAGGATCACAAAGAGTCAGACGGGACTGAGCGACTTTCACTTCACTTCACTTCACTTCTTCATTTTGATAATCAAGTCGACTTAGGACAAGGCAAAGAGGAAAACCCAGCTGAGCCATTGCAGACCTCTCCTCAGGCTGAAATTCTTCCTCTGGATCCTCTGCTCTGAGTACAGCCCTTCCATCAATGTCAGCTCCTCAAGCTGTATTATCATATTTCCTCACTTTGTCCACCAGAATATCATAAGAGATATGCTAGTGTTTCCCTGATCATTTCCTATGTTTCATAATCATGTTAGAAAATCACAACAATAAGAGGAAGGATGTGAGGTTGCTTTGGTGTGATTTCTAAATGATCACTGATTCTGTTTCTAAATTATCATAAATAATACATTTAATAACCTATTCCACTGTTTCCCTAGGCACTGAATCAAACGTATTGACCTTTAATACGTGGAATCTGAAGTCTTCCCTTTTGGAAACTTGGAAAAAGTGCTATACCAATTCTTCTATTTTTCCCTATCCTTTAATATTCAATAAGAACTCCTCTTGCAATGCTTAGGATGAATTCATTAAAGCCAAGAGTTGAACTGTTACAACCTCTTGGCATATGTTTTGCATTGCATTGTTTGTTTGACCTCCTCTTCACTAAGACTGCTCTATTATTTTCGGTGCAGAGTACTCACTGTTCTTGACAGAGATGGAACAAAAATAGTGCTACTCTATCCACTTCATCGGTTATCCTAACACAAATTGTCCTATAGAGAAAATTTGCTCCTTCTCAATGCTTTTCCTTTGAATATAGCGTAGAGACCCCTTTAATTAATGTGACTCAGCTGTAGTAGTTGATGGATTAAATGTGTGTGTTTTACGCTTAAAACTCTAGTGTACATCGTTTCACCGTTTCTTCATTGCGAGGTAAAGGCTTATTCTTTGAGTGTGAATGCGCTGTTTGCATTTCTGCACTACTTTTGTGCATATACGTACCTCTAAAACATAGGCTGCAATCTTCACTTTTGTTTCCTTAAAGTGCAATAAAAATTTAGAGAACTGGTAAAAGCATCTGAAGGCAGTAATCTTCCAAATTTCACATTTTCCTCAATCTGTTATAATGTAATTTCTAATTATTATTTTTAGCTATTCATCTTTATAGTATCTATAAAATATTTAATTTTGTATTAATTTAAAAAAAAAACTTTCCCAGTCATTTCATGAATTTGCACAATGCGCAACTACCACAGTGTATAAAACTGGCATAAACTGAAGAGAAACACAATTGAGCCTTGGGATAGACACAGCTCCAATGGTAGGTTTTACCTGGTACTCATAGCCCTAGAAAGAGCCTCGAAACCATGAGCCTTCAGTGGCTTGCAGTCTTCATCAGGGATGTTTTAAAAACACGATGGAGAGTGTCCGTTAATCTGACATGCCATTAGGCAGAGGTCAGTTAGGAGAGTTTATTCTATAACTCTTAGAAACTCCTTTTGATGACTTGTAGCAGTTTTGACTGGAGAAGGCAATGGCACCCCACTCCAGTACTCTTGCCTGGAAAATCCCACGGATGGAGGAGCCTGGTGGGCTGCAGTCCACGGGGTCGCGAAGAGTCGGACACGACTGAGCAACTTCCCTTTCACTTTTCACTTTCATGTATTGGAGAAGGGAATGGCAACCCACTCCAGTGTTCTTGCCTGGAGAATCCCAGGGACGGCGGAGCCTGGTGGGCTGCCGTCTATGGGGTCGCACAGAGTTGGACACGACTGAAGTGACTTAGCAGCAGCAGCAGCAGCAGTTTTGACAAACCTCGGCTTCTTAGAGCTTTGTTCTATATTATAATAGAATTCGTACACACTGTTTGTTGGTTTCCTTCTGGGCTGTGGTTGCTCTTTCCTCTTCCCTGTGAATGGTTAAAGACTGAGAATTTCCTATAGCAATCATCTCATCTTCCTTTAAAATGTCCTCTTAAACCCCCCATTTGTCACAACATGGATGAACCTTGAAGGCAGTATGCTTAATGAGATAAATCAGACAAAGACAAATACTGCATGATCTTATACATGGAATCGTAAAAAAAAAAAACAACTTATAGCAAAAGAGATCAACCATGTGGTTACCAGTAGGGGTGAGGGGAGGGGGCACTGGAGGAAGGTGGTCCAAAAGTGCAGCTTCTAGCTATAAGATAAATAAATACTAAGGAATTAATGTACAACATGATGATGATATTTAATGCTGCTGTATAATATATAGGAAAGTTGTTAAGAAAGCAAATTCTTAAGAGTTCTCATCACCAGGAGAAAAAATATTTTTCTTTTCTTTCCTTCTTTTTTTAATATTGTGTCTATATGAAAGTGATAGGTGAACAGTCCTATCCAACTCTTTGAGACCACATGCACTTTAGCCTGCCAGGCTCCTCTGTCCATGGAATTCTCTAGGCAAGAATACTGGAGTAGATTGCCATTCCCTTCTCCAGGACATCTTCCTGACCCAGGGAAGGAACTCTGCCTGCATTGCAGGCAGATTCTTTATCATCTGAGCCAGATGGATATTAGCTGACCCTGTTGTGATGATCCTTTCACAATATATGTAAATTACATCATCACACTGTACACATTAAGCTTATACAGCAATGTATATGTCAGTTCTCAATAAAACTGAGTGAAAAAGGTATCCTGTTTACTATAGCAGCAGATTTCCAATATTGGTAAATTTAACTCTATTCAATGAAACCACTGTTTCACTATGTGAAAGTCACTGAGACTCTTTTTTTTTGCCACTTCCCTTTCAGGTTAGGCTATAGTAACATGCTTTCATTTCCTGTTACTAATTTATTTATTTTTTCTAATTTACCATCCCTAGTGGCTCAGATGGTAAAGAATCTGCCTTCAATGCAGGAGACCCAAGTTCAAACCCTGGGTAAGAAAGATCCCCTGGAGGAAGGCATGGCAACCCACTCCAGTACTACTGCCTGGAGAATTCCATGGACAGAGGAGCCTGGCAGACTACAGTCCATAGGGTCACATAGAGCCGGACACGACTGAAGTGACAAAGCAGCAACAGCAGCCATCCTAAAATCTGATATATATCTGGCTTCCTCTTCTTTTCTTTTTTTCCCCTTGGTATAGAATCCATCTGGTTATAAGTGTCAGAACTCTTCAGCTGGTTTAAATAAAGAAAAGATAAGTCAGTGATCATGCCTCTGTGTGTGTGTGTGTGTGTGTGTGTGTGTGTGTGTGGTGTGGTGTGTCTAGGAAGATCTCTTCCCTCTTGTAGCTGGAAATCCAGGGAATTTAATCCAAACTTTCACAGTGTCACAGTGTCATCAGGCCTCTGGCTCCCCCTCCCTGCAATTTCCTTAGCTTTGACCTCATCCTTGATGAGTCAGGTGTGTCCTAAGGCTGGCTCCCTTCATAAAACTAAAAACCAGTTGGATATTTAGATTTAATATGTCTCTCTCCCTTTAGGTAACCTCCACAAGCACAGGGGCTGCATCTTGTTATTATACCTCACTATGCACCCCACTCCAGTACTCTTGCCTGGCAAATCCCATGGACAGAGGAGCCTGGTGGGCTGCAGTCCATGGGGTCACTAACGGTCGGACAGGACTGAGCGACTTCACTTTCACTTTTCACTTTCATGTGTTGGAGAAGGAATTGGCAACCCACTCCAGTGTTCTTGCCTGGAGAATCCCAGGGATGGGGAGCCTAGTGGGCTGCCGTCTATGGGGTTGCACAGAGTCGGACACGACTGAAGCGACTTAACAGCAACAACAGCATGCCTGACATCTACCATGGGGTCTGGCACAGGGCAGGTACTCAACAGATACATGCTGAAGGAATAGTGATTGCCTGTCATTAGCCATTCACTGAACTGGGTGCTTTGTACTTTCACCTCCAAAACATGTATGACAGTAAGACGTCAGAGTTTAAGGGTGTCACTTTTTTTCTTTCTCTGAAATAAACTGTATCTGCGCCAAGCCTCCAACCTCTGGGCTGAGGAGGATTTCCATCTTAGTCATCAGGGCACTGCCACTGTTTTATTTTGTGCCAGGCAAATCTACTGAACACATGCAGTACCAGAAAACTGGATGAGAAGCAACTGCTTTTACCCATAATTACTGCAGTCCTCATATTTTTTGGTCCGTGTCATGTGCCACACAAGTGAATATTTGCCGATGCTCTCTGACTTAATCACCAACATTCTAGACAGACTCTCAGAGATCTGCCTGCCCGACTGTTGACTCCATTTCTCAGATGATCCTCTGATGCTCTTTGTGCTTCTGGCCTTTGTGATACCACCCTCCATCCCCAGACTGGAGAAACAGACCTCCTACCCCTGCCCCCTGCCGCTGGGGTCACCACTCTACCACCAGCACTCGAAGCACTTCCCTACACTTCTGGGGGACAAACCATATAATTCCCCTCGATGAGCATTCTTGGGTGGAAGTGGGCAAAGGCGAGGTTAATACAGCCATTCCTTTTTTTTTTTTTGATAACTCATTCTTATATTTCATGGGCATACGCTTTATATAAGATGGTTCTCAAAATAAAAACTAACAAGCAGGAAAGTTGGCAACTTTAACCCTTATATGCAGGTTCATGTCAGAGTCTGCATCAGTCTTGAACACATTCTCCACATTCAAGTTCAGAACAAAATGTGAAGTGGTCCCCTGACATTTGCTGGTTTTTACACCTTTTTCCTGTCTTCACTACAGGAAGCAATACCAAGCACATCTACTTAATTAGCTGAGGATACAAAAGCTTCTCAAGAGGGCTCTTCACTCAAAATGTATGCTAACACTAACACATTTCTAATCCCAGTAGGCAGAATTTAACTGATATCCTGGCTGCCCCATGTTGTGCTTTTCTCCTAGTCCAGTAGTTATTAAAAATTTTTATTGCGATTTTATATTGTTCCTCCAATAATGTACCAATACCAACTGCCAGATGATATCACTACAGACAATAGAAGAATCCTGTCTGTTCAGTTACAGTTCTAGCCACAAAGAGATTGGACTTTTCTTTTTCAAGAAAGACATTAACATGATCATTTCTCCCATAACAGCATTCCCTAAATCCAAAACAAACCTTATACCTTTAAGTCAAAAATAGGTAATATACAAAACCAAGGACTAGTGATAGTGAATCTTTTTAAAAAATGAATTAGGGAAATAAAGAGTCTTTGTTGTTTTTATTGTCTTGACAGGTTTACAAAGCTAATGAGACCTGGCGGAGTGTATGCCAATCTGGTCAACCCAGGTCAGTCTAGACAGCTGTGTGAATCATCTAAGCACTTGTACTCAAACCACCTACACTACCTAAATGAGCTGGATAATCAATGCAAGCTCAGGTCCAGTCAGTGACAGCCTTGGCTGACTTGTATCCTGGAAACAAAAAAGAAAGGAAACATAATGATGCTCAAGTTCACAAAATTGGTTTGGACTACTCAAAGACATTCTTTGAGAGGTGACGATTGGCAATGCTTTCTTCCCCTGATGCTGGAAAAAGCTCTAAGAAAAGCTTTCTCACATTATCCTGGTCCTTATGGCCTAGAAAAATGTGCAGAGGAAGACAAAATGGGTAAATAATATTTTTACGTTCATCCAGACTTTGAAATTTCCAATCCGTCTACTTTCGAGCTTAAGAAATATCTGGTCACTCATATGATTGATTATTGTTTTCTCAGCACTGGTTCCATGCACATAAATATGTTTGTATTTTTAAACGTGGAGAAATCCTTTGGGGTGAATTCTAGCAACGTGGGTAATACTTTGTATCCGAAGTTTCTATTAAAATTGGGTAAGTACCATTGCAAACGAAAGAGCCTCCCCTGTGTGCTGCTGTTAAGACCTTCAGTCCTCTTAGATAAGATGCCTGTCTTCACTAGCTCTCTTCTTCTCCCTTGTAGGGTTAGAAAGGTAGGCATAGTTTTCAGCCTCACTTTAAAACCCATTCAAAATTGCCTTGCATAAAGGAAGGCAACTAAATTTGAAGTTTAAAATAAGACAATCCTTCCAGGGAAAATCAGTCAGTTATCAGTAGAGTTCCATGCAGCTCATTGGAAATTCAGAATTTGGAACACAAATTTAGAATATTGAACATGGCATTGTTCATTGCCTGGCACAGAGTCATACAAGGCAGTTAGCCAAACAAGCTATCTCCCTACTTACAGGTGAAACAACGGTTTGGAGAATCTTAAAAATTTGAAAACATTCATAAATCAAAATAGGAGGTTTTCTAAGAGGGAAGTTAACGCTGTGCCAAGTGAAGCAAACTAGAGAAGAAAACAAGTTGGCCGTTAAAATGGTTTTCATGACAGATACTTACACTTCCTCACACAATATCAATTAGTGTCTTTAGAACAGACTTCCCAAAGATGATATTTCAATCAGTGTGTTTTCTGAATGTAAAGAGCTTTCGTTCATTGCTTCAGATGGCAGAAAATAGGACGATGGGTAGCACTGTTGACAATGGTAGAGCTGGGGTTTCCTGTGGATCTAAATACCTGAGCTGATGCGGACGGAGGAGCCTGGTGGGCTGCAGTCCATGTGGTCGCTAAGAGTCGGTCATAACTGAGCGACTTCACTTTCACTTTTCACTTTCATGCATTGGAGAAGGAAATGGCAACCCACTCCAGTGTTCTTGCCTGGAGAATCCCAGGGACGGCAGAGCCTGGTGGGCTGCCGTCTAAGGGGTCACACAGAGTTGGACACGACTGAAGCGACTTAGCAGTAGCAGCAGCAGATATAAAAATTACAGAACTTCTAGAATCTCAAATGAAAACTTTCCCCTACCGATCAACAACTTGTTTATGTGTAGGTATTCTCAGCTTACACGTGTACTTCCCTCTTTACCTGAAAGAACTTTGTCTTTCAAAGATCAGCGACATTTGTCCTTGTTTTCTAAGGTCTGGTTTGCTCACATGTGTGTATTAGTCTCTCAGTCGTGTCTGACTCTTGGTGACCCCATGGACTGTAGCCTGCCAGGCTTCTCTGTCCATGGGATTCTGCAGGCAAGAATACTGGAGTGGGTTGCCATTCCTTTCTTCAAGGGATCTTCCTGACCCAGGGATCGAACCCAGGTCTCCAGCATTGCAATCAGATTCTTTACCATCTGAGCTACCAGGGAAGCCCATCTCTGCTCTGTTCTTCCCAACTTGTTATGAGGCTAAATAAAAAACACTTCTCTTCTAAAGAAGAGAAAAATGGAAAACAAATTCTTTACTGAGCCAGATACTGAGTTCTCTTTTGTTGTTGAAAATCTAAACAAGTGAATTGAGCCAAGGGACTTAAGCGGATCTACAGACTTGAGGAAGAAAGGTAACCAGGGCTGTAACAGAGAAGTTTCCTGGACTGGGTTTTGAGGAGAATTTTTAAAGTCTGGTGTTTGAAAAGCTCCCTAGCTGCAGAATTAAGGAAGAGAGAACACAGTGAAGATGTGTGGGTGCATCATGAATTGAACCCCTTCAATGTGTGAAAGATGCAAGTAAAAAAGCAAAGTCTGGTGTTTATCTGTTTCTTTGATGTTATTTTATGAAGTCTTCATGTAATTACTTTATGTAATGCAGTGCATGGGTTACATCCACACACAAGCTCATTCAGTTCAGTTCAGTTCAGTCCAGTCGCTCAGTCATGTCTGACTCTTTGCGACCCCATGAATCGCAGCACGCCAGGCCTCCCTGTCCATCACCATCTCCCGGAGTTCACTCAAACTCATATCCATTGAGTCAGTGATGCCTTCCAGCTATCTCATCCTGGGTCATCCCCTTCTCCTCCTGCCCCCAATCCCTCCCAGCATCAGAGTCTTTTCCAATGAGTCAACTCTTCACATGAGGTGGCCAAAGTACTGGAGCTTCAGCTTTAGCATCATTCCTTCCAAAGAACACCCAGGGCTGATCTCTTTTAGAATGGACTGGTTGGATCTCCTTGCAGCTCATTCACTCATGTCCAAAAAGCATGTGCTCATTAGAGGCCCTTAATAAATTGTTGTTTAGTTGCTAAGTCGTGTCTGACTCTGCAACCCCATGGACTGTGGCATGCCAGGCTTCCCTGTTCTTCAACATCTCCCAGAGTTTGCTCAAACTCATGTCCATCGAGTCGGTGATGCCATCCAACCAGTCACCTATGGAATAAAAGCATAAAAATCCTCCTTCAGTGGCAATAACACCAACTATGACCAGGTTGTAAGGCTTGGAATTGCGTTTGAGTTCATTATGTGAACACACCTCTTGACGTAAGTGTTGACTAAGAGCGGCGGTCACAGTCAGAATTTTGTCAGTAAACTTCCACTGCTGCTGCTGTAAAGCCTAAAGTCATTTTTATCCCTGTTCCTTTCCTTATATGTGACCGTGTGACCTATTCATTTATATATTTATTTGTGAAGTCTGTTAGGATGTGTTCTTTATCTCTGCTGTTCTGAATGCCATAAATGGTCCTGGACATTTTATATTTTTATGTGTCCCTGCCATGGTAGGCATTTCACTTGGTAAAACTTTTGAGGCCAGAAATGGGTATCTTTTGATTCTGGAAAAGTTCCTTGTACATTTATTTCCCACTATTTCCTTTGTTTCTTCTGCAGTAACTTCTGGTTTTTTGAATATTGGAACTACTAAACTGATCTAACTTTCTTGTTCCTTTTTCTTATATATTTATATATTTCACTTTTTGTTACTTCTTCTGGAAGATTTGCTCAAGTATATTCAGTTCAGTTCAGTTCAGTCACTCAGTCGTGTCCGACTCTTTGTGACCCCATGAATCGCAGTACGCCAGGCCTCCCTGTCCATCACCGTCTCCCAGAGTTCACTCAGACTCACATCCATTGAATCCGTGATGCCATCCAGCCATCTCATCCTCTGTTGTCCCCTTCTCCTCCTGCCCTCAGTCCCTCCCAGCATCAGAGTCTTTTCCAATGAGTCAACTCTTCGCATGAGGTGGCCAAAGGACTGGAGCTTCAGCGTTAGCATCATTCCTTCCAAAGAAATCCCAGGGCTGATCTCCTTCAGAATGGACTGGTTGGATCTCCTTGCAGTCCAAGAGACCCTCAAGAATCTTCTCCAACACCACAGTTCAAATGCATCAATTCTTCGGCACTCAGCCTTCTTCACAGTCCAACTCTCACATCCATACATGACCACAGGAAAAACCATAGCCTTGACTAGACGGACCTTAGTCGGCAAAGTAATGTCTCTGCTTTTGAATATGCTATCTAGGTTGGTTATAACTTTTCTTCCAAGGAGTAAGCATCTTTTAATTTCATGGCTGCAATCACCATCTGCAGTGATTTTGGAGCCCCCAAAAATAAAGTCTGACACTGTTTCTACTGTTTCCCCATCTATTTCCCATGAAGTGATGGGACCAGATGCCATGATCTTCGTTTTCTGAATGTTGAGCTTTAAGCCAACTTTTTCACTCTCCTCTTTCACTTTCATCAAGAGGCCTTTTAGCTCCTCTTCACTTTCTGCCATAAGGGTGGTGTCATCTGCATATCTGAGGTTATTGATATTTCTCCCGGCAATCTTGATTCCAGCTTGTGTTTCTCCCAGTCCAGCGTTTCTCATGATGTACTCTGCATAGAAGTTAAATAAGCAGGGTGACAATATACAGCCTTGACGTACTCCTTTTCCTATTTAGAACCAGTCTGTTGTTCCATGTCCAGTTCTAACTGTTGCTTCCTGACCTGCATACAGATTTCTCAAGAGGCAGGTTAGGTGGTCTGGTATTCCCATCTCTTTCAGAATTTTCCACAGTTTATTGTGATCCACACAGTCAAAGGCTTTGGCATAGTCAATCAAGCAGAAATAGATGTTTTTCTGGAACTCTCTTGCTTTTTCCATTATTCAACCCTTATGTTGAAGTTTAATATCTATTTTATATTTGTTTTAATTTCCCAAAACTTTTTTATTCTCTGATACTAAATCATTTTTTATACTTCTTACTGAATTTTTCCTGCTTAGAGCATCCTGGTTTCATTTTCATGAATATACTGTCTTCTCTTTTCTCTTGGGATATTCAGCTTCTCTGAGATTTCTTTAGCTCCCTGTATGGTCTCTTTATCCCCTGGCTTCCTTTTTCCTGTTTGTTTTGGTCGCAGTCTTTTACATTAGAATCTTATCTCAAAAATCAGGTACTCTTTTGGGTCCACTTAAACAGCAGCAAAGTAGTAAATGCTGTTTGGAATCAGTGTTCATGGGTGGGATTTGTCAGATAGTGGGTTTTGGTAAAGAAAATTGGGCAGAGGGCATTCACCAGACTGCAAGTGTTCTGGGAAAGTCTTAAATATCCCTTCTTATAAATCTACAGTTTGCAGACACTAGACCCTCTATTGCGTATCTCCTGAAACCGAAGCTCCAATCTTCAGCTTGGGTGGCGGAGGGAGAAGAAGGGATTTCAACACCTCATTTAAATAAAGGCAGGAAGGACACCAGTACTGACTTCATGCCTCTCCTCTTTTCCTGACCGGTACATATTATCTGTAACTCTTGAGTCTCAGGGATTTATAACGTGAGCAGCATGCTGTCCCTTTTGGGCATTCCATGCTACCCCTCCAAGCACTTAGCTGTGAACTTGTGTTCAACACCATCTCTTGCCATTTACTTAACTGCCTTCCACTTTCTAACTTTTTTGACATGAACCATCTACGCTCACCTCCTCTCACAATCTCTTTCCCTTGTGTTTTTATGGCCTTCCTGCCATTTAATGTGGTTTGTAGAGGAAGTGTGACCACACACGTGGTCAGTGTGCTGTGTTAACGTGGAAATTTGTGGTAGCTTTCAAACAATTTTTCCTTCTAACAATGTAATGGCTGCAAAGAGATATGAGGGTTCAGAGTCAAGAGGGATGCAGCCTTGTGTGTGAGAGAAATCCAGATGTGGTCAAGTTAATTTCTGTAGCTTTAATTGATACTGATATTGATACTAATAACAATGACCTTTAGAGATGCTGATGAAGATGTGATTGAGGAAATGTTTGCAGAAATGTTACATAAACAGTGAACTCTGTTCCTCCTCCTCATCACCCTTTTGGGTAGAAATTAAATTTGTATCAACTCTCTGGTCATTCCAAGCTAACACGTTTTTATGACTCTTGTCACCAGGCATCAAACTATCTAGCAGCAAAGATAATAACATTCATGTAGCCAAGGAAAAAAATTGTTGTTGTCGTTCAGCCACTGAGTCATATCCAACTCTTTGCAACCCCATGGACTGCAGCATGCCAGGCTTCCCTGTCCTTCACTATCTTCCAGACTTTGCTCAGATTCATGTCCATGGAGTCCATGATGATATTTAACCTAACCATCTCATTCTCTGCCATCTGCTTCTCCTTTTGCCTTCAATCTTTCCCAGCATTGGAGTCTTTTCCAATGAGTCGGCTCTTGGCATCAGGTAGCCAAAATATTGGAGCTTCAGCTTCAGCATCAGTCCTCCCAATGAATATTCAGGGTTGATTTCCTTTAGGATGGATTGGTTTGATCTCCTTGCAGTCCACTATATCAGAATCTGAGTTGTTGTTGTTGTTTTTTTAATACATCAGTTTAATATGGTAAATACGCATACAAACTTATACTATTCCCATTATACAATTTGGAAGCAAATTTTTTAGCAATTGAGTTGACAGTTCCACAGGTCATTACTTAGTAACTGAAATGAATGTTTCAGGGTCCTAGGCACAACATGGCAGCCAAAAGTGTTCAGGTAACGGTCTGTAGGTCCCTCACTCCTCTGTGATGGGCTTAAGTGGAACTGTCTTCTGCCATGAAATCTGAGTTTTTAATTTTCTGTATCCCACTTCTCACCTCCCAGGGAATAATGAGCCCTGAGAGGGCAATGATCGTGTCTACACTCTTTAGTGTTGTATTTTACCACTTAGTACAGAGCCTAGAAGGTGAAATGTACTTAATAAGTAGTTGTTAACAATGAAAATCAATGAATGAAGTCTTGTAGGAAGCCAACTCCTTTGGGTGAGTTTTACATGTGCAGAAAATAAGCGAGAGTAGAATGCTCAATTAGCTTCCGACAGAAACACAGTCATTATAAGGAACAAAGGCAGATCTAACAGTTCTAACGTGGAATCAGAAGGGTGGGCTCTAAGGACCATGCTCTTGATTTCCTGATCATGTGATACTGGGCAAGTCAAATCCTCTGAGCTTCATTCACCAAATAGGTTGGTACAAAAATCAAATGGGATAATGTACGTGCAAGCATTCTGTAAACTGGATATCCCTGTAAAGAGTTACTATAAAAGATTTCTCCCCAGACCATAACAATCCAGAAATACAGTTGGGATATTAGTTTAATAAGCCTGTTATTCTTCAGGGGGTGTTTCATGAACTGTTGCCATTCCCACCATCTTAAGTGCCTGTTAGATTCCTTGTTGATGACGAATACATTGTGTGAGTGGGGAGAGTTGGGGGGGTTGGGTGGTGGGGACAGGAAGTAGAGGCCATTTGTGCTTCACTTTGCCCCCAAATTCCTAGAGGACAAATAAAATTGAAATTCTCAGAAAAGCTTTAGAACTGCCAAAAGTACATAAAGTCAGCTACAGAAACTATAAAGCATAAGTAATGATTCTACTCATGTTGGCAATGGTGTTAGGAGAAGAGAAACCTCAAATTGCTTAATCAGATAGGGAAAAAAGAAATACAAATAGTTTCATCTTATTTAGAGGCCAACTACCGCCTCCTCCCAGCAATCAATTTGGTTGGTTGACTTATTATTAGTTAAATAATTTATTGGTTCAACCAATAATCATAGATATATACCACTTAATATGTTCAGGGCCTTGTGGCTATACTGGCAAGCAAAAGGGAGCAAAATGTTTCATCTCATAACTCACAGCCTGGGGGACACACACTGGGCTACCCTTATGTCTCTACTTCCAATTTGGACCAGCCCTAATATCTGAACCAGAGACAGTCTTTCTTCATTAAAGAATTCACCAATGGGAGATGGTTTCCTTTCTGTAGAGAAATGTTAGACAGACATTTATTAGGACATATATTCAGTTTAGAATACCATTTCTGAAAAAGAATGCATTCTGGAAAGAAGGTATAAGTAGTTAAATTTTAAAAGATATAAAGAAAAATTGGGACTTCCCTGGTGGCTCAGACAGGAATGCAGCTGCCTACAATGTGGGAGACCCATTCGATCCCTGGGTTAGGAAGATCGTCTGGAGAAGGAAATGGCAAACCACTCAAGTACTCTTGCCTGGAAAATCCCATGGAGAATCCTGGTAGGCTACAGCCCATGGGGTCGCAAAGAGTTGGACATGACTGAGCTACTTCACTTTCACTTTCATTTCAGAGAAAAATTAAATCACTTTTAAAACCTAAACAGCAGAAATCAAAATTTGCTTTCATTTCTGCCTTCAGTAAAAGGTTTCATGCAGGAAATAACCTTGAATAATGTAGGAGAATCGTAGTCCTAACCTAAGAAAGACCTTCCTCATTTTGGATGATAAAGGACTGGACTGGAAAACTGAGGAACCTAGAGACTCTCACTTCTAGGAGATCCACGGATTAAACATCAAGTTGCTTCATTGCAGAAGCATAAGTAAAACCATCTCTCCTGTTGATTTTCAGCTTTGTAGATAAGTGAGAGGCCAATTAAAATAGATGGCTACCAATTCCATATAGAGAAAATGAGTTTGTTTGGGTTCTATTGCGAAAGCCAGACCAGCTCTTATAAATCACTTCAACATTAGGGGACCCTTTTTATGCATCAGGCACTGTACTAGGTGATGGAAATCTGCAAAGATTCTTCTATTTTCAGTAAATGTTTAATTTACTGGGGAGATAGAGCCCATAACTAGTCACTTTCAAATACCCCCTCCTATGCACTAGGCATTTTGTTAAGTATTTTAAATGACTGATTTTATTTAATTTTTATAACAGTTCTGCTGCTGCTGCTGCTCCTAAGTCGCTTCAGTCATGCCCGACTCTGTGTGACCCCATATACAGCAGCCCACCAGGCTCCCCCATCCCTGGGATTCTCCAGGCAAGAACACTGGAGTGGGTTGCCATTTCCTTCTCCAATGCAGGAAAGTGAAAAGAGAAAGTGAAGTCTCTGAGTCGTGTCCGACTCTGTGACCCCATGGACTGCAGCCCACCAGGCTCCTCCATCCATGGGATTTCCCAGGCAAGAGTACTAGGAGGTATCTATTATCATCTGCAGGTACAACATTCCAGAACCTTTGAGAGGTTAACTAAGTCACCAAGGATTCAGAGCAAGTCATGGAGCCAGGATTCAAACCAGGTCGATCTGATCCAAAGCCTGTATGCTCTTGATTATTACTCCCCACTTTGTGCTACACTCCAAAACAAACACGATGGTGATGATGACAGTAAAAACCATAGCAATCACAAATGAAAGTAACAATGATGGTAACAATGGTTGTAATGATAATAATAACAATACTTACTGTAAGAATGGTATAAACAAAAGTATTTGGGGATTAGAGAAAATGGAGAAATTAATTTCCATTGGAGATCACTAGAAATCTTTGACAGAGGTCATTTTAGAAAGACAATTGTCAACCAGTAAACGTATCCCCACTTTTGTGACAGAACAGTCATTTCCAAGGAGCTCCCTAACCAACCCACATTCCTTAGCCCTCTGCCGTGACTAGTTCTCCTCGGCGGAATCTGAGTAAAAGTGACGTGGGTCCCTCCATTACCAAGGCAGTTGTGTTTTTCCCACATTCTCTTTCCTCGTGCTGACTGGGATACCTATACAAATGTTATTGGTGCTGTTATTATTGCTGTTTAGTTGTTAGGTTGTGTTTGACTCTTTTGCGACCCCATTGACTGTAGCCTGCCAGGCCCCTCTGTCCATGGGGATTCTCCAGGCAAGAATGCTGGAGTGGAGGATCTTCTCAACCCAGGGATCGAACCTACGTCTCCTTCACTGGCAGGTGGATTCTTTACCGCTGAGCCACCAGGGGAAGCCCACGTATACAAATGATGCCCAGCAAAATGTAAACATTTATTCTGTTAAGCCACTGACATTTTAGGGACTTACTTGTTGAAGCCATTGACATTACACTAAATAATATAGAAAATATTCTGAGCAAGAAGTAGAAAATAAGCAATATTGCAGAGGCATGGTGTGTATAGGAAGAGTGAGTAATTCAGTTCTCTGAAGGATGGAAATGGAGAGAAGGAGAATGGCTGGAAAGGTCATTTAGGACCATGAATACCAGGCACGAAGTTCCAGCTCTTAGCAGTGGAGGTCCCCTGAGATGATGCAGGTGACAAGTGAATCCTATCTCATTTAAAGCTAATGATATGTTTGGTGTTTCCATTAGAAATATGAGCAGAAAGAAGTTTGAATCATGGAAGGCTAATTGCTCTCCTCTGTTAAATAAATAAGACTATGTTTGGTTTTAGGTGGAATATACACACTCCCAAAGTCACACATATGCACAATTGCACACATGAACATACACACACATACACACATGCATGCCTGCAAAGCACAGACGTGCACACACAGGCCAGTGAATGCATAAACACACATACACATATTCACACACATGTGCACACACATATTCACAAGTGTAAATTCACACACTCACCATTTTTCTCCTCAAGCAGTATCAAATGTTTTCTAAATAATCTCCTAACTGAAAGTTCACGTAGTTCTCTATTCATTTCTAGAACTGCATCTGTTTGGACGTCTGGCTTACATATTTTTGTGAGGAAGAAAAACGTCAGTTTATAAAACCAGAGTGCATGGTTGAATACTTGTATTCTCATTGTGTCTGTGGTCTCCCTTTCCTCTTCTTTGCCTCGTGGGAGTAAATCAGAAATGGAAGGGGTGCAACTCAAGAAAAGAGAGAAAGCATATCTTTTTCATTTCTCTGTCTCCTTGTCTTCTTATTCTTTAAACACTTTCTTCTCTGCGTCTCCACAAACTCTCCTCAGGTGGGTTCAGAAGGTCCCGAGAGCTGCCAACACTTCTCCTCCAGTAAGAAACTTGTGCAAAAGGCCGGCTGCTTCCCAGAGGGATGTGACAGATGGCAGGATCACCGTGCCGAGCTCGGATGGTTCACCCAGGTGGAGAGGCATCAGGGAGCTGGAAGCACAGCTCTGGAAATTATTCCTGGCCTGCTTCAGCTCTTCATATTAACAATTCCACACCCTTCTAAGCTGTGAATTTTGGAAGCTGTAGCACCCAGAGGCATGCTTTTCTTTTTTTTTCTTTGAAAAAGCAAATTTGTTTGAGTTTTCCAAAGCCACCATGTCACTGGGGATATTGTCTTTACTGCATTGCACTCGGCCTCCCTGGTGACTCAGTCAGTAAAGAATCTACCTGCAATGTAGGAGGGTTTGATACCTGGGTCGGGAAGATCCCTTGGAGAAGGAAATAGCAACCCACTCCAGTATTCTTGCCTGGGAAATCTTGAGGGCAAAGGAGCCTTGTGGGTTCCAGTCCATGGGGCTGCAAGAGTCAGACACGATTTAGCGACTAAACCACCTAACTGTTTAGTAGTATTCACTGATGGCTAATTCAGCCTAATTTTCTTCCTGGGTGTGATGCTGACTTACTAACCTCAACCAGCTTATTAAAGGGGCTCCTCAGTGCAGCCAAAAGCTAAGAGGGCTTATGGGATAACATGTCTGGTGTGTAGCCTGTGAAAATCGAGGCTCTGCAACTGGCCTGATGGAGAAGTGGCCAGTGTGGAGTGCTCAGAAATGGCAGCTTAGCTAGAGACAACAAACATTTCCCCTATAGGACACATTATTTGTGGTTCTTCCTTCCTCCTCGGGGCCACGAGGAATGCCAAGCAGACAGCTTTACTCTCAGATACCATCACTGGATGAGAAAGCCTGACAAGGCAGAGGTTGAAGCTCCACATCTAAACTTTCCCTTCAAATAACAGGAAAAAGTAGCAAATGCCAACCCCCTTATCGCCACAGGGTTAATTAGGCTAACGTTAGCAAGTGGTTAGGTTGAAGATGTTTATTGCCAGAGAGCAGGAATTCTGTTCATCTGTTGCTTTCATGTTAGTGAGATGCTGACTACCATAGTTTTGCTGTGTCCAACGGTGGTAGCCTCTTCCTTTGTCACCAAAGGAACATCAGCAGAAAAACAAGGGACGGACACTCCCCGGGGAGCATCTGGAAGCTTGTGTCAAGGTGATGAGCACCTGTGTTAAACTTCAGACCCTTGGTACTTGAAGAAGCTCCGCAACAGAGCCCCGATGTGCTTTTTTCCCCAAGATTGAAGTGACCTTGAGCTTAAACAGTGCACTGTATAGATGTGAGTAGATTTTAGTAATATATGTTCTAAGACACCTGGCAATGTTGGAGTACAGTTCACAGACTTGGAAAAGTTCTGTTTATGTTAGAAGCTTTAATGCTCAGCTAAGTGGCCTCCAAGGGGATCAAACCCGCAACTTTGGCAGCAGTATAACTATATCCTGCCTAAAAGACTTTCCTTTTTTTTTTCTCTGCATAGACCGACCTGGAGAACTTGATAAACTACAGATACCAGGGCGTCCCTGCTGAGTCTCTGGTTTAGCAAGTCCGAAATGGGGAGTAAGAATCTGCATCTTAATAAGCTCCCCAGGAGAGTCTGATGCACTAGTCTAGAAAACCAGACTGCAGAAATGGAGTTAACTGACCCAAATGCCAATTTGAAAGTTTGAACTCTCCTTTGAAGTTATAGAGAGAACAACATGGTAACTGTCATCATGGAATCTTATTTGCCATAATGAGAGTGAGAAAGAGAAAAAAAGTAGGAAAATGACAAAGAGAGAAATCAGGGATGTTTTATGTTGGGTTCCCTGGAGGCCAAGGCTGACACAGAATTCTTGTGCAGGTGAAAGGGGTGAAGGATACAGGCTAGGAGGAGAAGGAGCTAATCAGAGAATGAATGTCTGCTGGAGTCCAGCTTCAGGCGGACCCCACAGGGAGCTCTAGAGCATGAATCACACACACAGTTTGAGGTCAGGCATCAGTTTTTTGTAACTTCATATCAGTTTTTGTCTTTGGCCATGGGCCCAAGATATGGGGCTTAAGCTCCCAGGCACCTCTGTCTGGGGTGGTTCCTTCCAGCAGGGAATAATATTCTGAAGAAAGAAGCAGCTGTGAATTACTCAGTCAATACTTCCAATAGGCGGGGGAAGGATGCATTAGCCCAATAAAAGACATTTTGCTGGAACACCAGCAGCATCAGATACAGGGAATAACGGAAGTAGGGGAAAGGGAGAGAGAGTGGCAAACACTTCTCAGCTAAGAATGGTCCTAACAAACAGAAGTTCTACTGTTCAGGCAAAAACCCACATGGCACCAACACACCAACAAGTAACTATCTGCAGGGCATTTCACTGATCACTGACTGTTTTAGCATTCTTGAGCACCTGCAGATTCAAGGCTAATGTCTAGATAGCTGTTTCTAGAGTAACCTGTGTTCATGAGATTTGAGGGCACAAAGTTACGAGAGGAGATAAGACTACACACCAAATCATAGCGTTCTAGAGTTCAACAGTTGAGCAGTTCAACTATTCCTCTCCAAAGCAAAAGTCATCATACTCAACTTGGTATCATCTACAAATCTATTAGTAGTAAATACACATTTTCACCATAGTTAAATGGAAAGACAGTGTATCAGTCTAGACCACTGATTTAATCAAAATTTCAAAACCCTTTGTGTTGGATAAAGCACCGCTAGCATAAATTGGTTCAAGTCACATTTTCTATCTTACCCCAAATTCCATGAATTATTTTGTCCAATAAATGCCTTCTGAAACTAAATATGCCTTTACTATGTCATTTCACTATCACTCCAATTGCTTCATTTGAGAAGGATATTAATTGGATAGTATTGCTGATAGTATTAGTTAATAGCAAATGAGTCAACATTTGCTCCAAGTATCAATGCCTTAGAAAAAAAAGTATTAATGAACCACAGATATGATCATTTCTTTCAAAAACATTGTCAGGGTTTGACGGCATTTTACTGAAATTTTTTTTTTTTTTAGAAATTCCCCCATCTATCCCTTTTTAGAAGCATGTCATGTACCCATCTGCAGTGCTTTGGTAAGTCCCTCAATCACCATGACTTCTAAAAGGGCACCATGGTGTTCTCTGTGTGATATCCCAGTTCTCTACAGTTTAATTCATCTGAGACTTTACTCACATAAAGCTAATAAATGTTTCTTCACAATTCATTTGCTCACCTAATCTGGGCCTCTATATCCTTTTAATGATCTTTGCTCTGACTTGTCAAGTTTGAAGATGGTCTTCCTTGCTGGTAAATATATAATCAAAGCAGGGTCTAAATAATATTTCTATTACCTTGGGTGTATATCTATCGGAGCATTCACAGATACAGTTATCTTTTTCTTATTCTCCTTACTCTCCAGAGAGAAACAAGGCCTTTGGGTTATATGAAACTGTTACTGAAGCTTAATTTTCACCTTGGACTTTAGCCTTCCCGATATTCTTCTCCAGACCCACTCTCTGCTCCTGTGTGCATCTGGGCCAAGGCCTCCCTCCATTTTTGAAGATACCCTTCTACTAGATGACTTTATCAGAGAGCCTCTTTTTGGCTGCATTTGTTAACTTTACGTATCACATTTCTGTTTCTTACTTACACTCATTTGCGTTGTTACAAATTCTACTTTTGCAAGATTCCTCTCAAGCCACGTGAACTTTTGACTTTCCTGACCATGGAACAAGGCTTGCCCTTGTTATAAACTCTAAGCAAGGTATTTCCTAAAGCCTCAGATACAGTATGGAGTGTCTCCTGTGATTTTTTAATTTAGTATCTCAAATGATTTGACTACTTCCTACAAAAGTCCCTATCATGTCTCTATCACAAACATTCTTTCATAATTTTATCCAGAATATTGTTTTCTTTCCTTGTTTCTTCATCTTTCTGAGTGTCAGCAAGTCTAGAATTTATCAGATGCCCTGCCTTTGGTAGAGTAAGACTTCAGCAGACATTCCGACGGTTGTATTTTCCCTTCTCTTCAAGGCCAGTTTTGTAATCTGAGTTCGGAAACCTTTATCCATATCCTCTGTCTGGTCTGTTGGTCTGCAGAATACTTCAAGAATAATATCACTTCTAATTCTCTTTTATCTTATCCTCCCTGAGAGGAAAATTTGCAATGTCCATTCTTTGTACAGAAGGGAAAAGAACTTTTTGAGTCATAGCTGTCACCTGGGTTTCCATGTGCTGTTGAAAGTTTGAATGCTCAAAAGAGAGGGAACTCAAAAGCCAATAAAACATATATTTTTTGACAAAAGAGCAAAAAGATAACTTGTTATTTTCTCTTGAAAGTTCCCCATACCAATGGCAATCTCTGTCCCACGTTGTAGTAAAACATACATTTATTGAATGAAAGCAGGATTAATTGAAGTATTACGTAGGGGAAAACAGAGAGTTGTTAAAAACAGGAGCTTTGAGGTCCTGAGCAGAATTGACGTTGATTCCCAGCTGCAGTGCCTACGCTGTGTGTCCTTAATAATTTCTCTAAGTCTTAGACGTTGTCTATATAATGGATTTATTATTAGTACCTATCTCACGGGATGCCTGTGAAAATTATTTTTAAAAGGCTGACCACAGTATCTGGATTTCAATAAATGTATTTATTTAATAAAAAACAATTAATAACTGCTTAATATGTGCCATGAAATACTCTATATATTGTTATTACAACAGTATTAATGGGTATTGTAAAATTCTTGACCTCACCAGGAGGGAGTCAGAGGCAAACTACAAAGTCATCCATACATAAAATATATATAAATTATGCCCAACAGTAAATGCAATGAAGTACACAAAAATACATTTTAAAAAGAATCAGAAATAAACTGCGCTTGTGCGGGGTGGGTGGGGAACAACTACTTTAGCTAGAATGATCAGCAAAGGTTTTTAGGCTTCTCTAAAGAGGCGATATTTTGATTGAGCCAAAATGGTGAGTAAGCATCAGCATTAGAGAAATCTGGGAGAAAAGTATTCTAGACAGAAGGATGAGCAAGTGTATATAATAGTAAACTACTTCTCAGTATGTGTGTTTCCCTTAAGTAGATTTTGGCCAAGTGTTGGACGTGATTTTATTTATCTGTTTGGGCATTACCAATTTTCATTTCAAAATGAGCAGATTCCTCTTGATCATCCTCTGCCATGCCATTCAATAAATCACCAATATTTTAAGCTTTTACAAAGTGCAAGTTGATGTTTTACACACCCATGTTTTATCACCAAGAGATGGGGGCCGAATGCCATGTAGATGAATTTGACTCCGGAAAGCATGTCCCTTCAATTATCTGTTAAATGCCTCATTTTACACCCAACCTGCTGACAAAAATGAGAAAGCAAACAAATGAGATGAGTTGCAGTGAGGATACAGGAAGCCAAGAGAGCAGAGGATCTAATTGGAAGAGCACAGGAGAATGTTTAAAATAAGTTTCAGAATAGCGATAAGGATGAAGATGATGTTATCTCCTGGATAGAAGAAGCTATTAAAATACACCAGAGTGTTTTCAATCACTTAATCAGAAAGTCCTTTTCCTGAGAACTGTCTTTTGTCCGTGTGCCATGAACAAACATAAATATTTTGGATTTCCTGCATCCTTCACCCTGATAATGGGCTCTTAACTGTAAGCGCTTCCCACCTCAAAGAAAAAGCTAAAAACAATGATAAAACATGAAAGATAGATATAATGCCTTTTTCAGAAGAATTATTGTACCTCACAAATAGCTTTTAGTGTTATTCCTTCTCTAGCTTTTGCTCTTTTTAAATAGGAGATTTTACATTTCTTTTACATATAATAGAGGATGCATCCTGGATTTAGAGCGTAACACACAAAGGTAAACATGTACACAAGAGCTGAATTTAGGGAAAAGGTAAGTTTTTTGAAAATTTTATGTGAATTGCTTTTAAGATGACACATTTCATGTATATATAAATTTTCATCTCACATTTAATATTTGAAAAAAATCTTAAAGAAATAATTTCATAAGATGTTGATATAAAATGTTCATTTAAGGCTTAAATATTATTAAATTCTTAACATCAATATATGTAACTATGTCTACATGTTTTTTAACAAAATAATTTAAGTTGAAATCAAGATACCAGAAAAACCTATTTAGGAAAAAATTTAAACTATGGGTTTTTTAAAATGATAATTAAAACAAATAATTTGACAGAAAGCTCTTTTGTTGTTATGGGAATAAAGTTTCACAAGATGTTTACACACTTATAAGATTTTTAAATAGCATTTTCTGGATCCAAATAGAAATGTGTCAATCATTTGAATCATAATAAACCAGAAGTTCTCTTTTGTGTTAAACAAATAAACCAAAGTGAAATTCTACTTGGGTAAAGGGTGAAATTAAGTTGAAGTGACCATATTCATGAATAAAATCACTATGAGGTACAATTAAATGCATTTTTGCTGCTATTATAAATGACAAATTTTCCCATTATATCTATATTTTAATTTATAATTGGAAATTGAAATCCTAGTACTCCAATTGATCCCATCCTGAGTTTTACTTTGAAGTCTGACCTCAGAATTTGCGCAATAATATCAAGTAGATGATAAAATTTCAGGGGAAATTGTATAATAATAGCACTCCTGTAGAACTCCTTACTCGCACAGCCCTGAGTCTTGTATACCAACCTGGCTGTGCTTTCCATAAGGATATAATACTCCTATCTATTTGAACCTCATGTTAACCAAGGCACTAAAATACAAATCTGGTTTAATTAAACGGCCAAGTCCAACAGAAAGGATCCAATCAATATGAATAATATTCCTGCTTCTCTCTCCAAAACAAAATAGACTGCTTGAATGTTTTATGTCCAAGCACAGTAAGCCAGTGAGTGCTGGGTTCTGAGTCAGACGATAAGTCAAGGGTTAAAAAGGACAAAATTATTATTCGCTTAAGAGGGAAGCTGCTATCCACTTGCTTACTGACTCTACGTGTGCTCTTGGGTAAGATGCACTTTTCTTATAATAAGATGAGCAATGGATTTATCTGGATAGACCCTTAGAGGAATCTGATGGTCTCGTTAGCAAGGTGGCTTTCTGGCCATCAACACTGCCTCCCTTTACCGCTGCTAATCAAAAGTGCTTCTGGAGAACAACAGGATTTGGCACTAAATTTTGAGATAATGATGGTCAAGTAGGGCTAGATTTATCCTATGTGGTGCTTTTATTCTATTTATTGATTCCTACAAAATAAAGATGGCCAGGCCTGTTACTGAATCTGAAATAATTGGAACCGATGTTGTTTACATATGACTTCATTTTTGCAGAAGATGGGGAGTGGGTGGAGAAGGGGTGACCAGCAAGGGGAGAAGTGTCCTTTGAACAGCTAGCTGCCTTTGGAAGAAATGTTCCAGTAGAAAACTGCCTCCAGCATTTGTCTAAAGTAAAGAAATAAATAAATGCCGCGTCGGGTGAATCACATCAAAATCTCAAGACAATTCCAAGATGAACCAACTCGGAGAGTAAATGACCTCTTCATCTGGGTGATAAAGTTCCAGCCAAAATATTCTCTGGGCCCGAGACGTGATTCATTAGAAATATGTGCATGGTGGGGCGCCCTTCTCTCTATCTGGCAGAGTCCGGTCTGCACACTGATAAGAAGCAAATGCAAATGTCCTGATAAGAACTGAATGCAAATATTTATGATATGATATTCCCTGGGAATTATGTGCAGATAAAACAAAGTGTATTATTTTCCTGCTTCCCTTTCAGGTTTGCCAAAATGCCCTTTTTCGCTTTTGGAATTTGCATTTCTTCAAAATTGATTCGGCTTGCGTATTATGTTAAGCTATTTGTTTGCTAAGGATGGTAATTAGTTACTGTAATTACAGCAATGACAGTTGCTAAATTGTTTTTAAAGCATTACAGTGGGCCTGTGCCAGAAGATTGCAGTATTTTTTTGGATTTAAGCAGAGGCTGGAAAAACTCCCACTCTAGGGCCAGCATGGGATTTTCAACTACAAAGCTGCTTTTCCTGATTGAAATTTTTTTTTAAAGTCATTAATTTGCATTGATTGCAAGTGCTAACTTTACATGTAGGTTTATTCACATATCACAGAAATATTAGCGATAGTGGACTTTGGTGTGAAAGAGACACAGGGGACACCCATCGTAAATAAAAGTGAAAGCTGATAGCAGAGGAGAAATGGTATAACTATTACTTGGAGCCTGTTAATTAAACTTTTTAGCCTGTTTTTAGATAAATTAAAAACAATTAAAAATGTTTCTCTGAAAGTCCTGGGTAAAATGAGTAATGTGGAAAAAAATAATTTGGCCATACACTGTTCTTGACATGTGGAAAGTAAAAGAAAAAAGAAAAGGAGAAAGGTTATTTACCCAAATACTTCTTACAGATTTAGTTTAAATGAAAATCATTGATGAGGAGACACTTGAGCTGTAGTGCATGTCTGAGATGGTTCAGATGATTGATGTTTTATATCAACATCCATCCCCTAAAGACAGAGGTTAAAAGCCAAGAATGTGGTTCTCTCTGCTGCGTTGTCCTAATGCATGCATGTATGCATGCTAAGTCACTTCAGTCGTGCCCAGCTCTTTGCAGCCCTATGAACTATAGCCCACCAGACTCCTCTCTGTCCATGGGATTCTCCAAGCAAGAATACTAGAGTGGGTTGCCATGCCCTCCTCGAGGGTCTCTTCCTGACCGAGGGATTGAACCCTTGTCTCAGTCTTCCTGCTTTGCTAGGCGGGTTCTTTACCACTAGCACCACCTGGGAAGCCCATTGTCGTAATACTACCTCCTAAAGTCTAGAAAATTCATGTGAACTCATAGTCTGTCCCCTGCCAATTGAAGTCAAAATAATCCAAAACATGACTGCACACTTGAAGGTTTCAGGGTTTTATACTCATATATTCCCACTCACAAATGTTACATAAATAATAAATTCTATATTTTAAATGTTTACTTTCCTCTACTGGAGAAGTAACAACAATAATAATAGCAACCAACATTTCTTGAGATCTTTGCACATTCCAGGCACTGTGCCAAGCCCTGTAGGTACATTCTCTCAACAACTTAAGGGGTATTATTATTACCACTCCCAGTTTACAGGAAGAGATTTTGAGACTTAGAGATGTTAGAACTTGCCAAAGTCACACTTCTGGTAAAAATCGAACATGGAATCCAGTCCCCAGGCAGCTTCCATCCTTGGCCTGCTCTTAATTTGAGAGGATGTGACTTTGTATTTGAATGTAAATAAATAAATAGTATTTGAAAGCCATGACCCCCTCCTTCAATCAAAAACTGAACTGAAAGCTGAAGCACCTAGTGTCAGACATCAGAAATTGAATTCTCATCTCAAAGCTTTTTGCCCTGACATTGTATTCTTATTATAAGTATAGATATGATTTCCTTGAAAATGACTCCATAAGTTCTAATACTTGATGAGAAGTTTGAAGTTTTACACAAGAAAGAGTCTCCTAGGAATTGACTACTTTTGCTCCGAAAAAGATTCAATGACTTAGTTTGTATATTTATCATTATTTAAGAACTATAAATCCCAATTTGTGTAATGTGGTTCTTATATTTACATGAATACCAGATGAAATTGATAAATAGGCATTTTATGGCATTTTGAAATTGTTTTGAACATTATCTTATGCTGTGCATACTTATGTATGGTTCTCATTCTGTAACAGCTGTTTCACACATGACCCCAGGTATATATCCCCATTGTGGGATGCACATATCTCACTTGGATACACACATGTGAAAGCATAGATCAATACAACTTATACAAGTGATGTCTCCAATTAACACATTCAACAATCCCTGTTTATGAAGTCATTCCTGATATACTTTTACCTCCTCCAAGCTGTACATTATTTCTTCAATTTTCCAACCACATGACACTATAATTTTAGCCCTTATAGCACCGATTCTTATATGAACCTGGTTCATTGTATATCTGTCTGTCTTCTCCAGTAGCCTAGAGGCTCTCTGAAGGTTGAGTCTTTTGTATCTCCTGCATCTAGCACAAAGCTTGTTATATAGTAAATACCCGAAAAGACTTACCCTGGTGGTCCAGTGGTTATGACTTGATGCTCTCATTGCCAGGCCTGGGTTTGATCCCTGGTCGAGGAATTATTAATAAGATCCTGCAAGCCACGTGATGTAGCCAAAAAAGAAAAAAAAAGATGAAGAAGAAAACTATGAATAAGCACTGAACCCATTCAAACAAATAAAAAATTCAGCGGCACAGTCTTGATATCTCTCCTATGGGCCTACAGAGTAGTAAGGATACCTCTGCTTCAGACTGGGGCTTAGTTGGGTCTGCATACTTATCTCAATTTGAGTCCAGGCTAGGTTGCTCAGCAGTAAAGAATCCACCAACAATGCAGGAGACGCAGGAGACGTGGGGAAATCCTCTGGAGGAGGGCATGGCAACTCACTCCAGTATTCTGGCCTGGAAAATCCCAGACTGAGAAGCCTGGCAGCCTACAGTCAATGGGGTCAAAGAGTCAGACATGAGTGAAGTGGCTGAGCACACGTGCACAGGAGCACAGCCACCCAGGGCAAGTTTTCCTCATGTAAGTGTCAAAAATTGCCAGATGGGTAAATGGAAATATGTGATGTCTTTTAAGGCTTAGACTCAGAACTGGTACCTTTCATTTTTATCCACATTTCATTCTCCAAAGCAAGTGAAGAGCCAAGCTCAAAACCAGTGTAGGGGCAAAATATACTCTTCCTGTGGAGGTGTGGAAGGTAGATGGTGGAAGAGGAATAAATGTTTGCTGAATAATATACAATCATAAGCATCAAATATTCATATAGTAAAAGGGTTCCCTTTCTTTAATTTTAAGGAATCTAAAAGAGATGAAGAAGATGGATAATTGCCTCATTATCAAGACCCTGGAAACCATTTCATGATTTCCATTGCTAATTATTTTTTAATTCAATAGTGACATGAATTTTCTTTGCCGATTCATCATTAACATTATGAGCTACAGCTTGGTGCTTTTCTCATTTATCTTTTGTTTGCCTTGAGAAGTAATCAAACCTCTTCTTCCTTACCTGTGGGCTATCAGTCAGTCGTCTGCTAGGTTCTCTCCTCCAGGCTGACATTTCTTTCAACTCCCTCTCTGTATTTCACTTGCCAAACCATATCCCACTTTTGTGGCTCTTCTTTGGGACTCTCCCCAATCCACTTTGAGCCAAAAGCTATATCCAAATCTCTTCTTACTATCGATCAATCAAAACTGGAAAGGGAATCTTATTTCCTTAGAGAAAGATATTGGCAAATTTCCAGCTGAAGAGAAACACACGGTTCACACCCCAACTCCCACATTTTCCTAACCCCCACTCCAATCTGCAAACATATCAGAGTCAATTTGACTAAACTGTATTGGATCAAAGAGGAGCTCCAAAGAGTGTGAAGTCAGGCTTCAAATATCAGCTAAGCTCAGTTTAGTTACAGAAAGGAAAACATCCCTCCTGGAGTGAGACATCTTTCTTGTCCAGACGTTCAAAGAGTGTTATTCATTACGAAGTTTATGGTACCCACACAGGGAGCAGAGTTCATTACTTCAGAATTCCTGCCTGGTTTACAAGGAAGGTCTCCTGTTAGCTGCCTCGTGCTTTCCATGGCAGATTCAGCCTCAAAAAATCTGAAATAGATCATTGGACACCCTCTAGCTGGCCTTGCTCATATGGTGACTGCAAACGTTTTCCCTAGAGCCTGAAACTTTCAAGATTTTCATTTAAGTTTTCAAATTAGAAGGGGAATTTCTTTTGTGTTCTAGAAAGTAAGATTCAGGGTCTCACTTTTTTTTCATTTACTTTACCTGTTTAACCAAAGTCTACTAACAAAGGCTCTACTATAGAGAGATGATGTGTTAATATTAATGTACAGAAAAATCATACTTTGTAACCTAATTTAGTATAATTCATAGTGAGATGAAATGAAATGAGAGGGCATCCCAAATTCTAACTTATATCAGTTATTTACATATTTAAGTTCAAATTCACAACATAAGGACCACAGGGCATGTTAGTCAGGATTCTCCAGAGAAACAGAATCAATAGGATATGTAAATATATAGTAAATATATAGAGAGACAGATTCATTTTGAGGAACTGAATCATGCAATTGTGCGAGTTTGGAAGCCTGAAATCTGAAGGGTAGACCAGTAGGCTGGAGACCAGATGATGTTGCGATTCAGACCCAATGGTGGCCTAGAGGCAGAATCTTCTCCCTTACTCCAGGGACTTCAGTCTTTTTTCTAAGGATATGGACTTCCCATGCTTTAGAGGGTAATCTGCTTTACTCAAAGTCTACTGATCTAAGTGTTAATCCCTTCTAAAATGAAACAATCATTTCACAGCTACATCTAGACTGGTTTTTGACTAAATATTTTGGTACCTTGGCCTAGCCAAGTAGATTCATAAAATTAACCATCACACATGGGTTATAATTATCTTTGCTCCATCCCTTACTTGATCAATAAGGACCTACTGAAGATTTACACATACTTGGCAGTACCCAGGATTCCCGGGCACATTGCAAAATCCATGATTCTGAATTATTGTTCACATGTATTGATTTTTGGGCTTCCTGGGTGGCACTAGAGGTAAAGAAGCTGCCTGCCAATGCAGGAGGCACAAGAGATGAGGTTTCTATCCCAGTGCTGGGAAGATCCTCTGGAAAAGGGCATGGCAAACCAATCCAGTATTCTTGCCTGGAAAATCCCATAAACAGAGGAGCTTGGTGGGCTACAGTTCGTAGGGTCACAAAGATTCAGACATGACTGAAAGGACCTTAGCACATTGATTTTCAGGAACATCAGGAAATAGCTTGGAGTTATACCTAAATTTGGTCTTTCCTGAAACCTAAAATAGATTAGCACAAATGTAAAAAATTAGTTCTTACCAAACACAAACCTCCTGGTACTTTGATTTTGAACTTCTTAGCCTCCAGAACAATTAATGTTTATTATTTAAGATACCCAATTCTTCTTTTACCAATTCAAACAGACTAAGACAATATGGGTATATATATATATATATATGTGTGTGAATTTGATAAAATGTTCAACTGAAATTTACTGAAGGACTGCTATGTTTGAGATACTTTTTAGACACTGACAGCCTAGTGGTAGAGTAAAAATCATAGTCTTATTTTTCATGAAATTAATCGTCTAATGTGGGAGAAAGGAAATAAAATTTAAATTATATTTAAAATTCTGATAAGGCATCTGAGAGAGGAGGAGTAAATGCTAAAAATGTCTTTACCAGGGAAAGCTAATTTAGCCAAGTTAGAATAGGCTTCTCTGGAAAAGTAATATATTGATTCTGTCTTGAAATTTAAAGAATAATTGTCACATGGGCTACTCTAGGGCATTCTTGTAATGCAGGAGACCTGGTTCAAGCCCTGGGTTGAGAAGATCCCCTGGAGGCGGGCATGGCAATCCATTCCATTATTCTTGCCTGGAGAATCCCCATGGACAGAGGAGCCTGGGGGACTACAGTCCATGGGGTCACAAAGAATTGGACAAGACTGAGCGAATAAACACAACCCAAGAAAGTCTGGAGATAGTGTATTCCAGGCAGTGGGAACAGCATATGAAAAACACATTTGAGAGACATTATAAAGTCAAGGGTATCCTCCAAAGATACTTTAGGTCACAGTAATAATTTTAGTGCACAAGTCCAGGATTTTAGATAGGTGAGTAACATGATAGTATTTGCATTCTTGAGTGGCCATTCTAGCTGCTGTATAAAGAATGATCTGACAGAAGCAAAGATGTACACTGGGAGGTCAGAGAAGGCGATATTGTAGCAGTTTAGACCAAAGATGGTGGAGCGACAGAAACAGAGAAAATAAAGGAATACACATGAGACGTGTGTTGTTGGCCAAATTCACTAAAAATAGGTCACTTTTTAATGAGGATATAACGTGGATGAAGGTGCTAAATTTGGCTTTCTGGATTCTAGCATAAACAACTAAGTTAGAGAATACAGGATGAGGATCAATACTAAAGATATGGGTTCGGTTTTTTGAAAAAAATGTTGAGATGTCTGTGAGACATCCTAGATGAAATGAGCAATCATTAGATTCACAGTTCTGGAGGTAGTCAAGACATATGAGTTACAGTTATAAATTTAAAAGTCATCAGATAATATTTGAAGGCATGAGAAAGAATGAATTCATGTTGAGTAAAGAGAAATAAAGGTCCAGGGAAATCTCCATGAAATTTAGATCTAAAAGGAAGACCTTCAGATAGGAAAGAAAAAAAGGAAAAGCCCGATTGTGGCAACATAGAAGCCAAGAGAAGAGTGTTTCAGAAGGAGGAGTGGGCAAGCATATCAAATGACGGCAGGAAGCGAAGAAGCGGTGGTAGATGACTTGACGTGCTGCTACGTACTCCTTCCGGGACCGAGCCTCTCATTCCTCCAGCTTCTGAGAGGTTGGGCAGCAAAAAATTTCAGCTGACCCCCTCCCTGAGAACTGACTTCACTCGTAGGAGAATTACGGGCTTCACAGGTGTTTGAGTGGTATAGAATCTGCCTGCCAAGCTGGAGACACTTGTTTGATCCCTCAGTCTGGAAGATCCCCTGGAAAAGAATATGGCAACCCACCGCAGTATTCTTTCCTGGGAAATCTCATGGAACAAATGTGTTTTCTTTACATGCTTAAGAAAGTCAAACACCCTTATTTCCCTTGGATAATTTAATTTTTATAATACTGAAAGCTTATTTAAGGAAATATATTCTCACTGCATGCAACAACTGTATCTAGGGTAAATGTGTTGGTTTTCGTTTTAAAAAAAAATGCAAACAGTTTGTTTGGGGCTTTGTCGTTTTCTTTCTTCTTCATTTATTGAATGTACAGAACCTTATTATATATGACTCATAGTGGTTTTGCTTCTCCAAGAAAAAAGAAAAAAGAAAAATTATAACTAATATCCATTATGAATGAGGTGCTATGTTAAGCACTTTGCATATATTTCAGTAATTAAAGCACAAAATTTCTGTGTGGTCTTTTGCCCATTATTTGGTTGCTTGTTTGTTTCTGCCCATTATATATGCATAAGGGTGTTGTATGAATTGAAAAGACCAGATCCTTACTTTCCTGGACATATCTCAGCATGGCCACGCAACCAAGGCTTAGTCACTTGGCTTCTCCTGCTTGGAACTCCAGGTTTGGAGTGTGTGATCAAGAAGCCATTCAACCTAGAGATCATGCAAAGGGTGGAAGGGGCACCCTGACCAGACTCCTCCCACGGAGGACTGAGTTGTGCTCCTCCTCCAGCATAACATGGCTCTGGCCCAATTTCTGAGCTCAGTTCTCCAGATTTCTCATGAATTCTATGAACTCTCCTATAAATATACTCCTTTCTGCCTAACTTTGCAACCAAAAAAACCCTAGCTAGTAAGCAGTTACAACTATTACCTATATTTTACAGATGAGGAAAATTAAAGCTCAGAGAAGTATTAATAAATTGATATGCAGATATTTTCAAATTCAAAACCAATGATCTTAGCCAATTTTCTATGATGGCTCCCTAATTTACTTATTTATTGTGTTTGATTCTTTGATTCTTTATCACTTAGACTCATTCTTATCAGCTCCACATTGAAAAGCAAAATGTTAATACAAAAGCTACAAATATAAAATATATATGTAACAGACCATCTTCCCTGTAAATCTATTGAAACCAGTATTTACTATCATTAAATAATCATGTACTCAATACTTATTTTCATTGAGTTTAAATTTCTAAATGGAAGTGACATTATCTTGTTGAATTAATGTAGAAATTTGGATCTTACAAAATATAAAATAAAACAAACGGAGCAAAAACATTCATGCCACACTAGTCCCTATTTCTTAACATAGGTTTTCAAGAACCATGATTAGCTTCTGCTGCATCACGCGGGAGTATACACACTGCCAGGAAAAGTCTCTGCTTTCTCTATTTCTTGTGAACATTTGCAGCCCTAAATAGAAAAGCTGAGTGACTTAGGGCACAGGTGGTGTGTTCATCTCCAATCCCTGTATAAGGTCATGGCTTTGGAAAGAAAGAAAGCGGACCAGCTGGACATGCGGATGGTGCTGAATTTCAGAGTCTGCTCTCAGCACCTGGCTTCTAGTATGAGAACGATGAGCTCCAGGCAATGGATTCAGTGCCCTGTCTTCTGAAGATAGCGAAGGATAACTCTGGCAGCTGCCTAGCTGAACTGACCAAGATAACTCTGATCGAAGGGGCAAAGGAGAAAAATTCACTGATAACACTCTAAAACTACTTTACGCATGCATGCCAAGTCACCACAGTCATGTCCAACTCTTTGCGACCCTGTGGACTGTAGCCCACCAGGCTCCTCTGTCCATGGGATTTTCCAGGATCCCTGGAACGAGATACTGGATTAGGTTGCCATTTCCTACTCAGGGGATCGTCCCGACCCAGGGATTGAACCAGTGTTTCTTACATCACCTGCATTGGCAAGCAAGTTCTTTACCGCTAGTGCCATCTGGGAAGCCCGAAAACTAGTATCATGCAAGTCAAAACTTTGCAGAGAAAATGCAATAATATTAGAAAGGCCACAGGTCCATTTTCAAGAGAATAATGCAGAAGGAGAAGTGGAGCAATATGTAGATTTCATATAACTTTTATCAAATTTACAAAAATGAGCTAGGCCACAGAATCGGTCAATAAATGTAAAAGGATTGAAATCATACAAAGTAAGTTTTCTGACTACAGTGGGTTGAAATTAGAAATCAACAACAGAAGGAAGTTTGGATATCTGCAAATATTTGCAAATTAAACAACAGATTTTTAAATAACCCATAGGTCAAAGAAGAAATTACAAGGGAAATTAGTAAGTATTTTGATCTGTATGAAAACAAATTTACAGAGAATGAATAATAAAGTGAATTTGAAATATTAATAAAATAATATCACAGAAAATAGCTGACTTGCTTTGAGTATTTGCTATATGTCTGGCATTCTGCATACATTTTCTTTGATTCTCCCCACAACCCAAAGAGGTAGGTATTAATATCCTCACCCTTCCTCTAAAGATGTGGACAATGAAACTTAGGTAATGGTGGGATAAGGCTTCAACTCAGGTGTGTCTGACACCCAAATCTTGTTTCAATCACTAAATTATGCTGCCAACACAAGATTAATGTGGGCTATAGTAGTTGCTTAATTTTAACCTACTAATTAACTGAAAATATACAAGAGAAAGTGGCATTTTGTTTCAAGAAGTACCTTTGCATCTAGAACTTCCCTGGTGGCTCAGATGGTAAAGCGTCTGTCTAGAATGCAGGAGACCCAGGTTTGAGCCCTGGGTTGGGAAGATCCCCTGGAGAAGGAAGTGGCAATCCACTCCAGTACTATTGCTTGGAAAATCCCATGGATAGAGGAGCCTGGTAGGCTACAGTCTATGGGGTCAGTCAGACACGACTGAGCAATTTCACTTGCATTTAGAAACCCATGTTCTTGAGCATGGAGGGTATGCTGAAGAGCATTCAGTAAAATAAGAGGAGGTAGACAGAGGAGCCTGGGGAGCTACATACAGTCCATAGGGTCACACAGAGTCAGGCATGACTGAAGTGACTTAGTACGCAAACACTCGCACACACAGAGGCATTTTATGGACATGTGTTATGAGCTGCTCAGCTGGAGGGAAGATGAGTAACTTGGTAAGAGTCTATTTAAAGCTCTCACAAGGTAAGATATGGAAGGTAAGATATGGAAACATTTAGTGAATAATCACAGCTCTTGGAATACAAAGAAGAATAAAGCTGATTCTGTGCCCTGACGGTGCTGACAATTTGCTAGAATTAGATGATGAAGATGAAAATACTAATGATTTAAGTACAGTCCCCCAGGAAACAGACCCTGGGATATAGATCAGAGTACAGGAAGTTTGTGGGGAGTGCTCTAAATAGTAAAGGCAGCATGATTGGTGTCAAATTTGTCCTGTCATTATGACTTTTAAAAAATGGGGATGATAAAATTTGGTAGGCCACAGGCTAAGAAAGCTGTGGAGTAAGGTTTCAATTCAGCTCTGATAGACACCCAAATCTTGTTTTCAGTCACTGAAGAGATAAACAGATATCCTCTGTATAGCATACAGAACGATTGATAAGTTTCACCTTTTGCAACCTTTCACTCCATTTCACTAAATGTTAGCAATTTCTTTTTACAGGAAAGCTGAATCTGTCCCTAGCTTTAAACCACTGGTCTTTGTACTACCTTCAGAAGGTCGGTAGAATTTAAAGCCTCGTTCTTCTGTATCACAGAGTTTCAACTATTTGAAGCTATCCTTCAGGTCTTTCCTACATTGCATCTGACTGAAGATGACGATTCTGTTTTGCCTTTCTACATATCAACTGCTTTCCAGACCTGCCACCCTTCTGATTCTCTTACTGGTTAAGAACATGGATGATATCCAGATACATGTTTCAGGGTGAGTCAATCATTAAGGATTCAGCCTGAAACGATACTAGCCCACCAAGAGGCAGCGGGCCCTGTAGACAAACCTTGGGAGGAAGCCTAGACTGTAAGATACAACTGTGTCCAGATATAGGCAAGATCTAGAGTGACATTTTAAACTATCAATTAAACAAGTGGTTGACAAATTCCATGGACAGAGGCGTCTGGGAATTTTCCAGGCAAGAATACTGAAGTGGGCTGCCATTTCCTACTCCAGGGGATCTTCGCAACCAGAGCTCAACAGAGGAACCTAGCGAGCTAAAGTGTGTGGGGCCGCAAAGAGTTGGAGATGTCTGAGTGTGTGCACATGTGTGTGCATGCACACACACACACACACACAGAGGGAGGTGAGCTGACATAAAGTATCAGGGGAATCCTGATAGACTAGAAGAAGGAAGCTTTAAATTCTATAGACCTTCAAAAATGTTCACACCAAAAAAAAAAAAAAATCAACACGAAAGACTGTCTCTGCAATTGAATATGGTTCCTACATTACAAAAGTCAGAAAACCAATTAAGAGTAAGTTTACTTGTGAGCACTAAGTAACTAGTATTTTATCCTATTCAAAGAATTTATAAACTACAACCATTGAAAAAATACATGTAGCAATGCAAACATATTTTTTTAAACACCATATTAGGTCAGAATAGAATCCATCCAATACACTTTTCTATCTTTGGAACTGCTCCTTGGAAAATGCATTTTTAGAAATGAAGGTTTTATAAAGCTCAGTTTCAACAGCACTGATAAAAGAAGCAAATTTGTTATAACAAAGACAGACTATGGAAGGCAAAAGAATCTGGTGAAGGCTCTATAAATTCATATGTCAACTGAATTTTTATTCTATTTATATTACAATTGGAGCCTGAATATATGAAAAGTTAAATGTGAAATTCCCCAAACTGTGTATGATTTTTAATACTTTCTGCTAAATTAATCATCTCTAGTTACAACTTCTTCCCTAAACTCTAGACTTGTATCTTCAGTTAGCTATTGAACATTTCCACTTAGATGTTTCATAAACATCAAAACTCACTGAAGTCAAGGATAACGATCATGTGGTCTCCGTGTCTGAACTCAATCATCTTCCTGTGCTTTTTCTGTGAATGGTCCCACTATACCCAAAAGTCAAAAATGTTCCCTATTTCCCACATTCTCAGCAACAATTAAAGATCTGACATCCTTATTATTATGTCTTATTAAATCCTATTCTCGTTATTCTCACTGCTCCCACTTTGATTCAAGCCCTTATTTTCCACATCTGTATTATATCTATAACTGCAACAGTTTCCTCATGCTCTTCCTTCCTTATTTCTGGTCCAGTGTTTTTCTTTCCAGACTAAGGTTTTAAGCTTCGAATATATTTTAAATTTTGAGTACTCCTTAGCCTCCTTCAATGGCTTTTACTGCTCACAAAATAAAGTTCACCTCCTCAAGACATCACCCAGTGGCCCCTATTTTCCAGTGATATTTGCTACCTCTCCACCTTATGATCTACAATGCAACTATTCTAGGGTGTATGTGTTCCTGGAAATATCTTGCTTCAAGTATTTGTTTCTTTCAATGGAGTATACTTCATCCTCTTCTTTTACCTGCATAGTTTGGGTTTATCCTTTGAGACTGACTCAGCTTAAGTGCCAACTGGCAAAGAAGACTTAGTAATGCAGTTTGTAGACCAATAATATAGTACAATCACTATTTCAACTTTAGCTGCTTTTAAAGGTGCTTGGGGGGAGGGCGGGAGGGAGGATCCAGGGGGAGGGGATATATGTATGCATATAGCTGACTCACCATGTCGTACAGCAGAAACGGACACAACATTGTAAAGCAATTATACTCTGATCATAAAATTTAAATCTATCAATAAATAATTTTTTAAAAGCTGTCCAGTACCCTCCATCTCCAAGATAGGCAGCATAATCTCAACAAGGAAGTCAGATTTTTACAAAGACAGCAATAACTGTTCATTCCCAGTAGCTTCTATTTTCTGCTCTGCAAAAATACCAAGGCAGTGAATTATTAAGGGCTTTCCTCTCATGCAGGAGAGAAAATTATAAAGAATATTATATTTCAAAGAACTTTCCTTCATAGTGGCATTAATGCAAAAACGGAAAAGAGGACATGGGATTTGAGTAAAAGAAATTGTAATGAACAGCTTTGGTATGTTTTCCTGGCATGTAAATCAATGCCTTTTTCTGTTCTCTTTAATTACCCCCACCTACATCACCAAAGGGATGAGATTCTAGTAGCCATGTGTGTAGGGCATTACCTCGTCTCTTGGTTGATTACTTCAAAAGTGGGAATCTTACCAGAGTGGAGCCAATTGACATCTCTTCCCTAAGAATCTGCAGTTGAGATGAAGAGAGACTTAATTTGTAATGCATGAACTCAAGGAGTTGTAGAACAGCTGTATTTTCGGAACACAGTTCTACAACTCAGAGAAAGCTGGCCTGAAGAAACAGGTTATAAAAAATGAAACAAACACACAGAAAAAGAGAGAGAGAGAGAAAAATATTATCTTAGTTGACCAGTGCTTTCCTGTTTTCATTTTCATTTTTCAAGACCTGAACAACTTTCATGACTTTAGTTTCTACATATTTATAATAATACCTCTACATTTTGTTTATTTCTGTTGTCTGCAACCAAAAGAGCCTTAAATAATAAGAAAATAATTGGGTATACTTTCAGATCTTATAAGCTTCAACCACATTCATTCTTTAATAAACATTTTTGAGTGTCTTCTATGCATCCGGTGCTATGTTGGGTACACAAAGACAAACTCATAATCATCCTGGGACAAATCTGTCAGCTCGAGCCTCAGTTTCCTCTTCTATTTCATAAGGAGATAAATGATGAAAACAGTAATATCAGATTCAGGAGAGGTTCCAGTGAAATCAAATATATGAAAGAACTTTATAAACTATAGATATCAAATGAATGGGTTTTCTTTACATTCATTATCATATATTTTGGTTTTCTCCCTTTTTTATCATGTTTGTCATTTCTAGGATAAGACTGTTCCCAGTTTGATTTTTTAAAGTCATATTACTAGCATATTTCCAAGTTGACTCCAGATCATAAAGCTTCTTTACTATAAGTGTGAGGGACTCCTCAGAGGTCAGGGACACAAAGATCATCAAGGCAAACCACAGACGAAAGTTGCCAAAATCAGTTTCATTTAGTTTCAGGTAAGCTGGCTAAGCTCTCCTTGTCAATAATCAAGCAGATAACCCTTTCCTGTTTTCCAGGTCCTGTTCTACCTTAAAATCCAGAGTCACCCTAGCACTGAGTGACAAGATTCTCTGAGAGCAATTCAGCCACTTACACCTCAGAATTTCTCTATTTATTCCCTTCTTCCTTCTTCTTTACTATTTGCTTTAGTATGTGTGGGACTTATCATCATCATTTTCATAAATTGTGTAGCATGTTTTTTTCAAGTAATGAAAAGCATGGGGTTTTACTTATGTAAGGTAATTGTCTATATTTAGCACAGGGGTGGTTAAGGTGATAGTTAATGTTAAGGTGACAGTTTCATAACTCTATTCTGTGATTGGTTAATGAAAAGTATGAAGACCTCACTGAGTCAAGGCTTATCGAAGAAGTTCTCAAAGAGTCTCAAGTTCTAATAGCATTGGATGAGTCTAAATCTTTGTAAAAATATAACTATATGGTACTTATACAGTAAAATTACTAATAGACACCCCATACTCCTTGTCCGTTTTTCAAATATCACCCTATAAATCAATAATAATCAAAAAACAAATCAAGGGTTTACTAGGCTGCTAAGCAACTTACTTACTAATGGCCTAGTCCTCTCCTACGAAGGTTATCGGTCTTCACTTTTCTTTCAAGTCTTACGACTTTTATCTGTGGAATACATTTTAGCCACAGCATTAACAAAAAACATATAGAAGACTCATACAGATTTCAGATTACTAATCAACACACATAATTCATCACTAAGTACTAACCTAGCCTATCTTCTTAATGTACAACTTAGTTAAAACAAGAAGGACTATATAGTGTACATTAACTCCAAAGGCTTACTACATCTCCAGAGAAAGATGGTTGTACACAATTTATTAATAGTAGGTTTCTGATTCCCAAATGGCGTGTTACTGATTATAAAACAATTTGACTGTGATCATTCTGTTGCAGTGCGTAAAGCAATGCACATTAACAGAAGAGGAATTCCTTTTTTTTTCTAGTAGAGTTAAACAGTACAAATGTAAACACTGAAAATTCCCCAGGCTGATGCAAAGTAAATATCACACTGGGTAAAGATTCTCCATATGGAACTTTGATGTGCAGGGAAAACTTAAGTGCCACCATGTGACACTCACGTTTGCTTTCTGGAGAATACATCAGAAGGCAGGGTAAGGCATAGTGCTGAGTGAAAAATCTCTCATCCTATTTACTCTGAAAGTACACAACCCCACTGGTTTATACTGCATGAGAGAGATCTCTTAAGGCAAAGGAAGGGTAAATCACCTTCAAATAAAAATGATTCTGTAAAACTTGACCATTGTTTTCTAAAGACTTGGGATATTATATTTGGGATACCATGGACTGACGCACTTCAGGCTTTCCTGCCCTTCACCATCTCTTGCAGTCTGCTCAAACTCATGTCCATTGAGTTGCCAATTATGTGACTATAAATCTCTGTCCAGCACCAAACAGAAAATCAGCAGAGCCATTTTTCTCCTATGGAGTTTCCCGTTGAATCCTAATCTCCAGGAACCCCCTCTGTCATTGGTCCTGCTAGAACCCTGGGTTCCCCGAGATGCCTCAAGGACCATCAGATAAAGTGAATCAGGGCAGGTGCTAGGTTTCTCACTTGCCCTTCAAGTAAAAAAATCTCGACTTTTATTTTCCAAGAATTTTCACTCTGTTTTCCAAGAATGATTCCTCTGCCAAGTAAGTTGGAAGCCTGTTGCTCTAAGCAAAATAGTTGATTGACCCAAAATATCAGACCCAATATATGCCTCTTTACCTGGGGCCTCTAAAGATGTGACCAGGAAAGGAAGCCCCATTAACACTTGCCCATCCAGCTACTTCTTTCTTGGTAGCTGAGCTGATGATGAATCCTCCTGCGATGCAGGAGACCCCAGTTCAATTCCTGGGTTGGGAAGATCTGCTGAAGATGGGATAGGCTACCCACTCCAGTACTCTAGGGTTTCCAGGGTGACTCAGACAGTAGAGAATCCACCTGCAATTTAGGAGACCTGGGTTCGATCCCTGGGTTGGGAAGATCCCCTGGAGGAGGGTATAGCAACCCACACCAGTATTCTGGCCTGAAGAATCCCATGGACAGAGGAGTCTAGCAGCCTACAGTTCATGGGGCGCAAAGAGTCAGATGTGACTAAGCGACTTTCACTTTCACCCAACTACTGTACCAATTATGCATCAACATATGTCTAAAATTTCAGTCCTCCACAAGGTTATAGCACTTCACTTTTATGACTTTATTTTAATACATGCCTTTTAAAATAACTTGAAAATGAGAACCATCTTTCTGCACGTGAAAAATAATGTGAAAAAATATTATATTTAATATTTTGTGTTTCATATCTTTATCTACTTCCAAAATGATTATGGAGCAGATAATCAGAAAATGGGGAAGTAGTTTAAACACTTCAAGTCTTTCTCCCCCATTGGAAAAAAAAAAACTAATGGGAGAGGAAATATATATTTTAAAAATTTGAAGCACTCAAGAAGGACTTGTTTGATTATGAGATGGGTGATGCTCAAGTATAAAATAGTTGAATGATTTTCCCAGCTTATAATAATGATAATAACATACTATTATTAGAAACTGAGTTACATGATCTCAAACAGTATTGAAGCTATGCTAAAGGGGGAAATTCTCTGAGAAAAAGCAGATTGTTCCTTCAACTGTTTTAGCTATTAATATTGGCATCTAGGTGTGCCCACATTTTGATCACAGGAAGTATTAGTTTTATCAAAATTCTTTCTTGAGCAAGGGATGTGTTCTAATCATTTCTTTGTTCACTGGAATAGCTTCATCTGGTTCCTTCTCACCCCAGTTTGCCCAGGTGTTGGGGGATATCCCTCTTTTGTTCCCACCACCTCCCTTATTGTCCAGAACCTTGAACACTGGTCTGAGACTAATGAAGATGTTGTCCATTCAGAATAGATCATGGAGGGAAATGAACACAACAGCAGGATGCAAGCAAATGCCATCCCTGAAAGACAGCCAAGGATGCTGACAAGATGCTGTTGATAGACTGTTCTCCCTCTTCTGCTGGCTGCGGCTCAAGCAGCGGACAGGCTTACTATTAATAATATGGATCCACAAAACTTGTGAATGCCAATTCAGTGGACATGCACTTAAGAGTCTCTGCCAGTTGGAGTGTGCATGCGTGCATGCTCAGTCATTCAGTCGTGGCCCACTCTTTGTGATCCCATGGACTGTGCCCGCCAGACTCCTCTTTCCATGGGATTTTCCCGACAAGAATATTGCAGTGGATTGCCATTTCCTCCAGAGGAGGACCTTCCCAACCCAGGGATTGAACCCACATCTGCTGTGTCTCCTGCCCTGGTGGGTGGATTCTTTACCACTGTGCCACTGGGAAGCCCCTGTCAGCTGGAGAGGTATAGCCAAATCTTTAACCAACTCCATTCGATAATTATTCTCACTACACTTTTCTAAAGAGGCCTGGCATTAGAGCCTCTTGTAGACTTTCGCTTTCTCTTTAATTCAATTTTCATGCTTGGGTACTCAAGAAATTTTGGAATGCCTTCCATACCTCTGGGAAATTCAAGGCTGTGTCTTGCTTTCCTCTTTCCAGACTCTTAATTCTACCAGTTTTATTATGATACTTGCAATTATACTGTGGTTGCCTTCTCTCTGGGCTTTATAAAGCAGGTGAAATAGATCCTCCCTTCTCTTGGACTGAGGGTTGGAATGTCTATGACGCTTCCCACATGGTACAAGGGGGAAATTCTACATCGAGAGACAGGGGCAGGATGGAAAACCTCCCATATTAACTCCATTGCATTCAGACTATCTTTTCTCTCTCCTCTCCTCCCAAATGCAGATGGCTAGACTATAATGAGTTTGGATAGAAGGTGTGCAGATACGGATTACATCTGATTTTGATCATTCTTACCGCTTCCTGCACCCTTGACTCTGTTACCTTTTGTATTAGTTAAGATTCTGCAGGGACTTCTCTGGTGGTTCAGTGGTTAAGAATCTGCCTTCCAGTGCAGGAGACACAGGTTTGATCACTGGTCAGGGAACCAAGATCCCACATGCTGCAACGCAACTAAGCCCAGGCTCTACATTGACAGAGCCCGCATACTCTGGAGCCTGTACACTGCAAGGAAAGATTCTGCATGCCACAACTAAGACCTGACACAGCCAAAAATAAATACATCAATATTAAAAAAAAAAAAAAAAGATTTTCCAGAGAAACAGAAGAAATGAGATGTGTATATACACTGAGACTTATTGTAAGGGGTTGGCACACGTGATTGTGAAAGCTTGACTAGCTCATAATTTAATGACAAAGGCCAGCAGGCTGGCCACCCAGGAGAGTTGCAGTTCAAGCCGAAGGCAGTATACTGTGAAACCAGGAAATACTGATGTTGCAGATAAAGTCTGCTGAATGATCTTCTTTTGCTTGGAGGAGGTCAATCTTTTACTGTATTCAGGCCTTCAACTGATTGGGTGAGGCCAACCCACATTCTGGAGGACAATCTGCTATACTTAAATCCACTAATTTAATGTATATCTCATGCAAAATGACCCTCACAAAAACATCCAGAATAATGTTTGATCAAATGTCTGAGCACTGTGGCTCAGACAAATCGATACTTATCATGAACCATCACACATTTGAACGAACAAGGAAAAAATGGCCTTTTCTATTATTTCAGGTTTTAGTTCCAACAGTTATCTGCCAGGTCTAATGATAGACCTATGTCTCTTAGAAAAGAAAGAAATGATGGCCGTGGTTGGAGAGGTAAGGGAAAAAAATAGTCTAGTTAATAGACATAGAGCAAATACTCAGCAGTTATCTACCACACACCGAGCAGTATTCTAGACTCTATGTTTCAAATGATTACTCTGCCACATTAGCAAATGTGAAATGTGGTTTTCTCTCCCTTAAATTGTATTGATCTCAAATCTTAGAGCATACCAAAGTTATATATGTATGTAAGTTTTAGTTGCTCAGTCATGTCCAACTCTTTGTGACCCTATGGACTGTAGCCCTCCAGGCTCCTTTGTCCATAGAATTCTCCAGGCAAGAATACTGGAGTGGGTAGCCATTAACTTCTCCAGGGAATCTTCCTGACCCAGGGATCGAACCCAGGTCTCCTGCATTACAGGCAGATTATTTACTACTTGAGCCACCAAGAAAACCCATATGTATATATGGGTTGACTTTTAGTCATACAGTGCAATTATATATATTTATTATATCATTATATATATGTATGTATGTATTTATCTGAAGTTTTCTATCTCACTTCATAGATTCATGGTATGAATTAGTTCAAGCTCTGTTGAGAGGAAGTTGAAAGGCCTTTATATTTCCCAGTATTTCATTCCTAAATAGGACCTCTGATTAATAGAATGTTATTAACAAACCAAAATTCTGCCTCAAAATATAAGACAGGATGAAAAATCTACAAACTCTATGGAACAAGAGTTACTTACCCCAGGAAGTAAATTCAAACTGAAATCTGTTTCCCTCATTTTCTTTGCTATAGTGAACACTGGAAGTACTGATAATTGCCCCTCTAGGAAACATCAGCTCAGTCTTTAGACTCAAATGCTTGCTTAGTAAATTGTTGTGAGATACTTGAAGAGGTATTTTATAAGTAATCTCTCTAATAATTTCTTGAACTTACATCTTTATGTGGGAAGAAATGGGCTCCACCTAGGGCAGATTTTGCCTGTAAGTCTCTGCCAGACACCCCTCACTTTGGAAAGGTTCTTAGCCCTTTCTCCTATCAATAAGGAGATATTGTCTTTTCAGGGTTGTTAGAACAAAGAGATTGTTTTCTCTTCCTGGGAAGCCACTCAGACAGGATTAAGTAGCACAATCCAGTGGCCATAACAGAGATAGATGTGTGGATCACAGGCAACCGATGAACTGCCTTCATGCCTGGAGATACGGTGTCTATCACTAGTGACAGAGAAAGCTTGACTGTTCTCAGGGGATAACTAGAGACACTGACCACTACTTCCATTAAGAAAGCCTTAGGCCGCTTTCTACTGTACAGGCATGTTGATGCCATGCTGAAGGAGAATTTCTCAAAATACCTCGTTGGCAAGGCTAAATCCATGCACAAAATGCTAATAATCTGTACTAATCATTCTTATACACTAGTAATTTTCAAACATTTCCATTCATGAAAATGTAAAAAAAAAAAAAGCCTATAAAGCCTCCTTACTTAAAATCTTTCCAAATGTAAACTTTTTACTAAACAGATTGTGTCTTTTAGATACACCAATTTTTAACATTCATTTTTTTTAAAACCTATATTCCCAAGTATATGGAGTAGATGCTCAGGAATTATTTGTTAACTTGCTCCAAAACCCCTCACACCTTTTTGTAACCAAGCAGAACCCTATGGGGCCTTCCAGGGGCAGACCCCTCCCCCATATCCTCTGCACTGGCTCCTCTCTGAGGTACCTAGACAACATTATCTGAGGCACATCTCCTGAGTTGTTTTACAGATGTGAAAATGTTAGTCGCTCATTCATGTATGACTCTCTGCGACCTCATAGACTGTAGCCCACCAGTCTCCTCTGCCCATGGAATTCTCCAGACAAGAATACTGGAGTGGGTTGCCATTTGCTTCTCCAGGGGACCTTCCTGACCCAGGGATTGAACCCAGGTCTCCTGGGTTCTTCAATTGCAGACAGGTTCTTTACCACTTTAGCCACCAGGGAAACCCTTTACAGATCTGAAAACCCACACCAAATGGAAGATGTTAACCACCTGATGACCATTAGCACAAAGCCCCTAGGCCTCCTGGAGCCTAAGGATTGATAATGTTAATCACTATGACATCACCCTGTTACCTCACCATTGACCAATCAGAGAATTGTGCATGAGCTCATCACCCATCCTAAGACCTTTCCAACCCTCATCTGGCCTTTAAAAACTGCTTTCCTGAAGCACATCAGGGAGTCTGGGCATTTTCAGCACTAGCCATCCCTGCAATAAATGTTGTACTCTTCACCACAACCCAGTGTCAGTATTTTTTTCCCTTACCTCTCCAACCACGGCCATCATTTCTTTCTTTTCTAAGAGACATAGGTCTATCATTAGCCCTGGCAGATAATTGTTGGAACTAAAACCTGAAATAATAGAAAAGGCCATTTTTTCCTTGTTCGTTCAAATGTGTGATGGTTCATGATAAGTATATGGATTGACTGAGGACGGGCAAGTGAACCCAAGTTTGGTTTGGTAACATTCTCCGCCATGTTGTTGATTTTCCTCCATTGGAATTTTAAGTCTCTCTTTTGAAATTATTCTTATCATTTTAGTATCAAGGGGTTTATTTCAAGTTATTGGAGTTTCAGGCAGTCAGAGGCTGAACTACTATGGTTTAAGACATTGTCTCTGCAAAAAAAACTAGTATCTTGTCGTCTGAGTAGGAAGGGAGGTAAGAGTTAAACACCAAAAACATGGAATTCAAATCATGAAAAGTGTTAACATTGTCTTCTGAAGGTAAACTTTCTGTAAAACATCTTCCTTGGAATAAATCTGAATCTAAAAATGCTATAATAGAATTTCTTAGTTGTGTTAAAGAATTTTAACCTTGTAGTTGTATGACTCATATACACTAGACAACTCAACAAAAGGCCCTAACTCCTTTTTCCAAAATGTAAATTAAAATATCCATTAATAATATTTCTCTTTTTCAAAGTGTCATTACATAAATTAAATGTCCTGATCACTTGTTAAGAAAATTGATTATGAAAGCTGACCTTTTAGTTGCACCATGCAATTTTGAACCAATTTAAATACTAAATATATGAAACAGATTAGATTGATACTCTCAATATCTGACTTGATAGCTAGAGGAGTTCATGTGCTAATGGAACAAATGTTTATTGAGCAGTTATTATATGCAGGCATAGAGCTGGATGCTACATCAGTTATGATGATCAATTAAAAAAAATAGCCTTTGTCCTCAGTAATTCAACATTGCAGAGTTGAAAGATGGGAAAAGCAAGCAACTATATAAGGTCATATTTAATGTATTGAATGGAGATACAAGTGAAGTGCTACTACTGCAAAAATGAAGAAAGAGATGTGGGGCTTTTTAAAAAAGAGATAAAACTGTGAAAAGTTTTATAGACTAAATGACTTTTAAACTATACCTTGAAGACACACAGCAGAGTGTCTAGCACATAGTAGGAGGTTAATAATTATAAATGAATGAATGAGATTTTGAGGATGGAAGTTTCTAGGCAAAAGGAATAGTATCAGAGCTCAGAAGCAAGAAATGACAAAGTAAAACTGGGACACAGAGAATAGTTGAGATTATATTTATGATCTATAAAAGGAGGAGAGTATATAAGTCTACACATGGATGCTTTTGTGGCAGTATAACCCAAGGCTTTTAATAATCATCCAAGGACTTTTTATTTAATTTGAGAGGAAATCATTACAAGAATATTAAAATAGAAAAAATGGAAACTATTTCTAAATCTTTAAACTTTCCCAAATTTGTTCACATTTAGTATTGTACATTGCAAAGTCTATCTGAAAATACTGTGGTGTAAAAACTCTCTGAATATTCTTAAACTCAAGTGTCATAACTTTTTCATGATGCCTCAGCCAATGATTTTCACTGTGCTCCTGAAATGTTTGTTCACTTGTTAAAACCCATGTCACAAATCTTCAGTGTAGCAGCTAATATTTTACAATTGATCAAATAGTCTTGGATATATATTCCAAATATGTGGCTTAATAAAAACAACCTAAAGATTTATGCTTCATTTAATGTACTTAGCTAAACTCATGGGATTTCAAAAGAAGATAAAAAACAAAAGGCAACATGGGTTAATGCTTAGTTATCTTTTGGTTAACTCAAATAGCTTAGCAATCGAAGAACATGAAAGAGGAATCTTTGATAAAGCTCAGTTTTGCTTTTTAAAATCCATAAAAGGCAACTGCTTTTCCAGGAAGGACCATATTAACACTGGAATGCACAACTTTTAAACAAAAGCTCTTGCTAAGCTTCATTTGTAATTGACAGTCAAGATATTAATACAATTTTTTAAGCTATTGCCACTCAATGACACTAGGAAAATGAACCTAGACTAGGCAGACTTTTTTTAAAAAAGCAAAACTTATTGCATAAATGAACCACCAGGGCCTTCCTTCAAATTCCTTTAGGGACTTTGGGTTTGATAAAGAGCAGGCTTGACTTTCTAGGGGCACACTGATGATAGGTACAGACTTGACAGAACAGAGGTCATGACTAGAAATTGTCTGAGAGTATCCATTTTTTCTTAGGGTTCTTTCTGAAGCTAAAGTAGGCCAAATGTTGGGTTAGCCAGAAAGTTCATTTGGGTTATGGACACCCTTGACTGAACACAATGACCAACCCCAATGTTACACTTTTCATCATTTTTTCAAGTATATGATGCAAGATATATGGATCAGTCTAAACATTTTCTTTAGCACTATGATCACCATCACAGGAGTAGGGTCCCTTATTCACCAGGTGCACACCTGCCTATATCCCAAACTATTGAGATCTTACTCTTATCCAGGGGAAATGAAGCAGGGAACCATAACTCAACATCAAGTTAATTTGCAACTCAGTCTTTGGATGGCAGTTATCTGACACTACCAGCGACCCTAGAGCACTTTGAATCTCTCTGGAACTTTACCATGAAAGGGAGCAGAACTTGGACCACAGGAAAAGCGGCAGGCTGCGAGGGAATGGCAAATGCAGAATCGGGAGAAGACAGAGATGGTGGCTCAGTATTGAAAGGGCATCACCAAAATTTCGTGGCATCAAAGGGCTGAAACAGGGTAAAGGTGGGTGATGAGAGAGAGGACTTAGCCACCAACCATCACAGAACGGGGGTGCCTATCCCAAGCTATTACGATCTTATTCTTATTCTGGAGAAACAGAGGAAGCAGGGCGCCATAACAGCATTAAGCTAATTTGCTGCTTAGTCTTTGGATGGCAGCTATCTGACGCACGCTGACACATCCCTCAGGCACCTTTGTCTATTGCACTCCCCAACTATACCCTTAAAGCTACTTTCCCTGGAAGTTCACCCAAGGTCCAAAGTTCCTCTCCTGAAATTAGGTCTCAACACAAGATCTCTAACGGAGATGCCCAATGTGGAAAAAGCCACTTGTCTAAAGGACCTCTAACTAGTGCCTCTTAGAAACTTCTTTTAAATTTCCTACCTGTCTTGCTCAGAGTCCTTGCTAGGTATCCAGCACTGCTTATTTTTGGTGTAACTGGTTCCCAAGACCCTGAGTCACTTGATGGTCTTCCCAAATTCCTCACCTAATCCTGATGGCTTTGTCTCTTATTTGTCTATGGGCCCTAACCTCCACCGTCTGGGCCACTCTGAAGCTTATCAACTTGCATTCTATCTGCATAAGTGATATGCCCTCTGTGAACACACAAATGGTTAAGGCAGGAACTGCAGACATCACCGAGGGTCAACACCAGACTTGAAGGGTGGTTTAGGAGACTTTATATAGATGGGACTAATCAGTGCTTGTTGATTATGAATTTCCTAGTCATACAATCAACAAACTGACATCAGCAAAAAAATTCTTAATCTTTATTTTTCGAGAACTTGAGCCCCTCTTTTGTCTGATGCAGAAAACTTAATCTAGTCATCAACTTCAGTGTCTTTTCAGTCATTTTGACTTTAAAATTCATCTATATTCAGTTCAGTTCAGTCGCTCAGTCGTGTCTGACTCTTTGCGACCCCATGAATCGCAGCACGCCACGCCTCCCTGTCCATCACCAACTCCCGGAGTTCACTCAGACTCACGGCCATCGAGTCATCTATATTCATCTATATTCAGTATCCCCCAAACTCACCACCTTGTACTTGAAATTGGTGCTCTGCTCTGGTGATTTGTGTGAACACAGACCTTGGGAGACTTCTCTGTCTGTTTCTCCAGACTTGGTCTACCTCAGCTCTATGCGAACCTCCATCTCCAGTCCAACCCTTATGTGTGTCCTCTCCCACAGGAGCAAACATTTGACAAATAGCCACATTCTAAAGTAACCCCCTGGAGAAGGAAAATGCAACCTATGTCAGCGTTCTTGCCTGGAGAGTACTATGGACAGAGGAGCCTGGTGGGCTACATCCAGGAGTTGGCCACAGGAGTCAGACATGACTTAGAGACTAAACCACCAACCACCACCACCAAAAGCAACCCCCAGCTTGGCTTCCTCCGCTCTGAGCCGCCCTGGCTGGATACTGAGATCCTCCCCACACCCACTGGTGCACTCAGATTTGCTCAAGCATGCTATTTCTCCATCTTGGCTAATCTCCAAACACTTTCTCCCAAGCACAGGGAAGGCTGATGCTCTGTCCCTCATCCTCCTGAGGCCGCAGGACCTCTGGGCTGTCCAGGGGATGCTCATCGGTTTTACCAGACTCCACAGACATCCCTGCTCAGTTGTTCCTATGTCACATCTCAATACATTTCTGTGGAGCCGCCAGAGATCCAGGGGGAGGAGCCATGAGACCTCTCCTCTCTGTCCTCAGTGATTTTTCTCAAATCCATCTGGGATCACATGTTTGCAGACGTGTTAAGTTGCTTCATTTGTGTCCAGCTCTTTGTGACTCTATGGACTACAGCCCACCAGGCTCCTCTGTCTATGGGATTCTCCAGATAAGAATACTGGAGTGGGTTGCTGTGCCCTCCTCCCAGGGATCTTCCCCACCCAGGGATCGAACCTGCATCTCTTAAGTCTCCTCCAAGGACAGGCAGATTCTTTATCACCAGCGCCACCCGGGAAGCCCACCTGAAATCACAGAAATAGGCAAAACATCAATTTTTCCTTCCTTTCCTTTTTCCTTTATACTCCTAGCTAGTGATTCCTTAGCTGATCTGGAGATTTTAAAGGGGTGGGTGGGGGGAGGCACAGAAAGCCAATTCTGACTTCTTGGTTTCAAATTTTTCTTCTCTCACATCTGAATCAAATAAAGAATTTGGAATCTTCATTCTCTGGCTCTTCTGTTGACGAACTTAGGTGGCCTCTCATCTAGCCACCTGAACCAGAGGTGTTCACTTAGCAAACAGGGATATCAAAAATTCTCATATTTTGTCACAAATTCTATGGGAGTTAAAAAGCAACACTTTCTCAAAGGTTCAGGGTCATCTTGTTGAAGTGATTGTGGAGATGGCGAAGATGGAATATTTAATTCAGGTCTTGAAGGGTTTCTAAGGCTAGTGGATGGGGAAGTTGGATGCAAAAAACATTTTAAAGCCCATTAAATGGAAGTCTTGGTCTACCATGTTCTGGGTATGCGTGTATAGGTGTGTATGCTTTACCATCATATTTTTCCCCCTAACTTTACATATTTCCAGTCACATTAGTGGGCTTCCCTGGTGGCTCAGTGGTAATGAATCCCCCTGCCAATGCAGGACATGCAGATTCGATCTCTGGGTCGGGACGATCCCCTGGAGAAGAAAATGTCAACACACTCCAGTATTGTTGCCTGGAAAATTCCTTGGACAGAGGAGCCTGGGCTATAGTCCATGGGGTCACAAATCATCCAACAGGACTGATCATGCACGCACATGCACCAATATAAAGAGAAGCCCCGCTCCTTCTTCCTCCTTCCCTCCCTCCCTTCCTTCCTCTTTCCTTCCTTCCTTCTTTTTATCCTTCTTTCCCTATTTATTGAGTGCCAATCTCTGTTCATGGTACCAAGAAGAGAAGAATTAGCAAAATAGACTAAATCCTTGTCTTCGTGGAAATTAGATTCTTACTCTTCCCTCTTCAGTTCAGTTCAGTTCAGTTGCTCAGTCGTGTCCTACTATTTGCAACCCCATGAACCGCAGCACGCCAGGCCTCCCTGTCCATCACCAACTCCTGGAGTTCACCCAAACTTATGTCCATTGTGTCGGTGATGCCATCCAACCATCTCATCCTCTGTCATCCCCTTCTCCTCCTGCCCGCAATCTTTCCCAGATTCAGGGTCTTTTCAAACAAGTCAGCTCTTTGTATCAGGTGGCCAAAGTATTGGAGTTTCAGCTTCAACATCAGTCCTTCCAATAAACACCCAGGACTGATTTCCTTTAGAACTCACTGGTTGGATTTCCTTGCAGTCCAAGGGACTCTCAAGAGTCTTCTCCAACACCACAATTCAAAAGCATCAGTTCTTCTGCACTCAGTTTTCTTTATCATCCAACTCTCACATCCATACATGACTACTGGAAAAACCACAGTCTTAATTAGACAGACCTTTGTTGGCAAAGTAATGTCTCTGCTTTTTAATATGCTGTCTAGGTTGGTCATCGAAGGCAATGGCACCCCACTCCAGTACTTTGCCTGGAAAATCCCATGGACAGAGGAGCCTGGTAGGCTGCAGTCCATGGGGTCGCTAGAGTTGGGCACGACTGAGTGACTTCACTTTCACTTTTCACTTTCATACATTGGAGAAGGAAATGGTAACCCACTCCAGTGTTCTTGCCTGAAGAATCCCAGGGATGGAGGAGCCTGGTGGGCTGCCGTCTAAGGGGTCGCACAGAGCTGGACACGACTGAAATGACTTAGCAGCAGCAGCAGCAGGTTGGTCATAACTTTCCTTCCAAGGAGTAAGCGTCTTTTAATTTCTTGGCTGCAATCACCATCTGCAGTGATTTTGGAGCCCAAAAAAATAAAGTCTCTCACTGTTTCCCTATCTATTTGCCATGAAGGGATGGGACCGGATGCCATGATCTTTGTTTTCTGAATGTTGAGCTTTAAGCCAGCTTCTTCACTCTCCTCTTTCACTTTCATCAAGAGGCTCTTTAGTTCATCTTCACTTTCTGCCATAAGGGTGGTGTCATTTGCATATCTGAAGTTATCGATATTTCTCCCAGCAATATTGATTCCAGCTTGTGCTTTTTCCAGCCCAGCTTTTCTCATGATGTACTCTGCATGTAAGTTATATAAGTAGGGTGACAATATACAGCCTTGATGGACTCCTTTTCCTATTTGGAACCAGTCTGTTGTTCCATGTCCAGTTCTAACTGTTGCTTCCTGACCTGCATACAGATTTCTCAAGAGGCAGGTCAGGTGGTCTGGTATTCCCATCTCTTTCAGAATTTTCCACAGTTTCTTGTGATCTTCCCTCTAACAGTTCTCAATTTCAGCCAAGCTTCTTCATCCCTCATGTAGACAGGACTGAAGTGACTTATCATACATGCACATCCAATCTTTAGAATGGATGATGTCAGCCTAGAATAACGTCCCTAGCCCTCCTACTGATGCTTCCTCTACTTTATTGGTCTTGATAAGTCCCTTCTTGTAAAAACACTTTCCCCAATTGCTTTCTTTAAATTCTTTTCCTGTTATCTAACATTTTACTGAACTTAAATCTTTCAGTTCTTGGATTATATCTTACATTATTTCTCATTCTTTAATGTACAGAGCCATCCACCCAATAGATTCTAGGTTATTTGAAGGCAAGGACTATGAATTATGCCTTTTTGAATCCCGACATTAAGCCAAGGGCACTGCACATGCAGTGTTTATGGGACAGAATGGCAAGGTCCTTTCTACTTGTGCTCTTTCTGTCGTCCATTCCAACATGTTGCTAACAATCAAGCTAGTTACAACTCTGAGAGTCTCAATTCCTTCTCAGATAAACTTCAGATGTCTTATCCAGACTCTCCACAATCTGGTCCTAAATTCCCTTTCCATGGAGAACTCACACAAACTTGATTTTCTTAAGAATATTTAAAACTGTGTGCTGTTTTTCTTCCCCACTAGAGTGGGAATCAAAGTGCCAATTACTTTGAGAAATTTTGTTTCTGTGTTTGTTTTTGTCCTTAAAGCAAATAATTCTTGATAGACACATTTGGACCATTTCATTTTTGTGTGTGTATGATGACCTGTATACTTGGCTTCATGATTGCTCTGTCATCTTATATGATAGAAGTCCTTAAAATAGGAACAATTGCTCATTTTTTTCCTTACTTATATATTATGAATGAGAAGAAAGAAATGGAACTCTGCAGGGAGGAGAGAATGATGAAATTGCAATGTTGCATTATTTGAACAGCAATTTTTGTATAAGAAAGACTTTGAACTAAAGTTAGTGAATCTCACTCACGATTTGGTATGTGAATCCCTACATAACAAATTATCATGGATTTAGTGGTTCAACACAACACACATTTATTATCTCACAGCTTCTGTGGGTCAGGAGTCTGGGCAGGGCCGAGCTGGTTCCTCTGCTCAGGATCTCATAAGAGTGAAACAAAGGTGTTGACTATGTGTTCTTATCAGAAGAATTGACTGGAGAAACTCAATTCAGGTCTTGACAAAATTTATTCCCTGTGGCTTGTTGACTGAGGGCCCATCTTCTTCCTGACTGTCTGCTGGAGGATGCTCTCAGGCCCGACAGGCTGCCTGCCATTTCCTGCCAAGGGGCGCTAGCAAGTCAGTAACTTACAACATGGCCATTTACTTCTTTAATGCCATCTGCTGGCTCACTCTCACTCCAGTCTACTAAAATTAACTCAAACCGAGAAGTAACATCCCATCTCCTTTGTCACATTCAGTCAGTTAGAAGCAAGTGACAGTTTCTACCTATACTCACAGGAAGAGGAATATGGGGCTTCTGGTGGCGCTAGTGGTAAAGAATCCACCTGCCAATACAGGAGGCTTCAGAGATGTGGGTTGCATGGGGAAGATCCCCTGGAGAAGGAAATGGCAGCCCCCTCCAGTATTCTTGCCTGGAGAATCCCATGGACAGAGGAGCTTGGTGGGCTACAGTCCATAACGTGGCAGAATCAAACTTGACTCTGCATGCATCCCCCACAATATGCGAAGGGTCAACTTAGGGTATTTCTGCCACTGTGGGCCTTTGTAAAAATTTTTAAAAACTGTGAATATATTTTGAAAATTAAGAATACTGTAGCAAGCAAAGTAACTCTCACATTGTGATTTCGAAGATAGAACTATTGCATTGTATAAAAAGGAATATTACTATTAGTTCAACTGGTTTACTGTGGCTGAGAATGATGAATGCCATCTCATATTTAATTGATCTAATTCTTTTGGCTGACAGTATTTTTACTGCCAATTTTTAATTAAATTGTTTCTCTCAGGTCTCCTTGACCTCTGGATACTTTGTTCTGAGGAGTTATCTGGAAGCCCTCATCTAACTAATAGTGTCTACCAAATTCAAAACTTTTACTATGTACAAGCTCTTATACTATGTATTTATTGCCCTATGACAAATATTTATTTATTTATCTAATAACAATAAATACAGGCAAAATATATTAGAATCCCTAATACACTGACCCAGCCAGAATTACTACTTCAAAAATAAAAAGTTTGTTACCCTATTCTTGGATTATTTCCCTACAGAAAGGAAAGTAAACCTTAGGAGGACTGCTTTATAGCATCAGGAAAGACACTGGGACTTTCCTGGTGGGACAGTGGCTGGGAATCTGCCTGCCAATGCAGGGGACACGTTTTCGATCCCTGGTCCGGGAGGATCCCATGTGCTGTGGGGCAACAAAACCCATGCACCCCAACTATGGAAGCCCATGTCCTCCAGGGTCCGTGAGTCACAGCTGCTGAGCCCTCGTGCTGCAACTACTGAAGCCCATGTGCCTACAGCCTGTGCCCCACAACAAAAGGAGCTGCAACTGTGAGAAGCCCACACGCCACAACTAGAGAACATCCTCTGCTCTCTGCAATTAGAGAAAGCCCACAGGCAGCAACGAGGACCGCCACAGTCAAAAATAAAATAAACAAATAAATAACTTATAAAATTGAGGACTACACTGCACTCAAAGAGAGATTAAGAAATCCTGCTGGCATAGTTTGAAGACTATTCAAACATTTCTGTCAGTGGAGAACTATACAAAGTTCTGCTATTCAATGAATTCATAGGCAAAGAGGTAAATGAAGAGTTAAACTTAAATGCCTGGTGTGCCTTCCCCTAACGTATGCCCTTTTTCCTTTTTTTCAAGGCTAGGAAGATAATAGGTGTCTTTTTTTTTTTTTCTTTGTAAAATTTTCCTATGTGATTAAATATCCTTCCTGAGAACCTATTCACAGCATCTTGTTTATAGAATCCTGTTAAATAGAAAGTATGGTATTCTGATTATACAGCCTTAGGTTGACTATTAGGAAAACATTTTACAGTTATATCTTTTCCTACCTCACTACTCAGAAACTTAATTATAGATGTGGCATATATTGTCCTGATCAAGTACTTTGTCCTGTAATATATAACACAAATTAATATTATAATCTTAATTTCCCTATCATATTTTAAGGGTTCTCACCTCTGGCCCTTTTCATAACAGAGATCTATATAGATATTGAACAATGTGCTTCTTTTTGGAAGAAAATAAAAATTTTTATGAAATTTTGTTTTAAGAACCTCAGTTAACTAATATATTCTTATAGCTTAACTTTCCTCTATGGCCTTGAAAGTTTAAACACACTTAGTTTACTGCTGTAGGTTTAAAACCCTAACTGATAATTCTGGATAATTATACAACTAAAGCCGTCTCTGACACTTTTCTCTGTTTTCCTTTGGGTTCAAATTTTCATCATTTATTAATTTACTGATAATCATGATGATGATAATGATAGCTAATATGTATTGAGCACCATTCTTGACATGAATTATTTCACAACATCCTATAATGATATCCATTATACAGATAATAAAACAGAGGTTTAGAAATTAATAGCACGTTCAGTAGTCATATGGTGGCAGATCCAGAACTCAGACTCAGTTCATTCTATCATCAAAGTGTATTGCCATCTTTCCCCAATCTAACACTATGCATTTTTAGTGATTGAATTTTATGAATTGGTGATATGTTATTCATAGGAAAATATAAGAATCTTCAACACATTTTAAATGGCAGCATTTTAATACTCCATGTATGGTTGCTACAATATCTGTTTTCCATAAATTTGATAAAATTTCCACAAATATGGCACTATATTTGATAATGAACCAGGTTAAAGTAATATTAGCATCAAAATATTTGTGTAAGATATAATCTTGTTCTCATAGCTAGCAGAATGTGCATATTCTCCACTTCTTTAAAGGTGTTAATATATATCATGGCCATTTTATAGGAGTCTCCCTAAGGGACATAATAGCTAGATACAATGACATGCACGTTACCAGTAAAGAATATATGTATAATGAGACACCTATTTTGCAATATAAACTGAAGAATGAATATTGACTGTCACTATCAATAACACTCTCTCCTTTTTAAGATTATAATCTTCTTTAATGGATCAATGAAATATGGATGCCAGATTATATTAAAGGCTGTATTAGTATGACAAAATATCATAGTCTGAATGGCTTAAGTGATAGAAATTTAGTTTCCCAAAATTCTGGAGGCTAGAAGATCATGATCAACATGTAGGCAGGTTTGGTTTCTTCTCTTCGGCTTGTAGATGGGTGGCTTCTTCCTCACGTGGTCTTCCCTCTGTATCTGCCTGTGTCCTAATCACCTCTACTATAACAATATCAGTCAAATTGGGTCAAGACCTAATTTTATCTTAATTATATCTTTAAAGGCTCCATCTCTAGACATAGTTACATTCTGAGTACTGAGGGTTAGGATTTCAGCATATGAATTAGGAGTGGGGAGGTAATTCAGCCCACAGCGAGTCATACTCTAATATCTGCCTAGAAAGTAATAAAGATATTTCCCTGGATTGTTGCCTAGTAATCCTTCCCTTTCCTTGGTGTGATTCCCTAACAACAATTGTCAATATGTTATTTCAGGAAATAAAAACATGCAGATGCTCATAAAAAGTAGCAATTTCCACCCCCAAAAGAAAACAAATCACAAAGCAGGTAATTCACAAAAGACAAAACAAATTCTCCTAAATTTGTTAAGTACTCTAGAACCTCCAAGCTAGCTTTCAACAGTATGTGAACCAAGAAATTCCAGATGTTCAAGCTGGATTTAGAAAAGGTAGAGGAACCAGAAATCAAATTGCCAGGATCCGTTGGATCATATAAACAGCAAGAGAATTCCAGAAAAACATCTGCTTCACTGACTATGCTAAAGCCTTTGACTGTGTGGATCACAAGAAACTGTGGAAAATTCTTCAATAGATGGGAATACCAGATCACCTTACCTGCCTGCTGCGAAATTTGTATGTAGGTCAAGAAGCAACAATTAGAACCGAATACGGAACAACAGACTAGTTCCAAATCGGGAAAGGAGTATGTCAAGGCTGTATACTGTCACCCTGCTTATTTAACTTATATGCAGAGTACATCATGCGAAATGCCAGACTGGATGAAGCACAAGCTGGAATCAAGATTGCCGGGAGAAATATCAAAAACCTCAGATATGCAGATGACACTACCCTTATGGCTGAAAGTGAAGAGGAAGTAAAAAGCCTCTTGATGAAAGTGAAAGAGGAGAGTGAAAAAGTTGGCTTAAAGCTCAACATGCAGAAAACGAAGATCGTGGCATCCAGTCCCATCACTTCATGGTAAGTAGGTGGGGAAACAGTGGAAACAGTGTCAGACTTTATTTTTTGGGGCTCCAAATTCACTGCAGGTGGTCACTGCAGCCATGAAATTAAAAGACACTTGCTCCTTGAAAGAAAAGCTATGACCAACCGAACCTAAACAGCATATTAAAAAGCAGAGACATTACTTTGCCAACAAAGATCCATCTAGTCAAAGCTATGGTTTTTCCAGTAGTCAGGTATAGATGTGAGAGTTGGACCACAAAGAAAGCTGAGTGCCAAAGAACTGATGCTTTTGAACTGTGGTGTTGGAAAGGAATCTTGAGAGTCCCTTGGAATGCAAGGAAGTCAAAGGAGTCAATTTTAAAGGAAATCAACCCTGAATATTCATTGGAAGGACTAACACTGAATGAAGCTGATGCTCCAATACTTTGGCCACCTGATGTGAAGAGATGACTAATTGGAAAAGACCGTGATGCTGGAAAAGATTGAAGGCAGGAGGAGAAGGGGATAACAGAGGATGAGATGGTTGGATGCCATCATCATCTCTATGGACGTGAGTTTGTGCAAGCTCCAGGAGTTGGTGACGGACAGGGAAGCCTGGCATACTCAAGCACATGGGGTTGCAAAGAGTCAGACATGACTGAGTGACTGAACTGAACTGACTCTAGAATCCACCCCAGCCAACTCACAATGTCTAGTAAATGATTTTGACAAATTGTTCAAGATAAGTTTTGACAAAAGAAATCGCAGTTTCTTCTATTGAATTTTTTATATGCAAATACAATATTGTTTTAATGTGAATTTCTCAAATTCAGTAATTAAAATATTAATAAATTACATAAGCATATGACATAAAATGACCATTTCCACAAGTCTCCTATTGAATTTTAGTGTAAAAGTGAGATGTGTCTCATTGGCACCAGGGACTCCATTACCTTTATTTTCTGAGAGAACATCAGGACCAGTCCTCACTTAACTGTTGTATTTGGATCAGTTCCATCTATTTCAACCTGTCAAATAACCAAGTGATATGTAGCAGTGACCCATGTGGCCCCTACATTGCATAGTAATTACATATTTGTTTAGTTTTGCAATTAACACTTAGTATAGATTCCCTTCCTGAAATTTGTGATTGGGACTCCACAGACTTAATTATTTGCTAATTCAGCCTCATTTCTCACTTTGACTAGAATTTGGCAAAGAACTTATGGTAGCAATTTAAGTTTAAAATTGGGAATTTTGATAGCATTAAGTATTGATGAAGAGTAAGATGCATATTTTTGAATATCATAAACCAGGGGTTATTATTAATAATTTTTAAAAATCATAGACCACTGTGAGGAATTAATGAAAGCTACAAAGGAGCATTTGCTTACAGTAAACAAAATTTTACACTATATTTTAAAGTTTAAAGATTTCTTGAAAACCAGTGGAACTCAGGTTAAAATCTCTGGTTTGGAGGCCTGAGTCTCATCAGCTCAGGGGCACAGAGAGTTGGAAAGAAACCAACTCCTGATTGGATTAACATTAACTTCACACTAATGGTCTAGAAGATGGTCAAGCATTCATCAAAGCATGGAAGTTCTCCAAGTATAAAAGCCATTTATCTCAGTTTCTTCTACTATATAAGATGTTTGACCTTCAACAGAAAATGACAAAGTATACGAAATGTTAAAAAACAAAAAAACAAGCTTTCAAGACATGAAGTAATCTTTTAAATCAGACCGAGATATGACACAGATGTTAGAACTAACTGAGAGGAAATTGTTAAATAACTATAATTAATATATTAAAGAATCTAATGGCCAATGTGCATGAAATGCAAGATCATATGGGCAATATCAGTAGAATGATTAAAAGTATAACAAAAAAAAAATCAAGCATAAGTGTCAGGTATGTATAATACAGTAACAGAATTGAGGTGTGTCTTCCATAAGCTGATAGATAAACTTAACACAGCCAAACAAAGAATAATTCGATTTAGTTAGAGCTATAGAAATTAACCACCCTGAAAGACATTAAAAAAAAAAAAAAAACATGGGGGGAGGGACCATAAAGGAGTATATGAGAGCTATTTTCTATTTGTTCCATTTCTTCGTTTCCTTTTAAAGTATTTTCAATTTTCTTAAAGATTTTCTCATTTATGCATTATTCAAAATGAAAGGTTTAATTTTCAAATATTTGAATATTTTCAAATAACTTTCTGTTATTGATCTGTAGTTTAATTCCAATAGGTCCAAGAACATACTTTGTATAATTTCCTTTAAGTTCTGTAAAGTTTGTTTTATAGAACAAAATCTGGTCTATCTTGCTGAATTTTTCCATGTGCGTTTGAGAAGCATGTGTATTCTGCTGTTATTGGACAGAATGTTCTAGAAATAAATATCAGGTCACATTTGTTGATAGTGCTGTTAAGATCATTTATATCCTTCCTTATATTCTGCTTGCTTATTTTTCAGTTGCTGAGAAACATGTTTGTGACTCCAGGTATCACTGGATTTATTTATTTCACCTTTCAGATATATCAGTTTTTCTTTCACATAGGTTGAAAATCTTTGTTATGTAAATATACATTTATACTCTTGGAGAATGCTTTCTCAAACTTCTTGAAGTTGGCAAAAATTTGAGACATGAAACCAAAGCCACCAGTCATAAAATAAAAAATCAATATACAAAACTTTATAAAATTATAAAACTTTTTATCTTCAAAAGATACTCTAGGAAATTTTTTCCAATCCACAGAGTTGGACAAAATATTTGAAAACACACATATCTGATACAGGATATGTATCTAGATACAGATCACAAAAAAAACGCTCAAAATTCAAAAATAAGAAAGCAAATAATCTGATTTTTTGCAAATGGGTAAAAGATATGAGCAAGCATGTCACCATAAAAGAGATGCAGAAGGCAAATAAGCTTATGAAAAGATACTCAGTTTCTTTTATACTGATAAAAAAAACAAAATAAAACTGCAATGATTTTTCACTGCTTATCTATTAGAATGACAGTATAGATAGTATTCAAATATATAATACTATTCAACCAGCAATCTAGGTATTTACTAAAGTGAATTGAAAACATATATTCACTCAAAAACCCTGTGTGAATGTTTATAGCAACTTTTTTCATAATATCCCAAAACTGTAAACTCTAAATATCATTCAACAGAAGAATGGATAAACAAACTGTGGTATATCCATACAAGGAACACTACTCATAAATAAAAAGAAATGAACTACTAATTCTTATGATAACAAGGATGAGTCTTACACATGTCCAAAGTGAAAGAAAAGGCTATATATTGTATGTTTCCCTGCAATTCCTACATTCTTGAAAAGGCAATGTAAAGGAATAGGAATCCGATCAATGCTAGTCAGGGACTGAGAATGGAGGAACGGTTGATACAAAGTGACAGCATAAGGAAATTTTTCATGCCATGGAACCATCCTGTACGGTGCTATGGTGGTAAATATACAACTATGTATTTGTCAAAGCTATGGTTTTTCCAGTAGTCATGTAAGGATGTGAGAGTTGGACAATAAAGAAGGCTGAGTGTCAAAGAATGGATGCTTTTGAATTGTGGTGGGGGAGAAAACTCTTGAGAGTCCCTTGGACTGCAAGGAGATCAAACTAGTCAATACTAATGGAAATCAACCCTGAATATTCATTAGAAGGACTGATGCTAAAGTTGAAGCTTTAATACTTTGGCCACCTGATCCAAACAGTTGACTCATTGGAAATGACCCTGATGCTTGGAAAGATTAAAGGCAGGAGAAGGGGGCCACAGAGGAAGAGATGGTTAGATGGCGTCACTGACTCAATGGACCTGAGTTTGAGCAGATTCTGGGAGATAGTGAAGGACAGTGAAGCCTGACATGCTGCAGTCCATGGGGTCACAAAGAGTCAGACAAGACTTAGTGACCAACAATATATTTGTCAAAACCCATAGAAATAAACACCACAAAGAATGAATTTTACCATAGGTGAATTTTTTAAAAATCAACCACATTTTCAGGAGACCCCAATATAAGATGCAGACCATAAAACCATACCATGTAAAATGTTAACATTAAAGGAAGCTTGGTGAAGACTCTTTGGGAACTCTGTAATATTTGGCAACTTTAAAATTATATAAAAACTAGAAGTTAAAGAAAAGCAAACTGCCCAATAGCATCACATTCACTTAATACAATACCACCTCAACACCAAAAAATAAAAAAAATATGTAATCTCATAGCAAAGTGAAGTTCCTACAATTCCTAACTATGAAGTTTAAAACAAAAAAGGCTGGTAGTCATTTAGAGCTCCAAAAGCATCATTTTTCCATTTTGTTTCCTGGCACATTTTAAACAATCATTTAAAGGGCATTCATCTAGGAAGTGCTTAAGAAAGATTTTTCAATGAATTAATGAGTTAACAATATTCAAATTCAACTCATCGTCTTCCCCTTAACCTCAGCACCTTCTTCTAATTTCACAATTTTAGTTAATGATGATTTTGTCATCTCAGGGCCCCAGACTTGAAACCTTGGCATCTTTTTAAACTCTAGGCTTTCATCTCAACATTTCTCCCCACACTACATACATCAAGAAAGTCATCAACCATGTCATTTCTATCCTTGCTTTTCATTTGCTACTCTCTATCCCAGTAATAAATATCCCATATATTTTCGTATGTGTGACTACAATATGACTTTGAATGGTCTCCTTTTATTAAGTGGTTGCCAGGTAGATCTCCCTTCCTTACTCTGATTATGGAATGATAGTGCTCCAAAACTTTCAATGATTAATCATTTTATACTAAATAAATTGTACCCTCTTTAGAGCATTTAGTAGCTTCTAGTATTCACTAACATAGAAAAACTGAACTCTTCATTGTTTCCCAAGGACAATATCATTGTTCACAGTGTTCATGCCATTCTTGCTTCTGTTTCTTCCACTGGAGTGTGTTTTTCCTGTCTGTACATAGAAATCCGGCCATTTTAGTCCACATTTCATATTCTTCATAAAGTTTTTCCTGATTTCCTAAAAAGTGAATTCAAACTCCCATGCCCTCCAAAACTCCATGCCATTTTGTATAAACCTCTCTTATGAATTTTATCACATTTTACCTTGTATTATGATCACTTAACCATCTTATATCAATTCTCTTTTAATATGAAAACAGGGGCTGTGATTCATCCTTATTTTCATTTTTTGTGCTGAACCAGAAAAAGTGCTGATATGTGACCATAAGATGATAAAAAGAATAAATAAGTAAATAAAATATCAATGAATGAATAAGTGAATGTTAACTAAATTGTGATGAACGAGGAAGTGAAATTTGGACTAGAAAATGGTAGTTGTTTCTTTTCTCCTATGAGGACAACTATTGGGAAAGAAAACCAGCTTAATGGCAAAGAACACCATAGGCTATTCACAATGTCTTCTGGTTACTGAAACTCCTATTTTAGCCACAGGCACACTGGTGACTTTATGACTGTTTCTAGAACTTCCATGATAACAAAAGAGACAGTCTCCTTCAGGCCCTAGAGCTGACTGAACTCAGGCAATGGCTTTCTTGATTCTTAGGAATAGAAAATCTTCCATCGGTTTTCATGTACTGAAAAAAAAAAAAAAGAAAAGCATTATAAAGACATTTGATTTATCTCCTTTACATGAAAGAAACTAGGCCATAGAGAAAGAACACTAGAGAATTTACTCAGATAATAGCAGTCTCAGTAAAAAGCACCTGCTGACCCATACAAAATTAAGACATAACATGACACGTACATTAAAGATACACATCAAATTAAATTCTAATACTCCAAATGACACTCTTCTTTATTAAGCACGATGGAAAGCAAGAGCCTGTGAGTGACAGGTATTTTCTTACACAGCTATATGTAAAGGATATTTTCTGGCTGAAACATCTTTTAAACATCACATTGAAAGTTCTAAACAAAGCATGCTTGCAATTTTTTTCTTAAAAAGAATACAAGTCTTTCTAACTGCTGTTTTCCTGCTGTGAAATATTTTGCATATTTACACAAAATTACTTAAAAATGTTCACTTAAATGGGCAGTTGTTGCCTGAAATCATCCATAAACATGAGAAAAATAAAGAAATCTTCATTTATTTAGTTATTTCTGCTACTTTGTTCTTAGGACACGTGTGTTCATAGGACAATTAATGTAGATAAATGAACTTTATGTGGTGGCTAAAGTTTTAGAAGACTCAAGCATTAAAATGTGAATAACTTATATGTGATTCAGTTTGGCCTTTAAAACGTTGGATTTCACATGTCCGTACTCACCTCTGACTACTTACATTTTCCCTCGAATGAAAAACAACAGTAGAAAATTTTTTAAAATTCAACTATGCGTGGAATTTCATTGGATATAGATTCTTTGGAGAGCCAAACTCTTTATTCAAAACATATTATCTGGTATCATTTAGAGAAGCTATTTTTTATAGCCTTGCGTGCATGTGCAAAAACTGACTTTCCATGTCTGGATTATAATATATTTAGCTAGCTCTTTCGATGGTTATCTATGTTGTAGTTTTCTCCAAACTCTGGATCACTGAAGTCTATGTTAGTATCCTCAAGGGTTTTAATATTTTTCACTGATAAATCTAGACTATAAAAGTCCTTATACATCTTCACACAAATTTTGGATTAATTTACATTAAATGTTTAATAACCTCTAAACCCTTATTCTGAACACTGCTGAATTCTCACTTTAAGAAAAACTTCCATTTATGAAAAAAGAGAGTTTTAAAGGAAGTCTCTAGGGAATCCTTTGGCAAAGTGAGTAATCACATTCTAACTTATCTGTTTTGCAAGTTGAGAAACAAGATTCTGGTTTCGGTATCTCTGGTAGAGGAGATGAGAATGAGGGCAAAGAGCATCTCTTGGACGGCCCAAGAGGAAAGGGTGAGATGAGAGGAGAGGGCAGCAGCTTGGGGTCTCTCCCTGGAAAGTGAAATGTCAGCAGGGTTAGGCCTTGCCAATATAAATACAATCACAATGATGGTATAAAAAGACATGCATTTTCACCTCTATTGACTTTTCACGTTCATGGGATAATTATTGTAACATTTTCTTAAAGGGCAAAAAGCTTTTGATGATGAATACATCTCATTACATGGAATTTTACGTGTAATCCTTACATGAATCTCATTGTAATTCAATGGATGAATTACGTGTTAATGCTAGCATAACAAGCCTTTAACCTATTTGACTTAATTACAGGCATATCATCAGATTTACTGGGGAAAGGTTTCTTCCCTATGCTCTAAAAAGTCTTTTCACTTTTTTAACCCTTTGCTTAAACCTTTTGAAGGCCATATCAGCCTCTGTCATGAACAACCTGTTTCTTACAACCTCATCCTATGGATTTCACCTATAGAAAAAAGAGGGACAGAGCAGAGAAGACATCATTTTCCTTAACTTTGTGAGTGTCTGTATAGATGCTGGGGGCTGCCAGTATGCTAGGTCTTTTATGAGCAACATCTCTTTTAAATTAAGAGCTGTGGTGAAATAGAAAGAATTGGACTGGAAATTGGAAACCTACTTCTGACACTCACTAGGAGGGTAGCTTTAGAAAAGTCAACCAGCATGAACCGTGGCTTTCTTTTCTGTTACATGGCAGTATGATGCCCACTTGCCCACTTGGTGAAGATCTGAAGCTAAAATGCATGTGGTATTTGGAATAGTGTTGTGTAAAAAATAAAACACAGCACAACTAAAGAGTGTGGAAGAAGAAGAAGAGGGATGAGAAGCAGGAAGAAAAAGGAGTAGAAGAAGAAGAAGGGGAGGGGAGGAAGGGGGAGTAGAAGGAAAAGAACAAGAAGCCAGTCAACAAAAATATAACAAATCAGCACGTTAAAGCACGTAAATATCCAACACACATGCATTAAAAAAACAGGGAAAGAATAGATTACCCAAGGAGTACATAGCAGGGATACCTAACTCAGAAGGGTTCGCAGAGCAAACAGTAATGAATCTGAGACTAATCTGAGGATAAATAAGAAAGAATTAGAATGGGAGTTTTGTTGGGGGTGAAGTGGGTATGGAGGTAAAAAGATGGAAGATCTTCCTGAAAGAGATTATAACTTGTGCCTTCCTACAGAGTCAGGACCCAGCAAGCATTTTGTTGAATGAATGAAAGGGAGAGCACATCTGAGCATAGAGTACAAGATGAGATGGATTGGAGATGTGATGAGAAGGAGGTGGAAGTATGACTAACGGGGCTCCGTTTTAGAACAGTGACTCTGGTTACTACATGAAGAGTGCTGTAGAAAGGGGGTGAGCAGAGAAGCCAGACAGCATATGGCTGCAGTGAGTCCATGGCCTTGAAGAGTCAGAGAAGGACTTGACTGTTGATCAGGTGTGAGGTGTGAGGATAGTTGAAGAAAGGGTTAAGGAAACACTGGCATCTCAGATTTAAGGAGAAAGGAAGCCCTAAGCCAGAGATTCTAAATCTTACCCCCCAGTTACAGGAGCATATTGGAAGAAAGCCTTTCCAGGTCGCGCTAGTGGTAAAGAACCTGCCTGTCAATGCAGGAGACGCAAGAGACTTGAGTTCAATCCCTGGTCAGGAAGATCCCCTGGAGGTGGGCATGGCAACCCACTCCAGTATTCTTGCCTGGAAAATCCCATGGACAGAAGAGCCTGGTGGGCTACCGTCCATAGCATCCCAAAGAGTCAGATACAAATGAGAAACTAACACATACCTTCTTTCTTCATGATGAAGAAAATACAAAAAAAAATTTGAATTCATTTCAAATATGACTGAAACAACTTAGCATAAGGGAAGAAAGGCCAAATTCTTAGCGTGTCAGTTAGCACACTTCCTGAATGAAGGTCCCTTAGCTGAGTCTTTGGAAAAGGCAATGGCACCCCACTCCAGTACTCTTGCCTGGAAAATCCCATGGACAGAGGAGCCTGGTAGGCTGCAGTCCATGGGGTCACCAAGAGTCGGACACGGCTGAGCGACTTCACTTTCACTTTTCACTTTCATGCATTGGAGAAGGAAATGGCAACCCACTCCAGTGTTCTTGCCTGGAGAATCCCAGGGATGGGGGAGCCTGGTGGGCTGCCGTCTATGGGGTCGCACAGAGTCGGACAGGACTGAAGTGATTTAGCAGCAGCAGTAGTTGAGTCCTAACAGACAAGGAAGAGCCCACCAAGTGAACAGTAGAAAGCAGCGGAAGCACTTATTTCTCTTGTGTCTGCAGTCACCAGGGTCAGCTGCGTTTCAGGCTATCAGGTGGCTATAGTCTTCTTGCTGAAGCTCTGCTCTTCGGCCGCTTTCCTCCACTTGTGCTTGTTCCAGAGCCTGACATGGAGAGACAACTCCACCTCGTGGTAATGACAGAAGCATAAACGGGCCGGTGGAAACATACAAGGCTTGGAATTGGCACAGCATCACTTCTGTCTGTGTGCCATCAGCCAAGACAAGTCATACGTCCAACACGTAAATCAAGGGACCAAGAAAGAGAGAGCAACATCCTGCCTTTCATGTGTGGTAATGCAGAAAGTGATATAGCAAAGGGCACACATCCAGGGGCCCGCATGAGAAGCGATGAAGAAGGGGCTCAATAGTTCCATCTGACCCAGGGGCTCTGCATGAACCTCACAAGAGAGCCTTCCTGAATGTAGAGAAAATGAGATGATAGACGAGAAACCAGTTAAGTTTTACTTTAGTAGACACCGGAGGGGAGAAAGGGAGACAGAAATTGGGATGAAGAAAGGTGGGCATGGGCTCCATGAAGAGCTTATTGTAAATCACGGACGGTACTAAAGTGCTGAATGGCAACAAGCGCAGGGCATTCTGGGAACAGTTAAGGAGCAGATGGCCTCCTAACCTACTCTTTCGGGGGCTGGAGGGAGACCTACGAGGCAGAAAGAGTGGAATGAGCCAAAACTGTAGGACTACAATCCCTTTGACAGAGCTGGGGCTCACTGATCCAAAGCACCAGTGTCTTTGCGATGCTATAAAACATATTTCAGAGCTTATAAAACTCAAGGTTTCTACCTGAGCAAAGTAGCCAAGCTCTCTGTCATGATTGGTGGATCCTGGGAAATGTCCCTTACCCCAAATTTAGAGAGCCAAGGGAGTCCAGAGTGCGTTGCCCAAGAACAGAGCAGAGGGCGGGGAGTCTGGGTCCGTGCTGTACTGAGCCCAGCCCAGCCCAGCCCATGGCAGGTGCTCCAGCGGGATTAAACTGTTTGTTCTCCTGTCAGCAGGCTAGTTAATCCTCCAAACCCGTGCCAGGGATATGCACACAGCAAACACTCTGCTCTGTGAGAGCTGTCCTATCAGAAACCAAGAGAGCTGACTCCCCTGCAGATCTGAGCACCCCTCTCAGTCCTCTTTCTCTGCAATTACCAGAGACGGGAATTGATCTCCCAAAAGGATGCCAGATTTCACAGAAGCCTTACTAATTCCTCCCCTTTTTTCTGGCCAACTAAAAGCTGCATGTGTTGTGCATGTGTGTGTTTGTGTTGGGTGGGGGAGGGGAGGGTTGATTGAGTGAGGCCAACAAACTCCAGAGAGGTCACACAAAGTCAGTGGCTCAATATGGATTAGCAAAGCCTCATGCCCTGTCTGGTTCCCAATCCTTTTTTATCTAACCACAGAAAAAGTGGCCATATGAAGAAAACATAAAAAGCATTAACCTCTGATGAGTTATATTTATTTTTCTTGTGCATTGGCATTTATTTTGGTTGTTTCCATTTGTGTGGCTTAGTATATAGAGTCCTGTGTGTTGTCCTCTGAATTCTGGGTCTTTTGTTTCTGTTGGCATTTCCCTTATTCTTTCATTAAAGTTACAGTTTTCCATTTCAATAAAAGTGGTCTCTTAGTCTCAAAACTGCCCTTGGCTTTCATGTCCTGGCAATGCGGAATTTAGCAGGATTTTCTCCCCTCCACACTAAAAGTTATTTTCTCATTAGCCATTAATTTTTTTTCTTCCAATTTTATTCAGCACTGTGTCAGTCTAAAATGTGCTACACAGTGATTTGACTTACATGCACCGTAAAATGATTACCACGATTTGATGAATACCCACCATGTCATCAGTTCAGTTCAGTCAGTTCAGTTGCTCAGTCGTGTCCAATTCTTTGCAACCCCATGGACTGCAGTACACCAGCTTCCCAGTCCATCACCAACTCCCAGAGCTTACTCAAACCATATAGATAAAATTAAATCAATCCCAACACCATGTCATATAGATACAAAATTTTAAAAATAGAAAAATGTGGTTTATGGTCTTCTTTGTTATGAGAACTCATAGGATTTACTCTCTTAACTTTCACATATAACATACAGCAGTGGTAATTATATTATCATGCTGTACATTACGTCCCTAGTACTTATTTACCTTATAACTAGAAATTTGTACCTTTTGACCACCTTTTTCCAGTCTCCCCAAACACCATAAACCATTCTTGATCAACTGATTTGAATGTTTTGTGGGAGAATAAAATATTTTCTCTGGTCGTTTGTCTCTCTGGTGAAAGTCTCTGGCCTTTAAATATGCCCTAACATTGTCCACACTCAGAGTTTAAATCTTTGGTACATTTCATGTCTGGGCATGACTGCAACTAATTCTCTTTGAAATGCAGAGTTGTTGACTTCAGTGTGGCAGCACCACAGGCTGGACGCAGTGGTGTCAGAGCCACCAAAAGGCCATTTTCTGAAAAGACACAAATGAACCCCCGAAAATAAAAGGCTTCACTTGATGCAATCTAAGCAGCTTATGCTTATCTGTTTTGCACTATCAAGCATATATGGTGAGATCCATAGATTGCCTGAGTGCAAATGAGCAGAAAGATGAACTCATTTCCCTTTGCTGCCATGTTTTTCCAAAGACTGCAATCCACTTGAGAAGTAGGAACAGTTCTCCATAAACTATTTTTAAGATTATTGTTTAAATAAACACATCAAGCTGGAAAAAAAAAAACAAATAGCATCACAATTTCCATTAAGGTGTTTTATCATAAAATAGTCAGGTTTCTAAATTGGAAAGAAAGTCATTACATTTCATTGTGATGGCAGAGTATTAATGAGCTTCAGGGCTGTCCACATCTAAGGACATTCTTGCCTGCTATGCTTGCAAGGCTGGACCTAGAGTGTGGTGACTGCCTCAGCATAAAATTTAAGGGGGTGCCAGAAACTCAGTAGTCAAGATAAATATTTTAATGCAATAGTTATAAAACCAAAATGAGGGCAAAAGAAGTCATGGTGAACAAAATATCAAAATTCATTGTGAACAAAGTGGATTGATTGTTAGGTTCCTGCCATTTAGATGAGTGTAACACCAGAAGACAGTCAGAAAAGTCAATCAGTTTGAAATGCGTGATTACTGGAGCGATGACCTATATGTTCCAAGAGACTTCACAGAGAGAGAGAAAAACAGAGACAAAACCTGTGCATATTTAGTGTTGTGTTTTATCCACCTTAGATTAAATGAAACTGGAAAAATGGAGAAAAGAAAGCTTATGGGAAAAAGAGAAAGAAGCTGTACAGCTATTCAATACTATCATTAACCTTGATCTAGTCGATCTACTTAGGGCTCCCTGCTTTGAAGAGGGGATGGCATTCTCTGACTTCAATCTGTGCTCTGCAATTGGCTTCACTCTTTTACTGGCACCCTGGGAACTATAGTCATGTTCATTCCATAACTCTGTGCTCTCTGAGAGCCTGGCTTTCAAGCCAAAGGGACATGGAAATCGGCAATAGTTCAGGTAATTAGGCAAAAATATCTGACCTAAATTATCCTGAGAACCACCTTGTGGAATATATTAATCACTAAAATTGTATTTAGAGATGGTGGAGAGAAAAATATTTGGTATGAAAAGACTGGGTGTTCTAATGCAGGATGTTTAATGTTCAAGTGTGAAGTGTTATCCATCACAATCATTAGAATGGGGAAAGTAACACACGGAAACACTGCTCAGGGAGGGGGAATCTCTGAGCAAGTGGGCAAGCATGTGTCCCAGGCAGGGCAAGATGAGGTCACAGTCTGGGTGCCACTTGATATTTTATAAATTTCCACCGTGATAACTTCAGATCTTTTCATTATTGTACATTTTATTGGACAAATGCCTCCCAGTCTTTTTAAGTAAAGGGCACAATTTTAAAAAAAAAAAATTAAGTTTAAATTATCATGCATGAAAAATTGTTCTTTTTTTTTATATTAATATATTTTAAACTGGGTGGCTGAAGTTATCACAGAAATCTCCCAAATTGAAGTGAGGTAAAGAGAAGATTGTTTCTGAGAACAGAAGACACTGGAGAAAGAAGTCAGATGGAGCAGACAAGGCCCATGTTGGTCCTTACTCTCATGGAGCTTACTATCCTGTGCAGAAGACAGCCTTTAAGAGAACCCTCATGTAAAAAGATGTAGTGCAGTGCTGTACTTAGTCGCTCAGTCATGTCCCACTCCTTGTAACCCCATGGTGGACTGCAGCCCACCAGGCTCCTCGGTTCATGGCGATTCTCCAGGCAAGAATACCAGAGTGGGTTGTCATGCCCTCCTCCAAGGGATCTTCCCTACCCAGGGATCGAACCCAGGTCTCCCACATTGCAGGTGTGTCCTTTACCATCTGAGCCACCAGGAAAACCCACATAGATAAAGAACAATAACTATTATCTAGGGTTCAGGGAAGAATTTTCCAAGAAACTGAGATGTCTCTTCAGACCTGGATGGACATATTACAGCTAACTTAGTGAAAAAGGTGTCTGCATGGGAATAAAGGAAGCACTTGCAAAAAGGTGCAAAGAAAGAGCCTTTGACAATGGAAAATGGCTATTTTAAAAAAATTGAAGTATAGTCGATTTAAAATATAGTTACAGAAAAGGAAAAAGGGACAGATTAGGAGTATGGGATTAACAGAAACTGGTCAATTTTTTAAAGTTTTAAAGTGAATGCAGAGAATTAGCAAGCAATGTAGGCAGGTGTGGGTCAATGCAGGAACTAGAGTTGAAAAAGTGAGAAAAGTGAGAACTGGTGGACAAGTGGACATCTAGAAGGATAATTTAGAAGGATAACTGGAAAATCTGAGAAAAGCTCATCAACAGCTTCAGTTTGGGGGACTGGAGTGCAAATGAGAAAACAAATTCTCAGGGAAGCTTATAAACAAAGCTTATAAATCTCAACACAGGATGAGAGTATCCAGAGGGGTCTGTGAAGCTCCTGGGTGTAACAAAACCTCCTCTCCAAACCCCACAGCTGCTTGAGAATAATTTCTTCAATTCCCCTTGCCTTTCAAATTTCATATCAGGGCCTGTGGTCAGGAATTTCTAACTCTGGACCTGGAAGGGAAGGAAGAGTCCAGAAATCATGGCTCCCAGTCTTAGGCAGAGGAGTGATGATGAGAACAGAAAAGAGGCGCAGATCATTTAGAGCTTGTTATCCAGCTTAGAATTTGAGATTCAGCCCTAAAATCAATGGGAATCCATTGCTGGGGAAAGCGTAAATTCACATCTTGCATTTTACGCTGGCTGTACAATATAGTACAGGTGAGAAGGTAGCTGTGTGTGTGTGTGTGTGTGTGTGCACGCTCAGTTGCTTCAGTCATGTCCGACTCTTTGCAAACCTATGGACTGTAGCCCTCCAGGCTCCTCTGCCCATGGGGTTCTCCAGGCGAAAATACTGGAGTGGGTTGCCACTTCCTTCTCCAGGAGATCTTCCCAACCCAGGGATCGAACTCCTCTTACGTCTCCTGTACTGGCAGGCAGGTTCTTTAACCACTAGCGTCACCTGGGAAGCCTAAGAAGGTAGCTTGGAGAAGCAAAAATACAGGTTAGAAGACTTGTAAAGCAAGAACAATATAAAAGATCAAGATGTAAGATAGGAGTTTGTTATGAATTGAACATGAGTGGTAAAGAGGAGAGAGGAAGAGTAGGAATGCACATGGGTTTCATCGTGGGTGCAATTCTCCCACTATCTTTAGATTCAGAGACCTTCAGGTCAATTTGACTTGCCCAGTCCCTAATTCTGACATTACTGTCTTTATTCAACACTTCTATCCTTGATTAGGGGAAGAGTGAGTGCGTGCTTGTTTCAAGAATTATTAGCAGACCGTGTAATTTTCACATCTTTGCATGAAAAAGTCACTGGAACAGCACAGATTTAGGAATTACAGTGCAAACATTGTCTCTTTTTACGGCACAGGGGTTGTAGCAAGAGCAGAAAGCTAGACAAGAACTGGGACAAGTGAAGTTCAGCATTTGGTGAAGACAGATCCCTCCTTTCTGAAGCTGTGTCTGGATCAGTCATCAGCAGATCAAGTTTAGAGATGGGTAAGAGTGGAGCTTAAAGGGGATTTGAAGGTGATGAGAAGAAACCCTATCTCTATATGGATGGAGACAGAGATAGCGCAGACAGCCAAGCCAGCGCTCATCATCTTCTCCTTTATCTGTCTTGGAAACTCTGTGGATTGGCAGGAGCTGCTTCACTTCAAGAGGAGTGCTGAGATAAGTTAATTATGTGTTTGTATTTGATACCATTTGTTAGGGAAAAAATGCCAACTTTTTACTGTTCGGCAATGTAGCTATTGTAAATGAGAAACCCTGGAGATACAAGTGTGCCTTTTTCTAAGTAAATTTGAAGGTAGACTTTCAAGTTTTATAAAATCTTATCCAATTAGTGGGAATTTAACATCTTCCCGAGACCCTGAACTTGGGGATTTTGTGAATCAAGAGTAAGACGGTGAGATCTGGCAAATTTCAGGGTTGCAGCCTAGTATGTGTGTGCACAGTGGGCTGAGTCACTTCAGTCATGTCTGACTCTGTGTGACCCTATGGACTGTAGCCTGCCAAGCTCCTCTGTCCATGAGATTCTCCAGGCAAGAATAATGGAGTGGGTTGCCATGCCCTCCCCCAGGGGATCTTCCCCACCCAGGGATCGAACCCACATCCTTTTTCTCCTCCATTGGCAGGTAGATTCTTTACCACTAGTATCACCTGGGAAGCCCTGCAGCCTTGTATACATAGAGAGAATAATGACCTAGGCTTGGTTTTAATTTTTAAACCAAGCAAGGATGCAACAGGACTTCCCTGGAGGTCCAGTGATTAGGAATCCACCATCCAATGCGGGGGACACGCGTGTGATCCCTGGTCAGGGAAGATTCCACATGCTGCAGGGCAACAAAGCCCATGTCCCACAGCTACTGAGCCCATGCTCTAGACCTGTGCTCTGCAACAAGAAAAGGCACAGACAGTAATGAGAAGTCCGTGCACTGAAACTAGAGGGTAGTCTCCACTCACTGCAACGAGAGAAAGCCCACTCAGCAATGAAGACCTAGTGTAGCCAAAAGAAAAAAAGAAAAGATGCCACAGAGTTTTGCTGGGTTTGTGTGTGAAATCAAGGAATTGATCAGAAAGAATAAAAATATGCATGTGTCCACCTGATTCAGGAAGAAAATAAAAGGGAGAGGGACACTAACATTTGGAAGAAAGGATATCCTCAAGTCAAGAAAATGTCTTAAGGGCAAAGCAAATTTTTAGTTAAAACTTTCTTCAGCCAATAAATATATTATAATCCGGAGATATACCATGAGGCCATGTAGCTCTAGAACTAGCAACAGCTTAACCACTTTTCGGCTTCCCAGGGGTTGCTAGTAGTAAAGAACCTGTCCGCCAATAGAGGAGATGTAAGAGACACACAGGTTCAGTCCCTGGGTTGGGACGATCCCCTGGAGGAGGGCATGGCAACCCACTCCAGTATTCTTGCCTGGAGAATCCCATTGTCAGAGGAATCTGATGGGCTATAGCCCATAGGGTAGCAAAGAGTCAGACATGACTGAAGCATGCACACAGGTACCCACTTTTACCCTCAAACACTTCAACTTTCTCTATTTGTGAATTTTTCTCTGAAGGAATTTATTTTTAAGTTTATAACAAATTCCAATCAGAAATGACATTCGCCTTCAAGGAATATGTTTAATAAAAAACTTCATTATAAGGTATATTAGAGTTTTATCAATATTTTATAGGTGTGTTATAGGAGATATGTGTTTATTCTTACAAAAAGGTCTAGAATAATCAATCTTCCCTAAAATATCTCAGAACTGTAAAAGCATTTCGATTTTAAAATAAAAATGTGATGATATGCAGTTACAAAAATTGATTCTTCATCACTGTTATTCAGACATGCAATGCCTCTCTCGTCTTTATGACTCCTTAATATATAGTTGTCAGCCAATGAAGTATGAAGCATTGAATAAAATTACTTTCAAATATAAAATAGCAATGTATTTGGAAAAATTAATTTTATTTTCTTACTGAAAGCAAATTTTCAAAAATTGTGATGTACTATTCAAACTCAGAAGGACCAATAGTGAAGATTTGAGAAAAAAATTACTGGAAGCATCTAAAATAACAATTTTCATGTTGATGAATGACACAAAACCATTTGAGAGGATCTCCTTTGCTTCCTGGGTAGGATGGGAGTTTATAGCATGTGGAATGATAATGCAGTAATGCCCTAAGGTAGTCTGAGATCATCAACCCTCATGGACCTCTTACCAACTCTCCCAGGTCACATTCTTGCTGCATTTCTAAGGCTGTATTATATGAAAATAGCAAAATAGAAACAAGCTCTCAAGTTTTGCAAAGATTAAATGAGATAATGCATGTAATGCTGTAACAGGATGCCTAACATAAAGGGAATACTTAATAAACAATTACCATCACTATTTTAAACTTCCTGTCAGCCAGGGAAATCCCATTAGACAGAATGACAATTTTTCAATTGGGGATTAAGTTGCTCTCTATAGTTTATACTCTGTCATCCTCATCTAATGACAATAAAAGAGAATCACCTCCAGACCAGCTAATTATTCTTTGTGAGTAAATTTCAGGGAGGGAACGGGTAAGCCATACAAATGTCCCAAATCTGGAAGAATTTCATAAAATGCCTCCAGGTTCTAAAACTTCAAAAACTACTTAAAAGTCCACAATAATCGGTGCTGCCTGTGTGAGCTGAATCAAAGACAAGGTTTAATTCTTAATTTATAGAGTAACTCATATGGGACCATGAGACTCACCAGCAGATGTGTTTCAATCTGTAAAATAGAGGCATTAATCATATATTACCTTGTTTAAAAAAACTTTCACAGAGGGCTAGAAATTCAGACAACCATTGCTCTCTTCCTTTGTCTTTTCTCTGTTACTTCTTTTCTATAACTCAATATGCCAGAATAGCCTTCACAGTTGAGTCTGGCCAAAATAAGGAATACCTTTATCCTGCAATTTTAAAGTAAATCAAAGTGGTTTGCATGGTAAAGTCACTGTGTAATTTGTGTAATAGAAAAATCCAGAAGTAGACCCACTTCAGGCCTGTTCTGATCAGGGCTCTACCTCTGGTTTTGCACAAATGAATTGTCTCTCTGACCTTCTTCATGGTGACCCTTACCTTCAGGTTAGCTTCCCAAATGGGGCCAAAGAGCATCATTAAATCCAGGTGTTACATCCACACATAACTTCCAGAAAACGGGATTTTTCTTCCCCTATACATCAAATGCAAGTCCTGAGCTTTCCTTCAGCTGAGCCACTTTTTCTGTGTGCCTTCTTGCAAATCAATCCTTATGGCAGAGAGATGAAGGAATGCTGAGTGACTCAGCGGGTGGAGGCAAAATTACTGCTACCCTCAGAGGGCTTCCCGGGTGGCTCAGATGGTAAAGAATCTGCCTGCAATACCCGGGTTCAATCTTTGGGTCATGAAGATCCCCTGGAGAAGGAAATGGCAACCCATTTCAGTGTTCTTGCTTGGAGAATTCCATGGACAGAGGAGCCTGGCAGGCTACAGTCCTTGGAGTCACAAAGAGTCAGACACGACTAAGCAACTAATACACATACATCAGGGCTATGATACAGAGAGGAAGTGATGGATGTTGAGACAGCCAAAAGGTGTACCACTTGTTAGATTCTATCAGAGGGACCAGAAAGTATTGGATTGGCCAAAAATTTCATTTGGGTTTTCATTACACTTTATGGAAAAAACCAATCCAACTTATTGGCCAACCCAGTAGCTTCAAAGAACTTACCCGGATTCTATTGTTATCCAACTTGGTTATATTTCCCTCTCCTGAGGTCTACTCAAGTCCCGGACTGCCAAAGAACAATCTGAAAAATACATTTCTTTCTCTGCTAAAGAGTGGCACTTCTCTGACAACACTGTCCTGGGACGAAGCTTGTGTATTGCTTCTATTTCCTTTTCTCTTAGGATGGATTATTTTCATAAAATGCCTTGATCTTTTTTACCTTAAACAAATAGACTGCCAGCTTTTTCTCCAGCAAAAATTAATTTACTTGAGATCAGCAGAGAATTGCAATTCAAGGTCCCCAGCCACAGTGAACCATGTGCAAGTACTGCAGGTCAGGGATAGGAAAACTTTTGTAGAAGGGGAAAGGAAAATGAGAGTGCTGTGGTAAACAAAGAGTCCGTGGCTTTTCATTGGCTGAGTTTTGGCAGCCTCTTATTGGCTGAGCTCTGGCCAGGCAAGAAAAGGAAGTCTTTCTTCTTCCGGTTGGTCTCTGCGATCATAGAGCATGAGAGCTCCCCCTTCTGGACTCCCAACTGTATTTTAATTGTGTTTTCTGTTTATTAATTTTCATAGTCCCCTATACAAATAGGCCTTTGGTTAATCTCTTCCAGTCTGTGAAGTATGTGGCTTAAATTGATGTCTAAGAACTCTGATGTTCATTTATACTAAAACCTTTTATGGAAGTAAATAATTTTATAAGGATAAATTGAGATTACAAGTCTCTGGATAAAAGTCAATGAATGAGTAACAAAATGTAAATAAAAATCATATGGATTTGTCCCTGGATGGATTTTAGCACACAGCACCATGTGCCCATATTTTTAAGCCTATGATGTGGGAAATGCTGTAATGTCATACTGCACTTTGTCTGACCCTCATTTTTTAGATTGAAGGAAATAACCCAAAGACCTTCAGATCATGAAATTTTCTCAAGAGTTTTCAAAAATGATTTAGAACTTGAATGAACTATTTTAACACATTTAAATCCTTTTCTTAAGAATTGCTTTCCTTCGTGGAGTTTAACAGAAAAGGTAATGAGACACTTCTTTTCCATGTATTTAATGTGTCAAAAAGTATCATTTTGCTGTTCATCTTGAAAGAAATAAATACAAATCAAAAAGAAAGACAAACACCAAAAATGCAGCTTATTGAGAATTGAGGGAGGAAAACATAGATTTTTTTCCCCCCAGACTTTCTCAGGCCACCCAGGCTATCCATGGAACAGAATTTTATGTCTGTGTGTGTGTGTGTTCATGTGTGTAGATAATTTTGAGTTTTCCATAAAAACTGCATAACCTTTTTGAGCTATGAACTACTTTGGTTCTCTGGTGAAACCTATGAAATCCTCCTCAGAAATATAAGACTAGTAGAGAAATGAAGTATATTAAAACACAGTGGTCAAAATACCAAATATGTGAAATAAAAATGTATGTACTTCTTTATTAATGTATTCAATAATCAGACTGTTATGGACTGAATGTTTATGGTCTCCCCAAATTCATATGTTGAAATCCTATCCCCCATGTGATGATATTGGGAGATGGGGTCTTTGGAAGGTAGTTAAGATTAGGTGGGCTCATGAGGGAAGGGTGTTCATGAATGGGATTAGTGCCTTCAGAAGAATCACAACGATGTTTCCTTCCTCTCTCTGCTCTCTACCATATATGGATACAATGAAATGTCAGACTTCTGCAAGCCAGAAGACACCTTCCCCAGAAGATGCCCATACTGCCATTCTGATTCTACAATGGTCTGTGACCAAGACTAGGTGACACAGCTGAGATTCACGTTTCAGACTGTCTGATTCTAGAGTCTGCTGTCTCAATCATGTTGCCATTCAGCCTAAAACATACCTGCAAGATAATTTAGCTCAAATCAATGATTTTGTAAATAAGGTAGCTAAGCTTCAGAGTGCAAAGAAAACTTACATCAGCAGCTACAATTAAGGAGTGCTTGATTTTGTTTTGTGACCTTCAAATATATGGAATTTCACAAACCATAATTATTGCTTCAAGACATAACCATCATTACTGGCCTACAAGTAGTCCTCCTTACTTTAATTAATGAAGTAATTTAAATAAAATAGTGAATATGCATAAACTCACCGCGCAACCCAAAGATTTGTCATTGACAATAACTTACATCTACCACCCTTATCCTAACTTTTGTTACAACTTGATGTAGCCAAAATGTTTACTGTTCTTTTACACACACACACGCACACACACACACACACACTTTTTAATCACAATATAGGCCTGCTTAAAGAATATTGTTTAGTTTTAGTAGCTTTTGAATTTTATTATACAATGGGCTTCCCTGGTGGTTCAGTTTTTAAAGAATCCGCCAGCAATGCAGGAGACCCTGGTTCGATCCCTGGGTCAGGAAGATCCCCTGCAGGAGGGCATGGCAACCCACTGCAGTATTCTTGCCTGGAGAATCCCCATGGACAGAGGAGCCTGGCGGGCTACAGTCCATTGGGTCACAAAAAGTGGAACACGAGTGAGCAACCAAGCCCAGCACAACACATACAGTGGAGCTTATGTTTCATACTCAGCATCACATTACTAGGATCCATCCATATTCCTGAGCACACATTGGCTAAAATAATTTTAAAACCTGATGGTATCCAGCTCTATGCTATTTATAAGAAATAAATTTGAACCCCAATCTCCTAACTGAAAGACCAGCACTTAAGCCACTTCTACAGTATGGCCACTCTTTCACTTCAAGCAGCTCTTCAGAGGGAGCTCTTTGCAGGAGCCCTGAATCACAATAGTAGGTGCTGCTAACTACCACCTTTGGATACCTTTGGGTAGGACTGGCTTCTTATCTGAAACACATAAATAAATCAGCGTTTGAGGATCTCTGGACTGGTGGAGAGAAAATAGAAAATCCAGCTCACAAAGTGTGCAGAGGCCAGGGGTCTGGGCCTACCTGGGAAGGAAAGGTAGCTCGAAGTCAGAGCTGATTGGGCAGTGAGGAAAATCCTCATGTTGCTTTACTTGGGCTGAAACCAAAAGCCAAGCGTGGCTAGACCTTTGGGGGCAGGACTCGGTGCCATGTTGCTATGGTGATTCTTCCACCAGCTCAGAGGCTTCCTCTGCTCTCTAGCAGAGCCCAGCCTCCAAGGTGGGAGGGGGTGAGAGTGGTGGGGAGAAAGATAGGGCTGCCGAAGCCAAGGACAGAAGAGTTCTACTGTGGGAAGACCATGAGATGAAAATGAAAATGCCCTTCTGCTGTGTGTGTATGCACATATGCGTGTACATCTGTGTGCACGTGTGCATGAACCGCCCTGGGGAGGGAGGAGGGATGAAGGGTGGTTTTTCTCTGCTATGTGCCCACTACAGGAGCGTAGCTTTACTAATTCATTTAGAACTTTACCCTCTTCTCAAATGATGATAACTCAGGTGACTTTATGTTGCAAAATTCCTTTTTTCCTGGACTATGTCTTATGAGTAGCTCCCTCCACACCACATGCGCACATGCACACACATACACAACATAGACCCTTCTGCCATCTTTTCTAAACAAACAACAGATTGCATTGCTGCTGTTCAGAGTATTATGCCAAGAAAACAAGGAGGGGGGGAAAAACCCAACTTCTTCATCAAGTTTCAAACCAAATGTATGTGCCTACCAAGTGATATACTGCATAATTATGAGCATTTCATAAATGTTCATCTAAGCCCATGCCTGCAAAGATTCAAGGGAATCGCTGCCCAGCTCGTTCTCTAGAGAAGGGCCATCCGCGAACGTGAGTCATCTTTACCATCTGCCCAGTGCATTCCAGAACGCTCAGCAAGCATTCTCTTTAAGGTCACTCATAATCCCCATTTTACAGATGGACAATCAGAGTGAGAAAGAGAGGTGATATGCTGCCTTGCTCCACTTCAGGATCCACAGAAATAAGCAAGTTCTTTTTACACATCGAAATCATTAAAAAAAAAAAAAAAAAAAATCAGCAACTTTTGCCAGATAGCAAGGGCAGATTTCAGAGTGTGATCATTTTTCACCAGGAAACATGGCATCTACCATGGCTGCCACAACGTTTTAAATGAAGAACATATTTCTTTCTCCTTTCTGGAGTAACGTAATTTAAAACTTCCAATGGCAGGTACTCATAGGCCACTGGACCAACCAACAACTCTGGGTAAGCCCCTGAGAAGAACTAAGGCCCTATAGTAATATGGCATCTTTGTGATATTTTAAAAGTGAAACAAAAGCAAGATGTGTAAAACCTATATTTTGCAAAATAGAAATTTATAGCCATAGCAAAAAAATTTAATAAATTAAAACTAGAAATCCTCCTCTGCAGCAATAGTCTCTGATGACATTCCCAGAGTATGTCATTATTTCATATGTGACTTCAGGCAAGTTACTCTAAACTTCCTCGTTTTATCATCTGCAAAATGGGGCTATAAATTGTATCAAACTCTCAAGTGATTTTGATTATTCAATGAGTTACTGTGCACCTAGAGAACTTGGCACAGTGCCTTACACAGAGTAAGAGTTGAGTAAATGTTAGGCATACTCACACTTGCCAAGTTCAAACGTCTTACTTGAACTGGAAAATGACTACCTTTCCCAAGGGAAGTGTAAAGAGAAGCTACCCTTGTGAATTAGAGACAGGCATTTTAACAAAATACTGGCCGTTGACAAATACATCCTCAAATTATTATCAAGTATCCTTTACTTATATTTTGCTTGAAAATGGACCACTGTACAATTTCTAACATCATGACAATACTTTCTGCCCCAAAGTGAACTCTGCCGCAGACTTCAGTGAGCTGAAGTGGAGAAACCATATGCAGAGAAGGATCGGGTTGTTTCAGGGCATAGATTCCAACTTTGTGGCATAGATGTGGGCAGCTGGGCAAGTTGCATCAACTTGGCAGCCACGAAGCCAGAAGCAGCTCCTTTGAATAAAGGTTTCCAGCTGACTGCACAGCTAAGTGGCAAGGTCGTGAATGGCCTTAGGTTCTGGGAGACAAGGCTGTACCCACAATCGAAGATGAGCCGTTCCTTCAGGGATGTACAAAGAGGAGGGCATACCCCCACCAGTCTCTTGAGTCACAAACACATATGCTTGGAAGGCGGACCCCCCCAGAATGCTGTCACCTTTAAATAATAGAGAATGGTTGGTTATTGTGGAGAGTTCCATAACTCAGTGGGTGTATTCATTGGTAAAGCTCTTGATGTAACATGATTTCTCCCTGCACACATCCTAAGAGACAAATTGCTATTCATCTCAATCAGCAACTGATAAACATGAAGTAATTAAATTAGTTTGTGGCCAACATCATCATGGAATCCTAGATTTGTAAGCAGCTGAAGAGAATTTAGACATCACCTAATTCACTGTCTTCATTGGAGGAAGAAAATGCAGTCAAGAGAAATTTGTTGACTGGTCCAAGCCCTCATAATTCATCACACCAGATGAGAACGCAACAATTCAGTGCTGCTTCCAGAACTCACTAAGATTAATAATTCAGTTGAGAAACTATCTGTCACTACCACCCAACCAAAGAACCATGACTCAAATATTTTATCAGTTTAACCATAAAGAACACTCTATCGACCCCCACTAATTCTAGGAAATGGCCAGCCACAGACTGAACAGCCTCTTCCTCTCTGGAAAACTCCCAAAACTTATTCTGTTGCAATCAAACAAGGACAACCAAATATACCTAAAGGCCAATCACAAACTTCTCCACACTCCTGAAAGTCTTAACCTAATAAGACTGTCCCCTTTTAACTTTATTTATTTCACTCCCCTTTCAAACCCCCTTTGAACCCCTGCAGGAGCAAAAGTGATGGGAAAGGCTTCTTTTGCAAGCATTTGAATAACTGGCATTTGCTAATTTGGTTTCTTGCTTAGTTTTGGGTTTGGCACAATAGAATTTGAATATGAAAGTGTTAGTTAAAAAAAAAAAAAAAAAACCCTGCTCATTGAATAACAAATTCAAAACATAGATTTTAGAATTCAGTGGCTCTTCGACACCTTAACAGCTATTCATCCATGAGCTGCTTGGATTGGAGCAGTACAAAACTCATGTATGATTCTCCAGAATCTTTGTTCCTTTGTCTCAGCTACCGAGAATATTTCAGATGTCAAGTTCTCTGTCGTCTTGAGTCCCTGAGTCACTGATCATGCAGAAATTCATACTGACTCATTTTTCACATGTAGTAAAAGTGAGACACAAACTTGTGTCCATCCAGTAAAGGAAATTTGGGGAGATTGTTGTTACAGCACTATAACCTATCTCATCCTGACTAATACACATCGAACAAGTGCACAAGAAAAATATATCCTTTCAATATTTGCAAAAGAATCAACAGTTGATTTTTCCAAATGATGGCCCACATCATCTGAAATTTAGGAAGCTTTAGCCCAGGCATGGGGAACTAAAGAAGACATAAGGGAGATATAGACACAGCCAACCATTAACACAAAGTCAGCCCATGGTAAATGCTATAATAGATTAATAAATGAACTGCTCTGAGAGCTTAGAATTGGGTTGGATTAATTCTGATTAAGAGAATCTGCAGAGGACGCAAGAAGAATATTATTGAATCAGTAAATCTTTGCCTTGAAGAGATTTTTTGGGTGGGGATGAGAAGCAAGGAAAAGGAAACACTATGAACAAAGGTTCACCCTGCACTTCTGTTGGGTTACAGGGCTAAAATAGCAATTAAAGAAAAGCTTACAGTTGTCTCCTGTGGTTTTGGCAACTAATAAAATAAAGAGTTCATTTTCTAGTTGCTAATTGATCTCACCAGATGTAGACTTGAGAAAGATGACACTTCATGTAGAAAGCTGATGGACGGATAGCTGTTAATGTATCTGTTAAGAATCTGGAGCCACTAGATACTAAAAACTATACTTTTAAAATGTATTTCAATGCATAGGGCTCTTAAATAACACCTTCAAATTCAAATTCTACTGTGTCAAAAACAAGTTTTAATTAGAAATCAAATTAGTGAAGGCTGTTTATTGAAACACTTGCTCTAGCAAAGGAATCATCTACCATCCCATCACTCTAATTTACATCCATGTCCACCAACCCCACACTGTGGGCTTTATGACCCTCCCAAAGGGCTCCATCAGTGTGGTGTTCTTCATTACTGTGATAAACAGTAAAGTCAGCTTTGTCTTATCAAGAGGTAATTTTGGGGAAGCCAGCATTCAACAGTTACCACCTTTCTAGTTTTCGATATCCGTTTAGTCACTACCTATGACCTGGTCACTAAACCAAAGTGATGTATTTTTGTTCTGCACCACCCTATTTCAGGTACCAATTTCTATATTAGTCAAGATGAACTGATTATACTGTGGTCACATAACCCTGAAGTCTCAGTGACTGAATACAACAACATTATATTTCTCACATACGCATCACGCTCAGTGTGGGTTTTCCTTCACCTAGTTACTCATGAACACAGACTGACAGAGGCACCGCCATCTGGAACGTTGTTATCCTCCCAAACAGAAGACAGAGACACCGCAGAATCTTTCACGGGTTTGTTGTTGCCTCAGCTTAGCACTAACAAGCACCATCTCATTGGTAAGAACTATCCAGATGGCCCACTTAACATCCTGGGGCCCGGGAACATGGGAAGCATATTCGATGGAAGTAATTGTCCCTAACACACTAAGGTTGTATAGAGATATCACCAATAAGAAAAAGGAAGAGATTGACAACAAGGGGTGTCAAATCTGGTGGCGGGGGGGAACACTATCAAAACACAAGACACAGGATAAATACCATTTTGAAGTTACTTCCTTCAGGAGCTGCCTCAAAATCCAGCCACAGTTATTTGCAGAGAACTATCAGCAAATTGGCTGGATTTAAACACTCCTTACCACACCCTGCCCTTTGCTTTGCTCCAATCTAGGCAAAACTGCAAAAAGAAAAGAAAAAAGGGTCTGGATCTTTTGTGAGTGTTCTGAATCACCCCTTCTTTACCCACTCTAATTTGAACTTGAAAGATTGGAGAGTTTGACAGAGGAGGAGAAATATTGTACGATATCCCTTACATATGGAATCTAAAAAGAAACAATATAAATGAATTTACTTAAAAAATAGACTCACAGACTTCAGCAATGAGTTTACAGTTGCCACAGGATGATGGTGGAGAGAAGGATGGGGAGGGGATAGTTAGGGAGTTCCCTGATAGCTCAGTTGGTAAAGAATCTGCCTGCAATGCAAGAGACTCTGGTTCACTCCCAGGGTCAGGAAGATCCACTGGAGAAGGGATAGGCTACCCACTTCAGTATTCTTGGGCTTCCCTTGTGGCTCAGCTGGCAATCCGCCTACAATGTGGGAGACCTGGGTTCAATCCCTGGGTTGGGAAGATCCCCTGGAGAAGGGAAAGGCTACCCACTCCAGTATTCTGGCCTGGAGAATTCCATGGACTGTGTAAGTCCATGGGGTCTCAAAGAGTTGGACATGACTGAGTGACTTTTGTTTCACTTTGGGATCAACATTTATCCACCGCTATATTAAAATGGATAACCAACAAGGACTTATTGTATAGCACATGGAACTCTGCTCAATGTTATGTGGCAGCCTGGATGGGAGGGGAGTTTGGGGGAGAATGGATAAATGTATTATGTATGGCTGAGGTCCTTCTCTGTTCACCTGAAACCATCACATTTTTGATAACAGGCTTTACCCCAAGACAAAACAAAAATTTTTTAAAAAACTGAAAGACAATGACCCACAAACCTGTGAAATGTCTACAGTTCAAGATAATAATACAACTGAGCCCACTCAGAACAAATATGAAAAGAGCAACTTGGAAGAGACTAAAATCATCACGGATTTGAGCAGGTATGAGTATGCTCACCATCCCACATTGGAAGTTTTGTTGGATTTGAACACTGCTGTCATCTCAGTTAACTCCTGGGGTGGGTGTTGGGTCCCTCTCTCTATTCAACTGCTGGAAATCTGGTTGGTCCATGAGGTTCTATATTCCAGAATCCTTTTTTAGTGCTTTAGTGCCTAGTCATGACTCTAACTAAATGCACATAAATTGGGTCCAGTAGTTTCACCATAAACATTTTGCTTAAAGCAATTTCACTGCAAACACTTTTGCCACACAATGAATTGGCCATAAGACAATTGTACCGTGAAAGATAAAAATGACTAAAATAATCACTTTGCTGTATACCTAAAGCTAACACAACATTGTTAATCGACTACACTCCACTATAACAACAAAAAAAAAAGGAAACAAATCCTTAAAATGTTCTATGGGAACAAAATTTTAACCAGAATTCTATGTATTCAAGTTCACGGTTATGAAGCAATAAAAATATTTAATTCAAATTTACATATTTGTTTTGAAAATAAAATACCAGTATTTTACTAAAAATAAAATAAATAGGAACATTAAAAAGGACATAATAAATCATGAAAACCTAATAACAAATATTTTTTAAGATTTTACTATGAAAAAGAAAATTGCTACATAGGCCTTCCCTGGTGGCTCAAACAGTAAATTATCCACCTGCAATGCAGGAGACCCAGGTTCGATCCCTGGGTCAGGGTGGTCCCCTGGAGGAGGACATGGCAACCCACTCCAGTATTCTTGCCTGGAGAATTCCATGGACAGAGGAGCCTGGCAGGCTACGGTTGCAAAGATTCATATACAACCAAGAAACTGACACTATTCTTCTTTCTTCATGATGAAGAAAACACAAAAAATATTTGAATTCATTTCAAATGTGTTATTCAGGACTATATTTGTATTCAGTTCTATTTTAGGAGAAGCAGTGATTCTCCCTTTCTCAAAGTCGATCATGAAGGATCCAGGATCAAACGTTAGACATTATGCTCTTTACAATATTGAAAAATCTGCTTGAAAATCTCCTCATATTTCCCTGGAGGTAAAACCAACAGAGAGGGGTGCTGCTATTTCTCGCCGATGTGAATAACATTCAAAACTAGTAGCATGTACCTGGATCACATTTAAATATTCCATCTATCACAGGCCCAGTCTTTATCTTTCCCTAAGTCACTTACGGCAGAAAGAGGAACTAAAGAGCCTCTAGATGAAAGGGAAAGAGGAGAGTGAAAACGTTGGCTTAAAGCTCAACATTCAGAAAACAAAGATCATGGCATCCGGTCCCATCACTTCATGGGAAATAGATGGGGAAACAGTGGAAACAGTGGCAGACTTTGTTTTTCTGGGCTCCAAAATCACTGCAGATGGTGACTGCAGCCATGAAATTAAAAGACTCTTACTCCTTGGAAGAAAAGTTATGACCAACCTAGACAGCATATTCAAAAGCAGAGATATTACTTTGCCAAAAAAGGTCCGTCTAGTCAAGGCTATGGTTTTTCCTGTGGTCATGTATGGATGTGAGAGTTGGACTGTGAAGACAGCTGAGCGCCGAAGAATTGATGCTTTTGAACTGTGGTGTTGGAGAAGACTCTTGAGAGTCCCTTGGACTTCAAGGAGATCCAACCAGTCCATCCTAAAGGAGATCAGTCCTGGGTGTTCATTGGAAGGACTGATGCTAAAGCTGAAACTCCAAAACTTTGGCCACCTCATGCAAAGAGTTGACTCATTGGAAAAGACTCTGATGCTGTAAGGGATTGGGGGCAGGAGGAGAAGGGGATGACAGAGGCTGAGATGGCAGGATGACATCACCAACTTGATGGACATGAGTTTGAGTAGGCTCCAGGAGATGGTGATGGACAGGGAGGCCTGGCGTGCTGTGATTCATGGGGTCGCAAAGAGTTAGACACAACTGAGCAACTGAACTCAAATTGGAACTGGAAGTCACTTAAGCCAGATTCTGTGCCAAATACCAAAATTCTGACTGCATCGTGTTCTCCACCACCAAATAGCCAAAAATATTTCACCCTTTTGAAGAAATGTATCAGGAATCAGGTAATTGTTCTTTTGGAGGAAATAGAAGGAGCTTGATTCTTCTTTTGCCTTCAACTTCTAATATTGTGTTATAAATTTGGTAAAGGGAAAGTTGCTCAGTCATGTCCAACTCTCTGTGATCTCCATGGACTGTATAGTCCATGGAATTCTCCAGGCCATAATACTGGAGTGGGTAGCCTTTCCCTTCACCAGGGAATCTTCCCAATTCAGGGATCAAACCCAGGTCTCCCGCATTACGGGCAGATTCTTTACCAGCTGAGCCACAAGGGAAGCCCAAGAATACTGGAGTGGGTAGCCTATGCCTTCCCCAGCAGATCTTCCTGACCCAGGAAATACACCAGGGTCTCCTGCATTGCAGGCAGATTCTTTACCAACTGATCCGCCAGAGAAGCCCAAATTTGGTAAAGACAGCATTAAAGAGTAAGCCATTATATCTAAAGAGGCTAAACAATAGGCCATTTTTTTCTGTTGTGTGTTTTTTTTTTTAATGTGAGTCATATTTTTAAAATCTTTGTTGAATTTGTTACAATATTGCTTCTGTTTTATGTTTTGGTTTTTTGGCTACAAGTCATGTAGGATCTTAGCTCCCCCACCAGGGATCAAACCCACACCCCCTGCATTGACAGGTGAAGCATTAACAACTGGACCCCCAAGGAAGTCCCAAGAATAGGTCATTAGGCTCTCAAAAACTGTTGTGAATTACTAGCCACCTCTTTTACATTTGTCATAGCTTAGTAAACTTTTGGTTTTGATAGTTGTGAGGGATGCCTGTGTTCACAGAAGGATTTGTAAAATGTTATGTTATTTTCTAGAGATTCCCTGGTGGCTCAATGGTAAAGAATCTACTTTACCTGTGCAGGAGACAAAGGTCCAATCCCTGGGTCAGGAAATCCCCTGGAGAAGGAAATGGCAACCCACTCCAGTGTTCTTGCCTGGAGAATCCCAGGGACGGGGGAGCCTGGTGGGCTGCTGTCTACGGGGTCGCACAGAGTCGGACACGACTGAAGTGACTTAGCAGCAGCAGCAGCATGTTATTTTCTAGAGCTTTCCTGGTGGCTCAGTGGTAAAGAAGCCACTTTACCTGTGCAGGAGACACAGGTCCGATCCCTAGGTCAGGAAGATCCCCTCGAGAAGGAAATGGCAACCCATTCCAGTATTCTTCCCTGGACAGAGGAACCTGGTAAGCTACAGTCCAGAGGGTTGCAAAAGGCAGACACAACTTAGCGACTAAACAACCACATGTTATTTTCTAGATTAGTGTGCAATTTAATTTGCACCGTCTTATTTCAGACTTTCAATAAGTTTGGTTATCATCATATTTTCTATTAAGTCCATATATGCAATTGCTTTCATTCACTATTTTAAGACCACCACGCTTATATATCACTGTAGAGTCCATTTTAAGGCCTTAGATGTAGAACATAAAAATGGGAGTATTGTAACAATGGAGAAATGAAACCAACCGTCAACCAATTGAAGCCAAACTTAAGGTGAAAATACCTGGAACCCATATATAGTCATACATCTGTTCTCATTCATTTGGATGGTGAAAGACCTATTGGAATTACTGTGGTCCTGAGACTCCGGCTGTCAAAGCACCAATAAATTGAGATAAACCACCTGAAAGACATGATGAGTGACAGCCCCTTTTCAGAAAGACCCTTATGAACAACAGTGACGCCACGTTCCCTCCACAGACCCTCTCCATCCTTGTGCTTGTGCTCAGCCATGTCTGACTCTTTGTGAGTCCATGGACTGCAGTCCACGAGGCTCCTCTGTCCATGGGATTTTTCAGGCAAGAATACTGGAATGGGTTGTCATTTCCTTCACCAGGGGATCTCCCCAACCCAGGGATCAAATCCATATCTCCTGAATTGTCTGCATTGGCAGGCAGATTCTTTACCACTGAGCCACTTGGGAAACAAGGCCCTCTCCATGGCACTATTCTCATGTCTATTCCAAATCCAATAGCTGCAAGTGAAAGGAAACATATACCCAGAATCTAAATGCCTTCCGTCTGCCAAGAGGATAGACTGCCGAGCTGTGAGTGCTTAGGAAACCCAAGTCAGCCCTCTCCAGACTAGCCAAGGTATGGAAAATAACAATCATACTTGCATTTTTCAAAAATAAATATTTAAAGTGTGTGCTTTCCCCATGTACTTCACATTTCTTTTTGTCTTTACTTCCATCTCCAAAAGGCAAGCCGTGCTGGTGGTGCTCACAATTATTTCAACCCCTGAAAAGGCACCAGCTTCATCCCTGGAATCAGCCTGTCATCCTGGACACATCTATTGAGTATGGTATCCAATCCCTTTTTATTGTATTGTACAAATAAAATCAGATTGAGGAGCAAGTGCTCATACCTCCTGTAAGGAGGAACAGTAGGAGCCTCACGGAGAGGCAGAGTCTGATCACATCAGGACAGCACAAAGCTAGGAGGGAAGGAGAAGAAAGTGAAGGATTTCCTGGAGAATGCAGTCTGGCATCTTAACGCTCTAAAGCTGAGGCTGCAGCTGTCAACCTCATAGGAGGGGGAAGCAGTAGGAGGAATGGTACCCAAAGCCTGTACAGATGACAAGGGAGAACAAAGAACTCACAGAATTCATCCAGCAGAAAGACATTTTGGAAGCTTCGCTCTCATCAGCTAAGAGGACCTTAAAAGACAGTGGTCTTTAGCAACATAGCGAAGAAACACTCAGCAGTAAATTGCAGAAATAATGCTAGGATGAGGGAGAAAGAAACCATAATTCAGGCATGAAAATACTAGAATCTCAAAGGGAGATCATTTTTTCCATCTGTTAATTTCCTACACAAGCAAACTGAGGCTCAGGAAGATGTGAGCTGTTCAAAGCCACAGAGTTCTTAGAATATCACTTTGCAAATATGTTTTAGGTCAATTCCCATAAATTTCTGCTTTAAAACAAAAATAAAAAGCATGTGCCACTGTCAAAATTCATTGTTTGAGTTCTCCCAAAAGTGTCCCTTAAGACAAGGATGTTGGTATGTTTGGGAGCTACAGGAAATGTTGATGTGGGAGTGGGATTGTAACATAGATGGAAAGAGTGCCAATAAAGCAGTAAGACAATCAAGGGTGTATTTATTGATGTGTTAAATCCAGCAAATTGCTCCTCTTGGCCCTTAAAAGTAGTCCAACTGGTCGTGTCTGGGAGTGGAATAGAATGAGTGCATCAAAGTTCTCTCACTTGTGGAAACAGAAGCCAGAGTATTTTTGCATCAACTCCTATCCATCACTGGATGAAGCATGTGCCTAAAAGAGATAATTCTCTGGCCCTTCCATCCTGTTCTGCATGTGGGCTGAGTGGACTTCCATTGCTACAGAATAAGTCCTTAGACAAAAAGTTGGAGATTCTGATGACTGGATATCAACATGAATGCAGAAGATACGAAAGTCTGAAGGATATGTACAAGGTACCAACTGTGTGTGCTATACCAACCTACCATATACTTAGCTGCATTTCTGCTCCCCTTTATTCTAGAGATTAAGTAGTATAGATTCCATTTTTCTCTTCTTCTCTGTGTGATGTGATTCCTTACTGACATGATAGGGATGTCATACATGAAAATGCTACCCTATAACTCGTCCTTCATCTGTTTTTGCAAATTCTGTACCCTAAATGCTACATCACTGGCTTGAAATATGCATAACATATTTTATATCCAAATACCCCTGTTTATCAGATTGTATTATCATAACGCACAGCATCAACACACAGGTGTGCAATTTATTTTGTTAGCTTTCAAACTGGTATAAATATATCCTAAACTTCTGAAAATTATAGCATTTTAAATTTAATGGGCTATAAGAAGATAGAATTCAGAGCATGGAATTTGGAAACATGACCTAATCCTCAGTGCCTTCGTTAATATATCAAAAAGATATATAGGCACATGTCATATCAGCTTTACAAATAAACACGCATAGCTCATTGAATTTAAAAAAGAAGCCTGTATCTCAAATAAAATGGTATGTCTTCTACTGGAGTTGCCTGAAGTACTATTTGGAAAGTTGATTCCCAGAATAGTTAAATTTAAAGTCTTTTTAATGTACAAATCTCTGACAAGAACTAGAAGTCCAACCTATCACCCTGAAAAAAAGATAAAATAAATGTAGATTCAAAAAGGACTTGAATTTCTTTAAAGCTCTCAGAAAAATGTTACCGTTTAGTAATGACATTCCCTATTCATTTGACCTCAGCTTGACACACTGAATTGGTCTGAACATCTGTGGCCAGACACAGAAGTTCTACATCTTAACTCTTGCTTTTCAAATTTGTACAGAAATGCACATTAAAAGAATGCCAAGGCTAGAGCCAGAGACAATAACAGAAGCAAATTCATAAGTAATTATAAAATCCACCTCTCCCCATGCAAAGAGGTTACCAACACTGCCCTGCCAACTTTGATAACGTTTCACGTGGAAATAGCTCAGACTTAGACAGACATCATGCTTCTTACCTGATTCCATGGATTCCGAATGTCTCAATTAATGATACCTGAACCACATTTCTCAAACTAAAATAAAATCAGAACACCTTTGTGACAGAGTACCAACTAGATGGTCATATGATGGATTATAAGAGGTGTAAGTTATAGAGGGGGTGGTGTTAGATTATTTCAAAACAGACAAGAACATTTAGGAAGTGAGCAAATCTACAAATTAATTTTCATGAATACGTTACCTGTTTCGCATAACGTGACACTAGAGAACTCAGGTCCAGAAGAATGAAGGGGAACAATAAACTTTGTGGTCACAGGTTTCAACGATTCTTCGTGTTCTCAGTCCTGGCCACACATTAGAATTACCTGAAGAACTATGACAAAGCACAGTACGCAAGTGTGACTGACATCTCTGAGGTTAAACTCAGGAATTGAGACAATTTTAATGTTCAACCAGAGCTGAGAATTACCAACCATTTTTGTAGTAAAAAACAATTCTGCAGGGGGCCTTAAAAGACACCATTTTTAAATTAATTTCCTAAGAAGTCATGATTGAAATATTCAATTGTCTATAAATATAAACATTTAATCTTAAAAGTAGATGAGTAGTATGTTGAATTACTCAATAGAAATTCACTAAGCACCTATTGTGTGCCAGATATAGTAAAAATAATACATACATAAGGATTAGTAAAACATGGTTGCTGTCCTTCTGTGTAGATGGAACACATTTGTTGATAGGATGATCAAAAAGTGCTGGAATAAATGTCTGAAGATGCTGTATAAGATACAGATGAAAAACAGAAAAGAAAGCATCTAATTTTACCTAGGGGGAATCAGAGAGCATTTCATAGAAGAGGCAAAAATTGGATGTTCATTCAAGGAAAGTTAAATCCTGGAAAACTTGAAAAAAGTGAAATAAAGATCAAGTATTTAAAATATGGGCTCCTACAGATAAAGGACTTGAATAGACATTTCTCCAAAGATATACAAATGACCAATAACCACATAAAAAGAATCCTTCACATCATGAATCATTAGAGAAACACAAGGCAAATTCACAAGGAGCTACTGCTTCACATCTGTTAGAATGAATACTACCGAAAAAAAAAAAAACACTCAGAAAATAACAAGTGTTGGCAAGGATATGGGGCAACTGGAACACTTGTGTACTGTTGGTGGGAGTATAAAATGGCATAGCTACTGTGGAAAGGAGTAGGATAGCTCCTCAAAAAATTAAAAATAAAATTACCATATGATCTAGCAATTTGGCGTATGTGCCAAAGAATTGAAAGTAAGGTCTCAAAAGAGATATTTGTATACTCAAGTTTGAAGCAGCATTATTCTCAAAGGTTAAAACATGGAAGTAACCCAAGAATCCATTGATAAATGAATAAATAAGCAAAATGTGATTTGCACATACAATGGAATAACATTCAACCTTAGAAAGGAAGGGAATTCTGACAGATACGATAGCATGCATAAAATTTGAGGAGATTATTCTAAGTAAAATAAGCCAGTCACACACACACACATTAAAAAAAACAATGATTATATGATATCATTTATATTAGGTATATATAATATAGTCAAATTCATAGAGACAGAAAATAAAAAGGTGGTTTCCAGGGACTGGGAAGAGAGGGGAATAGAGAGTTGTCATTTAATGGGTGTAGACTGCCAGTCTTACAAGATGGAAAGAGCTTTGTAAAATGTATGGTGATGATAGTTGCACAAAAGTATGAAGGTACTTAATACTACTGGACTGTACACTTTAAATGGTTAACATGGTCAATTTTATATTATGTGTGGTGGTTGCCGCTTAGTCACTAAGTCGTGTCCAAACCTTTGCAACCTCATAGACTGTAGGCCTCGAGGCTCCTCTGTCCATGGGATTTCCCAGGCAAGAATACTGGAGTGGGTTGCCATTTCCTTCTCCAGGGGTTGAGCCCACATCTTCTGCACTGGCAGGTGGACTCTTTACCACTGAGCCACTGGAGAAGCCCATAGTGTGTGTCTGTGTTAGTTGCTCAGTTGTGTCAGACTCTCTGCTACCCCCATGGTCTGTCCATGGAGTTCTATAGGTGAGAACACTGGGGTGGATTGTCAGTCCCTTCTCCAGGGGATCTTTCCAACCCAGGAATCGAACCTGGGTCTCCTGCATTGCAGGCAGACTCTTTACCATCTGTGCTACCAGGGAAGCCCATATTATATGTATTTAAACACAATTTTAAAAGAGAAAGGCCATGGATTCCCATAGTCTCTCAGTAGCAACACTTTCTCTTTAGTTTGGAAGTTTATTCTGGGGCTAACCAGTGATTCTAAATACTCAGTTTTTCACAAGGTGAGAGAGGTGGTCCAGGTAAGTACCAGTGGAGTAGACAAGATTAAAATTCAGGGTGGTTTTTGCTGGACAGAGGTGTCTACACAAGACATAGTATTCAACAATGGGATATGAACTTGGGATACCCACAGCCAGATTGGCAGGATTTCAGAGTCAGTTTTAAAAAGTAGTGAATTAAATAAGATATATCAAATATGAAAACCAACTCCAAAGACACACAGGAAGAGATAAAGTCAGGAGTAATAAGAGATAAGATGGAAGTGAAGGATGACTGGAAATAGGAAAGGGAAGATATTCGGGGGAATTTCTGAAAATCCTGAATGGAGATGGGATTAAGTCCCTTTCCCTATTTCCATTGCTTTATACATTAGAATGTACTAAGGGACTGGTAAGAGTCTGGTATTTATCAGCTTCTCATCTTAAGTAGCTGGAGCTTGGCCCAAGAATGTAGGCTGGACGACAAAACCGAGTTATCTGATTAGAACAGGAAGAGGTCGATTTTCATGGACAAGGACAGTTGGAGAAAGAAGACTATGGAGTTGATGTCTTAGTCACTTTGGAGGACCCCCTATCCAGAATGTTCTTCTAATGTGTAGAAGTCGGTGCTCATCCATTCAACAAATCATCTGTATATGCATTTATTACTTGTAAGGCCCAAGAAACAAAGTGCAAGTTCTACCACTCCTGAGTTTACAATCTAGTGGCAGAGATAAAGAAATATACCTGGTAAATGACCTGAAGATTAGAGTCATACTTTATACATATGCTTATCCCCTTGCCTCCTTCCATCCCATTCCTACCGCCATTCCCACCATCATTTCCAAGTGTTCAGAAAATTAATGAAATAACACATGTATATATATAAAGGAATTATTTAAGCTTCTAACATCAGAATTCTTTATGTAAAAAACCTGAGGTGAAAGAAAGCCAAAAACTGTGTAGAACAAACCTCTCACTTTGTAAATGACAATGTGGTATTAAAAGAAATTGAATCTTTAAAAAATGGTACAAGTGAACTTATTTACAAAAAAGAAATAGAGTCATAAATGTAGAAAGCAAATTTATGGTTGCCAAGGGGGAAAGGGAAAGAGAAATAAACTGGAAGACTGGGATTGACACATACGCTCTGTTATATACAAAATAAATAACTAATAAGAACCGCACTGAGAACTCTACTCAGTACTCTGTAATGACCTAAATGGGCAAAGAATTTAAGAAAGAATGGATATATGTGTAAATAAAAGCAGTTCACTTCACTGTATCACAGAAGCTAACACAATATTGTCAATCAACTATATTCCAATAAAAATTAATTTAAATTTTTTAAAATAAAAGAAATTATAACTTGTTTAAAGTCATAGCTAGAATCTGCACATTCTGTTTCTTCCAGGGCTTTTTCTTTTCCCCCCACAAAACCCTTATGTGTTGTCAGGCTTCCCTGGTAGCTCAGATTGTAAAGCATCCTCCTGCAATGCAAAAGACCTGGGTTCGATCCCTGGGTTGGGAAAAGTCCCTGGAGAAGGGAACGGCTACCCACTCCACTATTCTGGCCTGGAGAATTCCATGGACAGAGGATCCTGGCAGGCTATGGTCCAGGGGTGCAAAGAGTCGGACACAACTGAGCAACTTTCCCTTACACGTTGTCAAAAGCTTTGCTTATAGCTTCAGTGAAAGTTTCTCTTTGGGGCAACATCAAAAGTGCGAAATACATAAAACACTATAAGCTACACCAATATTTGTCGAAGTAATAAATAGTGATATGTAGCTAAAGACATTTGTAAAAAGAAGCTTAATGAAGGATGGGAAATGCTAACTTTCCCAGAGCTCAGTGTATTATAAAGCCGCAATGACTGAAGATATAGACAAAGTAATGGAAAAGAATAGGTAACCCAGAAACAGCTAAGAAAATAACAAAAGTTAGAATGATATAAAATGGGTACCACCCGCCCTTCCATTTGTCTGGGATAGGATGGTCTAGAAAAAAGCCTGACCCAATGGACTGGAGGTCTGAGTTTTGGTTCTGCAGATGAATTAAGAACAGAATCCTAGGAAACCACAGAATAGACTTAGAAGGAAGGAAGAAGAAGGCTCAAGGAAAGCAGGAGAGCTCAATAAAAACTGGAAAGAAAGCTGACTGATAAGCAATGTGATTAATTGATAGGAAGATAAGCATTAAAGAAATCGAGAGGGATAATGGTTAAAAGTAATAGCCATAAGGATTGGCAATTACGAGCTTATTGGAGAACTTAAAAAAGTGGTGTCATTAGAATAGGAGGAGCATAAACCATACTGTAGCTGGGTGCAGAGCCAATGAGGACAAAGTAAAATCATCAAATATAAACATCTTTTAAGAAATTTGGTGGTGAAGGAATAATGGGGTTGCTTTGAGGTTAACTGATGAAGTTGAAACATTAACAAAAAAGTGAATATCTGCCAAGATAATACATTTTCATTTACATGCTATGACAATTAGTCCTGAGTGTAGTTTTTTAATGTCATTTTCAATAACCCCAGGATGCTAATGTCTATTAGATTTTTGTAAATGGACTCGAAGGATCTCACATCCCATCCCAATTCTTCAAGGCAACATTATTTAACATTCACTAAGCATCAGTGAATCAAGATTGCCGGGAGAAATATCAATCACCTCAGATATGCAGATGACACCACCCTTATGGCAGAAAGCGAGGAGGAACTAAAAATCCTCTTGATGAAAGTGAAAGAGGAGAGTGAAAAAGTTGGCCTAAAGCTCAACATTCAGAAAACGAAGAGCACGGCATCTGGTCCCATCACTTCATGGGAAATAGATGGGGAAACAGTGGAAACAGTGGCAGACTTTATATTTGGGGGCTCCAAAATCACTGCAGATGGTGATTGCAGCCATGAAGTTAAAAGACACTTACTCCTTGGAAGGAAAGTTATGACCAACCTAGATAGCATATTCAAAAGCAGAAACATTACTTTGCCAACAGAGGTCCTTCTAGTCAAGGCTATGGTTTTTCCTGTAGTCATGTATGGATGTGAGAGTTGGACTGTGAAGAAAGCTGAGCACCGAAGCATTGATGCTTTTGAACTGTGGTGTTGGAGAAGACTCTTGAGAGTCCCTTGGACTTCAAGGAGATCAAACCAGTCCATTCTAAAGGAGATCAGTCTTGGGTGTTCTTTGGAAGGAATGATGCTAAAGCTGAAACTCCAATACTTTGGCCACTGCATGCAAAGAGTTGACTCATTGGAAAAGACTCATGCTGGGAGGGATTGGGGGCAGGAGGAGAAGGGGACGACAGAGGATGAGATGGCTGAATGGCATCACTGACTCAATGGACATGAGTTTGTGTGAATTCCAGGAGTTGGTGATGAACAGAGAGGACTGGCGTGATGCAGTTCATGGGGTTGCAAAGAGTTGGACACGACAGAGCGACTGAAATGAACTGAACTGAACTGAAGCATCAGCAATTTGGTCTCTGGTTCCTCTGCCTTTTCTAAAACCAGCTTGAACATCAGGGAGTTAACGGTTCACGTATTGCTGAAGCCTAGCTTGGAGAATTTTGAGCATTACTTTACTAGCATGTGAGATGAGTGCAATTGTGCGGCAGTTTGAGCATTCTTTGGCATTGCCTTTCTTTGGGATTGGAATGAAAAGTGACCTTTTCCAGTCCTGTGGCCACTGTTGAGTTTTCCAAATTTGCTGGCATATTGAGTGCAGCACTTTGACAGCATCATCTTTCAGGATTTGAAACAGCTCAACTGGAATTCCATCACCTCCACTAGCTTTGTTGGTAGCGATGCTTTCTAAGGCCCACTTGACTTCACATTCCAGGATGTCTGGCTCTAGATTAGTGATCACATCATCATGATTATCTGGATCGTGAAGGTCTATTTTGTACAGTTCTTCTGTGTATTCTTGCCACCTCTTCTTAATATCTTCTGCTTCTGTTAGGTCCATACCATTTCTGTCCTTTATCAAGCCCATCTTTGCATGAAATGTTCCCTTGGTATCTCTAATTTTCTTGAAGAGATCTTTAGTCTTTCCCATTCTGTTGTTTTCCTCTATTTCTTTGCATTGATCGCTGAAGAAGGCTTTCTTATCTCTTCTTGCTATTCTTTGGAACTCTGCATTCAGATGCTTATATCTTTCCTTTTCTCAGTAACTATATTTCAAGGCGTTTTGATTTTGTCTTGTCCATGTAATCCTTGGGAACATAACCCTTGCCATGTAACTCTTGTCAGCCACACTCTTCTACAGATAGCCTTTAGAGATATTCTTTTCATATGCTATCTGCCTTGCAGGAAAAGCACCCTTATTATAAGGTTATAGGACGAAATTTAGTTAACAGAGACAATTCATTGCAAACAGAAAGGCTAAGTGCTCTGAAAAGTCATATCCTTCTTGTGTAAAGATTTTCGTTCAATTCCCAGGTAGTAGAGGAGAGAAGGGCATGGAACCCTGGTCTCAGGCTCCTCTACAGAGCATGCACGCGGTCTTACACCTTGCTTTTGTTCTCAGGCTCCTCTACATAGCATGCACGCGGTCTTACACCTTGCTTTTGTTTATAATTCTTCCGCAGCTGTCGTCTTGCTCTCCATCACCACTTAGTCCATCTCTGCTTCCTTGGCTGAGTCACATCAGACAGCCTGTAGAGGGAGCTGTAGCCCCATGTCAACTCAGAGTAACTGCATCCATTTTGAACATGGCTAGAGGTTCAGGACTTGACCACCTCCCAAAAAACACATACCATCCATGTGATATCAGAATTTTGTTAAGAGAAATGACTGCCTCTTGTAGAACATCCCTATCAGTTGCTCTTGTCCAACATAGCACAAAGATGTTGCCTGACAGAAGCTTTTTTCTAACAGAGTCCAAAACATCCCTTCACGAAGAATATACTTGGACAATTAACCCAGCACTTGGACTCACAGTCCTCAAAATTCACAGCTTCCCAAGACTGGTCGTGGAAAATGTGGGATATCCAAGGGCCTATTCTATTAATAGGAAAGTACTCAAGTATATAAATATGCCAGGAAGACTTGAATCTAGACACTGTGGTTATGCTATGATGCCATCTTGGCGGCCAACCTGGCCTGTGCAAACCTGTTAACAAGGTGTAGAGACTGTTGGTGAGCACATCCATAAGAGGAAATGGTTCAGGTGTCAAGCACAGACCTAGACAATCCCAAAGAATACTGACCCCAGAATATTCCCAAATATTACCACATTACCCACTGCATCTCTGACGGCTTCTTCCTCAACCATGAGAGCATCCTGGTAGCTTTGGTACATTTTGAATCCTCATCTCCTCTCTTCCTTACCTCTAGCCCACCTGCTTCCTTTATCTGCAGATCTCAGTTTGCAACTCTGCTTTAGTATCATTGTTTAAGGCCTTTCAGATTCATGTCTACTTAGCCATTGTTTTCAGATGCATACATGAAGCATATTAGTTCCTAGGGGCCTTCCAGGTGGTGCTAGTGGAAAAGAACCCTGACAAAGCAGGAAACATAAGAGACGCAGGTTGGATCCCAGAGTTGGGAAGATCCCCTGAGGGCATGGCAACCCACTCCAGTATTCTCACCTGGAGAATCCCATGGACAGAGGAGCCTGGCAGGCTCTAATCCATAGAATCACAGAGTCAGACATGATGTGACTTAGCATCCACGCATTGGTGCCTAGAAAAATTCCTCCATCAATATGGTACCCATCTGTGATACAACTGTCCCACCTACCTCATCCCTAAATCTGCTTCTATCAACACCGCAGTTTCACAGCACTTGTGACATCCACCTTGACTTCTATCATTTATCAGCAAGTCTAGTCCAATAAAACCCAGTCCTGACTCTGAGGACCCCTTATCAGGAATCCTAGTATAGGTAGGGAAAAGCTGTCAGACCCTGGTCCCCCTTGAAATACAAAACAGAAACTTATTGGCCTTTAGTAACTTCAGCAGGGAATTCTCAGTGTGATTCTAAGGGAGTAGTCCAAGGGAAAAAAAAGGTGCACAGTTAACTGGTGCTGATCCCTTTATATGATTTCAGTTCATCCCCACAAGGGATCATCAGAACAGCATTTTAAAAGCCTCCTCCACTTGGGAATTGCTCCAGGTCTATCTTTCTTCCTTCGGTTTTTACAGTCTCATTCCTAAGCTTCCTCCCTCTGTCGCAAGCTCGAATGGCATCATCCCTTGCTTTTCTTGCCTATTCTCGCTTTTTGTTTTCTTTCTTTCTCTATTTCTCTCAACTCATTTGACTTGATGACCGAGTTTTCTATGATTTACCTTGTTCATGTTCTGGCATTTTGACACTCAGTTCTACATCCCTCAAGGTCTACGCTGTGCTCAGATCTCCAATTCCCCATGAGAGGGAATACAGGCAGGTCCCCAATCTTGGAATTATCAAAGTAAGAGAGAAAGTGCCATTCTGCTTCTTCCCAGTGCCTATCAGTTTTGTTAACCAAACCTTCCCCTTTCTCAGAAACAGTCCACAGACTTGGAGTTAGCTCTCTTCGTCCCAGCTCTGGGCTTTGTGATGTGAAGGGCCACTATCTAACCCCCATCACCATATGATCAAATGAAGAAAGAGATCAGTCATAACCATCCTAGATTTGAATCTCAGCCCTTCCACTTACCAGTTTCATGAAACTTTGTGTCTCTGCCACCACTTCAGTAAAATAAGAATAATAATTACTTTATACAGTACAAATACTATTGAGGAGAGTGAACCATTTAGAAATCCATGTAATTCATTCATCTACACATACCAAATGCTCAATAAATTATAGCATCATTGTTATTTCTGCTCACAGACTTTTGCTCCAAAAATCATTGACACATGAACCATAAATGTAAGCATCAAGTAAGCATTGCTAGATTTCATGCAGTTCAAGAAAAAAATAGAAAACAAAAAGCAAGAGCCAATGGGGTTCTCCTTCAAGTGACTCACCAAATTTGTTTTTAGAAAAAAATAATTACCTAAACAATCTCATACCTTAGGACAACTCTTTCAAAGCTTTTTATCTGTTTACATTTGTTTCAGGAAAATTGAACAGTCTCTCTCCCTCCCCCTCCCCATTTTACCCAGCTACACCCTTTTCTCTAGAAAGTTATATTTTTAAAAAACACCTCAGAGACAACCTATATTAGGTGAATAATTTGGAGCCAAGAAAGTCTGTTTCATTTTACTTGTTTTCCTCTAGTCTGATAAAGTGACAAATATCACTTGATTAGTCCCTAAAGTATTCAGTGTTAGATTTCTTTTCTTACAGAGAAATAGGAATATACAGTTATTCTTCCTCTACTATACGTAAATTCCAAATGCTATCTTAGCAGGATTATGAAATAAAAATGAATGCTTTTTTAAAGCATTTATGGAGACTGGGGAATAAATGATAGAATTTTCTTATATTTCTTGTATATGCAGATAACAGATACATTTAATGCAAGAAGGAAATAGAATTTTAATAGAATTTTTAACTAAAGATCTTGAAACAAAACTAGACATACATTTTAATTGAATTTCTGGCTCAAATTACAGCAAACCATTATAAATCATTAGGAATCAGTTTTAAAACTGCTTTCACTTTTCCCCGTATTACAAACACAGAGGTAAGCTTTTACAGCTTCAGATAAGTGTTAATAAATTACCCGAATTTCAAAATTAATGGCTGCCCGGCTGCTTTAGGGAGATATCATTGTGTTTCATGAATATTTTGATTTTGTGATTAGATCAAAATGCACTGAATTCCTAAACAGTCATAACCAAGGTCTGCTGATCATAAACTGTTCTTTTTTAATAAATTATATTCCTCACAAATCTGCTGATATGGAATAATTAGAAATTGGTTGCCTGCATTTACTGTAATATTTGCATGACTTTAGATCTCCACCTACTGATCTAGAGGCTGGCAGGAAATGTACATTTTGTACATTTCTAAATATACCTTGCCTGCAGAGATAATGGTTTATATTGTGATGGTAAGAAGGTTTTTATTTGCAAAAAACAAAGAGGTGTCACTTGCCAGTTCTGGAAGACATTGATTACGCAGTTTATGTCATTCCTATTCAGAACTTATTATTTACAGCTTTCTTGTTTCCCTTCCTTTGTAGGAGATAAAGATCTATATCTTGTAAACTGCTCAAACAGTGTCTATTTTGTCTTTTTAGGGAGTCTTGAAACACATTTTATAGAATGCAAACATCCTGAAACTAAATGTAAACTGAGTAAAATACAATATCCTAATTTATTATAATATCTCCAAGTACAATCTTTAAATCAACTACTTCATAAATAGTTACATGGTGTTAAAAAAAAATCCCCAGGTATAAATCTGTCCTTTGCCATGTAAAGCACATGTATCTAAATTTGAACCTGCATAACCTACACTATGTAATCTGAGAACTAATCAGTTATAAGGTAGAGATCACTGATTGCTAACACATAACACTACTTTTATTCCTCTAAATTTAATGATATTTTATAAAGTTGAGTGACTCCAGGAGTTAAAAGTTTTTGTTTTAGAATAGTCTATTACAATAAGATTTATGGAGCATTTCTGCAAGGCTGTTTGTGAGAGAGGTTTTCACCAAAGAACAAGAACAATTCTTGATAAAATCCAGAGAAAGATTCAGGTGAAGGGGACAGGAGACTTCAAGGTCTTTCCTATTATCATTTCAAGGCTCCAGGGGAATAAAGAAGGGACTCCTGAGGTCATGGTTTACTCCAGTGATGGCGCAATTGGCTTCCTCTGCATTTCATAAGCTAAGGTCAAAAGGTTCCCTAGCCTCCTATAATCACAACACAAAGCAGTGCTTCCAAGGGTCTCTGATGTTGGACTGGGCTCAAGTCAGTAGTCTTGGTTATGGTCCACGGCATCTGGCATTTCCTCAAAGAACCTGAAACCTTAGTCAGTCATAATTACTTACCCTTCAGATTAGTTACAATTCCTCGATTAACCACAAACACAAGAGGAAGTAAAAAGAAAGGCAACCATCAAATGGTAAGTCCACAGAAAGATTTTTAATAAACAATGTTTAACCTTAAAGAAAGATTCTACCAGTCCAGAACAGTAAATGCATAAATGCCTATAAGAAACAAAGAACTAAAATAACAGTCATATTTATAATTTAAAAGCCAGGCCTACGATGGTTTAGCATGTTAGCAAATTTATCTAAGGATCTACCCCCACATCCTGATTAGAGTCCAAGAGTGCTAATATCAAACTCAGAGCATAAACTAAAATCTAGCTTACCTCCCAGGGCTGCTATGTGGATAAATGAGATAAGGTATGTAAGATGCTTAAGTACCTGGAGTATAGTAAACAATAAATATTATATAAAAACACAAAACAAATCACAGCCATGGAAATACTAATGCTTTTATGGAGACAAACTTTCGGCATGAATTTTGTGTTCTCATCTGACCTTTTTTACACATTTACTCTGTTTCAGCCATCTGCAATTTCTACATAAATCTTTATTTATGCTTCTATTTGCATTTAAAAAAAAACTCAGGTGAGAATCTTTTTTTTAACTGAAAACTGAGGGCAACTACATTAGTCATACATGTCAGAATTTGCATACACGAAGGCCTCTCCATACCCACAAGCAGCTCTATGCTCCCCATGTAAGGGGAAATCTACACTGTAGAATTACATTTTCCCAAAATCAACCCTGTCATCAGGAAGCTTAAATCAAGTTAAAATATATTCTTCCCTCTGAGTACGTTTACGTACCACAGATATATGTTTTTAACATTTTAACTAATTCTTTCCCAAACATCTGGCCACTATTATAAAATAAAAGAAGCATTTCTAATAAAAGTAGCTTTCTCAAAAATGACCTACTGACAATAATTATTTTTATTGAGCAACTGTTCTATGCTAGGCCTTTGGGATATAGAGATGAATAAGGCCAGGTACCACCTTCAGGAAACGGAGTCTATTGGGCAGTTACAGTTCAGCATGACCAGTTTGGTGACAGAAGCACAGTGTACCATGGGAACAAAGGAAGATCTCTGAAACCGACTACTGGTCAAGGGAAGCTCTCTGAGATGTTTGGAGTTTCTAAGACCAGAAAGAATGCCATGGACTTGATGGACTGTATTGTGTTCCTTCAAAATACGTATGCTGAAGCCTTCACCCTCAATATTATAGCTTGGAGATGGCAGCTTTTGGGTGATAATTAGAGTTAAATAAGGTCTGATGCAAATACTTATCCCAGTTTGTAAGCCTTTTATATCTGAGTCTTACCAGTTTTATCTCACATTCTCCCCTGATTCGCAGCTGGCTTTCCTACTTGAATGTGACAAATTATTTTCTGCCTTTTGACCTTTGCATACTCAGCTCCACTAGCTTTGAATCCCCACTCCCTACCTTCTTACCTAACCCTCCTTCCTCTCCCATCTGACTTGACTGACAATGTAAATCTATGAAGATTTACATCTATAGACCTAAGAGACATATACAAAACACTCCACCCAACAAGAGCTAAACATACATTCTTCTGAAATATACATAGAACATTCTGTAGAATAGACCATGCACTAGATCTAAAGCAAATCTCAATAAATTTTAAAAAATAAAAATAACACAAAATATCTTTTCTGACCACAGAGGAAGGAAATTAGAAGTCAATATCAAAAAGAAATTTGCCAAACACAGAAATATGTAGAAATTAACCAACACACCCCTAAAAAATAATGGATTAAAGAAGAAATCAAATGGATATTAGACAATTTGAGATAAATTAAAATAAAGACACAACATACCAAAACTCATTGGATACAGTTAAAACAGTGCTTCAAGGGAAATTTATATGCTTATATGAAAAGGAAAAAAGATCTCAAATCAACAACTTGAACTTTCACATTAAGACGTGGGGAAAAAAAAGAACAAACAATCCCTAGAGCAAACAGGAGGAAGGAAATAAGAAAGACTAGAATGGGAGTTAGTAGCAATGTCTGAGATTAGGATTGAGAAATATTCTAAGACCGTATCGAGGCCAAGAAGAAAAAAGTTCTTGTGGAATTATGTGGTCAGAGTTTTGAGGTCAGGTCTGGGGGTAGAGTGAAACCATAAAAGTATATTCTGAATTCTGGGACTTGTAACATAAATCTCCAAGAAGAGTTCCCTCTTTTATGCTTATATTCTGAGCATAAATATTCTGCTTGTGTCTCTAGGAGCATGCTGTCCTGCTAGGATCCTTCAAAACCTTCTTTAGTGGGCATGTTACCAAGACATCTGAGTCTCCCTGGGAAGAGTGAATTACGATAGTCTAAACATTGCTACTGGGTCCAAGTAGAACCACAAGAACTGTCTGATTCCATCCTCACATGAATGAATGCCATGGTAGTGGACTAGACTGAACTTCTTTAAAATAACTCCTGTCGCTGCTGCTGCTGCTGCTGCTGCTGGTAAGTCGCTTCAGTCGTGTCCGACTCTCTGCAACCCCATAGACGGCAGCCCACCAGGCTCTCCCATCCCTGAGATTCTCCAGGCAAGAACACTGGAGTGGGTTGCCATTTCCTTCTCCAATGCATGAAAGGCATGAAAGTGAAAAGTGAAAGTGAAGTCGCTCAGTCGTGTCCGACTCTTAGCGACCCCATGGACTGCAGCCCACCAGGCTCCTCCGTCCACGGGATTTTCAGGCAAGAGTACTGGAGTAGGGTGTCATTGACTTCTCCAAACTCCTATGGCACATTTTGGTTACTTGGATATTGAACAGTTCCAGCTGCACTTCTCTGAAGCTATTGGATGACACTGGTCTTGCCTAAATTCTTGTATTCTTTAGATACTTATTTTGACGTCTGAAATTATCATACTAAGTTATACATTTTGTAACACAATATATAGCGGTGCTTACTAACTTGCTTTCTGAATCTTGATTTCCTGAGTTCAAATCCTGGTTCTGCATCTTAGCTAATTGTCTGGCCTTGGGCAAGTTACTTAGCCTATCTGTGCCTCAGTTTCCTTATGTAAAATGGAGATATAAATAACCATGTGCAGTTTTTAAGTAATTAAACCAATAACTACTTTAAAAGTCTTTAGTAGGATGACTACCATGCAAGTGAATACATGCTTGTCATAATATTTTCTATGAAGGATTTACATATAATCTTATTTAATTCCATAACCAACCTCGGAGGTATTTTATTCTTGGTTGACAAATTGAGAGACAGTGGTCCAGAAGCCAAAGTTTCTCATAGATCCATATTTGGAAAATGGGTTTAGACCCAGGTTTTTTCCTCCTTGTGAAAGTGTGAGTCACTCAGTTGTATCCGACTCTTTATGACCCCATAGACTATAGCCCGCCAGGCTCCTCTCCATGGGATTTCCTAGGCAAGCATCCTGGAGTGGATTACCAATCCCTTCTCCAGGGGATCTTCCTAACCCAGGGATTGGACTCAGCATTGCAGGCAGATTCTTTACCTTCTGAGCCACCTGGAAAGCCTTTTTAGTTCCTTAGCCCAATGCTTTTCACACGGCCATGATGTTAACGAGGCTTCCCTGGTGGCTTAGAAAGTAAAGCATCTGCCTGCAATGCAGGAGACCTGGGTTCGATCCCTGGGTCAGGAGGATCCCCTGGAGAAGGCAATGGCACCCCACTCCAGTACTCTTGCCTGGAAAATCCCATGGACGGAGGAGCCTGGTAGGCTACAGTCCATGGGGTCACAAAGAGTCAGACACGACTGAGTGACAACACCTTATGATGTTAACAGGCAGCTGAATACACTGAGAAAAGTTCATGGGTTCCATGGCCAGGTAGATTTTGGTCCAGCCTCAGCTTACTCATCTTCTAGTGTGTCTTCGGCCAAAGTACTTCACCTTTAAGCTACATTTATAAAATGTGTGTGTGTGTGTACTTAGTCGCTCAGTTGTGTCCAACTCTTTGCAACCCCATGGACTGCTGTAGCCCATGGGACTCCTCTGATCATGGAGATTCTTCAAGCTAAAATGCTGGAGTGGGTTGCCGTGTCCTCCTCCAGGGGAACTTTTCAACCCAGGGATTGAACCCAAGTCCCTCATACCATGTGGCAGGTGGATTCTTTACTGTCTGAGCCACCAGGGAAGCTCCTGTTTATAAAATGAGCATACTAATCCCTACCTCATGAAGTTATTATAAAATGACTGAAGAAAAAATATCTAGCCTCATGCCTACTGCATATTATTAATATATGATCAACAAATGTTGATTTTCTTTCTATCACATCTCCTCTTACCAAAGAAAATATTCTCTCTTTACAGTAAACTGCTCAAGAGGATCCCTCTGTGGCTGTCAGATCAAGAGAGTCAGCTTTTGAATGCTCTCTCAGTGCTTTGTAATGTTAAACATTTAATACAATTGTTGTAACTAAGATGTGCTTATTATTACTGAATGGGATGAATGTGAAAAAATGAGACTTAATAGCAAGTTTGCTACAATTTTAATTCATTGAAATGCCATGTGGAGGGGCAAATTGAGGTCTCATTTTAATTGTGTTTTGAATGCTACAAAATGCTACAAAACAAAGAGCAAATAAATTAAAAAATGAAAGCAGAATGAGTGGCAAGGGTCCTAGGGAGATAACACTTATCTCGATAATCTAGTTCGGAAGAAACATCCCACACGCCCAGCCTTTCTCATGGAATCTGAATGTCCAGGTTTGTGTGACCAAGTTGATTATTTACTATAAACTAGAAGATTTATATGGATAGAGGGAAAAGTTACTAAAGATGTAAAACAAAATTTCTGTAATTGCATACAGTTTTCCTGTCTTCAGAACAAAGCAAGAGAAGAGATTTGAAAGTACTTGCCAAACCAAAAAAACTAAAGCAAAGGGAAAAAAGAAAGATCCAGTCTATATTGTTTTCCAGTTTTTCCGGGGGGACCTGGTAGAAAAAAAATAAAAAAGCAGCCCATCTGCCCTCCCCAAAACCGAAGTTTGCAGTTATTTCACTTACATTGAGAAAGAAGAAAAGTAAACAGTGGTTCAGAACAGAGGATATGGAGAGAGTGAAATGTTAGCTTTCAACAAGGGAAAATATGCATTTGCCAAGAAATCTGGAAAACTGAGATTTGATTAAAGGCAGTTATCAAAAAGATGGAAACCTCCAGGTCATTTCTAGATTTTCTTTTCAGATTGGGGACTCAGACCAGAATCATTAACATCAAAAATATAATAATTTTTTTTTGCCTTCCATGATTGCCTGCATTTGAGCTGGAAACAAGACAGCAATATCCAAGCCTTGGCTCTGTGGCCATACCTGAGTGACTCCGGAAAAATAGAACTCTGATGGTCATGATACAATATAATGCATTTCATTCAACTTCATTGATAAAGCTCTCCTTCTCTCTTAACTTTTCAAAAGTTATTATCCACACCTTACAAAATGGACTGAGCACTTGCAATGGTTCCATTTCCCAGGCATTAAACAGGAACCAGGGACACTTGCAGAATTATAAGAGGTCAAGGGCATATTTTATTAAGATAAATTTAAACTTCTTTCTGAAGTTTGAATCACTGCCCTCTTCTTGTGTGATAGGAACACAACAGAAGATCTGTCTTCATAAGTTTTAAGTATACAATACATGATTGTTGACTATAGATATAATATTGTAAAGCAGACCTCTGAAGCTTACTCATCTTAATTCTATTCACTCTTTGATTCTATGAATTTGACTCTTTTAGATGACTTCTATAAGTGGAATCATGCAGCCTTTGTCTTTTTCTGAGACTGATCTCTATCATTTAACAAAATAGCCTCGAGATTCATGCATGTTGCACTATTTCTTTTTTAAGACTGAATAGTATTTCATTGTGTATATATAAAGCATATTTCTTTATCCATTCATCCCTCAACGGACATTTAAGCTGTTCCCACATTTTGGCTATTGCGAACAGTGCTACTGGATGGCTAAAAAGAAAAGGCAAGTATGTATGGGACTATGGAGAAATTGAAACCCTATTACACTGTTGGTGGAAGTGTAAAGATATAAAAATCTTGTTTTATATCTTTTCATGGAAAATAGTGTGGAGATTCCTCAAAAAAATAATTACCATATGATTCAGTAATTCTACTTCTAGGTATATATCCAAAAGAATTGAAATCAAAGTACACATTCAAAAATGTTAGCTAATTTCATCATGGGCTTTCCAGGTGGCAAATGTGCCTGCCAATGCAGGGTTTGATCCCTGAGTCTGGAAGATCTCCTGGAGGAGGAAACGGCAAGCCCACCCCAGTATTCTTGCCAGGAGAATCTCATGGATAGAGGAGCCTGGTGGGCTACAGTCCATGGGGTCACAAAGAATCAGATGCAACTGAGTGTCTGAGCACAATTTCATCACAGATGCACATACACACACACACACACACAACACCTCTAAGTAACTCCCTTACCATTGGGAAAGGCCTTCCAAGAAAATAATAAAGACACCAAAGTTTCATTCATGCACCAATAAACCAAGAAAGCATGGTACACAGAGTAAACTAATTGGAATCTTAAGTATAAAAGATGACATCTATAAGGAGCCAAAGTAGAAAGGCATTTCTGCATTGCAGGTCCTCAGTATGTCTTAAAAGTGAAAAGTTGCATATTCCCCATACACACTTGAGCTTTTTCATTATTTTCCATCCAAATAATATCAAAATCATGACCCCTCTCTCTCTTTACATTGTAATACTCAAATACCTTAATGCCATAATACTCCTTTCCCAGTGGAGAGAAAGATATCACATGAATATGATGTATAGCATCGAGGGCATCCCTGATGGCAGAGTGGTAAAGAATTGGCCTGCCAGTGAAGAAGGCACAGGTTCAATCCCTGCTCCAGGATGATTCCACATGCTGAAGGGGAAACTAAGCCCACACAGTGCAACTTCTGAAGCCCATGTGCCCTAGAACCTGTGCTCTACAAGAGAAGGCAAAGGCAACTCACTCCAGTACTCTTGCCTGGAAAATCTACGAGAGAAAGCGCTGCAACTAGCGAGTAGCCCCACTCACCACAACTAGAGAAAAGCGCACACAGCAAGGAAGACCTAGGACAACCAAAAATAAATAAATAGTTATAAAGAATTGAAAGAGGCCCTGAATTACTAGCATAAAATATATATTATACTACTACAAGTCTTGGTTTTGTCTGTGATTCTTACTTCAAGTCAAAATTGTAGTCAGCATACAAAATGCTATCAATTCATGTTTCCAGTACTTCATTTTTGTCAACTTGGAATGATTCACACTGGTATAATCCTTCAAACTATCTAAGGCTCTAGTATATAGTTAAAAATAAAAACGTCTTTAAGCATGATACGAATGAAATTTCAGAGAGCCTAGGGCTTTCCCGGTAGCTTAGCTGGTAAAGAACCCACCTGAAATGTAGGAGACCCTCGTTGAATTGCTGGGTCGGGAGTATCCCTTGGAGAAGAGACAGACTACCCACTCCAGTATTCTTGGGCTTCCCTGGTGGCTAAGTCGGTAAAGAATCAGCCTGCAGTGTGGAGATCTGGGTTTGATCCCTGGGTTGAAAAGATCCCCTGGAGAATGGCTACCCACTCCAGTATTCTGGCCTGGAAAATTCCATGTACTGTACAGTCCATGGGGTCACAGAGAGTTGTACATGACTGAGCAACTTTCACTTTCACTTCACTTTTAGGGTATAACAGAGAGAATAAGAGACAGGCAGAAATAATCAAAATATATATTTATATAAATACATATATATGTAATATATAAAGTATTCTGTGCAAAAAAAAAAAAAAGTGAACTAAAAGGGGAAAGATAGGAATGCCTGAATTCTATCTTTGCCCAACAATTGCTTCCATCTTGGAAGCACTGAGGAAACAATACATACAAGAGACAAAGATGAATGGGTACATTATCACTTTAGAATTAGCTGAGTTAGGGCCCAATACCTTAGTACAGGGTTCTCTGATAAAGCTGGTTTGGATTATGTGTTTGATGCCCAAAACCCATAGACGGCAAACCATGCCCAGTCTTAATTCCACGACTAGTCACCAGAAGTGATGTGGATTTAGACGTCTGTGAGAAAAGAGGAGCAAGAAAGACTTTCAAGAGAGCCTTGCTACAGATTACCAATTACATCTCTTAAAGAAAATCGAAAGGAAAAAGAGGTTTTGGCACAAGAGCATATCAATTTGCAAGAGTAAAATCAATCCACTAGTAAACATGGCCCTATAAATTTCTTTAATCCCACCAGAATTGGGGTATTGTAAAGAATAAGTGAGATAGAAACACTTACCTCCCCAAAAGTGTCAAATGCTTTGGGAATTCAAAGAAAAGAGGGACATTGAAATAAAGCAGAAAGTATGTTTCTGACAATTACTTCTTCCCTATTTACCTCCTCACCTCGTATTCCTCCATCTATTCCTTTAAGCTTTCTTCCAGGGTACACTCATTGCTATAGACACAATCCAGGCATAATATACCACCTGTGTTCAGATTAATCTCAACTCTAAGGCTCAGTTCAGATCTGCCTCCTGAGCTTCAGGTAGTATGCCATGTGTCTTGCTTCTTACTTAACTCATTAAGTAATATGAAACAGTTTAAATTATCTTTTAAACTTTCCTTCTCACTTCTCTGGCTCCCCATGCATAATATTTTAAAATCTCATTTTTTAATAGCACTATCCACCCAATTATGCAAATTGAAATGTGAGTGTCATCATTGTCTCATTCTCTTCTAATCCCCAACATCAATGTAAAAAGTACTACCAATATTAGCTACTAAGTATTTTTCCCTCCTTTTCATTCTCTCTCCTCCATAGATGATGTTAATATTTTCCACCTACTGTCATTGGCTGTGGTCTTTCTTCTTCAAATCATAGCTTCCTGCTTGGTCTATCTAAAATGCAAATTTGGCCATGTCATTCAGAAGAAGAGCTATGACAAACAAGTCAGTATATTAGAAAGCAGAGACATTACTTTGCGACAAAGGTCCATCTAGTCAAAACTATGGTTTTTCCAGTAGTCATGTATAGATGTGAGAGTTGGACCATATAGAAGGCTGAGTGCCAAAGAACTGATGCTTTTGAACTGTGGTGTTGGAGAAGACTCTTGAGAGTCCCCTGGACTGCAAGATCAAACCAGTCCATCCTAAAGGAAATCAGTCCTGAATATTCACTGGAAGGACTGATGCTAAAGCTGAAGCTCCAATACTCTGGCCACCTGATACGAAGAGCCGACTCATTGGAAAAGACCCAATCTTTCCCTGATGCTGGGAAATTTTGAAAGCAGGAGGAGAAGCGGATGACAGAGGATGAGATGGCATCACTGAGAGGGGAATGGAGGGAGGGAGAGAAAGAGAGATGGCATCACTGGTTCAATGGACATGATTTTGAGCATGCTCCGGGAGATGATAAAGGATGTGCTGCAGTCTATGGGGTCACAAAGAGTCAGACACAACTGAGTGACTGATTGACATTTTTGTCATCTCAGGACTGTGAAAGCCTTCATGACAGCAGAATTGCATGATCTTTTGGAACATAATACCTGTTCATGTATCTGCTTATGGAAGGAAGGAGGGAAGGAAGGAAAGGAGAAAAGAAGGAAGGATTATCTTTTTTAGTGAAAATTATTTTGAGAAGGAAATGGCAACCCACTCCAGTATTCTTGCCTGGAGAATCCCATGGATGGAGGAGCCTGGGGGGCTACAGTCCACGGGATCGCAAAGAGTCGGACACGACTGAGCTTACACACATACATACATATAGATATATAGAAACAATTAGAGTCAGAAAAAAAAAATGAGCAAAAGCATGAGATGTGAAACTCAAGGTAATAGGTAGAGAAAACTCTGGAAGAATATATATGGCAGGAAAAGAAAACTGAAAGAAAAGTTTGGGCAGGTTGTAAAGGACCAGAATAGCAGATTCAAGAGTCTGAATTACATTGAGAAGATAGATCACTGAAAAATTTTGAACAGGAATGACTACATTAAAGTAGCTTTATGAAAGCAATTTATGTTTATGAGTAGGATATATTAGAGGAGTGAGTTTGGGGAAAATGGATAGAAGTGTACTGCAATACTCAGAATGAGAAATAATGACAAGTTGAATTGTGGAAGTGGATTTGGAATGGAACAAAAGTATAGACTTATGAAAATTTTCAGGGAAAAGTTTTGCCAGAGAATAGGCAATGAATCTGAAGTGGAGGGGAAAAGTAGGAAAATTGGATGAGTTAAAGAATGGTGATATCATTAATAATCTATGAAATTCCCAGATAGTACTAGTGTAAGAAGGTTAATGATGAATATAGATTGGGATACACTGAACCTGAAGGTTCTCTGAGAGATGTATTTGGGAGATACCTAACACATCATTGGAAAAATTCAGTTCTAGAACTCAAAAAGAGTGACCTTGCCTTCAGAAACAAATTAGGAAGTCATTTGCACAGATATGGGTATTGAGAGAGAAATGTGGATGTCTCTATGGCCCATCATCTTGAGGGTATACCTTGTATCTAAATTACATTTTATCACATTAATAGCTAAAATGTGCTAGTGCAAAACTCTCATGAGATAACACAAGAATTCAACATTTCTCTATCATCTCTATGGCCTTTATTCTGGATGTATCTAGGAACGTTTTACATATGGAATCAAACATTCTGCATTCTTCTGTCCAACCTCTTATTGATGTCTACTTCCTACAAGCTGCCTGAGGGAGCAGACGGACCCATATTCAGAGAAGGTCGAAAGGAATTTCTCAGAGTTCGGTAATGGAGATGGCATAATTCCAACCAAATCTGCCAGTGTGGCATTGCCTAAGAACATTTGAAGTGAAATCAAACAGGGTCAGTGGAAGTTTCAAAAACCTGAAATGTGAAATTGTTATGGTAGAACCATCAGCAAGGTGGATATGGAAGTCACCAAGGACTTTCTGAGACTAATATAAGGACAAAAGTTGCCAGTTGCTAAAATCAACAAGGATGAGGTGTAAAGTATCCTTAATATCTCATCAGTGAAACTGGATAAAGAGTGAAGTGAACAGACTTTGAAAGAAGTACGTGAGGAATAACCTGGAAGTGTGGAGCAAATATTATATTCTCTCCCTTTCTCTCTCCCCACCTCCCTCCTTCCCCCCTCTCAGAAAAGCCAATATAATTCCACTTTATGAGACAAGTCTAGTAGCTGTGATTTCAAAAAATGAAACTTTATGATATGTGGAGGTCTATTTTCTTATCTTTTATGTACCTAGTAACTGCTAGAACACAGAAATTAACAAATATATTTTGATTTCATCTGATCCAGAGATAATGGTACACTTATAATTCAATGCAAGGCAAAAATAATTTCTAAAACCCAAACCCAGAGGATGCAAAATAGAGGGTAAAACGTCACAAAACATTCATTGCTACCAATTATTCATAAGAATTCCTACACTAAGGCCAGCTCTTCTCATTTTCTTACAGTAATAAGTTGCAACACTGTAATTCAAAGACAACTTAAAGGGTTTGCAAGAATGGTGGTAAAGGTTCATTTTCCCCAGGGCTATGGACATTGTAAGAAATTTGGACTGTTCAGCTTATCAGATCTTGAACATCTTTCGGAGTCCCTGTGTTGTTAATCAAGATAGATGGCAGACTAGTTAATGCTGCTGTTAGTGAGACTGTGGCAAAGATTAGAAGGTTATCAAACAGATATAAACAGGACTTCTAGGATTCCTATCTAACATATGAAATTAACAACTAATAGGTATCTCTCTTTGATAGTTGATTTGATTGATTGCATGTGGATAAAAGTCAACAAGTGAACAACTTGATTGTCTGCTGAATTAATAGAATGGAAGAACTTTAAATGGTTCTGAAAGCTAATTTAATTCAGAAACCTCAGTAAGGTTCCAGCTCTTTTGTGAAACTAGTGAATAAAATGTTGGCAATTCATTCAGAATAAAAATGTAGGCAGTAGCTTCTTCTGTTCCTGAAATAAAAATTAGTGTTTAAAAATGTTTTTGTAAAAAGAGGGAGTTAAACTTGTGAATATGTTCATATGATCCTCTGAATAAATATTGGAAATTAAAATAAAGGAAAGCTGCCCTTTGAATTTGTCTTGAGTTTACAGTCATTTCTATCAATATCTCAATCTCTTTTTTGCATTTGTCTTCCCAATTTCCTTTATTTGTATTTCCTTCCTTAACAATTAAAATTGTTCCTTCTCTAGGCCCATTTAAATTTCAATTGCCAGGATAACTCAGGTGTTTCAACCCCTGCTGGGCATTTCTGGCTTCTACTGAGGTGTATTCAAACTATATTGAATAGAATAGACCATAGTATTTGCCCAGAGTCACCTCAAATCACCTTACCACTGAGCTTTAACCGCCTTGGCCTTTCTGTCTCCCCCAACCCCAAGCTGAAATCCTGCTTGGGGAAACTATATGTACTTCTTCGTCTAGCTCCTTACCTGCATTTCTCCTGGACAGATTTTAATCACCCTTCAAGCCTCAGGTGAAATATGTTTTCTTCAGAAAAGCTCTCCCTAACCACCCGCTCTCCACCAGCTCCTGCTCCAAGACATGTCACCTTCTGCTTTTCTACCATAACACTTCCACCTTTGTACTTAGCTAAGAATAGCAAGCACCCTCTTCCAACAACACAAGAGAAGACTCTACACGTGGAAATCACCAGATGGTCAACACTGAAATCAGATTGATTATATTCTCTGTAGCAAAAGATGGAGAAGCTCTATACAGTCAACAAAAACAAGACCAGGAGCTGACTGTGGCTCAGATCATGAACTCCTTATTACCAAATTCAGACTTAAATTGAAAAGAGCAGGGAAAACCAGTAGACCATTCAGGTATGACCTAAATCAAATCGCTTATGATTATACAGTGGAAATAAGAATAGATTTAAGGGTCTAGATCTGATAGATAGAGTGCCTGATGAACTATGGAATGAGGTTTGTGACACTGTACAGGAGACAGGGATCAAGACCATCCCCATGGAAAAGAAATGCAAAAAAGCAGAATGGCTGTCTGGGGAGGCCTTACAAATAGCTGTGAAAAGAAGAGAGGCAAAAAGCCAAGGAGAAAAGGAAAGATATAAGCATCTGAATGCAGAGTTCCAGAGAATAGCAAGAAGAGATAAGAAAGCCTTCTTCAGTGATCAATGCAAAGAAATAGAGGAAAACAACAGAATGGGAAAGACTAGAGATCTCTTCAAGAAAATTAGAGATATCAAGGGAACATTTCATGAAAAGATGGGCTCAATAAAGGACAGAAATGGTATGGCCCTAACAGAAGCAGATAAGATATTAAGAAGAGATGGCAAGAATACACAGAAGAACTGTACAAAAAGGATCTTCACGACCCGGATAATCATGATAGTGTGATCACTCATCTAGAACCAGACATCTTGGAATGTGAAGTCAAGTGGGCCTTAGAAAGCATCGCTACAAACAAAGCTAGCGGAGGTGATGGAATTCCAGTTGAGCTGTTTCAAACCCTGAAAGATGATGCTGTGAAAGTGCTGCACTCAATATGCCAGCAAATTTGGAAAACTCAGCAGTGGCCACAGGGCTGGAAAAAGTCAGTTTTCATTCTAATCCCAAAGAAAGGCAATGCCAAAGAATGCTCAAACTGCCGCACAATTGCACTCATCTCACATGCTAGAAAAGTAATGCTCAAAATTCTGCAAGCCAGGCTTCAGCAATACATGAACCGTGAACTTCCAGATGTTCAAGCTGGTTTTAGAAAAGGCAGAGGAACCGGAGATCAAATTGCCAACATCCGCTGGATCATGGAAAAAGCAAGAGAGTTCCAGAAAAACATTTATTTCTACTTTATTGACTATGGCAAAGCCTTTGACTGTGTGGATCACAATAAACTGTGGAAAATTCTGAAAGAGATGGGAATATCAGACTACCTAACTTGCCTCTTGAGAAATCTGTATGCAGGTCAGGAAGCAACAGTTAAAACTGGACATGGAACAACAGACTGGTTCCAAATAGGAAAAGGAGTACGTCAAGACTGTATATTGTCACCTTGCTTATTTAACTTCTGTGCTTAGTACATCATGAGAAACCCTGGACTGGAAGAAGCACAAGCTGGAATCAAGATTGGCGGGAGAAATATCAATAACCTCAGATATGCAGATGACACCACCCTTATGGCAGAAGGTGAAGAAGAGCTAAAAAGCCTCTTGATGAAAGTGAAAGAGGAGAGCAAAAAAGTTGGCTTAAAGCTCAACATTCAGAAAACGAAGATCATGGCATCCGGTCCCATCACTTCATGGGAAATAGATGGGGAAACAGTGGAAACAGTGTCAGACTTTATTTTGGGGGGCTCCAAAATCACTGCAGATGGTGACTGCAGCCATGAAATTAAAAGATGCTTACTCCTTGGAAGAAAAGTTATGACCAACCTAGATAGCATATTCAAAAGCAGAGACGTTACTTTACTGACTAAGGTCCGTCTAGTCAAGGCTATGGTTTTTCCAGTGGTCATGTATGGATGTGAGAGTTGGACTGCGAAGAAGACTGAGTGCTGAAGAATTGATGCTTTTGAACTGCGGTGTTGGAGAAGACTCTTGAGAGTGCCTTGGACTGCAAGGAGATCCAACCAGTCCATTCTGAAGGAGATCAACCCTGGGATTTCTTTGGAAGGAATGACGCTGAAGCTGAAACTCCAGTACTTTGGCCACCTCATGCGAAAAGTTTACTCATTGGAAAAGACTTTTCTGGGAGGGATTGGGAGCAGGAGAAGAAGGGGACGACCGAGGATGAGATGGCTGGATGGCATCATTGACTCAATGGACGTGAGTCTGAGTGAACTCCGGGAGTTGGTGATGGACAGGGAGGCCTGGCGTGCTGCGATTCATGGGGTCAGAAAGAGTCAGACACGACTGAGCAACTGAACTGAACTGAACTGAAGAAGCCAAGCAGCAAATTATGATTTAAAGCCTTTCTCCCCTACCAGATTATAAATCCTATGAAAGCAGAGGCTATGTGAGTCTAGCAGAGTGCCTGGCCCACAGAGTGAGCTCAGTAAAGCCTTGTGTTAAATGAATGACACTACAGGACAGGGGAGAAGCTCAAGGTCAATTCCAGAGCAAATCCAAGACTGACCTCTGATTTGGAAGCTGGTAGGGCCTACTTCGGACCCTCTCTAGAAACCAGATGAAAAGTCAAGGTCTACTCAGTTTAAACATCTACCCTATATCAGGCTCCTTACCATGGCTCTTGGGCTTCGCTTGTGGCTCAGTTAGTAAAGAATCGGTTTGCAATGCCAGAGACCTGGGTTCGATTCATGGGTTGGGAAGAACCCCTGGAGGAGGGAAAGGCTACCCACTCCAGTACAGTGGCCTGGAAAATTCCATGGACTGCATGGTTCATGGAGTCACAAAGAGTCGGACACGACTGAGCATCTTTCACTTTCACCATGTCTCTTGGAAGGTTTTCACGGGAGAACACCTACAAATGGCGGGCCTGCTATACATGAATTGTATCTTTGGCAAATTCTAAGCTATCTTGTATAATATGTGCTCCCTTTCCATAAATGTTTTTTCTATGAAGATCTGTAACTTGGTGTTTTTGTATCCCTTTAGTTATATCAAGCCTTTCATCTCAGTAAAAGGATAACAGGTCAAACTATAATTTCCCAAAATTTCAAGGAGTTATTCCCATGCTAGCTTGAACAATGTATGAGACATGATGTTAGATGGAAAAAGCAATATTGGAAAATTCTTGTATTGTGTAAACCCTGGTATGTCATTCAAGATATCACTCTCAGTAAAAAGAAAAAAATGAGGAGAAATACACAAAAATGTCAACTGTGGTTATCTCTAAGCTGTGAATTGTTGTGTTATCTTTTTATTTATTTTTTTGTATTTCCCAAGTTTTTCTTGACGATTGTGTGCTATGTCTGTAATCAAAGAAATTAGTTACTTAAACATATAGATACAGTCTAGCACATTAACTATACCAGGTAACAACTCACCTCCTCCCAACACTCCCTTTCCCTTCAAAGTTTCCAAGTCCATGCTCTCAATATTGTATAGGTCCTGATAGTTTTCCTTCCCTCTTTGTATTGAAAGAACATGGACTTTGGTGGCAGCCTGCCAAGGGTTTACTAATTTTATAATCTTAAAAGAGTTATTTAAGCAGTTTTAGTTGACTCGTCTGTAAAGGAACATAATAGTAGTTCCATTTTACTCCCATTTAAACAAGTATCCTTGTGTTTTCCAACAAATGGCCGGAGGCACTAGTTACATAACTTTCACAGTATCTTCAGAAAGGCATATTCTGTCTGGAAATTGAGAGAAGGAGCATTTCTGTCCTTGGGCAGTAGTGATATTAACCCTGTCTGATGCAGTAGGAATAAGAGCTGTTTGAACATACCATAGTCTTGACTAGATGAACCTTTGTTGGCAAAGTAATGTCTCTGCTTTTTAATATGCTGGCTAGGTTGGTCATAACTTTCCTTCCAAGGAGTAAGCGTCTTTGAACATACAGATATTGAATGGCAAGTAACTTCACATCATGAACAGAAACCTACAGATCCAACATACTAAATGTTAAGAATATTGTCAACATCTGGATAGAGGATTAGCCATGGAGGAGTGGAGGAATTGCTTCCTAGCAACAAAATGAAAAACCAAAATCATAAATTTTTGTCATGAAGTTCAGAGGAGAATTTGAAATATTTCTAGTTGAAAGATAATGGGTAAAGAAACCATTATTGCTAACTTTAAAATGTGGAAAATATGCTTAGAAATCAATTTAACATTCCATTTCATTCTTTTTACCTCCTATTATTACTGTCTTACAACACTGACTATCAGTCAGTCAGTCAGTTCAGTCACTCAGTCGTGTCTGACTTTTTTGCGACCCCATTAACTGCAGCACACCAGGCCTCCCTGTCCATCACCACCTCCCGGAGTCTACCCAAACCCATGTCCATTGAGTCGGTGATGCCATCCAGCCATCTCATCCTCTGTCATCCCCTTCTCCTGCCCTCAATCTTTCCCAGCATCAGGGTCTTTAACAATGAGTCAGCTCTTCACATCAGGTGGCCAAAGTACCGGAGTTTCAGCTTTAGTCCTTCCAATGAAGACCCAGGACTGATCTCTTTTAGAACGGACTGGTTGGATCTCCTTGCAGTCTAAGGGACTCTCAAGAGTCTTCTCCAACACCACAGTTCAAAAGCATCAATTCTTCAACACTCAGCTTTCTTTATAGTCCAACTCTCACATCCATACATGACTACTGGAAAAACCATAGCCTTGACCAGATGGACCTTTGTTGGCAAAGTAATGTCTCTGCTTTTTAATATGCTGTCTAGGTTGGTCATAACTTTCCTTCCAAGGAGTAAGCATCTTTTAATTTCATGGCTGCAATCACCATGTGCAGTGATTTTGGAGCCCAGAAAAATAAAGTCAGCCACTGTTGCCACTGTTTCTCCATCTGTTTCCCATGAAATGATGGGACCAGATGCCATGATCTTAGTTTTCTGAATGTTGAGCTTTAAGCCAACTTTTTCAACCTTCTTTTTCACTTTCTTCAAGAGGCTCTTTAATTCTTCACTTTCTGCCATAAGGGTGGTGGTATCATCTGCATATCTGATGATATTGATATTTTTCCTGGCAATCTTGATTCCAGCCTGTGCTTCCTCCAGCCCAGCGTTTCTCATGATGTACTCTGCAAAGAAGTTAAATAAGCAGGGTGACAATATAGATTTCTTCTTTTTTGATACCAGTTTTCATAGGTTCCCCCATCCTATTTTCTTCACCAGCTTTTTAATTCCTTAATTGAAGATCCTCTAATCACAGATGTTTCAGTAATTTTCATATCTGGACAATGCAATCTTGCAATTTTTAATTAAATAAACAATAAAATAAATAACAGCATGTATAATGCTTAATATGCCAGCCACTCTTTTAAGTGTGCTGCAAACTTTCATGATACGTACACTCATGAGTGTAGACCTGGGACTATAGAGGTTAAGTGACTGGCCAAGGGCACACAGCTACTAAAGGCTGGACCCAGGAATGGGACCCAGTTGTTTCAGGCCACACTCTGCCAACTATACTAACTTTCAAATCAGATGACGACTTGTTAGACAAGAGGGACTTTTAAAAATGTTTATGGAAACTTAGAATTTTAGATCAAAACAAACCTAAAAAAAATCTAGTCCAACGTCCAAATCACACAAGGAACTAATAATAGAGATGTCAGGTGAAAACCCAAGGGCAAATATGTTTGATTTATAAGTTAAAAATTGGTCTTTTATGGTAAGCAACACATTTATAAGTCAAATTTCATTAAATTTACACATAGTTTGAGTGTTCTAAAGGATCTCCTGTTCAAAAGATTCCTAAGTCTTTTTATAAGTAAAAATTCTTTTTGGCAAAGCAAGCACCCATAATTCATTTTTAAAAGATTTTCAAACATTCAACTTAGGTAAAGCAAGATAAACTTGAATTTAACTATTTACAATATAATATTTTACTATAAAAATCAGTAAAGTACAATTATAGATCATTGACAAAGATGTGTTTTTTAAAATATTTTTATTAAAATATTTACTACAGAATATCTTACTAACAAACATAATCTAGGTTAAGTCCAAATCCCATTGACATTAACTCAAAACACTCAGCTGACATACTTTCCTAAAAATAAGAAACTTAAAACTTCAGTATTGATGTCACTAAATTAATTCAACCCCAGACAAGAGCGTGTTAGCATCCCAAAGTTTAGCTAAGCCTCTGAGCCAAAACAGTCAGGAATCATTCTCCCTGATTATTCTCTTCCCTATGTATATTTTTACATTTGTTATAACTTAATAGATATTATGAACCAAAAATTTATATAAATATATATAAAAATTGATAGATAAGATATGCATTCTTTCCTTCAGTGAATACTTCAGTTCACTATAATACCTGTATTAATCTAAAAATGTAAGTTCTGATATCACTCATTCCAAAAGTGTCATTAGAGAAGGCAGAAACGCATGAAACATAGCACTTGCATAAAATGTCTTATAATAATAATAGTGATGTGGTTATTATTATTATCACATCATCATTGTAGGTACTATTGGCATCATAAGAGTTTCTCCAAGTTCTGGTTTTCTTCCCTTCTAAGGGTCTTGGGTACTTTCTTTTTCCTTCCACACCAAGTAAGCTATGATTTCCCAAATCTCTTGGACCATGAGGAAAAGGGGATCATCTTTCTTTGGGAAGAAACAATAAAAGTATTAATTTTCCATGTAATATTGTAAGAGCAATAGTCTCCACTTCATAGGGTTGATATGAGAAGCAAGTCATGCTCTTGGAAGCACACTAAGTGTACAGTAAGCACTAAAGAGATACTTGTGTGCACGCATGCTCAGTTGCTAGGTTGTATCCAACTGTTTGTGATCCCATGGACTGTAGCCCGCCAGGCTCCTCTGTCCATGGGGTTATCCTGGCAGAAATACTGGAGTGGGTTGCTATTTCTTCCTCCAGGGTATCTTCCTGACCCAGGAATGGAACCTGCATCTCCTTTGGTTGCCGCACTGGCAGGTGGATTTTTTACCACTGAGCCACCTGGGAAGCCAAAAGACATACTTACTATTCTTATAATTATCACTCATGAGCAGATATAAAGAACAGAGCCTCAAATCCCTGAATAAAACTCTTTAATGTAACATTGTCTTCAAAAAACAACAACAACAAACATCGTTTTCAAGATCAAGTTATCAGTGGACCAGGATCAAATATTGGGCATACCAACTGATATTACAATTTCATTTATTGTGGACTGCCTCGTCTATTCTTACTTGTATGTTCATGAGGAAAACCTAGACTCTGATGTCTCTATTCTTCACCATAATTTTTCTAAATTCAAAACGAGTAACCTTTTTTTATGTATTGCCTCCCTGAAGATAAAGGTTAGTGAAAAGTGAAACAATGTTAGTCACTTAGTCGTGTCCCACTCCTTGCAACCTCATGGACTGCAGCCCGCCAGGCGCCTCTTCCATGGAATTCTCCAGGCAAGAATACTGGAGTGGGTAGCCATTCCCCTCTCCAGGGGATCTTCCTGACCCAGAGATTGAACCTAGGTCTCCCTCATTGCAGGCAAATTCTTCACTGTTTGAGCCAACCGAGAAGCCCCAAAAGGTTAGGCTGTCTATAAATAAATGATTCTTCAGTTCTAGTCTTTCCATCTAATGACATTTTATTCCCACAAATCATCAATAATATACCAACAAACTAGCCTTTATTGGGAGAAGGCAGTGGCACCCCACTCCAGTACTCTTGCTTGGAGAATCCCATGGACAGAGGAGCCTGGTAGGCTGCAGTCCATGGGGTTGCTACTAGTTGGGCACGACTGAGCGACTTCACTTTCACTTTTCACTTTTCTGCATTGGAGAAGGAAATGGCAACCCACTCCAGTGTTCTTGCCTGGAGAATCCCAGGGATGGGAGCCTGGTGGGCTGCCGTCTATGGGGTCGCACAGAGTCGGACACGACTGAAGCGACTTAGCAGCAGCAGCAGCAGCAGCCTTTATTGAATGATTATCATTTGCCAAGCTTTGTCCTAGACGTTTTAAAACACGTGTTCTCTAGATCTTATTGTGCCCTGTCATGTATATTGCCATTTTACATAGGAGCACAGAGAGGTACAGAGGAATTAAAAAACTTCTCAGCATCCCACAGTGAGAAAATGATGGGCTCTCTGAGCCAGTAATCCACATGCCTTTCCCTCTGACACACTCCTCCACAGATAGAGCACACACACCACTGGCTCTTTTATGGGGCCTTGGAATAGTCCTGGTAACATGCGTAGTGAAATAAACCTGGTCATCAGCAAACAGTTTCCTTAATGCCTATGTTTTCTGAATGTTTGCTTTCAACTGAAATGGACAGGAAAGAGTTATATGCATGATTCCTATTTCAGCAAGCTGTTGCTGAAACTTAGGACTCTTCATAGCAGTTCTTAGTGAAGATGTATCGAGTGGAAGTAAACTCAAATGATACTACAGCTGATGGAGAAGATCTTATAAAGCATAACCTGAGAGTAACAGTGAAATAAAAAATCAGGACAGCATCTCTGCCCCCACATAACCTATTTTGTTTTGTTCTAGAGTTGCTATACTTATTCAAACCTTTGCATTAAACTTTCATTTCATAATAATATATGTATTGAGTGCTTATACTATGGCCCACATTGGACTTAATATTTTACATTTCAAAAAAAATATTGATCTTCCACCATATCTCAGTAAAGGAGATATTACAATTTTGGTTTTGCCAATAGCTTGTAAGATACTGGCCCAATTCATCACATATCTACCAAGAGGAATTGCCTGGATTCAATTCTAGTCATGTGACCACTAGGCTCTACTGGGTATAAATTATTGCTTTTTATTCCCATTTGCTATTTAAATCAAAATAATGCAAGCTTTGAACTAGATTTCCCAACTTCTTTCAGCTGAAGGGCTATGGAAGACTATCTAAAAAGTTCTCAGTAAAAAGAAGCAACAGCCACGTGCTGCAGACAGGCTAGAAAACTACTTAGAAGGCACCATTTGGCCTTCTAGTTTTGAAAGGCCAAATTTCACTAAATAAAACCTTCACTTTGTATATGTGTGTGGATGTGATTAGTCGTTTAATACTGGAAGCTCTACCTGGAACACATTTCTTAATACACTTTTTTTTTTCACATGCATGATGTCTTTCCACAATTTATTGCCACATTTTATTAAACTCTTGTTACCTAGCGTGTAATTGGAATCATCACTGATACATGAAACATGAGTATACAAATCTGAAACAGAGTGGAGGCAGGTCAGAGAAATAACAGCAAAGCAAATTTTAAAATGGGGAGAAAGATATAGGCGGTAGTGTTATGAATTGTGACATTCTTTACCAGCCCAGGGCAATTCCTTCCAGAAAAATATCATCTTACACTTTAAACCCACACAAACTAAATCCTCTGTGAATAAGACATGATGGAGTAAAACCTTAAAAACTGACCCAAAACTAAAAGAGAAAGAAAATAGGCGAATCACCAACAATAGATGCCGTTACATATGCTGACTCTACAGAAATAGCAATTTTACCAGAGTCAAAGATAATTCACCTTCACCTTCTGCTCCATGAGGCTACTCTGGTTTCTCGTGATGTTCTGGAATCTGATTTCATAAACTCCAACTTGTACCTTTGCTCTGAAATGTAATTGTGTCTATTTGGGGATCATCATTCCTTTCTCTGATCCCAAAACAATGCTTGGCACAGTAAAGACCAAAAAAACATACATTCTGTGAATGAAAGGGTGGATGAATAGGAAAGCTAGAAGTGGGATTTTTAAAAAACTCTATTAAATAAAGCATTAGGGGCTCATTGCGATCCCATAGAAACTCTCACAAGGAAAATCATGTCCCAGGCTCCTTTTGTGAAATAATTCTCTCTTTTTTGGTTTCAGTCTTTTAGAAGATTCTTCTGAATTCAGTGTCCTCTTCTTCCATCTCCAGGTTGCAGACTTATTTTCACCCCCCCAGAGAATTACCTCTGTTTCCAAGTATATTTAAGGGCCACACTAGAGATTTCACAGTAAAGATACTGTCACCTGTAGACAGAAAATATTACATTTATTTTAGTGAGAGATAGGCAAAGAACAACAAAAAAAATGAAATAGAGAAAATGAAGAATTTTTCTTATAAGTCCTGTCATAATCTGGCACAACCATTTCTATTTGCTAATTACTATGCTTCTTATCATTATTGACACCGTAAACATTAGTCATCATCCATTACTTCACCATGGCTAAGTATAAATTATTGTACACTATTATTAATACTGTCATCCAAGTATATATGAAGATATATAATCAACAACCCACTCCAGTGTTCTTGCCTAGAGAATCCCAGGGATGGGGGAGCCTGGTGGGCTGCTGTCTACGGGGTCACACAGAGTCGGACACGACTGAAGTGATTTAGCAAGCAGCAAGGTCTTATAGAACTTTTTAAAATATTGTTGTGATTCTAAAAAGAAAGGTTTATGGGAGGAAATACATAAAATGTGGAAATTGTGGATAAAAAGATTAAAGTCCCCTTTATTCCATATCCACAAAGAGCCATCATTATCATTTTACATCCCAGGTGACGCTAATGGTAAAGAACTCACCTGCCAGTGCAGGAGACATGAGACACAGGTTCGATCCCTGAGTCAGGAAGATCCCCTGGAGAAGGGAATGGCAACCCACTCCAGTATTGTTGCCTGGAGAATCTCATGAACAGAGGAGCCTGGCAGGCTACAGTCCATAGGGTTGCAAAGAGTCAGACACAGCAGCTTAGCATGCACGCATATAGAAACTGCAATAATGCCATTATATAATGTAAGTGCTGAAGGCCCTTTCTAAAACATGACCATACAGTCAAGGACAAGTCAACAAACCTCTCTTGAGAGGACCCCTTACACCAGTAGCTGTTCTAGATGTTCAGGACTCTATTTCTGTTGAACAGAAATACTCTCCCAGAAAAAGCTATGTTCTACTGGCTAGAAAAAAGTAAATAAGCAAAAGAAGAAGATATATGTTATAAAGAAGAAAAAGCTGCATCTGTTCTTCCGTCACTAAGTCGTGTCCAACTTTTTGTGACCCCATAGACTGTAACCTGCCAGGCTCCTCTGTCCATGGGATATTCCAGACAAAAATATTGGAGGGGGTTGCCGTTTCATGCTCTGGGGGATCTTCCCAGATCAAAGGTCAAACCCACCTCTCCCGCATTGGCAGGCAGATTCTTTACCACTCAGCCACCAAGGAAGCCTTTTGTGGCATAGAGAGGTAGAAAGACCTTTAGAAGCTATCATGAACGCTATTTGAAGGCCTCTGGGGAAACATGACACTTCAGTTTAGACCTAGCTCTCAGGAAAAACATTCCAAGCAAAAGGAGTATTCATATTTGAAGAGGAGAAATAAGACCGGTGTTTTTGAAATGTGAATTAGAGAAATAATGGAGAAAGATAGAGTTGAAAAGTTAGGGAAGGGCCAGACCAAAGAGAGCCTTTTGGGAGCTTAGATTTCATTCTGGTTGCAACCAAAGGCTTTGGAAGATTTTAAACAGAGACCACATATAGATAATGGACTTTAAATGGTCACACACAAAAAAGGCAAGTTGGTAACGATTTTAAATAATAAATTTGAGCAGTTGTAATAAAGCAGATATTCTCATACTTGCTGGTGATAAACACACACTAGTATAAACTTTGTAGTGGAAACAAAGAGGCTGAAATTTGAAAGTAGAAAACAAAAGCTATAATCCCCATAACCTTCAATTGCATATTCTTTTCTCTTTATTGAAAACATTTTTGTTAATCTGATCTTTTGCTCAGAGGGGACCCTGGAAAAAAATCTCAGATTTAACATAGTGTTCTCATTGCAATTATTTTCTAAATTGCCCATTAACTACACTTTTAAATTCTAAAGTAGTCAAGAACTATTTAGAACAATATTTAAATTATAAATGGTTGCATATTTGAATTTTATTTCAGTGTCTTTTTTTAAAAAAAAGTGATCTATTTAAGTTGTTTTAGAGAATATAATGAGGCATTTTTTTTGTCACCTAATATGTGATCAGTTTTATAAATGTTCCATGAGCCACGTTGAAAACAGGGGGAACTAGCCTCCATATTTAGTACAAAAAATTAAACTTGTATTTATTATATCAATTTTATACATACTAATTAAATCTTTTAACAATTACTTGCCTAATTTTACCTACGAAACAAGGATGCATTTAAGTCTTCTAGTACTATATTTCTGACTGCTATTCTTTATATTTTGACAGCTTTTCTGTTTGAGTTATATATCTAACCACATTTATAAATACTATGCATAAGTCTATATTGATGTGGTTTCAATTCTTACCGTAAGTCAGTTCATTTATTTTGATTCCTTTCTGACTTAGTAGAAGATATTTTTGAATAATTCTTTCAGAAAAGGACATGTGTAGTACTCTGATTATGTCTTTCTATTACCTTCACATCTTAGCAACACTGTAGTGTAAATCACTCAGCCATGCCCAGCTCTTTGCGACCCCATGGATGGTAGCCCGCCAGGCATCTCTGTCCATGGAGAGGGTTGTCATTTCCTTCTCCAGGGAATCTTCCCCACCTGGGGATCAAACCCAAGTCTCCTGCATTGCAGGCAGATTCTTTACCACCTGAGCTACTAGGGAAGCCCTAACAACAGTGTTGCTCAGTCGCTCAGTTGTGTGCGACTCTTTGTGACCCCATGGACTGCAGCACGCCAGGCTTCCCTGTCCTTCACCATCTCCCGGAGCTCACTCAAACTCATGTCCACTGAGTCGGTGATGCCATCCAACCATCTTATCCTCTGTTATCCCCTTCTCCTCCTGCCTTCAATCTTTCCCAGCATCAGGGTCTTTCCTAATGAGTCGGCTCTCACAACAGCAGTGTAGCTACATAAAAATTTCTTGAGCCACAAATTTTTCCCTCAAGATTATACAAACTTTCTGTCATTATGTCCAAGCATTTAAAGTCAAGAAGAAGACTGAATTTTCTACTTCTATAGGTAACTTATTTTCCCAGGAATCTTGTATGAGTCTTTCTTTTACTTTGTGATCTTCATATGGTTAGATAATAATCTCCTCTTCCTACTTTCGTCAAGTGCACATTCTATAGAATCTCTGAGATATTTGCTCAGTTTATTTTATTCCATTTATGAGTTTGGCTTTTTAAAATTTATTTTAGACTCATTTTAGACACATAAATTATCTTTTGCCTAAATTTCTATTCTCTGTGCTCCATAGCTATAATCTTCTCATTGATTATTGCTATATATTCTGGTTTCTTCTATCTTCTATGGAACTTCATATTTTTCTCCAAAACAATTTGACTTCATGCACTGTAGATTTCGTTATTTCCAATTTCCAGTTAATATGCTAGCTTTGTTATTGCATTTTATTTTCCTTTAAAACTTGCTTTATTGTATATAGCATCATCTTTTCAAGGTTATATTTTTATCTTATTCAGAAATAAAATGTGTATCACATAAAATTTGCTTGTTAATTTAGCAAGTTGTTTTCAAAAGTATGTTCTTTCCTGTCCATCTTGAGAATTATCATCCACCTTTTATTTTATAGAATTTTCCCCTGGATCCCCTTTCCTTCTCTTCACGCCTCCAAAAATGAGGAGAAAGAAATGAGATAAGCGATTTTTCTCTAAATTGAGTTGATAGACTATTCTTAGCTCCCTTTACTTTTTTCTTATCAGACCTTAAATCAAGGAATGATTGATATAAATTAGTTACACCAGTTAAGCATTCTGCAACCTGAAGAAAATAAACACAAAGTCAAAGCTATGAAAATTCCAGTGATCCAAAATGTTGAGTAGGCATTAGTCAAATGGACTGGAAAGGGTTCAAGTTAAGAGAAGTTTTAAGGGAATTTTATTCCATTTATGGTTTTGCTTCTGTTCCATTTGTTCTGGACTCATCATTAGAAGCATGAATTATTTTTTGCTTAAACTTCTATTCTCTGTCCACTATAGATATAATATTCTCTTTAATTATTGCTAGTCATTTGAATTTCTTCTATCTTCTGAGGAACTTCTTATACAGCATGGAGAAGGAAGAAAGCATAATGTGTCAGGGAAAGTAGACTAAGGACAGTGGGTTCTAGATTATTCTAATTATTCCTTGCTTTGCACACAAACTTGAACTGCACTATAAGCCAGTATTTCTAAAGATGCATTCCACACCAAATTAGTCATGTGAGACACTCTATGAAAAAGAAATCATTTCCATAATCAAAAAGTTTGGGAAATCTTACTTTTCATATCTTTCCCTTTCTAAGAGATTCACATTGAACATCAGCATTAAACCTATTGTATGGGATTAACAGGCATACAAAACTATATATAAAATGGACAAACAACAAGGATTTACTGTGTAGCACAGGAAACTATATTCAATTTCTTGTAATAACTTTTAATGCAAAAGAATTGGAAAAAATGTTTATATATATATAATTGAAGCTCTGCTGTACACCAGACGCTAACACAATATTGTAAATCAACTATACTTAAAAAAAACCTACTGTAAAGAAAAATGTTTAATCTTAACTTAGAATTTTCCACATCTTTTTAAAAAATATTTACTAACAGTTCATGGCAGTTATTGGAATAAACTTTGGGAATTGTTGTTATGTTCAATGGGCAGTCACTGAATGGCTTTTATCAGCAGACAGATATAATCAGATTTGCATTTGTAAAGATGACACTGATTTTTGTTGAGAATAAGATTGTAAGGGCGAAACGAGAGAGAGGAAGATCAAGTTAGCAGTTGTTTTCATAATCCAAAGCAGAACCCTAACTTCGGGGATGGAAGAGTCTGTGGATGTCCTTTGGTGTCATGGGCAACTTTAGAGAAGAGGGAAAAATCCATCATTTGGGGCCCACAGAGAGCAACAAAAGTCAGCTACAGATGCTTCTTCTCTGTCTGTGCCCAGATATCATATAAACCCATTTTTAGGAGCACTGTGACCAGAACGTCAACCTTCAATTTCATCGCTTCAGATTTCTTCCAGGAAAGAATCCCAGCACATTTCTAGTTGTTTCTCACTCCTTAAACCGGATAAAGGGCAATTTTGTCCTCTCTGTGTTCTTTTGCCATCTGCAGCTACATTTTTTCCTGAATCACTCTATCCATTTTCCTTTAACAAAGTTATCTTATTTTTGTTCTTGAAGAGTTCACTGTTTTCTTTAAAGGCAGAGCACCATCTGTAGCTAAATAGCCCATGTCACAGAGAGGGCTAGATCCATTTTATTTTTTTAGTCAATTCTGCCAAATCTTTTCAGTATTACTCTGGCTCCAGTTGATTTATTTTTGCTCTTGATACTAAAATTCTGAAAGTTTCTCTACATAAAAGTGTTCTTTGTAACACTCCCCTCCAGCCAGGCATTCAGGAAAATAATCAATGTGTACATCCCAAATAAATGATTAAAAAGAACAATTAATTACTCCTGTCATATTGATTCCATTTCATTACTTTTTTTAGACTCCAGTTCCATTTACCCATAACTTTATAATAGTAAATAAATCCTTAATATGCATCCTATGAACAAAAAGTAAAGGGATTGAGTAATTTTACCTAAGTAAGCCTATCATTATAACATGCTCATATTAGGGAATTTTCAGGTAGTCCCAAATGTCTTTACCAGAATTTAGGACAGTGTTTAGACTAGAAGATCTGTTTTTTAAAAAAATAGAATTTGTTTTATTCTGACCTGCCTTTGCAGGAAAAAAAATATATATATAGGATCCAGTCTAAAACAAATATGTAAGCTGTGAAATCTGTGACTAGTAGTTAGTTACTCAGTCTCCAGGGGTCTTCCCTGTTATGAGTCAACCCTAACTACTCTTCCTTAAAGAGTTGTAATCATCCCCTGCTCTATCCAATCTTGCCATCACCGCAACATCAACACAAATGTTTACTAACCACCCACCCTTTCTAAGGCTTCCCTGGTAGCTCAACAGTAAAGAATCCACTTGCAATGTAGGAGACACAGCTTCTATCCCTGAGTGAGAAAGATTCCCTGGAGAAGGAAATGGCAACCCACTCCAGTATTTGTGCCTAGAGAATTCCATGGACAGAGGAGTCTGGAGGGCTACAGTCCATGGTGTCACAAAGAGTCAGACATGACTTAGTGACTAAACCACCACTGACTCTTTTTTATTTATTTATTTTTAATTGAAGGATAACTGCTCTACAGTATTGTGTTGGTTTCCAACAAACATCAACACGAATCAGCCACATGTTTACCCATGTTCACTCCAACTTGAACATCCCTCTCATCTCCCTCCCCATCTCACCCCCTCTAGGTTGTTACCAAGACCTATTTTGAGTTCCCCGAGTCATACAGCAAATTCCCATGGAATTTTACAGATGGTCATGTATGTTTCCATGTTACTCTCTCCAAACATCCCACCCTCTCCTTCTTCCCCTCTCAACCAGCCATGTCCATAAGTCTGTTCTCTATGTCTGCATCTACATTGCTGTTCTGCAAATAGGTTCATCAGTACCATCTTTCTAGATTGCATATATATATGTCAGCATACAATATTTGTTTTTCTCTTTCTGACTTACTTCACTCTGTATAATAGGCTCTAGGTTCATCCACCTCATTAGGACTCACTCAAATGCAGTCCTTTTCATGATTGAGTAATGTTCCATTAGCAGTGACCACAGGATTGGAAAAGGTCAGTTTTCATTCCAATCCCAAAGAAAAGCAATGCCAAAGAATATTCAAATTACTGCACAATTGCACTCACCTCACACACTAGTAAAGTAATGCTCAAAATTCTCCAAGCCAGGCTTCAATAGTACGTGAACCATGAACTTCCAGTTGTTCAAGCTGGTTTTAGAAAAGGCAGAGGAACCAGAGATCAAATTGCCAACATCCGCTGGATCATAGAAAAAGCAAGAGAGTTCCAGAAAACATCTACTTTTGCTTTATTGCCTACACCAAATCCTTTGACTGTGTGGATCACAACAAACTGTAGGAAAATTCTTCAAGAGATGGGAATACAAGACTACCTGACCTGCCTCATGAGAAATCTGTATGCAGGTCAAGAAGCAACAGTTAGAACTGGACATGGAACAATAGACTGATTCCAAATTGGGAAAGCAATGTGTCAAGGCTGTATATTGTCACCCTGGTTATTTAACTTATATGCAGAGTATATCATGTGACATGCCAGGCTGGATGAAGCACAAGCTGGAATCAAGATTGCCAGGAGAAATATCAATAACCTCAGATATACAGAAGACACCATCCTTATGGCAGAAAGTGAAGAAGAACTGAAGAGCCTCTTGAGGAAAGTGAAAGAGGAGAATGAAAAAGTTGGCTTAAAACTCAACATTCAGAAAACTAAGATCATGGCATCTGGCCCCATCAGTTCAAGGCAAATAGATGGGGAAACAATGGAAACAGTGAAAGACTTTATTTTTGGGGCTCCAAAATCACAGCAAATGGTGACTGCAGCTATGAAATTAAAACATGCTTGCTCCTTGGAAGAAAAGCTATGACCAACCTAAACAGCATATTAAAAGCAGAGATATTACTTTACCAACAAAGCTCTGCCTAGTCAAAGCTATGGTTTTTCCAGTAGTCATGTATGGATGTGAGAGTTGAACTATAAAGAAAGCCAAGCACCAAAGAATTGATGCTTTTGAAGTGTGGTGTTGGAGAAGACTCTGGAGAGTCCCTTGGACTAAAAGGAGATCCAACCAGTCTATCCTAAAGGAAATCAGTCCTGAATGTTCATTGGAAGGACTGATGCTGAAGCTGAAACTCCAATACTTTGGCCACCTGATGCAAAGAACCAACTCATTGGAAAAGACCCTGATGCTGGGAAAGATTGAAGGCGGGAGGAGAAGGAGACAACAGAGGATGAGATGGTTGGATGGTATCACCGACATAATGGACATGAGTTTGAATAAACTCCGGGAGTTGGTGATGGACAGGGAAGCCTGGCATGCTGCAGTCCATGGGGTCGCAAAGAGTCAGACACGGCTGAGCGACTGAACTGAACTGAATATTCCATTGTATATATTTACCACAGCTTCTTTATCCATTCATCTGTTGATGGGCATCTTGGGTCACCACCACTCTTTTTAAGGTTCTTACACTTTGGATAAGATAAATGTTAGGTTTAGCATTTAAAAGCCCTGATGAGGGTTTTTTCTCTTAGTCATATATCTTCTTATGTTTTAAACAGAGAGGATTCCACCATCCACTTCTACAACCTGGGCTGAAGGGTAGAAATTCTTTTGAATTGGGTGGTCAGGGGAAAGCCCTCTATAGAAAGATGGCATTTGTACCAAGAATTGAAGGAGGTGAAAGGGTAAGCTGGACAGCTATCTGGAGGAGAGGCATCCTGGGCAGAAGGAACAGAAAGTACAAAGGCACTGAGGCAGGGAGAACCTTCCTGGTTTAAGGAGCAGTAAGAAGACCAGTCTGGCAGGAGCAGAGGTCACGAACAAGAGGACTGAGGGAGCAAGATCAGAGAAATAGAGACCAGACTGAGTAGGGTCTTGAAGGCATCGGGGAAATTTTACCCTGAATGAGCTGGGAAGTGAGTTAAGCATTGTAATGAGAACAATTGTTCTTTCAGAAAAATAAAAACCACTCTAATATTTCAGCAGGAAAAGATGTATGCATGGAAATTTGTGTTTACAAAATCACTGGCAGGGCTGGAGTAATGAAGTTCAGAGAGAGCTGCTGCCAATGAGTTCTTAGGTTCATGTCTAATTTTCAGAGTCATTCAGAAGTTATGGAAATTGAAGGAACAGCTGAAAAAATATCAGCATAGAAACAAGTGATGCTTAGGACAAATAAGTACAGAAATGGAGTAGAAAAGACACAAAACTTCTAAATTTTATCTCATTCTTGCTGTATGAATTTTTAGAAGGTAATTAATAAGAAGTACTTATATTTATTTCTAGTTCTATTATAGTTTTCTCCTTCCAATAGTTTTTGGGTAATACTAGACATTTCGATATACAAAATAATTAACTTTGCCAACTTTCTTTAAACTATTAATTTCTCTGGTTCCCACTCCCTCAAGTTCCTGATCACTACCATTTAACTTTCTGCTTTGATGTGTTCAACTACTTTAGATAGCTTACATAACTGAAATCATGCAGTATTTGTCCTTATGTGACCAGTTTATTTTATTCAACTTAATATCCTCCGTTTTTATCCATGCTGCTGGATAATGCAAGATTTTCTTCTACTTTAAGGTTGAGTTATAGTCCATTGTATCATACACCATATTTTCTTTATCCATTCACTTATCTATAGGTATTTGTTTCCTTATCTTGGTTACTGTGAATAATGCTACAATAAACGGGAATGAAGATATCTCTTTCAGATACTGACTTCAATTCTTTTGGATATATACATAAAAGTGGGATTGCTAGATCATATGGTAGTTTTATTTCTAATTTTTTGAGATACCTCTATACTGCTATCCAAAATGACTGCACCATTTTATAATCTCACCAACAACGTTATAAGACTTCCAATTTCTCCACAACCTCAGAAATACTTGTTAAATATTGTTTTTTTAAGATAATAACCATTCTTACAGGAGTGAAGTGATATCTCATTGTGGTTTTAATTTGTATTTTCGTGATGATTAGTGATCTTGAGCACTTTTTCATACCTGTTGGCCATCTGTGCGCCTTCTTTGGAGAAATGTCTATTCATGTCCTTGCCATTTTCTCATTGAGTTAAAAGTAACTTTTTAAAATCTCACAGATAGAACTGATAGCTTGTGGAATCATAAAAATATAGTAAGTATAGCACATCTGAGTACAACCAAAGTTTTTGACAAACTCTCTTCTTAATCTTTATGGAAATATGAAAAAAATATTCATGGAATGAAGTGATAAGCATGGTTATATAGCTTCCAAAAATATGCTAATAAGTCTAAAACAAATAGATCTTTTTATACATGATGTGAAAATATAGATGACCTGTTTACCAAAATTGCAGAGGACATGAAACAGAACCCGAATTGTACCAGTGCCATAATCAACATCTAAAGAGAATCGTGTAGGTTAAAATGAAGGACTGAAACTAGAAAGCAACAGCGGCAGCAACACACGCATAATATTTAAACATTCTAAATAACAAGGTTTTCATTTTGAATATGAAAAATTTCCTTCAGAGAAGCAGTGATAAAAAATAATGAATTTCAAATAGGGATTAGATGTTATACACTCATGAACACTAGGGAAGAAGCCTGATTCTGAGCTCACTGAAGGTCATCAGAGTAGCTAATCAGAAAGAAAAACTCTAAGTGAAGAGAGAAGAGTGAGAACAAATTGGAACTTGCACCTGTTTCTCAATGTCATGGGTGATCTGCCAGAAGAAGTTGGCTCCCTTCTCCCTGAAGCTGTACATTCACCTAGGGCAGAACTAGGTGAAATGGAAAGAGGCGATTGCTCAGTGAGGGCTGGAGGAGTAGACAGAGCCAAGGGCGTCAAGCTCACAAAGTGAGTTTACAAGTCCACACCAATGTGCATGAGGTGCAGCGGCTCCAACACCCTCAGGAGCCTCAAAGCATAAAGGCTGGTGCTTCACTGTGCCTTCCAAGTGCCACACACTTTCCTTAAGGGGGCCATACAGTTAAGGGAATTCTGGAAACAGTAGTTCCAGCGTAGCTCATTTGAACTGCACAAACTCATCAGTCTAACCCTTTTTCATTCAGAAGTGCTTTTTATCTAGATGCTAAAAAAAAAAAAAAAAAAACTTCTTTTAACCTTCTTAACATCTAACTTCCCTGTGGCTCAGGTGGTAAAATCATCTGCCTACAATGTTGGAGACCTGGGTTCAATCCCTGGGTTGGGAAGATCTCCTGGAGAAGGCAATGGAACCTCACTCCAGTACTCTTGCCTGGAAAATCCCATGGACAGAGGAGCCTGGTAGGCTATAGTCCATGAGGTCACAAGAGTCGGACACAACTGACTGACTTCACTTTCACTTTTAACATCTAAATAAATAGCAAAATTGTGCTTACACCTGACATGACTCAACTTTCCCTCATACAAGTGAAACATGCAAATTCTCTCAACAAAAAATGATAGAAAAATGTCTCCTCATCCATTTTGGGGTGATGTCCTTTCCACCGCTAGCTGAATGTCCCACTTGAATATCCTATAACTTAATACTGAGATTATTAACATGATTCATGTTAAATGATAGGAGGAAAAGAGAAGGTGAAGAAAGAATTAATTAACATATAGCCTGATATATTCATCTCAATATGAGGAAATAATATTCAAAAACTGTCTACACATTCTTCCCAATTATACTCTGAAAATGGATTAGAAATGGATCCTGTTTACATTATAAATTGCAATACTTATTTGAATTATAATTATTTGTTTATGAATCTCTTTCTCCACAAGATTGTGAGCTTCTCCTTGAAAGAAACTATGGCTGGTTCATGTGTATAATTAGCACAATGTCTGATATGTGTTCAGTATGTATCCGATGAACCCTGTATTTCTATAATTGTATTATTTATTTCTCAGTGAATAAAACTCTACTGACATAGGGCTTTTAGTTCTTTGATTACCAGAATAAGACAGAAAAATTGGGTGATAAAGACCAGGGTAGAAATCTGAGGAGAGAGCCATCCAGCTGCCCAGGCTTCATGCTTTATAAGTGGAGAAGACCATGGATCCAACCTTCAAGAAAACATCTATTTTAAAAGACAATGGAATACAGGTTTTAAAAAAACAACCAAAAGCACTAGGAATTAGAATACTCAAGTTCTAGTCTCAGCTCCCAATTTAGCTCACTAAATCACCTTAAAATTTTACTTAGTCCCTGTTGGTAAAGAATCTGCTTACAATGTGTGAGATCTGGGTTCAAACCCTGGGTCAGGAAGATTCCCTGGAGAAAGAAATGGCTACTTACTCCAGTAATCTTGCCTGGAGAATCCCATAGATAGAGGAGCCTGGCGGGCTACAGTCCATGGGGTTGCAAAGAGTTGAACACGACTGGGAGACCAGCACTTTCTTTCTTTCTTTCTTGTCTTCAGTTGTAATGAGAAATTGATACATATAGTCTTTTAGATCTTTTCCAAATTTAATTATATTATATATACTAAGGTCTTTTTTTTTTTTTCCACTTTCCTATTCTGAAATTTTTTTGCTACTAGAATTCTCTTTCAAATTAAACCAAAACACTCAGGCTCTGATTACCAGAAGTCATTGGTCTTTACTTGGGTTAGAATGAATGCTTTGATTAGAATATCAGATTCTCTACCTATCAATTTGGAAGTAAAAAGATATAGTAAGCTTGAAATATTATTTTTCAAAGTAGAATGACTGAATTGAATCTACATAGATCCCCACATATCCCATGTCAAGTTTGAATAGACCGAGTTTGACTGCACACATAAGAACTATGAAGGTGTAGGGACCATGGTTGCAACAGGCAGACCCTAGGTGACTAGGAAACATCTTAAAACCATAAAGAGGAAAGCAGATCCTTGTGAAGTTCTCCAGCAAGACCTCTAGCCCTAGATTTTCTGAAATTATATGCAAATAGGTGACAAAAAGATCCTAGCCAGGAAGTGTTATCAAAAGATAGTGCCAGGAGGAGGCACTACCGTGGAGACCCTATTAGGTATCAGGTTTTATTCTGACCTTTACAGGGATCATATCCCTTAATCTCTTCAACATCTCAATTTTAAGTTGAAATCGTGATTCTTTCTATAAATGAGGAAATAAAAGTTAAATAACTCATTCGGTACAGGGACACCATTTTTACCAATCACTGACAAAGAAGAAAATAATTTTTCAACTGATTTAAAAGTCACTGGAATGAAGATTAAAATAGCAAGTCTTGGTAGAAAATCCCTAAACACCTCTTTTTCCTAGAGTACTAGCTCACTCCCTGCAACAGCCTCCCTAGGATGGAATTTTCTTCTGTTGATCACTAGATTGTCTCCTAAGAGATTTGCCAACATACCAATTTGATTTTAGCTTTAAAGGTATTATTTAATTTTAATAACTATTTCAAAATATTTATTTATTTCATTAATTTGGCTGTACCAAGTCTTAGTTGTATCTTGTGGGATCTAGTTCTTTGACAAGGGATCGAACCCAGGCCCCCCTGCATTGGGAGTGTGGAGTCTTCGCCACTGGACCACCAGGAAAGTCCCCTAAAGGCTTTATTTAAAATGAAAGATGTGATTGTCACTTAACATAATTTTTAGGGATAAATAGATTATTTTTCCTGAAAATGGTATGGTTAACTTTTGTCTGCTGCTGCTGGACACCAGTCATTTTTTGACCTGACTAGACTTCACGCTGTTGCTGCCTGGCCATTACCATGAAGTATAGGTATTTGCGTGTGTGTGTGTACCTGTGTGCATATGAGTGTGTTATGTGTAAGAAATACAATCATGACTATGGGATCATGTTCATTTTAGAAATTAAAGTTTACTTAAGTTTATACTTATACGCTATGAGTCTCTTCTTCTGTACAAATAAATGTCCATTCATTTAGAAAGGAAAGAATCTAGTCTAAGAGTACCTCTGGAGCTAGGTAGCATTTCATTTGACTAATGCAAAGCATCTTTAAAAACATAAATCTACATAAAAGTTACATTCAATTTAGAAACACTTTCTGCTTTTGAGTTTTTAGTATCCCATCCATTGCAAAATGGAATAATACCGAGACAGGTAATAAAAAGCATACAATGGATAAAAAGGACAAAGTGTGTTCTCAACAAACAAAGTAGGCTATGAAGTTGTTAAGACCTAAACAGAAGACAAAACAAAAAAGACATAAGAGAAATAATAAGGAAACAAAAAGAAGCCTTCAAAAGTATTGATCAGGTAGGGATAGCATGATGGAATACGAAAAGAAAAAAAAATAAACAGAATAAAACCAAAATTTAGTCCAGAATGAAGTCTTCCACAAGGAAAAAGGGAGCTTAAGGACTTAGTTCCAGAATTTTGAAGGCCTGGCCCTGTCAGATGGCTGGAGGGATGGAATGTACCCCAGATGCCTATACTCTGAAACTGTCTGATGAGCGGAGCAATGTAAAGTACCACACATTTCAAATCACCAGTGTTAAAAACTTCTGCCTCGTGAGAGCTGTTCACAACAGGAAAAAAACTCACCATGAATCTTCCTTGCAGGCAGGGCACATTTTAATGAATGCTAACATGTTTGCAAACATAATGAAAATAGTATTTCCCACAGAGCAGTTTGAGATTATTTGAATAAAATATCTGCCTTTGGACATGAGACTCTGCCGATGATCGCGGTAGGATCTGTGCTTTATTGGGGGATTAGAAGCCACAGTGAGGTATGGACATGTGCTTTATGAGGACTGGCTGTGGAAACCTCTCACCCGCTGACATCTGCCCAGATTGCTACTGGTTTTAAATCTCTGCCTCTGAATTTTAGGAGCTGAAACTTTGGCACTGCTCAAGAGCCGTGTCTCTAAATGAGAAAGTCTCAGGAGGAGATGAAATTCAATACCAGAATTTCAAATATTTTATCATTGCAGAACAGAAACTGATACTAAAAAAAGGAATACAATGAAAATGGCTGGATCACAGGACCCCAGCAAACTGAAAAATGGTGGCATTTTAAGATAACAGAAGTACTACACCCGTGGGAAGAGTGAACACATGTCTCCTAGGCATTTGCTCTGATGGGAAGATACTTTCTTCATTTTCAGGAAGCAGGTTCTAGATTCCATGGCTCTTTAATGCTGTATGAGACTGTATTTTTACTCAAGGAACACAGAAATCTAGACATATTTATTTCTGCTAAAAACTGCTTCAGATGACAGCCCACATCCCAGTGGCCAACCACACCTAAAGGGCAAATCAGGCTGCAAAGTACAGTTTGGTGTGTGCTTAGAGAGGTTGTTGAGCCCAGTACACAGTCCTTGAGACATGCAATTAATTTGAAACAGATTCTTTGTATATTTAGAAGAAACTTGATCTATAGTACATGGAAATTATTGACAAATAACAGTAACAAACCTGATGACAGATATCAGACTTTTAGATTTTTAATCTAATCCTTTGATTCTCCAAAATTAGAATAAATTGAAGTACAATGACATTGTACAATGCTATATACTCATTCAGGGCCAAAAGCTTATTATCTACTATATCCTAATATGCCCATCTTGTTATCTACTATATCCTGACAACACTTCCTCTGATAAATGTGCATGTTCAAGAAATAGTTATTGTATAAATACAAGAAACCTCCACTTTAGACCTAAAACAAGAGGGGTGTACTCTCATTACTTTGAGGTCAAGAAAAAATTTTTTTTGGGAAACCGAGAGCTACTTCTTTGACTTGAGGGAAGCATAATCCTGGCTTCCATGTTTTCTGTATGTTACAGGCCCCTCCATTTCTGAGAAACAAAGGCTAGTCTCATGAGCTGAGTCCAGTAGTCTTCAATCCATCACCTTAAACAAGGACAGGTAGCTAGAGCATGGGTTCTGGAGCTAGACTTCAGAATCCACATCTGACTTTATCAATTTCTATCATGTGAGCTGACTCAATATTGTTAGCTTCACTCTGGTTCAATTTCTCCATCTGTAAATTTGGAATACTAGAACCCTGTGCATATTATTTCCGGAAGAACTAAAATAATGAATTAATAGATGTAAAACCATTTACAAGAGACCCTATCCAACAGTAAGGATTTAACAGATATTTGCTGTAAGTGATGGCATGGACACGCTTTTGCAGAGTCTGGAGTTGACCTATGGTCAGCATTGCCCCATCCTCAGTTTCACATATATCTTTGTCAGATTTGCCATGTTTTCAGAATTATGGCTGCATTTAAAGTAAGCATTCCTCTTTATCCATTTGACATCCACAGTTGTAGGAATAAAAACTAAACTTGGGAGAGCACTTACTATTGTCCACATAATTTATATACATGTCCTTATTGGTATTTTAGGGAAGTTTAAGTATTTGCTACAGGCGTCACAGCAAATATTAGAGCTTAACTGGAAAGTAGAGACTCTTGGACTAGAATCTGTGCATTTTTCAGGGGTTCAGTTCAGTTCAGTTCAGTCGCTCAGTCAGGTCCTACTCTTTGTGACCTCATGAATCGCAGCACACCAGGCATCCCTGGTTGGGCATCATGATTTTCTCCAGATTCTTGGAACAGACAGAAACAGCTTGTTATCTTCTGCGTCTTCCACAGCACCACCCAATGCACACAAGCGTAGAGCACAATCTCTGAGAATAGATGGATACACAGGTGGGTGAGTGGATGGGCTGTAACTTGATATATGAACGATGGCATGACATTCACCCTCCCAAATTCAAATGCCAGGAAATTTTATCACAACAAATTCAGTTTAGAAGCCTCTGAGTGCTTTATACTGTGATTGACTCAAGAGCACAAATGGAGTGAGTCGCATTAACAAGGAGGAGTCCATCCTAAAACAATTTGGAATGTTTTCACTTTCTTCAACTCCCTGTTGGTGAAGCAGGCGCTTGATTGCTTAGCACACCTATCTGTTGAATATTCACACTGATGGAAGGGGTAGCGATGCAGAAAATACATAACATCAGATAATCCAAAAGTCATTTATATTTGGCATAGGAATGTTTTGCATAATAATTTTGCAGCTGATTGATCCTCTTGGGTTTGTTTGTGCTGATATTAAGGCAGTTTCATTCTGAGAAAATACCGACAAGAAATATTGGGGTGTATGGCTAAATAGAAACATAAGAAAACTGTTCATTTATTTATTCATTCACTCATTAGACCCTGGATGACAGTTAAGTTATGCCAGGCACTGTATTAGGTACTAAGAATAAAAAGAGAAATGAGGTGTTTATAGCAGGAACATAAATAAATATAAATAAGAGCTAGCTATATGTCATTTTAGTCCTCTGAAATACATGTGTTATTGTGCTCCAGACTCATCTTTCAATATACAAATACATTTATCCTATCAGAAACTAAAGTTGGCTTAGACATAGGTATTTTAAAACTCAGGTTACAGTATTTCTTCTGATGAAAAATTAATAATAGCAAACATATAGAATACTACCACATTCTAGGACTGTTATAAATACTTTGCATATACTAATTGTTTGACAAAAAAACCTACAAAAGGGACTATTTTATCACCCCCATTTTACAGATGAGAAAACTGATGCTCAGAAGATAACAGCTAAAGCAACAAAGTCTGTAAGTGGCAGATCTGGGATTGAATCTAGGCAGCCTGGCTCCACACCCTGCATTCTTACTTATACTCTGTTGCCCTCTTCAATCAGAACACCAAATGGAGTGAGACCTAAAGAATATTAATAATTCTTGCAGAAAAAAAGTAAATCTGTACCTGCACCCCTAAAAGATTAAGTTTTGGACTTCCTGGTGGTACAATGGTTAGGAATCCACCTACCAGTGCAGAGGACACGGGTCCAGTGCCTGGTCTGGGAAGATTCCACATGGAGCAACAAATGTCTGTGCACCACAACTGCTGAACCCACGCTTCAAAGCCTGCGAGTCACAACTACTGAAGCCCAGGTACCTACAAGACAGACCATCGCAGTGAGAATCCCCCCACCGCAGCGTGGCCCCTTCTCAAGACAACTAGAGAAAGCGCATGCTGCACTGAAGACTCAGCACAGCCCAAAATAAACGAATAAATGTTTCATTCATTGGAAAACTGCAAAGATTATGAATGTCAGAAGATATTATAAATAGATTTTGAAGAAAAATAGCAACCTGCTAAAAGAAGAAATTTGCAAAATATGTCACACTGACATAGTTGCCTAATGGGAAAGTACAAAAATGGTACAAAGAAGTCACAGAAGAAATTCAAATGGTCATTAAATCTTTAAAATGATGTTCACACTAATAGTTATCAAGTTTCACTTCCGTGAAACTTGGAAGTGAAAAAAAAGAAAAACAAATAGGCAAAAATCTAAAATTTCAACCCCACCATACGTTGACTTGAATGTGGAAAAAGAAGAACTCTCACTCACTGATGTTCAAAGCAGAAATAGATAGCATGCTTTGGAGAGCAATTTGGCAGGATCTACTAAAAGTATACATCCTGTTAGCTCCTCATTTCTATTAACCATGAGAGGGAATCTCACCTGAAAGAATCTCTTTTGAATATGAAACAATATTCATTGCAACATCGTTTTTAAATATGACAAATTGGAAAGAACTTTAACACCCAGCACGAGGGAAAGGAATAAATTAAAGGAGATATTTTCTCAACATGGGATACTAACACAGTAATAAAATTATAAACTCAACCATTTATTTCCACATCTAGATGCTCTCTGATGGTCTAAGGTTAGGATTTGGGGCTCTCAACATCTATATAGGTCAAGACTACAATATTGAATGGAAACAATGCAAAAAGTTTAATACTGTGCATGCTCATTTGGAAAACCAAGAAAAAACAGTACACATGGATACAAACACATTTTTGGAAAAATATTAAGCAAGAGCTGGAAGGACACATATCAAATTCATGACTATCGTTGAGACTGGATACAGGCCCAGGTAAATGGAAGTGAAAGATCAAAGGAAGCTTCAACTTTGCTTTAGTTTTTCCATAAAAAAACACTCACAGTGATACAAAGAAATTTTTTAAAAATAATCAGTCTGGAGTGGCAAAATTCTGGTGATTAACCTGTATACTTTGTATGTTTTATGCTGTTGTAAGATAAATAATGAAGACAAGGACATCCTCTTGGGTGATGATGTTTTTGTTTAAATTTGAATGTGAACTAATTTTCTTCTACTACCTGGCACATATTACTTTCTGCTTTTGATGATAATGATTTGTATGTGTGCCTTACTTCTTGTATATGTCCAAGCTCTTTAAAGGTATAATTCAGATTAGTATCAGCTTTAAAGTTCTTCTAATTCACACACAGGCACACACACCCATTCCCATTCCCACATTTGCCCACGTGCTCATTGTTGCTGCTGTTTTTTCAGTCACTAAGTCACATCCAACTCTTTAGTGACCCCATGTACTATATGTAGCCTGCCAGGTTCCTCCGTCCATGGGATTTCCCAGGAAAGAATACTGGAATGTGTTGCCATATCCTTCTCCAGGAGATCTTCCTGACCCAGGGATCAAACCAGGGTCTCCTGCTTTGCAGGCAGATTCTTTATCACTGAGCCACCAGGAAAGCCCTTATGTGCTCATATATGTACACAAAATCCAACAGTCTCTCTCAGTTTATTGTGAGTAGTGTACTTTCATACGAAATGAATAATGAGTTTGGTTAAACTATTCTTTCTTTGGATGACGCGATTTAGAAATTTATTCTGCTACCCCAAAGCCAATTTTGGTAGAGATGGAGCAACAGGTAGCTAATCAAATTCTGTCTCACTTTTAAATCATTGACTCAGGGGTTTTAAAATGTTTTTAGCAGTCATTATTTTTTCAAATGACACCTTGCTTTGAAGTATAAACAAATGAAAAGTAATAGGAGGTCTCTGGTTGAACCAGGAAAGCGCTTCCATACCACTCACAAACACATCCATCCCACAGTTCTGGAAAAAGTTCCGGAAAATCTTTGTGATGCAACAAAGCAGTGTGTAAAACATTGCTGTATTTACAGTGAAATAGCATCATGTTCCAATGCACTGCTAGCAACCGGCTGGTGTAAGGAGTGTTGGTATTTTCCTGTGTCTTTTGCTGCTCTGTGCATTAACGTGGCCTTCCTTTCAGCCCCACCCTATCTCTCCTTTGAAACCATTGTCTCCTTGACATGAAAAATGTACTTCAGAAAGCCTAATGGCTAATTACATCAAAGGGAAGAAAGTCCAAACCTCAAACAAGGAATGATTAACTGCATACGCTTTAACGGAAGCTATCACACCCTCGAAACGACTCCTCTTCTTTAATAAAAATGTTTCCAGTAATTTATTTTCTGACAAAGTTTGTGTTCTCTGCCCAGGAGTGACTCCTGTTTTGTTCACTCCACAGTTGTACCCTATCTAGGGCTGGCCTTGACCGTGGGCAAAGCAGGCAGCCACCTACATAATATGATTTATGCAAATACAGCACATTGAGGGAATAGATACCAGGCTTCATGGGAGAGGAAATCCTGCCTCCTTCAGTGATGTTTCCCAGGTTCTGTTCCATGACATCTTAGTGGGTTTGCATGAAATGCAAAAAACGACAGCAAGGGAGGTTGTCCTATGATGAAATAACAATGAGAAATGCTAGATTAAGCAAAAGTAACAGGTTTAATTATCAATGGAGATTATAGTACTCTGTTTTCTTAAAACAGGCACCAGGATATATTACTTACACATGTGTTTTCCTTCTAAAAGTTCCTTGAGGGTAAAGACTACATCTGTGATAGTCAACACCATATCCCCAGAACTCAGCATGGTGCGGATATAATGGGCACTCAATAATGTTTCTGAGTCAATTAGTAAATCACTAGCCACCATTGTTATGAATCATATTTTACACCAACACAATGACTTGAGTGCCTACATAAGCTGTATCTCTACACTGTCTCAAAAAAATCCCAAAGAGATGCAAGATAAGAATAAAAATCTACATCCCACACGTTAGGAAGATGGGATCAAAGGAGCATGAAAGATGAGAAAAAGGAAAGAAACTATAATTTTTGCAGCCCTGCTCTGCTTCTCTACTACTAAATCTACCGAATGGCAGCTATATGCCAAGTTCTTGATATAGATATTCTCATCATATCCTCACAGCAGCCCTACAAAGTGCCTGTTACAGAGGAGGAAGCTCAGGGTTTTGAGGTCAAATAATTCACCCAAAGACACACAGGGAGGCAACGAGAGCATTAGGGATCAACCCTGTGTCTTCTGATCCTTGACCTAGTTTAATTGGACTCTTCCTTACTAAATGGACATCATGCAATGAGTATTGTGAGTAAAAGAAAGCAATCTTTGATGAGACGATCTTGTCTAAAATACCATACGTCTAAATTTAAACTTAAAGTAACCTTGTAAGGTATCTACTTTTCGTGTGCTCTTTATCAAGCTAAGGAAACCAGAGCAGAGAGGGGTTGATTAATTTGGCAGGGATGACACAGATAGTAAGTGCTGGGACCGGGAAAAGAATCATGTTACTCTTCTTCACACTAAATTTAATTAGTGCTTGAATTCAAGGGACTCTGATATAGATAATCTCTTTTTTCCTAAAATCAGCCCTGTGAGATTAGGCAAGTAGGCATTATTATCCCCACATTAAAGAGGAAGAATTTGGGGCTGCATCCAAGCCAAGATCACATTGCTAACAGTGAGAAGAACCAGAGAAGATCCAAGTCTCCAGACTCTTAGTTCAGTCTTTTTTCTATTTCACATTCTTTTTCCCTCAGAAAAAACTACTGGACAAGACTCATGACTGAGGCCACATACTCTGTCCCAAGTCTCTGTACTCAGGGCAGTAGTCAGAGGGACCTCCCTGTGTGACCTGGGGTATGTTACTTAGCACCCTCCTGTAATCCCCCCAGTTCTCCTGCCCCCAAAAGGCAATCCCTTCAGGGGAAATCTGTCAGGTATAGCGTTCCCTGGTGGATCAGATGGCAAAGAATCTGCCTGCAATGTGGGAGACCCAAGTTCAATCCCTGGGCTGGAAAGATTCCCCAGAGAAGGGAATGGCTACCCACTCCAGTATTCTTGCCCGGAGAATTCCAGGAATAGAGGAGCCTGATGAGCTACAGTCTATGGGGTCACAAGGAGTCAGACACAACTGCGTGACTAACCCTTTCACGGTGTTGAGAAACCAAGGAAACAGCATTTGGGGAAGGAGCCTGTGATCAACCGTATCAACTTTTGTTAATAAGTCAGTAGACAAAATTTGAATAATGTTCATATCAACCTATAACAAACACCTACCAATCTTATTCACTCTACACCCACCCTCATATCTGTTGCAAAAGCAAATATCTGGCATATTTTTGCAGAACTCTTGGGAAGGGCCTTAGAAAAGAGGAAGAATATTCACAACAAACTTCTGACATCCCTGAGCTCCTAATCTTGTTCCTTCCTTTTGGGGTTAACCTTACTGGCGGAAATGCTGTCCTAATGAAGTCAGCATGTATCTTTTCTTCTTCCATAGAAGAGTAAGATTCCCCACCAGTCTGAAACTGAATCCTAGAAATTTGCCTGCTGATCATGTAGGATTTCCTGGGTGAAATCATGAAAAGTGGTGCCCAGTATACAGCAAGCGCTTAATAAGTGCTAGCTGAATAAGTGTCTTCAACAGCTTGAGTAGTCAAGATTCTAACATTTTCTCATTTCAAAATATTTTTGTGTGTCCAGAGGAGGTTATGAATAACCTCAAGGCCCATGTGCACTTGTGTTCACACTCAAGGGCGAGACACCTTTATGCCACATATGACAGCTGGCAACGTGGAACAGTTACTGACTCAGAGGATTGAGTTATGAATGATACAGCCCAGAGGAAACCTGAAAGAACACGGTTTTAAATGCAAGGTCTGAGTGCTGATTGACACACTTTGTACGATAGTAAAATCTGGCAGGTGCATTAACTTGCATTCCTCTGATCTGTACACATCCACACTTGTCTTCTTAGGGTACTTGGTAATAAGCTTCTTTAAAGATCCCTGAGTAAGCACTGAAGATAATATCTGGAGTATGTAGCACTCAGTCCTTTTAGAATGGCTTTTTCCTGCTCCTTTCGTTTTCTTAAGAAAATGTCAGTTTAATCATTTCCTAATGCTTTGATAATGTGTTTCTTTACATAGCTGTAGAGCACTCACTTCAGTGTTTTAAACGCATAAATGTAGATGTAAAAGTGCCAGTTAAATGAGATTACTTTTTCCTAATGAAATAACCAAAGAGGAGTTTAAAGTTTCCTAAACTTACGTGACATTTTCAGAGCAAATAATAAAGTCCTAGCCTTCCAGTGGGTCTCTTATTTGATAGATTAACATTTCAATATTGTATCTTGCTAGAATATAGCCAATGATTGGAAAATAGGGAATTCATTTATGTGAGGCGATCTGTCATGTCTTAGGTAGGCTTGCCTCCAGGTGAGTGGGGACTTCAGCAACATGGGACGCTGAAAGGAGGACATGGGACCAGATAAGAGGGAAGCTATTATCACGGACCCTGCTGTGGGACTGACCTCCACAGGACATTAGCACACTCAGAGTTTGTGGAGGCAAGTGCCAGAATAAGACATTTAACCCACTAAGTGAAGAACAAATGTAAGAAGCCACATGGCAGAAAGACCCACAATGAGAGGAGACTGTGTTTCTGTTCAGTCTGCCATGAACATCCATCACAGTTGGGAGCCAGCTCCTCCCCTTGGAGACAGAAGCCCAGGAGACTGTGTTTCTGTTCAGTCTGCCATGAACATCCATCACAGTTGGGAGCCAGCTCCTCCCCTTGGAGACAGAAGCCCAGTCCCTTGCAGGCTGGATTAGGGTAGGAGTAGGGGTAGGAGTCGGAGAAGGCAATGGCACCCCACTCCAGTACTCTTGCCTGGGAAATCCTATGGACGGAGGAGCCTGGTGGGCTGCAGTCCATGGGGTCGCTAAGAGTCAGACATGACTGAGCAACTTCACTTTCACTTTTCACTTTTCACTTTCAAGCACCGGAGAAGGAAATGGCAACCCACTCCAGTGTTCTTGCCTGGAGAATCCCAGGGACGGGGGAGCCTGGTGGGCTGCCGTCTCTGGGGTCGCACAGAGTCGGACCTGACTGAAGTGACTTAGCAGCCACAGCAGGGGTAGGAGCAGAGAAAAAAGGGCAAGCTACTTCCACACGGCTCAGTATGGTAAGCAGAGCAGAGCAGCAGAAGCCTAGCAGGTCAACATGAAAAATGATGGGGTCATGGTCCAGACCTCAGTCAAGAGAGATGATCCAGCAAAGGTAAGGGAAAGAGCCAATTTCTTGGTTAAGCAAGTTGAAGTTCAGGGTAGGGCCTTGAAAGTTTACCAATTTTAAACCCAATCTGTTACCTATCTGAGTTAAAATTCCACTGCTGGGGTCAGCGGAAGCTCTGGGTAATTAGAAATCACCCCAACACTTTAGATGTAGAGATTCAGTTCAGTTCAGTCACTCAGTCATGTCTGATTCTTTGTGACCCCACGGACTGCAGCACGTCAGGCTTTCCTGTCCATCACCAACTCCCAGAGCTTGCTCAAACTCATGTTCATCGAGCTGGTGATGCCATTCAACCATCTCATCCTCTGCATCCCCTTCTCCTCCTGCCTTCAATCTTTCCCAGCATCAGGGTCTTGTAAAATGTAAAATGAGTCGGTTCTTGATATAAAGGGACCAAAGTATTGGAGTTTCAGCTTCAGCATCAGTCCTTCCAATGAATATTCAGGACTGATTTCCTTCAGAATTGACTGGTTTGAACTCTGCAGTCCAAGGGACTCTCAAGAGTCTTCTTCTCCAACACCATAGTTGAAAAGCATCAATTCTTTGGTGCTCAGCTTTCTTTATAGTCGAACACTCACATCCATACATGACTACTGGAAAAACCATAGCTTTGGTTAGAGAGACTTTTCTTGCCAAAGTAATGTCTCTGCTTTTTAATATGCTGTCTAGGTTGGCCATAGCTTTTCTTCCAAGGAGCAAGCATAGAGATAGTATCAGTGAAACTTATCCTTGCCTCCAACAAATCTAAGCCAAAATATTAAAAAAATTCTCCCAGTGTTGGTAGGATACAGCTTGGCAATGGAACAGGGCAAAGCCTGCTGTGGCAAATAGACAGGTACCAGGGAGGACAGGTACTCATGTCCTCCTGTATTTTTATGTGAGCTCCAGAAATTCCCTAAAAGAGCATCTTTGCCACTAAGATGAGAGAGATGGATTAACACAGTGTCTTCCATATTGCTGATTGCTTAACCATATTAAAATAGTTAAGTCATAGTACTTTATAATACTCCTGTAATACTTTGAGACATTACAATTCAGTTTCTTTCGGTGACTGGACCTTTAAGAAAATCTCATTTAGTGTCTTCCTTGTAAGTAACGATAACCAATGACACAACTAACACTGTCTCGTGAACCATAGACATATAGGTATGTGGCCATTTACTCTGGGTCTGAATTTCAGAAAGGACAGTGGAAATTTTTGCTCTTCAAATTGGCCTTTGGAATGCTCATGCTTTTAGATTTCAAGGAACGCCTCAGAACTCCTCGTTGATAAACGTAATATAAGCACAGCTAAGTTTTTCTACCCTCTTCCCAAATTTAAACAGCCAATTAAGCCTTAACTTTCATCTAATCATCTCTCTCTGAGTCAGGAATGAAAGACTAGATTCCCAGTACTTACCAGTCATGTAGATGGCCATGTCCTAGAGAATGTTGTTTTCTTTTACCTTCTGTCTTGATTGGTTTTCTAAAGTATCTCTTCTGAAAGATGCCGCCCTGCATTGGAATACAGCGCTTGGTAACAATGACTAGTTGAGCTGCCCATGGTCGTTTTTTTTCCGCATCCTCTCTGGGATAGATATTCTCTGAGGTCAGAGGGCCAAGGAGAGGAAGGTTTGGGGTTTTTTGCCTTGACTTCTATGGTATGTAGATCTGGTTGCCAGTGGCTGCCTTCCTGCAGAGTTTCCGCCAAACTGCCTAGTCTTCTATCCAGTTCTTCTGGTTCTACTCACAGCTCTTCCTTTTGCTCCGTCCCTAAGGGGTGGGAGAACTCCTGGTCATTGCTAACCCTAGAGTGCTTCCTGTTTGATTTCCCTTGACCTTGCTTACACCTTTGAAAATCGTCCCTGCATTAACGTCTTGGTAATCACCTTCTGAGTGTACCATCTGTTTCCTGCAGGTCCCTGAATGATACCGCCTCTCTTCTGTGTATGTATTTCGTGGTTCCCCAATGCAGGAAACACAGGACGTGCTGATGAATCAACATCCGAAAAAGGAGATGCAGCACCTTCTCAGCTCTCCTAAAAGGACTGCAAGGTGGTTGGTTACAACTGAGGGTTAAAATGGAACCCACGGATTATCTGTGGGTTTCAATTATTGTTGCTACCCTCATTCTATCTAGCACAGAAAATTGGGAATTGGCTATGTCAAGACTAAGTTGACACACGTCACAGAGGCTATACAGCAGTCTATGTGTTCATTAAGAGTTTTTCACTGAGTATGTCCCACTGATCTTCCACTTCTTGCAATGCTTTTGATGTGGGTTTAATTCTCATTTCTGACAGAAAAAAAGGGTCTCACACATGCAGTCCCCAATGTAATCTTCACATGACTGTCAAAAATGCAGCTATGTGTCCCCAGGCTTAAAGTGCCAGCTCCAAGAAAGGTCAAGAATTCTTCCCAGCAACATCTACAACATGGCAAGCATATACATTACTGAAGATCTTCATTTTGTCTGGCACTTTCCTTCAATCTCAAGTTTATTTGGATGTCAGATTTCCAAAGGCCCAATTTGTGCTGAGCACATTCTGAAAACACAGTTCTTATTTCCTTTCTAAAACCACACATCCACCTACTATGGAGACAATGATGGACCAAATTTAAACCCAAGAAATGGAGTGAACCATTCACCCTAATAAAAGGCAGATTTTTTTCAGTAATTTTCACATGTAATACTTAGAAGTTACATCCTCAATAGTTTATGATTTGATGTAAAAAGCAAGATGAAGAAATAAAATCTTTTAACAATAAATCACGTCTTTCCTCATTAATTATCAAGCAAATAAAATGGTTCTCCATAGATTGAATAGTTTTATAAACTTTGGGTTAAAAAATCATGTCGCCAGTCTATGTCCGATGCAGGATACAGGATGCTTGGGGCTGGTGCACGGGAATGACCCAGAGAGATGTTACGGGAAGGGAGGTGGGAGGGGAGTTCATGTTTGGGAACGCATGTACACCCGTGGTGGATTCATGTCAATGTATGGCAAAACCAATACAGTATTATAAAGTAAAATAAAGTAAAAATAAAACTTTTTTTAAAATTAAAATTTTAAAAAAATCATGTAAATAATGTATTCATACTACATCTTAAAAGTAATAAAATTTCAATATTCAATTGCTTTAACTGGAGTCTCCTTGAAATTCAGAATTTCCCTAGAAGTGACACTTGTAGATAGCATTAACATCACCAATCAATTTTGCCTGATGACACTTCTGTGAGATGAGTAACTATTTTTCCTGATTTAGAGAAGGTTGGTAACTTGGCCAAATTGTGTTTGGAGGTTTCACTGAAAGCTCCACAGTTTGTATTGCTATGGTCATGTTCAATTCATAATTCATTTTCATCCTCTCCTTCTCTTTTAAACTGCTGGACTTGAGATTAAGGCAAATTGTGTCATTCATTTGGCCCTAAAATGAGCTGGAATTGCATAGGACCAGCTTCTTCAAGTGTGGGCTTTAGGAGTCACCATACATGGCTCAGTTCCTAGTTATGCAGCTAATTATGCAACAAGTTATACAGCTAATTATTTGTTGCTTTACAGTCTCACACGCAAAAACACACACAACACACACATCCCACTGGATACATATGACTAGAATCACATTTAGAGCTCCAGAATTTGTTGCCTTTGTGTAAAGTATACTAATACATACTAAAGAGGTGTTGGCAGCTATGACTGTTATTATTACAGCTATTCTTCGTGAATTTTGTGCACAGTTAATCAACTGCTTCCAAGCAGGGTGATGCTGTTGAATTACACTACTGGATGATGAGATTCTCACTCCAAAACCATGTCAGGGAAAAGAGCCCCCACAATTTATTCTTTCTCTGAAAGATATTACTACTTAAATATTTTGTGGAGGAGGTTTGCAAAACACAAGTAGTCACAGTATCATGTAAGGCAGTGACCAAAAAGTTGGGTCACAGCTCCAACTTTGTCAATGCACACCCTTTTAACCTTGAACAAATCAATAAAATATTTGGGGGCTCAGTTTTCTCCCCTGTTAATAGAGGCTAGACTTAAATGAGTTTTGAGTTCACATTATGATTAATTAAATTTTATTATTTTTTTAGCATTATGATTCAACTCTTGATATCTACAGCAGAGCAATTAAACCCCAGGGCTTCAGGGTCTCTGCCAGAGTGTAAATTCTCACTCTGCCTCTTACTCTCTGAACATGGATGAATTACTTACTTCCTAAGGTCTAAGTTCTTCATGAATAAAAAGGGGAGTCAGTGGCTTACTGGAGCTGACTTGGGACACGATAGCACTTCACAACCTCATTTTCAGTGGCCTCATCCTCAGTGGCCTCATCCTGGCAGCTGAAATCAGCCATGATGGGAAAATTTACACCACAGAAAGGCAACTGGCAAAAGCCACAGACAGAAGTTCCTGTTCTTCTGGTGGGCCAGTTTTCGGACATTTACCAGCATAGCACTGGATATAATGAGTATTTACTTAATAATGTTTTATTTGGGTTTACATCAAATAACCCATGCAAATACTAAATAAACACAACACTACTCAGTATCCGTATCATACTTTCCATAAGTATTTATTTTACTATAGGCTATTTTTAAGGTTATAGGAAAATGTGATACTATTCTCACATATCTTGTTGATGCTAAAAACAAGTCTAAGGCTCTATTAAAATTCACATGAGCCTGACTTTTGCTCAGTTACTGAGTTCCCAAACAAGAAAAAGAGTTGCACATCTAATTCTGTAAATACAGCTCTTCTGTTAAGCACTATCCCCAATAGACATTTTTTTCTCTCTAAAACTTGAACAGGGAGTTTTCCTCTTTGATTTGCTAGAATCTGCATAAACCTGGTATTTTTTTTCTAATATGGAAAAAGGTGACAATTATTTCACAGTCAATCCTGGTCGTCCTCTAGAGTTCTTTGTCTCAATCCACCTTGTTCTAGCCGGAAACCTAGAAGACTCTGATTCCTCCTGCTCCCTCCCCTCTCATCCCAGTCAACTTTGCCTCCAAAATATCTCTCCATTTTGTTTGCCTTCTTCATCTCTCCTCCCCACTTCTCATCCGGGCCATGGTGGCTGCTCCAAGGACCACTGAAAAGTGTCCTCCTCTCCCCTTTGTTCTTCCAGAGTGCCCATCTGCCCATGTCTCTCTCGTGTGGAACCCAGCAGGGCCTTCCTGCTGCTTCTGGGATGAAAGCATGACCTTCCCCTGGTCCACAGGCCCCAACTCAGGCATAGCCCGCCCACTCCTCAGCCTTCCACTGAGAGCTGGGCTCTAACCACAGAGGCCTTCTTTCTGGTCCTCGAATGGGCCAAGTTTCCTTTATCTGCAATGCTCTTCTTTCCCAAACTGCCTCCCTTTTCACTTTATTCCTGAGACCTCACTCAAGTCAGCATCATTTCATCTAGTAATCTTTGCACCTGCCTATCAAAAGATGTCCCAATGCCTCAGAGCACATATCTGCTTATAATTTTACATCCATTCCTTTCATTATTTACTGAACATTCATTTCTCCTTCTCACCAGGCCATGAATTCCACCAACTAAATTTATTCAATCACTATATCTTCAGTGACAAATACACCAGATGGCATATATTCGGTTGCATGAGAAAAACAAATTATCATAAACTGTGGTACATTCAAACAGTGGAATATTATTCAGCACTAAAAAGAAATGAGTTAACAAGCCATGAAAAGACATGGAGACAACTTAAACGCATATTACTAAGTAAAAGAGGCTGATCTGAAAAGGCTACATCCTATATAGCCAACTATATGCCGTTCCAACTATATGACATTTTGGAAAACACAATATGGAGGCAATTAAAAGATCAATTGTTTTCAGGGGAGGAAGGAATGAGTAGGTAAAACATGGAGGATTTTCAGGCAGTTAAACTATTTTGTATGATCCTATAATGCTAGATGTATGCCATTATACATTTGTCAAAACCTTTAGAACATATGATGCAAAGTAAACTATGGATTTTGGTTGATAATGACCTGTCAACATAGGTGGATCAGTTGTAACAAACGGACCACTCTGGGAAGGTGTCGATAATGAGGGAGGCTCTGTACGTGTGGGTTGGGGGGACAGGAATATGTGGGGAACTTCTGTACTTTCTACTCTATTTTGCTGTCAACCTCTATGATTCTAAAAAGTTAGTCTATTAAAAAGACAGATGGGGAATTCCCTGGTAGTCCAGTGGTTCAAACTCTGCACTTCCAGTGAAGGGGGTATAAGTTCAATTCTTGGTCCTGAAAATAAGATCCCACACGCTGCATGGCATGGCCAAAAGATGTAAGAAAGAAAAAGAAAAAAATTTTTAAAAGACAAATGACCAAATGAGGGCATGAATGGATGAATGAGTAAATAAATTAATAGATCTCAGCCAGGTCTCTCTTTCCCATGACACTTAAGGTAAAATCTAAACTCTTTTTCCACCATTAAGAGGGCTTCATGTGATCAGCAGTCTGCCATCATTTTCCTCCTGCTCACTAAACTCCTGGGACCCTGACCCCATTTATGGTTTTCATCACACCAATTCTGGCTTTACTTGCTCTAAGAAGAGTCTTCCTCTAGACGTCATATGGCTGCCGTCTTCCACTTTTCAGGTAATAAAATTAATTTGACCGTCTCAACCTACAAAATGGAGGCCATCTCAGTGGCCCATACAAATCACAAATCTCAACATAAGCCAACCTGTACTCACAGGAAATGCCTCACTGTCAAGGAAACTGAACACCAATCACAACCCTTTAAATTAGCTTTAGCTAGCTTACCTCACTCTAGAAAACAGGGCTTGCTCAACTTATAAAGACATCCCCCACCTCCTGGCCAATCAGGCCCTATTTTCACATTGCCTCTTCTAATGCTCTATAAAACTCACTCTTGCCCAAAATCCCTCCAGAAAGTGTCCACTGCTCATGAAGAACTGTAGCCCTCCCAATCAATTGACTGTTTTCCTTTGAATAAAGTATGTCAAATTCACAACTAAATTATTTTTAGTTTTGTCATTTGACATAGGTGTTGAGCTTCAAGAAGTCTTCCCTGACCATCAAATCCTAAATACCCACCAGTCCCCCGATTACCTAATTTAAAACAGCTCCCTTCCACTCTGCTTTATTTTATTTATAGCACTGAACTCTGAGAAATCTGTGAAATTTTAATTATGCATTTCTTTTCTTACTATCTTACCTATTAGACAGTAAACTCCAGAAAAGCAGGGTCTTTATTTGTCTCCTTCACTGTGGTATACCCCATATCCAGGCAGGTGGTAAGGTACTCAATAAACATTTGTTTAATGAATAAATAAATGCACTTTGCTGCTCTGTATTCTCTTGCACTGTTTCCTTTATTTCTTTATTCTTTCCCCCTTTCCTTGAAAAACTTAAATCTTCATAATGTCCACATTTATCTCTAATATTGGTTTATTAAACTCAATCTTTTGTTGAAGGCTTTGCACCCTCTAAGGTTTTTTTTTTTTTAAACAAACCAATTCTTTATTAAGAAAAAATAATCCTTATAACAGATGTTTAAAAACATGTTTAAGATATTTTTTCTGTATAAGTTTCACAAATGCCTAAAAACATTTTATTTATAAAATAGTTTAATCTAAGATAGGATGGGAGTACTTGGTTTCACTCAGCTGTAAGTAGTAGTTGTGCCCCAAATATAACTTTTTGTTAATATAATCTGAAGCATACAGAGTAATGTAATTGGTTATTTTTTCTTACTTACGTAATTTTAATTTTAGCCATGAAATTAAAAGATGCTTGCTCCTTGGAAGGAAAATTATGATAAACCTAAACAACATATTAAAAAGCAGAGACATTACTTTGTTGACAAAGCTCTGTATAGTTAAAGCTATGGTTTCTCCAGTAGTCATATACGGATATGAGAGTTGGACCATAAAGAAAGCTGAGTGCCAAAGAATTGGTGTTTTCAAACTGTGGTGCTGGAGAAGACTCTTGAGAATCCCTTGGACTGCAAGAAGATCAAACCAGTCAATCCTAAAGAAAATCAACCATGAATATTCACGGGAAGGACTGATGCTAAGGCTGAGTCTCCAATACTTTGGCCATCTGATGGGAAGAGTCGACTCATTGGAAAAGACCCTGATGCTGGGGAAGATTGAAGGCAAAAGGAGAAGAGGGCAGCAAAGGATGAGATGGCTCAATAGCACCACCAACTCAGTGGACTTGAATCTGAGCAAACTCCGGGAGATAGTGAAGGACAAGGGAGTCTGGCATGCTGCAGTCCCAGGTCACACAGTCAGACATGACTAAGTGACTGAACAAATGTTATTGGAAAAAGTTGATGTGGCCCTAGCATGTATTAGACATTAAGATAGAAAAACAAAGCAATTTCTACCCATGTGGGGTCTATAGTTTGAGGAAGGGATTTCTATGCTAAATTTTTCTTCATAAATAAACTAGCAATTTTTCTTCTTTAGCTCTTCCATTTACATTTGTTTATATCCATATCTTCATACAAGTTTCCACAAATCAAGACACAACTGGACTTAGACATTTTTTTTCAATGTAGCTTGATCTCCTATCTTTTTACTCTTCAAGACAATCACATGATCTCAGGAATTTGGTTTCTTTACACACAAAATTGGAGAATTATTAGTCTTCCTGTCAATTCAAGAATACTTAAAATATAGTAACACACTAAGAACATATAGAACAGTAAAATGATGGTGAGATTTACAATGCTGAGACATTCTTTGTTTTCTGGCACAAGTTTCTCTGGAGTTGCTTTTTAATCCAAACAATCCACTGATGTTATTGCAAACTTTTCCTCTTTCCATTTGCTGATAAACTTTGGTAGCAATTGTTCATTTACTCATCAGTTCCATACCATGCACAGAAATTCTAAGTTAGCACACACAAAACATCATGGTCTTAAATGAGTGTATCTCCTATCCATAAATATATAATCCCAAAAAGGCTGAGTATTTTCATTTAAGCAGATCTTTAAGTAAACACTCACTTACGACTTTAGTCCTTGAATAGGCTAACTTAGGCTGTAATGAAATGAAAATAACTATGTTAATGCAAACACTAAAGCTACAAATTCAGACATAAAAAAGTCAAGAAATGCAAAACTTAAGGTTCTCCTAGAAACATTAACTCACTCAAATTGTACATATAGAATATTTCCAATTATACAGAAGACAGCAAAATGCAATCCCTTAATGTACTATATGTACAACCCAGGTAAGTTAATGCCATTATGAGAACATTAAATTTTACAACCCCTGACTTTGTTTCAAAAGTTACTGCCTGAATATTGCATCATTCCAATCCTCATAACACCATCTTACTCAAATGGAAAGAAGACAGAAGAGGAACAAGCGTCATTGCATTTTCTATCAATAGAGGATTCTAAATTTAGGCAACACTCAGTTAATAGATGAGAAAAAAATTTTTTTTGGAACTTTCTGAAGTTTTCAATTGAAAAATTTCCACTTTGCTTGGATTAACTAAATGGCATATTGAGAAATTATTCCAGACCATAGATTTGTAGAAATGTATAACAAATATGTGTGAAGTTGTATTTGCTCTTATTTATGTGTAATATGTAATGGAGAAGGAACTCCTGTACTCTTGCCTAAAGAATCCCGTGGACAGAGGAGCGTGGTGGGCTGCCGTCTATGGGGTCGCACAGAGTCGGACAGGACTGAAGCGACTTAGCAGCAGCAGCAGCAGCATGTGTAATATGTAAACTAGTCAAAGAAAACATTTTTCAGCCAAAAAAAGAGAACTTTTATAAAATATAGATTTGGGAGGGAAAGTTTCAAATAATTTTTAAAATAAAATTCAATTACTTTTTCCCCTCATCTAGAACTGTGGCCATTTTTAGTATAATTTCCTTCAGGACTTCCTAATTTTGGAGGAAAGCAGAATGTTTTGTTTAAATATCTTTGAAAGCTGAAAATAATGTACAGCTGGTCTTCTGTATCCACAGCTTCTGCAGCAAGGATTCAGCAACCAAAAATATTCAGAAAAAAATTCTAGAAATTCCATAAAACAGAACTTTAATTTGCCACACACTGGCAATTATTTATGTAATATTTACATTGTGTTGAAAGTGAAAGTGTTAGTTGCCTAGTTGTGTTCGACTCTTTGCAACCCCATGGACTGTAGCCCACCAGGTTCCTCTACCCAAGGAAGTCTCCAGGCAAGAATACTGAAGCGGGTTGCCATTCTCTTCTCCAAAGGATCTTCCAAAACCAGGGACTGAACTCAGGTCTCCCCGCATTGCAGGCAGATTTTTTTACCGTCTGAGCCACCAGTGAAGCATTAGGAACTGTAAGTAATCTAGAGATGAAAAAGTATAGGATGTGTGTAGGTTATGTGCCAATAAAACACCATTTTTAATAAGGAATTTGAGACTGGAGTTTCTGGGATGAGGGTACCGTTCCCCCATAGATACTAAAAGATGAATTTATTTCACTATATTCTAATCGAGCTAGCATCTCCTATAAATAATCAGTGATGCAATAAATATCTTATTAGTTGCATAAGGTTTGATTGAATAACTCTGTCTTAGTTAAATTGAGGTGTTGCAAAAATAAGAGAAATGAAAGAAAGACAATAAATGTGCAAGCCAGAAAAATCTGCAGTAATGTTGTCTGGAATGACAATCTCTTTAGTGAAACTGACAGGGGTCCTGTATTTCCTAAGGTCTCTAAGTGTCACTTTTGGAACTCAGTGCGTGAGACTCCACACGACACAGCTCCCATACAGGGAGATGCTCTAGTGAACGAGTCTTTAAAACTGGAAAGGAAGTGCAGGCATGATGACCAAAGGCCCCCGAATGCACTGTAACCAAAGTACGCAGTGTTGTAAATTGATCACTCATTTCCAGTTAGTTCTTTGCCGAAAGCCCTTCATTACTACAGTTTTCTACAGTGTTAGGAACCCATTTACTCTTTTAAAAATTTGTCACATTTTCAATACCCCATATTAACCTGTATTTTCTTGTCTTCTGCTAATAATGATTCAATCAGACTTATTTTGTGAAGACTGGGAGATAAATACCCACACAGTTGGAAAACTATAGTGTCATGCCTGAACAGATTGATCTTAGACTTTATGCTACAAATAAATTGGTATGTTCTTAAATAATTACCAGGGAGTTTGTCTGCCGCCTCTCCTGACTGCTGAAAAGCCTCACATTTTCTCTAGCCTGACAGCAGAGTCTCCTGGTCCCACCCCACGCCTGTTTGCTCTTTGCAGGACTTTTGCACAGAATGGTTAAAATCTGGCTGGGAGATGGGAATTCAAGCTCTAAACAATCCACTTAACCTCTCTGCTCTTTGCCCATAAAATCAGTGTCATAGTATGGATTTTCTAACAAACTGTATTTATCAATGTTTGTTCATGCAAGGGAAATCCCAATTTGTATCATTTATTAATTTCTTACTTGTTCATTTGTTTCCTGCCCCCTCCATTTGAAGCCTGGACTGTTTGACTGTTCATGGCAATTTTTTTCTTTTTTTTGCAAAATATTTATCCTAGTATTGAAGGGTTAATGGTATACCGCCTGGAATTGTTCAGAGGCTGCCACAATTTTAAAGACTTAAATTGATGTTAAAAAGTGGAGATTTCACAAAATAGAAGCAAACCAAAAAAAAAAAAAAGAAAAGAAAGAAAAGGAGGAGTTAACAAACAAGGAGGCAAAGGGTAAAAATCTTTTCCTCTATTTCTAGTTGGAACTGCTATTTTTCACAGCTAACTGAAATATTGCAACATTTGAAAAACATCAAAATAGCTAGAACTCATAAGTCTGAGAAGAGGAAAAGAAAGCACTTTGCAAAAGTGAAGGAAGTTCAGCATTTGCAATGTAATTCAAATTGTACTTGTAATTCAGGTCCTGGAATTAACCCACTCAACCAAAGCTTGAAAAGATTCAGATTTACTCAGACTAGCAACAATACAATACTCCTTCACAATTGCCCAACCACCCTGTCTTTTGGTGATACATCCAATACACTCTAAATTATAATTCTCAAACTCAGTTTGTTGTTGAAAAATACATCTGTGCATCATATCAGAGTTTGTCTTGTTGCAATTTAAAGGGAGGGGAGGAGACACACCACCCATTTTAATCAGACTAGGATAACACCTGAGCTTCCTATAATCACTTTTTGAAAAATGACTTTTACCAGAATTTTTAACGATAGAGAGGTGAATTTGGAATAGAATCCCTGTATTTTCAGCCTATTGACTACAATGAAAAGAATAACTTTCAAAGTATTGTGGTGTTTGGGGTACATTTCAGGTCATCTGAGCTGCCATTTTATTTTTCCCAGGGTGATTGCACCAGGGTTACATCTCGTGGGAGGCCGACTAGCGGGGGGGAGATGGATTCACGGTACTGCGTGTTAGACTGCCTGTCCAAGAGAGTTATTTGAAGGTTTTCCATGCAAGCAATTTAGGAAAAGTCAGCCATTTTTACCTTTATCTAGTTTGGCAACAGTTCAAAGCACACAGAAAAAGTTTGTTTTTTTTTTTAAAGGAAAAAAAATTGTCAAGTCTTTTAAAGGGTAGTTCTAATTTCCTCATTTTTTTTATCATGGACATTTTTTGACAACTACAAACAAAATGTAAGGATATCATATATTTTATAATGAAGAAAAAAACTTTGTAAAATTTTAAAACAAGACTTTGTGTAGAACTCATTTATTTTCATTTACTAGCATGCAAAAATAGAGACGAGGTTACTGATATAATAGTAGCGAAGACAATCAGGTTTGTACTTACCCACTAGGTACACCAATCAAATTAGAAATACAGAGGCAATATTTTGAACTTTATCTCCCAAGGTTTGTTTTTTTTTTTAAAAAAAAAGAAGGCCAGCAAAGCAGCATTTTTGTGATATTCTCAAAGACTGATATTTGATAGTATAAAATACCTTCACCTTCTAAATCACTTCTTTGGTAGAGGAGAAAAAAAAAATCTCTAATTTTCCTTTTTTAATCCTATGCAAAGCAACATAGTCTCATATTTATTTAGCTTAGTGCTTTCTTTCTCTTTAAAGCATTTATTAACCAGAGAGACCTCAGTGACATGTAAATTTCATTTTCTATGCCCTGTAGATTGAAATACATCTGTTTCAGCCATCATTCAGGAAAGAAATAATTTTAATAGTTCATTTTATTAAAAAAAGATTTATGTCAGCATTCAGTTATGACAAGAGAAGGCAAGTGACTTGCACATAATGCTAAGAAGCAGCTTTTTTCCTTCCAGAATTTTATCCAAATTGAACAGAACTATGTCCCTTCATATGTCCCTTCATATGGGAGGCAAGTAAGTTTGCCTCCTGGTATGTTGTTAGTAATGGTGATTCTTCAATAAAGCAGCAGGTAAATTCCTCTTTGTTAGGCTTAATCTGTGACATTCTAGTATTTGCATTATTCCATACTTAAAATAACACTTATTTGAATGGACTTTCCTCTTGTGTTAAGGAAAAATATTTGAGGATGCATCTTTGAGTCTGGCATTTAATGAACTTAGTTTGCTTCTAATTATGTGCAGTATAGTTTAAAAGTAAACAATGTTTACATAAAACATCCAAAATTGGCAAATCTCCAGAGACAGATTAGTGTTTCCCTGGGGCTAACATGGGACAATTGACTGAAAGAGGGTGGCTGCTAATGGGTAGAGGATTTCTTCATGAAGTGATGAAAGGTTCTAATATTGATCATAGTGATGGTTGTACAACTCTACGAATAAGCTCAAGGCCACCGAATTGTACACACAAATGAGTGAATCATTTGATATGAATTTATATCTCAGTAAAACTTTTATATTACAAAAACAAACCAATGAAATCTAAATCCAACTCCATGGACTGATTCTCAAAAGAACTGTCTGCTGGGTGGGCATTCAGATGTGTAAACACACAATTAAAATGGCAATCTGATAAACCTGAATCCACAAAAAAATACAACTCTTCGAAAGTGGTATTGAAAGAGTTCCCTGCCTAGAACCACAGCTCAATATCAGGGATGAGAAGGAAGAGCTTTTCAGGCTGAGGGAACAGTATATGGAAAGGCTGGAAGGCAAAGCAGCAGCAGCAGACAGCACCAGGTTTCAAGAAAGATGTGAACACTTTAGCTGTGAACCTCAAGGAGTGGGTATCTGGGAAGAGGCAAGAGGTTTCAGGGAAGCTCTGGGAAAAGGAATTGCCTGCATGTTCCCATCTTTGTTTAAAGTTATAAAAGGAAGCGAGGGAGCGAGGGAAAGAATTAACATCTGTAACAGTTGAAGGTTAATGATACAAGCATCAAACTGTAATTAGGTGCTTATTTTCTTTATTATCTTGTTCTAATTGCATATTCTATACAGGAAAATTAGTAGCCTTGGCCTATGTTTATGCTTAGTTATTTTAATAAGGAATTCTATTTTTCTTTAAATGCATTAGTAATAGTTACATGGGAAAAGCCTGTCCAATTGCTTCTTTCTTTTTCTTGGGAGATTAACCATTTAACCATGCTCATGATGAAGCTGGCCCCTTGAATCACGAGACCACACGTGAGATCCCACAGTCCTCTTCACAGCAGCATATTTTCATAACACAGAGACACAAACAGCCTACTAAGTTCTGCTCCAACAAAACCCAAGCCTTTTCCATCCTGGCAAATGTAATTGGAGTTTTTTAAATATCAATTTGAAAGGAGAAACACAGTCTGAGAAGAAATGCCTTTCACAATAGCAAAGCTAAAATGACTATAATAATATAACAAAAGAATGTTAATGCCCTGATCGGAAAAGGTTTATTCCATGTGGATCGCTTTAATGTTGATAATTAACACTTACCTGACTCACCACAGTAACTGGAGAATGAGACCTAGACACAGGATACGGCTTACACCACATCCTTTGTTAGGGTCAGAGTCTTTCCACTTTTGGTCCCTACTCGTGATCTGTTTCTCAACACCGGGATCAGTGAAAAGACATACATGGAAATGGAATCTCACCTGTTGTCTAAAGCATCTCATGAGCCCTGTGATGAGCTCTTCTCATGCACCATCCTTCTATATGAAGTTCCACTTTTTGAAAGCAGTGAGCCACCCACCCAAGGTCCTTACCATTAAGTATTCATGTCAGGCATCTTCTCACTCATCTTTCAGCAACCCAACTAGGGAAGCATAATTATTATCAATCCAAATACATAAATGAGGAAAATGAGACTGAACTAGACTAAGCAGCTTGCTTAGAATCAGATACATAGAGAAGGCAGACCCTGGACTGCTCGTGCCCAGGTGTATCTGAAGCCCACATCTGAATTCTCAACCATCTCACTGTTCTGATTATTACCCAGAAAACCCAGGCTTCATGTCAACACAAGCAGAGGGCAACTGGGAGACGAAGAAACCCTCAAGAAACAGAGAAGCTAGAAATAGTTAGACACTTCAAGATGGGGCTATTTACCAAGGAAGCTAAACAATGCAACGACATGCAGGGCATGGTTCCTCTTTGGCGCCGTCCCTCACGCCCACCTCCAAGCTTTCAGAGCCAGAAAAACTGGGGCTTCCTTGCCTGCTCTGGTTGAAGATCGGCATTGCTTCTCCACTGCGATACCTCCTTCCTCTCTGATCACATTCTTTCCCTCCTTTCATTTTTTTCATTTGATGTCATCATTCCACAAATATTTATTAAGACCTACTATGTGCCAGATTCTCCTCTAGGCATAACAGTGAATAAAACAAACTGTGGTTTGCTGTCACACATCCTACATTGCCGTGGCATTAGATCATACACAAATGGACAAGAGTATGTATCTCATCATCTCATCTGCCTCTGGGTCACAAGATTATCTGAAGAGATCATGAGGGAATTTCCTGGCAACCCAGTGGTTAAGACTCAGTGCTTTCACTCCTGGGGCCTGGGTTCAACCCCTGGTCAAGGAACTAAGATTCTACAATCATGTTGTGTGGCCAAAAACCGGGGGAAAAATGTCATGAATTCTTGTAAGATCATATATCCAGATTTCTTAAGTTTTAATAAAGAATATACAGGAAGATCCCTGGAGGAGAGCATGGCAACTCACTCCAGTATTCTTGCCTGGAGAATCCAATGGACAGAGGAGCTTGGTGGACTACAGTCCATAGAGTCGCAGAGTCGGACACGAATGAAGTGACTTAGCACACACAAATGCATATACTACTTTAAAAATCTAGAGTCAAATTATAAAATATGTGCTCAGGAATCTTTCTTGATCGTCCTATAACAGGGCTGGGAGCCTAGAACTACTTTTGGATACTCCGTGGATATATTTGTTTTTAAAAGCCAACAGAAGGCCTCTTCTCACGGATTATTAAACCTGGCTATTACTATTCATGCACACAGACCTATATAGTCACCATCGTTGAGAGAATCAATCAAATTATTAGGCTTCATCGGGTTTTGTTTTCATTTTAAATCGGCTTATTGATCTCAAATGGAATGACAACTAATCTACATTTTCCCCATTATTAGAGCATTTAAATATACCAGTCTTCTAACAATTGAGAGGTACTAAACAGACATAACTTCCAAGAAATTCACTTCTTAAAGTTAAGAGACAATCATTTCAAGCTTAAAACAGATGGTGTCAATATTGTACTAAGTGATATATGACCAACTCTAGGAAAATTTTGATAAGTAAAGTGTAGACACACAAAAAGTTTGTCTAAACTGTTTCCCATACAAAACTGAGCAGAAAAGTCTATTTATTATGGAGCAGACATGATTTATATTCTTTCTTATGTGATAGTCATAAAAAGAACATTGTTTTCAAAATGTTAGACAGAGGAATCTGATGATCTTCTATTCAGCTGTACCTACTGTCAGGAAGGATTAAAGAAAATTGGAATCCACTTCCTGAAAAACAGATTTGCTAAAATTTGGAGTATAAGGTTCAGAAATATTTTCATGCTTACCATCTCTTGCCCTCTCCCACCTCATTTTCACTACAGGGTAAATTTTGGTGGAAAACTGCAACAAGAAAAAATGCTACAAAGTAATTTTTCTGACATAGTAAGGCTGACATTTCAAAAAAAAAGAGCATATTTTTGAATGAACAGGAACCTACATAAGAAGCTGAACTTAATATAAAAGAGGAAATTCAATGAAATGAGGTTATTAACTTATTAATAGTTTAGTAAAAGATTAAAGAATTGCTCTTTAAATTTTACAAATCAATTACTTCAGTTAAATTTTAAACCAGGTCTTATAGTCAAAAATCAAAGATTTTTTTTTTTTTTTAAGAGATCAAAATCCAACAGTTCATGTTGGGAACCAATTACGTTTCATTTCGAAGGCACAAGAGATATTCTTGCTTTTTTTTTAATTTAAAGGTGATTCATTAAATGTTACGTTAGGCAGCTTCTCCTATTTTCAATGTTACATTTGCTAAAAGACGTTATGAGGAGACATTTGTGATAAGAAGACATGTAGCGCAATTGAAGGGTCATTTCATTGAACAGATCAGAGAAAAGTCAAAACATCCAGACCACAGTTTTGTGCTTTTGTTTCTATAAAATGTTAATATCTCTGAATTAAATTGCTGGGGGATTTTAGTTAGATGATGACACGATTAATTCTGATCAAATAGTGAAATATCCACAACTGTCCTCATCCATGGGCATTTTGTTTGGGGAGCAAAATAAAGTGGAATCTTACTCCATTCAACTTTCAGCTGCTGTTAGCCAATACTTTTAGCAATGGTAACAATGTATGGAACTACTTTTCTGTGGTCAGGCCCTGTGATACACACCTAGAATTTCCTCATTTAATCTCAAGTGTATGCATGTTCAGGGGCTCAGGCATGTCCAACTCTGTGTGACTCCTGGATTGTAGCCTGCCAGGGTCCTCTGCCCGTGGGATTTTTCAGGAAAGAGTACAACATTTTTATTCTCATTTTTTTAAGGAAAATGCCCCCTAGGGGTAGCAGATCACCCCAAGGTCACATCACCAATTCACGGCAGGGCCCAGATACAAACCATGTTCCTGATTCCAGAGGCTGCACTGTTAACCACTGACATGGTCTAGCTTCTCGTGTGAGCCAATGAAAATCACTAATTGTCTTTATTATTGCCTCTTTGTCAAAATAGATCAAATAGGAGCCATCTGTTTATTGAAAAAACTCACCACAGACTTTTTTTCAGGATGGAGAGTTAAACTTTGTGACTGCTCCCACCAAAGCAAGTGATGAAAGCCAAGGCTGAAATATGGAATTGCATCTTAAAACGCCACTTAAAAAAAAAAAAAAAGATGAAAAAGAACAAAGGCTATTAATTTCTTAAGTGGGGCTAATTTTTAAGCACCACAATGATAGCACTTAATTTCTCTTTTTCCTAGCTTTGGGCTAGCACAATGTACTGTGGTAATATTTGGAGTTTGTGCTTCAGAAGTTTCCATGGACACATTAGCTTAGATGGTTTCATTACACACCCTCATTATTAAGTAGCACTCAATTACCGAGTGTTGTAATGCCAAAGAGCATAAAAGAGAGACAAAATCTCGGTAAGATCTAAGGGTGAAATGGCATTTTTATATTGCTATAAAGATTACTTAACTCTAGTGCAGTACTAATGATCATTTCTGTGACTAAAAACATCCCCTTATGATTAATTATGTAAACTCTCATCATTTCAAGCCCAATAAAGGCTTTAAAACATTTTTCATGCATCTTGTATGCTGGTGTATATTTTTTCCCCATTTACCCACATAAGAATCAACTTTAAGAATTAAGGTAACTACTTTCCATCACATTAAAATAGTGTATCACCTGGGAGTGTGCAGGTATACATGTATAATTCAGGTAAATATATGCAGGGAATGTTTTAAAATGGGGGGATCTTTCGTATTCTTCATAAATGTTGATTTTTGTTCTTGATGCCTGTGAAAGACGTAGCTTTCTCATACTGGGAAGAATTTCTCAGCAGTCAAGTTCTTCAAACTGAATATATGTGAAAATTAGAATATACAGTTAAAATCACTTTCAAATGTTGACTATAATTTTGTTTGTATCATCAATAAAATTGATGGTGGGGAGGCTTCTGTTCAACATTACGAGATTGTTTACAATAGAATACAAAGCAGCTATTAAATGTGAAGTTATATATAAATGTTTACCAATATAAAAAGTGTAATATAGCACTTTGTGAAAATAGAAACCATTAAGCAGTATGACTCCTAGTTTTTGTAAAAATGTCATATTTTAATATATATCTTTGATCGAAAAATAAACAGAATGGCATTAACAGAGATTTTGTCTAAGATGACAAGATTACAAATAATTAAATTTTTTTTTCTCTTGAACCACCCACATTTACTGCCCTTCCCTGGTAGCTCAGTCAGTTAAGAATTGGCCTGCAGTACAGGAGACCTGGGTTCGATCCCTGGGTAGAGAAGATCCCCTGGAGAAGGAAATGGCAACCCATTCCAGTATCCTTGCCTAGAAAATCCCATGGACAGAGGAGTCTTGTGGGCTGCAGTAAATGGGGTCGCAAAGAGTCGGGCACAACTGAGGGACAAACACACCCTCATTTACGAGAATCCTTCTCTCTAATGAAGATGAGTTTGCTTTTGTTTAAGAAAATGAATTATTAGGAAAAACACACCAGGAAACCAAATAATCTCCTTTGATGAAATGATCATTCGGAGTCTGCAATTGGAGACATTTCTTGGCTAAGACTCCATACTTCCACAAATTAGTTCAGAGTTACATCCACAGGACAAAATCCCTTCTTAGCCATACCAGGCCTGGGAGCCTATTTCTCGGGCCAGATAGACAGCAGACAAGTGTCTACCCTGTGCTCGCTGCCTGGGGTCTGTGGACTTTTGCCTATCTGGCCGCCCTGTGGGTTGAAACTGTGGGGACAGGTAAGGGCAGGAAGAAGTGAAGTCCATACCGCTCTTTATTATGCACCTGTGAAGCTGAAATGCAGAACATGAAATGGGAAAGCAGAGACCAGCCTCTGCCTGAACCTTTAAATCATGCAGGTTCAGAAGGTTTGAGGTGGGGTCTTGGGGACTGCAGGGCCTCCAGGCTGGCTCACTAGAGTGTCACTTTCACTGGCATGAAGGCTCACAGTTTACAATTTTCCTTTCTTCTATTCCTTTCTTCTTTCCCCTTCAACTGGCCCCCTCTGGAAGCACAAGAGTCCCTATCTACTTGGAACAGGATTTCAGTTCTCAGAAATGTAGTTCTGGGTACCTTCTGAACAGAGACTGGCTATAATCCCAAACTGCATGTTTTATTATGTGGGCTTTATTTGTGTTTCTTATGAAATGAGCTGAAACACTCAAACTCATTTCAGATAGCAGCCAAGCTAAATGGCCACATTGTCCCTGGACAGAAGGTCAACACATCACAGGCAAAACTGTCCAGCTCCCGAGTTTTCTCAAACACTTATTCACGGACATGAGCTGTTTCAGTCATTGTCTTCGGCATTGCCTGAATGGCAATAACTGTCTTGACAAATAAAAGAAAACAAAAGCTTTTACCACATACTTCTAGATTTCTCTATAAGGTCAAATTGTGATTAAACATAAAAATCACTTTGGAATTTCATTCATAACTAAAAAAGACAAGAAGCTTTAGCTTTCACTGCTATAGTTTTGTCAATCAAAGAGATCAAAATCGCTTGTTCTATGGAAAAACAGTTGGGTTCACTTGTTGGCTGCAGTGGAGCCATTTCTGATGAGGGTTTCCTCTTTCTATCAGTTCTAAGGTATAATGACAGTCTCCACAACCAGCCACACCCAGTGGGGCAATGTGAATAAACACTGGTAGCTTCTGCCAGAAATAAAAACCAGATTAATAGCATACAGCCTGCACATCAGGGGTGCTTCCACCTCCCTGGGACCCCCAGATGAGAAATTAATTAAGCTAATACATTTAAAACTAAATCCATTTTACTCCAGATTACCATCCCCAAAAAGTTCAGCAAAAAAACGTGAAATGCCAAAATTGTAAACTGCATTCTATGTGTATTCAGACCCTTGGTAAAGCAGATTCAAATAAAGAAAACCTGAGATAAAGAAAGCCAACAAGCCATGATCGACTCAAGATCTCCATCTAGTGACATTATGCTGAATAGCAGGTTGTTTTCCACATTTTTAGGTAGCCTGGTGGCTGTTACTGTTCAGTCGATCAGTCGCGTCCGACTTTTTGAGACCTCATGGATTGCAGCACACCAGGCTTCCCTATCCTTCACCATCTCCTGGAACTTGCTCAAACTCACGTCTGTTGAGTCGGTGATGCCATCCAACCACCTCATCCTCTGTCGGTCTCTTCTCCTGCCTGCAAACTTTCCCAGCATCAAGGTCTTCATAAGAGGTGGCCAAAGTATTGGAGCTTCAGCTTCAGCATCAGTCCTTCCAATGAATACTCAGGACTGATCTACTTTAGGATTGACTGGTTGGATCTCCTTGCAGTCCAAGGGACTCTCAAGAATCTTCTCCAACACCACAGTTCAAAAGCATCAATTCTTCGGCACTCAGCCTTCTTTATGGTCCAACCCTCACTTTCATACATGACCACTGGAAAAACCATAGCTTTGACTAGATGGACCTTAGTCTGCAAAGTAATGTCTCTGCTTTTTAATATGCTGTCTAGGTTGGTCTTAACTTTTCTTCCAAGAATCAAGAGTCTTTTAATTTCATGGCTGCAGTCGCCCTTCGCAGTGACTTTGAAGCCCAAGAAAATAAAGTCTGTAGCCCGGTTAAGTCAACTAAATTAGGCATTTACTTGATTCCCTATTGGGAAGTGAGGTGCCTCCTCTTATTAGGCCTTTGTAAAAAAGTATCCTCTCCTGGGGGGCCAATTTACTCCTTTCACGAAATTATTGTGATTCACCGCTGGGTCTGGTTCATCTGTTTTCAGCAAGGCCTATTTCACTGGATTCACCGTTTATTTTCTAACTCTTGTGGAACTTGATCTAAGAGATTGGAGACTTGATGTGAGTCTAAGTCACGTGAGTACATTGTACAGTTGCGTGTAACAGTGCATCTGGCAGTCCCACGGAATGAACTTCATGGCACTGACTGTAGCGAGTAAGCACAGAGGTACAGACCAGACAGTGAAATAAGTCATTACAGTGAAGTGAACCGAAGGACCTCTCCCTCCAGAGCCAAAATATGCATGCCACTGGAATCCACTATATGAGGTTTAAAACCAGACAAAACCCACCAATGGTGATAGAAGTCAAAATCGCCGCCCTCTGCAGGTGAGGGTGAAGGGAAAGACGATTAGAAAGGGGCACGAGAAGATGTTCTGAGGTGCCAGAATGTTCTATATCCCAATCTGGGTGGTGATTACATAGGCGTGAACACACATACAACACTGCACTGAGTGTTTGCGATCAACATGCTTAATTCATGTTGTGCACTTCTGGTATGCATGGTTTATCACAGTAGTAAGTTGGGTTTTTTTGTTGGTTTTTTTGTTTGTTTGTTTGTTTGTTTTAATGAGGCACCATCATTGTTGTCTTACCCCTAATCCTGAGAGATAATAGCCAAAGGATAACACTTTTGTAGTCTAGTAAGAGCCAAGTCCCACACAGATTTCTTATGGATACTCAGGAAATTAGGTAAGAAGTTGAATATCTATCATACCTGTGCGTGCTCAGTCATGTCCCGACTCTTAGCAACCCCATGGACTGTACCCCGCCAGGCTCCTCTGTCCATGGGATTTTTCAGGCAAGAATACTGGAGTGGGGTTGCCATTCCTTCTCCAAGGGATCTTCCTGACCCAGGAAACAAACCCGTGTCTCTTACATCTCTTGCACTGGCAGGTGGATTTTTACCCCTAGTGCCACCTGGGAAGCCCCTCTATCAAGCCTAGACATCATTAAGTAAAGAACTTTGGAGACTTGCCTCTTCTGTAATTTAACTGAAAAATTTAGGGTTACCCCTTAGGCCAGATTATAAGCACAAGAAAGCAAGATTGTAAGAACACAGATTTTGGGCACATAGATTGTCATCACACATCAAGACAAGTAATTTCTGCGAGGAGCTATAAAGACGTCTTTTAATATTCACTAGTTGGATGAAAGGGCAGAAACAAAGGCAAGTGGAAAATTGAACAGGTGCGTTAGTTTGTAATACAACCACCACAAACAAAGCCTGCTGAGCTGCTTCAGGGTGTGTGCTTCTATCATTTATAAGTTATCGAAAGTTAGAGCAAGAAGGAAACTTTGCCATCTCCTTGATGATACCCGTGTTTCAAGAGGAAGTCCAGAGAGCTTGCATTCAAGCAAAGCCACAGGATTGGTTTATGACAACAAGCTCTCCTCCACCCCATTTGTCTGACCACTAGTCTTGCATGTCCTCAGGGCCCCAAACACTCCCTAAAGCTCTGTAGGGATTACACAGTGCAAGGCCTTAAAACTCTCTGCAACTATTTTCAGAGACAGTATCTGCTAAATTTCTGCTAAAGTCCGAAATGCAGTACTTGGATGCAATCTCAAAAACAACAGAATGATCTCTGTTCGTCTCCAAGGCAAACCATTCAATATCACAGTAATCCAAGTCTATGCCCCAACCAGTAACGCTGAAGAAGCTGAAGATGAATGGTTTTATGAAGACCTACAAGACCTTTTAGAACTAACACCAAAAAAAGATGTCCTTTTCGTTATAAGGGACTGGAATGTAAAAGTAGGAAGTCAAGAAACACCTGGAGTAACAGGTAAATTTGGCTTTGGAAAACAGAATGAAAAAGGGCGAATACTAATAGAGTGTTGCCCAGAAAATGCACTGGTCATAGCAAACACCCTCTTCCAACAACACAAGAGAAGACTCTACACATGGATATCACCAGATGGTCAACACCGAAATCAGATTGATTATATTCTTTGCAGACAAAGATGGAGAAGCTCTATACAGTCAACAAAAACAAGACCAGGAGCTGACTGTGGCTCAGATCATGAACTCCTTATTGGCAAATTCAGACTTAAATTGAAGAAAGTAGGGAAAACCGCTAAACCATTCAGGTATGACCTAAATCAAATCCCTTATGATTGTGCAGTGTAAGTGAGAAATAGATTTAAGGGCCTAGATCTAATAGATAGATTGCCTGATGAACTATGGAATGAGATTTGTGACATTGTACAGGAGACAGGGATCAAGACCATCCCCATGGAAAAGAAATGCAAAAAAGCAAAATGGCTGTCTGGGGAGGCCTTACAAATAGCTTTGAAAAGAAGAGAGATGAAAAGCCAAGGAGAAAAGGAAAGATATAAGCATCTGAATGCAGAGTTCCAGAGAATAGCAAGGAGAGATAAGAAAGCCTTCTTCAGTGATCAATGCAAAGAAATAGAGGAAAACAACAGAATGGGAAAGACTAGAGATCTCTTCAAGAAAATTAGAGATACCAAGGGAACATTTCATGCAAAGAAGGGCTAGATAAAGGACAGAAATAGTCTGGACCTGACAGAAGCAGAAGATATTAAGAAGAGGGGGCAAGAAGAACTGTACAAAAAAGATCTTCATGACCCAGATAATCATGATGGTGTGATCACTCATCTAGAGCCAGTCATCCTGGAATGTGAAGTCAAGTGGGCCTTAGAAAGCATTGCTATGAACAAAGCTAGTGAAGATGATGGAATTCCAGTTGAGCTGTTTCAAACCCTGAAATATGATGCTGTGAAAGTGCTGCACACAATTTGCCAGCAAATTTGGAAAACTCAGCAGTGGCCACAGGGCTGGAAAAGGTCAGTTTTCATTCTAATTCCAAAGAAAGGCGATGCCAAAGAATGCTCAAACTACCGAACAATTGCACTCATCTCACACGCTAGTAAAGTAATGCTCAAAATTCTCCAAGCCAGGCTTCAGCAATACATGAACCGTTAACTCCCTGATGTTCAAGCTGGTTTTGGAAAAGGCAGAGGAACCAGAGATCAAATTGTCAACATCCTCTGGATCATGGAAAAAGCGAGAGAGTTCCAGAAAAACATCTATTTCTGCTTTATTGACTATGCCAAAGCCTTTGACTGTGTGGATCACAAGAAACTGTGGAAAATTCTGAAAGAGATGGGAATACCAGACCATCTGACCTGCTTCTTGAGAAATCTGTATACAGGTCAGGAAGCAGCAGTTAGAGCTGGACATGGAACAACAGACTGGTTCCAAATAGGAAAAGGAATACGTCAAGGCTGTATATTGTCACCCTACTTATTTAACTTATATGCAGAGTACATCATGAGAAACGCTGGACTGGAAGAAACACAAGCTGGAATCAAGATTGCCAGAAGAAATATCAATAATCTCAGATATGCAGATGACACCACCCTTATGGCAGAAAGTGAAGAGGAACTAAAAAGCCTCTCGATGAAAGTGAAAGAGGAGAGTGAAAAAATTGGCCTAAAGCTCAACATTCAGAAAACGAAGATTATGGCATCCGGTCCCACCACTTCATGGGAAATAGATGGGGAAACAGTGGAAACAGTGGCAGACTTTATATTTGGGGGCTCCAAAATCACTGCAGATGGTGACTGCAGCCATGAAATTACAAGACACTTTCTCCTTGGAAGAAAAGCTATGACCAACCTAGATAGTATATTCAAAAGCAGAGACATTACTTTGCCGACTAAGGTCTGTCTAGTCAAGGCTATGGTTTTTCCTGTGGTCATGTATGGATGTGAGAGTTGGACTGTGAAGAAGGCTGAGTGCTGAAGAATTGATGCTTTTGAACTGTGTTGTTGGAGAAGACTCTTGAGAGTCCCTTGGACTGCAAGGAGATCCAACCAGTCCATTCTGAAGGAGATTAGCCCTGGGATTTCTTTGGAAGGAATGATGCTAAAGCTGAAACTCCAGTACTTTGGCCACCTCATGTGAAGAATTGACTCATTGGAATAGACTCTCATGCTGGGAGGGATTGGGGGCAGGAGGAGAAGGGCACGACAGAGGATGAGATGGCTGGATCGCATCACTGACTCAATGGACGTGAGTCTGAGTGAACTCCGGGAGATGGTGATGGCCAGGGAGGCCTGGTGTGCTGCAATTCATGGGGTTGCAAAGAGTCTGACACAATTGAGCTACTGAACAGAACTGAGCTGAACTGAAAATTCCTCCATCGTTTTTTTCACGTTTTCTCCCTCTTGCCTTCTTTCATTCCTTCATTCTTTTGATCCTTCCTTTCTCCCTTCCTTTCTTTCATTTTACCAATTCTTTATTTCCAGATATATTTTCATTATTTTCTCTTTTTTCCCTCTCTTTTAATGATATCCAATCAGCCCTCCACGTTCATGAGTTCTTCATCCTCAGATTCAGTCAACCACGGATCAAAAATATTCGGAAAAAAAAATTTACAGAATGTTCCAGAAAACAAAACTTGACTTTGCTGTATTCTGGCAACTATCTACATAGCATTTACATTGTATATACAGTGATTTACATATAATTTACATTATATTAGGTGTTATAAATAATCTTAAAATGACAAAGTATACAAGAGGATGTGCATATTGTTGCTGTTCAGTTGCTAAGTCATATCTGACTCTTGGCAACCCAATGGACTGCAGCATACCAGTCTTCCCTGTCCTTCACCATCTCCCAGAGCTTGCTCAAACTCCTGTCCTTTGAGTCAATGATGCCATCCAACCATCTTTCCCTCTGTCGCCCCCCTTCTTCTCCTGCCTTCAATCTTTCCCAGCATCAGGGTCTTTTCCAAAGAGTAAACGAAGTATTGGAACTTCAGCTTCAGCATCAGTCCTTTCAATGAATAGTCAAGGTTGATTTCCTTTAGGACTGACTGGTTTGAGCTCTATGCTGTCCACGGGACTCTCAAGAGTCTTCTCCAGCACCACAGTTCAAAAGCATCAATTCTTTGATTCTGAGCCTTCTTTATGGTCCAACTCTCACATCCGTACATGACTACTAGAAAAACCATAGCTTTGACTATACAGACCTTTGTCGACAAAGTGATGTCTCTGCTTTTTAATATACAAATACTGCATGATTTTCTATAAGGTAGTTGAGCATCCTCAGATTTGGGGATCTGTGGGTTCCTGAAATGAATCCCCCAGGGATACTGAGGGATGGCTGTACTTGCATGTGTGTGGGTTGTATGTTTTGTCACTTCAGTCCTATCCAACTCTTTGCAGAGCTCTGGGCTGAAGCCCTCCAGGCTCCTCTGTCCATGGAATTCTCCAGGCAAGAACACTGGAGTGGATTGTCCCCTTCCAGGGGATCTTCCTGACTCAGGGATCAAACCCGAATCTTTTATGTCTCCTGCATTAGGAGGCTGGTTCTTTACCACTAGCGCCACCTGGAATGCCCATGACTGTACTTACTTGCAACCAAAGTTTTCATCCCAATTTGCTAATCAGAAGTCAGGGAGGGACTTTTCTGGTCTTCTAGGGGTTAAGAATCTGCCTTGCAGTGCAGGAGATGTGGGTTTGATCCCTGGTCAGTAGGTCCCTCAGCATGTAGGTCACTATGAGCCTACATGCTGAGAATCGGCTAAGCCCTCGTGCCACAACTACTGAGGCTTAGCACTGCAACTGGAGAGTTCGTGCACTGCTACGCAAGATCCCAAGTGCCGCAGATAAGACCCAACACAGCCAAATAAATAAATATTTTAAAAGGAAAAAAAAAAACAGTCAGAGAGCAAGTATGAAATTCAGACCACTGGTTTCCAGATTTTACCCGTGAATCAGGCTCAGGGTGATACAGCCCCCACTCTCTCTCCTGCCCAAGAATGAGATCATGGCATCTGGTCCCATCACTTCATGGCAAATAGTGGAAACAGTGGAGGAATTTATTTTCTTGGGCTCCAAAATCACTGCAGATAGTGACTGTAGCCATGAAATAAAAAGATGCTTACTCCTTGGAAGAAAAGTTATGAACAACCTAGACAGCATGTTAAAAAGCAGAGACATTACTTTGCCAACAAAGGTCCATCTAGTCAAGGCTATGGTTTTTGCAGTAGTCATGTATGGATGTGAGAGTTGGACAATAAAGAAAGCTGAGCGCCGAAGAATTGATGCTTTTGAACTGTGGTATTGGAGAAGACTCTTGAGAGTCCCTTGGACTGCAAGGAGATCCAACCAGTCAATCCTAAAGGAAATCAGTCCTGAATGTTCATTGGAAGGACTGATGTTGAAGCTGAAACTCCAATACTTTGGCCACCTGATGTGAAGAACTGACTCACTGTAAAAAGACCCTGATGCTGGGAAAGATTGAAGGCAGGAGGAGAAGGGGATGACAGAGGATGACATGGTTGGATGGCATCACCGACTCAATGGACATGAGTTTGAGTAAACTCCGGGAGTTGGTGATGGACAGGGAGGCCTGGTGTGCTGCAGTCCATGGGGTCACAAAGAGTCAGACACAACTGAGTGACTGAAGTGAACTAAACCACAGCAGACCAGCAGATGTTCAGCATTCCATAGGGTCAGCTTCTCAGGCCAGTGCAAAAGCAGCTTCTGTGTCTACTGCTAGGAAGGAGAGAAGAGAAGTCTCCCAGGACAGAGCGTTTGCTGGGCTTTATCTTGTAACAGGGCTCTGCAGTTCTGACCATCACATGGTGATTGGCTCCAGGTCTTCAAGCTCCATCTGACTCCAAGAGGGTCGTCTTCCTCCACCACCTGTCTACACCCAAATCCATCCACAGAGGATTATTTATCCCTTCTGGGTTCTCAGAAGTGTCTAAGAATAGAGGTCAATCAAGTAAGTTCTTAGCGATGCTTGGTTTCTATCCTCAAATAATTTAAAATCTAGTTGAATTCACAAAGATGCTGGGGAAACAGCAGAAGACAGACTCATCACCAATGATAGCTTTAACAGAAAAGCTTTATTGAACACCTGCCTTGGAAAGAACTTGGGGGTTAACTGCCCCAGGAGTTCAGACAAGAGAAAAAAACACTCTGGGAAGAGGGCAGAGTTCATCACAGCAGGGAGAGAAGGACCTGATCCAACGCCCCATGGCACTTAGATAAATATAAATATATAATTCATTCTCATCCTAATAAGTCTTTCATATAATTCTTTAAATTGAAAGGGAGAAAGTAAAGATAACTTTAGTTTTAATATTACCAATGCCCCCAAAACATCCACCTTTAGTATTTTGGTGTAATGACCTCCTGACTTTTCTCTATGCATATTTTAAACTTTATTCAGATCAGGAGTAATTGACAAACATAATTGTATATATTTAAAGTCTACAAGATTATAGATATATACCAGTTCAAGATAATTAATTCAACCATCACCTCACATAGTTTATATGGGTAACTCTTAGTGTGTGTATGTGTGCATATGTGAGTGGTAAGAATACTTAAGGTCTACCAACGACTTTCAGTCTAAAAGACTGTATTACTAACCATAGTCCTTGTGCTATATATCACATTCTTGGCTTCTTATCTGTCTGCATATTTTATAAAGAGGGAAAAAATAATTGTGCTATGACTGTAGCAATTTAGAAGGTTAAAAAATGCACTCTCTAATCTTTGCTAACAAAAAATATACAAGGCTTGTAATTAGTTGTGGTCATTCACATTTTTTTCCTGTGAGATTTTTTCTCTGTGTATTTCCAGTTTATTCACCAAATATGCTAATTCATCTGCTTTTATGACTTAACAAATATCTTAAAGAGCATACTATGCTAATATTGATGTAAATCTATGTCATCATTGCAAGGTCTCCATCATATCTCTGGGTTCATTTGCATATAGCTTGATGATTGGTATATGGATGCTCCATAATTTATTCACTTCACTTTTTATGAATATGTTTGTGCTTTCCCATGTTTCGTCTATAAACCCATCTGAGATCAACTTCCTCACACAAATATATTCATACTCATCCTTCCCTTTGGAGAAATTCCTAGAAAAATTGCCGACTCAAAACGGAATAGTTTCCCTTTTGATCCATGGTACTAAAGTGCCCTCCGGTAGGAACTGAACACTTGTTTATGTTCCCACCAGCTTTCCTCACCAGCACTAGATATTATCTTTCTTTTCTTATCTTTGCTGATCTGATCATCATAAAATGGTAGACATGGTTTTAATTTATATTTTTTGATGGCTTGGTAATGTTTTTCACTTGTGAACACTCCCACCAACCTTTCTACCTGATTCGTCCCAGTAAACTACATCTCTAATCATTTCTCCCATGACTTTCTCCTCCTGGTGCTGTATGGGACAGCTCCAGGTAAATTTCTATTTCATTCCAAAGCTAGTGAAGTTGTCTTGAAGGCATCCCTGGCTCCATCTGCCACTCACAAAAATGCTGGAAGTAACTGTCCATTTCCCTCCTGCATGTGAAGTCACCTCAAGCTTTGTGAGCCTGAAGACCAGAAGGTCCGCTGTCATTAGAGAAGTGATTCCTGAAACAGAGTGAAAGAGGAGCTGGCCCGTTGTGGGGCTGGATTGGCCATTCTTCAACTCCACCAGCCTAGTTCAATTGTCCCCCAGAATTACTTCCCAACTCTGATGATTTTTGTTTAAACTGAATTTAACTCCAAAATCACTGCAGATGGTGATTGAAGTCATGAAATTAAAAGATGCTTACTCCTTGGAAGGAAAGTTATAACCAATCTAGACAGCATATTAAAAAGCAGAGATATTACTTTGTCAACAAAGGTCCGTCTAGTCAAGGCTATAGTTTTTGCAGTAGTCATGTATGGATGTGAGAGTTGGACTATAAAGAAAGTTGAGTGCCAAAGAATTGATGCTTTTGAACTGTGGTGTTGGAGAAGACTCTTGAGAGTCCCTTGGACTGCAAGGAGTTCCAGCCAGTCCATTCTAAAGGAGATCAGTCCTGGGTGTTCATTGGAAGGACTGATGTTGAAGCTGAAACTCCAATATTTTGGCCACCTGATGAGAAGAGCTGACTCATTTGAAAAGACCCTGAGGCTGGGAAAGATTGAGGGCAGGAGGAGAAGGGGATCACAGAGGATGAGATGGTTGGATGGCATCACCAACTCAATGGACATGAGTTTGGGTAAACTCCAGGAGTTGGTGATGGACTGGGAGGCCTGGTATGCTGCAGTTCCTGGGGTCGCAAAGAGTCAGACACGACTGAGCAACTGAACTGAACTGAACTTTGACGTTGAACCCCATTTGAGAGGCAAAAACTGCCCCCGGCTCATGGGATCTAAGTTGAGTTGGGTGAGCGGGGTCTGCTGTACATAGTGTTCTGGTCTGGGGGTGGGTCTCCAGTCGGCCGTGCTCCCCCATGGGCGTTGGCATCTGCCTAGAAGTCTCCCTCCTCATGGGGACCTGGTTGTCAGTCCACACAGCACAAAGTTTTGTCGTCCACGTTCCCAGCTGCAGGGCCACTGGAGTCTGATAGCACTCTGGTCGTCCTGTCCACGCTGCTCAGCAAAAGACCCCTACTTACCCACACCTTCAAAGCTGTAGGCGCTGCTTTGGGACCCTTATCAGCTCAGAGCATCATCAGCCTGCCCTCATGGCAAGCGGAAGCACAGGGAACTCTTGTCTGGGGCCCAGGCCATCCCTACTCTCAGACTCCCCAGATGAATCTGGATTGCAGGAGCATACCTCACCCACCCCCCGGACACAGGCTCTGGAGGGCCAGCTTCTTAGGGACCCATCCACCTAAAACCTCCACCTTTTTGATTCCCCTTCTGTCCTCCTCACCCACCCTGGGAAACATGATCTATTAGCATTTTTTATTTCAGAACCTACCTAGCATGCAGTATTCTATCTTATTTTTTCCCCAGGTCAGGCTTTTAAAACCAATCCCAGGTAGTGACTTCTGCCATTGGACCTGGGCGTGAAAATTGCAGGCCTAACTGCCAGAACCGGGGGCAGGGCTAGAAAGACTTAATGAGAAATGAGGAAGGGAGCATTTGCTTGTTTCATTGGTGGAAAGAGAGCATCCAGGTGTGAGAAATAGTACAGATGAGAGACGGGAATGTGCTGGAGTCTGAGTCTGGCTCTGCTGGAGCAGAGACCTCCTCTGTGATCTAGAGGATGACAGAAACCTACATGATCTGTACACAGATGTGTGGAAATGGCAACCCACTCCAGTATTCTTGCCTGGGGAATCCCACAGACAGAGGAGCCTGGTGGGTTATAGTCCATGGAGTCACAAAGAGTCAGACATGACTGAAATGATGCATGAGCATGTGTGAGGTGGGCCCAGACCTTGCAGAATGCTTTCAAGTAAACAGAGTGATGGTGGGCATGCCAGTTTATCTCAGTGCCACTTAAAATTCCATTAAACTTGATCACAAGGCAGTTGCTTTTTTTTTTTTTAACTACTGAAGGAAAATGAGAAAGTGAACAAGACATGGGCTTCGAAATCAGCCAATCCTGGGGCTGAAGCTAGACTCAGTTGCTTACCATTTTTCAGGTTGGGCAGCAGCCCAGTGAGAATAATAAGACCTTTTCCATCAATTGCATGCATATAAGGGAAGAGATATAAAGCAAATGGACCTAAAAAATGTTCCCTTCTCCCCTTAGTTTCCCTCTTCCCTTTCCTATTTTTAGCCCCAATCTTCAGACTAATTCACAACATGCCTTTGTTGTTGCTGTTTAGTTGCTAAGTCATGTCCAACTCTTTGCTACCCCATGGACTGCAGCACACCAGGCTTCCTGGTCCTTCATTAATATGCCCTGCTGCTGCTGCAGCTGCTAAGTCGCTTCAGTCGTGTCCGACTGTATGACCCCACAGACGGCAGCCCACCAGGCTCCCCCGTCCCTGGGATTATCCAGGCAAGAATACTGGAGTGGATTGCCATTTCCTTCTCCAATGCATGAAAGTGAAATGTGAAAGTGAAGTCACTCAGTTGTGTCTGACTCTTTGAGACCCCATGGACTGTGGCCTACCAGGCACCCCCGGTCCATGGGATTTTCAGGCAAGAGTACTGGAGTGAGGTGCCATTGCCTTCTCCCTAACATGCCTTATTCTGACCGAAATGAAACGATTGCTGGTATTCCTTGGATTACTAGAAATGCATTCATGAATATGTATGAACTGTACACATTGGTCTGAATCCAGGTAGATCAAGTGTTTCTTCCACAAGAAACTCTGATATGCTTTTGAACAGTGAGATTTTAAAGAAATATTGATGAAAACATAAACTAGTTGGCCTTACAAAGCTTCCAGGCTCTTCTGTCCTTTGAGCTCCAGCCTCCTCTCTCCACAATTATTTCTCCCCCCTCACTGTCCACCACCTGGGAAGAAACCTGAGGAGGACCAGAGCCAAGGGCACCCTCAGGCAGCCATCCGTGCTGCGGAGCAGGGCTTTAGACAGGCCTGTTAAGAAGGCTGAAGCCCTGGCTTTGATGAGAAGAGGCCTCCCCGGCTTGGCCATTTGGAGAAGGTATCTTCCATGGAGCTGCTGAGGTGGTAAAGACCAAAGATAAAGAATCTTCTCTCCCAGGAGACGCCCCTGCTTGGGAAGACCACAGATGGGTGATCAGCTCTGTTCAAGAGCAAAAGCTCTAAAGGTGGAGACTCATGGTTTGTTTTTCCTTAAGGCCCTCTCTTCACCACGGGGGAGATAAGAGTGCAAACACAACTTTAGGATCTGGATCTAGCAAATTCTGTCTCTAGCACCATCCACTGAAGTCTGATTAGGCAAATCCTAATCATAACCATGAGAATAATTAATAATAATAACCACAGCACCAGCTGCTGCTAAGTCACTTCAGTCGTGTCTGACCCTGTGTGACCCCATAGACACCAGGCTCCCCCGGCCCTGAGATTCTCCAGGCAAGAACACTGGAGTGGGTTGCCATTTCCTTCTCTAATGCATGAAAGTGAGCAGTGAAAGTGAAGTCGCCCAGTCATGTCCGACTCTTCATGACCCCATGGACTGCAGCCTACCAGGCTCCTCCGTCCATGGGATTTTCCAGGCAAGAGTACTGGAGTGGGGTGCCATTGCTGTAGTTAATATGTGTCAAACAATAACTCCGTGCCAGGTATTGTGCTAAGTGCCTATCGCTTTCTTTAATCCTCACCACAGCCTTAGGAGGTAAGTGCTGCTGTTGTGTCTTCCCTACAGATGAGAAAACTGAGGTGCAGTGCGCTCGTGTAACCTACCTGAGATTACAAAGGTGGGAGGTTATGGAGGCTGGATTCAGGTGCAGGCAGTCTAACCTCTAGAGTCTTCGTGTAGCCCAAGCCCACTTACCAGAAGAAGGGACCCAGTGTCGAAGGTGCCTCAAGGATCCTCTCCTCAAGAACGTATGGGTGTCTTGAAAGAGCCGTGGAAGGGCTGGGAATCCTTGATGCCAGAAACCTCTCACCCTCTCTCATCCTTTTCCAACTTTGAACCGTTGACCAAGGAACATCAACCTCCCCACAGTTGTGTGGCTTGGCTTGGAGCACAGTGCGACCTTGGAGAAAATGTTGAGACTCTCTCATAAGAAAAGAACGTCAGGACTCTTCTTCTACTTCCTCATCCCCTGAGGAATACAAGCATCCTGATGCACCTTTGCCACAGCAGAGACAGGATGGAACATAACTTGCAAGGACATTTGTGAGGGCCTCGTGGCTCCCCAACAGGGTGATACACACCATCTGCCCATCCATGAAAACACGATTTGTATTATCCACATTGACGAACTCTGATCTTTCACGAGGAACATCAGGAGAGGTGTGACTTATCCCCACCCCACCCCTCCAGGAGTCTCTAGAGTTGGCTGTGTTTTAAAACAGACCCAGTCCATTCCTTCTTTATGTCTCTCTCCTCTACAATGACAGCTAACGCTCAGGAACTGTCGAATTTAGAACATGGAAAGCTGTCAGCAACAGTCGAGGCTATAGAATTTCTCATTCTGGCCCAGAGGAAGGGAGATAGTCTCTCACCTGTCATTAAATAGAAAATAGTGCGTGTGTGCACGATTGCTCAGTTGTGTTTGACTCCTTACAACCCCAACGACTGTAGCCCACCAGGCTCATCTGTCCATGGGATTATCCAGGCGAGAAAACTGGAGTGGGCTGCCACACCCTCCTCCAGGAAATCTTCCCGATCCAGGGATCAAACCCGAGGCTCTTACCTCTCTTGCGTTGGCAGGTGGGTTCTTTACAACTAGGGCCACCTGGGAAACCCAAGTGTGTGTGGTCTGATTGTATTTAACACTCAGAACAGTACTTTGTGGTATGTTATCATTCCCATTGGAGGCAATATTGTTGATGTCCTACTTGTATCACCTGAGTTCTCACTGTTATCACACATGTCAACTGCATCCTCCTTCAGGTGCCAGCCCTTCTCTGCCTCAGGAGTCTGCAGGTGCACAGGACAGCCAGCGCTGCTGCAGAGTTAACATCACCAGAAGTAGCCCTCAGTCATATAGAATGGTGCTCAATAAATAAGTGCTTGTCAAATACTTGGAAAATAAGTACTTGATAAATCAATGTCTTCCCTGCCTCTGGGTTAACTCTGAGGCATGTTCTACATACGCCAGGGTCAGAGGATCCCAGTGGGATCCAGGCTCAACTGCCCACCGTGGTCACCTACCTGTGGAAACACACCTGTGCAGTCTTCCTTTCCATCCTGTCCCGCTTTCCCTCCGCCTCTGCTTCCTAAGATCCCAACACCATTTACACTTACATTTTTGTCTCAGGGTCTGCTTCTAAGGGTGTCCACTCAAGACTTCTATATAACAGGTAGAGCAACTGGGGCTTAACAAGTAAGTCACTAGCTCAAATCACACCACTAGTAAGTGAATAAGGACTGATTCCAACCCACAATTGACCTCACTTAATCAGGGTACAAATGTGACCCCCAAAACAGCATAGGCACCACTGGGAGTCCTTGAGAAGCTTGAAGGTTTCCTGAATAGATTGTTTTGTTTTTAATTTAACATGTATGAGAAAAGCAATACAATATTTCATCACATTTAAGGCACTTTCAATTGTAACACTCTCAATTTCAACCAGGATTTTATGTACTGCTAAGAAAACAAATAAGCAAGCAAACAACACTTCATGACCCAAAGTTATCATTTACTGTTTCTATTTTACTCCTGCTAAAAGAACTCTTAAGCTTCTTTGGGCAGAGTATTTTAAAATAAATTACATGTGAGCATACATATAAAGAAACATATGAGCAAATTTAATGGGCTAAAAGATTTCTTAAATTTCTTTACAATCAAGTGTCAAATTCTTCTGAATTGCTTATAAACTCAAGATCAACAACATCCATGGGTTCCCACATGATGTCATCATCTATGCCTCAGAGAGCATGCCCTAATAAATCTGTGTTTCTTCAAGGATTCTCCCCCACTGTCTGCAAGATTTTCATCCACATCGCTGGCAAAGTGAAAGTGAAAGTGTTAGTCACTCAGTCATGTCCAACTCTTTGTGAACCCATGGATTGTAGCCCACCAGGCTGCTCTATCCATGGAATTCTCCAAGCAACAATATTGGAATGGGTTGTCACTCCCTTCTCCAGGGGATGTTCCCCACCCAGGGATCGAACCCCAGTCTCCTGCATTGCAAGCAGATTCTTTACCATCTAAACCACACCCATTCTTCAAATTTTACCCAGTACCTTCTTCTTGCCAGAAGGTGTCACGCAATAACAATTACATCCTGAGGGCTGACTGGTCAGCAGAAAGCACACGGATGATTCCTGGTATTCACTGTCAGAAACATCACAACCTCAGACATGTTAACAATGTGAAAAACTGGGGTCATAGGTCTGACAAAATGACGTATGTGCTGTGCTATGCCTAGTCACTCGGTCATGTCTGAGTTTTTGCAGCACCATGGACTGTAGCCTGCAAGGCTCCTCTGTCCATGGGGATTCTCCAGGCAAGAATTCTGGAGTGGATAGGCATTGCCTTCTCCAGGGGATCTTCCCAACCCAGAGACTGAACCCAGGCCTCCCACATTGGAGGCAAATTCTTTACTGTCTGAGCCACCAGGGAAGCCCAAGAATATTGGAGTGGGTAGCCTATCCATTCTCCAGGGTATCTTCCCCACCCAGGAATTGAAACATGGTCTTCTGCACTGCAGGCAGATTCTTTACCAGCTGAGCTACCAGGGAAGTTCAAAATAATGTATTCAAAGGGCATATCCCATCACATATCACATCTCCCATACATAGATGGTACTACTTAAGAGGAGGCCAGAGTAGTATGTAAATTTTTAAAATAGTTACTGTAAGGGAAAATTTTAAATTAGAAACTGTATAGGCTGGGAAAGATTGAGGACAGAAGAAGAGGGCGTCAGAGGATGAGATGGCTGGATGGCATCACTGATGCAATGAACATGAACTTGGGCACACTTTGGGAGATGGTGAAGGACAGAGAGGCCTGCTGTGCTGCAGACCATGGGGTCAAGAAGCGTCAGACATGACTGGGTGACTGAACAACAACAGGCAACACACTGAAGGGGCACAACTTGTGAAGCGAGTCAATAACTGGACTTTGAGGAGCCCAGCATTATACCACGCCCTGGTCCACGAAGAGAGCTGCACATCCACAGTCATCTGTGTGCCGAAGCCCATCCACTGTTGGCGAACACTCATGATACCACCCACTGGGTCTGATTCCAGGAGTCCCTCGACAATTGCACCTACAGCATGGAATTTAATCACTTTAAATTAAAATATTAATTAGTTTAAAGTCAGGGAGTAGGGTAGAGGAACATACCAAAAGAACAGAGTCAGAACCATTTGATAGGCCAGTTCTAATTAAGATTAATGTTTGTGAGTCTAAAACGATGGCCAACAACTTTCCTTTAAAGTCAAGTTTACATTTCTTTTCAGCTGGATGTGTTTTTATGGAATTGCAGGCTCTTTTATGGATGGTAAGATCACCTTTCATCACTGAAGCGGAATTGTACAACATACTTGCCGTGTAGTACCTAGCCTTAGTACTTTCCCATGACAGATGTTTCCAAGGCAGAGGGACTTACTTAGACTAATAAATAGTTATGCTCATTATCCTTAATAATCAAACTCAAACAGAACCCCAATTAAGAGATTTTTCTCACCGTTGTCCCTTCAAGACATTAACTCAAGTTCAGAAACTGTAACAGACATATGTTCAAGTTGAAATCTGAACCAAGCACCCACCAAAATGCATGACTGTCTAAATCTACAGTGATGCCTGAAGGAGATAAGGACTGGGAAAGCAAATGATTCAATGTGTGAATGTCCCATCTGCCAGATACATTAAGGTCTACTCCCTAGAGCTAATTAAAGGAAACCAAAGGATGGAAAAGAAAATGATCAGGTGGCGCGCCTTCCTCAGATTTTAGGTAAGTTGCGTGTTGTAAACTTCTTAAGGCTCCTGGGTAAGATAGAAACTTCTCATTTCTTCTCGACTGAAAGCATTCTGGTCAGCTTATAAAGATTTCTTTCCAGATCCTTCAACTGATGGTGTGAATCACGACAAGGCCTAAGATGGATGAATTGTAGGATTTAGAACTACATCTTTCTTCCTCTCTCCTTGCCCTCAAAGCAACCCAGCTGAAAGTGGGAATTTTTCTCTATCAGAGTCTGGGTTCTTGCTTTCCCCTCCTCACTGCCTTTCTGCAGTAATCACCTTTTTCTGCCTCCGGTTCACTGTCACTGAATATTCAGCCATTCAAGTGGCATTCGGTGAATTAACAACCAAATGATGAACAGCAGGATGAACAAGGAGTTTATTCTGCTCAATTCTCCCTTCATTACACCAAATAAGCATGTTGAACTTCGAACTATAATCACAGACTGTAGTCAGGGGCTTGTAAAGTTGCACCGGTTGCATTTTTACTTAACTCTTAAGATTTCTCCTCTGTTTTTGTTTTTAAACACATGCAAAGGGAGTGTGCTGCTTCTCCAGTCAAGTCCCCCCAACTAGATTAAATTCTTAGAGGAGACATTCCCCCACCCTCCTCACTTTTAAACCTTTAAAGGCTCCTGGCACAGTTCTCTACTCAGATCAAGCACTCAGTTAGCACATGTTTATAGAAGAATGGTTTCCCAGGTAGCACTAGCAGTAAAGAACCTGCCTGCCAATGCGGGAGAAATAAAGAGACGTGGGTTTGATCCCTGGGTGGGGAAGATCCCCTGGAGGTGCAGTATTCTTGCCTGGAGAATCCCATGGACAAAGGAGCCTGGCGGGCTACAGTTCATAGGGTTGCACAGTTGGGCACAACTGAGGCCACTTAGCATAGCACAAAGAAGGAGTGAAAGGGGGAAAAAAAAAGAATGAAAATTTTTATCATTTCACCAATCGATAAAATAAATACTTAAAATCAGAGGGATGCCACTGACTCCTTCCTGTCCTTTCTGGCAAAACTCCATGAGATTTTACAAAATCTGTGCATTATATTCTCAAGCTATAAATCTCATGGCACTCAACCACATTACACAATACAGGAGAATGTCTATAATGAATATTTCCACATCTTCAAATTCACATGTGAACAGGGTCTAAGAAAACTCTCTAGTTCCCACCAGTGAATTTGGCTACATAGTTGCACAAATAGTTTGTAAACCTCAGATGTATTGGTTGCAGAAACAGGTCTTGAGAGCTGAAAGTCAGGATGATGTCTGTGACTTGGAGGTGAGAGAGCTCTAGAAAACATGCCTGGTCCGAGTTAAGTTTCTTTGTAGAGGTAATGATACGTGTTGTTTATTGCGCTGAAAGACAGGGCCCACATTACAATATGGGTCTATTCTCTAAGGATCAATTCCCAGTGATGGCCTAGAAACTGCAAACGCCAAGCTGCTTTTCCGTTGTCCTACCATTGCCCAGCACAATAAACATGTCTGTGCATAAAACATGTCTTTGCATAAAATTGCCCAGGAGATCCACTTCTCTGGGTCCCAAACCACATGTATTCATTCATTTCTTCACCAAATATTTTTTAAGCATCTACTGTTTTCTAAGGATTGTGCTAACGATACACAGGCAAATGAGACCTGATTCCTACCCACGAGAGATTTAAAACTAGTGAAAGTACTGTTAAAACAGAAATATTACTGAAAACAATGGCACATTAAACTGCCATCAATACCATCTTGTTGTAGGTTGGGTTTTTTGGTTTTTATGTCTCTGAAAACAACAACGATAACAACCTGCCTGTTAGATGCCGAAATAATTTTCTCTGGATCCTGTTTGCCTGCAGTTTGAGGTTTGTAACACCAGATGGCATAATTGAGTCTCAAACCAAGTCATTAAGTTCTCCTGAAACATGAAAACAGCATGGCTGAACATATGTCCTTTTAAATATCATTTATCCACATAAGCTGAACAAAACAAAAATATATATTTTCATATGAGATGATTAAGTATTAAGATATCAGAATAAGAATTCAACAACTATACCATACGCCTTCGAGGGGACTTTAAATCTCCTGATCACACTATTCTTTAATTTGGTTCATTTGGAAACTCCCAGGTCTTTCCTGACTAGGCGCCAGTCTTTCCCTCATCCCTTCCTTGGCTCTTTAACACTTGGTGCTGGTCATGCTGTGCTTTTCTGCCTATGTCCCTGGCCTGCAATTCTGTTTCAGGTTCAGTTCAGTTCAGTTCAGTCGCTCAGTCGTGTCTGACTCTTTGTGACCCCATGGACTGCAGCACGCCAGGCTTCACTGTCCATCACCAACTCCTGGAGCTTGCTCAAACTCATGTTCATCAAGTCGCTCACTGATGCCATCCAACCATCTTTTTTCTTTCCAGGTTACTATCCTATAAACCTGATTCATTTATTAAGCTCTGTTTCCAAGTAGGGCTTATATTCTCCATTCTATTCTTGACATTTTCTGACTCTAAAGCATGTAAACTCTGCTTTAAATTTATTTTATAATTGGAGGAAATTTGCTTTACATTGTGGTGTTGGTTTCTGCCATACAACAATGCAAATCAGTCATAGTCATACATATATCACCCCCCCTCTTGGGCCTCCTTCCTCTCCCCTTATCCCACCCCTCATCCCACCCCTCTAGGTCATTATAAAGTGTCAGGCTGGCCTCCCTGTGTTATGCAGAAACTTCTCGCCAGCTCTCTGTGTTACACAGGGTAGTGGACATACGTCAGTGATCCTCTCTCCGTTCAGCCCACCCTCTCCCTTCCCTGCTGTGTACACAAGTCTGTTCTCTATGTCTGTGTCTCCATTCCTTCCCTACAAAGAGGTTCATCAATACCATTTTTCTAGATTCCATACACATGTGTTAATATACAAATTTGTTTTTCTCTTTTGAACTTCATGTGAAAGTATTTGTCGCTCAGTCGTGTCTGACTCTCTGCAACCCCGTGGACTGTATAGTCCACCATGGGATTCTCCAGGCAAGAATACTGGAGTGGTTTGCCATTTCCTTCTCCAGAGGATAGCCTGACCCAGGGATCAATCCTGGGTCTCCTGCATTGCCGGCAGATTCTTTACCGTCTGAGCCACCAGGGAGCTTATTTCACATAAACTCTTTAATCAGTGTTTCTTGACTAGGAACAGTTTTGCCCCCCAGAGGACACTGGCAACCTCTGCAGACAGTTCTGATGGCCCCAAGCACAGAGGGGAGGGAGGGATGGGAGTGCTGATATCATGGAGAGGGGAGAGGCCAGAAATGCTGCAGAACATCCTAAAATGCACAGGGCAGTTCCCACCACAAAGAACTCACCAGCCCTCGTTATCAGAAGTCGAGACACTCTGACTCTGCAGAGGCTACCGGAGGCCGTATGATCACAGGCATCCCATCAACCCTGGTGTGCCAAGAGAATGCACGTGTTTTCCCTCTGTGTAGAGATTCCCACGTGACAGCCCAAGTGAATTGTCATCTCTCAGGAACTTCGCTTTGAAAGATTACCATTAAAATGGGCTTCTCCTTCCTTTAAAAGTCATAACATAGTCTAAATGTAACTGCACAAATATCATTTTTATGCAGATCAGAACCTTAGGTGTTTCACACTTTATTAAGAATTAGTTGATGACTAGTGGGGAACAAGATAGGTAGGGTGCCAGCTGTGTGAAAAGAAGCCTTTGACTGCAGGAGAGAGTTGTGCTTAGTGAAACAAGTCGGAGAAAGACAAATCCTGTAGGTTTTCACTTAACGTGGAATCTAATAAAGCGAATGGATAAATACAATAAAACAGAAAGAGACTCACAGATACAGAGATCAAATTAGGGGTTACCCTTGGGGGGAAGGGTGGGGGAGGGAGAAATATGTGAAAGGGGTTAAAGGGTTCCAACTGCTAGGTATGAAATAAATAAGTTACAAGAACATAATGTACAACACAGGGAATATAGCCAACATTTTATTATACGTTTCTATGGAGCATATTCTTAAAAATATCGAATTACTAAGTTGTATGTGTATGTACTTAGTCACTCAATCATGTCCAACTCTTTGCGACCCCAAGGACTGTAGCCCACCAGACTCCTCTGTCCATGGGGATTCTCCAAGAATACTGGAGTGGGTTGCCATACCCTCTTCCAGGGGATCTTCCCAACCCAGGGATCGAACCCAGCTCTCCCTCATTGCTGGCAGATTCTTTACCATCTGAGCCCCCAGGGAAGCACTATGTTGTATAGCTGAAATTAATATAATATTGTGAGTGAACTATAGTCCCATTTTAAAAAGAAGCCTTTTTTAAAAGGAAGCTTTTCACTGCAGAGGTGGGAAATAGCAGCATACACATATTTGCTTTATAGTTTTCCTTTGACAGTGTTGAACTTTATCTGAGCCCCTGAGTTCCCAGGAGGCAGCTACAGTTAAGAACCAGAGCAGGGGCCCACTGCTATCATGTCCCAAGAAAAGGTGAAGCACAAAGGGTCACCCTACCCTGGCAGAGACTCCTCATGACCCGGATAAGACTCACTTGCTCCTGCCTTTCCTCAGGACACTTTGTTGTCAACTACAAATTGTCCCTTTCCATGGGCACTTGCCATCTATACCTCTACAAGGATTAAGTCGCGTGCTGCGGCAGCTGCTGATCTTCAACACCCTCCAAAGGAGCTCTGGGTGGAGAGCAGAAAATGAGGCCCTTTCTGCTCCAGGAAAACCAGCGGGACAGGTCTTCAGATCATTTGATATCTCAGGAGCTGATTTTATGAGCCCAATTATTGTATCTCCTCCAGAAAAGCACTAAAATCCTTCATGGTAACGACTGTCGTGACTAGCTAAAGTTTCATGAGACTAGTAGAAACTTTTTGGGAAAATGTGTGCTTGATTGCATATATGCCCTTTCTCTAAAAATCATATATATACTGATCCCCGCTGCCTCTTTGGAGCAGTTTCTCAGAGCTATCTGAGGTGTTGTCTCCTGGGCGGCAGTCCTCATTTCACCCCAAGTAAAACTTAACTCGCAACTCTCACATTGTGCATTTTTTTAGGTCGACATTGCTTACTTGCTTTTCTCTAAAACTCCAGGTTTCCTTCCTTTTCTTTCAGATGGTCCTCACTAATGAACATTTTCTCCATTGTGATATCTTAAATAAAATCGTCTTCCTGGTGGTCTTTCACACCCTCCTGCCTGGTTCCCTGTTCCTCACTAAAAAGTGGCTGAACTTCAGGGCTGCTCAGAGGAAGACGATATCTCCAAACCTTCTCCAGCCTGTGCAAACCCCACTGAGAGGAAGAACGAGGTGGGTTCCACTTCCGCATCAGCCTTTCATGATGATGCTACAAAATGTTGCTCTGGCAGATACCAGCTCTGGTGTCCCCAGATGCTGGGCTCTCTCCTCTGTGAAAGGAAAATCAAAATGGAGTCAATATTGCTAAGAGCTCTCACAAAAGGAGCCGGATGGACATTAAGGAAGTGTGCCTTATGCACACATCAGCCTGGATAGAGTCTGGATTGTGACAACTTATTGTCTTAACATGGTCATCCAGAACATCTGCCCAATGTTCTGGAAACTCAAGTTAATTATCAGACCCTTAAAATGTTAGTGACTGCCTGTCCCTTTGGGACAACCATTTCCTTTCTTGGGTCAGAGCCAATCATTATTCCTGCCAGACAGCTTTAGCAACCTTGTGACATTTGCCTTTATAAGCCCCTGATTCTTCCTCTTCCCCAGAACACTAGATTTCACCCGGATGTGTGTCTCCTGAATTATAATTCCTACGGCCCCAGTTAAAGAAAGCTCTCTGTTCTTTGCAGCCTCAATGCTGGTTACTGCTGGACAGTCCCACACCACTGCCACTGCCCTGCTGAATTGGGGGTAGAAAGTAACATGCAGGATAGGAACTTCATGGGATAGTCCATTGCTGAGCTGTGCTTAGTCTCTCAGTCATATCCAACTCTTTGCCATCCCATGAACCACAGTCCGCCAGGCTCCTGTGTCCATGGGAATTCTCCAGGCAAGAATACTAGAGTGGGTTGCCATGCCCTCCTCCAGGATCTTCCCAACCCAGGGATCAAACCCAGGTCTCCAGCATTGCAGGCCAATTCTTTACCATCTGAGCCTCCAGAGAAGCCCCAAAATACTGGAGTGGATAGCCTATCCATTTTCCAGGGGAACTTCCTGACCCAAGAATCAAACCGGGGTCTCCTGCATTGTTGGCGGATTCTTTACCAGCTAAGCTACCTGGGGATAATTCATGGACGAAATGAAATGCACGGGAGGACCAACCTCCTTCAAGGACTGTGAGGGATACAGTGGGCTGGGTGGATGGCAGCTTGCCATCTTCCCTCCTTGGCACTTGTCATCTTCCCACCTTGTTACTGCTGCTGCTAAGTTGGCTCAGTCATGTCCAACTCTGTGCGATCCCATAGACGGCAGCCCACCAGGCTCCGCTATCCCTGGCATTCTCCAGGCAAGAACACTGGAGTGGGTTGCCATTTCCTTCTCCAATGCATGAAAGTGAAAAGTAAAGAAGTCGCTCGGTCATGTCCGACTCTTTGCGACCCCATGGACTGCAGCCTATCAGGCTCCTCCGTCCATGGGATTTGCCAGACAAGAGTACTGGAGTGGGTTGCCATTGCATGCCCCTAAAAGAGTCTCCCAGTTCTCTCCCCAGCTAATCCCTGTGATCTTTGCCCTCTAACTCTTTCAAGTCTCTTTCTAATCTTTATCGTTGCATAAACAGAAAGTCCTACCTGCCCTGAGGCTTTCCTTTTTGATTCTGAAGAATATAATTTGGATGTCAAAAGAACTGAAAGCTAACTCTTTTTCATTCTTGCATTGAAATCCTAATTCCCACCTCCCCCCAGCCCCGGAAATCCAATCCCCCTAGTCTGTTTTAGGTCAGAAAGTGTGCACAGGTAAAAGAGAAGGTCACCAAGATTAATACTAAGTGAAACCAAGATGCTGATTCTTTCAGAATTCAATGACCTGGGACTTCCCAGGTAGCACTAGTGGTAAAGAACCTGCCTGCCAGTGCAGGAGAAATAAGAGACATGGGTTCCATCCCTGGGTAGGGAAGATCCCCTAGAAGAGGGCATGGCAACCCACTCCAGTGTTCTTTCCTGGAGAAGCCCCATGGACAGAGGAGCCCATGGACTGTAGCCCACCACAGTCCATGGGCTCGCAAAGAGTAGGACATGACTGAAGCAATTTAGCATGCACGCACCTATGTCAATGACCTAATACTAAGCATTTACCAGATAAGCATTGGTAACTGGGTGGATATAAGGTACGAACAAGAAGGAAGAGGGAATGATGATTCCAAAGTTTTGAGCCAGAGTGACTATGAGGATGAAAGGTAGTGACACTGGCAGAAATGGGCAAATCGGGAGGTGAGGTGGGTCTGGGAAAGGTGACAGGACTTGCCAGCTTGAGGTGACAGGAAGACATCCAGGCAGAGATCTTCTGAGCTGAGGGATGCAGCGTTCGAGCTCAGGCAGCGGCTAGGGCTGCAACATTATCTGTGCAGGCTTTTGTTCAGCACATGCATTGGTAGTAGTTGCCCAAAGATAAATGGGGGCTTTCCCCATGGTTCAGTGGGTAAAGAATCCACATGCAATGCGGGACACTCAGGAGTTGCAGGAAGATCCCCTGGAGAGGGCATTGGCAACCCACTCCAGTATTCTTGCCTGGAGAATCCGATGGACAGAGGAACCTGGCGGGCTACAGAGATAAATAACAAAGAAGGAGTCAAAACTGTTAAAAATCAAGAATCACCCACGTTTAGGAGGCAAACATTAAGAAGAAAACTCAGCAATGGTGACAGCAGAAACTAGAAGAAAATGAAAGAAGTGTGTTTTCATAAAAATCCAAGAAAAAAAAAATTGTTGTCATGTTGGAAGAAAGAATCCCAGTTGTCCAAATGCTGCAGAGAGGTTGAGAGAGGTGAGTTTGAGGAAAAACAAATTGAACTCGGTCATCAGAATATCACCAGGGACCTTGGAGAAATGTTGTCATGGTGGGGGGTTTGGGGGGAAGGTATTCATCACACCTCTGACCCTGCTCACCGTCAGGAGCCTGGGGAGTCCCCCAGGGAGTTTGGGAAGCTTCTAAGGGCATCATTATTTACAAGAGTCACTGTTAAAGAACCTTCTTTTTTACCCAAGAGCAACTTTCTAAACAAAGGTTTATATTCCCAATTTGGATTTGAAGAGAACTCGATGATGAGGTAATGATGAGAAAAAGCACAGGATTTGAATTCCACGTCCTTAGGTCAGTTCTGCTATGTTGACCCATGTTCTAGTTCTGCTTCTACCAACTGTGGGAGCTGGGCCAAAGCACTCTCTTTTGGGCCTTTATTTCTTCATCCGAGGGAAGAAAGGGGGGGTTATTGAAGGATTGCTACTCAATAAGGTTGCTTTGTTTTGGTTTGGTTCTTATTACAGGACAATGCCTCTGTGTAAAGTATTTAATATGTAGCTGTCGTAGAAAATTAAGAAAGACAAGTCTAGAAACAGAAACACTGAAGACTTTATTGCAAGATTCCACAGTGAAATGACAAAATTCCCAGTCTTCTAAGCTTGGAATAAATTAAAGTAAATGTCTCTCATTAAGAGGTAAAAATTTACGGTTACAAATATGAGTCACAGGGATGATAAGACACAGTACAGGGAATACAGTCAATTATAATGGAATATCTCTGTACAATAACAGATGGTAACTAGATCCACCATGGTGATCGTTTTGAAATGTTCTATGTTGTGCCCCAGGGACTAACATAGTGTTGTAGGTCAATTATACTTCAACAAACAAACTCATAGAAAAAGGAATCAGATTTGCGATTATCAGAGTTGGAAGATGGGCGGGGGGGATTGGATGAAGGCAGTCAAAATGTATAAACTCCCAGTTATAAAATAATTAGTACTAGAGATGTCACGTACAACGTGATAAATACAATTAACACTGCTCTGTTGGTAAAGAATCCGCCTGCCAGTGCAGGAGAGGTAGGTTTGATCCGCGGGTTGGGAAGATCCCCTGGAGGAGGAAATGGCAACCCACTCCAGTATTCTTGCCTGGAGAATCCCATGGACAGGGGAGCCTGGAGGGCTGCGGTTCATGGGATTGAAAGGTCGGACATGACTTAGGGACTGAGCATGCACTCATGTTATTTCTAAAAGTTGTTAAGAGAGTAAATCTTGAGCTCTCATCTCAAGAAAAAATTATTTTTTCTATTTCTTTAATTTTATATCTGTACGAGATCACAGATAGTCACTAAACTTACTGTGATAATCATTTCATGATGCACGTAAGTCAAATCTTTATGCTGTACACCTGAAACTTACACAGCAGTTGTATCTCAATAAGACTGGAAGAAAAAAGAAAACAAAATGAAGACATGCTGCCTTCCATACAGAGAGTGTGCAGACCCGATAGAGAATCCACCTCTGACTGAATTATTTACTCCATGTTTTTTCCATTGAGGTCTGCAGCATCTCAACTGGGTACATCTTCCATGGTACAAGGAAGCATGCCCTAGGGTGCCTAAATAAATCCGCTTTCATCGCAGCTGCCTGGGACATCAGTTATGTTCAGGTTTTGAGCATCAGTACAGGGTATTTTTATTTAAAAAAAAAAAGAGGCAGCGAGGTACACTGTGATAATAGAGTGCAAGATGTACATGATGTTTGGGACAAAGCCCAGGACTTCAAAATAATTTCAAAATCATAGTAGGCCCTTTGAGGCCACTCAGGCCCAGATCAATGGACCTTTTGTTAAACTCTTATTTGCTGTTATGTGTAATTCAGTGGGACAGTCTGAATAGCACTGTTACTTTGTTCCTTAGTCTCGTTTTCACTAAAGGCATAATTGTACAGCCCACTTAACCTCTCCTTAGGACTGATGCTCAGCTTTCCCAGCTGCATTCTGTTCTCACTGTTACTGGCCTATGTCACACCAACAGTTAAGTAGCTTGAAGATCCTACCTGAAATGCTTGTTTGCGTATTTGTCTTGTTCTCTTCTCCTTTGGCTTCCCAGGTGGTGCTGTGGTAAAGAATTCACCCGCAAAGCAGGAGACACGGGTTCCATACCTGGGTCAGGAAGATCCCCTGGAGGAGGGCATGGCAACCCACTCCAGTATTCTTGCCTGGAGAATCCGACAGAGAAGCCTAGTGGGCTACAGCCCATAGTGTCGCAAAGAGTTGGACACAACTGAGCGACTGAACATGCACACACTTCTCCTTTTATCAAATCTTATAAATCTCTTTTGAAACAGGGGCTGTGCCTAACTTTTCCGGGGTACTTGGGCAATGTTCACACTAGTATCTTGCATGCAATAGGCACGTAATCAATCACACTGAACCAAACCGAAGATGGCAGAAGGCTAATTATTACCATTCATTTTAATAAGTAACTTTAAGGAAACTTACTGTTTATTAGTAAGCAGGAGATAGTGGCTGTGGAGAGAGAGAAATTTGGAGCTTGGGAATAATGGATACACACTATTATATATAAAACAGATAAACAATAAGAATCTATCGCACAGCACAGGGAACGATATTCAATATCTTGTAATAACATATAATGGAAAAAGAATCTGTATCAGTATAACTGAAACACTCTGCTGTATACCTGAAACTAACACTACGTTGTAAGTTAATTATACTTCAATTTTAAAAGGGTTAAAAAAGAAAACTTCCTATTTAAACGTACTATTTTAAAGGAAACTATCTCATCTTTATTCTCACAAGAAATTTTTAATTAAAGTCAAAACACAAGATACCAAGTTAAAACTAGAAATCATGTCTCCAGAATGCTTTTCAATTAGGCGATCAATCCAAAAATATTTACCGAGGACCCACTATGTGCTGGGTTTCCTTGGTGGTGCAGCAGTAAAGAATCTGCCTGTAGGGAAGGAGATACAGGAGATGCAGTTTCGATCACTGAGTCGGGAAGATCCTCTGGAGGAGGGCTTGGCATCCCACTCCAGTATTCTTGCCTGGAGAATCCCAGGGACAGAGGAGTTTGGCAGGGTACAGTCCATGGGGTCACAAAGAGTCGGACAGGACTGAAGCGACTGAGCAGGCACGCACAATGGGCAAGGCCCTCTTCTGGGCTTTGGAAAATATGACTGATAGATTGATAGATAGATAGATAGGGATACAGAGATATAAATACATCGCCCCACAGAGGAAGAACAGACATTGAATATAATTAAGTAGTCATCAATTTACTAATCGCTGGAAAAAGTTCAGGGAGCCACAGAAGCAATGTATAAGCAGGCTCTTACTAGAATTAGTGAAATCCGGCTTCCCACCTGCTCTCTACCAGAGCTCCTTTTAGATGTCTCTCTGCTATTGCCGTGGGTCCATATTATTAACATGTCTGGAGAAGAAAATGTTGCCTAGGAAAAGGCCAGAGCTGAAGAGGAGCCAAGTAATGGGAACAAATATTCGGTCAAAGATCTATTTAACAACTTAGCCTGTCTCACTGGGGGAGGACAAGGTTCAAATACAGCCTCATCAATGGGGGAATGTTTCTTCTTTATTATCTTGGCTGCTATGGACTTGAATTTTGATGGGACAATTTTCAGCACTTAAACACTTGATTGCTACTAATAACCAAAGTAATAGCACAATAGTGTTTAGGTTTAATTTATGGGCATTTAACATAACTTCAAGTATGGATTTCTCCAAAGGCACCTGCTGTTTTATTGGAGCTAACTTACAAGGACATCCAATCCTTCCGGAATAATCACAAACAACGCAAATGATCCCACACACTTATCTCGACCCTACAGATTCCCAGTAATACAGAGCTTGATGACCACCCATTACTAATACCACTTTGACAGGTACTTTCCCCCTGCAGTCTTGTTTTAGTAAGACTGCAGTAGTGTGGACAAGCTAAATTTGTTTTTCTTTACCCACCCCTGGCTTTTTAAATGACCCCTCTCAACTTCATTGCCTCACTGCTTGTCTGCCGGTGTTCAAGCGAACTTCTCCTGGAGTCCACCAGGGGCCGCTGTTCTTCAAGCAGTGACAGCAGCGGCGACCTTGCCTTCCACCGCCAAACAGGACGAAATTGCTGGTGGATGCAACAAAAACACTCCTTTCAAAATACGTTTTTCAACCTTGAAAACACTATGCCAGGCGAAAGAAGACAGACACAAAGGTCGCATGTCGTATGATTCCTTTTCTGTGAAAGATCTAGAGAAAGCAAATCGGTAGAGACCGAAAGCAGATTCAGCTTTTAGGGACTGGAGGTGTTGGGGTGAGAAAGCCGATGACTGCTTATTAATAGCTTCAGGGTTTCCTTTTGAGGTGGCGAGGTGATGGTTGCTCCACACGGTGACTATATTTAATTCCATTGAATTGCAAAATTTAAAATTAAATGGTCAATTTTGTCTAGTGTACACTGCGTGAGAATTTAAAAATTATTTTCCAGTGTTGCTTGTTCTCTGGAATTTATACCTGTCCTGCTTCATACAGGGGGCTTCCCTGGTGGCTCAGATGGTAAAGAATCTGCCTGCAATGCAGGAGACCCAAGTTCGAGCCCTGGGTCTGGGAGATTTCCTGGAGTTTGGCATGACAACCCACCCCAGTATTCTTGCCTGGAGAATCCCATGGACAGAGGAGCCTGGCAGACTACAGTCCAGGGGGATGCAAAGAGTCAGATAAGACTGAGCAGCTAACACTTGCTTCATATAAATCTCCTATTTAGAGATCATAAATGGATCCCATGAGAAATGACATCGGGTCTGTGTTTGTTAAACTTGCTTCCTTCTGGAGGAAGCGCCTAACCTGAGTCCCACGTCCTGACACCTCTCATCCCCACCTCACACCATCTGACACCCTTTTGCCCACCTCTGACTCCAGCCCTGGCTGCGTGGTCAGTGGTCAACATCCTGCCTCAGCTGCACTGGGAGCTTGTCCACTCCACCAAGCGGCCCTACGGGATCCTGCCCAGCACAGGCACCCCCAACTTGCCAGGACTGTTGGGCAATGCCACCTGCCGTGTCCTTCACCAGGCAGTCCTGAGGTGCATTCCGATGGCTCCTCCAGAGACGTCAGTGAAATCAAGCAGAGCGCCAGTTTCTCACAGCCATGACCCACTCAAGACCACAGCTCTTGATGGTGCGCCCTCCCCGCTTCACTCTGCAGTCCCCACCTCTGTTCACTGGAGTCCTCCTCCATGAATAAGTGCAGAAACACAAGCCAGTTGCCTCCGGTTCTGCTTTTCAAAGGGGAAGACCAGGACTTCAGAGAGTCTGCTGTTGACAGAAAACAGATGGAAGAAGATCACTGAGGTTTTCAGCTTCTAATTCAGCTCCTCACCTTGGCATTGGATGCTAGAGTCAGCGTCCACCATTTCTGTCACATAACCTACCACTCCATACACACACACACATTCACATTCTTATTTCTCTCTTTCATTTTTAAAAAAATTTTATTGAAGTATAATTTACAGTGTTCTGTTGGTTTCAGCCGTACAACAAAGTGATTCAGTAATACACACACACACACATATATGTGTATATAAACATATATATTAGAGAAGGGCATGGCAACCCACTCCAGTATGCTTGCCTAGAGAATCTCATGGACAGAGGAGCCTGGTGGGCTACAGTCCATGGGGTCGCAAAGAGTCGGACACGACTGAGCGACTTCACTCACTCACTCACTCACTTCCATTATTGATTATTTCAAGATACAAACTATAGTTCTTTGGGCTATACAGAAGGTCTGAGTTACCTATTAATATTCTTTATATAGTAGTGTGTATATGTTAATCCCACTCTCCTAATTTATCCCTCACCCCACCCACTGCTAAACTTTTTGGTAACCATAAGTGTAAGTATGTGTTAGACTAACCTCTCTCTTCCTCATATTACTGATCTGTATATCAGGAGTTTTGTCACAGGATGCTTTTTCTTTCTTTTCTTTTTTTTTTTTTTTACAGGATGCTTTTTCTAACAGACATGATATTATACAGATCAAAATGGAGAAATCCTAGTGGAAGAAGAGGATGGACCTTCTGAGGCTCCCACAAGCCCACCCCCCTCAACAAGACTTTGATGCACCTGCAAGGGACCCCTAGACTAGATCACGTCTGCACTTGTAGGCAGAGCTGACATTCCTGCCTACTTCCTTGGTGCTCAGAGGGCAGTTCCATCAAGGAATTTATGTGGCCCTGAAGGGCCCAAACGTCTGAGATGAATGGGACTTGGGTGTAGACATCACCTTCCTCTTCATTGTGTCATCTTGGAGAACAGCATGGGAAATATGAGGAGAGCTAGAAGAAACTCAAGACATGAGAACTCTGTGTGTAACATCAATAAAAGTGTAGCTTGAAAATTACCAAAAAATAAAGTTGAAGACAAGTGGGAAGGAGACACAGAGGGATGTCTTTGCTTTTCCATCGTGAGACGCCACATTGTGGGTGGTGGGATCCGTGTGCAGATGGAGCTGCTGAGTCTAGTGTGGGCTGGATCGTTACAACTCTGGCTGGCTGCACACAATGGCAAATCCAACATCCAGTGGTTTATCCAAATCACACAAGCACAAGTCAGGAGGTCAACAGAGTAGGGCTGGTATGTCAGCTCCATTATGCTATTAGGAAGGATTTTTACTCCAGTAGTCATGTATGGATGTGAGAGTTGGACTGTGAAGAAGGCTGAGCGCCGAAGAATGGATGCTTTTGAACTGTGATGTTGGAGAAGACTCTTGAGAGTCCCTTGGACTGCAAGAAGATCCAACCAGTCCATTCTAAAGGAAATCAGCCCTGGGATTTCTTTGGAAGGAATGATGCTAAAGCTGAAACTCCAGTACTGTGGCCACCTCATGTGAAGAGTTGACTCACTGGAAAAGACTTAGATGCTGGGAGGGATTGGGGGCAGGAGGAGAAGGGGACGACAGAGGATGAGATGGCTGGATGGCATCACTGACTCAATGGACATGAATCTGAGTGAGCTCCGGGCGTTGGTGATGGACAGGGAGGCCTGGCATGCTGCAACTCATGGGGTCTCGAAGAGTCGAACACAACTGAGTGACTGAACTGGACTGAACTGAACCCTTGACATATGACCTTTGTCCTCACTTCCATCATTTTATGCCACAATTTTGGCATCATGGCTGGGTTCAGTGTAAAAATAAACAAGGCGATTTCTGGTCTCTCTTTTACCAAGAGGCCAAAGGCTGTTGCAGGAGCCCCTAGAATACTTCTCTTCAGTATCTTCTTCAGCTTGCATAGCACATTCCTGTTAAAATTCTCACTCAGGACAGCTCTTCATTTACAAATCCAAGCAGCTGTCTTTTATTGAGTAACTACTGTGATCCAGGAATTCTGATAAACACTTTGCATGTATGACCTCATATCTTCTTCATCTTTCCTCCAACAATTATTTAGCAACTGCCTACTATGTAAAAACAATAAAACTTAGACTAAGTGCCCAGAAACACAGTCAATCATGACTCAGAAATTTCATATTTCTAAAAATGTTCACTCCTAAGAGCTAAATCATAAATGAATGACAGGGCCTTCTCAAAAAGTTTTCTATCCTGAGATAAACCACAAAAGAAGGGGAAAAAAGCCAGGAACATTCTGTTAGGGAGGAGGTGTTGTTTTTCAAATTTATTTTAGTCAAAGACAGAACTTTCTGTTTTCAAAAACTGACCCAAAATGTATTTAATCAAAATTGCTGACAATCATATAATAATTTTCACCTACACGTATCACATTCTACCCTTATTCTGAGAGCCAACTAATTGGAAAGCTCAGCTATTTTACACACACTTTACATCTGCAAAGAAAAAAGATAGACTGCAACATAGTCCAAGTGGTTTTCCTTTGAAGTACGTGCCAGGAATTGAACAAAGCAGACAAGGATTCTGCCCTTAAGAAGCCTATATTTGTTTGAGTACCCAGAGTCTGGTTACATTTGCATACATTTTTATGTAAAAATTACAGTGTTATTATTCTATATTCACACCTCATATATGTCACTACCACTGTTTATTAAAGCATCCTAAGTAATAGTATTAACTGATCAGACTAGTTGATTCCCAAAGCACTTACAAATGCATCCAGGCATTCATCGGCACATTGACCATCGAGGTAAGTATCATTTTGTTATTCAGTTGCTCAGTCATGTCTGATTCTTTGGGACCACATGGACTGTAGCCCGCCAGGCCCCTCTGTCCATGGGATTTCCCAGGCATGAATACTGGAGTGGGTTTCCATTTCCTCCTCCAGGGGAAACTTCCTGACCCAGGAATTGAACCCTCATCTCCTACATTGGCATGGATTATTTACCTTTGAGCCACCAGGAAAGCCCAAGTACCATGACTCCAATTTTACAAATGAAGAAACTGAGGCTCAGAGAAGCTTAGGGATGTCTTAGGATCAGAGAGCCGGTAATCAGAGGAGTGGAGATTGCACCTGGATCTCCCAGCTCCTTGTCCGGAGCTCCTTCTGTCCTCTCTCTTCCAGGGACACAACCTGGGAGCTCCGGGCTGCCCCAGTTTTACAAATCCTGTTGCCTTGTCCCCACTCATCCGCTCACACTTGACTCATCAGGTAACCCAATTTTCAGTTCAGATAAAGTGGTCACAGGCTTGATTGTGCACCCAGCAATGCTAACCACTGAGTCCTCAGGCAATGCTCCCTCACGACAAAGAGAAGTGGCAGCAAGCTTTCCAAATCAAGCCACTCTCATCGGAACTGGAAGAGAAAAAAGGAAAAGGCAGCAATATTCCAGAGGCCATTTGCTCTGCTGGTTGGTTTAGTCTGTTTATATTCCACTGACAGAGCTTTTAAAGCTCTACTTGATGAACCAGGGTCATGGGTCCAAAGGCAGAATATATCCGCTTGTTCCTCAGTCTCACCATTTTTTCCTGCTGGCCTCATTTGAGCAGTGTTTTCCTCTCTGGCAGCCTTTTTCAACAGCAGCACAGTGGCCAGATCATTCTTTGTTCCTGGGAACTGTCCTGTGCATGGGAGAACATCGCCTAGCATCCCTGACCTTCACCTACAAGATTCCAGCAGTTCCCTTCCAGCTGTGATATCCAGAAATGCTGTAGACGGAACCCAATTCCCCGGGGGAGCAAAATCACTCCCAGTGTGAAATACTGGTCTACCTACAACCAGGAGAGAAGATAGGAAAGCACAGCTAGACTGGCTTAACTTAGTAAAGACCAAGGGTGAAGCAGAACGGGGCCCTGTGGTCCTTGCCCACGCCCGCCTCCCAAGTCCTCTGCCTGCCTTTTGTCTGTAGAAAGTTTTACTCAAAGAATAAGTTTAATCAGAGAAGTGAGACATGCTGAAACAAAGGGGAAAAAGGAGACTCAATAATAATAATGTAGTCATTAAGCACAGTCAAGGACATTTAGGTCTTTCTCAAGGGCTCTAGATAATATTCTGAGTCATATCCTGTGAGCTGTCTTACAGATATCAAAACAGCAGGTGGAGAAGGTAACTCCATGATGACTGGACTATACCCAGGACATGAGCTGTTGCAATTCCAAGAATTAACCGCAAAGAGATGGGAACAAATGGACCCTGGGACTGAAGATCAACTGTACCTAAAACAATCAAGCTGATTCTGGTCAGACCATTGATGACCAGTTTGAAGATGACTGTTAGGGATCACTGTGCTGTTTCTGCATGTAACCCTGCCCTCTCAACTCTGTCTATAAAAGCGCTCACCCACTGCTTGTCAGGGTTGAGGGAGTCGGCCTTTGGACAGATGTCTGCCATCCCACCCCTGCAGTTTCCAGCATCTAAAATAAAGCACACTTTCCTTTCCACCAACTTGACTTGTCTATTGGCTTTTATTAGCCAGATCCCGCCCCTGCCCCCGCCACACCTTTCAATAACAAGGGCAAAGTGGCTCTCCCCCATCTACTTAGCTGTGCCAAGGCTACAATGCAAGAACTAAGATTTACGCATCTACTGTACACCAAGTGCTCTTCTAATGCTTTATTTAAATATCTCTCATTTTTACCACATTCCTGCCAAGAGCATATTTCCAGCCCCCTATTCAAAAGTGAGAAGAAAAAGAAAGGCTATGTATAGAGTTCAAATATCTTGCCCTAAACTAGCTGAAAAGCAGCAGATTCATTTCAAATTTCGGTTCTCTACCTCTAAATCCCATACACCTTCAAATATACCCTCTGACTTTAATCAGTTCGTTCATCTCTGCTGCCTGTCAGCTCATTGCTCCTAAAAGCTGAGTGTCTTACCCAAAGCCGCAATGCTTAGAAGGTCAGTGTGTGTGCTCAGTTGCTCAGTCAAGTCTGACTCTTTGCGACCCCAGGGACTTTAGCCTGCCAGGCTCTTCTGTCCGTGGGATTTTCCCAGCAAGAATGTCACAGTGGGTTGCCATTTCCTTCTCCACATATCTTCCAGTCCAGGGATCGAGCCCCCATCTCCTGTGTCTCCTGCATTGCCACTGCACTGCCCTGGCTCTTTACCACTAAGCCGTGGGGGAAGCCCAAGGAGGTCGGTGCTGGGGCACAAATGCTCTTTGTACAGCCCAACTCAAGAGACGCCTATAAACCTCAAGCTCTGAGCTTCCCATATCCCTGATCTTTGGACACCCCACCTGGGCATGTGACGAGAAAAGCAGCCAAAAACAAGAGTGTTTGGTAGAGGTTCTGACTCTGAGGTCAGACAGGCCTGGAACTAAGGCCCATCTCTTCCACTTTCCAAGTACGTGAACTTGAGCAAGTTCTCTCCCTCTCTTTGTCTTAGTCCCCTCATACTTTCCATAGGTGATTGAGTTGATAAAATCAAGCAATTCAAATAAAGCACCTCACGTGATGTCTAGTATATCGGAAGAGTTGAAAAGCTGTTAGCTCTTATAATTAAATTTAATTAATATTCCATTTCTCCTGAGTCAGCTTTATCATCAGTGCTCCATAATGCTGCTTAAAAATCCTGTACTCTATCCACGGGCTGCTCCTGTTCACACTCTCTATCACAGAAGTTCAATATTTCTGTTAGGGGAACCACTCACCGAAACCACCCACCCTGACCAGGCACCATAGTAACCATTTACATGAGTTATTTTACAACAAGAGGTCCTGGCAAGGAACGCAGAATTAACAAACCACCAACAACCAGAATTCAGAAAAGATCAAAAGGAGGCACAAGTCCACATGTCCTAACAACTTCCCAGAATTCTCCTCGGCGGAATCCATCTTGGCCGAGCGATGTGAGCACCAACAGGAAGGACCCTGAGTCAGAACGGCTGGCCAGACACAACCTGGAAAGTAATCCCATCACCGTAAAATCTGAGACTGCAAGTCACACGGCGGAGCCGTTCTCCTGGGCTCCGTGCCTTGCTGCTCTCCACCCTTCCCAATAAAGTCTTTTGCTTTGTCAGTATATGTGTGTGTTTGCGTGTCCTCAGACAATTCACCTCCAACTGTTAAACAAGAGCCCACTCTCAGGCCCCAGAAGGGGTTCCCCTTCCTACAATATTTCCACAGATGTCTTCAAATCTCTAACTCCTTACTTACTATCCCTTTTATTTAAGCCAGACTGTGCCATTTGCTTCACAATGCAGATGAAGGCCATGTGAAGTATTTTCTCCTCCACCCCATCCTCTTGAAACACATTTGCAGCCCCTTAGCAACAGATGTCAATATCTGTATATTTCCACATTACCGCCTTTAATTCTTTCTTAGAGGCAAAATGACTCTCCTCTCTGAAACCAAGCCCACTGTCTTATGCCACCTTCTAGAACCTCTTCCCATCCGTAGGCCCCTTCCTCGTCCCCCAAATCTTTGCTCTCATCCTCTCCGCTAGGTTTCTCCCCTTCACCAGCAAATGCAGGAGCTAAGAGTCTAGCCTTCAAGCTAAATTTACCGCAAAATGGTAATTTTTTACCTGTATTGTATGTTTATTTGGGATGTTTTGTGAGGATATTCAGACTGAGGAAGAGATAAATCATGCCCTGAGGTCACTCTCTGTATAAATAAGCTTCAATCTTCTTGAAAGAGAAATGTGCCTTTGCTGTCTTAGCTTCTCTCTCTCTCATACTCACCACTCAGTAGAGTAGAAAACATTTAGGGAAGTGCCCCAGTCACAGCTATCCCCTCAGTGATCCTGTTTGACCTGCCCTGCGCTTTTAGAGAGAAATTTCTCCCTATCTCAACCCTTCTTCTCTCCAACGTGGGAGCCACCATCTTCTTACAGGAGCACATTTACTTAGTCCCGGGGTTTATTATACCGTCCTATGGCCTATGGCCATATGAACAAGGCCAATTGATCCTATGGCCAATAAACAAGGCCCTGGCTGCAATGACTGGTTCAATTGACAGTCAGTCACATGGCCGAAATAAGACAAATCAAAAGCCTTCCTTAGAATTTTCAAACTGAAGCTGCAAGAGCAAAGGTTTTTTTTTTTCCTTGAAGAGTTGAACATAGCTGAGCATGCATGCACATAAGAAGTAGGAAGCTGAAGTTGCCAGCGGCCTAGTCCTCAAAGAGAAGTTTGCTAAGAGAATAAAACTGGCACACACAGAAAACCTGAGCTGAAAGACCAAAGGTGGATCCATCTGGGTTCTCATGCACTGTTTCTTAGGCTGCTGTATTCCTGCCCTACCCATGTTTCACATGAGCCAGTAACTCTAAACCAATTTTTTATATCCTTTGTAAACTAAAAAAAAAAAAAAAAATTGTTGCTTTTCAGTCATTAAGTGGTGTCTGACTTTTTGCAACCCCATGAACTGCAGCACGTCAGGCTTCCTCCACTACCTTCCAGAGTTGGCTCAAATTCATGTCCATTGAGTTGGTGATGCTATCCAAGCATCTCATCCTCTGTCGTCCCCTTCTTTTTGCCTTCAATCTTTCCCAGCATCAGGGCCTTTTCCATTGAGTTGGCTCTTCACACCAGGTAGCCAAACTATTGGAGCTTCAGCATCAGTCCTTCCAATGAATATTCAGGGTTGATTTCCTGTAGGATTGACTGGCTTGATCTCCTTGCAATCCAAGGAACTCTCAAGCATCTTCTCCAGCACCACAGTTTGAAAACATCAATTCTTTATGGCCCAACTCTCACATCCATACCTGACTACATGAAAAACCATAGCTTTGACTAGATGGACCTTTGTCAGCAAAGTGATGTCTCTGCTATTTAATATGCTGTCTAGGTTTTTCATTGCTTTTCTTCCAAGAAGCATGCAGCTTTTAATCTCATGGCTGCAGTCACCATCCCAGTGATTTTGGAGCCCAAAAAAAGACAATCTGTCACCGCTTCCACTTTTTCCTTTTCTATTTGCCATCAAGTGATGGAACTGGATGCAATGATTTTAACGTTTTGAATATTGAGTTTCAAACCAGCTTTCTCACTGAAAAAAAAATGCACAATGTAAAAGTTGAAAATTATTCTATGGGTATGTTGAGGACTTAAGCCCAGGGTACAGCCTCTCAGATAGCTCTGAGGGACTGCCCCAAAGAGGTAAGGAAGGGGCCAGGATATATAGTGGGTTTTAACAGCAGTCTTTTGATGTTATGACCATCTGATTTTTGTTTTTATTTTGGGCTTGTGTGTGTGTGTGTGTGTGTGTGTACAGTTCAGTTCAGTTCATTCACTCAGTCGTGTCCGATTCTTTGCGACCCCATGAATCGCAGCACGCCAGGCCTCCCTGTCCATCACCAACTCCTGGAGTTCACTCAGATTCACATCCATCGAGTCAGTGATGCCATCTGGGCATCTCATCCTCTGTCGTCCCCTTCTCCTCCTGCCCCCAATCCTTCCCAGCATCAGAGTCTTTTCCAACGAGTCAGCTCTTCACGTGAGGTGGCCACAGTACTGGAGTTTCAGCTTTAGCATCATTCCTTCCAAAGAAATCCCAGGGCTGATCTCCTTCAGAATGGACTGGTTGGATCTCCTCGCAGTCCAAGGGACTCTCAAGAATCTTCTCCAACACCACAGTTCAAAAGCATCAATTCTTCAGTGCTCAGCCTTCTTCACAGTCCAACTCTCACATCTATACGTGACCACAGGAAAAACCATAGCCTTGACTAGACGGACCTTAGTTGGCAAAGAAATGTCTCTGCTTTTGAATATACTATCTAGGTTGGTCATAAATTTTCTTCCAAGGAGTAAGCGTCTTGTAATTTCATGACTGCAGTCACCATCTGCAGTGATTTTGGACCCCCCCAAAATAAAGTCTGACACTGTTTCCACTGTTTCCCCATCTATTTCCCATGAAGTGATGGGACCGGATGCCATGATCTTCGTTTTCTGAATGTTGAGCTTTAGGCCAACTTTTTCACTCTCCACTTTCACACACAAGCCCAAAATAAAAACAAAAATCAGATAGTCATAACATCAAAAGATTGCTGTTAAAAAAACAAGACATCTCAAATTGATAAATTTTTATGCTTTTCTATGTGTGGTAAGATGCAAGAATCTGGGCTGATTGAAATTACCATTTGATATGCACCTTAACTACCTAGAGCCAGTATCCTGCTTTTCTGCACCTGAATCCCCTCAAGATACACAGTCAGGAGGCTGCCTTGGCTGATGGCTTGATGGCTGCAACATCTTCCATGTACTGATGTGGCAGATGGCATTCTGCGTCCACACCTAAATCTAGTTTGGGTGGGTTTCTGCCACTTCTGAATAGGAGATTCCAGCTTCTCCTCTGGTTACTGCTCTCCCTCTTCTTCTCTTTGTCCCTCTACTTCTTGACATAGAAACCAACACTTGCTATTTCTAATCTTTCACCTTCCATTCAGGGCCAAACTGATTACAATATGACTCCCATCCCTATATCTCTAGTCAAGTGGGACTAGCCAAAATGATTAAAGACCTACTTATTTAGAAATCCAACGATCTGTTTGAGGATTTGATCCAATTTGATCTCAGCACAGAGTAGACTGTGGGAAAGATTGAGGACTAGAGGGGAAGCAGGTGGCAGAAGATGAGATGGTTAGATAGCATCACTGACTCAATGCACCTGAGTCTGGGCAAGCTCTGGGAGATAGTGAAGGACAGGGAAGCCTGGCAGGCTGCAGTCCATAGGATTGCAAAGTGGTGGACACAGCTGAGTGACTGAACGACAACAGGGTTGACAATATGTATCAACAAGTTTCTCCTAATCTTCCTTTCCAGCTTGTCTAGATCTCAATGCTGGCTGTCACTGCTTCTCAAGATTTTCCACAAGTCCCACACTGCCAACGTTTTAAGGTCTGGTGCCTCTTGGAAGTCCACCATTAGTTCTCTCCTCACTTAATGTATTCTCCCTCGAACATCTCATCTCAGCTTCAACTTCTCTAAATTTCTGTATATAATCTCAGCTTTGTTCTGGCCTCTAAGCACCAGATCTCCACAGTGAACATTTCTACCTGTATGTTGCAAAGACAGCCAACAGTAACCTCATCAACCAGTTCATGACACTGAAGTGCCGGGAGCCAGCGTGAGGAATCCCGCCCGTGGCAAAGGTCATGAGGAAGGAGGCTTGGCATACGCAAAGGCGGAATCGAGCCTCAGGGGTCCCCCTGGAAATTCTCAAGCATCTACCCCCAAAACCAGAGTCTGCCTGATTTACTGTGTTATGCTTTCCACCTACTCCTCTGACATTAACAGGGGGCTGTCCCCCCACCACCTTTTTCTGGAAAAAGTTAATTTAGAGCTTTTAGATAATAAATCTCCTGGGCATAATACGAGTGTTTCAATCCAAAAACCCCTCTGATGACTTTCTAGCCTGCCTGCTGGACTCTTACAGCTGCACATGTGATTTTTTGCAGTCTCCTGACTGCGAGAGGCACAGGATGCTTAAAACATCCTAGGAATGTAGGGGCTTCCGAGGAGTCAAAGTCATTAGAATAGGACTGATTAAGGGTTTCATTTGTTGAGCCAATACTTGCTGCCAAATTTTCATATCTTTTATTTGTTGATATAGTTGGTATGTAGAAAAAACAGGTGGTAGCCCTGGCATTAGCAACATTAGATCTTTGAGTTAAGTGCTTTCTTTGTTATAACCCACTGCACCTTTGTTCTACAGGAATGTAACTTTATTTAGTATTTTGAGGGTGATGAAAATTAAGGAAAAACACTTCAGGGGAAAATGAGCTTTCTGGTTGATAAACATTTATCTAGGAAGAGAGCCATAAAAATGTTAACAGGCCTCTTGGCCAGAAGATAAAGTAAACCACCTGAGACCTTTTGTATACGGGAAGGTATGCAAAAGAAAAGCCTAGTCTCAGTAAGGGTCAGGACTGCTGCCCCTGCATAACTCTGCATATTCCATTATTTCTTTATGTATAACTTGGGGTATATAAGCTGCTTTTGAAAATAAAGTTGTGGGTCTGGCACTGATGCTTGGCTCCCCCATGTTGTTCTTTTCTCCCTTTTCTGGCCGAATTCCCATCTGGAGTGTCTACTTATTTGCCCTGGCTTCTAAGACCCACGTGAGAGGGAGCCCAAGGTGGGGCACCCTCCACTATTCAAACAGGCGCCAGTGGCCTACATAGACAGTGCAAGTTCCTTGTCTTGGAACTTTATTGGTTGTCCACGTAAACCAAGTTATTCAGCATCTTTTCTCCACTAATTTTCCTACTACACTATTCTTTCCTAATCTCTCTTTATATTTCTAAATAAATAAGGTTTTCCTTGCTGACTCCGTCCCCGCTTCAAATTTACCCTGGATCCACCGGGGCTGGACCCCGGCACTGATGTTCATCTCGTTCACAAAATAAATGTTTGTTGACTGTCTACTAAGAGCTAACCACTCTTCTTGGTACTGAGGGCATTTCCTTGAACAAGGTTCTTACTCCAGTGAACTATGTTTTCTGGCTACAGACTTCATTTCCTTCTTCTTTCTTTCTTTCCAATCCAATTGGTCTACATTCTATACATTTTAATTTCAGAACCTATTCTAAATTCTGCCCTTCTTCCTGTCACTACTGCTATTTCATTCTCTCCCTTTTCAATAGCCTCTTGTTCGCCTTTGAGGACCTTGATCTTGCAATTTATTTTCCACACTGATGCCAAAGTTTTCCTCATAAACAGAAAAAATTGTTTATTTTCACTCCTTTGGTTCAAAATCCCTGCAGGCTCACTAGCACTGGATGATAAAGTTCAAATTCCCTAATTAGGTACCTACAGTGCTACACAATCTGCTCAGAATCTAACTCTTCAAATTCATCACTGCTCCCCATCCTACAGCCACTCTGCTCCCTCCCAGCCCCACCCAAGAGCCACTAAGCCTCTCATGCTTCCCTAAACACCATGCACACATCTTGGCCCCTTCACAAATACCAGGTCCCATCATTTGAAAATGCACCTCTTCTCCCCTTTCACCGCTTGCCTTCTTCCACTTATTTATTTCCAGCTCTTCACTCCCAGCACTATAAAATCCCATCCCTTTGATTCAGCCCATCAAGCCATTGCTATTTACCTCACCCCTTGGTTCTCAAGGGCTTCCCTGGTGGCTCAGATGGTAAAGAATCTACCTGCAATGTGGGAGACTCAAGTTCAATCCCTGGGTCAAGAAGATCCCCTGGAGAAGGGAATGGCTACCCACTCCAATACTCTGGCCTAGAGAATCTCATGGACAGAAAAGCCTGCAAGGCTACAGTCCATGGGGTCACAAAGAGTCAGACATGACTGAGCGACTAACATTTTCACTTTCACTTTGGTTCTCAAAGCACTTTGGGGATAACATGGGGCTTAGATCATCTTAAAGTGTATCCACTTGCAAGTGTGTCTCTTCCACAAGACAATAAGCTCCCCAGGAACAGGACTGTGCCCCATTTCTTGTTTCATTCCTTACAACCTATATAGAACCTGCATCGAGATCAGCATTATATTGTCATAGTGAGCAGGAAGACAAGCTGCACTCAGTTTTGTTTCAATTAGTTTTAAGTAGCAGAAATTGTTATTACCAATTTCAACATAAAGAGATATACTCCAGGTATGTGGGACTTCCACATTTACTGGAAGGGCTAGAGGTGCAAACTCTAGACTAAACTTCCAGGCCCAGCTACCAGCCCCCGGAACTCCCATCATAAGGAAAGTGAGCGCTGCTCCTGTAGGAAGCCACTCCTTCCGGGAGCAGCTGACAGCTGTCACCTTGTCTCTGTCACAGTGTGTCAGCAAAACAGGCACTTTACTTCCTGAAATCTCTCTCTCTCCTTAACTCTGTTCCATATTCAAGTGTTTTTTGGGTGCATGTAGTTCTTGAAACTGAAATCAAACCCAGAACTTAAGCTGCAAGAGAGTCTGAGAAATGTCTTTTTCAGCTTTCCACCCTTTGCAATGAAGGGGTTACACCATAGCGGGGTTTAGAGTGAATGTTTAATGTGCAACATCCACAAGTATCTCCTATGTGGCAGGTACTTTGCCAACTGGGGAAGGTAGGTACTATACCCCTACTTTTCCAGTGAGGAGACAGAGGCTCAGAGAGAGTAAAATCTGGTTCTGGATGACCCAGCATGTCGGAGTGGGCTCTAATTCAAAATCAAATCTGCCTCATCCCAAGACTGTGTTCTTTCTACCACACCAGTTAATGACAAGTGCCTTAGTTAGTAATACCTCATACAGGTCTGCAGTAAATTAAACAATAAAAAGTTAACAAAGTCTGTCCCTTGTTCTTGTCTTCATGTTGCCATTACCCTTGATCTTGGGAAATATGTCTTTGTGAAAGAAATCTTTGTCTTTTTACTAAGGTCTAACAACACTGTTTCCACTGTTTCCCCATCTATTTTCCATGAAGTGATGGGACTGGATGCCATGATCTTCGTTTTCTGAATGATGAGCCTTAAACCAACTTTTTCACTCTCCTCTTTCACTTTCGTTAAGAGGCTTTTTAGTTCCTCTTCACTTTCTGCCATAAGTGTGGTGTCATCTGCATATCTGAGGTTATTGACAATTCTCCCAACAATCTTGATTGCAACTTGTGCTTTTTCCAGCCCAGCGTTTCTCATGATGTACTCTGCATAGAAGTTAAATAAGCAGGGTGACAATATACAGCCTTGACGTACTCCTTTTTCTATTTGAACCAGTCTGTTGTTCCATGTCCAGTTCTAACTGTTGCTTCCTGACCTGCATACAGATTTCTCAAGAGGTAGGTCAGGTGGTCTGGTATTCCCATCTCTTTCCGAATTTTCCACAGTTTATTGTGATCCACACAGTCAAAGGCTTTGGCATAGTCAATCAAGCAGAAATAGATGTTTTCCTGGAACTCTCTTGCTTTTTCCATGATCCAGTGGATGTTGGTAATTTGACCTCTGGTTCCTCTGCCTTTTCTAAAACCAGCTTGAACATCTGGAAGTTCACGGTTCACATATTGCTGAAGCCTAGCTTGGAGAATTTTGAGCATTACTTTACTAGCATGTGAGATGAGTGCAATTGTGCGGTAGTTTGAGCATTCTTTGGCATTGCCTTTCTTTGGGATTGGAATGAAAACTGACCTTTTCCAGTCCTGTGGCCACTGTTGAGTTTTCCAAATTTGCTGGCATATTGAGTGCAGCACTTTCACAGCATCATCCTTAAAGATTTGAAACAGCTCAACTGGAATTCCATCACCTCCACTAGCTTTGTTTGTAGTGATGCTTTCTAAGGCCCACTTGACTTCACATTTCAGGATGTCTGGCTCTAGGTGAGTGATCACACCATCGTTATTATCTGGGTCATGAAGCTCTTTTTCGTACAGTTCTGCGTATTCTTGCCCCTTCTTCTTAATATCTTCTGCTTCTGTTAGGTCCATACCATTTCTGTCCTTTATCAAGCCCATCTTTGCATGAAATGTTCTCTTGGTATCTCTAATATTCTTGAAGAGACCTCTAGTCTTTCCCATTCTGTTGTTTTCCTCTATTTCTTTGCATTGATCACTGAAGCAGGATTTCCTATCTCTCCTTGCTATTCTTTGGAACTGTACATTCAGATGCTTATATCTTTTCTCCTTTGCTTTTCACTTCTTTTCACAGCTATTTGTAAGGCCTCTTCAGACAGCCATTTTGCTTTTTTGCATTTCTTTTCCATGGGGATGGTCTTGATCCCTGTCTCCTGTACAATGTCACGAACATCCATCCATAGTTCATCAGGCACTCTCTCTATCAGACTAGTCCCTACAGTAGAAGCAGTGTCAGACTTTATTTGGGGGGGGGGGGAGGGCTCCAAAATCATGGCAGATGGTGATTACAGTCATGAAATCAAAAGACGCTTACTCTTTGGAAGGAAACTTATGACCAACCTAGATAGCATATTCAAAAGCAGAGACATGACTTTGCCAACAAAGGTCCATTTGTCAAGGCTATGGTTTTCCCAGTGGTCATGTATGGATGTGAGAGTTGGACTGTGAAGAAGGCTGAGCGCTGAAGAATTGATGCTTTTGAACTGTGGGGCTGGAGAAGACTCTTGTGAGTCCCTTGGACTGCAAGGAGATCCAACCAGTCCATTCTAAAGGAGATTAGTCCTGGGTGTTCATTGGAAGGACTGATGCTGAAGCTGAAACTACAATACTTTGGCCACCTCATGTGAAGAGTTGAGTCATGGGAAAAGCCCTGATGCTGGGAGGGATTGGGGCAGAAGGAGAAGGGGATGACAGAGGATGAGATGGCTGAATGGCATCACCAACTCGATGGATATGAGTCTGAGTGAACTCCGGGTGTTGGTGATGGACAGGGAGGCTTGGCGTGCTGGGATTCCTGGGGTCGCAAAGAGTCGGACACGACTGAGCGACTGAACTGAACTGACTGAACAACAGTGTTGGGTCAGTGTAAGGTTGCATGGAGTCTGGTAAACCTATTTTTCACTAAAAGTTCCTGAATTCCAAAAGTAAATTGAATGCCATTGACTCCTGAAAGCAGCTAGCCTTATTTCCTGTTGCTCTGTTCATGATCTAAAGCAAAGCACATTCTCATTCTGACTCAAGTCCAAGCAAAATTACCCAAATCAGTGCCAGCATCACCAAAGGACGGATCTTCTGCCTCTATGCTGTCTTTTCTGTGGCTTCCTGAGTCATTTAGCAGTCACTCTCAGAATGAGAAAGTCAGTTGAGCTGACAGATCTTAAACAATATAAGCAAGAGAAAATTCTCAGAAATATATCAAGGGCTGAGTAAGTCAGGCTACTTAGCTAGAGAAGGGCTGAGAAAGAGCCACAATAGACAAGTCACCTCCAGAGTGCTATAAGAGTGCTATCACTCCAGGCAACTGAATGAAGGTCTGGGAAAGTCAATGGAACCCAAAGAGAGAGCTCTTAAGAGTACATGACCAGAGGGCAAAACCAGGTCCTTGTCACAAACAGAAAGCCAGGCTCTCAAGCATGTAGGGGAACATGGCAGTGTGTGTGAAGAAAAATACTGAAGTGGAAGGTGAGAGACCCAGTACCTGCTGGTGGTGTTATAGTCGCCAAGACATGACCCCATGGACTGTAGCCCACCAGGCTCCTCTGTCCCTGGGATTTCCCAGGCAAGAATTCTGGAGTGGGTTGCCATTTCCTTTTCCGGGGTATCTTCCTGACCCAGGGATTGAACCTGGGTCTCCTTCACTGCAGGCAGATTCTTTACCAACTGAGCCACCATACCTCTTTGCAAAGACCAAGGTAGACCTAGGTAAGGAAGCAATGTTGATGTGTATAAGGGCCAGAGATTCATTTAGATAATTCCCTGGAGCAGTAGGGAAACACCAAAAGAAGGCCAGAAATCATCTTATCATCAAGGTTCAAACCAGAGAGTCCAAGTTCTAACAATACAGTAAGTCCCCTACATAAGAACCTTCAAGCTGCAAACTTTCAAAGATGCAAACTTATGTTTCACCAATGTCAGACGTGAGTGAAAGTGCAGCTTACCCTCCATCTCAGACAATCTTTCAGCTCTAGCATCTCCCAGCCCCTCTCCATCCTCCGGTCAGTAACTCCTCCTGCCTGTTCACTCAGTGCCAGCCTCTGTATGCCAGCTGTGGTACTACACACTGTACTTTTCAAGGTACTGTACTGTAAGATTAAAAATGTTTTATTTTCATGTTTGTTTTTTCACGTATTCTGTTCAGTTCAGTTCAGTCGCTCAGTCGTGTCCAACTCTGCGACCCCATGAATCGCAGCACGCCAGGCCTCCCTGTCCATCACCAACTCTCGGAGTTCACTCAAACTCACGTCCATCGAGTCAGTGATGCCATCCAGCCATCTCATCCTCTGTTGTCCCCTTCTCCTCCTGCCCCCAATCCCTCCCAGCATCAGAGTCTTTTCCAATGAGTCAACTCTTCACATGAGGTGGCCAAAGTATTGGAGTTTCAGCTTCAGCATCATTCCTTCCAAAGAAATCCCAGGGCTGTGTGAAAAGTATTGCAAACCTATCACAGTAAATTTATATGTAGCCAATTATGTTAGTTGAATACCTATGTTGTAGGAAGGCGGACCCCTTCCAGGGCCCAAAACTGGGCTCTTGTCTAACACTCGGAAATGAATTGTCCGAGGAGACACATGTGCTGACAAAGCGGAAGATTTTATTGGGAAAGGGCACCCGGGTGGAGAGCAGTAGGGTAAGGGAACCCAGGAGAACTGCTCTGCCGCATGGCTCGCAGTCTCGGGTTTTATGGTGATGGGCTTAGTTTCAGGTTGTCTTTGGCCAATCATTCTGACTCATAGTCCTTCCTGATGGCGCATACATTGCTCATTCAAGATGGATTCCAGCGAGAAGGATTCTGGGAGGCGGTTGGACACGTGGCATCTCCTCTTGACCTTTCCAGAACTCTTACAGTTGGCGTGTTCCTTACTAGGACCTCCTGTCATAAAATAACTCACACAAAAGGTTACTATGGTGCCTGGCCAGGATGGGTGGTTTCAGTCAGTGGGTTTCCCCTAACAGCTGAGCCCACCTCATTGACTCCTTCGTACCTCTCATAGGACCCAGAGATGGACACTGCACAAGTGGAAAGACTGGTATCAACAAAAATTCATAGTCAACAAATGGGTGCCCAGAAAAAAAATCTAATAAAATCAGAGATGGGTCTAGGCATATGTGCTTGAAAGCTCTACAGATGATTCTGATGTGACAAGAAGACCTCTCAGAGAAGTTGCTCTCTCCTGCCCCCTCTTTTTTTTTCTCTACCTCTCTCTCTCAAATAATTACAAAAATCTAAACTCCTAGTTGCTTCAATAATCTTTATCTGAAGATAAGCATGTGAGGAAGACAACAGTATGAAAAAGAGAAAGTCCCAGAAGGAGCAGCAGCATCCAAAAGCCCTGGGGTGTCCCTGGACAGCCAGCACCCTGGGGGCTGTGGGAGGGAGCACCGACGAGGATTAATATCACCTCAAAGTGCTCCTCTAGAAGGAAGATCTCCAGACACCCAGTGGACCCAGTCAAGGGGCCTTTTTGCAACCAAATAGGACCCCTCCCCCACATCCTCTGCTCTAGCTCCCCTCTGAAGTACTCAGATGTATCTCATGCATATTTCCTGAGTTTTTCAGATGCTAAAAAACACCAAAAGGAAGACATTAACTACTTGATGGTCATGAGCACATAGCCCCCAGACCTACTGGTGCCTAAGGATTAATAATGGTCAGCTGCCCTGTTACCTCAACAACAACCAGTCAGAGAATTGAGCATGAACTGATCAGGATCACATCCCCTGGGATGGCCCTCCCTCATTTTGCCTTTAAAAAGGCTTGCTGAAATCCTTCAGGGAGTTGGAGGGGTGGGAGGGAGGGGGGCGGTGGGTGTGGGGACGGGGATGAATCACAGCATCTCCTGGCTTCCCCTGCAGTAAACATTTCTCTGCTCCAGACTTCAGTGATTTGGTTTGTTTGGCCTTGCTGTGCACAGAACACACGAACTTATACTCAGTAACAATTTGATCATTGTGTCCTCTGGGTAAACCACTCAACCATGACCAACCCAAGTTAGAAACCGCAAGGTGAGAACAGAAGAAAATATTGCTAGAAAATAGGTGAGATTAGTGAATATTGGGATTTAATAAACACTGATGACACCCAGCCTAGATGGTGTCCTCTGAGGAAAGCAGCCTGGGCAGAGCCTGTCCTAATAGGATGGAGCAGAGAGAGTCAGAGGAGCCTGGCCCATTGCATCTTATCAAGTGTCCCCAAAGCAGTTCCATCATGTCCTGAAGAGAAAGACATGGTAAAACTCAGCAAAACTCAGAATCGACACAAAATACATATCTTAATCAGAACTGGATTAACCCATTGTCTGACAAATTCCAAGGATTTGGACTGGGGAAAGGGCGTTCTAGGATGACTCTGAGACCAACAGGCTCAAACTTCAAAGAGAAAGTAGAAAAAGCATTTGGTGAAGTCTGAGAGGAAAGCAGAGAGCTCTCTACCTCCCAGTGCAAGGTCCTGAACCCCCTTGATCCCTCCCTGTTTCCAGCACTATTTTTAGGGAGTTAGATGAAACCTAAGCCTTTCTTCTTATGTCAACCAGACCCCTCCCCACCAGCACCAGTAATCACATGAGCTTTTGATATTGTGTGTTCTTCGTCTAATATGTTCAAAACTTTCTGTAACAGATCCAACCTACTTTGGGGAGATTAGCCCTACTATTTAGATCCATTGACAACAAAAGTCAAAAGAGACTTCGCTTCTAATCTAAGCTCTAGCACCATCTATCATACCCTCACTACCATTTTTTGAGCCCACCTTTGTGGGCTCAAAAGAGGCCGGGCTCTTCATCTACAGTATCTTATTTAATCCTCACGACAACTCTATGGATTAAACACAAGTATTGTTTTTGTCTTTCAGATGAGGAAATTAAGGCACAGAAAAAGTAAGTCATTTGCAATAAATCACAGTAGCTATCAGAATGTCAGAGGCCAAGTCTGACTGCCTGGTGTCTGTTGTCTTAATTACCACGGCATATGGCTTCTGATCACTCTGAAAATAGTAACAACCACACTGGAAGAAATACAACAACCTTCACTAGGCAGCAAGCTCCCTTTCTTGAAAGATAAAAGAAATCATGGCAGCCCTAAAGCCAAGTAGGCCATAGTTCTAAAGAAGTCATATATGTTTTGCCTCTCATATTGCCTCTTGAGTCTGGGTTTTACAAAATCCTGTGCTCTAAACTCAGAAGTGTTTATCTTCCCTCTGTCTCAGTAACTGATGTACAGGAGAAAGTGGTCAGGATAATGACAGCTCAGTTTGGAGACATTGGCCACGTGACCAGTGTTGTGCTTCAGTTAACACATATTACCTCATTTATTTTTCCAACAACTTTAAGAAGCTGATAGTTGAGAAGTCCTGTTTTGTAGATAGATATGCAGAGAAAATGGATATACAGAAAGGTTAATAACCTGCCTCACATCATACAGCTAGTAAGGAAAAGAAGAAAGATGCAAACCTGGGCAATTTGATGCCAGGGCCTATGATCTTGCACCTCCTTAAGAAGTTTCTGGGGCAAATGCAAACTGGATATTCCTTCCATGACACTTTTGTTTCCATCACAGTTTCCAAATATTCTCACATCTGTGCAGGTCCCACTGGGACACTGTATTCTGCCCCCTGAGCCGACCCCCCAGCTCCAGTCTGTGTAAGAGACACTCAGAAATTCATTGAGCCTTGCAGGAGGCAAATTCATGGAGGCAGGCAGTGAGGATGACTTGACCCAGGGGACCCTTCACCCTGGGTTGCCCATCCAGGGCAGAAGGTAAGCAGGCGATCTTGCCCTTTGCCAGGTTAAGCCAAATAAGGGGGCTTCAGAAGAACTATTTAGGGAGTGAAACACGTAGTCTTTGGAGTTTAAAGGATGTAGGAACCAGCCCCTCAATTATGTCTGAGAAGTCTAAATAGGAAAGTCTGGACTACCCAAAAGAGCCTCTGACAGCCTATTCCAGAGTTGGGGGCATCCCCAAGGAACTTCTATGGGGAAAAGAATTAAAAAACGGGCTGAACATTTCTTCTGTCCACAAGAGAGACCAAGTTATAAGTGCCTCACCTGTCCTCTCTGATCCCTGTAACCAGACCTGCAGAAACCCACTGAGTAGGTGCAAGTAACTGGGGAACCAGAGTGAGAAGCTGACTATCCCCACCCGACCCACCCCAGCTTTCCCAGCAAGAGGCGAGACCAAGATGGGAGAAGGCCAGAGTTTCGACTTAACAAGACCCTGTGACCATCAGGATGAAGAACAATGCTCCTCAGCGCCCCATGAAGGAATAAGGTATATTTCAATTGAAATTCTGCTCACGTACATGCCAGCCCAGTAATTTTGCACAAGGAATGTACCATTGTTAATTTTCAGTTTCCTTTAACCAAGAAAAATGAGAATTTGGGTTTCTTGTGAGGATTAAATGAGATGCTGCAGGCAACCTCTTCCATTGCCTGCTACACAGTAGGCAATCACTTCATGATAGGTGTTTTCATTATCACTGCTTGTGATGTCACGTTTCAATCTGCCAGGAAGACTGTCAAAAGCTCAAGCAGCTTTCTACAGAATAGCTCAAATTATAAAAGCAGCATAAAATGATGCGGACTTTGGAGAAACAGTTCTGGGCTCATTGTAGCTTTTCCATGTATGGATTATGTGATCTCAAGCACGGTATTTACTTTCTGAGACTTAGTGTCTTCATCTGGGTGTTTTCTGTCTTATTCACTGTTTTGTTTTGTTTTTTTTTTCCCCTCCAGAGTCTGGATCACTGTAAGGCAGAAAGAATAAATATTTATTGAATGAACTAATTCTTCCATAAAATCATAATAACAATACCTTTCTCACACTGTGATTTGGAGGATTAGAGAAGCTAAGGCATATGACACCATAATACACTGGCATATTAATTTCTGTCTTATTCTTGATTCTCTAGGAAATTCCAGAAAATGAAGAGCTGATTTCCCCCTCCCCACCCCCACCCTTCCTCCTCTCTCCCATGTCTTAGCAGAAGAGGCCTTGGTCTTAGACTTCCTGGCCACAGAAGGAAAGAATTTTTTCTTTAGTTGCATGAGCTTCCCTGAAGACAACCCACACATAGGACAGTCTGGGAGAATTGAATCCTTGGAGGGCAGTTGTAGACAAGAGATGAGAAGGGGGCGGGTGATTTAATGAGGAAGGAATACCCCTGGCCCAGATACTGAAAAGACTGGGGCCTGGAGGAGAACCAGAAACCTGCTCCTAAAGATGGCAGAAACCCCAGTGGATGAGTGGGGATTTGATATCAGCCCCTAACTTCTCTGGTGGCTTAGACAGTAAAGAAACTGACTGCAGTGTGGAAGACCTGGGTTCAACCCCTGTGTCAGGAAGATCCCCTGGAAAAGAGAATGGCTACCCATTCTAGTATTCTTGCCTGGAGAACTCCATGGACAGAGGAGCCTGGTAGGCTACAGTCCATGGGGCTGCAAAGAGTTGGACATGACTGAGTGGAGTGACCAACACTTTCACTTTTTCACCTCAAGGTTGGAAGGCAGCAGCAGCGCCACAGGGACTAAGCTGGATGAAGAGAGGAGACACAAAATAAATGTCTTAGTAACAATGGGCCAAAGACCAGAGGTCCTTTCTAAGCCTCCTGTCTTGTGCAAATCCTGAAGCTATGGCACACGCACAAGGGAGGGGAAGAAGCTTATTCTTCCCCAGTAAAAACTCAAATTGAGTTTCTCACCAATCCTAACTGATCTTGTTGTTGTTCAGTAGCTAAGTCATGTCCAGCTCTTTGTGAGCCCCTGGACTGCAACATACCAGGCTTCCCTGTCCTTCACTATGTCCTGGAGTTTGCTCAAACTCATATCCATTGAGTCAGTGATGCCATCCAACCATCTCATCCTCTGTTGTCCCCTTCTCCTCCTGCCTTCAATCTTTCGCAGCATCAGTCTTTTCCAATGAGTCAGCTTTTCACATCAGGTGGCCAAAGTATTGGAGCTTCAGCTTCAGCATCACTCCTTCCAATGAATATTCAGGGTTGATTTTCTTTAGGATTGACTGGTTTGATCTCCTTGCACTCCCAGGGACTCCCAAGAGTCTTCTCCAGCACCACAGTTTGAAAGCATTAACTCTCTAGACCAGTCTATGGCTGGTATGGGCCAACCCAGATCTAATCTAATTAAATAACAAAATAAATAGAATGGTTGGACACATGAGTGTTGTGGAGATAAGTCATTTAAGTCCTGTATACGCGCAGCCTCTGATCTAACGTCTGGCACTTGGGAGAAGCTTAAGAGATGCTACTTTCCTCTTCTTATTGACCAGCAAATTCTGTAATGGTCTAATCTGTTGATCTTAGAGATGATGAATGAGGCTCCTGTTCAAAATAGGAACCTTATGTTCTTTATTTCTCAACATGAGTCAAGTTCTTTGACCTCATTATCTCTACTCTCTGCCTCTCCACTCTTATGGACAGCTGAATGTTCCCCACAAACTATGCCAGCCACTGTCTTCTTATTCCTTAAAGACATTTTGCAAATATCCATCCTTCTACCTTTTCCCTGCATCCATCTCAAAATATCCTCCTTTCTTTCCATTCCTCTACATCCTGTCCATCCTCCAGGCATCACCTCCTATCTTTATTCCTTTACAGAATTCTCAGTGCCTACTAAATGCAGTGCTTGCACATAGAGGCTCCCTTCCCTCAGACATGCTTGTTGTTCAAATATTTATTCATTCATTTAACAATATTTTTTTTCAAGTGCCTATTGCAGTTCAAGCTCCATCAAAGCCAAAATTGTTTGCCTAATTTGTTCACCGCTACATGCACAATGCCTATTATAGTGATTTATATTTTTCAGATGTCGATAAATATTCATTGAATGAATAAATGCTGGGGAAACATGGGTGAACAAAAGAAATAAGACTCTTGCTACTAATTTTGGTTGTCTTATTAGTGATAACTGTTGTGAGTTTTTCTTTTCCACATCTCAAAAATGATAAAGTCCACCAAGGTTCTGTTCTAGATGCTTTTTTCTTACTCCTGTGGCAATGCCATCCACTCCTGCAGCTTCAGCATCATCTCTACACGAGTACATCTGTCTGATTAAGGATCGATTTTTCTTCAGTAACTTCTTTTCTGTCCATTTAAGTGGACCTAAACCAGAGACATACATCCTCAGGCTAAGGGTACAACCCAATTTCACATCATCAACTAATCACTCAAGACACAGAGGAAAAGAAAAAAGAAGATCCATAGATGGACAAGTAAGGACTGCAGTTTCTCACCACTCCTACTGGCAGAAGAAAAGGAGTTCCGTGTGAGATTTGGAATGGGCAGGAGAGGGAGGGTGTCCTAGAGCCCATGGCTGAGGACCTGGGCCACAGAAGAAAAGGAACTTCTATTAAGAGTTTCGGACTGTAACAATAGCCCAGCCAGGTATTTCATGCATATTAACTTAGTAAATACAATCATCCTGATGTTACTGTTCCCAACTTTACAGACAAAAAAAAATGAGGCAGAAGGAAGCTCAATAATACTCCCAATGTTTATGGAGTCTGTAAATAACTGGGTAGGATCCAACTGAAGCCAAAGGGAAAACTTTTAACCACTCTTACCATATTGTCCTTGTAAATACAAAGTGATAGTTGCCTGGAAGGGCAAAGCTTCCAGGCATGGGATTATCACAGACATACCTCAACCAAGACAAATACATATTTCTAATCCTGACCTCCTTCCTAAATTCCAGACTATGTTTATATCTCAGCTCTAAAGAATTTCACCAGATTGTCTCTCCAGAATGTCAAACACAGTATGTCTAAAGCTGAAATCATTACCTTGTCTTCCGTACCAGTTTCTCTTCCTGAATTCTCTAGTTCTATGAGCATTACCCCTACTTTTTCATTCATATTGTCTGGACATTAGTATCTGCCTTCACTCCTCCCATTCCTTTTCACTTTACCCCCAATTAATTGTCATGTCCCATAGACTGACTTCCGTAATATCTTTAAGACATGACCTCTTAACTCCATTGCTACAGCTTCAACCCTGATAACCGTTCTTCACTGCATAATAGCTATGATCCTTTCAAGTGTTTATCCTGAATCACCCTCTATCACATTTATCCAGAAACTCTTTATTATAGTCATCTTCTCGGAGCACAATTCAAATCACACTGCTACCACAGTCAAAAAATCAAGTCTTCCATGACACCCTGACCCCTCTATAAATATATGCAAATGCACCCCTGTGAACAGAAACTCCCACAGTCCCCCTCTCTTTACATTTAATCCTCAGTGTCCAGTCTATTGCAGTCTTCTACTGCTTTCCTATGTATCTCACACTATGCTATGTTTTGCCAATTCAATACTTTCCTCTGAGACTTTCCTCTGAAACTGTCCCGGCCTTTGCTTCTGTCTGATGTGTCCTTGTCCAGGTCACCTCCAGGTGTATGTGAACTCCCACTCCTCAGAACCATTTATTGCTTAGGTTGCATCCCTTTTAAGACGCATATCACACCCTACTTTGCATTTTCATGTTATGATGTAGTTACTATTCCATTACCTTGTTGGAAGTTGAGACTGTGCCAAAAAGGGCCCTTAACCAGGCACTCTGGCAATCCTGAGCAGCCCCTGTCCACTTCTGGCCATGCTCAGGTGGCAAGGAATTTGCCACCATGACAGTATTTTCTCGGGGCACTGGCTCTCCTCCAAGCTCCCATACAGCAGTGCTCCCAGCACTCTGTAACTGGTCTGGCCTTCCAAAGCCATAAGCTCTGTTGACTCAGCTCTTTGTGTTTACACACACACTCACACACACACTCACACATACACTCCTTGGCCAAGCGGTGTTCTAGCATCAGGCATGCACTGATGTTCCGTGGCTCCTAATAAGGACTCTGCCTTGCGCATTGCTCAAGACCGCCTTTCTCCTTAAAGTGAGTGTCTTCTTGAGATCTTCATTTACAAACAGCTGTCCTCAGTCATAGTCACTTCAATCCATCAGACATAGAACACTGGATTTCAATGCAAAGTGATTCATTCCCTTCCTCCAAGAAGCCTCCTTGGTCCCTATCCACATCAGCTCTACATCGTTTTGTTGTTATTGCTGTTTTTTGAGGGGGGCGCGCTTCGTGGTGTGTGGAATCTTAGTTCCCTGACCAGGGATCAAACCCCATCCTCAGCAGTGAAATCGAGGAGTCTTCACTGCTGGACAGCCAGGGAATCCCCTGCCCAACATCTTAATAATCAAGTGGCTCCACCAACGTTTGTCCTTTCCAAAAACAGAAGGGAAGTTGTAGAGTAGTATTTCTACCTCTGGCTACTAATAACTTCTTAATGACAATTTTCTCCTCTTATGATTCTTTAGAGTACCATACACTATGCATCTCCTTCAGTTACTTCACAGGAAATAGACCTTCAAGGAATTGATAAATCTTTTCTCCTTTGGTTTCTGTGGCCCTCTCACTCATGGCCTCAGAAATTCCCCCTGCACTTAAGTACTGTATTTCATGGTATTTGTATTTAATAAAAGTATGTGGCAGTCTCACATTTGGCCTGTTGATGTTGGGTATGTGGTTCAGGCTTTTTGAAACTCAGGCTGGGGAATCTACTTAACTTAGGAAGTGATGAGAGGCACTGAACTTGAGCACTTAATTTCAGAGTAATAAAAGACTAATTCTCTGCTTATTCAAGACTATATATTCAGCCTAATATATACCTGAGTTTTTTCAAGCAATGGATAGCTCTGTTAATTTTTTTTTTTTCCGTTGCTACTGGAAAGCAATTTATACCTGCAAGGCAGTATCAGAGTTTCAATAAACTCCTGGAAAAAAAAAAGGCAGCTCCAGATTAGAGAATTTTCAAATACTCCTCATTTTTGCAAATCACATTTCAAAAGGGAGATAATTTGCATATTCAGGGTGAAAGCCCATGGAACTCTGTCTCATGCCCAGTGTTATAGAGTAATTATTTCTACATTTTTGAACTGGCACCACCTTCAAAATATGTCAGCTCAAACTGCACACTAGACATAGGTATTAATAAGCCAGGCTAATTATCCGAACTTGTTTAGACTAATCAAGTGATGAAGCAGATTCAATCTGTTGGATTTTTCTTGAACAACTTAACAGTGAAACATGAACTTGTTATGACTAGTAAATTGCACAAACACAATTTGCAACTGAGAAAGACCTTCCGCACTGCCTGAATAGGGGTTCTTTCTCATAAAGCCCAGTCCACCGGTGGACTCTGCCCCCAAAGGTACTTCGAAAAAAGGCCTTTCAGCCTCCTTCCAGCAGAAAATCAATACTGCATACTGGAGGGGAAGATGGAGAGTGAAAACATCCTCTTCACCTGAGTGAGTAAACACCAGCTCTGTGCTAGGGATGGCGCAGCACAGAACTGCAGGCTGTGAGACAGACTGCAAATAAAACCCTTTCCGGAGCTGAGAGCGGCCAGGCCAACGCTGAGCCCCGAAGCTGGCACCGCGGAGCCCTTGGCCTCATATAATTTCATTTCTCTGTGACTGAGATCAGTGCGTGCCTGCAAAATTGCATAATGTGCCATTCGTGCAGCTGTTACCCAGCAGACCTATTCTTTGCACACCGATTAGCCCGCCTGCCTCATCAATCCCCAGGAAGGGCAACAAAGTTTCCAGCATCACATTGCATTCTCGGCCTCTCCTGCATCACAAACCCCCTGCCCCTCCCATGGTGAGAAGAAAATCATAGGCCTGGAAGCTTCAGTGAACAAGAGCTTTGCGTGGGTCCTGTGTTCCCCAGCTTTCAACACTTTCTGGGAAAGATAAATGTTGTTCACATCCTTTGTGTCTTAACCTGGTTCTGTCTCCCTCTCTCCGGGTTTAAAACAAAGCTCCCTTGCCTCCTGGCTGCTTCTCTGTTTTTTCCTGAATTGTTCTGGTATTTCTGGCTTCTCCCCACGTTGAGTCAGATCCGAGCATGGGTGGCAAAAAGCTTCTAACGTCATCACGAAATACGAAAGGTGGGCAGGCTCTGACAGCTTTTAGCAGCCCACAGCCTCAGGCTAGTATTTTTCCGCTACAGTGCTGATAAAAGATAAGACATTGTTCAAATGTGCCTATGCTGGGAACCGTCTAAGGCAGGGCTTTCAAAATACAAACCGGTGCTGGTTCCCAGGGACAGAATTCACATCTTCCTTTGTTCTGCCACAAAGCTCTCAGGCACCCCGGTAGAAGGGAGCCCTCATTACTCAGGGCACTTCTGAAGAACTGGGAGAAGCGCAGAAGGAAGTGGGCCTGGGAGCCATGCCCTGGATGCATCTGAAATCAAAATGAACTGCCAGCATCCTTTCCCTCCAGCACACTCTGAGCTCTGCTTGGAGGGAACCACTTGCTTTTTTCTACTGATCTTTTTCACTAGTAATTAAACTAGATTATAGAGTAATTTCTGGACTAGTCATCTCTCCTAATATTAAACTATCTATGTATATGTGTTATTTAAGTTATAGCATATAAATAAAGGGAAATGTGCACAGGTAATTGAATTTAAACCATAGGCTTTTTGTGTGTGTTGTGTTGTATTTGATAAATCAAAATCCTTGGGAGCTTTGTCATGTAAAGACATTTTATTGTATCAAAGTGAAAGTGTTAATTGCTCAGTTGTGTCTGACTCTTTGGGACCCCATGGACTGTAGCCTGCCAGGCTCCTCTGTCCATGGGATTGTCCAGGCAAGAATACTGGAGTGGGTTGCCATGCCCTCCTCCAGGGGATCTTCCTGACCAAGGGATTGATCCAGGGAATCTCGCATTGCAGGCAGGTTCTTTACCATCTGAACCACCAGGGAAGCCCATTTCACTGTATATCTGCTCTCAAAACCCGTAACTCCTCTGGTCGTGTGGTTCTTCTCATGCATTTTTCTCTAGGTGGGACGTCTTTTCTCATCTTAAAATGAGCATAAGAGTACATTTCTTCAAACAGAAAATTGTGAAAAATTTCCTAGATTCCTATCTATCAGTGCTCCTCAAGCCTAGATTTTGAATAACCTATGGTCCAAGGGCTGGAATAATCTCAAATAGACCTTCTGCATCCCAAAACTTAGCATCTTCGCTCTGGACTTAAGGGTACTTTGACTCAACTATCTTTGCAGCATTATTGCCTTTTGTCCAGAACTGCAACTGCAGTTTTGGGGTGAACTATAATTATAAATATGAACTATAAATGGGGAGAAATTTCTGAGGTCCCTGATACCTTTTCATCCTAATCAGTGGGCAGAAGTCTCTCTCCTCCTCTCTCGTACATGTACACGTACATATACATACACATTTTTAAAAAATCATCTTATTGGTTGGTCAGTCTCTAAGGTACTTCTACAACATACCTGATGAGTGCTCATCCAAATTTTACCAGAATATCTTCACTGAGAACACTGCCATCTCAGAAGTACGTTTTTATATTATATATGTATATGTTTTGCTGTTGTTGTTTAGCTGCTCAGTTGAGTCCAATTCTCTGTGACCCCACGGATGGTAGCCCTCCAGGCTCCTCTGTCTGCAGGATTTTCCAGGCAAGAATCCTGGAGTGGGTTTTCATTTCCTTCTCCATGTATTTACCATACATGTATTTACCGTATACATATATGTATATGCAAAATACACCTAAGATAAAAATTACTATCAGTGACATGTAGTACTTAGAGTGGTGTGCAGCCATCACCACCATCTAGTTCCAAGGGATCTTTATCACCCAAAAAGGAAATCTGTACCCATTAGGGATCCATGACTGCATCCCCATCCTCCCTCCTCCCTTCCCAGACCCTAGCAACCACTAATCTGTTTTCTATCTCTCTCTATGGATTTTTCTGTTCTGGATATTGTATGTAAATGAAACCCTATGATATGTGGTCTTTTGTGTCTGGCTTTATTCTTTTGGCATCAGCAGCCCTTCTGGGTACAACTCATCTCTAGTTAATTGCTCTGAGACCCGTCTTCCACTTCCCTCCTCTCACCTCCCTCCCCAGGCACGCACCCGTGCTGTGTGCATCTTATTCAGTGTGCAGCCACAGATCTGAGGTCGCCACCCCCGGGGAGCACCTCCGAGACACCGCACTGACAGCCCTTCTGCCAATACTTGTTTCGGGTCTGGCCGGGGCTTCCTGAGGAGCTGAAAGAGAAGCAAATCACCCTCAAACTTCTCCAAGGTTTTTTTCTATTTTAAAATAAAATGTGAGGGCGCTTTTCCCCTTTCTGACAAATGTGAGTGATAATTAGCTGGTAACAGAGAATCTCCCCTGAAGTGTCACAACGTGCTGGTAGTTAACAGAGGCGGCCTCAGAGCTGCACCACAGAGCAGCTCCAGGCGGGACTTGTGCTCGTGGCCAGAAGAGCTGACGCTGGTCCCCTGGTGCAAGCATCTAGCCGTATGCAGGGTACGCACACAGCACCTGCACTGCCTTTGGGTTCACAGATGCGGCATAAGAAAGAGCCGCCTGTGGCACGCTGGGGACAGGGCTGGACTCCAAGTGAGAAGATCCAGGTTTGAATCGCACTCGCTGCCATTTACTAGCATGACCATGAGCAAGGCATGGACCAACCCAGCCTTCCGTTAGTCACGTGGAATGTGACTAACCTCACCAGATGGTGGTTAAGACCGAAGAGAAGAAAACAACTACATAAACGTGTCTGTAGTCTGTGACCATAGTCTCCAGACGTCCATAGCATGAAAGCATCAAGAAGGCAGGAACTTGGTCCTGATTTCTGCTGCCATGCCTAATGTGTCGCTCAAGACAGCGTAGACACTCGGTAAGATTTTCATGAATTTGTGAAATGAGGAATCATGTTATTTTTCTCAGTAATCAGAGTCACACAATTAGCTGCCAAGGAGCATCATCTCTAGGTAGCTATCCAGATCATTTTTATTCATGGTAACCAAGTTACCATAAGAGAGCGTCTTACCCCATTGTATTTCTTCTGAATGACGCTAGACTTGGAGAGGAAATGAGAAACACGGTTCTACTAAAGAAGAAAACAGGAAAGAAAAGGTGTCTTCGATTTGAGATGAGCTCTTTTTTTGAACCCAAGAGAACTGACTCAAAATGTCCCTCATCAAGTATTCATGCCTCTTGGTCTCTACCCACTCGTGATTATGTTTTACTTCTTGACCCATTGCAAAGAGAGTGTATTCACCAGTGTGCATAATATTGTAAATGTTGTGTTTTTAACTCTGGAAGCTTATGTACATACTGGCTTCGAACCATGTAACTTCCTCTTTCGTTCCTTCCTCCTTTCATTCTTTTCTCTCTTTCTTTATTGCTTCAGCAGTAACTTAACTTTTTGTTCTCAAATAAAGTTGCTGAGATGTAAGTGATAGTATTTTCATATAAATCCTTGGCATTGTATTATTTCATCCTAAATACTTCTGATTTTACCATTCTTTTAAAGTTATTTTGTCATACAACCACAATATAACCACAACATTTTGTCATGCAACCACAGCAACAATGTTTTTGTTGTTCAGTCACTCAGTTCGGTCTGATTCTTTGTGACCTGGTGCACTGCAGCTCGCCAGGCTTCCCTGTCCTTCACCATCTCCCAGAACTTGCTCAAACTCATGTCCACTGAGTTGGTGATGCCATCCAACCATCTCATCCTCTGTCACCTCCTTCTCCTCCAGCCCTCAGTCTTTCCCAGCATGAGGGTCTTTTCCAGTGAGTCGGCCCTTGGCATCAGGTGGCCAAATTATTGTTCAGCTTCAACATCAGTCCTTCCAATGAATATCAAGGGTTGATTTCCTTTCGGATTGACTGATTTGATCTTCTTGCTGTGTAAGGGACTCTCAAGAGTTTTCATACATGCATACATTTCATAAGTACATACATAACAATGATTTCTCATTTTATCTAGTATCCACTCCAAGTTCAAAATAATTTAAAAGAATGAAAATGTCCTTTTACATTATTGCTTTATTTAATTCAGGATTTTTTCACAGCCTATTAAGTACTGGGCTTTGTTACCCTACTTCTTGGCCTTAGTGCAGCTTCAGTTCAGTTCAGTTCAGTCGCTCAGTTGTGTCTGACTCTTTGTGACCCCATGAATTGCAGCATGCCAGGCCTCCCTATCCATCACCATCTCCCGGATTTCACTCAGACTTACGTCCATCGAGTTGGTGGTGCCATCCAGCCATCTCATCCTCTGTCGTCCCCTTCTCCTCCTGCCCCCTATCCCTCCCAGCATCAGAGTCTTTTCCAATGAGTCAACTCTTTGCATGAGGTAGCCAAAGTACTGGAGTTTCAGCTTTAGCATCATTCCTTCCAAAGAAAACCCAGGACTGATCTCCTTTAGAATGAACTGGTTGGATCTCCTTGCAGTCCAAGGGACTCTCAAGAGTAGGCGCTCAGTGGAACACACATTTTTCATGGAACAAACATTTATTGACCCCTTCCATGTGCCAAACAATTTCTTAATTGGTGGTGATACAAATATAAATAAGATACATTGTTCTTCCTCTAAACCTCAAAATTTGGGTGAACCAAAATGAATATTGAAGTAAGCAAATGAAGACAATCAAGATGAATCTATCAAGCCTAGTATTTGTTACTTTTCCTTCAGAGAAGGCTTTTCAGGCAGAGTGTGATGACTTTTCCTAATAGCAGCATCACTTAAAATGTGGATTTCAATCTCCACTGTATGAGGAAAACCCCAGAAACTTTGCTGAACACACATCCTTTTTTGTTGGTGGTGGTTCAGAACTGATATTTATGTTTAATTGTCAGAAAGAAACTGGATATTTAAATACTCAGTTAGCCTGCTCAGTGACAAACCAACCCATCCTGTAGTGGCTTTCTGCCACCTACAAGATAAAGGGTCGCCTCCTTTAGCCTCCTTGCCAGACCCTCTATAATCTGATCTTGCCTATTTCTCCAACCTCATTTCCTGCCTCACATCTTAGGTTCTACCCAAACTGAACAGCTGATTTATCCCACCCCTAAATCCTCCCGAATTCCTCTTAAGACTTACATACTTGGCCTCCTCCAGGCCTCTGCAAGGAATACGCCCCCTGCGCTTTTCATATCCTCTGCCCCAACACCTAGGCTCTACACATCACTGAAAACTCAGTTCAGGTGGCCCTTCCTCCAGGAAGCCTTCCACGACCCCCTGAACTTGACTGGGTACCCACTTTGGTCTTCTAGGACACTTTGCATAAATTTCGGTTAGCACATACATAGCACATGGTGCTGAAACAATCTGCTGGCAGCCTGACATGTCCCTCCTCCCCTCCCTCAGAGCACACATGGCCCTCTCCAGGGCCAGGCCTATGTGCACTGCATCTCAGCTTCCCCAGGGCGCAGCCAAGGCCTGGCAATCAGAAGCCCTCAAGAATTCCTTGGGCAGAATTACCAGAGGATGACCAAGTGAATTAAGTACAGAGTTACACATTTTTAAGAGATAAAGATCACGATGTTCTTTTCAATCACTTCCTAATGTTGCCGCTGGAAGGATGTGAGGGAATGTTCTGGTGTAGCCCTCTTTTTGGTAATAGAAGATACAGGAGGAGAGAGGACATGAATGTTCATGGACACCCAGGATGTTATTCAAGTCCTGACAGAAAAGAGACAATGATGCCCTTTAGCAAAATAATTCCAGGGGAGTCTGTTGTTTGTTTGACAAAAGGACTATTTACAAAAAAAAAAAAGAGAGAGAGAGAGAGAAGCGTGTAAGGGCAACACAGGCGGTGTTTAGTAACCTGAAGCTAGAAAGAGCAGAGGAGCTATTAACCATTCCTAGGATGGGGAAACCAGCTCATCCCTGTTTGCCCAGGACTGTCCCAGTTTTAAAACTCAAAATCCCATGTCCTAGGAACACCTCAGTTCCAACAAACCAGGATGGTTGATCACCCCACCTAGAGCAGAAGTAGAAAACAAAGGAATGGTTATCGAAACCTAGGAAGATGGTCCCCTTCAAAAGGAAGCAAGTGATCTTTGGACAAAGCCATCTTCAACTCAAAGTGACCACAGAGGGAGGAGGTCACGGAACAGAAACCTCACTTTCCTCATTCCTTCTCACCTCCTGCAGAGGCTCTGCATTGAGTTCCCCATGAACCAAAGCCAACCAGAAGCCAGGCCTGCACGGGTCAGCATCCAACGCAGGGCAGAGGGCAGAAGATGCACACAGAGCCACAGCTCAGCCTGCAGGCGCACGGAAGAGCCTGAGGAAGCTGTCCACCTCTGTCTAGCAGGGACCTCAAAAATCTCAATGCAAGTAATAGGATGGCGCTGATATTACTCAAGCCCTCAGATGCTGTTGTTGTTCAGTTGCTGAATCGTGTCCGATTCCTTGTGACCCCATGGACTGCAGCACGCCAGGCTTCCCTGGCCTTCATTATCTCCCACAGTTTGTTCAAATTCATGCCCATTGAGTTGATGATGTTATCTAACCATCTCATCCTCTGTCATCCCCTTCTCCTCTTGCCTTCAATCTTTTCCAGAATCAGGATCTTTTTCCATTGAGTTGCCTCTTCACATCAGGTGGCCAAAGTATTGGTGCTTCAGCTTCATTATCAGTCCTTCCAATGAATATTCAGGATTGATTTCCTTTCAGATTGACTGATTTGATCTCCTTGCTGTCCAAGAGACTCTCAAGAGTCTTCTCCAGCACCACAAACCTCAGGCTCTCCATGATTTCCAAACAGTTCCAACAATTGAGGATTATGGGGAGAAGGATGCCTTTAAATTCTGATGTTCCCCTCTGGCCCTCACCTCTTCTTCGATCTACTCATCTCCTTGCCATCCCATGGAAGTTATCTCTGGTTTGCATGGCACAGATTCAGATGTAAACTGAAGCCCTGGCCTCAAATTCCACAAAAAAAATCCACTCACAAAGGCAGTATTTGTATTTATCAGATTGTATTGGAGATTACTCCTTGGAAGGAAAGTTATGACCAACCTAGACAGCATATTCAAAAGTAGAGACATTACTTTGCCAACAAAGGTCTGTCAAGTCAAGGCTATGGTTTTTCCAGTAGTCATGTACAAATGTGAGAGTTGGACTGTGAAGAAAGCTGAGCACTGAAGAATTGATGCTTTTGAACTGTGGTGCTGGAGAAGACTCTTGAGAGTCTTGGACTGCAAGGAGATCAAACCAGTCTGCCGGTGTCCAGCCCCGGTGGATCCAGGGAATTCAAAGGTGGGGATGGCGTCAGCGTCTTTGGAAAAATACATATTTAATTACAGATATAGAGAGAGATTAGAAACGGATAGTGTAGTAGGAGATAGTGTAGAAAAAGAGGCTGAATAACTTGGTCTACGTGGAATAGCATCCATGCTCCAGATGGGAATTCAGCCAGAAAAACAAGGAGCAAGAAAGAACGACATGGGGGTATCAGTCTTTCTGGAAACTGATCCATTTTCTTTATTTTTAGGTTTGCTTATATACCTTTTGTTACACATAGGGATGAATACAGAGTCACGCGGGGGTCAGCAGTCCTGAACTTTATCAAAATCAGGTGCCTCACATAAAAAGGTCTTAGGGATTTTATGATCCTTTCTTTCTGATAACCAAAAAACTTATTTTTTCCAAGGGGGTTTTTTCTTAAACCAGGCACCACCCTCCAAATAAAGTTACATTCCTATGGGGTGAGGGTATAGTGAGTTACAATCAAGAAAGGAATTTATTTAACCCAAGGTTAACATGATTAATCTTAAAGGTTAATACTTATTTCTCCTATATGTATAATGGTTAATACTTATTTCTCCTATATGCTAGTTATATTCATTATAAGGGCAGGGAACATGGAGATTTAGCAGCAAACATCAGCCCAACAAATGAAAATCCTTTCACCAATGCTCCCCTTAAGATCTATTTAGTCTTAAGATAGTGATAAAGTTACATTTTTACATAGCAAGAACACAGTGATTTATAACAAAGTACAGTGATCTATTACAAAAGAGAAAATTCATTAACTCAAAAAGTCTAGTATTGCTAACCTTAAAAACTACTATATTTCCTTTTCTATATTCCAAATACATTGATTAATATATTCCCAGGTGGCTAAGGATATGGAGGCCTGGCGGCAATCATTGACTCAACAAGAAGAAAAAGCCCTATGCTAATTAAGACTTTCAAAATACTCCAAAACTCTCTGTGCTGTTTATGGTTGAGAGGTTGTAAACAATCATGCCTAGTGGCAGGAGTATGGATAATCCTGTCACACAAACTAGTCTGTCAGCAGAGAGGTTTGACCTGAGACATCCTTGTCCCACCCAGAGCAGGGAATTAGCAGCAACTATTGACAGAACAAATGAAAAACCCTTCACCAATATAATTCCTAACCAACCCACTATACTAATAATTTCTAACTCCCCAAAAGAATTTGCCTTTAGTAAGTCTAAAACATCTTGTGCCTCTCAGGTTGGGAGGCTGTAAACAATCACATGTGGCCGGACGAACCTATACAGGCGGGCTAGATAACCTTCAGAGGAGTCTGTAAGCTGAAACAGTCTTGTCATGCCCAGGAATTTTTATTGCCTTGGAGCTGCACGTTTATTCCTTCTCCGAGAGAAATGGTTATGGGGGAGAGCCCCCTGTAAAGTCAGAGGTGTAGGTGAGAGCATAAAACAGACTCTGGTTTTGGGGTTAGATGCTCGGGAACAGGGGGTTTCCTGAGGCTTGATCATGCCTTTGTGTATGCCAAGCCTCCTTCCTCATGACCTTTGCCATGGGCGGAGTTCCTCATGCTGGCCCCCGGCACCAGTCCATTCTAAAGGAGATCAGTCCTGGGTTTTCTTTGGAAGGAATGATGCTGAAGCTGAAACTCCAGTCCTCTGGCCACCTCATGCGAAGAGTTGACTCATTGGAAAAGACTGATGCTGGGAGGGATTGGGGGCAGGAGGAGAAGGGGACGACCGAGGATGAGATGGCTGGATGGCATCAAGGACTCGATGGACGTGAGTCTGAGTGAACTCCAGGAGTTGGTGATGGACAGGGAGGCCTGGCGTGCTGCAATTCATGGGGTTGCAAAGAGTCGGACATGACTGAGCAACTGAACTGAACTGAACTGAATTGGAGATTTGGAGGGAGATCAAATAAAAGTTTACATCTCAAAGAACTTCAAGTTGAACAAGGCATCCTTGTGCTTGGAAGCCGTTCAGCCCAACCACCAGAAGACTGATGGGCTACATAATCCTCCAAATTACTCATCCTCACACCATGCCTTTTCCATACTGTCCACCTCTCCTCTCATGTACTCCTTCGATAGCACAAAAAAGTGTAACTTTTGTTAGCCATTTCCTTCCAGGCTTCTACAGAACCCATCAACACTCAAGTCCTCCAGATCTCACCTTCTTCCCCACAAGTCAGTCTACCTGAGCCAGCTCCCTTCTTGTGATGAATTCTGCTGCCAGCTGTCAGTGGAGAAGTTTTCTAGAGAAAACTGTGCATTTCATTGTAATTCTTTGAGAAGATTATTAATCAATTTGCATAAAAGCTTCTATCAGTGGCTTTCTTGTCTCATGGAATGCAATTCTTCCTCTGAACACCTCATAGTGGGAGACATCGCCCAGAGTCAACATATGTGAGCATCTTGAGGTTGGAGTAACACAGTCATGGCATACTGAACTCGTCTCTCTTTTAAAAGGCTGATTCAGGCAACTTAGGCTCTCAGCTCTTTCAAATTACACTGAGATGAACCTGACTGCATACAAGCTGCCAGTTCAATCGTAATTTTGATTTCCAAATCCCATAAGTTTCCGTTTCTTCAAGGGTTATTTTCAAAATGCCCGTCTGCATGCCCAAGCCATTTACAAACTTTACCTTTGCCTCTAATACAGGAGCAATTGTGAACAAAAGGCAAGATGCTTTCAAAGAAGCACAGAATGTTAGTTTCATTTTCTATACCTGTAGACTTGATAGGGAAAGGCAAAGGGAAGTGATGGGATCCAGCTCATGGCACTGGGGAATTGCTCCCAGTTTATTCTGATTCTTCTGTGGGTAATTGGAGAAGGCGATGGCACCCCACTCCAGTACTCTTGCCTGGAAAAATCTCATGGATGGAGGAACCTGGTAGGCTGCAGTCCATGGGATCGCGAAGAGTCGGACCCGACTGAGCGACTTCCCTTTCACTTTTCACTTTCATGCATTGGAGAAGGAAATGGCAGCCCACTCCAGTGTTCTTGCCTAGAGAATCCCAGGGACAGGGGAGCCTGGTGGGCTGCCGTCTATGGGGTTGCACAGGGTCGGACACGACTGAAGCAACTTAGCAGCAGCAGCAGTAGAGAGCGACATGGCAGCAGCAGCAGCAGACAATGTGCTCCCTCACGGCTTGACTTCTGGGTAGAGGAAAATCTAAAGGCAACTGAGGGCAAATTAAATTATTATTAAGTCACTTAACTCACAGAGTATGAGACTGCAAACCTCTCACATTGTTTTGCCTTAATTCAGACTTCCGTGTTACATAGATACTTGCATCTTTAGGACCTACTCTCAGCCTTGCATTTGCTAACTTATTTCCTGGATTTGGTCGATTTTAAAGATTCTTAAAAGTTAAACATAATTTGAAGTTATGCCTTTTTCATTACTGCTATCCACACATCTTATTGTTCAGTTATAGAAGGAGTCTGTGTTTCTTTAACTTTATAAACGTTATATACAGAGTCAGAGAGGGGTAAAGGAAGAGGGACCCTATAGACTCCTTGGCTTGAGCGTTAGCTCTCTAAACTTTGGAGGTTGAGCTTTAGTAGTTGTTAGGCTGTTTTTAGGGCTTCCTTGATAGCTCAGTTGGTAAAGAATCTGCCTGCAATGCAGGAGATCCTGGTTTGATTCCTGGGTTGGGAAGATTCCCTGGAGAAGGGAAAGGCTACCCACTGCAGTATTCTGGCCTGGAGAATTTCATGGACTGTATAGTCCATGGGGTTGCAAAGAGTCAGACATGACTGAGCAACCTTCACATTTTTCAGACTGTTGTTAGCTATAGATTATAGAAGCACTACTGGAAACACCTGCCTACGGAAACAATAAATGTCTTTATGGCTTAAACCCCTTTTAGTTGGGTTTCCTGTTATCTGGCATCTCTGGAATTCCCTTGAGGAGAGACTTACCCATCATAGTTACAAGGTGGCTGCCACAGTTGCAGCCATAGCACTTGGCTGTAGTTCAAGGTAGGTAGCCAGGACAGTAGGAAAGTACTATCGCTGTATACTCTTTTTATCAATGAGGAAACATCCTTCCCAGAAATTCCCTCATCCATCTCATTGACCTGAACCAGGTCAGGTTTAAGAGGAGGCTGGGACAGTGGGTAATTTTATCCAACTTTATAGTGGCAGGCAGACAGGAGAGAATGTTTTTCAGCATAACTGGAACAGTTGCCATTTCTGAGAACTTCACAGTACCCAGTGAGCCCCCTCCTGGGAAAATGCTCTAGGCCTGCTATATTTAAACCGTTCCCAGAGCCTCATGCCTGTAATAATACAGAAGTATATATCAAATCAAGCAGTAGCCCGCATAATTCACATGATGACTATAAGGAAACCTTCCTAAAAGGAAATAATTCAAAAAGAAAACCGGAAAATGGAATACGGGAGAAGATTCACAAGTGCTTCAAGTTGCCAACCAAATGCTATCCTAGGCCTTTCATCATCCAGGCAACCACTTACTAATAAATCAAAAGTGGAGGAGTGAGCAACAATGCTGCCACAAAATGACAACATGCTCTGCATTGGGAATAGACTGTACCGATGCATTTAAATTGGAAAAAAACTGGGAAAGTTCTGCCTTTGCTGCCTGCCCTCTCCTTAGCCACTTCCGGACCTACTACCTGAGCACAGACCCTGCAGGTTCAGGGGCCAAAGGCTGAATTAGTCGAGGCAGAATTTAAGCTCCAGCTTAACAGTAAGCATTTGGTGACTCGTTGAGACATGCCTCATGAGAGAAATGTCACCAACTTGGCAGACACAAGTGTCTTGAAAGAAAACATTCCAATAGAATGTACTGAAACACACAAAATCAGAGCACTGAGCCAGGTTTTCTGAAGCAATCCAAGCATATCCAGGGGGTGGGAAGGCCAGAAAGATTATATATATATAATTCCACATATATATGGAATTTGCAATTTTATTCTAAGTATCTTATACATAGAGCAAAATTCCAAATTCATGTGTCTTTATTGGTATGTGGAAATATCGCATCTGGGGTGGCAACCGAACATAGTACATCTGTGCTAAATAAATTTAAGTTATGTATTCTTTAGATGCTTTTTGAGGACGTGATAGGATTTTTCCTTAGCCATCTTCTCAATTTACTCATCTTGATCAGAGATAATCCAATCCAATCCAGGGTCTAACATTTCTCCCTGCAGTTTAACAGCTACATACACTTGCTGTTTATTTAGCTGACAGACACAGAATCACAGGAGAACCACTGGGGGCCTGTCCTTGGCTTTCTCTCCTGGACCCTGGAAGGAGCATAGAAGCTAGAGGTGATAAGATGAGTGTATAGGAGGCAATGTCCTTAGAGGCAAGAACTAGTAAAGAACAGGGCCTTTTGGAAGAGGCAGTGCATCAATCCCATCAGGTGGGGCATGCCACAGCCGGCCAGCATTGGGACCCCAGGAGTCTCCAGACAGAGTGCTTGCTGCCCAGAGCTTCAGATACCCACATGCGGCTGCCCTGGGAAACTAGTGACAGAAGAGCTTCTGCCAGCCCGGTGTAAGCAGAGTGGAGCCCGGAGACCCTTGATTCTCAATCAGGGACATTTTGTCCCCTGTCAATGGTTCAGCAGGTAAAGAATCAGCCTGCAATGCAGGAGACATAGGAGACACTGGTTTGATCCCTGGGTCAGGAAAATCCCCTGGAGGAGGAAATGGCAGTGCACTCCAGTATTCTTGCCTGGAGAATCCCACGGACAAAGAAGCCTGGCAGGCTATAATCCATGGGGTTGCAAAGAGTGGGGCATGGCTGAATGATTAAGCACACAGGGCGTATTTTGCAATGTCTGGAGTCATTTTTGGTCATCGCAATGGGAGGAGTGCTGTTAGCATCTAGTGGGTAGAAGTTATGGATGCTGTAAACATCCTGCAACACACAGGACCACCCTTCACCCTGACAAAGAATTATCCAGCCCCTCATGTCAATAGTGCCCAGGTTGAGAAGCCCTGCCCTAAACCCAAGAGAGGAAAGCTGAGGCTGGGAACACAGAAAAGCTGCCCAGGACTCAGCTCTTTGTCATTAGCACTCAGTAAGTTACAGGGATTGTCATGCATTCATTCTAAACCCAGCTGTATTGCTAACACACAGGCTTTGAAAAGCTTGAATTTGATCAAATCCCTTTATCTCACTCTGTCTCTACTTCCTCACTTATATGTTGAGGATGATAAGAATAGCTGCCTGATAGGGCTGTTGTAAATAATTCATATATTATTTTCTGAGCTTCATTATGGACTTTCACGAATATTATTTACCTCCCAGAATTTTTCAAGGACAAGATGGAATAATGCATGTGAAATTATTACAAAACGTTAAAACACTACACAAGTAAAGAGTTAAAGGATTAGAAAGCTGCCTGCATGGGCTTCATATACAACTCAATGCAAATACTTTGGGAGGGAAGAAACGGTGTGTCCATTTTCTTACTGATAATTTTCTATTCATTAGAGTAGGATAACTAAGCTATTTAAAAATATATTCCCCACTCTGCTGCCCATGTAAGAGAGTAACGACTTTTTCAGTTGTGATTTTAAGTGGGGCTCCGTCTTGGGACTTCTTTTCTCTGTCTACATCTATTTCCTAGACAAACTTATCAATCTCAAGATTTAAGTATTAGCCAATAGAAAATAGTTGCCTATTTTCTGGAGACAACTATTTTCTCCAGTCCAAAGCTCTCATTTGAAACACAGGCTCATAGATTGTCCTAAAATATACAATCGGCATCTCAAACTTAGCATGTTTAAAACTGAACTCAATTGCCCCTAAATAGTCATTCCATCATCTGGCCAAAAAATGTAGGAGCCATCTGTGCCCCCATTTCTGACATCCCACATTCAATAGGTCTGTGAACATATCCAGAATCAAAAGACTTCTTGCCTCCTCCACAATATTGATCTTTTTTTTAATATTTATTTTTATTTATTTAGCTGCACTGGGTCTTCATTGTGGCATGTGGAATCTTTAGTTGTGGCATGCAAACTCCTAGTTACGGCATGTGGGACCTAGTGTCCCGATCGGGTATCAAACCTGGGCTCCCTGTGTTGGGAGCGCAGAGGCTTAGCCGCTGGACCACCAGGCAAGTCCCTGCCACATTGATCTTGATCTAAGCTACCATCACGTTTCTTCTGGATTATTGCAGTAGTTTCTGAATACCTCCCTACAGCTGAATCTCAACAGATTAGCCAAAATGATCCTATTACAAATTAGTGAGATCTTATCAGCCTTCTGCTAGAATCCCTGCACTGCCCTCTGTTCCACTCTGAATGAAAGCTCCAGTCCCCATAGCATCCTCCAACATCCCACCACCCCCACCCTTTCCTTGCCAACTTGGCCATATCTCTCACTTTCTTCCTGACTCCACTCTTCCCCAGGCTCTCGAGCCTTTCCTGGTGGCCTTTGCATTTGCAGCTCCTCTCTCTGGAACATTCTACCCTGACTCACATCATGGGCTCATAGGTCACTATTCTATTTAAAATTGCAAACATTCTCACCGCACCCCCCCCCCCCCCCGCCACTGCCCTACACTTGCATTTGCTCTTCTCAGCTTTGTTTTCCTCCGTAATAATCCTTTGCATCTGAAAAGGTATTCAATACTTATGTTACTTAATTATTGCTTCCATTCTCTTCCCCTACTAGAATGAAAAAAGCCCCAAGATGGTAAGAAGTTTTGTCTTTTTTTGTTCATTACTTTATTCCCAGCAATCACATCAGTGTCTGATGCATAGTTAAATAAGCTAAATATTTATTAGTAAATAAATGCATGGAATATTAGAACACAGAGACACACACATTTCAATAATTAATAATAATTCTTGGAGGGACAGTCTAATTTTATGTTAAAAAAGAAAATTGTTCACTAATGTTACATAATCTGTATAACATTCCCATCTGAGAATAGATATGCCGTTTAACAATGGGGAGGGTGAGGTGAAGTGGGAGATTAGGATTGACATATATACACTGTGCGTGCTTAGTCGCTCAGTCGTGTTTGATTCTTTTTGACCCCATGGACTATAGCCCTCCAGGATCCTCTGTCCATGGAATTCTCCCAGGTGAAAATATTAGATTGTGTTGCCATTCCCTTCTCCAGGGGATCTTCCCAATCCAGGGATCAAACCCAGGAGTCCTGCATTGCAAGTGGATTCTTTAAAGTCTGAGCTAGCAGGGAAGGCCCATATATACACTAACATGTGAAAAACAGATGGCTAGTGGGAACCTGCTGTATAGAGCAGAGAGCTCAGCTTAGTGCTCTGTGATGACCTAGATGCGTGGGATGGGGGCAAGGATATCCAAGAGTGAGGGGATATACGTATAGACACAGCTGATTCACTTCACTGTACCGCAGAAACTAACACAGAATTTTATAAAGCAATTATACTCCAATACAACAACAAAAACACTGGCTTAGAGAGATGCTTCAATTCCCCTTAACTGGATTCAGTCAATGTCCTGGAACTTGCAGATGATACGTAGAAAACAAGAACCATTATAATATCCATCCAACCAAAACCTTATCCTCTACTGCTTTCTTTTGCAGAAAAACCTCTCAAAATTCTGTAAACTTCTCCTTTACTCTGTGTGTGTGTGTGTGTGTTGTGTGTGTGTGTGTGTGCTCAGTCTCTCAGTCGTGTCCTACTCTGGAATTTCCCAGGCAAGAATACTGGAGTGGATTACCATTTCCTTCTCCAGGGGATCTTCCTGAACCAGGGATGGAACTGCTTCTCTCTGCGGCTCCTGCATTAGCAGGTGGATTCTTCTACCACTAGTGTCACCTGGGAAGCCCCACATCAAATTCGTTAGCAGAATGTTTTCTCCGATGCTTCCCAAACTCTGTCTGCTGAAGGGCTGTAGTGTAGGAATTTTAAGTTGTCCAGAGAAAGCATTCCAGGTGTTGGGATGGAAGAAGAGTTCTTCTAGATGCCTCTAATTTGGCCACACCTCTGTTTATATCATGTACTTTGAAAAGTTAAGAAATCTCAAGAGGTCCACTGCTTCAGTCCAAACGAGTAAACTACATGTCTTAAGGTCCATGTGGGTTGGGGTAATTATTCCAAGTTTGGTGTCAAGTTTCTCAATCTCTCGAAGCCTCTGTTTGCTGATCTACAAAACTGAAATGGTAATACTATCTTAATACCTGCCAGGATTAGAGATGGCTCTCTTTTTCACTTTATTTCTTTTAGTGCAGAGAGCAGGACTCGAGAAGTCAAAGATAGTCAAGGAAGTTTTCTCTCCCTTTATTTCCCATCTGAGAAAGTGCTATGGAAATTCACGTTTTACCCTCCCTACTCTCATCTCTCTGCTGAGGTTGGACTACTCTGCTGTCTGGAAGTCAGTCCCAAGCCTCAGAACTGGAACAGCTTATTTGATCAGAGAGAAGGACCCAGAGGAGCTTCTCTATAAGGAGTTTCTCTGTAACCCCCATACAATTTTGACACTATGTGGCAACTGCTTCAAAGGCAGAGGGTGTTCTGGCCCTTTAATAGGTCCCCTAAAGGAGATGGTGGCTCTATGGAGGCAGCCAGTCATCTCTCTCCCATCATTTGGGATATATTTATTCTTTGGTGTTCTGTTATTTAATAGAGATGGGGAAATCAAACTAGTATACTTTTCAACAGAGTTTTTCCCAGGAAATTTGCAAACACTGCATTTTTTTTTTAACTACATATGGTTCTGTCTTCTGGGAAAAGACACATAGATCTTTATAAGAAAAGCAACAATTGCCACAGCCTATTAACTCTGCATTTCAGAAAAAAAAAAGAAAAGAAAGAAAAGAAAAAGAAATGACATGGTGAGCACATGTGGTAAGGCTGGAGGCAAGGAGGCGCTTAAAGTTCCTGAAGAGGTTTTTAGCCACAGGAGCTAAGTAATAATCATATTTCACAGGAGTTCTCTAAGGTTTGAGTGAAATCAAAATATGAATTCATAGCCGAGTACCTAAGAACTTTGTGCTTCGTAGATGCTAGTTCCCTCTGCCCCTTTCTCTTACATTCACATCAGAATGATGTCTAGTGAAGTTGAATACTTCACCAGCTCCCTAACACCTCTAACTGTCCCTAAAAAATGGAGGAAAACATGATGATGCTCTTTATTTAAAAAGCAAGCAAGAGTAAGGTGAGCAAAGGCTGTGGAGACAGGATTTTTTTTCTCTGTGGACTATTTTCAATATATGCACATGATGCCACAGGGACAAGTTAGAGAAATAGCTGGTGAAAATAGGGCTATTAAAACATTTTTGTTACTATAGAAATGATTATTCTTTATTGATACAGGAGCAATTAAATGAATTATGATACAGCTCTTCCTTAGAATACCAAGAATGAGATAGAGCTCGATGTTGAAATTTAATCCTATTTCACATATATGTATGACATATGTGATATATATATGATAACATATATGTGTGATATACTTATGCAGTTACACACATGTGATATACATACGTGGTTACACTTCTGTGTATGTATAATATACATACACATTATATGTATGCATATGTCCTTGTGGGATGAGTGTGTTTATCTGCAAGGCCGTAATTCAAGCAGTTAAATATAAAATTTTTGATGGAAGAAGAAAAGTGGACATTCACTTATATGTGCACATGGCAGAAATATTTAACTCTCATCAGTTTTCACTGGCTATCCATAGGCTTCTCCAATTTTCCATTTTCCCATGCAAGTAGGTAGAATTGTGTGGCTGGTTTCTGCCCAAGAAATGTGAGCAAAAGTGACATACGTCACTTTCTGTCTGGGATACATAAGTTGTGAGTCCTCCAGGCAATTTCCTTATCACAACATGGAAGCAGCCTGGATCACTAAGTTCCCATGGAGGACAGTTTCCTGGGTGCTTAACCTGAATTGATGAAGATGTAGTATGAGCGTGTGAATGTGTGTGTTGGGGGAAGAGGCTTATATGGAAAGCCACTGAGATTTAGGAGTTAATTAATGTAATATATCAGTTATCTGTTGGACATAATTTCCCCCACCCTTCCAAGCTTAGTAGGTAGAAGCAACAAACGTTTATAATCTCACTGGTCAGGAACTCAGGAGTAGATCCCATTGAAGATCACCATGAGACTGCAATCAAAGTATTGGCCAAGGGTGTAAACATCTCAAGGCTCTGCCGGGACAGGACAGTCTTCTTTCTAGCCCACTCGTGTGACCATTGGCTAGTCCTAGCTCCTTGTGGCAGTTGGCCAAAGACATTAATGGCCTCTCTGGAGGGTTGCTCAAAGCCAGGCAACTTGCTTAGAGAGAGTGAGATATAAGAGAAAGAGAGATTCCAAGATAATATAATTTAATATTATAATATCAGCCATAGTCTTTTTATAACCTAATCCCTTAGGTTATAAATGCCCTATTCTGTTTGTTGGAAGTGAGTCACTAAATCCATTCCAGATTCAGGGAGATAAGAATTTCAAGACTGAGATACCAGGAAGTGGCTCACTGGGGCCATCTCAGAGGCTGATGACCACACACAGCATTGCCCAGTCTGCCCTGAACAATACAATATTCTCTTCCACTTGCATGCCATTTTTAAGCATGAGTTACCTTTATAATGAATTACCTTCATAAAGGCTTCCCTGGTGGTTCAGACAGTAAAGAATCTGCCTGCAATGCGGGAGACCCAGGTTCGATCCCTGGGTTGGGAAGATCCTCTGGAGAAGGGAATGGCTACCCACTTCAGTATTCTTGACTGGAGAATTCCATGGACAGAGAAGCCTGGTGTGCTACAGTCCATGGGGTCACAAAGAGTCGGACAAACTGAATGACTAACACTTTCACCTTTTCACCTGACCTCTATAATACATCAACAAGAATCAAACACTAAAACCTTCTTCTATACCATGTTTTTAAAAAAATAAGAGCTACCCAGATAGAATCTCGGTGAAAGTGAAAGTGAAGTCGCTCAGGCGTGTCCAACTCTTTGCGACCCCATGGACTGTAGGCCACCAGGCTCCTCCCTCATGGGATTCTCCAGGCAAGAGTACTGCAGTGAGTTGCCATTTCCTTCTCCAGGGGATCTTCCCGACCCAGGGATCGAACCCGGGTCTCCCTCATTCCGGGTAGACGCTTTAACCTCTGAGCTTCAAAGTACCTCATTACTCTCCTGTTCTTAAACACACATCTTGGAAGTGACTCATTTTATCCCTGCTTCATTTGTACTTTTGTCACACTCAAAGATATCTCCTTTGCTATGATCTAAACTATTGAGAGGTCTCTTGACCATTCTCTCCAGGAAAAAAAGAAAAAATTCCTACATGTTAATTATATAGAGACGGACATGACTGAGTAACTAAGCAGAGCAAGACACAGTACAGTAGCCGCTGAAGCGAAAATACAAAGAGAACCAGATAGTAATTCCTTTCTAAAGTCAGGTCCCCAAGGCTTACACCAAGCCTTGGAGATGCTACCCGTCAGTAATTAGCTTCACTTCTGCTCAGGGCTGCTACTGTATAGACACCTGACTGTTTATCCTCATCTGTACCATAGCTCTTCAAAATGCTAAGATAATAAGGCAACTGGGAGATTAAGCTAGACTAGGACCTGTCAGCTCACCAAGCCAGTAGGATTTGGGTCCATCTTACAGGATTATCACCCATCTCAGGTCACTGTCTTGATGAAACAGGAAAGGAAGAAAGTGAGTATAATTACAAACTGAATGCCTTTACATAAAAGGTAAGGATAAAAACTTCAAGAATTTTCCTCTATATTTGGAAAGAGAAGACTTAAATAGGTAAAAGTCCAGAGACATCTTTAGTGAGAGAAAATCCAGAGGTAAAAATAAGCTTATATAGGAGACAGGATCCAGGAGGTAGGACATAAAATCAAACAGAATAGGGGGTATTGGGGAAATAAGATTGACCTTGATGGTTAGTAGATTTCAACTTTCTAAACAATAGTCATCAAATTCCATCCATGCCATTTTGAGAGTGGACTCACTTTGACTGTTGTACTCTTTTTAAGAGCTGGGTAAGATTCAAGTGAATCTAACAGCATGGTAAAGTTGGCAAGTGAGGATAAATCATTTTTAATAGTTGCCGTTTGTAAAATAATGGTTCCTGTGGGAAGAGAGTGAGGAGTTTTTACCACAGCTGGGTAGTCCCTATAATTTCCTCAATTTTCCTCTAAAATCCCACATCAGCAATGTAATTGTCTGCCTCACTGTCTCCCCTCCACCCCAGATGGAAGGGAGCAAGAACAGTGAAGAGAATAATAATGTGACATTCCATAAAGTGTTCCCAGCAGAGCCCCGGGTCAGGCTGAGGAGTAGGGCAGAATCCAGAGGGGATGGAAATAAGCACCACTTCTGGGCACAGTCCTGGGTTTCCAGAGGCCAGAGTTACTCAGCAGAGACCCCCCTTCTGGGGGCCAGGAGAGGGCAGATATCACCCTTCATCAAGAGGGACTTGATATCATTCTTCTTTCAGAGAATCTTCCCTCATGTTGATTTTACTTACTGGCCTTCACTCAGGTTTCATTTGAAAGAGATTGGAAGTTAAAAAATAATAATAAAAAAAGAAAAGGAAAATATTTTTTTAAGAGAAATTGTCTAGTGGAATATCCATCAAAGATAGACAGAGGAAAGGGGGAAAAAATATCAAAACCGGAAACAAGCTCATATTCTAACAATAGTTTAGGAACCTTCCAGGAGACATAAAAGCTGTCCTGCTGGGCTCTCTGTATTTGCCTCGTCTCCCTCAACTCTTCTAGCCTCGAGGTCTATGGATGGATAGAGATTTTCCTGACTGTATCAGGATTAAATGAAACTGCGTGTGACAGAGAATCCACAGCATAGAAACATGGAGGCTCCACAACGTCATTAGGGACCCGTATGTTTTCTGGCCACGACCCCACCATCCCCAGGGTCTGGCCTGCATCCTCACTCCCCACAAAAGTAACTAGAGTTCAGAGACCAAATATGGTTTCCCAGACAGCAAATCAGACAAAGGAAAAGAGGACAGCTCTTTCTGGGTGTTTCCGGGGCTGCCTGCGTCAGGCAGCTGCTCCAGGTGGCGCTGTGTTACGTTCCTCTCATGCCTGGCCATGTGACCTAGGTTTGGGCAGCAGGGTGACTCTGCTTCAGACGGCAGACCTGACCAGGCTTGGCACCAGACTGTAGTTTGGACGTCAGTCTATGATGGACATGAATCTGAGTGAACTCCTGGAGTTGGTGATGGACCAAGGAGGCCTGGCGTGCTGCAGTTCACGGGGTCGCAAAGAGTCGGACATGACTGAGCGACTGAAATGAACTGAACTGAACTATGTTTTATATGTTCATTCTGTGGCCCAGGGTTGATAGAGTCAGCAACATGAAACATGTTTTTCCCATGGTGGAGGTCAAATGCTCCCAGAAGGTCAGGTAGAAACATTCAATGCCTCTCAGAATCTCAGCTTTGAACTGGCACAAAGTCAGTCCTATCCATATATCATTGGCAAAAGCAAGTCCCAAAGCCAAGTTGAAAATCAACCGGATGGGAAAGTATACTCTTCCCATGAAAGCTGAGGGAGAGGAGTAAATATTTTCTGAATAATAACATAATATATTACACTATCTGTGCGGGGGTCCCCAAGACCACCCACTGATTTGGTGATTCACTAGGACTTACAGGCCATTATACTAGGTTACAGTTTATTACAGTGAAAAGATACAAAGCAAATTCAACAAGGGGTGAAATCCAGAGGACCCTGATGCTTACTTCCCAGCGTATCTCCCAGGAGTCCCCCGGCACTCACAATTCATCCACACAAAGTGATGTCGGTCAGGGAAGCTTAACTGAGTTGATAGGTCCAGCATCAGTCACGTAGGCATATGGTGCCTGTGGGTTTAACTGCAGACACTGAAGTCCCAGACTCCAAAAATGAAATTGTTTGCACAAAATATCTAGATGAGCTGGTACAGTGTGATTGAAAGCCCAGAGCATGCAAAGCACTCTTATCAGTCGGAACATTTCAAGAGCTCAATTCCCAGGAAGCAGCCAAGGGCCAGGCATGGAGCAGACACTTCTTGGGCATGTGCAAGGTTTGAGCAATTGGGCCCTGTTCAGTTAACACTTTCCTGCACACCATCTCATAAAGCTTCCTCTGAGAAAGACCAAAACGTAATCACATTGGCCACACTTAGTGCAGGGGCATCTGGGAAGAGTCATTTTTACTCCAGGTGAATACACACCAAGATAAGAAACAGGATTGTTACTCTCAAAAAATTGGGAAAAGATTTTAAGGTGCCACACTGACCACTTGATGTGAGATGGGAAAGTGAAAGCAGAAGACGAGAGTTAGGGAAACACCACTATTCTTGCCTGGAGAATCCCAGGGACGGGGGAGCCTGGTGGGCTGCCGTCTATGGGATCGCCAAGAGTCGGACATGACTGAGCAACTTTCACTTTCACTTTGACCAATGACAATAATAGCAATACTATATTTTATGTCAACCAAGATGCCATTAATTATAAGACATATCATGATTTTAATACTGCTAAGAAAAAGGGGAAATGCAGCCAATTAAATAAGGATATAATGCTTTCACTTTACATATTTATCAAAAAATATGAAACCCATAAACAGAGCTCAGTGAGTTTTCATAATGTAAACACATCCAAGTAAACAATACTCTAAGAGCTAGAACATTGCCCTGAAAGACCCTTATGCCTGTTCTCAGTGACTTCCTCCCTCCAAAGGTAACAGTTATTCTGGTTTTTAACAACACTGATAATTTTTAGCTAATTTTGAATTTTATATACATGAAAATGTACATTATGTGCTCTTCTGAGTCTGAGTTTGTTCTGCATTATGTTAATGACATTCACTCATATTGTTATATATAGTTATACTATAGTTACTATCATTGCTGTATAGCATTCTATGCATGAACATACCATATTATATTATCGGTTGTAGTATTAATGAATATTTGGGCTATTTATGATTTGAGTATGCTACAAATAATGCTACTATAAGCATTCCTATGTTTTTATTTGGTGGAAATTTAGATGCATTTCCTTCGAGTTCATGACTAGAAGAAGAATTGCAGGGTCAGAGCAGATACGTAGAGCATCCTAAGTTGCTTCAGTCATGTCTGATTCTTTGTGACCCTATGAACTGTAGCTGGCCGGACTCCTCTGTCCATGAGATTCTCCTTGGCAAGAGTACTGGAGGGGGTTGCCAATTCCTCTTCCAGAGGACCTGCCCAAGCCAAGGACTGAACCCATGTCTCCTGCATCTCCTGCACCGCAGTTGAACTCTTTCACCCCTGAGCCACCAGGGAAGGCCCCCACCACACCTCCATGATCAATGTGCACGTTCAATGGATTCAGAGCCTTTTTGAAAGACCATCACTTTCCCATTGTTCTACAATGTCACCTTGTCACAACCATCATTTAGAATTTGTTTTGTGATTAGAGAGCACTTCTGGAATTTTTTGATAAAACTTATTACACATCATTGTTTTGCATTTAATAGATGCAAAAGGAAAACAAAAGCAAAATTAATTAAATATTCCTGAACCTTTCATTCCTTCGCAGTCTGACTCTTTAACCTTTCAACTCAGCCACTGATGACTGTTTTTCCACAAAATGGGGTCCTCTGTGCCACCAAGAATGCTGGCAGTGCAGCAGAAGAATGCTCCATTGTTGTTCCAGGATTTTTCTTTATGCTTTTATTTCAATGTGCAAAAGATGACATTAAACAACCTCAGCCAAAGCCACAGTGATTTTAAGATATGTCCGGATTTCAGAATTGTTCAAATATGAAAATATGGATGGCTTAAAATCAAAGAAATACAGTTTTTGTCTTGGGTCAGGCTACTAGAAGCCTGAAACAGATATTTTAGTTTATGAATTATGAAGGAAGTGTTTTGTAGGGAGAAAAAAAGAAATGCCCCATAAGAAATGGAGAGAAGGAGGAGGAGAATGGGAGAATGGGAAAGGGGAGGAGCTAGGCAAGAATGTGATCTCCAGATACATTTAGCTTTTGCTGGCTCCATGCTGGGGAATGAAAGAGGGCAAGGAGGGTGGGGTGGCCTGTATCCTTTTGTAACCCATGTCAGTCAATCACTGGCTGCCAGCATCAAGGAGCAGGGTGAGTTGCAATCTCCCCATAGAGTTTCCTCCCTCTTGATAAGAGCAAGTCCTTAAAGATTAATTGTGATCTTTCAACATCAACAGCTCAATGTAGCCATAATACTTTAAATTAATTGAGCGCTTCAGTTCAGTTCAGTTCAGTTCAGTCGCTCAGTCATGTCCAACTCTTTGCGACCCCATGAATCGCAGCACACCAGGACTCCCTGTCCATCACCAACTCCCAGAGTTCACTCAGACTCATGTCCATCAAGTTAGTGATGCCATCCAGCCATCTCATCCTCTGTCATCCCCTTCTCCTCCTGCCCCCAATCCCTCCCAGCATCAGAGTCTTTTCCAATGAGTCAACTCTTCACATGAGGTGGCCAAAGTACTGGAGTTTCAGCTTTAGCATCATTTCTTCCAAAGAACACCCAGGACTGATCTCCTTTATGATGGACTGGTTGGATCTCCTTGCAGTCCAAGGGACTCTCAAGAGTCTTCTCCAACAGCACAGTTCAAAAGCATCAATTCTTCGGCACTCAGCTTTCTCCACAGTCCAACTCTCACATCCATACATGACTACTGGAAAAACCATAGCCTTGACTAGACAGACCTTTGTTGGCAAAGTGATGTCTCTGCTTTTCAATATGCTATCTAGGTTGGTCATAACTTTCCTTCAAGGAGTAAGCGTCTTTTAATTTCATGGCTGCAGTCACCATCTGCAGTGATTTTGGAGCCCCCAAAAATAAAGTCTGCCACTGTTTCCACTGTTTCCCCATCTATTTCCCATGAAGTGATGGGGCCGGATGCCATCATCTTCATTTTCTGAATGTTGAGCTTTAAGCCAGCTTTTTCACTTTCCTCTTTCACTTTCATCAAGAGGCTTTTTAGTTCCTCTTCACTTTCTGCCATAAGGGTGGTGTCATCTGCATATCTGAGCACTTATTACATCCATAACAGGTACTCCCCCCTTTTAACAAATAGGAAACAAGTTTGGAGAGGCCAGGGGTGATGATGCTTACAGTAAATGGTACATGGTAAAGTGCCAGGGTCACACAACTAGTCAATGACCGAGTTGAACACAGGCAGTCTGATTCCAGGGCCCTCGTTCTTAATTTCTATAAGTGTGCTACACTGTTAGCTCAGCTGGTAAAGACTACACCTGCAATGCAGGAGACCCCAGTTCAGTTTCTGGGTTGGGAAGATCTCCTGGAGAAAGGTTAAGCTACCCACTCCTATATTCTTGGGTTTCCCTGGTGGCTCAGTTGTTAAAGAATCCACCTGCAATGTGGGACACCTTGGTTCAATCCCTGGGTTGGGAAGATCCCCTGTAGGAGGGCATGGAAATCCACTCCAATATTCCTGCATGGAGATCCCCAAAGACAGAGGAGCCTCGTGGGCTGCAGTCCATCAGGTTGCGAAGAGTCAGACAAGAGTGAGTGAGCAACTAAGCACAGCATAGCACTTCTAAGTAAACTCAGCCATGTAGGTAATCAAGTGCATTATTTACATGATGGAAAGAAGAAGCCCCTTGGGACATGAACACGGGCCAAATAAGCAAGACAGAAAGATTATATTTGATTTTATAATGCTGATTATTTTTCCAAAGTCACAGTTTTGTTTTGTTCTCAATCCTGGTTTCTTTAGATTTCCAGACAGATTCTCATCTCATCTTTGGTGCCAAAGGAGATTAATAAAAAGTAATTAATACTTCACCATGTACCTTTATTTGTAAGCATTTATCATCACCTTGGGTTTACCCTCCTGGACACTTGGGAGTTACCCTCCGATGTTTTCCATGTGGAAGGAACAGTTAAGGCTTTATCTTGGGATCATGGAAGATCTTTGCAACTCACATAGCTGATTTTCTTATTGTGGCAATGATTACTTTGGTTCTTTGTAATTTTGGTTTTCATGAATTCCCTTTGACATTCAAAACCATTTTCTTCCTACATTTCTCCAGCAGCTTTAAATAGAACTTCATAGGCACAGACAGCAGAAAGCTGAGACTCACCTTTGTGTCTATTTGATTGACTTGCCCTCAAAAGAAGCACAGAAGTTGGGTCTTTGCAAAACTGCTTAGACTCATATTAAAATATTCATCTCATTTTCTGGCCCCAACCATTGCTGATTCATATTTCTTCTTTCCCATCCCTCCCCACCCTCCATAACCTCATCTCAAAAAAGAAATCAGCATTTTAAAGTGACAAGCCTTGTATAAACCAAGTCAACATATAAATCTGTAGTCTAAAATACAAACCAGAGACCAAAGAGACTTGTATTTGAATCCCCAGATCATTTCTGGGGTACCCCCAGGCTTCTCCTGTAATTAGCGATGTTAGCTCAAGATTATCAAAGCTATTCAGGGATTGTACTAAATCCCAAGGTAACTCTTCTGGTTACACTTGGTAAAGATCCAGGCCCTCATAACTAACTTCATCCTTCATAACTGAACCAAGAGATAAGCAATCTAAATAAAGCCCACAATGTTTCCTTAATAGCACATATCAGAGGGGGAAAAAATGGTGCTAAATGTTGGCAAGAATGAACACTGGCAGTTGGTGAGGGGCAGAGCTTTATAAAAGTCAAGACACTATAAGGACAAAACTGATCTTCATTTTGAAAATTCTGTTTAGGCTTCCCTGATGGCTCAGCTGGTAAAGAATCTGCCTGCAATGTGGGAGACTTGGGTTCAATCCCTGGGTTGGGAAGACCCCCTGAAGAAGGGAACAGCTACCCACTCCAGTATTCTGGCCTGGAGAATTCCATGGACTGTACAGTCCATGGGGTCACAAAGAGTCGGACAGGACTGGGCAACTTTCACTTTCATCTAGAAAAATGTAACAACTCACATCAGTGCTTCAGTGCCTGCTGTTCAGTGTCTTTCACCAGGCTTAGAAAGAGTCGGGGCTGGGGCAAAAGAGGTTGCTGCTCTGCTGGACAGTTCAATGTAATAATCAAAGGGGATAAAGTTGACCTCCAGCATCTTCTCACTTCCTCTTTCAAGTAATTCTTTTCGTTATGCAGCCAGTGCCTCTACCTCTCCAGGGTCACCTGGTACTCCTGACCTCATTTTCCTTTCTTTGTGTGACAATTCAAAGAGATTTGAGCAGAAATTAATGTCAGAACCTTTGGAAAGCAGAGGGGCCTTCAGGGTTCGTGTTGATGTTACTGCATGTGCAGCACTAATCACAAGAAAAACTCTGCTGATCTAACAAGTAATGGAGATGAAGATATTTAAGCAGTCTGAAATCCTTATCTCTTATTCATAGTTCTGTGTTTTTCCGGTTGCCACTGTTGTGTTTTTTAATCTTGGTGGGAAGGAAGATAGTTGAGGGTTGGATTCCCTAGCTGATAAATGTAGGCACAGAAGAGTAAAAGGATTTGTTTCCTGGTGTGAGGAAATGGAACGGTGTTGAATTTTTTTCATGGAGATTCGAATGAATCTGAGTGCCTGTGTTTTGTAAGCTAATAGACAAATCCCCTTAATCCTGGAACAAATGATTCCAATATTTATAGAACACTTAGCAAAGTGCCTTCTCAAATATTTTCCGATTTATCTTTCTATTATTCTGTGAAACAGAATGACCTGTTTATCATTATCCGCACTTGGTGGTTAACTGTCAGGCCAACACTCACATAAGAGTTAGTGGATAAGTCAGGATGTAGCCCAGTCCTCTGGCTACTAGTTTATGGCCCTGCCAAATCTCTCTGATCAGTAGGGTAACACAAGGACTTGATGCTTGTGCTACTAGCTGCAATTCTGAAATTTGAGCACACCCTGAAATCTGTGACAACATTCACCTCACCTTCTGTTTTTATGAACCTGGTATTAGAGGCTGGTCTGTCGACAAGTCTATTCAACTAATTTCAAGACTCATGAATTTCTCTTTTCTAGAGCCATTGGTTTTGCCTCAGTTGGCTCCCTTGATTCACCATTTCTTTTGTTAAGATAAAACTCACAGATGAATTATCTCCTCCCCCTGGGGAAGCAGTAATATGAGACAGTGAAATGACAAGACAGAGAAAGAGGAAGACAAGACAGAAAATCTTTTTTACTACCTACAACTCAAAGGAGACTGCTTTTATGATAAGGTTACTCTGAATACCTTCTTTAAAGTCCTAGTAAATAACAGTGAGTAATTATTTTAGTGAAAGGGCCATTTTGACTAATTCAAGAGTGGACATGCAAGAAGGAGCCGAATCTAAGGAAAAATATAGTTGTTATGGGAAGTATGTTGAATGAGCTATCCTTTCTTTCCTGGAAATCCTGACTTAGCTAATGGCTAGTACAGAAAACAAGCATATTCTATGCTTCATCAGTAGAAAAGGTGCTTCGTGAACAGAAAAGATGAACATCCCCACCCTGAGAGACAGACAATGAACCATAAAGTAATGAATAATTTAATTTCATAGTGTTTTACTACTGTGGAAAAAGAAAAGATAGAGCATGATATGAGGAATCAGGAGTGCTGGTATTTATAAGGTGATAGGGTAGGTCTCAGTGAGGGAGCGATACTTAATGCAAAGACTTGATGGTGTGAAGATTAGCCAAGAGAAGCCAGTGCAAAGGTCCTGAGGCAGGAATATGCCTGCAGGTTTGAAGAAGAGCAAGGAGGCCAGTGTAGGGCTTCTCTGTGGCTGAGACAGTAAAGAATCTGTCTGCAATGCCAGAGACCCAGGTTTGATCCCTGCATCAGGAAGAACCTCTGGAGAAGGAAATGGCAACCCATTCCAGTATTCTTGCCTGGGAGAATTCCATGGACAGAGGAGCCTGATGGGCTACTGTCCATGGGGTCTCAAAAGAGTCAGATATGATTGAGCGACCAACACTTTCACTTTCAAGGAGGCCAGTGTGGCTGAGGCAGAGAGAGCAAGGAAAGGCAGAGCAGGAGATGAGATTCAAGAGGAAATAAAACATGCCTTTGCCGGCCTCAGAAGCCACTGCAAAGACTTGGGCCGTCACTCAGCCAGAGCCGATCCTCCATGTTTCAGAGGAGACGAGAGGCCCAATTGCCCTGGATCATGCTGGCAGCTGTGCTGAGACCACCAGGGAGAAAGAGGAGACAAGATGAAATCAGGGAGACTGGTTTGGAGACCACTTCAGTTAGTAAATTCATCTTTTCTTCTGTAGTCTAGATATAGCTAATAGAACAAGTTTTAAAAATGGTCTAACATCTGCCTCAGAAAGTGGAGATACTTGGAATCTATTGTTCTCAGCTTTAAGACTTCAGATACATTTGAGTCAGTTCTAATGAGGTGGATGAAACTGGAGCCTATTATACAGAGTGAAGTAAGTCAGAAAGAAAAACACCAATACAGTATATTAATGCATATATATGGAATTTAGAAAGATGGTAATGATGACTTTATATGCAAGACAGCAAAAGAGACTCAGACATAAAGAACAGACTTTTGGACTCTGTGGGAGAAGGCGAAGATGAGATGATTTGAGAGAATAGCATTGAAACACGTATATTACCATATGTGAAATAGATCACCAGTCCAAGTTCAATGCATGAAACAGGGCACTCAAAGCTGGTGCACTGGAACGACCCAGAGGGATGGGATGGGGAGGGAGGTGGGAGGGGGGTTCGGGATGGGGGACACATGTACACCCATGGCTGATTCATGTCAGTGTACAGCAAAAACCACCACAATATTGTCAAGTAATTAGCCTCAAATTAAAATTAATTAATTAATTAATTGAACAACAGCAACAAAAAGACTTCAGACGAAACCCCAACACAGGAAGAGTCCAGTTTTAACACCGTGGGCCACTCACCGTATGATAATGAAAAGAGGTTCTCCTCCAGCCTGGCTCTCCCAAGGAGCATTGCCCCTTATGTGTGCCGGCTGCAGGAACAACCTGGGGATTTCAGGATCAGCAAATATCGCTGGACACAGGTCCTAACTGCATCTCACTTATTGCCGCTGGGATACCAGGCCCTCTGCTAGGGATATTTAAACACATCTCCCATCAGGGGCTCAGTGATAAAGAATCACCTGCAATGCAAGAGACACAGGCAACTCGGGCTTGATTCTGGGTCTCAATTCTGGGTTGGAAAGATCCCCTGGAGGAGGAAGTGGCAACCCACACCAGTATTTCTTGCCAGGAAAATCCCATGGACAGAGGAACCTGGCAGGCTACAGTCTATAGGGTCGCAGAGTTGGACATGACTAAGTGACTGAACACACACACACACAAACACACACACACACACACACACCAAATAAAGGAAAACAGACTCTAATCTTTAGGACAACAGGGTTTAGTAGGAAAAAAAATCTGTAAATAATAACAATAGCAGGGAAAATGATGGCTTTGTCAAGAGATGGATGAATCAAGTGCTATGGGAAAAGAAGTGGGGGCCGGTGCCTCATTCCTCCTGGCTGATAGAGGGGGACTCTTCTGAGGAGGCAGCTTTTGAGCTTTGTCTTGAACATTCCACTGGGTTTAGACAAGTGGAGGCAGGAAAACATTTTTCAAGAAAAGTAAATAGTTTGACCTGAAGTGTGAAGGCTGTCCATTATATAGCATGCTCAAGGAGAGGGGGCTCCTGGGGCTGCCTGGTGATCAAAACAAGGGTTGGGATGTAAGCTGGGTGAGGGGCTCAAGATAGGGGTGGGGTCAGGAAGTGTGCTGGGTGAAGGCCACCCAGGGCACCCACGTGATGCCAGCAGTGTGCAGCCAGCAGCACTATTAGGCAGGGGTGGGGCAGGAGATAGGATCATATTTCAGATTTTAGGAAATGATCTGGAAGATGATTAAGAAAGAGGAAAGAATTCTAAACGACATCTTTTAAGATAAGAGGTAACAGGAGCCCATGCTGAGGCAGTGACCCAAGACACGGAAAGGAGGGGACAGAGTCAAGGGACACTTTGCAGGGACGATAGAAGGAAGCTGAAGTAAGATTATCATGTAAATGGCAGGGAAAAGAAGAGATAAAAATATGCAACAACACTGCAGAACAGTGATATTGCTAACAAGGTAACAAACACTAGAGAGGGAGGTCAATGTTGACGATCATGGCTTTCTGCATATTAACACTATTTCCTTCTCTTGACAAATGCTTACTACTGTGCAATGCTTCTGTACTGCAAACATATCTTGCTACCAGACCTTGAATGCAAGAAACCAGATGAATAGGTAAGCAGAAAGAAAAGGCAAAACTGGGAACTTATAGCTGGGTCAGAGGCCACAGCCCCAGAAATTGGTTATGATCTCAAGTGCCTCTAGAAATGTCCCAGGCAAAGTATAGCGGGAATCCAGAGCCTGTAAGACCCAGCTGAGCAGGTGGAATCATTGCTCCTGGATCTCAGGACAAGGGTGTCCCCTGTTGTGTTCCATGCCGCTCACGGAAGATGGACAGTCCTGGTCAGTGGGTGTCTGCGGTGGCAGAAACTAGGTCGGAGCCTGGGATGGAGCCTGCCTTTGCTCCCAAGAAAGGTGCTTTCTACCAGATTGCTCTTCCACATAGATCATATTTTGTCATGCAGTGAAACCAGTATTTTCCTTTTTGAATATTTTAAAACATATCAGCACACGCGAAAAATACAATAAGTAAGTGTTAGTCGCTTAGTTGTGTCTGACTCTTTGTGATCCCATGGATTGTAGCCTGCCAGGCTCCTCTATCCATAAAATTCTCCAGGCAAGAATACTGGAGTGGGTTGCCATTTCTTTCCCCAGGGCTCCTGTAGGGGGAAAAACACAGCACTGAGCTTTAATTACAGAGCAGCAACTTCCCCTGAGAGTGGGTTCTGGAGAGCACAGGGAACAAGGTTTTCAGGCTGTGGGATTCCCTTACTGATTTTCTTGGCTCTTTCTCATCTTAGGAAAGAGAGATGGAGGAGACAAAGAGAGGAAGAAGCACTTCAGGGAGAGAAAGATGAGGGTGGACTAAAGGGAAGGCAAATCGATGAGAGAGTCAGGGAGAGGATGACTCTCCAAGGTGAAAAACCTCAGAGCAAATTTTGCATGAAAATGAGGAAGGGAGGGAGGAAGGAAGAACAGCAGAACAGAACTGAACATAGCATAGCATAACGCAGCAGAACAGGACACGGCATAAGATGAGATAGAAGCTGCAGGAGTGGCTCAAAACCAAACTGTGATTATACGCTCCCACTTCACAGGAGGCTGACCTCGAGAGTCTACCCAGAGCAAGTGAGAGAAGTGGGACCTGCAACTCCTTTTGAATGGACCATGCCTGGAATTAGACAAAACAGATGTTGCCTTATTTGCCCCTGATTTTAACAATTTCAAGCCAGGATTTCCGCTGTACATCTGCCAGCTGGCCATCCTCTGCTGATGACCACCCCCAGCCCCGACGGGGCACTGCCCCGGAAATGAGCAGGCAAAGAAGCAATCTGCCTCTCCCGCCAGATGCACACCCCCGTCTCCCCTTTCCCCTCCCCCAACCCTCCCCTTCCCCACCCCTCCCCCTCCCCTGTCTGGACAAAGCTCTGCATAAATTTATGGTTTGACTTTTCGCCTCCTTCACCTTCCCTTTCTACTTCCTTTGCCCCACACCCTCACCTGTCCAGGTTCACTCATGCTAAGGTATTAGGTGGCTTAATGAGTTGCCTCTCTTGAGCAGATTTGTACTTTTAGAGAGAAGGCTCAGCTAAGTAGACATCTACCACAAGGGTGCAACAGGAAGCTTAGATGTCAGTCTTGCACCAGCAAGGGCGGTGATGGGCTGCTGGCAATCACAACCCAGAGAATTTTGTCTTCTCTACCCAGGACCTGTGAAACCCATACCTGACACCAGTTCCTCGGCTGACAACTCTTTCTGTTACCTATCCCCAACCCAGGGCTCCTTTCTCAGAAATTGCCCTGTCCTTCTGGGGGCGTGGGGTGGGAAGTAACTGCAAGGACCCCTTCCACAGCCTCCCATCTGTCCCCTCTTTTCTGTCTCTCTTATTCATGCCAGGTTATGGCTAGAAAGCTGCAGCTTCTGAAAGCATGTAATGAAATTAGACAACAAATGGGATGTCTTGATTGCTACTTTGATGAGAATACCATTCTTCTAATATACAGAACTGTAGAAAGCATTTGAAGGCATTACATGACCTACCATCCAGCCCCTAGGACAACAATATAATTAACTTGCTTCACTACCCGGCTTCCCCTGAAAAAAATTTAGAACTCTGGTCTATGGGCATATTTATGGCCTGTATTCCTTGGAATAGAGAGTTGTTATTTTCCATGAGAATTGCAAACATCTTTATGTTTATTTTAAACTGTTTATTCTCTGCATTCGTAATTCTTTAAGTATTAGTTATGGCTTATCTGGGACTTACGAACAAGAAAGAGGCTACTACTTCGAAGCGCAGTAAATAATGTCATATGTAAGCTCCAACTGGGTAAAGAAATTGTAAAGCTAAAGAATTCAATTTAGTTTCCAATTCCCTCTGGGCTATGTAACCTTACAAACCCTTTGAGGCAGGTTTCAGAATTCCAGCAGGGTTGAACTGAAATAATGTTTAAAACATTGCTTGAATTAAGTGGGGATGGGGTCCCTAGGAGTCCGCAAGAGACTGTCCAAGGTATTACAATCGTTTTCCTGCAAGGAAATGTCTTCTGGATTCAAGAAACAACCCACTTCTAAATGAATGGTCTCTCACAGACTTAGAGAGTGAACTTACAGTTGCCTGAACACACTACTATATTTAAAATGAATAACCAACAATGAAACTCTGCTCAATGTTATATAGCAGCCCGCATGGGAAGGGAATCTGGGGGAGAATAATAGGTATGGCTGAACCCCTTCACTGTTCACCTGAAACTATCACAACATCGTTAATTGGCTATACCCCAATACAAAGGGTTTCCCCAATGACTCAGAGGTAAAGAATCTGTCTGCCAATGCAGAAGACACAGGAGACACGAGTTCTATCCTTCAGTTGGGAAGATCCCCTGGAGGAGGAAACGGCAACTCACTCCAGTATTCTTGTCTGAGAAATCCCATGGACAGAGGAGCCTGGTGGGCTACAGTCCATTCATTGGGTAGCAAAGAGTTGGATATAGCTGAGCAACTAAACAACAACCAATACAAATAAACAGGTTTTTTTTTTTAATTTAAAAAGAAAATAAATGGTCTCAGTCTACTGAGACCAAAGTCATTTTTTCCCCAACCCAGTTTCTTTATAGAGCACCCATTGCCCGTTATCACTGGAGCTTAAAATTTTCAGCTCATTTAATGTTTTCTGTACAGACTTGCTCCAAGATGTCGCCAATGACCTAAATACTGTGATCACAATCCACTGTTGTCAGTTATCTGGGAAGCTCCCAACACAGCAAATTAAGGACAAACACGAAATTCTTTCAGACAGTCATCTGGAAGGAGAGAGGAGGACCATCCTGTCTCACAGGGTTGAAGCTGTAATTTGGCATCTTGCAAGCCTAGCTGCTCTTGAAAGATACCCAAAGAAGTGGCCAGAAGTGAAACAAAAATGGTTCTGCCCTTCTCTGTCTTGGCTGTGTTTCTGAGTACCTCTCTACAGGAGAAGAGCTAGAAGTATTTTCAAAGTGATAGTAGCTCCTTGCCCCCAAGCACAAAGCCATTGCCTACAACACATAAGCTACCTCACTGTCAAAACTCCCGCATAGCTGTTTATGCTGTTATGAGGACAAGGTATATTCTCATACATTGTCTTATTCAATCCTCATAATAAACCCACGAGGGCAGATATTTGACCCTTATCTTGCAAAGATGCTGCACAAGGCTGTACATCTATTAAAAAGTAAACTGCCGATTGGAACCAGTGGATTCTCATTCTGATTCTTGTTTTTGCACTACTTTTTTTTTTTTTTTTTAACTCTGCATTGCTTTCCAGCCTGACTTTGCAGTAATCTCCTTAAGAAATCCAGAGTCGTGGGACTTCCCTTAGTGGTCCAGTGGCTAAGACTTCGTATCCCTTTAAGGCGAAAACCGTCTATAATGCAAGGGGCCTGGATTTGATCCCTGGTCAGGGAACTAGATCCCATATGCTGCAATTAAAAGGTCACATGTGACACAATGAAGATGGAAAATCCAGCATGCTGCAACTAAGACTGGGTGCAGCCAAATTAATTAATTACTTTAAAAAAGAGAGAGAGAGAGAGAAATCCAGTGTCAGGGAATAGGACTGTCTGCCATACCACTGAAGATAGGGTTAACTGAAAGCGAGAAGAGAGATGGCCAGATGTGAAAAACCCTTAAAGGCTGAAGTGAGTTATATTTCTAGATGCTCAGGACAATTTGCTTAAATGAGTGCATGATTCACAGTTAGATTATGGGATTCAATACAGATTAGGTGCTGACAGAAAGTTGCCAACTTGGAAACCAATCAAAATAAAAGTAATGGCTTAGGCATACATTTTAGGATTCTGTTGCATGGTTAAGGATACTTTCATTGGATGGTTCTTAAGAGATACGATTGGACAAGTCACAGTGGACTGGTCAGATTAAGAGGAGATAGGGATCCTATTATTTACTTCTAATCTTATCTTTATGGTGTACAACATAAACCAAGCCTAGGAATTTCTACCAGTTCTAACTTAGAAATTTTTTTTACTGATTGAGATTTTTTTATTATTTCAGGCAACTGTACTTTTAACAGAAAGTGTGCTGGGTCACTTAGCTGTGTCTCTTTGTGACCCCATGGACTGTAACCTGCCAGGCTTCTTCGTCCATGGGGATTCTCTAAACAAGAATACTGGAGTGGGTTGCCATATGTCCTCCAAGGGATCTTCCTTACTCAGGAATCAAAACCGCATCTCCTGCATTTCAGGTGGATTCTTTACTGCTGAGCCAATGGGGAAGCAGTAAAGAATAAAGATTTATATAGAGTGAGTAAGTATAAAGGTTTTTATATTATTTCAGGTAACTGTATTTTTAACATAAAAGGTGAAGGCAATTACTTTTTAATTTAAAACAACTTTGTAAGGTATAAGCAGTAGGAAGGAACACTGGTAACCAAGAAAACTCCATGCTCCTATCAGAAGACCTGAGGGCTGGGTAGCTCAGGGTCTGCTAGTTAAAGCCTAGGGTGCAGATTCTTCCAGAAGCAAGCAGATACCCCAGGGTAGGGGCTACTCTTCACCTATTGGTTGCTCAAAGAATCAGGAATATTTTTCAAGACATAAGAGGGGAGTATAGTCTACTCAAAGGATCTTTTTCCAATGTATTATATTTGTTTAAAGGCAAAACCCTGTTATGAAGAAGGGAATGGCAACCCACTCCAGTATTCTTGCCTGAGAAATCACTTGAACAAGAAGAGCCTGATAGGCTACGGTCCATAGGGTCGTAAAGAGTCAGACACGACTTAGCAACTAAACAACAAAAGCCCTATAAAAGTATAATATTTTTAAAAAATCTTTGTAAAGTTTAATATGCATATAGAGAATCACACCTATCATAATTATAGGGTCAGTTTTACACCTCTCACTCTCTAACCAACACCCAGGTTAAGAACACTATCAGCACCCAGATTTCCGAGTCACCTTTCCTTCAAATCAGCACTCCTTCCCCAAGGGTCACCTCTCTCCTAACTGCTAGGTTGGGCCCTTTCCTCTAAAATAAACTAAGCTCCTATTAAAATATCTCATTTTGAAACACTTCTTATCTGTGTGAAAGATTAGAAAACCTCAAATACACCTCTATTCTAACAACCAGTCAGTATAGTAAAAGCACAGAAGACCTATTTTCTAAGGATTTTTATTCTTTATAGAGACCACAGGGGAGAGATACAGACATGCTGTATTTGGAGACAGTCAGGCCTGACATCTGAATCTTCAACTTTTTCACGGAAAAAAAATTATTTTGTAAGATGATAAGCAAGAGTAAATATTTTCAGACCATTTCAAGAAACGCTTTTGAAATCTCTCCAATAGAAGGATGGGTCAAGCTCTCCATTTCTATCCATCTTCGTTCTTTTTGTTAAAATCTTGATCTATTGTTGAGCACAAGGATTATTCCCCTGTCAAACTCAGAGCTACATACGTGTGTTAGGAAAGTAGTTAGTATTCAAGACACCAGGAGAAGCCCTTTCTAAATTAAATGAAATTTCAGTGTGGTTATATAATACCAAATCAGATTGCCTGATTTTAACACAGATTTGGTTAAACTCAATTTTACATGTAATTTTCTATTTGTAGAAACTAATAGAAGGAAATTGTAATAGACATGAAAGAGAACAAGAATCTTACAGAGTTTGTCATATTCTGCTATGTATTAAAATGATAACATTGATTTCATGGTCCACTATTTCATTAAATTTCCTGCTGTCATTAATGCTTTTATAATTAAAATAGCCTTACATTTAATTCAGAACTTACTACCTATTTACAACTTTCCCCTAACACTTGGCAATCAGATTTTAGAGGGTTTTCGCCTTCAAGGGATGTGATTAACCTTTGCACCAGAGCCTGTATTTGATTTTGGCAGCCAGGAGAAGCAGGAAAGAAGAGCTTATTTGATGGGAATTTTGCATAAAATATTTCCTAGTAGGCAGGATTACCTAGTATGCTCCAAGGGATTTCTTTTGAATTATTAGTCTGTTGGGGGGGTTATTATTTCATTAAATGCAACCCTGACTCCCACCTTTTGAAGCTCACACCTTATTATTAATATATGTGTTTGCATGTGTGTATGTAAAACCATACTGCATATAAACATATATATGTTTATATATATATATATATATTATAAGATGGATAGAAATGGAGAGCTTGACCCATCCTTCTACTGGAGTGATTTCAAAAGCGTTTCTTGAAACGGTCTGAAAATATTTACTCTTGCTTATCATCTCTGTTCACTCCATTCTCTATTCACTGTGATAATTCATTGTAAATGTTTGTGTATAGATATATATATGTATTTACGTATATTTGTTGTTGTGGTTTAATCGCTAAGTCATGTCCGACTCTTTGCAACCCTGTGGACTGTAGCCTGTCAGGCTCCTCTCCATGAAATTTCTCAGATAAGAATATTGGAGCAGTTTGTCATCTCTTTCTCCAGGGACTCTTCCCAGTCAGGGACTGAAGCCATGTCTCTTGCATCAGCAGGCAGTTTCTCTGTTGCTGAGACACCAGGGAAGCCTGCTTATGTAGAGGTATATATGCATTTGTATGTATGTGTGTATATGCATCACACCTATTTACTTGTGCATATAACCTCAGATATGCAGATGACACCGCCCTTATGGCAGAAAGTGAAGAGGAACTAAAAAGCCTCTTGAAAGTGAAAGAGGAGAGTGAAAAAGTTGGCTTAAAGCTCAACATTCAGGAAACGAAGATCATGGCATCTGGTCCCATCACTTCATGGGAAATAGATGGGGAAACAGTGGAAACAGTGTCAGACTTTATTTTGGGGTGCTCCAAAATCACTGCAGATGGTGATTGCAGCCATGAAATTAAAAGACACTTACTCCTTGAAGGAAAGTTATGACTAACCTAGATAGTATATTAAAAAGCAGAGACATTAGTTTGCCAACAAACGTGTGTCTAGTCAAGGCTATGGTTTTTCCAGTGGTCATGTATGGATGTGAGAGTTGGACTGTGAAGAAAGCTGAGCACTGAAGAATTGATGCTTTTGAACTGTGCTGTTGGAGAAGACTCTTGAGAGTCCCTTGGACTGCAAGGAGATCCAACCAGTCCATCCTAAAGGAGATCAGTCCTGGGTGTTCATTGGAAGGACTGATGCTGAGGGTGAAACCCCAGTACTTAGGCCACCTCATGTGAAGAGTTGACTCATTGGAAAAGACCCTGATGCTGGGAGGGATCGGGGGCAGGAGGAGAAGGGGATGACAGAGGATGAGATGGCTGGATGGCATCACCAACTCGATGGACATGAGTCTGAGTGAACTCCGGGAGTTGGTGATGGACAGGGATGCCTGGTGTGCTGCGATTCATGGGGTCGCAAAGAGTCAGACATGACTGAGTGACTGAACTGAACTGAACTAACCTGAACATACTAGTAAGTACATATTTGTATGTGTATTCATTATATGTATATGTGTGTACATATATATATCATGTGTGTATATACGTGTGTGTACAAATACATATCTATACACTGTGCTGTGCTAAGTCGCTTTAGTCATGTCTAACTCTTTGTGACTTTATGGACTGTAGCCCACCAGGCTCCTCTGTCCTTGGGATTCTCCAGGCAAGAATACTGGAGTGGGTTTCTATGCCCTCCTCCAGGGGATTTTCCTGATCCATGGATCAAACCTGCATCTCCTATGTCTCCTGCATTGGCAGGAAGGTTCTTTACCACTTTGCGTCACCTGGGAAGACCTTGTATATACTATATAGATATAAAACCTTGTACAAATACATATATATATATATATATATATATATATACTATATGGATACACAAACATTTATAATAAAGGAAATATCACAAATGAATAGAGAAGGCAAATACATATGTTTAAATATGGTATATTTATATATAATATGCTTATACATATACACGCACATATAATAAGGTGACTTCATGTAAGTCAGAAGTACTTTTTCTGTAAATCATCTCTTTTTGCCATGTTTATTAGTGCTGACAATAGCTATTATAGTTATTGTCAAGAACCATGCAAGGTCCGAGATTCTACATTAATAACAAGCCAATATGCCAATCTGTCACAGTTTCATGAATGCTGGCAGAAGACACGAGAATCCTGGGTCAGAAAAAGAACTGTACTCCTTGTGATAGAAGCAGTAGCCAGTATGTCACCACCCTGCTTGTGTGACTTCTCCATCTTCCTAAAGGATGGAGGGAAGGACTCAGCCTGGACGTCTGCACACACAGTGGACAGAATTTACAGAACTCTGAGATTGGGATACTCTTCACTTGAATAGTAAGCAGAAGGAAGCCTGCTCTTTCTGTGGGTGGAGATGTTACCTCTTCCCTCAAAGTAGCTTGCTGCAAACCCAAGCCTGACAGCTGGGCAGAATAAAGCATGGCCAGGCCGGGACCTTGAGTTCTTGGCACATCCAGCAAGAACATGCATGGACGCTTAGGGCTGTGGCAGATCTTCTCTCACAAAAGTTGTACGTGAGTGTTCTTGGGCTTTCAGGACTTGTATTATATGCAGCAAATTTGTTGAACTCTTATTTTGAATGGTTTTCAGTTGATTCTTTCGGATAAGGTATAATCATTATTTCCTTTGTACATATTTTTTAATGGTATATATCAGTGTGGTCAAATAATTGTCTATTTTATTTGAAAGTATATTTTTATAGTAGTATTTACATTACCATATAATGTTGCCATCATCTGTTTTATATACATTCTTTGAACTTGGATTCTTAGCTCTTTGAACAGAGGCTGAGTTTGTGCCTCTTTGCAGCCCTGGTATCTTGTAGGGTGCCTGGAGTGGGCCAGGATAGATATGGATTGAATGGATGGTTAGGTGGATGGGTGGATGAATGGGTTGATGTATGCAGTGATGCACATATGACTGCATCTTTGATGTACATCCTCAGTATATCTAAGAATACTTCTTTCTTTGTCAAACTTGTTCTAAACAAATTCTCTAGTTTCTAGATAAATGAAAGCAACAGCATGAGTTTCTGAAGTGTCCTGACAAAGATGAATTGATTAGTTTGACTTTAACGAAGACTATGGAGAAGGCACTAGCAACTCACTCCAGTACTCTTGCCTGGTAACTCCCATGGACGGAGGTGCCTGGTGGGCTGCAGTCCGTGGGGTCGCTAAGAGTCAGACATGACTGAGCGACTCCACTTTCACTTTTCACTTTCATGCATTGGAGAAGGAAATGGCAACCCACACCAGTGTTCTTGCCTGGAGAATCCCAGGGACAGCGGAGCCTGATGGGCTGCCATCTATGGGGTCGCACAGAGTCGGACACGACCAAAGCGACTTAGCAGCAGCAGCAGCAAAGAAGACTATAATGTTGGATGGGGCCAATAAATACGAGTCCTCACATTTGCTTTTATTTAATAAAAATATGAAACAAAGTTAACAATTTTAAGCACCACATTCTGTTTTTTAATTTGATTTATTTATTTTAATTGGAGACTCATTACTTTATAATATTGTGTTGGTTTTTGCTAAATATTGACATGGATTCCGAGTACACATGTGTCCCGCATCCTGAACCCCCTCCCACCTCCTTCCCCACCCCATCCCTCTGGGTTGTCCCAGAGCACCAGCTTTGAGTGCCCTGTTTCATTCACTGAGCTTGCACTGGTCATCTATTTTGCATATGGTAATATACATGTTATATGTATATTATATATAATATAATGTATCATGTCATTGCTATTGTATCATCATACATATCAATGCTATTCTCTCAAATCATCCCACTCTCACCTTCTCCCAGAGTCCAAAAGTCTGTTCTTTACATCTGTGTCTCATTAAAGCACCACATTCTTGGCTTTTATTCCCTGATTACCCACAACCTTTAAATCAAATGAAGGCTTAAAGGGCTTGTCCCTCAAAAGAGTTTACAATTTGCCTTAGCCTAGTAGTACTGTGCATTGTCAAAGTGGATTCTCAAACGTGTAAATATGATCATGTCACTCTTCTCTTTAAGGAGGAAGTACACACACATGTTTAAGAGGCTTCCTTTTGCCTTCAAGATACTGGCAAAGAGCTTGACAAGAAATCAAAGACTCTCTGATCTTCCCGCTTCTCAAGCTTTGCCATTTAGCATGGCACATACCCAAACCTAAGCTTCAACAATGTCAAAATGACTGGCGTTTCCTAAGCAAGTCCAGGACCCCAGGCTTTTGCATACTCTGCTTCTGTCTGGAACATCTTTATGTGTGCCACTTCCTGGCCACTATTTAGTCATCTTTCAAGATTTATTTCAAATTTCACATTTCACAGAAAGCTTTCCCTGAATATTTCTCATGGAAAATTCACCAGGCTCATTCTTACATCTCCATTGAAGTTCATCATTCTCTGTTTGAGCACCCATAATATTTTGTTGCAATTACTAATTTGCAAACCTGTGCATTCCTACTATGTCCAATCTATTATCTGGCTCTGGAGTCTAGTTCAAGACCTGGCACATGGTAGGTATGTTTAACTGTTAGTTTCTCCCCTGCCCCATCTTTCTCTTTATGGCCAATATATTATTACTGGTGAGACTATTCATGAGCAGTCAACTCAGAGACCTAACTCCTGTGAAAATACATGAAGAATTGGCATTGTAAAGTAGCTTAATGTGTTCTGTTAATGCTCTTCAGCAACCACATAGTCAAAAGAAAAGGCTTGATACCTTATATGTGGCAACACAGGTCCTAGGAGTATGGGGGAGGGGGGAACATGTGCTCACATATATCACAGGACGTAGAGTTGGTGATGGCACAAAAGCAGTCTGTCTTGGGTGTGCCTCTAGATACCTCCTGGAATATGAGGGGTTGATAGCTCGACTGAGTTCCTCTCTGGAATTTGTCATCATTCTGACAGGTCATCCCAGTTCCCGAGCTCTCGGTGGGACTGGCTAAGGATTTCCTTATTGCCCGCAAAGAACTGCCTTCAATAGACTTCTGGCTTAAAAATCTCCATCTCAGAATCTACTTCCTATAGAGCCCCACAATAAAACAGAGGACTTGCTATGTGGCAGAACTTTCTTTTGTGAGCTCATGGAAAGTGCCCTATTTAAAATATTTCTCAGGACTTCTTTGGTGGTCTAGCGGTTAAGAATCTGGCTTGCAATCAGGGTGCGATCCTTGGTCAGGAAACTAAGATCTCACATGTCCCAGAGCAACTAAGCCTGTAGCTCACACAGTAAAGCGTCTCCTGCAATGCAAGAGACCTGGGTTCGATCCGTGGGTCAGGAAGATCCCCTGGAGAAGGGAAAGGCTACCCACTCCAGTACTCTTGCCTGGAAAATCCCATGGATGGAGGAGCCTGGCAGGCTACAGTCCATGGGGTTGCCAAGAGTGGGACATAACTGGGCGGCTTCACTAAGCCTGTAAGCCACATCTACTGAGCCTGCGCACCACGACTACAGAGTCAGTGCACCACAAGGAGATCCCGCCGCAAAGAGCTCCCACATGACGATGCAATGAAAATCCAATGTGCCTCAGCTAAGACCGAACACAGCCAAACAATAAACAATTTTTTTAAACAAAGTAAAATAAAAAATAAAGGAGAAAATAAAATATTTCTCTGGGCTCTTTGTGTTACTGAAGGCTTTGGGGTATTTTTTATTCTATCTAAATGCTTCTGGGAGTGATATCTGAACTCCCTATGACATAAAACAACCAAATGAATGAACAATGGACCTTGTGTTTTCATTTTGTTTCTTTTTATCTATTTATCAACAGTATAAATCCAAATGATAATTTCAATTCAACATGAGTAACCAGTGCTAAGAAAGAGTGAGCTGAAATACTTATCACCAAAAAAATAAAGAAACATGATTTTTTTGTTAGCTCGCGAACTTTTATTACAAAGTGAATATACAGTGTTTAATCCTGATTTTGTATTCAATTATTAAAAATAGAATGCAGAGTCCCATTATTAACTTCATGTGTCCCAAGAATAGACTCTAAACTCTTCCGTTTTATTTTAAGAAATAAGGAAGGAAGAAACAGAAGCCAAATGATGATGCTTCATCACCAGGACCTCCATCTGTGATCATCACACCTACAGGTAAACTGAAATAACCTGCCAATATAGATGAATGTGCATGCATTCTTTTTTTAATTAATTAGCCTGTTTTAATTCAATTTAAAAGCATTACAATATTGTGATGGTTTTTGCCATACATCAGTATGAATTGGCCATAGGCATACTTGTGTTCCCCTCCATCCTGAAACCCCCTCTCACGTCTCTCCCCACCCCATCCCTCCAGGTTGTCACAGAGCACCGCCTTTGGATGTCCTGCGTTATACATCAAACTCCCACTGACTGTTTTACATATGGTAATATATATGTTTCAATGCTAGTCTCTCAAATCAAAAAACAGTGGTTAGCTACCACGAAGTAGGTGACAATGCCTTAACCATATGCGTGTTGTCAAGCCCGAGAGCCTCTTCCAACTTTGTCAAAGGAAGTTCTCACCTTTTCTCCTTTCATACAACATGCACGTGTTCTTTTTAATTGATTAATTAAGCTTTCTTTTTCTTGACATGGAAAGTGAAAGTGAAGTCGCTCAGTCGTGTCTGACTCTTTGCGACCCCGTGGACTGTAGCCCACCAGGCTCCTCCGTCCATGGGATTTTCTGGGCAAGAATACTGGAGTGGGTTGCCATTTCCTTCTCCAGGGGATCTTCCTGACCCAGGGATCAAACCTAGGTCTCCCGCATTGCAGGCAGACACTTTAACCTCTGAGCCACCAGGGAAGCCCTTGACATGAACTGGTTCTGTATTTAAACCAGTAAAATATCAAGGCCAGAAGATCAGTATCAACTTGTTGACTGGCTTCAATATTTGAAGTGCCAGAAGGAAAACAAAGCTTTCTGCAATGGTTTTATGAAACTGTATTGATAAAGATGACTTTGGATGAAGGTACATTTCCACTGGCACAGCCAATTTAGAGCAAAAGTGTTGAGTAGCAATTCTCCACTGTCTTTAAAATAGTTACCTTCTTTACCCTCTTTCTAGGTTTCCTTGGTAATTCAGATGGTAAAGAATCCACCTGCAATGCAGGAGACCTGAGTTCAGTCCCTGGGTTGGGAAGATCCCCTGGAGAAGGGAATGGCAACCCACTCCAATATTCTTGCCTGGAGAATTCCATGGACAGAGGGGCATGGCAGGCTACAGTCCATGAGGTCGCAAAGAGTCAGACACGACTGAGAAACTAACACTTGAGAACTTGAACCCTCTTTCTAGAATCTTCATTCTAGAAGCAGTACAGTTCTACGATTGTGCCCTTCCTTTCTTTCTAGGATGACAAATTAGACGTGGAGGCATGTCTGGGAATCTGTAAGAAATTCCCAAATCATTGAAACACCTAAAAAGTTTTGTTTTGTTTTTTATAAATATAGATGCAGATTCATGTCATTAGACCTTCTGACTCCTCTACAAGGTCTGGGGTAAGGACCTGAAATCTGTATGCTTAACAAGTACCCTAGGGGCTTCGGATGATCAGCTGGGTTTGGGAACCACTAATCTGTGAATTTCATTCTTGTTAAGAGTTTAAAACTTCATGATTAGCCTTCTCAGAGGATTTGCCTTTTAAGGAGCATCTTAGAGAAAGGCAGTGCTTAACTGAAAGGAATAAATCAGAGCAAAAAGTGGAGAGAATGTGGGGAAATCGGACAACCCATGTCCAACTTATCAAATCAAACCTCACATAAATCATCTTACTCCATCTGCCCTTTGAGGTCCACTGAGGTCATTTGTGTCTGTCTCAGTGTCCAAGATAAAGGAGAAACGGAAGAGAATAGCTGCCTGTCTTCCCTCCCTGGCAGCTCCCTCTTTCTCTTTATCCTCATCCTTTATTCTCCCTTCCTCTCTTTCATTTCAGAGATGTGTGTACTAGTCCTTTCCTTTCCAAAAAAGAAAAACAATCATCACAAGATGCTGTAATTTTAAAGGCATTCGAAGGACAAAATTAAACTAAAGCCCTCAAAATTAAACTGTATACATAAGGACAGAGAACCTGAAACAACTCAGTTATAAAAGACTGCCAGAGGAGGCGGCAGCCACTTCCTCATGACTAACCCCAGACAAGTGGCCCCCATGCTCTGAAACTGTGTGCGTGTGTCCTCTCTGCCCACACTCTGATGCAGGCAGACAATGCTAGGTCTTGGCACCAGTTGTTAAAAATAAACTGGGAGCTCTCAGAGGAAAGACAGTCTTTGCAGGGAGACACACCGTGAGGGCTTGAGCAAAGAAACTCTCCATCCCCAGCACTAGGAAATATCTCAGTGGGCACAACTGGCCCACCAGCCCCCCAGGAGAAACCCAGCCTGAGATCGCTGCTTCAGAGCCTTCAAAGGAGCAACAAAGAAGCAATATTGTCAAGTTCGCTCTGTGATCCTCATTTTTCATCTTGGGATTTTAAGGAGAGACCACACCAGCCCTGATGGGGGTTAGGAGTCAAGCACCTGTAATTTTCTTGCATTTGACACATGGGTTCAATAAAAGTCCCGGCAATTTTCTGAGGATATTTTTCTCTGCATCTTGAGCTCATGGGTAGTTTAAGGGAAGATTAATCCAAGGGTTTACTGTATTATACTTAACCTCATTAAAATATTGCTTTGGAAGATGTGTTTAATACCCAGGGATCTTGCTGATCCTCTTTATTAAGCCCTTTAAAGGAACTCCTTAAACAGTGAGCAGAGCTGAGTATTACAGTTTTCATTTAAGTTCAAGCTTCACTTTACAACCAGGGTGCTTACCATCAAGGTTTGGTGACCCCTGAGGACACTGACACACACACTCTGTAATCTACATGTTATCCAGGACTTTTACAAGGATAGGGAGATGGGAAGGGTCTGTAGGAAGACAAAAGTAGCTGAATGGCCCTATCTCTCTCCTCACCTACACTAAGTGTTCCCACAGGATAGAAACCAAACTAGCAGAAGTCTATGAAGCCCTTATTAGGTAAGCAATGTTCTGACTCATGTAAACCAACAGTATTTTGAGGTGGGTGCTATTGGGAACTCTGTTTTACTGATGAGGAAACTGAGGTGAGTAACTTGCCCTGATAACTTGCCTGGGAGCCACGACAAATTAACCACGTGGTCATTCACGGTGGTTTAGTTGCTAAGTCATGTCCAACTCTTGAGACCCCATGGATTGTAGCCTGCCAGGCTCCTCTGTCCATGGGATTTCCCAGGCAAGAGTACTAGAGTGGGTTACCATTTCTTTCTTCAGGGGATCTTCCCAACCCAGGAATCACACCTGGGTCTACTGCATTGCAGGCAGACTCCTGCATTGCACATGGATTGTTTACTGACTGAGTTACAGGGGAAGCTCTGAGGTAATTCAGGATATCACCAATTCATCAAATATCCCCCATGGCCCATCCAGCCCTGAAAGATCTAGCTAGCTTGTTGTCGACATGTCATCCTTCCCTACTGATCTCCAATCTCTTGCCCCTGTGGTCCCTTTTCCATCTTAAAACCATAGGTGATCCAGAGGAGTGTCAACACTGCCCAGAAGCAAGGACTTTCCTTGCCTTTAGGAGAACCTACTCCTTTTCTGGCTTTTTCCTGAGTCACCTTGAACAAGTCTGAGCCTCCATACTCTTATTTTCAAAGAAGATTGTTACGAAGCTCCAATGAATTAAGATATGTGAAAGTTCAGTGACAGCAAGCTCAGTCGTGTTTGACTCTTTGCGACACTTTAGACTATAGCCCACCAGGCTCCTCTGTCCATGGGATTTTTTTAGGCAAGAATACTGGAGTGGGTTGCCATTTCCTTCTCCAGGGGTTCTTCCCGACCTAGAGACCAAACCCAGGTCTCCTGCACTGCAGGCAGATTCTTTACCTGCTGAACCATTGGGGAAACCCCAACATACAGGAAAAACCAACTGTAAATTGTAAAATGCTGACCAACTTTGGTCATAACTATTAATAAAAATGTGAGATATAATTCAATAGCAATGAAAGAAAACACAACCAGTTCTGACATAGTCAATATATTTGGTGCAAAATCAGGTTATGTTGAGAGTTGAATAAGGTAATAAAACAGGCTAAAATATAAATATATTCCTAGGACCCTGAGTCAGTAATATTGAGAGCAGGTAATGAATAAATCTGTGTCATCATCATAAGTTAATTCTGTATAATATTTTATAGCTTATAGAGCTCTTTGGTGATGGTGTTTATTTTATTATATAAAATATTGTCAAGTGGAATGTGTGAACCAGGAAAATGATTGCTATGGGCAGACATGTCCAGAAATATTCACTGCAGTGGACTAATTACAGCTCCTCAGGGCCTCCTGAGCCCTTAGAATAACCTGATTGACTTTTTGAAATGTGTAGGGAAGGGAATGAGACTAATAGAGGAATCTTAGAAATATTTCACCCATTCTCACTCCAAGTCTTCATTTTCAGATGTTTTTATGACAGAATGGTCCTCTAGGAGCTATGTGTACTATTTTCTATTGTCTGTGTAACTCACCAGGCTGAAAATAAAGATATGGAAAGTTCACACCTGGTTTCCCAGGACCCTTTAGCTGTGGACTTCAGGATGCTTCTTCTCAGGAGAAGAGACTACCTTGAAGGATCCTGGGAAAAGAAGATTCACTCCATGATGGGAGGAGTATATATTTTAGATGGCATAGGCTCAAATCTGCTTTCTAAAGAAGCCTCTTGAAGATCTCTAAGGCTTTGAGAGAGCAAGGAACAGGGTGGCAAGCATGTTGGTTAGGGTGTTTTCGTCTGCAAATAATAGAGCACTCAACTAAAAGGTATAGTTTAAACAATATAGATATTTATAATGTTACATAATAATTAAATATGTCTGGCACCTAATAGGCTCTATAGATGTATTAATTGTCCTTATTGCCAGGAATAACAACAACAGTTACTATTGTGCATGCTTGTCACTCAGTCATGTCCGAATCTTTGTGATCCCACAGACTACAGCCTGCCAGGTTCTTCTGTCCATGGAATTTTCCAAGCAAGAATACTGGAATGGGTTGCCATTTCCTCCTCCAGGGGACCTTCCCGACCCAGGGATCAAACCTGCATCTCCTGCGGTGGCAGGTGGATTCTTACCACTGAACCACTTGGAAAGCCCACAGTTACTATTATAACTATTAAAGCGTCTGCCTGCAATGCAGGAGACCGGGGTTCAATCTCTGGGTCACGAAGATCCCCTGGAGAAGGAAATGGCAACCCACTCCAGTATTCTTGCCTGGAGAATCCCATGGATGGAGGAGCCTGGTGGACTACAGTCCACGGGGTCACAAAGAGTTGGACACGACCGAGCAGCGTAATTTTCACTTTCACTTTCTTTCACTGTAACAAGTAAGTCAAGGCAGGGAAGTTCCAAGTTGGGAGCAACAACTCATGAACCTGGAGTTCTTCTTTGTGCTTTGACACCTAAAATGTGACATTGATGCCTCCCCTCATGACCTCAAAAAGGCTGCAAATGTTCCAAAGGTCACATGTTGACAAATCACATTCAGAAAAGAGACTAGGGGTCCTTCCTATTTCTAGGAAGAAAAACCTTTTTTCCAAACCCTTATCAGACATTTCTTCAGGTTCCATGGGTCAATATTGAGTTACTTGCCTATATACTAATTGTAAGGAAGACTGGGGAAAGAGTAACTGGTGTTTCCAGTAGTAAGAGAAGGGCTTGTCCAATAAAGAAAGGGAGAGGAATACTCCTGGAAAGGCCACCCATTATATTCGGGTAGCTCTCCCACTAGAAACTGCTCAGAAAGTGTTGGAGAGCTATCAGTTCCTGTAAAACTGGGCCTTGATTCAGAGGTAGCGAATTCCTAGGAGAAGGAAAAATCTACTATTGGACAACCTGAGGTTGGCATGAGGAGCTTTAAAATTTGGAGTCTGTCTTTTCCTTTCTCCCTTTATTAGGAAAAGGCATGAATGGAGGGTGTCACTCACTCCCCTAGCAAGGGATCATTATAACAGGAAGAGAACTCCTTGGGAAATGGCAACTTTTCTAATGGAAGCTCCTGTAAACAGAGCAGACCACTTCCATAACAGCACCCACCTGAGCCCATCACACAGACAGCCATGCAGGGCAGCAGGACCCCAGAGAAGGGGGACTCGGCAGAATTCACCGTTACTGGAGGACAGGGAATGATCAATGTCCTGCAGCTGTGGGAATCCTTATGACCACACCTTTCAATGTCTCTTAGCCTTATAAGCCCCGATGTTCATAGAAAAAAACAGTGCCAGCCGCTGATGAAATGGAAGAAATACATCAATCTCTAGATGAAAATGTTGTTCTGCCAAGTCATTCCACCGTGGAAATGACTGAATATTGAGGCAACCTGGTTCAGACAGGTGATTTGAGGAAGCAGACATTGGGGGTTGGATTCCTATGGCTCCAGGGTGAAGAGCTACTCAAGTTTATTTCCACAATACTCGCCCTTCAGGAGTGTTTATCAATGATTAGTCTACAGTCAGGCTGAGTGCCTTAATGGAGAGTCTAGACCTCAGGGAGACCCAGGTAAGCAGTCGACTGAATGTCAACCTGAGTGCCAACTACCACTATGTAGGAAAGACTAGTTCTTAACCAGCGAACCTGGCTCTGGTTAAGAACTAAGGCTCCCTATCAGGTTTAACATCATGTCTCACTTATTAATGACATATGTGTGAACTCTGACCAATTACTTAACCTCTCTAAGCCTTAATATCCTTACATACAAGAAATAATGCTTATACATACCTTCCTTAGAGTGTTGATGAGAGGATTAAAATAATTACATATGCATTTCTTAGACTAGTACCTTGCATATGTAAATATCAGTGACTCATTATTAGAGGGCAAGTGAGAAGACCTATATCTGGTCTGAAATCAAATAATGAATAACTGACTTGATTAAGGTGAGTCAGTTAACCTAAGGACACAATGCAAGCAGATGGGAAATCTTGCGGGGCAGGTACAACATTTTTGCCCATGATATAAATTAATTTTATTCCATTAATTGGGCTTTTGTCAGGCTACTTACTTCCCTGTGTTGGAGATGAAGGTCAAACATCTATGGAACAATTTGGAACATCTCTGAGATGTGCAGGGCAAAGAAGCTGAGCTGGAAAAGGTTGAATCCGTTGCAGAGTTGACTGCAGTTCCTGCCAACCTGAATGGAGAAAAGGCACACGTGCACTTTAACCTCCCTGATGTTTTCTTGGGAAACGAGATCTGAGCAATGTAAGGATGCACGTGGAAAGGAGGACAACAAGGATATCTGTGGAACCTGAAGGTATTGGAAAGATGAGGCAACCCTGAAAAGGAATGAAGCTCATGAGCTGGGAGGTTGTCAGGGGATCCAAGGCAATTCTAAATCCTGGTTACCTTGTCATGCCCTCAGCCCCTGAAGTCCATAGAATTCTCCTAGTATAATGAGTCAGCATTTTACTATCTCTCTTTTTACCTCTCCCAGTTGGCAAACAACTACCTGTGGCATCTGGTTTCCACTTACTTATCACTCTGGTTTACGCAAGATATCTGCTTACTCATCATTTCTCTTGTTCATGATCCTTCACGGCCCTTCTGCACTACAACCTTTCTGGCTTCATTCTCTAGGTTTCATTTCAGAAATTCGGATTAATCCAATTTAATCCTCATCATTCTGGTTGAACAACTCTCTTGCTCCACACCTCATAGCTTATAGATTGTCCTTGGCCTGATGGCCACATCTGCTCTAGTCAGCCAAGGCCAAGAAGACAAGCCAATATCTCGGCCAAGGTCACATTGTGACAGGAACATATTTGCCTAAAGAACTGCCTAGAATGTTTCTTCAGTGAAGAAGGAAGATGGCCTCTGTAAGAGGACCCTAGACTTTGGAGGCACCCTGAAGCTTGGACTAAACTCTGTTGCAAGTTTCTCAAACTAGAAACTAGAACTAAGTAGGAGGAAATCATCTAAGATCTTTTAAATTCAAAAAAGGCTTGAGTTTGTGTGCAAAAAGGACTTTAGCTCTTGACTGAAGGCATAAAAGTACCTTCAGAGGGCCAGTTACACAGACAAAACCAGACAATACCAAATCAAGCCACCTAGGCACTGGAAGTGAGGAAAACCGTAATTTGGTACCAACTTTACATTAGAATAAAGACCTTTGGGAGTTTAGTGAAGCAAGTTGACACTTCTATTGGGATAGGAGATAACAAAGCTATTTTTGTTGTCGTTCAGTTGCTCAGTCCTGTCTGACTCTTTGTGACCCCATGGACTGCAGCACACCAGGCCTCCCTGTCCTTCACCATCTCCTGGAACTTGCTCAAACTCATGTCCATTGAGTTGGTGATGCCATCCAATCATCTCATCCTCTGTCATCCCCTTCTCCTCCTGCCTTCAATCTTTTCCAGCATCAGGGTCTTTTCCAATGAGTTGGCCCTTCACATCAGGTAGCCAAAGTATTGGAGCTTCAGCTTCAGCGTCAGTCCTTCCAATGAATACTCAGGACTGATCTCCTTTAGGATGGACTAGTTGGATCTCCTTGAAGTCCAAGGGACTCTCAAGAGTCTTCTCTAACACCACAGTTCAAAAACATCAGTTCTTCAGTGCTCTGCCTTCTTTATGGTCCAACTCTCACATCCATACACGACTACTAGAAAAACCATAGCTTTGACTAGACAGAACTTTGTTGGCAAGTAATGTCCCTGCTTTTTAAAAACACTGTCTAGGTTTGTCAAAACTTTTCTTCCAAGGAGCAAGTGTCTTAAATTCATGGCTGCAGTCACCATCCACAGTGATTTTGGAGCCCCAGAAAATAAAGCCTGTCGCTGTTTCCATTGTTTCCCCATCTATTTGCCATGATGTGATGGAACTGGATGCCACAATCTTTGTTTTTTGAATGTTGCATTTTAAGCCAGCTTTTTCACTCTCCTCTCTCACCTTCATCAAGAGGCTCCTTAGTTCCTCTTCTCTTTCTGCCATAAGGATGGTGTCATCTGCATATAGGAGGTTATTCAGAGAATTTATTATTATTGAGTCATTTTTCCATATACATTTTTTATTGTAGTGTAATTGCTTTACAATGTTGCATTAGTTTCTGCTGTACAATGAAGTGAATCAGCTATACGTACCCATATATCCCCTCCCTCCTGGACCTCCCTGCCACCCTACACCCATCCCACTCATCTAGGTCATCACAGAGCACCGAGTTGAGCTCCCTATGCCATACAGGAACGTCCCACAAGCTCCCTGTCTTACACGCAGTAGTGTGTATATGTCGGAACTGCTCCCAGTTCGTCCTGCCCTCTCCTTCCCCATCTCTGTTCCCTGTGTCTGTGTCTCTATTTCTGCCCTGGAAATGGACTCCTCTGCACCACTTTTCTGAATGAATGGATGAAGACACTATGGTGTGTGTGTGTGTATATATATATATATATATATATATATACCATAGTTTATGGTGTATATATGTATATAGAATGGAATATTATTTCATATACCTTACATTTTCTTATTCCTCACTTTTTAATCTTCATGTGTGAAAGCTACAGTCTGCCTTACCAATGCTGAGGGACAGATCAACGGAAGGAAAGAGAGATACACGCCCAGGGTAGGAGTCACCAGGAGAAGGCAAATCTCAGCACCTGTGTCTCTTGTCCTTGAATTTGTTCTGTGGGAATCTTACTTGTTTGGGGTTTTGTTTTATACAGCCAAGTGTGACCTAATGGAGACATGACAACTGAGTGTACTATGTATCTTGGATGGGATCCTGGAACAGAAAAAAGGTAAAAACAAAGTAAAATCCAAACAAGTGATGGATTTTAATTAATAATGTATCCATATCAGTTCATTGGCTTCCCTGGTGGTTCAGATGGTAAAGAATCTGCCTGCAATGCAGGAGACCTGGGTTTGATCCCTGGGTTGGGAAGATCCCCTGGAAAAGGAAAAGGCTACCCTCTCTGGTATCCTTCCCTGGAGAATCCCATGGACAGAGGAGCCTGGTGGGCTACAGTTCGTGGAGTTGCAAAGAGTCGGGCATGACTTATTGACTAACACACACTCCTTGGTTCATTAATTGTAACAAATGCACCATGTTAATATCAGATGTTAATAAAAGGGGAAACATGGTGTGGGGTAGGGAGAGGCATATGAGAACTTCCTGCTTAAACTCATTGCTCCATTTTCTGTAATTCCAAGACTGTTCTAAAAAATAAAGTCTCTCTATATATATATATATATATATACACACATATATATATTTAAGGACCCATTTCTAGCATAATTTAGACACTTATATAAACACTTATCCAGTTCACTTGAATGGTGAGTGATTTAAGACACTGCAAGTACTCCTATATGAGGATAAAAATGAATTATATAATGAGAAGAGGACTGTTAGAGAAAACATTAAGATCATCATTTGTTGGACCACCATTTGACCTCATCAACCATCAGTATCCAAACTGTCACCCTTTATTCTTCAAAGTGCAACCTTAACTTACTAACAGAAAAACTTAATCAGGAGAAACAGCAGGCTGTAATTCTAATGCCATGACTCTGCACTTCAAATACTCATGTGGGCTACTTAACTTAGGAAAAAAAAAAGAATAGAAAGTGTCAAACAGGTGGTACCTGATGGAGGGCTGGAACAGGACAGTGAGTTCCTCATGATGAGAAAGCCCCTAACAAGAGCTATTTCAGATATAATCAGCTCAGAAAAGGAACTCAGCAGAACAGAATGAACATTCTAATTCAATTTATATTATTATATTGATGATGCATTTATATAGTGCTTTTTGTCGCCAAGGCTGTCAAGCACATCAGGCTAAGTTCCGCACAACAGAATTCAGAATATTGAAAAGAGAATTGCCCTGTAAAATTCCTCACCTTCAAAAGTCTTTCAGGAAACACACATAAGAACAGACATTTTGGGGTAGATATGACTTAGGAATTGCAGCTGCCTCAGGAGAATGTTTATCAAGATTTTACTTCCTGTGTTTTCCAGCTTGCTCTTGAGAGAGAACAGCCGCCCCAGTTTCCCAGTCATTGCGGCCAAGGATGAAAAAGTAAAAGCTCTACTGGGCGTTCGACATGCTGGCGAGTCTCTCACGGGGCCGTGGACGACGGTGAAGTGATGGCAGCCCACCCAGGGTCCACTCGTGCTGCCCGATCCTTTTGCTTGCTTTCAAGGATGCTTTTCTGTCTTTATCAAGGTTATCGCAATGAATATAAAGTATCTCCAATCCTGGCTTAAGAGGCAATCTTAGTTAAGAAGTAAAACAGAAAATTCATACAAGTTTTAAAAGTCATAAATGGAAGAGTCAGATAAGACAGGAATGGGAACTGGAGGGGCCAAAAGCAAAGCTTCGCTTTCCGTTCCACAGCGGGTCCCTCGGCCTCACCTCCGTTCCCCTCTGGCATCTGCCTTCCACCCGTTCCCTCTCCGCAAACTGCCTTTCAAGCTCATTCTGGGCCTCTCCGCTCTGCCACCGCTCAGTTTATGAGTGGCTTTGGCTGGGCCCAGTGCTAACTCTGGATTCTACCCTGCGTGGCTTTTCAGTTTGGCACTCACTCTGTGGCTCAGCTTTTCAGTGTCTCAGCTCCAGGGCCCCAGGGGGAATGTCCAGGATGGATGGGCTCCATCCACCTCTTCCAGGGACTGAGGGTAAGAAGAGGGTAGTGGGGAGAGTGGGATGTCTAGGAATGAAATGTGAAATGGCAGGAATTGACTTATGGGTGTCAAGAGTGTCCCCATCTCCCCTTTAAAACTCAATTTATATTATTATGCTATTAACTTGTATTCCTTATAGAAAAATAGACAACCAACATAGGCAAACATACCTTTAAATACTTCCAATCCCAAATGGGCTTCCCTGATGGCTCAGTGGTAAAGAATCCGCCTACCAATGCAGGAGACTCAGATTAAATCCCTGGGTCTGGAGGATCCCCTGGAGTAGGAAATGGCAACCTGCTCCAGTATTCTTGCCTAGAGAATTCCATAGCCAGAGGAGGCTGGTGGGCTACAGTCCATGGGGTCACAAAGAGTCAGACATGACTTTGTGACTAAACAACAACAACAAAAATTCCAAATAGAACTATTGCAAACATTCTGGCACAAGTTTTCAGAATTTTAAAAATGCTGTATTTATATATATGAATTCATATACATGTTAATATTTTTAATGAAAACAAGATCACTTTATACACACTACTTTAAAATCTTCTTTTTCGGTTAAAATTATGTATGAGTATGTTGAATATATATCCATGCCCATGAACATAAATCAATAAATATCAGGGTTAACTGCTGTATGATATTCACTGGATATGCCATAATGCAGACAGGAACCTCCAGTTGATACTGCAGTGATTTCAATTTCTTTCTTCTTATTAACAATGATACTCCAGTCAACATCTTTATATACATATGTCTGTACAATGTTCTGAAACTTTCCTGAAACTTTGAAATATAAATACTTTCAAGTAGATTTGCTTGGGTAGAAGACATAGGACATATGACCAGAGAATTTTGCACAAATGTGGTTCCGATATACGTTTCCATGGGTACTCTCTGGAGGAGGAAATGGCAACCCACTCCAGTATTCTTGCCTGGAGAATCCGCATGGACAGAGGAGCCTGGCGGGCTTCAGTCCATGGGGTCGCACAGAGTCGGACACGACTGAAGCAACTTAGCACTCATGCATGGGACCAGTTTCTCCATATCCTGAGTATTATCATTCTCTTTACCTCCGTTTCTCCTTAACTGACTTATTTTTCCCCTAAGTTGCCATTCATATGGCAACTCCTTCTATAATAATTTAGGTTAAAGTTCCCTTTAGACCAAAGGTACCACATCTGACTCTCCTTGGCCACATGTTTCATTTGAGAGAGCATTATTTTTAGCTTGATCTTCCTCTTTCTCACTGTCTTTGTGATTTGCTAAAATATTTGTATTGAGCATCTGCCTTTCCTTTATTGGCTGTCTTTCTCTATTTAAATCCAGACGTGTAGTTTTCTTTCTCTATTTAAAGCTGTCAGATATACCCTTACCAGGTTTAGCCCAGAGAATTTACTGAATATTTATCTTTGGTCATATAGCACAGGCATATCTGCTGAAAGAAACTGACAGCCTGGTAAATTATCTAAGGGTCTTATATTGAATAAGGCTTTGCCATGATGGTATCTGCTTTTTGTCACATTCATTCCCCTACCCATTCATTTATTTATTCATTTACCATTCATATTTCCCAAGGAGAATTAAGTTACAAGTCTCCAGACTTTCTTAGGGAAGACTTTTTGATTGAGTCATCTTTAGATAAATCTTTTAATATTACATACTTCACCAACAAGGACAAATGAGAAACAGGTACTGCTAAGTCACTTCAGTCGTGTCCGACTCTGTGCGACCCCATAGACAGCAGCCCACCAGGCTCCCCCGTCCCTGGGATTCTCCAAGCAAGAACACTGGAGTGGGTTGCCATTTCCTTCTCCAATGTATGAAAGTGAAAAGTGAAAGTGAAGTCGCTCAGTTGTGTCCGACTCTTGGCGACCCCATGGACTGCAGCCTACCAGGCTCCTCCGTCCAAGGGATTTTCCAGGCAAGAGTACTGGAGTGGGGTGCCATTGCCTTCTCTGAGAAACAGGTAAGTATGCAACAAATTCATGTGATCAATGACAAAATATTTTAATTATTTTTAATAAAAACAAAACAAATCCAGACAGATAAAAAGCCCAAAAGAATCATCTGTAACTATATAATTCAAAGGTAATCAACAGGAGAGTCATGTTTTATTTCTAGTTTCTGAATGTTTGCTGGTTTTGCTGTTGTTGTTTAGTCAGTAAGTCATATCTGATTCTTTGTGACCCCATGGACTGCAGCACACCAGACATCCCTATCTTTCAATACCTCCCGGAGCTTGCTCAAGCTTATGTCCATTGAGTGGGTGATACCATCCAACCATCTCATCCTCTGTTGTTCCCTTCTCCTCCTGCCTTCAATCTTTCCCAGTATCCAATCTTTCCCAGCATCAGGGTCTTTTCCAATGAGCCAGTTCTTCGCATCAGGTGGCCAAAGTATTATTGGAGCTTCAGCCTCAGCATCGGTCTTTCCAATGAATATTCAAGGTTGATTTCCTTTAAGATTGACTGGTTTGATCTCCTTGCAGTCCAAGGGAATCTGAAGAGTCTTCTCCAGCACCACACTTCAAAGGCATCATTCTTCGATGCTCAGCTTTCCTTATGGTCCAACTCTGAATCTTCATCTTCAACATAATCCTGAAGAATAGCTGCCAAAGAATCACTTCCAAAGGCCTTCAGGATGCAATTGAAAACACCTTTAAACTGGTTGTTTATACAAAATGAATGATAACCACTAGGATGCAACAACGGTGGACATCTGGACAGTGTTAGAGAAAGGGGAGGGGGAGGGAGGAAGGAAGGAAGGGAGAAGAGAGAGGGAAAGGAAATAAGGTAAGATCAGGGGGAAATGGAGAGGACATAAACGGAAAAAATTATCCACAAAAGAATGAAAATGGCTGGTGATTTATAAAAGCAGAGGAAACAACATAGAAGAAGGAGAAGCAAGGAACCAACATCAGAGCAAATCCTTGTATAATCAGGGTTCTTTTAAAGGTTGCAAGCGATAAAAACTTGACGTGAAGTAGGATACACAGAAAGTGAAAGATTATTTAGACACATCCTGGTGTGTTTCTAGCAACCAATGAAAAGATTAAACAAACAAATCCATGCAGAGTTAAGCTGTGCCTCCCAAGCAGTGGGAACCAGGACTCAAACCCACTAGGATTCTTTTAGCGCATCTCTTATCCTTCCTTTTCTCGGTGTATCCTACCCCACTGCAGACTCTCTCATGTAATAGAAAATACAGCCACCCCAAATTGGCGGGCTTCCTACCCCAAGTCTCCCACAACCTGAGAGAAATTCATTCTTTTTTCCTCAATTCCAGTTAGGAAAATCCCAGGAATTATTTTTTGAGTTGCCCATTTTTGATAATTTGTACACATCTGAACCAAGCAGCTGTGTTGAGACGGATGATATTAGCTAAGAACGTGGTGACTCCCTCTAGAACCATGTAGCTAGAATGGGAGGAAAGGCAACTCCCAAGAGCCTGCATGCTAAGTCACTCAACAGTGTCCAACTCTTAGACCCACTGGGCTGTAGCCACCAGGCTCCTCTGTCCATGGGATTTGTCAGGCAAGAACACTGGAGTGAGTTGCCATTTTCTTCTCCAGGGGATCTTCCTGGTCCAGGGATTGGACTCGTACCTTGTATATCTCATCACAGCAGGCAGATTTTTTATCTGCTGAGCCATGCTTTTGTGATAAGTTGCTTCAGTCGTGTCTGACTCTGTGTGACGCTATGGACTGCAGCTTGCCAGACTTTTCTGTCCATGGGATTCTCTAGGCAAGAATACTAGAGTAGGTTGCCATGGCCCTCCTTCAGGGGGTCTTCTGGACCCAGGGACCAAACCCACATCTCTTAGGTCTTTTGCATTGACAGGTGGGTTTTCTACCACTAGCGCCACCTGAGTCATCAGGGAAGCCAGTTTCCAAGAGTGGGGTTATTTCCAGAAGGCTCTGGACAAGCTAGAGATGCTACTGTTCTCAAAGCATTGAGATTTCAAACCATTTGGAAGCAGTTTGAGAGATAAGAGCAGATCACAGTAGCTTCTTGTTTCCCAAGAAAGTCTAAAACAAGCAGGCTCCTCCATGGTTTATCCCACCAGTGTCTGATTTGGGGGTTCCATTCAATATCTGACAGTAGCCTCCACAATGCTGGCATAGTTTCAAGAAATATTGAGCACCCAGAAAGATGGGTTCCTCCAAGACCAATGCAAGGGTTTTCTTTTTTCTTTTTTTGTGATAGTTTCGGGTGGGCAGCAAGGGGACACAGCCGTGCATACACATGTATCCATCATGCCCCAAACGCCCCTCCTATCCAGGCTGCCACGTAACTTGGCACAGAGTACCCTCTGCTATACAGCAGGTGCTCATTAATTACTGCTGTATATTCAGTAGTGTATATATGTCATCCCAAGCTCCCAATCCATCCCACTCCACATTTCCCCTCAACAAATGGGCAAGAAGATCGAAATAGACATTGCACCAAAGAAGACATACAGATAGCCAAGAGACACATGGAAAGATGCTCAATTATCAAGAAATGTAAATCAAACCTACTACGAGGTATCACCTCACACCAGGCAGAATGGCCATCACGAAAAAGTCTACAAATGACAAACGGTGGAAAGGATGTGGAGAAAAGGGAATCCTCTTACACTGTTGGTGGGAATGTAAATTGATACAGCCACTATGGAGAACAGTATGGAGTTTCCTTAAAAAACTAAAAATTTGAGCTACCATATGTGTTTTCTTGTTCAAGAGCTTTGCACAACGCTCAGAACTTTTGAAACTGATCCCCTATTATTATAGTTCATGAGTGAGCCAGACCAGTAGAGGGCATCAGTGAGGCATGGAGGGTTGGGGGAGGGGCACCATGGTTGCTTGGTAACTCCCTTGTGTTGCGCTTAAGCCGAAGCCCCAGGGACTGAGTCACGAAGAGATGGGAGAAGGGGTAGGGAGACAGGGTAACTCGGGAGAGGAAGGGAACCAGCCTGTGAGTCAGGTCTTCACTGGAAGCCCTGGCTTTTGGTGGCAGGACTCCAGGAGTACTTCATTTATCCTCAGAAAATGCCACGGGCCCTGGTTTTGTTTTTTTTGTTTCTTCTTCCTTTTTTCTCCATCTCAGACTAGGCTTTTGTTTCCCCCTTCATTTATCTGGTATTCTTTGAGTGAGAAAAGTAAAGAATGTCCTTCAAGGACATTCCAAAGGTCTCTATTATCAAACTTAAAAAAAAAAAAAAAAAAAACAGGCAATCACTGTAGTCCATCTGTCCTGCTGAATTATCAACTCCAGGAGAGCCAGAGATTTGTTTGATATCGTCTGTACCTTCTACCTTCCAGGTTCTTGGTGAAGTGTGGCCAGGAAGGCTCTGTAAATATTTGTTCAAGTGAATCACATATAATCATATAAGACTTTGACTTGGTACCAATGTCTACAATTAAAGGAGACTTATAGCACATTCTCTATAGAAGATTTTTCTAGTTCAGCCTTTCTGTTTTTAAATCTTATTCAATGCACTTCAGGCAATGTTTATTGAGGGACTTAAACTCTATACAAATCATCGTGCTAGACACCCACAGCATAGGTTCAGTGAAATTATCGCTTACTGCTCCAAAAGGACGGATGCTCATAAAGAAATGTTAGACTGCTACAGAAATAAGGAGCAGGCAGAATAAAATGCAACCACTACTTGCCGTCAGGATGTGGGGGATGAACCTGACAACCCCAAGCTGGCTACAGATTCCAGCCCCCTTCAGTGACTCTTATATCAGGAAACCCAACAGGCTAAACCCAGCATTTTGCTGCTGCTGTTGTTGCTGTTTTAAGAACAAGCTGGTGAGTCAGAAGGGCCAAGTATTTTTTTTTTTTTTTCCTCCAGAGTGTTCTCCAGAGGAGGGCGTGGAGAGTTACTCCATAAGAAGAGTCGCAATTATTGTGGAGTCACTGAGTTGTATTAACTAGATTATTCAGGAACCGTTTTGCAGACCACGTAAAACTCTGACGCACTTAATTGCACGTTTGGACAGTTAACAGTACCGTCTAGTTTTGTTTTGTTTTCCTTATGTCATTCCCTTTGGGGGAGTTGAAACGTTCTTTTTTCATTTGGCCAAAGCCAGTTTTGTTTTGTTTTTTTCAGCTCAATGTCTATGCATTGCCAAAGAGGGAGTGCTTTCCCTTCTCTCCAGACAGGAGGCTCCCAACACTGAAAACATTTCAGGGGAAAAGTAACAAAGGCAATTTAAACAAGAAGCCTAAAGATCCCAGGCCACCCAGCTCCAGAAACGACATAAGATTGAATTTTTGCTTCTTCGTCATCCTGGAAATAAATGAGTATGACACAGCTATGACATTAAGAGGAAAGATAGAATATTCAATAGACCTGTCAGAGGCCTTTCATCACCCTGATGGATGTGGGACTTAGGGAACAGTCAACAGAATGGTAAGTCTGACCACTTCTCACTTTGACCAAGTCAAAGACGTGGTCACCATGATGATACTAAAAGTGCGTTTTTATTCCCATTTCCTGCAAAAAGAAGCCACTGTGTCTTTCCTTATTGTCCCTCCAAACATATCCTCTATCTACGATACTCTTAAATAGGAAGGCTTTAGCATCTTTGGTCACAGGTTAGTATAGAAAATAATTTTGAAATGTGGCTAATGACATTAAAATCAGTTCTACTGATGAACTTTTTTTTTTTTTGCTAATTGTGTGATAATAACCATTTAAAATTAGATATAAAATAGCCCATTGAAAAAATGGAGTAAAACTTTGTAACATGATGGCTGTATATAGTTCACAGTTCAGTGTTTCCAATCAAAACAGTATTAAGATCCAAAATCTTAATTTATGCTTCTTACTTTGTACAATGCCTGGCTTTGTTGGCATTTGCTTGCCTGGATTTTATTTTTATCAACTCCTCATCATCTGAATAGTTATTTACTTTTCAAGTTTGATCATAAAAGAAATTATTTGAAATATGGCAGTGAGTCATTTAACAGAACCGGCCTTTCACATACTTGAAGGAAGATTGTTATGTGTTTGGCTCTGTTTATCAAATCAAAGCAGGTTATGTGCTAAGTTGCTTTAGTCATGTCCAACTCTTTGCAACCCTATGGATGGCAGCCTGCCAGGCTCACTGTCCATGGAATTTCCCAGACAAGAATACTGAAGTGACTTGCCATTTCCTTCTCCAGGGGATATTGCCGACCCAGGGATCAAACCCAAGTCTCCTGTGTTTCCTACATTGCAGGTAGATTCCTTAGTACTGAGCCACCAGGGAGGCCCCCAAAACAGGATATAGCTCTAACCAATACAGTAATGATTGTATCCCATCCTAATTATGAGACCCAGGAATACAATCATTTCTCATAGAAACTTGTAATAATTTTTCTCAGTAGTTGCTGCTGCTGCTAAGTCGCTTCAGTTGTGTCCGACTCTGTGCGATCCCATAGATGGCAGCCCACCAGGCTCCGCCATCCCTGGGATTCTCCAGGCAAGAACACTGGAGTGGGTTGTCATTTCCTTCTCCAATGCATGAAAGTGAAAAGTGAAGGTGAAGTCACTGAGTCGTGTCCAACTCTCAGTGACCCCATGTGCAGCCCACCAGGCTCCTCCATCCATGGGATTTTCCAGGCAAGAGTACTGGAGTGGGGTGCCATTGCCTTCTCAGTACTTACGTTTTGTAAATTTGGCTACAAATGAAGTATGCTTAATTTAGCCCTAAACTCAGCAAAAACAGCTGATTCATAGCCTTTATAGGCAACATAAAAGATTTCTGATCCATATACAGCAAACAATAAAAGAATGCAATCATCTTGTGACTTTGCTTACTCATGGATTCGGTGTTTCTCTAGCCTTCACCAGTGATCATGACCATTTTCTGGACAGAACAAAATGCCAACAACTTGGATGCAGCAACTTCACAGGAACATATGAAAGACATGCAACATGGAAAACTTATGGAAGAGCCAACTCCCAGTGAGAACCCATGTTAAAATATGGTAAATATGGAAAATGATAAAAACTGAAATCTGTGAACAGTAGTAAATCTAGTATTTTTTGACAGCTTACCATTTTCTATCTTCTCAACCATCCTTTAAATCTTATTATCCTTATTTTATAGACAAGATAACTGAAAAATAGATTTTGTGTAACGTTCTTAATATTTTATAGCTAGAGGAGATGCAGGGCTTCCCAGGTGGCAGTGGTAAAGAATCTGCCTGTCAGTGCAGGAGATGCAAGAGATGTTAGTTTCAATCCCTGGGTCAGGAAGAGCTCTTGGAGAAGGAAATGACAACCCACTCCAGTATTCTTGCCTGGAAAATTCCATGGACAGGGAGGCTTGTGGGCTGCAGCCCATGGGGTTGCAGAGTCGGACACGACTGAGCACATGTGCACACACACCCCCACATTAGTGGATGAAGCTGGAACTTACACCTGGCAGCCTACCTCCAGAAGCCAGGCTCTTAACCATTGCATTATGCTGATGAAGAGTCTCCCCCAAAGTGAAGCTGTATGCATGTTGCTTTCCATGGAATTTGATGTTCTCTAATCCAGCTGCCTCAGGTGACCCCAAAAATTCCCTACAAGACTTGAAAATGATTATATTGGTATGACTGGGGTATGTGTAGAAATAATATAATCTTTTAAAAATTCTTTGTGATTTTTCTTGTTGCTTGCTTTTCACCTCTTGCTTTTATCCAGCTTTATTTTTATGAAATACCTGTGCTGGTGGCCTATTTAATTAGTGAAAGAGTGACATGCTTTCATGATTATTGCAATAGTCATAGTCTCTTTTATGCTGTACAGGTGTGTAATCAATGCACCTTTTAAATTCTATGGAATGTGGTCCTCCTTCTAATTGCAGTAAATTGGTCGCACTAATCACTTTGAGTTGTTGGCCAACATAGTTATAGATTTCTACCAGGTGTTCTACCGGAAGATAATTACTTAACAGTACAAAGTATTTCAACAGTGCTGAATGTAAAACAAATCCAAGGGTAATTCCAAAAGCTGGCTTCCTAATTCATTCATTCATTTATTCATTCACTCACTTTAGAAAAATACATTATTGTGTATTCTGTGTGTGCCGGCCATTGAACTAAAGATCAGGAAAACAAAAGGCATAATATTCACTCCCTTCCCTGCCTTCAAGAATCTCACAATTTAATGGACAGTATAATGAAATAAAGTATTATATGACCCATGAGAAAACAGGGATATGTGAAAATTTCTAAAAGAGCCCAAAGGAGTGAATGACGGACTCTGCTTTGGAATTATAAACTCAGAGTCAAAAAGGAGACAATGACACTTGAGCTGAGTCTTGAATAACACGCAGGAATTTGCCAGTTGTTTCTGTTGCAGCTCCCGGAAACATCAGTACATTTTATGTGGTTGACACACAGAGTGCAGAGCAGGGGAAGGGCTGGAGAGGAGGCTGTGTGGTAGAGTGGATTTATATTGTGAAGGATCCTTTATCTTAGGAGAAGGAAAACTTGTTCTTAGGAACAATGAAGAAACACAAAAAAGTTTTAATGAGATAAAATATGTAGCATATGGCCTCATAATTTTCTGAGTACAAGTCTGTCTCCCTCAGTAGACTTGTCACAAGAGCCTTCCCATCATAGGTGCTCCATATAGTCAAGTGAATCCTGAATGGTTGGATTAATAAATTGATGGGGATTTTTTTAAAAGATAACTTGGTCAGCCATGCAAGACATAGCTTTGATTAGGGTCAGAGAGAAGGCAAGGAGATCATTCAGAAAACTCGTGTTTCTGCAGCTGTGACATAATGAGACTGAACAAAGCTATGATGATAAGAAACAACATGCCAAGCCACCATTGTAGTGAAATGGGCCACCAGCCACTCTAATGAATGACCTTCATGAGGACACACTTCAGGCCTGGAAAAATACCGGGCCAGTCACCAAGCTTGGAGCACTCGCTTGTTCTGCCACCACCTCCTTAATATCCCATAATCTTGTTTGGGGCCAATGCTGGCAAACTCTCCATAAGTAAGTGATGCTAACAGGTCTTCCATGAACTTAAAACTATTTCCTTGGTAACCCACATTTTCAGCAAACACTTTAGGTTACAATCACATTGCTTTAATGTGAAGTCTATCTGAGCAGTCAAAAATTCAAACTATGTCTTTTCCTGGTCTAACAACAGCGACTTCCAGCATCAGGAAGATTCTGCGGCATCAGTTGGAACAGTAATACTAAGCCGAAAGGCTTATAAATAAGAGAGGGGCTGAGATTTGACAACACATGGAGAATGTGGGGAGAAAATATAGTGAGGGCTTGGCGCACATTTAAGTACCATGCTTTATAGCCAGAGCAGGAACCTTGATGGCCCAAAGAGCTAAGGGATAAACAAAACTATTGCAAAGAAAGTGCTCTGAGAATATAATAGACCAATATTAAAAACCATTACAGAAGGGAAACTACCCTTTTACCACAATACTATTAGCACTGTCTATTTATACAGATGGATAGAAATTGTTCTTCACCTGATTCTTGGAGACATCTTTTGAAACAAGAGCAGTAGAAACATATTTTTAAGCTATGCTACTTTCACTCCCTAAAGTTCTTCTTATGGACTCAAATTGTTCTTTTCCTTTCTAAACTCAAGCCAGGGGTACAGACAACTCCTTTTCCTCATTCCCTGTGTCGCCCACCGTCTTTAGAAGCTCGAAGGGCCTCTCAGTTATACCATTACCAGCTAGCTTGCCAGTGACAAGTGAAAATTATGAGTGGAAGAAATCAAATGCTAAGAAGTGAATGTCTTTCCATTTTAGGCACAAACATGATTAATTCTCACATCACATACTCATAAACAAAAGCACGATCAATATTAGACTGCTATGCTGAGACAAAGGCAAATGACATTGGAAAAACCATCAAACTTTGAACAGAAAGAAGAAACCAAGAGTGGGTCTTAGAGGGATAGGATGAGTTTGGCCTCGGGCAATGCTGCTTTTGAAGGAAGGAAAATACGCACATCTTGGTAAACTGTCTTTCCTCATCCTCTATTTCATTTTAGATGAGAGTTTAACAAAATACAGGATAAAAATTAAAATGCCTTTCTGTTTTCAGTCTGCATTTTAAGAAATTAAATAAGAGTACTAAGAAATAATTTCATACAAAATTGAGATTTTTATAGAGGACGCTCCTGACAAAAGTTTCCATTTCATCACTTGTTCTTAAGGTCTCTACAGCTTGATATTTCCCTCATCAGAACCACACTCTTGATGATTCACAGGAAACAAGACATTTTCATGTTGAAAACCTAAAACTCACCAACCAAAATGTACACGCCATGACAATTACAACAGCTCCTTAAGTTGATGAATAAAAACAGGACCGTACATCTGTTCTAACTGGCATTTCCATCTCAGCTGACTCATTTCTGGGACCTGACACACTGTGCTCTGCAGCAGGTTTACATGCCAGGGCTTGAGCCAAGGTGACACCACGTAACCTTCCTCTCCATGGAATCAGCAGCCCGTTCATTTGAATAGCTGTCCAGAAATAGGTTCACAGATTTTCTTGTGAACACCCAGCAGGAAAGCATATTGTTTCCATTTGCTTGTTAGCATCAAACCATAATGATGCCTTTAATTATTTGGGAGAAAAGGGTCACATTCATGGACTCACATGCTGGCTTATTAGTTTTTGTGTTTTACCAATGAATCAGTTGATATGGAGATATTGCTTCATTTGAGCACCTACATGTCAATAAAGTACTTTTAAAAATACCAAATATTCACACAAATCATCTTTCTCTTTCACAAACACATATAACACACACTTAAATGTTCTGAGTATCTGTTTATGCATGTGTTTTAAAAAACAGATTTATTTTTGACTGAGATCAAGGAGCGATATTCTGATAAAGATGTCAAACAGGTGGTGGGATGTTGGCTCTGCAGTTAAGGAGGGAGGCACAGTATGGGATAGAAAGAAGGCATAGCATTAACAATTGAAGATTGTCAGAGAATAAAATCACAAATTGAAGGAAAAAGTGCCTTTGTGAGTGTCTCTATTCTAAAGTTTACATTTATTTCATAGAAACAAACTGCGTTACTAATGTAGTGAGCATTCCTTTTAGGTTTTTGGTTCTTTGGGGGAGGGGCGGTTGTTTTTGTTTTTGCCTGGTCAGCATCCAACCTCACTTAGGGTTGCTGCTGCTGCTGCTAAGTCGCTTCAGTCGTGTCCAACTCTGTGCGACCCCATAGACGGCAGCCCACCAGGCTCCACCGTCCCTGGGATTCTCCAGGCAAGAACACTGGAGTGGGTTGCCATTTCCTTCTCCAATATATGAAAGTGAAAAGTGAAAGTTAGGTGAGATAATACCTCACTTTTCTGGGTGAGGACACCTACAATTAATTGGTGCCAAGAAAAATCAGTCCAAAGACTTCTGTTATCAGGAGAGATGATCCACTTCCAGTTGCTAAGCTAGAAGACCGTGAGCCTGAAGCTGTTATTCAGTCTTATCTTCTCCACCTTCTGGGGAGAGCTAGCCTTGAGATCATGTTAACACAGGAGAAAAACACACAGAGAGGCAGAGGGATGGCTTCCTGCTCTCATCTTTTGGTCTATATGATCACGGTGCGCCTGAAGCTAAACTACTCTGAAGCTATTCAGTCTATATGTGAAAAAGAAGAATGAAGAATTTGTCACTACGACTGGTTTATGTTACTAAGCCAGAAACAATCCTAGTTAATATTTTGGTGTTTTTCCTTACCATTTACATATATGCATACATACACCTTGGTGGCTAAGCAGTGAAGAATCTGCTTGTGATACAGGAGATGCAGATTCCATCCCTGAGTCAGGAAGATCCCCTGGAGAAAGGGAATGGCTACCTACTCCAGTATTCTTGCCTGGAGAATCCCATGGACAGAGGAGCCTGGCAGGCTACAGTCCATGGAAGTTAGGCACAACTTAGTGACTAAACTGCTGTACATACAACTACATATTTGCTTATATAACATATGGTCTCAAAATTATATTATGAACATTTCGCATACATTTATAAAATTATTGGAAATATGGTTTTAGTAACTGCATTAAACTCTATCATGTGAATGCTTCAGAATGCATTTAATCTCTTAGCAACAATTATAGTCAGAAATATTTATTGACCACATACTATGTACAGGGCACCAGTGCTAAACTCTGGAGGGATAGAGCAGAAGATGTTGTAGACACGGCAGGCATGGCGCTTATAATCTCTTCTTGTTGAACATTTGGACCATTTGCAACGTCTTACTATTTTAAGAAACAATGTGATGGACATCTTTCTACAAAAATCTTTCTAGAAGTTTTATAAATAATTGTTAAATAAGTCAGTAAGAAATATAGCTTTATCACAAATATATTCTATCATGAGTGGCATACACAAATATACATATGCAAAGTAATGAAATAAAAATCTTTTAAAATAGTACTGCTTCCCTGGTGGCTCAGATGGTAAAGAATATGCATGCAATACAGGAGACCCAGGTTTGATCCCTGGGTTGGGAAGATCCCCCGGAGAAGGGAACGGCTACCCACTCCAGTATTCTTGCCTGGAGAATTCCATGGACAAGCGAGCCTTGTTGGCTACAGTCTATGGGGCTATAAAGAGTCAGACATGATTGAGTGATTAATACTTTTACCTTCTTTCACAATCCTGACTATATACAACATATTCTTATTTTTCTATTATAGTCTAGTATTTTTAAATTTCTTTCTTCAAGTGACGAGTTTTGATCTACCACATTGAGTTATTACCCACTAATGAGTAAAGACTCACAATGAAAACCACTGCCTTAGAGCATGGTAGAGCATCATGGTTTTCACTAAAGCATCTAATATGAACTCTAGTACTTACTAAGCATCAAACGCATTTATTGGCTATAGAGGAAGCACAATGTTTTCTAAAAAAGAAAAGGAATCCAGCAAAATCTAAGAAAAGTTGCTGTTAGGGGGATTGTTACAATCAGACAAAGAGGCCAGGCACCAGAAGCAAATGCCATCTCCCAAAGCTGTTATGGGGCTTCGTGGCACTAGTGGTAAAGAACCTGCTTGCCAAAGCAGGAGACACAAAAGACATGGGTTCGATCCCTGGGTCAGGAAGATCCCCTGGAGGAGGAAATGGCAACCCACTCCAGTATTCTTGCCCAGAGACTCCCATGGATGGAAGAGCCTGGAGGGCTACAGTCCACAGGGTCACAATGAGTTGGACACAACTGAGTGCCCGAGCAAAGCTGTTACAGATAATAGGATCTATTAAAGAGAGGAGCCTTAAGGGAGGAGTCCTTGCTAAGATGAGCAGTGCAGTGAGAATAGGTGCCAGGAGCTTTCACTAGCAGGATTCTCATTCACCAAAAGCAGCTGAGGCAACCCTGACATGATTTGAGGTTAACGGAAATCATCCTTAAAACATGAGACAGGGTGTCTGAATGGAGGAATTTAAATTCCCAGAGATCATTAGATTCCTTTCTCTTCATAGACCTTGTCATCTTTGAAGTCAGGGCAATTGTTGAGTTTCTCAACACAGTTGTCACCAAGCAGGAAGAATAACAATTTTCTGCCTGGAAATCCAATAGGGTTAGATGCCCAGAAAACCACAGAGACAAAAGTTGTCTGCCTTTCGATTTCCTGTGGCCCAGGAAGGAGGGTCAGTGGGATGCGGTTTGTAGTAACAGCTTCACAGTGAACGCAGTAGTGAGCACGGTTTACTGTTTCAACGAGTGGACGAAGGTAGGGTAGTGACGGGTAAGGATACAGGAGTATGTTGAGCGCTAAATATTTTAGGGAGAGCGAAATATTTTAGAATTGAAAGCAGAATGATAAAGAGTACAGGATTTCTAAAATCAGGCCTCTAGAATGATCGGGTTTGCTTGGACTGTCTTGGCTTTAGCACTGAAAGTCCTGTGTTCCAGAAGCTCCTTAGGCCTGAGAAAACTGGGGCAGAGGTCACCCTGAGTTTGGGTACATTTAGTTTGCAGCTAATGAGAGGTGTGACCTATTTACTCAGCCTCTCTGGGTAATTTTCTCAACATCTCTGGGTTTCAGTTTCCTCAACTGTAAAGGGGACGGTAGTGCTTACCCATCACCAATAAAAGAAGAGTCAAAGTATTTTTTAGTAGTTCTGTTCCTGCACAGATGCAGGGGCTCGCCTCTTATAATAGCAGTCAAGATAGGAATGCAGACTTCTGATTGAGTGTCTTCAGGCGATGCGGGGTTAGAATTATAGTGCTTGGTTTCCAGCACCCATGGCAGCCTCTCACATTCCTGAGAGGTTGGAATTAATCTGGGCAGTATGCAAATATCCTGGAACCCAAGGTTTCCTGAACAATGGAAAGATCAGTTCAGTTCAGTCACTCAGTCATGTCCAATTCTTTGCGACCCCATGGACTATACCACGCCAGGCCTCCCTGTCCATTACCAACTCCCAGAGCCTACTCAAACTCATGTCCACTGAGTCAGTGATGCCATCCAACCGTCTCATCCTCTGTCGTCCCCTTCTCCTCCCACTTTCAATCTTTCCAAGCATCAGGGTCTTTTCAAATGAGTCAGTTCTTCTCATCAGGTGGCCAAAGTATTGGAGTTCAGCTTCAGCATCAGTCCTTCCAATGAATTCAGGACTGATTTCCTTTAGCTTGGACTGGTAAGATCTCCTTGCAGTCCAAAGGATAGAAGCTTTCAAGCTTCTTGAAAAAGAAGAGCAAGTTTATTATAATTTTGTACCTGCATCCTGAAATATCTGTGACAAATATGAAAGCTATATGGTTTGTGCTTCCTTATAAAAGAACAAAAATTGAGGATAATTCCATTAGAGGTAGCCTGTCAGGTGTAAAGAATATGATCTTACTCCAAGAGAGGTTTTACACAAAATTCATATTTATTGCCTTTACTGTGTCTCTCTCATACTGAAAGTAGCTTCTTGCTGTGCTTGTTCTCATAGAGTCAGCCTTTTTTAAAAATCTGAAATCACTCTGAGATTCATATGTTCCAAACAAGTTAATGGCCCTGTTTCCATTACTGATACAGGTCATGGTTAAGCCACTGCATGTTTGTATTTTTACTTCTTACCACAAATGTTCCTACACCATGACGATAAAAATGATTCAAAAACAATCCAAACTTCCTAAGGTAATAAGAACATTCTCTCAAGGTTAGCAGAGTGAAATGTAAGCCATTGAACAAAATCTTTGCTTGGGGATGAGGTGTGGACAGATTCAATGAAGAGAAAAAGTGAATCTTATCAGCTACTATGATGACTAACAGATTTTCCAGAGAAGTGATACATAAACCTTAGGAAATTAATGAAGATCTTAAACTGTACCTGAGGCAAGAAATGAATAGGAATAAAATTTTAACATAAATACTGTAAGTAAGTGTTAGTCGCTCAGTCGTGCCCGACTCTTTGCAACCCCATGGACTGCAGCCCACCAGGCTCTTCTGTCCATGAGATTTTCCAGGCAAGGATACTGGAGTGGGTTGCCATTTCCTTCTCCAGGGGATCTTCCCAACCCAGGGATCGAACCCGGGACTCCTGCACTGCAGGCAAAGTCTTTACCGACTGAGCTACAAGGGAAATATTCAGAGAACATCAAATTTAGGGAAAAACAAAATGTCATAATAAAAAAAAACCCCAATTATAATATAATACTTATAGAAAAGGAACTCAAAGATAAATATAATATGATTTCACTCGTATGTGGAATGTAATCAATGAAACAAATGAACAGAATAAAACTTGTAGCTACAGAAAACAAATTGGTAGTCATCAGAAGGGAACTGGCAGAAATGGGTGAAGGAGATCAATTGTACCATGATCGATGGTTACTAGACTTCTTGTGATGATCATTTTGTAGTGTATGCAAATACTGAATTACTGTATTATATATATTAAACAAGTATAATGGTGCATACCAGTTTTACCTCAATAAAAGCAGCTTTATTAAAAAAAAAAATCATGATCTGCACCTCATCCTATGTGCCAGGCTCTGAATTAGCTCCTCTCTTCGCAAAAAAAATTGTGAGGTAGGTATTGGAATACACACTAAATCTTAAAAGCATAAAAGAAAAAACTACTGAAGACCACAAAGCTACTAAATGGCTGGTAAGCTTTGAACCCAAGTCCATCTGTCTCCAAAGTACATACATAACTCACATTAGTAAAGATGAACTCTTTTCAAGAATCGATTTGCATACAACTTTCATTTTTTTAGGACTTAAATATGATGATTTAAAATTTGACTTCTTTCTTAACTTCTAAATCACTAATGCTTAGGCCCAACCTCAGACTGAGCATTCATTCCTAGCACATAAACACACAGCTTTGCTAGAGGTTAGAGGTCACATCAAAATGGAGCCTCAGATTTTTGATAATTAGTATCAACAGTGGGAAGAGTCAACCTGGGCTTGTATCCTGTTTCTAATAGTTGTGAAGCCAGAGCAAGTCATTTATTCTCTCTAAGCTAAAAGTGAGGATAATAATAGTATCTTCATCTGAAAAATGAGGATAATAATAGTATCTATTTCTAGATGTGTCTAAAGATGAAATTAAAAGGTATTAAACAATTATTCTAGTGCCTGGTGCCTGGACCAATATATGTAGTCATCTATGGGGATCTAGGCATTAGATCCTTTTTTAAAGCAAGCTACAAATATCCTACACTGAAACAGAAATCCCCAGGATTAGCTCAGGTTGATTTAATGTCCCAGGAATTATGAGTAACGACCGAGGCTCCTCTGGCGTCATACAAACCAGCAATGCCTGGAGAGACTTAGATAAAGATCATTTCATGTTGGGACTTGGGCACTTGTTTAGACAGACACTAAAAGCTAATTACACCCACCTTGGCAGGCTTAGCTGTAAGAACAACACAGCAGCTGGCAAAAGAGAATGCTGCTACGAATCTTCCACAATCTGTGACTGGGGCCGCTGGGGCCTTACCCTTGTTAATCCCTCAGTATTTAAGGATCAGAGTCATGCCGTTTGGGCTTCCCAGGTAGCTCAGTGATAAAGAGTTCATCTGCAGTGCAGGAGACACAGGAGATGCAGATTCATTCCTTCGGTAGGGAAGATCCATTGGAGGAAGGTTGCAACCCACTCCCATTCTTGCCAAGAAAATCCATCCCATGGACAGAGAAGCCGGGTGGGTTTGCAAAGAGTCAGACATGACTGAGGCGACTGAGCATGCATGCAACCGTGACATGCTGGTTACCTAAAAGCCTCCATCTTAAAGAATATGCAATAATTCATCCAGGCACTGTTCTAGGGACAAAGGGGAGTAAGACAAATATTCTCAGCAGCTCCTCTTTCAGTTAGAGACATAAACGACTAAAAAATATGATTTTGATACCAATCGAAGTTATGATGGAAATGAGACAGGACACTGGAATAGAGAATGGTTGGGGGTAGGTCTAGAGTCATCTTAGAAGACAGATCTGAGGAATAACATCTGAAATGAGACCTTAATACTTTAGAGAGTAAATGGTGATATAGGAAGAAAGGGAAGTGAACATTAGAAGATCGAATCACATAAAAACCATTACAAAAGCCCCTGGAGTGTCTCAGAAGTATTTATAGGATTGCAAAATTAATGCACTTAAATACATTCATAATGAAGCATCTTCTATCACAATTGGAAAGTTAACTATAACGATGTGTCCAGTCCTAATGTGTTTTGTCTGGATGTGGCATTCTGTCTGTCTGCTTCTATATCCTTCCATCTTTATTAAAAATCAAAATACTGTCCTTAAGTGAAAAAGACTTTTACAGCAATAGGCCTCTGTATTCTCATCCATAAATGGAAATAATAATGCCTTAGAGTTTTTCCATGGACTTGTGGTTAGGACTAAAAGAGAAAACGTGCACAAAATATCTAGGCCAAAATTGATCAACAGTGATGGCCACCTACAGAGCATATGCTTCCCATCTGCCTGAGAAAAATGACAAATTTGTGTGGCTTTGGATAACATGGGAGAAAGTCAGAGCCTTGTGATGTTTTTTTAATGCATCCATGTGGGACTTTTTTCATGAAATTTTAAATCTCTGAGATCTTTATAATAACAGAAATATAAGAACAAGGCCAAATAAAACAGAGAAAAACAGATGAGCATGAGTGGGTCAGAAAAGAATGGGGAGAATAAAAAATAATGACATCAAGGATCCAGAGAAAAAGGGATGTAGGTCCCAGAAGCATCTTGAGGCTACCTTGCCATCCAGGGAGAGCGCCATGTTCCTGAGTCATAGAATCTCACAGGACTTGTTCCTGAAAGATGTATCCAGGAACCTTACTAGAAAAACGAATAGTCCTGGACTCACGTTTTCCCATACACAACATTACTCACCATCTCCTTTGAATCAAATTAATGTGTATGTTTTGTGAGCAGAAGCATCACAGCAAAGCATTATGGGGGATAGTTTTCATTGATTTCACAAACCCATTGAGACAGGTGTCATTATCAGTTATCATTACCATTACTATTCTTATTTTGGGTTAGGTTTGATGAAGGGCTCTGAAGTTGGGAGGTTTGGAAGCTTCTCTTCACACACTCTCACCATGTCAGGGCAATGCCTCCGGGTGTGAGTTCCTGATGGGATAAAATCAGTTTACACAGGGGCTTGTGCACAAGTTCCTAAGTGAATTGTGAATTAAAAGAAATGGAGTACTAAGCCTTTGCTGTTAATAGTGAATTAGCATATTCTCTTTGGAGTGTGAAAAAGAAAGTGAGAAGCTTGGTTAATTCTCAGTGTCCCAAAGGAGCTTCAACAAAACTAGTCAGTTATCTAATGCCTTAACATTTTTCAATGCTGCTTAACATTCAACAACTGTAAAAGGAAGCCAGCCCTGGCTACTACCTAGTAAAACTAACAGAGCACTATCAAGAAAGATTTATAGTTTTAGCATCATCAAAACATGCATTTCCAGCAAAAATTAAAAAAGGAACGAAAGAAATGCTATTTGGAGCTTAGTAAATACTTTGGTATCATCTATAATTCACATTACAAAACCTTTCAAAACACAGAACATATCAAAAAGCAAAACATCCACTCAGTGGTGAAATCAATATAGCATATACCATTTCAACACGATGCATTACAAATACCTCTGCTTTCTTTCCAGTGGTCTTAGAATCTGCATTTTAAATGGTTGTGTTTTCAACCTGAGCTAGCCTTATGCATGTTTTTTTTCAAATTAGTCTTTGGTAAATCTCAGTTTCCCATCATTGCCAGTTGTTTGGTTCAAATAAGTCTAAATTCAGGTAATTACTTAAAAACATACCTTTTGAGGTGGGGCAGAGAGACTCTTACATGCACAGCATGTTAACAGGAAGTTTCATTCTAGGTTTTAATGAGGGAGTCATATACGCAAAAACATAGCAGGTTTATTTATAAGTCACATTCATAGGACTTTAAAACCTTAAAAAAATAAAATTATATTCATCAAGCACAACAGCAGATTTAAGCATATGGCATTTTACTTAGTCTTTAACAGTGGAGTAGGTACTGTGATTCCCACTTTACAAACTGACAAAACTGACAAGCTGAGTGCTTTAGAAAATTTCCCAGGTCACTTATCTGGAATTCAAATCCGCGTCTGCCTGGCTCCAAAAATCTGTCTATACTATACAATTTCATGTGGTTTAGTCGCTAAGTTGTGTCCGACTCTTTGTTCCTCTGTCAACGGGATTTTCCAGACAAGAATACTGAAGTGGGTTGCCATTTCCTTCCCCTACTCATATTCTTATGGCTCCCTTTCAATCTCCCTCACTCAATGACACTATGGAATAAACCAAACCATACCCTGTGGTCTATAGAATTTCTCTAGAACTAGGGAGACGCAAGAGATGCAGGTTCAATCCCTGGGTTGAAAGATACCCTGGAAAAGGAAATAGCAACCCACTCCAGTATACTTCCCTGGGGAAATCCCATGGACAGAGGAGCCTAGCAGGCTAGAGTCCACGGGGTCACAAGAGTCAGCCACCACCCCAAGACTGAGTACACACACATGAAGAATTGGGATATTCTCTAGAGATAATCTGTATAGGCATTTGATCTCAGATGAATTTACAGCATTTACCTTCAATGCTCAAAGGTGAGAGTAATACTACCTACATTTTCAATTACATAGATTCTTTTTCTAAAATGTAGAAACCTGTTTATTTCAAAAGCTAAGTTGTTGTTATTCAGTCGTGTCCGACTCTTTGCAACACTATGGACTGCAGTGGACCAGGCCTCCCTGTCCTTCACCATTTTCCGGAGCTTGCTCAAACTCATGTCCATCGAGTCGGTAATGGCATCCAACCATCTCATCCTCTGTCGTCCCCTTCTCCTCCTGCCTTCAATCTTTCCCAGCATCAGGGTCTTTCCTAATGAGTCAGCTCTTTGCATCAGGTGGCCAAAGTATTGGAGTTTCAGCTTTAGCATCAGTCCTTCCAATGAATATTCAGGACTGATTTCCTTTAGGATTGACTGGTTGGATATCCTTGCAGTCCAAGGGACTCACAAGAGTCTTTTCCAACAGTATAGTTCAATAGCATCAATTCTTCAGTGCTCAGCCTTCTTTATGGTCCAACTCTCACATCCATACATGACTACTGGAAAAATCATAGCTTTGACTAGATGGACCTTTGTTGGCAAGGTAATATTTTGGCTTTTTAATATGCTGTTTAGGTTGGTCATAGTTTTTCTTCCAAGGAGCAAGCTTCTCTTAATTTCATTGTAGTCACTATCTGCAGTGATTTTGGAACCCAAGAAAATAAAGCCTGTCACTGTTTCCACTGTTTCCCCATCTATTTGCCATGAAGTGATTGGACTGGATGCAATGATCTTCATTTTTTGAATGCTGGGTTTTAAGCGAGCTTTTTCACTTCTCTCTTTCACTTTCATCAAGAGACTCTTTAGATCCTCTTCACTTTTTGTCATCTGCATATCTGAGGTTATTGATATTTCTCCCAGCAATCTTGATTCCATCTTGTGCTTCATCCAGCCTGGCATTTCACATGATGAACTCTGCATATAAATTAAATAATCAGGATGACAATATAGAGCCTTGATGTACTTCTTTTCCAGTTTGAAACCATTCTGTTGGTCCATGTCCAGTTCTAACTGTTGCTGCTTGACCTGCATAAAGGTTTCTCAGGAGGCCGATAAGGTGGTCTGGTTTTCCCATCTCTTTAAGAATTTTCCACAGTTTGTTGTAATCCACGCAGATTCCTTTTCTAAAAGGTAAAAATGTATTTATTTCAAAAGCTAAGTGATTACATATAATTAATATGATAATTTTGGAAGGGGATTATAATAACAGATTTTTAAAGGAAATATATATGTATACATATGTATATAGACAGACCTATGAGAGAAAGGAAGTATAGTAAAAAATACTCTTGACTACAACTTCAGAAACAGTGTTCATTTGTGTGACTGCCATCCCTCCACCACTTCCCAAATGATAACTCAAGAATACAACGGAAATGGTGCTCTCTAGAGTCAGACGATACAACAGCCCAGGCTTAGTCACTCCAGGCAAAAGGAAAAGAAAGTGAAAGCATGGAGGGATGATGTAGAGGGGAGAGAAAAATGAAGCTGTACTAGACAGCAAAAGTGAACAAGCTTAGATTTTGCTGGCAGATCTCAGTGTGTTTTTCTCCAAAAGAGACATGACAGATTCACGACACACTCCTATGGGCATACCATGGTTTGATGAAGTCCAACACTAGAATAATTCACAATCACCTTTTGGTAATAACTATCAGCTTCCCCGGTGGCTCAGTGGTAAAGAATCCACCTGCCAGTGCAGGAGACTTGGGTTTGATCTTTGGGTCAGGAAGATCTCCTAGAGAAGGAAATGGCAACCCACTTCAGTATTCTTGCCTGGAAAATTCTGTGGACGGAGGAGCCTGGTGGGCTACAGTCCATGGGGTCACGAAAGAGTTGGACACAGCTTAACAACTAAACAACAAAACAAGCAACAACAACTAGCAGATTAGTAAAGGTAGTTGCTTGCAAAAGACTACAGCTTATCTAAGATTGGCCTCAGATTATAGGTAATTCTGCAAGACTTACTGGTAATACTCAAGAAACTGCCTCAGATGCAAGAGAGATTGACAAGCTATGGAGAATCAATCTGCTGATGATTCACGTGGAAAACAATGTTTCACAAACTCCTGCACTTTATTACAAGCAACCAGTTATATGAGACACACCCCGATGTGACTGCACTGACCTAGTTGATTGTAACCCGCCAGGGTGTTGCGACTCCACATCGGACAGCCTTACAGCAAGTAGTAGCGTTCCCAGCAGAGTTGTAAGTGTGTTTGTTAGAAAGGTAATTACATGATGCAATTCGTGTTTTAGAAAGTCCTCTTTAACAGTAGTGAAGAGGATAACGTATATCCTGTCTCAGTCCCAGCCTGACACTCTAAACACCATGCACACAGCCATTGACCAATAGACATGAATCATAGATCATTCCTCAAATGATCGCTCCCTGACCTACCTCTTCCCAACTCTAAATTCTTCACTCCTCCCCTACTTTGAACCCTATCTTTGGCACTTTGGCCTTGGCACTTGGGCACTTTCAGACCCTCTAACATTTAACTCTCCACATTCCCCAGTGGACTCATATTTCAGTGAGCCTATTTACTTCCTGCATTTCTGAACACCTTTGCCAGGAGAGTTTGTGCTGGTCTTATTTTCTCATACTCAATTCCCACCATTGTCCCCTTGATGGAAATCCCATCTGGGCCAGTACCAGGCCCTTTACAAAGAAGTGGCTGGAAATGATGAGATAAAGGAAGTAGAAACTGGAGGCAAAACAAAAAAAAAGCTAATGAGAGCAAAACTTCAAGAATTCAAATCAGAGACAATGGGGGAATAAGCTAAACTTGGAAATGTAACACTACACAGAAAAGGGCTGAGTTGACAATGACTAATTCCTTGCTGAGAAATGAATTGTGAAAAGTGTACTGAAGCGCTAACTTAGGCAAATATATACTACATACACACAGAGACTAAATAACACAAAATGAACTTTTGGTATTAACTCTAATCCCCTCACATTTGGGAGCTAACGGAAAAACAACAAAACAAAGAAACCCTTAGCCAACATGCCTTTAAAATATAATATGATTCATAAATATCCTTCTTTTATTTTGCTTGCCTCCTTAAGAAAGAACAATTTCTAATTTCAGGGCTTTCTAGTCATTGTTGAAAATTCTCACTGCATACAATTGCTCGAGTTCAAATTCTACACACAGAATCTTAGAGGTCACAAATCGACCTCTGTGTGTTATAGAGGGTCATTTTTTTTCTTTTAGCTCAAATTTTATCTTAAAAGGCATCATAACTTGATGGATGTTGTGCTTGGTGGCAATAAAGACGCCAATATCTTACTTGCAGCCTGCTTCACACTTTATAGGATCCTCTTGGTCTCTGTCTGCATTTATATTATCTGCTTGGCTCCTACACACATTTCTGTTTACTATCTCTGATATTATTTTCAGAGCTTTACCTATATATCTTTCCATCTGCTCCCACTGAGACCTAGACATTATGGGGTTTAAAATGGCTTCACGTTCTTCCAATATTCACTCTCCAAAGCTGCCTGCTTCTGATGCCTTTTATCTAGGCATTCTCTTCCCCTGCCTCCTCTGTCCCTCTCCCTCCATGTGTCCCTCCTTTGCTCATTCCCACACATTACTCAAGGATTATAAAGAATTTAGACTTAGTACTACCTGAAAAGTACAACAGAGGATGAGATGGTTGGATGCCACTGCCGATTCAGTGGACATGAGTTTGACAAACTCTGGGAGACAGTGAAAGGCAAGGAAGCCTTGCGTGCTGCACTCCATGGGGTCGCAAAGAGTCAGACACGACTTAGCAACTGAGCAACAACTACCTGAAAAGTAACCCCCACGGTACCAATCCAAAGGCCCCACCTCTCTTGCTGGGTTACATGATTAGGTATCAGACCCCCAAGAGGGTCCTGGCCAACCCAACACACCAAGAGACACAATTCAGTAGTTTCATGGCCTTCCATCTATCTACATAGCCTGAATAAAACTATTTTTCAGCATTTGAAAAATCTTTCACCCAACTCAGTTCATGTGTAAACCATAGGATTATGCAGTATTAGCCATGTTTGTAATCAAGCATCTAATCTCATCATACCCCACACACACCATCAGCATCAGAAATTCTTTATATTATTTATCTTCAGACATAACTTTTTTTTTTTTTTAATGTATCTCTCTACTTGGGGGGAAAGAAAATGTAGCAGCACTAATAACATTTTTAGTTTGGGTGAGGGTGGAAATGGACACTGCTCACTCTGGCAATTACTCTGCTCTCCTGGTAATAAATGCAATCATCATAAAAATCAAAATTAATAAACTGTGGTTGCAAACCTAATAACTAGTCATCAGCACATTAATTTCCCTATATGCTAAGCTAACCGTATTGTTTATTTGTCGGTAACTCTGAATGAAATGAGTTGCATTAAGGCGACCATCTGCTCTGTTTGATTTGATAAGTGGAATTAAGACAAGAAGCAGCCAGTTTATAGTCAGTGTGACTTAAACTTACATAACAGAAGGTAAATGGTCTTTCATTTGGAGGGACAGAATAGAATATACTCCAAGGATATAACTTAATGCTTTTTCCACAGCAGTTCAAGCTAGATTTTTCATGTGTCTCCAGCGGACTTAATGAGAGCTGAACACTCACACTTTGGGGACTTGAACATTGGATTGTTGCATTTCATCACTCTTCCATGCTTCATCTGTGATAAGAAGCAGTAAATATTATATAAAGCTTTCTAGTCCAATTAGGTTATTGAATAATTGTGTTTATTTTCTGTTCTGTGCAGACTCTTTAAATAAAAAACTTTTTATTTTGTATTAGGATATAGCTAATTAACAACAATATTGTGATAGTTTCAAGCAAGTAGCAAAGGATCTCAGCCATACAAATACATCAATCCATTCTCCCCCAAACCCATCTCCCAACCAGGCTGCCACATAACATTGAGCAGAGTTCCCTGTGCTATACAGTAGGTCTTTGTTGGTGATGCATTTTAAATAGAGCAGTGTGTACATGTCCATCCCAAACTCCCTAACTATCCCTTCCTCTGCTCTCCTCTCCCTGCAACCATAAATTGGTGATCTAAGTCCATGAATCTCTTTGTTTTGTAAACAAATTCATCTGCATTATTTCCTTTTAGATTCCACACATAAGGGGTGTCATACAATGTTTCTCCTTCTCTGTCTGACTTACTTCACTCAGTGAGACAATCTCTAGATCCATCCATGTTGCCCTGTGCAGACTCTGGATGGCATCTTGTTTATAGAGCTTCTTGTTGACTATGGATACCATAGGGGATTCTTTTGATTCTTTCACGGCAGGAGTGAGGCTATTCCCAATTTTTAACATGAACGACTATCCTCCTGCAGGCTCTTGCTATAGATCATCAGAGTCATTCTGGCAGAGGTAGAACTTAAAAGCAGTAGGAACTTGCTAGAAACAGCTGCTTTGCTCAACCAAAGAAAGAACCATCAGAATCAACAACACTGGACAAGCTGTGCTCTTGTTCACAAGGCATTTTTCTGCAAGATCCAAAGAATTCTTGGATGCTTTATGTATGTGCACCCCAATTTTCAGGATTAATAGGGTTTATTTCTTAACTAGTTATAGTTTTTCTAGAGCTTTAAAAATTATATCTTTCTCCACTTTTATGGGTAATTCCTTCTTACTGCCTGCAAGAGTAATCAAATTATTTTTATCACTTCTTCCAGGTTATTAAAAAGGACATCCAGTGTAAGTGGCTTCATAATAATAATCCCACTAGTGTTCCCCTAGGCAACCTTTTGCTCTCTCAATTCACAACAGCACCATCTTTCATTATGTTTTATGTGCCTTGCCCCCCATCCATTCTCCACATGCCAGTTCCCAGCAATCTTTTCAAACATGTCACTCCTCAGCTTAAAATTCTTTATGAACCTCCCATTATACTTAGGGAAAAGTCTAAAGTCTTTAACCCTATCTCAAGGGCCCTCCATGACTTTGCTCCCATCTAACTCTCTAACCTCATTTTGTACCAGTCTTATCTAATAGTCTAGGCACCTTGGTTCCTTTTATTTTATTAAAACATGCTAAAGTCTACCTCTCTGACTGGTCTTTACATAAACATGGGGAATGCCAACCATACCCTGAAGCTTGAGCTTTACTATCTTTACATTTTATTTCCTCCTTTTCCCTCTGTATTTCTTCATAACATGTGACACATTAGTTAATTATTTGTTGACTGTATCCCCAGTTTTACTGTGAACTCCACAAGCACAGACCTGTGTTCATCCTATTTATGACTATAGCCTCTTGTACACATCATAGGTGGAGCTTCCCAGGTGGCTCGGTGGTAAAGAATCTGCCTGCCAAGCAGGAGAGTGAGTTTCATGCCAGGGTGGGGAAGATCCCTTGAAGACGGAAAGGGCAACCCACTCCAGTATCCTTGCTTGAGAAATTCCATGGACAGAGGAGCTTGGCGGGCTCCAGTCCACCGGGTCACAGAGTCAGACTGGATTTAGCGACTAAACAGCAACAGCAGCAGCATGCATAGTAGGCACTCGATGAATATTTATGTAGCATAAATATTTAGGAATTTGCATGGATGTTTATGAATATTTATGTGAAAGTGAAAGTCGCTCAGTTGTGTCCTACTCTTTGTGACCCCATGGATTATACAGTCCATGGAGTTCTCCAGGCCAAAATACTGGAGTGGGTAGCCTTTCCCTCTTCCTGGGGATCTTCCCAACCCAGGGATCGAACCCAGGTCTCCCTCATTGCAGGCAGATTCTTTACCAACTGAGATATTAGGAAAGCCTGAATATTTATGGAATGTATATATTTTTCAAGAATAAGTTCACATCTGAATTATATAGCATTTTATTGTAAATTTATTTTAAAGATAGAGAAGACACTGTTTGGATTGTTGTAGTACCAAAAGTTTCGCTTCAGAAAAACATAGCTCTTTCTCTTTCAGCCATCCCAGGAGAATGTACGCAACCCCACAAACTGACGCTATATAGAGAATACATTTGTGACACAAAACCAGGGTAATATTTCCATTATGCTTGAAAGTTTCAAGCTTTGATCATATGCTAAGAGGACAGTCTTATTCTCCCTGTCATCTGCCCATACAAACAATAGGTTCCATTAGGTCATCTTTCATCTCTCATAAGGTTGCAAAAGATATCATAATTTGTGCAGTCTTTGAGCATAGAAATACTGAGTTAAACGGAACTGCATCTAGTGATAAACTAGTCAATGTTTAACAGCCAGCTGGGTAGAGAGGGAGAAAAGCTATGACCTGAAGCCCTTGCTAGCTTCTGGGATGTAAATACTTCTACCCTGGCTAATTTCAAGCTGTGTTTAATAACCGACTTGCAAGACTCCTGAAAATTTAACAACTGGCTCTTATAAGCCCATACAAGCATCTCTAGCAGAGCACCAGCTCTATCTCTCTGCAAAATTACCCTTCTTTTTTTTTTTCACATACACACACAATTGCATAGGACACAAAATAAATTTAATTTACTTGCGAAAGATATGCTCTGTGTGATATAACTTGGAAGATGAAAAAAAGAAAAATAACCTGTAGGTACAAAGAATGTATTCTGTCAGTTTACTGTGATAAAGTTTATTTGTAATCATTTGACTTCCCCATCCTATTCCCATCCAGAGTCCACCTCAAAGCAATTTCATAGCTGAGACCTCATGTGTTTCATTTTATTCTGAACTTTTAAGTAGTCAAATTTCAAATGTTAAATATCATCATAACACTCTCCTAGTTACTGGAAACAGCAGCTGATTCTTCTCTATTGTGCTTCCACTCACTGTTCACTCTAGTACATTCATCGTGGCATAAATGTGTTTGCCATGAGCCATTTGGCGGACTGATGGACTCTGGAGGTTCTGATAGACAAATCCCCAAGGTTCAAGGAGCTCTCAGCCAGATAAGGAGATAGGCAAGGACACTTCCATGCAGGAAGCCCTAGGACAGAGGTAACCACAGGGCCCCAGAGAATACACAGAATGTCTATTTAATGCCACCCAGATTAAAGAAGACAACACTGAGGTGGAACTTAAAGAATGACTAGGAATTGACTATGGAAAAAAGGAGGAGAAAGGCATTCTAAGGAGAAGGAAGAGCAAGGACAAAAACATGTGCAGGGAGGGTGCAGTCATAATGAAAATAACTGAAGCACAGAGTGTAGGAGTGAGGGAAGGATTCTGAGGCTACAGAGACAAGCACAGGTACAGGCTGGGGTTCGTGAGGATCCTCGTGTGCCATGCACAGGAGCTTGGCTTTTGTCCTGAAGCCAATGCATCAGGGGGAATTTAAGAATTTTAATAGCTGAGTGATGGGATTCATGCTTTAGAAAGAATATTTGGACAACAGTGAGGACACTGGATGAAGTGAAGTGAGGAGGCGGAGACCACCTGCTAGAGTCACGCCCTCGCCCAGCAATCAGCTCTCCTTCCATCCTCGTTTTCGCCCAAGTTCTCTGTTCACCTGAATTCTCTGCAGCTTCCAAGTCACTTCTTTACAAGTTGAAGAAAAACAGTGCAGCTCTGTTGTCTCCTTTGGTCCCTAATTCTTTTTCAGGCTGACTTCCTCTGAAAACATTATTCAACATGAGTTACCATTTTGCATCATAAATGTCAGAAAGGAAAAAGGCACAGGCTGCACAAAGTAAAAGATGCCCAGCACAAATTTAAGTTTTGCCAAGGGAATGTCATGGCTGCCCCAGTTATCTATTGCTAGATCAAATAATAAACCAATTTTAGTGGTATCAGACTACAACTATCATCATCATCTCTCATAGTTCTGAAGAAGGACTGGAAAGTGAAAATCGCTCAGTCATGTAGGATTATTTGTGACCCCAAGGACTATACAGTCCAAGAAATACTCCAGGCCACAATACTGGAGTGGGTAGCCTTTCCCTCTCCAGGGGATCTTCCCAACCCAGGGGTTGAACCCAGGTCTCCTGCATTGTGGGCCGATTCTTTACCAGCTGAGCCACAAGGGAAGCTCAAGAATACTGGAGTGAGTAGCCTATCCCTTCTCCAGCGGCTCTTCCTGACCCAGGAATCAAACCAGGGTCTCCTGCATTGCAGATGAATTCTTTACCAGCTGAGCTTCAGTCTTCAAATGGCGGCTGGAGGTAAAGGCATCTCCAGGGCCTCTTCATTCACATGTCTGGTGGTTGTTGCTGACTTACTGGTTGGGATCTTGATAGAAGCTGTCAACTAGGCCTGTCTACATGCTCCAGGCTTTCTCATAATATGGTGCTGGATTCCTAAGCGAGTGTCTCAAGAGAGAAAATCAGGCCTTTTCCTAGAAACCTGGCTTAGATTTCACATAGAGTCACTCCTGCCACATTCTATTCTTTAGAGGTGAGTCACTATGGCCACTTGATAGGGCAAGGGAATAAGAGTTCACTGCTTGAGAGGAAAAGTGTCAATTTACAGACATGTTTTAAAACCATCACAACCATTTTCATGGCTTGACCAATGAAAGGGATGCCCATTTTCATTTCGGTGCACCAAGTAGAAAGTGGAAAAGTATAAACATAACCAACAATTTCTAGAATACACTGAAATGGATTGAAACTTCCCATATATGCCCTCTGATAGAGGTTCAAGTCTTAAGAGTCTTGACTAAAAGATAAAGACACAAGCAAAAGATGAGACCAGGTCTTAAGTGTCCCGCTCAAGAAGCAAACATATAAGGGGCAGAAGGAAGACAATCCAAGACTGATCCCTCAGCATGGCAGAAGGGCTATTCTGATTTCCAAAGTGAGAAGATGCTAAAGACTGACAATAGCATCTTTTTACTTTGAGATATATACCTATGTATTTGTTGTTGTTTACTCATTAAGTCATGTCTGATTCTTCTGCAACCCTATGGACTGTAGCCTGTCAAGCTCCTCTGTTGATGGGATTTTCTAGACAAGAATACTGGAGTATGTTGCCATTTCCCTCTCAAGAGGACTGTCCCGACCCAGGGATCAACTCCCCTCCCCCACCCCCCCACCCCACCCTCCCGTCTCCTGCATTGGAGGCAGATTCTTTACCTCCAAACCACCAGGGAAGCTCATACCTATATGTAGCAGGTTGTAAACACTTGTCATTATAGACTATGAGTTGAATAATCCTCCAAAAATTTCCCTTATCACCTTCACAAAGGTGATAAATAACATCTCAATTTGTTATATATATAGATACTTGGATCCCAAAGTGAACAAAATGAGGTGAGAAGCTTTCCTAACAGAATTTTCTCTGAACAAGATTTATTTATGCCCATGTGTGATATACTTTACACATCTAACTTATGAAATGAAGAATATTTGAAATTCACACAGCTTACAAGTAGGTTAGATTTATGTAACTTATAATACCTATACACCCAACAGTTGTGGTTTAAAAAAAAAAATCTGCAAAGAAGAGAAAAGTGAGTACATTAATTATAAGTGTGAAAAGAAAGACCAAAGGTAACTGTTCCTTCCATTTGGGAGAGAAGAAACACTTCTATTCTTACCCTTTTATAGATTGTCCAGTTTCTCAATCTGTTCTTCAAATAAGGCAATTTGGTTTAAAAGAATAGAATCAAAGAACATTCTCTAAATTCAGCATATCTGGTAGCCTTATACGTATTGATCTAGTACTGATTATTTTGATAAATGACTTTCAAATTTTAAATCTCTTAAGAATCATCTATGGAATTGACTTGACTGACAGATAAATGGATGAAGAAGCTGGGGTAGATATATACAATGGAATATTACTCATAAAAAGCTACCCATTTGAGTCAGTTCTTATGCTGTGGATGAACCTAGAGCCTATTATACAGCATGAAGTAAGTTAGAGAAATATAAATATTGTATATAATGCATATATATGGAATCTAGAAAGATGGTACTGATGAATTTATTTGTAGGGCAACAGTGGACATAGAGAATAGACTTATGGGCACAGCCAGTGGGGTGGGTGGGGGCGGGGGAAGGAGAAGTTGAGATGTATGGAGAGAGTAACATGTAAACTTACATTACCATATGTAAAATAGAAAAACAATGGGAATTTTCTGTATGGCTCGGGGAACTCAAACAGGGTCTCTGTAACAACCTAGAGGTGTGGGATGTGGAGGGAGGTGGGAGGGAAGTTCAAGAGGGAGGTGGCATATATATATACCTGTGGCTGATTCATGTTTTGACAGAAAACAACAAAATTCTGTAATTATCCTTCAATTAAAAAATAAATTAATTTTTAAAAACTAAATAAAAAATCAACTATGGAATTGACTTAAAATGTAGATTCCTGGGTTTTATCACAAAGATTCTGATTCAGCAGTGGGTTTGAGATGAGAATTAAAATTTATTTAAGTACCTTCTATGTGTCAATGTTCTAGGCAGACGGGATGTAGCCATGAGCTAGAGAAAGTCTCTGCTCTCCTGGAGCTGACATTCAAGATAGGGAAATGATAAATAAACAAATAAATGCATTACACAATTTAAGGAAATGATGTGCTATTATGGAAAAATGAGCATTCTAAGTAGATGAAGAGTAGTGAGTCATACTATCTTATTCATTTTAAATGGAAGTGTCCTTATTGTTCATTATAAACATTAACACACCTAAAGAAAGAAAGCAAAACTCCATATGTATAAAATAGAAAGTCCTTAAGAAATGATTCTTATTAAATTATGCTCATTTCTCTATCCTGTTTCACGTGAAACATTTGAACATAATTGCTCAGCGATCCTAGGACCCATTTGTTCATTTAACAATTATTTATTGGACACCTATTATGTGCCAGCTGCTGTTCTAAGAGCTGGGGACAGGGCAGTGAGGAGGCAGAGACTCTTAGACTGACAATTTTTCCAGTGGGAGATTGTGATAAGTGTTATAAGAAAAAAATGAAGTTGGGATGGTATTGAAGAAGTGGTAGGGAATAAATGGAACCAAAAATGAAAACATTTCTTGGCAAATAAAAGCAAGAAATTTTCTACCAAAAATAGGATAGAAACAACAAAGAAAGAGTAAGATTAGAGGCATCCTAAAGTGAAGAGAGGGAAGTGCATGCATGTCAGCCAACCTTGGCTTTCTCACTCCAGGAGAAGGTCTTGTCCCAGAGAGCTGATGGAAACTGGAGAGAGACCTGAGGAGCCTGGGGTTGAAGGTCAGCTTTCAAAAGACTGTGGTGGAAAAGCTGATTAAGAATCAACAAGTTAGGAATCAAGATATCACTCAAGAGCAGAAAAGCTCTGGAAAGCACCTCCAACCTGAAAAGCTTGGCCCAAGCTCCTGCCCTCTCTGCCTGAACCACACCCATCTCATCTCCCCACATCCCTTGAAATCTCCAATGTCAGCGCCCGCAGACACTCCATTCTCTTCTCCACCCTGCAACCTGGACCATGTGTCTTAGTTCATGTCTTTTTTCTCCCATCAGGTTGATTTCTCACTGAGTTCTTCCATGAGTCTAGAAACTCACGGCCTTCAGCCTACAGTCCATGGGGTCGCAAAGAGTCAGACATGACTGAAGCGACTTAGCACACATGCACACCCAGTGGGAACAAAAGCCTGATCGAATTTGACTGGGGAAAAATGACAAGAGAAAGTACTGAGAGATTTTCAAAGGGGGTTGCTAAAAGGGAAGCAGAGGTGTGGGGACATAGCTATGGGGAAACAGCAGTCTAAAGAATAGTTTAGGACTGGAGTTAATAGAACATTTTTCTATATCAAAGGGAATGATTCAGTTGACAGAATTTGATGATAGAGAAGATTCGGGGGAATAACTGTGATGAACAGTTCTTGGGAAGGTTAAAGGTGATAAAACCGAAACACAAGTGGAAGAGTTACCTTACAGAGAAACAGGGACAGCTCTTCCCTTGTAACAGCAGGAAAGGCATAAGAATATAGACTTTTCACGACTCTAGGTGATTTTGATGTGGGTGGGCCCCTAGCCACACTTTGAGAAATAGTGATGTAGAGAAACCCTTCTTATACAAGGAAGAAAATTAGAACCATGCGCCAATGGAAAATAAGGATGGGGCAGGAGATGTGAAAAGCAAAAGTGACTGCAAAGAGCTGTTTCACTTAAGTGCCACCAGGGTTGTCAGCGTCAACCCTAAAATGAAGAAGAACCCACCTCAGAAGATGTGGTACCATGAGATTTTGCTCCCACCACTCAAATTCTATATGGAGTCCACTCCAGCCCTCTGCCCACCACCACCTTCTACAATGGGGCCAAATCCCTTCCCAGTTGCTCCAGACCAGCAATACCTAGCTTTCTTGAGGTCACTGACTGAAATGAAGTTGTAATGAAAGTTTTGAAATTTCTCCCCAGTTTAAAAAAAAAAAAGTTATACACTCACTAGAGCTCTTAAGATGCAAGTCCCAGAACCACTTCTGACACAAACAAAAATAATTTACAGAAGCATGTGGGGAATTCAGAGATACAGAGGGGAGGCTGACAAATTGACTAAAAATTAGGAATTACTCAGGCATCTCTGCGAAATCACTCCAAGAGATTTCAGTTTTGTGCTACCCGGTTCACTATTCAAATTAGAAAATGTGATTGTTTAATAAGTTTCATATGCCTAGACCTGGCTGGTAGAGTGGGGCACCTTCATTAACAGTCTACCAGAGTGCTTCCAACAAGGAAGAATTTATACACCAAAAGAATATAACTCATCAACGAGGTGATGCTGTTACTAAAAGAATGTGGAATGCAGAAGACTGGACTACCCAAAAAATCTGTTTCAATTACACAGAAATAAAAAATTTTACATATAACTTTGGAAAATTCACAGATCTTCTGAAACCCACATAGGTATCTTCTGGGGTTCTGGTACTGACCAGATCAAGAATCCCTAGTATAAACATAACTATTGAATATTCTAGGTTATCACTCTGCTGAATGCATGGTTATTCTGGAAAAAAGAAAGTGGTGGCTTTTTTTCCCTATCTTCTCCCACCTCTCCTAGTTGCAAGATCTTGGATTGTCCACACTCTCCCGAAAGAGAAAGTTCTCTCCTGAAGGAGAACTACTGGCAAATCTTTATTGTAGCCCTACAGAGTACAAGAAAAAGACTCAAATTCTGGAACAAGAAGATATGAGTTTGAAGCCCATTCCTACAACCTCAAACCAGGAGAATCTCTTTGAGCTTCAGATTTTTGCCCTTAAATTTCCCTACTTTCCTCAACTTTTTTTTTGGTTCATGTAATTATCTCAGAATATATTTTGTATACTATAAAGTTATGAACAAGTTTTAGATATAATCTCTACACCTATATGGATCAACAGATGATAGAGAGCGAGAGAGGGATTTAAATAGATAGACAGAGAAAGTACTTCAGTGGTTGTCAAGTCTGGTTAATAACAGAAACATCTGAGAGCTGTTTTTAATTCAATTACTCAGGTTCCTTCGTAGACCTAGTAAATCAAAATCTCTAGGGTTGGGGATACATGTGAAGACATATATGAAAGCACCCCACATTACTCTGCAATTAGCTAGATTTGAAATTCCACCACATTTCAAATCAGAATTATCCACTGTGACCCGCTGTTTGTTGATGATTCTAAAAAAATGCAGTATTACTAGTTGTGAGACTATCTAGATTTTTACTATATAAAGAAATATGCTATTAACTTATTCTACTCCATAAGATATAGCCAACCACACAAAGTAAGGGAATCCAACAGCCCCACTGAGTATGGTGCAGTATAGCAATAACTTGCTCAGAACAAATTCTGCTCTCATTTATATGCTAAGAACCATTAAAGTAAGATTTTACAGCTCATGATCATTTTAAGCACCATCAATTTATGAGCATGACTATTTCCACCATTTCAAAAACTTTGCAGAGAAGTCCTGCAGTCCTTGCATATGGAGATGATGTAATGTATTCTTCAGTTACGGGAAATTAATAAGAATGTAAAATACAAAATAATGGTGCCAGGCTAAGCCATAACAGCATTTTTTCAACATCGGAGGTAGCTTTATAGTTAAGGTATGAGAATTCATTTTTTCCTTTAGTCTTCCTTAGAGGAGAAAGAAATTGCATGAAGTCTTTAGAAGTCAAGTCAGAGGAGACCGTCCATAAATACCTTTAGTTTCCTCAAACTTCTCTAGTCCCAGCTTGGCAGTGTTTTACAGTAGATCTTAATAATGTTCTCCTTCTGTTTTGCATTTTTTAAATATTAACTGTTATAAAGCCATAGATAGGCATGACACAGGCCCTGTCATCTGTCTTGTAGTGGGTATTAAGTTTTCTTCCTGAAGACGAAGCTGAGTTCAGTTCTGTTTTCCCGAGAGACTAAAGGCAGCATGTTTCCCCTGAGCGCTTGCCCAGGTGGTTGCTTCCAGAGAAGAGCACCAATTCGTTCCTTGCCAACGCCTGCTAGACAGAGGCCATCTTAGAGATGCCAACATGGAGTCAGTCAGGATCTCAAGTCAGTCAATAAAAATGTTTCAAGTTTTAACATTTTAAGCAAAACAGACTGCAAATGTAAATTGAGAAATGAAAATACTCCCTTGCACACATTAGCTATCTCCCCTTGTATACATTAGATATCATCGCTTGCATACATTAGATATCTCCCCTTGCATACATTAGATATCTCCCCTTGCATACATTAGATATCATCCCTTGCATACATTAGATATCTCCCCTTGTGTACATTAGATATCTCCCCTTGCATGCATTAGATATCTCCCCTTGTGTACATTAGATATCTCCCCTTCCATACATTAGATATCTCCCCTTGTGTACATTAGATATTTCCCCTTGTGTACATTAGATATCTCCCCATGCATGCATTAGATATCTCCCCTTGTGTACATTAGATATCTCCCCTTGCATACATTAGATATCTCCCCTTGTGTACATTAGATATCTCCCCTTGTGTACATTAGATATCTCCCCTTGTGTACATTAGATATCTCCCCTTGCGTACATTAGATATCTCCCCTTGTGTACATTAGATATCTCCCCTTGCGTACATTAGATATCTCCCCTTGCATACATTAGATATCTCCCCTTGCATACATTAGATATCTCCCCTTGCATACACTAGATATCATCCCTTGCATACATTAGATATCTCCCCTTGTGTACATTAGATATCTCCCCTTGTGTACATTAGATATTGCCCCTTGCATACATTAGACAGCTCCCCTTGCAGGTTTAGGTACAAAAGACAGCCCCCAGTGCTGCAACACTGGGACCACCTCATCACAGATCAGAAAGCGTTCAGTCTCTCCTCCTCCCAGATCCCCCTCTCCAGAATGTTCAAAAAGCCCCCAGACTGCCTTCTGGAATCCAGAGTGCTCTCTGATCTAATCTCAAGTTCCACTGAAGCCAAACTCCCTTCAGGCTGATGGAGGCTCAGCATCCATGGAGGTCGGGTTTCCTTCTCCAGAAGGTAATGCAGGGCTGCTTTGTCATGATGGGTACACTCTGGCCCCTGACATCATCACTAATCGCTGGTGCTGCCACCACTACTGAGAGTGCATAGTCACCCCCTATAGAGACTGGAAAGGCCATTCCTGGTGGTTCTGACCCTTTTGTTAGATCCTTGAAACTAGAGGATTCTACCACCTCTACTGGAAGCTGTTTGCTCTAGCTGAGTGGTTCTCAACCTTTACCACTGATGAGTGATCGAGCGTGTGTGCCAAGTCACTTCAGTCGTGTCTGACTGTGCGACCCTATGGACTGTAGCCTGCCAGGCTTGTCTGTCCGTGGAATTTTCCAGGCAAGAGTACTGGAAATACCGTGGAATACTGGAATACCACGCCTTCCTCCAGGGGATCTTCCCCACCCAGGGATCGAACCGACGTTATCTTATGTATCCTGCATTGGCAGGCGGGTACTTTACCACTAGCACCACCTGGGAAGCCTCCAGGGTGACCTAGAGGACTTGCTAGAACACAAAATGCTGGTCCCCACCCTTAGAGATGTTGAAGCAGCAGGTCTGGAGAGGGACCTTAAAAAATGCATTTCTAACAATGTCCCAGAGTGTGCTAATGCTGCCACTCCAGGGACCACACTTCCCCAGAATAGCAACCTCCCAGAAGCCCTTTCCCCAGACGGTCTGAAGCAACTCTCCTTTTGTTTCTGCTGTTGCTTTCTAAGGGCATAAATTTGGCTGGTCCACCTCCACTCTGGCAGAGACACCTGGTTAAACCACACCGAGCCTTCTCTGGCCTGGGGTCTTTGCCTTGAAGTTTTAGCAGCTGCCACTCAAGTCTGCCATCTGAATGTAGGTGGCTCCGTGGTAAAGAATCCACCAGCCAGTGCAGGAGATGCAAGTTCAATCCCTGGTGGAGAAAGATCCCCTGGGGTAGGAAATGGCAACCCACTACAATATTCTTGCCTGGAAAATTCCATGGACAGAGCAGCCTGGTGGGCTACGGTCCACGGGGTTCCAAAGAGTCAAACACAACTGAGCAACTAAAACACACACACATACATAGGTTCTAGTATCTACTGCCTCATTGACTCCAGAAAAAATCTTTGTTCTTTAACCATCTATCTTGTTACCCAAGCCAATTCTGCAGTTTTAAGTCTTTTTACCTTCCATAGTAATTTTATCTCATAATTTTAGCAGTGAAGTTTCTACACCTACACCAGCATTGGACCTTACTCAGGCCCAACAAGTCTGCCTCCATAGGTTTTTACGATATAACACTAATTTTTGTGACATCTCAATCCTTTCTGTCCTGGAGGGAAGCTGGCTTTCTAATACAATTTAGTTCACCCCTGTCTAAGCAAACTTTGAGCTTGATGTTTGAGATGCTGGAAAGAGACTAAGTATGGCTAAGGGCTGCAGATAGATTTCATCACTTTAGGTGATAATCTCTAATTAACACAGTACATTTTTTTGTGGAGACATGTATGCATGTGCACATACACACACTCAGGAAAAAAGAAATTACAGAACAAAGAAAAAACATGCAAGGTTTTCCTTTGTTATGAGATCACTGTACACCCTGGCAGTCCCATGTGTCACAGTGGGTTGAGCATTAAGTTATTCAGGAACCAATAGTTTTCAGCAACATTATATAACACATTCCAACCCCTAGCACTTAGTAATAACCATCGTGATGTCAGCACAAACATGAGCATCATTACCAAGTAGATAAGCAGATGGTAAATCTTTCTTCTTGATTGTTGATCTTTGTTATTTCAGCATGGTGTTTTATTAAATACACACCCCTAGTAGGCTTGGATATGAATATTAATAGTAAAAAAACCTTTGCATTCTGGCCAACATTTACTTATTTGATATGTACAGAGTTTTAAAAGCTTTATAATGGCAAAATGTGTTCAAGGCTATTCACTACCAATGTTTACGCTGTAAAGTGCCTTAAGGCACTCTCAGCATAAAGGGTATTACATAAAATATTACTTTCTGTTCTTGTCACTAACCTAATAGTTAGAATAGCTTCTGGTGTGGTTTAAGGTAAGAATAAATCACTGATCAGCATCTTTCACAGGTAAACAGCAACAAAGTAGCAAATTAAAAATTAATAAAATATAAGATTTTTTGATAGCATCACTGACTCAATGAACACGAATTTGAGCAAACTCTGGGAGATAGTGAAGGACAGGGGAGACTAGCATGCTGCGGTACATGGTGTCACAAAGAGTCAGACGTGACTTAGTGCCTGACAACAACATTTTTTTCTATTATAGATAAAATCATATTTGTATTTCATAGTTCAAGCATCTTTACTGCAACCTTAAAATCTTATCAATATTTTTTAGTCTCATATACTTTTAAAAATATTTTAAATAATTTATGCTTTGATTTCATTTTCATGCTATTGTACAGTTCAGTTCAGTTCATTTCAGTCGCTCAGTCGTGTCCGACTGTTTGTGACCCCATGAATCGCAGCACACCAGGCCTCCCTGTCCATCGACAACTCCCGGAGTTCACTCAGACTCACGACCATCAAGTCAGTGATGCCATCCAGCCATCTCATCCTCTGTCATCCCCTTCTCCTCCTGCCCCCAATCCCTCCCAGCATCAGTCTTTTCCAATGAGTCAAGTCTTCGCATGAGGTGGCCAAAGGACTGGAGTTTCAGCTTTAGCATCATTCCTTCCAAAGAAATCCCAGGGCTGATCTCCTTCAGAATGGACTGGTTGGATCTCCTTGCAGTCCAAGGGACTCTCAAGAGTCTTCTCCAATACCACAGTTCAAAAGTATCAATTCTTCGGCACTCAGCCTTCTTCACAGTCCAACTCTCACATCCATACGTGACTACTGGAAAAACCATAGCTTTGACTAGATGGACCTTAGTTGGCAAAGTGATGTCTCTGCTTTTTAATATGCTATCTAGGTTGGTCATAACTTTTCTTCCAAGGAGTAAGCGTCTTTCAATTTCATGGCTGCAGTCACCATCTGCAGTGATTTTGGAGCCTACAAATATAAAGTCTGACACTGTTTCCACTGTTTCCCCATCTATTTCTAATGAAGTGATGGGACCAGATGCCATGATCTTCATTTTCTGAATGTTGACCTTTAAGCCAACTTTTTCACTCTCCTCTTTCACTTTCATCAAGAGGCTTTTTAGCTCCTCTTCACTTTCTGCCATAAGGGTGGTGTCATCTGCATATCTGAGGTTATCGATATTTCTCCCGCCAATCTTGATTCCAGCTTGTGTTTCTTCCAGTCCAGTGTTTCTCATGATGTATTCTGCATAGAAGTTAAATAAGCAGGGTGACAATATACAGCCTTGATGTACTCCTTTTCCTATTTGGAACCAGTCTGTTGTTTCATGTCCAGCTCTAACTGTTGCTTCCTGACCTGCATATAGATTTCTCAAGAGGCAGGTCAGGTGGTCTGGTATTCCCATCTCTTTCAGAATTTTCCACAGTTTATTGTGATCCACACAGTCAAAGGCTTTGGCATAGTCAATAAAGCAGAAATAGATGTTTTCCTGGAACTCTCTTGCTTTTTCCATGATCCAGTGGATGTTGGCAATTTGATCTCTGGTTCCTCTGCCTTTTCTAAAACCAGCTTGAACATCAGGAAGTTCACGGTTCACGTATTGCTGAAGCCTGGCTTGGAGAATTTTGAGCATAACTTTACTAGCGTGTGAGATGAGTGCAATTGTGCAGTAGGTTGAGCATTCTTTGGCATTGCCTTTATTTGAGATTGGAATGAAAACGGACCTTTTCCAGTCCTGTGGCCACTGCCAAGTTTTCCAAATTTGCTGGCCTATTGAGTGCAGCACTTTCACAGCATCATCTTTCAGGATTTGAAATAGCTCCACTGGAATTCCATCACCTCCACTAGCTTTGTTCATAGTGATGCTTTCTAAGGCCCACTTTAACTCGCATTCCAGGATGTCTGGCTCTAGATGAGTGATCACACCATCGTGATTATCTGGGTCATAAAGATCTTTTGTGTACAGTTCTTCTGTGTATTCTTGCCACCTCTTCTTAATATCTTCTGCTTCTGTTAGGTCCATACCACTTCTGTCCTTTATCGAGCCCATCTTTGCATGAAATGTTCCCTTGGTATCTCTAATTTTCTTGAAGAGATCTCTCGTCTTTCCCATTCTGTTCTTTTCCTCTATTTCTTTGCATTGATCACTGAAGAAGGCTTTCTTATCTCTTCTTGCTATTCTCTGGAACTCTGCATTCAGATGCTTATATCTTTCCTTTTCTCCTTTGCTTTTTGCCTCTCTTCTTTTCACAGCTATTTGTAAGGCCTCCCCAGACAGCCATTTTGCTTTTTTGCATTTCATTTCCATGGGGATGGTCTTGATCCCTGTCTCCTGTACAATGTCACGAACCTAGTACTCAATTATGCATAGGTTGTGCTTTTTGAATTTTTTTCTTCTGCGAAATATAACAAACAGCTATATGCACAAAATAATAACATGGAGTTCAATGAAACTTATATAACTATAAGCCAAGTCAATGGAGAGTCAGGATAGGGGGATTATTCTGCAAGCCAACAGACACTGCCAGCACCCCAAAACCTCCACCTGTCCACTGCTGAGTACTAACCTCCCTCCTTCAGAAATAATTACTATCCTGACTTACACAGTGATCCAACCACCTAGCTTGCATCCCTGAAACCCTAGTGTTTAGCTTCGCCTCCTCTTTGAACTTTATATAAATAGGATTACACACCATGTGTTCTTTTGTGTCTGGCATCCTTCATTTATCACGGTGCTTGTGCAACATATCCATGATACATGTAGATGCAATTCATTCATTTTCATTGATTTAAAGTATTCCATCATACGAAGTAACACAATTCATGCGTGCATTCTAGTGCGGGTTGACATTAGAACTGTTCATAGTTTGAGACTGCGAAACACTGTAGGTGTTTGGAGCAATACGTTTTTCAGTAAATCAATAGCAGTCAGAAATGTTTCACATCTCAATGGCAAACCCTCCGTGTTGAGCTCTAATGAGGCTAGCATAAATTTGAGCATCGTTATTAAGTATATAAGTAGACAGGTAGTCCTTGTACATAATTGTACAAGACACAAACTTGCTGGCATTTCTGTTGAGTATATACTTGAGCAAGAATTTTCTAAGTCATAGGGCATATGTATGCCTACAACTTCCCATAGTTTATACCGAGGTGTTGTATTAATAATACACTTTCACCAGCATTAAATAAATGTTCCTGTTGCTCTTCATCCAGGTCTCAGCTCAGATTTTATCTCCTTTGAGCATCCTTTCCTAGCCTTTCTAGAGTAGCTGTCTCTTAAAGCACTCCACCCCCACCCATTCCCCTTACTCTTTTGTCCATTACTTTAATTTATTTTCCTCTTGCCTCTTTCTGCTATCTGAAATCATCTTATTTTTTCCCACTCTCCTCCACTGGGAGGTAAGCTCCATGAAAGAGGGACTTTATCTTGCTAGTGTCTGTCACATAATGTCTGGAACATAATCGATTCTTGATAAATATTTGTTCAGTGAATAGTTGAAGACTTTCTGTATTTAGTAAATATTCTCAATAATGCCAAAAGAAAAAATTTATAAAATATAAAGTTTGTGATTCTTTTTGAATAAAAGTTTCATGCTTCATGCATGTAATATGTTTAATAGCCAGTGTTCAGGAAAATAATTATTCATTCAAATTTTCCTATAATATGGCCATCATGACATGTGTTGAATAATTTTTCCTTTCTTGTGAACACAGTGACACCAGCATTTCATATCCAGTGTGAGAAAACAGATGCCTATAAATCAAGGCTTCTTATTTTTTTGAAGCACAGTCCATAATAATCAATTGACAAGCCTGCTATAAATAATAATGCATGGTTTCTCAAAGAACCTAGCATGTAATTGATTCCCTGGTCTGAAGAAGCTATAGGCCTGTGGATTTTTCTGATATCTATGGAATCCTTCAACCAACTTTATTGTCTTGTTTTTAGCTAGCTCTTGAAATAAAGGTTCATGAATCTTTATTGTGCATCCGGCCTCTATGGAATAGAGAAGTAGTAGCATGTGACTCTTGGAATATGTGCAGCCTTATCTTTGCATTTCTACTATAAACCCACGGTGACAAATAATGCCCAGTGAGGTAGCCAACTGTGAGCTCCTTTTGTGTTCAGAGCCATCCTCAGGTAGACCCAAATGCTTGAGGCAAGCAATGGTGTATCAGCAAAATAATGTATTTTGGGTATATTTTCTCTCTCTCTCTCTCTCTCTCTCACACACACACACACACACACACACACACACACACATACTAAATAGGCTATCCCCAAATCACCAAATACTCAGCTAATGCAGCTATGGATCAGAGAGGGATTTTTATGTTCTATGTTCTTGACTGTCCATAGTTTCTATTTTTAAGGAAAGCTGACCCTGTGACCTAACTACTCTGGCTGCAGTGAATTGGAACAAGGATGGGTAATCAAATGCAAGGCTGGCAAGGGATATGTGAAATGACATGAGATCTCTTCTAACAGAGCTGTTCTATGTAGGAAAGTCACCAACAAAATAAATCAGGTTATCTCTGTTGTAGAATTTAAATGCAGGGCATCTGCAGCCTTAGAGAGAGGTGGGGAAAACATGATGGACTATGTGATTTTAATTACATAACTTGGGAAATATAAATCACGGTTGAATCTCCTCTATAATCCTGCAAATATTAAAATTATTCATGAGGATAGAAAATAAAAGCAAATAAAAACTATGAGCATTATCTACTGCAGAAATCTCCTAATCTCTGACTTAAGACTTTGTGCAACTTTCTCCTGGACAATGACAAAATCATCAGTCGAGAAGAAAAGCAGAGCAGACTGAAATTCAGAAAAAAGGCAGGAAGGACAAGCATGAGGCAGTACCAGCTTTAAGGTAGTAGAAACCATAAGTGAGCAAAAATCAGTAGGTAAAAGCAAGAGAATGGAGAATACCAGTAGTAAAGGCTAAAGAGATTAAAAAAAAAAAATCAGAGTCACAGTGGTGAGATATCAAGTAACAATACTTCTAATGAAACAAAATCTATCATTAGAATCACACAGACTCATATAGTCAAAGCTGTGGTTTTTCCAGTAATCATGTATGGATGTGAGAGTTGGACAAAAAGAAGGCTGAGCATCAAAGAATTGATTCTTTTGAACTGCAGTGTTGGAGAAGACTCTTTACTGTTTTCTGTAAAGTCTGATAATGTGATTACCAATGCATTTATTGGTCTTCCTTTAATTAAAAATTTGGTGCACTCAACAATCATTTAGGGTGAGAAGTCAAAGTCTACTACCGCCAGGGAAAGAAAAACATGTATCATATATTAACACATATATATAGAATCTAGAAAAATGGTATAGATGATCTTATTTGCAAAATGGATATAAGAGTTGGACTATAAAGAAAGCTGAGCAACGAAGAATTGATGCTTTTGAACTGTGGTGCTGGAGAAGACTCTTGGGAGTCCCTTGGACAGCCAAGGAGATCCAACCAGTCCATCTTAAAGGAGATCAGTCCTGAGTGTTCATTGGAAGGACTGATGTTGAAGCCAAAACTCCAATACTTTGGCCACCTGATGTGAAGAGGTGACTCATTTGAAAAGACCCTGATGCTCAGGAAGATTGAGGGCAGGAGGAGAAGCGGACAAGAGAGGATGGGATGGTTGGATGGCATCACTGACTCAAACGACATGAGTTTGGATAAACTCCGGGAGTTGGTGATGGACAGGGAGGCCTGACATGCTGTGGTCCATAGGGTCAAAAAGAGTCGGACATGACTGAGCGACTGAACTGAACTGATTTGCAAAGCAGAAATAGAGACACAGACGTAGAGGATAAATTTATGGATACCAAGGGAGGAAGGAGAGTGGGAGGGGAAGAACTAGGAGATTGGAATTGACACATATACACTATTGATACTTTAAAAAAATTGATAACTAATGAGAACCCGAGAGCCTTTGACTGTGTGGATCACGATAAAATGTGGAAAATTCTAAAAGATATGGGTATACCAGATCATCTCACTTGCCTCCTGAGAAATCTGTATGCAGGTCAAGAAGCAACAGTTAGAACCGGATGTGGAACAATGGACTGGTTCCAAACTGGGAAAGGAGTACGTCAAGGCTGTATATTGTCACCCTGCTTATTTAACTTATATGCAGAGTACATCATGAAAAATGCTGGGCTGGATGAAGCACAAGTTGGAATCAAGATTGCCGGAAGAAATATCAATAACCTCAGATATGCAGATGACACCACCATAATGGCAGAAAGCAAAGAGGAACTAAAAAGCCTCTTGATGAAGGTGAAAGAGGAGAGTGAAAAAGCTGGCTTAAAACTCAACATTCAAAAAACAGGCATCCAGTCCCATCACTTCATGGCAAATAGATGGGGAAACAATGGAAACAGTGTCAGACTTTTTTTTCTTGGGCTCCCAAATCACTGCAGATGGTAACTGTAGCCATGAAATTAAAAGAAGCTTGCTTCTTGGCGGAAAAGCTAGGACCAACCTAGACAGCATATTAAAAAGCAGGGACATTACTTTCCTAACAAAGGTCCATATAGTCAAAGCTGTGGTTTTTCCAATAGTCATGTATAGATGTGAGAGTTGGACAAAAAGAAGGCTGAGCATCAAAGAATTGATTCTTTTGAACTGCAGTGTTGGATAAGACTCTTGAGAGTCCCTTGGACTGCAAGGAGATCCAACTAGTCAGTCCTAAAGGAAATCAACCCTTAATATTCATTGGAAGGACTGATGCTGAAGCTGAAACTCCAATACTTTGGCCACCTGATGTGAAGAAATGACTCATTGAAAAAGACCCTGACGCTGGGAAAGATTGAAGGCAGGAGAAGAGGACAGCAGAGTATGCGATGGTTGGATGGCATCACTGACTAGATGGACATGAGTTTGAGCAAGCTCCAGGTGTTGGTGAAGGACAAAGAAGCCTGGCACGTTGCAGTCCATGGGGTTGCAGAGTCAGACACGACTGAGCAACTGAACAACAACAATGAGAACCAACAACAGCAAGAAAAACAAGACAGCAAACTCTACTCAGTGCTCTGTAGTGACCTAAATAAGAAGGAAATCCTGAAAAGAGGGATATATGTACATGTATACCTGATTCACTGTGCTGTACAGCAGAAACTAGCACAATATTGTAAAGCAACTATACTCCAATAAAAATCAATTTTAAAAAGGTGAAATCTACTACCTCCAACCCCTAAAAGCTTCTGATCCAGTACTTCAGGGGCATGACCTAGGAATTGCCATTTTATGTATCTGAGGCTGATGTTTCAGTGAATCCTCTCTTAAGAAACATTAATCTAAGATATTCTGAAGTGGTGTATATTCCTTGAAACTGGAAAGAAAAATCTGCCTGAAATAGATCCCACATATGACTCGAATTTTGCAAACATAACAAAGTTGAAGCATTTAAAATATATTGCTGTGTTAATTTTGTAATTATTTTCACATTAAATCTTATTGCTAAAAATGGCTTCATTTTCAAGTATTTCAAAATAGGGCCCTTCCCATCTCAGTCTCCATGGACAAATCAGACTTGTCTCCCTCTGTTCCCTGAAAGAACTCTGCTTTAGGCAAAGTCATTGATTCCCAATACAGATCAATTATTTTCATGTCTGAAACCACCCATATTCCCACCTACCCTATCCCCACTCAGAGAACAGTGAGGAAGAAACTATAGAATTGGCCTGTATGAAATATAGGATAAGAAGAGTGTTGGATCCCATAAGACTGATTAGGGGTTGGAATGGAAACCAGAACTTCCTACTAGAGACAGTCCAAGAGACCAACAATCAAGACAGTAATCAAGTCAATGTCCATTGGTAAATACCGACTTTTAAGACTGGAGAGATTAAGTCCAAAACCAACACAGAAGCAGAAATCAAAGCAGGGTCTTGGGGTAGAAGGCAGAACAGGCAGGAAAAGAGCCTGAGTGAAAAGTACTGAGAAATTTAGCTAAATGGCACAGACAGCACTGGTGGTTGCAACTTAAATTCATGGGCTGATGAACACACAGTGAATGGATGATTCAGGCCAGAGTAAAGACCCTTGAATTAATATATTAAACCATCTCCTAACAACTTTCTTAAAATTCTCAGGTCCTTAGGGCATTAAGTTTGCCAAGACAGTCTTTGTTCAGGTAGCAGTACTAATTGTGAGCCGAATTTCTTTGCCATTTGACTGATAAGTATCATTTGATGTCTTGATGTCTTCATTTGTAAAATGGGAATTATATTAGCATCTGATCTATAAATTAGTGAGGATTGAAGGAATTAATACATGAAATTGGATCTTGTATCTGTGCCTGTGCCTTGGCAAACACCTAAAAACTGTTGTTCACTGCTGCTACTATTGCTGTTGTTTAACTGTCTTTGCTATAATTAACTCTTACCTATGTGTGGTCAATTATCTTGACATTTTTCTCCTTTCCACTAGATCTCTTGATACTGACTTCTTGCCAAGACTAGGTAACATGTTGTTGGCTCTTTTCCTCCAGATGCTATATTATAGACTGAACTCTCTCCAGGAAACTTCCTGGTGCTTGACCTATACTATGATCTGAATCTCTGTGTTGCCACCAAATTCATATGGTAAAATCCTAAAGCCTAATGTGATGGTATTGGAGGTGAGGCCTTTGGGAGGTGATTAGGTCATGAAGTGGTCGTTCTCATGAATGAGATGAGAATCTTATAAAACAGGCTCGAGAGAGCTTCCTCACCTCCTCCAGCAGGTGAGGATATAATGAGAAGTCTGCAACTAGAAGAGGACCCACACCCAACCATGCTGGCACCCCAATCTCAGAATTTCCAGCCTCTCGAACTGTAAGAAATAAATTTCTGTTGTTATAAGCTATGTAGTAGATGGCATTTTGCTATAACAGCAAAATCTAAGACAATTCACCACCTACTACTTCCTGAGAGTGTTACCTCTCCTACCAGGTAGGAGGTAGCAGGGCATTCCTACTCATGTTCCCAGATAATACAAATTCATTCTCCCTTCCCAGGCATTTTTGAAGGTTTAACTGAACTACTTCCTTCTTCAGAAAGCCTTACATAACCCAAGGTTCTCCCACTCTCTGGAATGCTTACTATATGTAGTCTGAATAATTAATCTGCCAATTAATCACTTACTGCCTTGTGGAATCTTTTCAACAAGTCTCTCAAATTGTTATTTAAATCATGTATTATTAATTAATTTATCACACATCTGTCTTGTATACCCAAAAAGATAGTACCCTCCTTAATGATAGCAACTATATCTCAATCATCTTTGTATGCCCCACAGCTAAGCACCATGCTTTGCACAGAGCTCAATAAATATATGTGATCTGATTTGAAATGCTTAAGTTAGAATACCATAAAAGACTTCTGCTCTTCCACACTCTGAGGAAGTCATTAAGATTTAAAGAGGCCATTAAGGACTAATCCCATAACTGAGAAGAGAGTAAATTGCTTACTTTTAGGCACATGTGCTAAGTTTCTAGGCCACTGAGGTTCTATTTAAGCAATTTACTAAAAGTAAATTACTAAATGGATCCAGGTAGCTCAAAAAGGTTACCTGTAACTTCCTCCTAAGAGGAACCTCAGCCAAATCCATCTCCTGCTGATAAGATATGGAGAATTATATCTACGCAAAGTGACCATTTGGACTGAATGTCCGTGCCTGAGCAGAGCAGTCGTGTAAACTGCCTGATGGCAGCACACTGATGCCACCCCGTCTCGGCCGACTGGCTATGATTTGAACATCACTCTTCCTTTCTTACCTCATTTTCTAAAAAGCTCAGATGAAACATGGGAGAAAAGGAAAAAGAACTAAATCAATTGCACTCACTGTTAATTGATGCCGGAACTGCACTCAGGAGTAAGGATTGAAAACATCATGCCTGCTTTGTGGAGCTGGAATGAGGCAGCAAAGGATGGGATGGTTGGATGGCATCACCGACTCAATGGACATGAGTTTGAGTAATCTCCGGGAGTTGGTGGGGGACAGGAAAGCCTGGCGTGCTGCAGTCCATGGGGTTGCAAAGAAAGGAATGTCACTGAGTGACTGAATAAAAACAAGGAAATCCTATTTGAGGGTGAAGAACCGGGAAAAGAGTCAAGTAGGAAACACAAAAGCATTTATGTACAGTGTGGCATATCCTATGAGTGACACTTGCAAAGTATTTGGAGAACCAGAGTAAGGAGTCCTGCCAGCTGTAGGGGAGAAATAGGAGTTGCAGGTACCTGAGCTCTGCCTTAGGGGTTATCAGGAGGTCTCCAATGGAGTCCAAGGGAGAAAAAACTTTTCAAACAGAGAGAGGTGAACAAACAAATGGCTTGACTAGGATATGGCAAGAATCATGGAAATGCCGCTATAGATATACTTTAATCCAAGCTCTGAATTTTATAGACGGAAAGACAAAAAGGAGGTCAAGGGATGTTAGGCGTTGCTAAGTTGCAAAAGACTCTTCTCAATCCCATGGACTGTAGCATGCTGGTTACACATTTAAATAGCAGAAAACCTAATCTTGAACATGCATCTGCCTGACCTTTGTCAAATTTAATGCTTCAGTTCAGTTCAGTTCAGTTCAGTCGCTCAGTCATGTCCAACTCTTTGCGACCCCATGAATCGCAGCACGCCAGCACTCCCTGTCCATCACCAACTCCCAGAGTTCACTCAGATTCACATTCATCGAGACAGTGATGCCATCCAGCCATCTCATCCTCTGTCGTCCCCTTCTACTCCTGCCCCCAATACCTCCCAGCATCAGAGTCTTTTCCAATGAGTCAACTCTTCGCATGAGGTGGCCAAAGGACTGGAGTTTCAGCTTTAGCATCATTCCTTCCAAAGAAACCCCAGGGCTGATCTCCTTCAGAATGGACTGGTTGGATCTCCTTGCAGTCCAAGGGACTCTCAAGAGTCTTCTCCAATACCACAGTTCTAAAGCATCAATTCTTTGGCACTCAGCCTTCTTCACAGTCCAACTCTCACATCCATACATGACCACTGGAAAAACCATAACCTTGACTAGATGGACCTTAGTCAGAAAAGTAATGTCTCTGCTTTTGAATATACTATCTAGGTTGGTCATAACTTTTCTTCCAAGGAGTAAGCGTCTTTCAATTTCATGGCTGCAGTCACCATCTGCAGTGATTTTGGAGCCCCCAAAATAAAGTCTGACACTGTTTCCACTGTTTCCCCATCTATTTCCCATGAAGCAATGGGACCGGATGCCATGATCTTCGTTTTCTGAATGTTGACCTTTAAGCCAACTTTTTTGCTCTCCTCTTTCACTTTCATCAAGAGGCTTTTTAGCTCCTCTTCACTTTCTGCCATAAGGGTGGTGTCATCTGCATATCTGAGGTTATTGATATTTCTCCCGGCAATCTTGATTCCAGCTTGTGCTTCTTCCAGCCCAGCGTTTCTCATGATGTACTCTGCATAGAAGTTAAATAGGCAGGGTGACAATATACAGCCTTGACGTACTCCTTTTTCTATTTGGAACCAGTCTGTTGTTCCATGTCCAGTTCTAACTGTTGCTTCCTGATCTGCATACAGATTTCTCAAGAGGCAGGTCAGGTGGTCTGGTATTCCCATCTCTTTCAGAATTTTCTACAGTTTATTGTGATCCACACAGTCAAAGGCTTTGGCATAGTCAATAAAGCAGAAATAGATGTTTTTCTGGAACTCTCTTGCTTTTTCCATGATCCAGCAGATGTTGGCAATTTGATCTCTGGTTCCTCTGCCTTTTCTAAAACCAGCTTGAACATCAGGAAGTTCATGGTTCACGTATTGCTGAAGCCTGGCTTGGAGAATTTTGAGCATAACTTTACTAGCGTGTGAGATGAGTGCAATTGTGCGGTAGGTTGAGCATTCTTTGGCATTGTCTTTCTTTGGGACTAGAATGAAAATTGAGCTTTTCCAGTCCTGTGGCCACTGCCAAGTTTTCCAAATTTGCTGGCCTATTGAGTGCAGCACTTTCACAGCATCATCTTTCAGGATTTGAAATAACTCAACTGGAATTCCATCACCTCCACTAGCTTTGTTCATAGTGATGCTTTCTAAGACCCACTTGACTTCACATTCCAGGATGTCTGGCTCTAGGCGAGTGATCACACCATCATGATTATCCGGGTCATGAAGATCTTTTTTGTACAGTTCTTCTGTGTATTCTTGCCACCTCTTCTTAATATCTTCTGCTTCTGTGAAGTCCATACCATTTCTGTCCTTTATTGAGCCCATCTTTGCATGAAATGTTCCCTTGGTATCTCTAATTTTCTTGAAGAGATCTCTCGTCTTTCCCATTCTGTTCTTTTCCTCTATTTCTTTGCATTGATCACTGAAGAAGGCTTTCTTATCTCTTCTTGCTATTCTCTGGAACTCTGCATTCAGATGCTTATATCTTTCCTTTTCTCCTTTGCTTTTCACCTCTCTTCCTTTCACAGCTATTTGTAAGGCCTCCCCAAACAGCCATTTTGTTTTTTTGCATTTCTTGTCTATGGGGATGGTCTTGATCCCTGTCTCCTGTACAATGTCACGAACCTCATTCCATAGTTCATCAGGCACTCTATCTATCAGATTTAGGCCCTTAAATCTATTTCTCACTTCCACTGTATAATCATAAGGGATTTGATTTAGGTCATACCTGAATGGTCTAACGGTTTTCCCTACTTTCTTCAATTTAAGTCTGAATTTGGTAATAAGGAGTTCATGATCTGAGCCACAGTCAGCTCCTGGTCTTGTTTTTGTTGACTGTATAGAGCTTCTCCATCTTTGACTGCAAAGAATAGAATCAATTTGATTTCGGTGTTGACCATCTGGTGATGTCCATGTGTAGAGTCTTCTCTTGTGTTGTTGGAAGAGGGTGTTTGCTATGACCAGTGCATTTTCTTGCCAAAACTCTATTAGTCTTTGCCCTGCTTCATTCCGCATTCCAAGGGCAAATTTGCCTGTTACTCCAGGTGTTTCTTGACTTCCTACTTTTGCATTCCAGTCCCCTGTAATGAAAAGGACATCTTTTTTGGGTGTTAGTTCTAAAAGGTCTTTTAGGTCTTCATAGAACCGTTCAACTTCAGTTTCTTCAGCATTACTGGTCGGGGCATAGACTTGGATTACTGTGATATTGAATGGTTTGCCTTGGAGATGAACAGAGATCATTCTGTTGTTTTTGAGATTGCATCCAAGTACTGCATTTTGGACTCTTTTGTTGACCATGATGGCTACTCCATTTCTTCTGAGGGATTCCTGCCCGCAGTAGTAGATGTAATGGTCATCTGAGTTAAATTCACCCATTCCAGTCCATTTGAGTTCGCTGATTCCTAGAACGTCAACATTCAGTCTTGCCATCTCTTGTTTGACCACTTCCAATTTGCCTTGATTCATGGACCTGACATTCCAGGTACCTATGCAATATTGCTCTTTACAGCATCAGACCTTGCTTCACCAGTCACATCCACAGCTGGGTATTGTTTTTGCTTTGGCTCCATCCCTTTATTCTTTCTAGAGTTATTTCTCCACTGATCTCCAGTAGCATACTGGGCACCTACTGACCTGGGGAGTTCCTCTTTCAGTATCCTATCATTTTGCCTTTTCATACTGTTCATGGGGTTCTCAAGGCAAGAATACTGAAGTGGTTTGCCATTCCCTTCTCCAGTGGACCACATTCTGTCAGACCTCTCCACCATGACCCACCCGCCGTGGGTTGCCCCGCGGGCATGGCTTAGTTTCATTGAGTTAGACAAGGCTGTGGTCCTAGTGTGATTGGATTGACTAGTTTTCTGTGAGTATGGTTTCAGTGTGTCTGTCCTCTGATGCCCTCTTGCAACACCTACCATCTTACTTGGGTTTCTCTTACCTTGGGCGTGGGGTCTCTCTTCATGGCTGCTCCAGCAAAGCACAGCCACTGCTCCTTACCTTGGACGAGGGGTATCTCCTCACCACCGCCCTTCCTGACCTTCAACGTGGGATGGCTCCTCTAGGCCCCCCCGTGCCCACGCAGCCACTACTCCTTGGACGTGGGGTTGCTCCTCCCAGCCGCCGCCCCTGGCCTCGGGCACCACTCCTGGTCTCGGACGCGGGGTGGCTCCTCTTGGCCGCCGCCCCTGACCTCGGACGCGGGGTAGCTCCTCTCTGCTGTTGCCCCTGCCCTCGAATGTGGGTCTGCATATTTAATAGAAGTTCAATGCAAAAAGAAGAATTGGTATGGACTTCCCAGGTGGTCCAGTGGTTAGCAAATCCAAGCTATCATTTCAGGAGGCCCAGATTTGATCCCTGGTCGGGGAACTAGATCCCTCATGCAGCAACTAAGAGCCTGAATGCCTTCACTAAAGAACCTGCTGCTAAGTCACTTCAGTAGTGTCCGACTCTATGCGACCCCCTAGATGGCAGCCCACCAGGCTCCCCTGTCCCTGGGATTCTCCAGGCAAGAACACTGGAGTGGGTTTCCATTTCCTTCTCCAATGCACGAAAGTGAAAAGTCAAAGTGAAGTCGCTCAGTCATGTCCGACCCTCAGCGACCCCATGGACTGCAGCCTACCAGGCTTCTCTATCCGTGGGATTTTCCAGGCAAGAGTACTGGAGTGGGGTGCCATTGCCACCACAAAGACCCAGTGCAGCCAAATCAACAAAATGGAAAACAAAAAGGAGGATTGGTGAATGAATGTTAATCAGTTGGCCATTCCCCACCAGCTGTATTCATTCATTCACTCACTTACTCATCGAATACTTCGTGGCATCAGCTAGGTGCCAGATACTCTACTAGGAGACAGAAAGCTAGCACTGTCATAGCGACCAGGACAGGCACAAACTAGCATCTCTCAGAAGTAACAAACCCATAGAGGATTTATACAAGTAACAAACAGGCAGTTAGAATTGGGTTAAGGATCATGACAGGGTAGGTAGAGTGTGCTATGAGAGAACAAAGCACTCAGGCTAAAACCAGAAGGTTGAGGAGTAGGCAAGGCGCTCCTGGAAGAGGTAACAGTGTGTGTCAAGGCCTGAAGATGAACAAATATTCGAACATAAGGGAACACAGTGCACTTAAGGAGAACTTGTACTTTTTTTTTTTAAACTTTTTAAAAATGTAGATCATTTTAAAGTCTTTATTGAATTTGTTACCATATTGCGTCTGTCTTACATTCTGGTTTTTTTGGCCACAAGACATGTGGGATCTTAGTCCCCCACCAGGGACCAGGGATTGAATTCAAACCCATCGCATTGGAAGGCGAAGTCTTAACCCTGGCCCACCAGGGAAGTCTGCTGTACTCTAAAGGACATATGAAGTATGGAAGTTTGATTGGCTTCCTTCTCCCTGTACTGCCCCCAGCCAACTCTCATTTATCCTTCAAGTTGCAAATAACTTGTTACTGCCTCCCTTCCCTGACACCCTCAAACTCTGGTCCCCTTAGTGCCAGGGGCTTCTCTTCATTGTCGACGTCAGTTGCTGGTTTATTACCTGGTTTTCCCACCCAACCATAAGTTCTTTGAGGGCAGGTACCATATCCTGGCTCATTGCAGCTGCTCCCATATCTCACACGGTCTTGCATGAATGCATGTGGAGTTAAGGCATGCACATTGTGATAGACAGGAAAGTGTCCCCAAAAGAGATCCTAGTCCATCCCTGGAAGCTTTACATGTTAGCTTATAGGGAAAATCTTAGCAGATGTGAATAAGCAACAATCTGGAAGGGATTATTCTGGGTTATCCAGATGACAGAGGATGAGATGGTTGGATGGCATCACCAACACAATAGCTGCAGGCAATGGTGAAGGACAGGGAAGCCCGGTGTGCTGCAGTCCATGGGGTCCCAAAGAGTTGGCTGAACAACAACAACAATCCAGGTGAGCCCTAACTGCAATGAAGTGTCCTCTGAGAGAGAGACAGAGGGAGTTTTGACTGCAGACAGAAGGGGAGGAAACCATGTGATCACAGAGGAAGAGACTGCAGTGGTGCAGTCACAAGCCAAGGAATCCCAGGGCCACCAGAAGCTGGAAGAGGCCAGGAATGGGTTTTCCCCTAGAGATTCTGAAGGCAGCACAGCCTTGCTGGCACCTTGATTCCAGCCAACTGATAAAGATTTGGAACTTCCAGGCTCCAAAACTGTGAGAGAATACATTTCTGTTGTTTCAGCCCCCAGGTTTGCTGTAATTTGTTAAAGCAGTCAGTCACATATGCTAATACAAACACTGATACACATCTCTCCCCATAAGGACTGTTTTTATTTTCCTTCTGGCAATGAATTCCTTTGGATAGATCCCTAGAAATGAAATTCTGGGTCAAAATATATGACCATTTTTAGGCTCAAAGAAGATCACTAAATTGATTTTTTAAAACAACTTATATAAACACCAATGCTGTAAGAGAATGTCTGTTCGCCATAGCACCTCTGTCACTATTTTCATTCATTCTCATGTATGCTATATATTGATTTGCAGAAATAGCATGCCAATCTTTTAATTTCTGTTTATTTGGTTGCTAATGAAGACAAACATTTTGCCATATTTGTTTACCATTTTTATGTTCTGTGTGAATGAAGTTAGTGTTTTAGAGAGATTTGTATATATCATTCCTTTAGTAAAGATATTAAACTTTGTCTCTTAAATTAGATAGAAAAAACTGTATTTTACTCTATTGTTTGCCAGCGTATTTAGGAATTTGCTTTTACGAGGCTGTGCGCTTTTAGCTACACAAATAAGAGAAAGCTGTTGATCTTTTCCTTGGTGCTTTCTTCTTTTGTTTCTAAGCTTATGTAAGTCCTCCCCCTTCTAGAAACCCAGTAATAAGTAAATTCTATTTTCTTTTAGATTATCCATGAGTTGACTTTATATTTAACACTTCTGTCTGAAATGTACTGTTGCGTGTGGTGCAAAGTAACTAAATTGATTGTTTCTTCATAGTATAACAATGCCAATTGTCACATCATTTATTGACTAATCATTTTGTTCTCTACTTCTTTGTAGTGCCTCTTTTGTTATGCATTAAATGCTTATATATATAATGGCATCTGTTTCTGGTCTACAAGCTATGTTTCTCTGATCTGACTGTCTTATTATTGTATCGGTATCATACATTGTTAAATACTGCATTTTGAAATTTGTTCTCAAACATGGTAGGTCTCATCCCTATCCATATTATTAATACTTCTGTTTTCAAAGTATTTCTCTGCATTTTTAATCTTGCACTAGCTTTTCAAAGAGCATTCTAAAATAATTTTATATTCCTTTGAGACAGATTTACTCTCTAGCTTTCTCCACAACAAAAAATAGTCAGAGACCCATAATAAGTGCTTAAAAAATACTAGGTGTTATTATTACTGCCAAACAACAACTGTCATAAACACTCACCTTTGCCTATTTGGTTTCTGAGCTATGTCGAGTAGTTTTTCACCATGTCAGTTAAAAAAACAACCAAGTCTAAAAATTATAGCCAATCTTCTTTTAGTGAATGAAACTATTGCTAGCATCCCTCACACACACACACACTCATACACACATATACGTACTTGCTAAGTGGTATCTGTTTTAAAAGACTTTAAAACATATGGTTAAGAGAGCAGTTCTTCTCACAGTAGGCTGAACAGACTCAGAATCTTTTACAGGACTCTTACTCTTTCCAAAATTGCTGAACTGTGCTTGCCCTGTGAGCCCTGAAACCACATGTGAAAAAGTAAAAGTGAAAGTCACACAGTCGTGTCTGACTCTTTGCAATTCCATGGACTGTAGCCCACCAGGCTCCTCCGTCCATAGACTTCTCCCAGGCAAGAGTACTGGAGTGGGTTGCCATTTCCTTCTCCAGGGGATCTTCCTGACCCAAGTATCAAACCCGGGTCTCCTGCATTGCAGGCGGATTCTTTACCATCTGAGTTACTAGGGGAGCCCCACATGTGCTCTTTACTGAAAATTAGGTCAACGGTGAAGTTTGACTAGCATGAGAAACCACTCACTTCTCCATATTACTCAACATCTTGCAATAACTTGAAAACTTTAAGGGGGTTCTGTCTCTTATTAGGGATAGCTGATCTAGACTCCTCTTTATCATCTCTTGCCATTCAAGAGCAAAGCTAATCCTTAGGGATCACCTGTTTGTGCAGTTAAATGTTAGTCCTTCTACATTTGTTTTTGTTTCCAATGAGCTAAGTGCTGGAATACAAAAATTAATTAGCAAAAGAAGTAGACAAGTAAACAAAGACAATGATACCCTGAGATAAGAGCTCACTTCCTTCAAATGGAGTCAGCAGATATTTTTATCTTGAGAATAAGACAAGGTGGAAACCACAAGGATCCCTCTCCTAACCATATTTAGTTTTCTTTGAAATAACTACTGCCACATCCCATGATGACAACATGTGTGCTTGCTCAGTCGCTTCAGGCATTTCCGACTCTTTGCGACCCCATGGACTATAGCCCGCCAGGCTCCGCTGTCCATGGAATTCTCCAGGCAAGAACAGTGCAGTAGTTCACCATTTCCAACATAATAGGAGGCAAATTATGATGATGGAATACAGTTAAGATGATATTTAAACTGGGCCTCAAAGAATAAGCAGGAATTTTTTATTTGATTCTTAAACGTGGAAAAGGATGGGAGGCATTTCAGAAAAATGGAACATGAGAATGAGAAAGAACATGGAATATTCTGGGAAAAGAAACTACTGCTGCTGCTAAGTCACTTCAGTCGTGTCCGACTCTGTGCGACCCCACAGACTGCAGGACAGCAAACGTGTAGAATGTCAATCATGCACACATATGGAAAAGATACGATAATCCAAGGGGGTCAAGTCTTAAAAAGGAAGTTGGAGCTAGGAATTATAAAAATCCTTCAATGAAAATTTGGTCTTCATACTGTTGTCAATAGAAGTCATATTAGGCTCTAAAGTAAGACAAGACGTCAACCCAGTCCTTCTGGCTTTCACTGTCCCCATTTTACTCAACTATGACTGTCAAGGACACAAGCAGTTTCCATGTGGCAGATAAGAGTTTTAAAAAGTATTAAAAAAAAAAAAAAAGATGGTGGACATATGGAAGGTTAATTAGAGAGGATTAAGACTTGTGGCAGCAGTACCAGTTGGAAGATTTTTGCCACAATGAAAGCAAGAAATGCTGAAGGTCTGAAAGAAGGAATTGGCAATGGTTTACTGATTGTAGAATTATTTATAACATGTAAAACAGAGAGAAATCAGTGACTTGTAAAGGAATAAAGAAAAGAAGGAAGGAGAAAAGAAGGACCGGGAGGAAGGAAAGGAGGAGAGGGAGGGAGGGAGGGAGGGAGGCAGAGACAAGGAGAGAGAAAAGGAGCCAAGGAAGGAGAGAGGCAGACTAGTACAGGTAACCAGAAACTAAGAGTTTGGTTTTCAGGAAAGCATCACAGAAAATTACATAAGGGGAGTAGCTTTAGTTTTTATATTAACACGGAAGAAGTTCTCTGAGCAGACATTTGGGATTTGCCTTATGACACCAACACTCACACAACAGAGAGAATTCAGGCTGATAATTAAGGCTGGCAATCAGGGTTTTTCAGCTCTTGTGAATTTAACAGCACTTAATTTGCAAACGCTTGTGCCAGAAAGACTGCATCTTCACAAAAATCAAAAACATGAAAACATGACTAATAAACAAGCACCAATATTTGATTAAATATCTGAAGAATAATGAAAACCTCAAGAAACATTCCAATCATTCACTCTATCCTCAGAAAACAGTCAGGAAAAGGCAGACTAGAATGCTTTGCAGGATGCTTTAAAGGTTACTTGGAAGAATGGTGGTTGTGCCAAATCTCACCTTCTCTCCCAAATTCTCAAAAAAACAAGTATCCTTCTTCCCTGGTCTAAGCTGACCTCTCCACCTGGGTTCCTGAATCCATGTCTTCCCGTCTGGTGGCTAGCTGTGAAGGTATTTCCTCTTTCTCCCATATTTCAACATTTCATTCCCTCCTATGCTCCTTTCAGAAGGCTAAACCAGCTCAAGTTCCTGTTTGAAAACATTCCATGGCTTTTAATTCCCCACCAATAATCCTCCGCCCCCTCTCAGCAAGCTTTGCCAAATAATAGTTTTTCTTTTCTTATTGATCCTTCAGCTAACTGTAGTTAAGGCTGCGCCCTTCCTACCCTCCATGACTCTGCTCTGGCATAGGTCATCTTTAACATCCTAACACACTGATCTCTTTTTATTGGAAGTCTTGACCTCTGTGCTTCACTTGACGTCTTCCTATCACTTGACATCCTCCTGCATGGAATAACTCTTCCTTTGGTCAACTGGAAATAGCTCTCTTGAGTTGCATGCTACTAATCTTACTATCCCTCTTGGTTTATATGACAGATCTGTTTCCTCTCCAGTCTACTAATGGTAGTAATTGCCAGAGATGACTTCTCTGTGGTTTTCAAATATTAACTTCCTTCCTAGTGATCTTATCAATTTCTGGAGCTACAACAGCTTGATACATACACGCTCAGTTCAATTCAGTTCAGTCATTCAGTTGTATCCGACTCTTTGCGACCCCATGAATCACAGCACACCAGGCCTCCCTGTCCATCACCAGCTCCCGGAGTTCACTCAGACTCATGTCCATCGAGTCAGTGATGCCATCCAGCCATCTCATCCTCTGTCATCCCCTTCTCCTCCTGTCCCCAATCCCTCCCAGCATCAGAATCTTTTCCAATGAGTCAACTCTTCGCATGAGGTGGCCAAAGTACTGGAGTTTGAGCTTCAGCATCATTCTCTCCAAAGAAATCCCAGGGCTGATCTCCTTCAGAATGGACCCCTGCCTTTATATCAGACCTCTCTCTTGTGGTCCAGAAATACCTATTTTACTGCCTAGATTACTCACAGACATCTCAAAATCATCTCTAATCTATAGTCTATGTTAGGTCCTCTTCTGGGCTTTTCCCCAGGCTAGTGAATGGCTGATGCTTTATCTGGTCATTCACACCAGGAAACCAGGAATCAGTTTAGATGTCCCCTTGTCCTTTATTCCAGCCCACAGCCGAGTCCTGTTGACTCTATATTTTTAAAATCATTTTTCCAATCTGTCTCCTTCTTTCCGTCCTTCTGGATACTGCCTTCTTCAGTCCCATAGGAACAGTACTCTAAGGTTTTCTCTGTTTCCAAACTAACATCTTGTTTATTCATCTACCATGTTATGGTCAGAAAGTTTTTTCTCAAAGTGCAGTTCCTCTAAGCCCTACTTCTTTATACTTCTGTGTCTGCTCACCTACATGCCTTGGCCTGGAGTGTCTCAGTCCTTTACCCACAGAGCATTTACTCATTTTTCAGGCATGTTTTGAAGATAACCTTTTCCAGGGGGATTTCTAGCAACCCCATAAAAATTGATGACTCACCCTTATGCCCCCATCATTCTATGCAGATATCTGCCTTGCCACTCCAAACACTTTATTGAACCGTAAAATGATTCTACAGGATTCTAAGTTTCCCTAAGTTTACTTTAAGTTCTCTGATGTCAGGACCAGAACTTATTCATCTTTCTGCTCCCAGCACAAACACACTGACAGCAACAGGATAAGCTTGCTGAATGAGTGAATAGCCCTTACATTGTCAGGAGAATAAAACTCTCTCCAAAGACAGCCCTTCTTGTCTAAAAATGGCAATAATACAGCACATTAAAAATTCACTACATCAACACCCATCCCTACTCAAAATTCAGTTCTGCCTTTAAACTATAATCCTAACTATAACCATAATGAAATATTAAATTTTCATGGAATAATATTTTCCAAGGCAGATGGAAAGCGTGGGTTTTTGATGATTGCCTGGAGATTTGCTGAACAATTCAGGAAGGCCCTTCTATTAACTTCAGCCCTCTGCTGCTGCCCCATGTAAGAATAGTATGCTGACCTCTGAGTGCTCCCTCTGACCTCTGAGTGCTCCCTCCAGCCTCTGAGTGCTCCCTCCAGCTACAGTTACACACCCGTGGACCCTGAGTCACCAAAGCACTGCTGGTGCATAAGAGTGCAGACAGCAGAGAGCAGGGGCAACATGATTTCACATGGGCACTTTCTGCTTTTCAAGGCGTCCCTGGTCTGGAATCAAGTTCACGCTAGGATTCTGCAGAAATGTTACCCAACACTCATGACCTTGCCTCACTCAGCTTTTTCTTCCTCCCTCAATCTAGTCTGAGGATCTCACTCATTTTTGCCCTGACTTTTAATTCATTTCAGAGTAATTCCAGGAGGACATGCACCACATCCTATAAACAAAGGGAGAGAGCAGCTAAGTAAGGAAGAATTCACTGAAATTTGCCAAGAATAACCAAACCAGAGCCAGAAATGGGGGTCTCCCATTGCAGACATCAGAGACCAAGATTAACAAGGAGCTACTTGCAGTGGGGATCATTTTTCGAAGAATAGAAATATCAAATCACAGTGCTGTGCACTAGGAACTAACATAGTGTAAGCCAATTACACTTCAACAAACAAGCAAACAAACTCATAGAAAAAGAGATTAGGATCATGGGTATCAGAAACAGGGGATATGGGAATTAGATGAAGTTGCTCAAAAGTAAATAGCAATTTAGTTATTGGGTGAATAAGTACTAGGGATATAAAGTACAAATGATTAATATAATTAACACTGCTGTATGTTAAACATACAAGTTAAGAGAGTAAAACCTGAGTTCTCATCATAAGGAAAAATTCTTTTGCTTTCCTTTCATATCTACATGAGATGATGGATATTCACCAAACATACTGTGATAATCATTTCATGATGCATGTAAGTCAAATCATTATCTTTGTACACCTCAAACTCACACGGTGCTGTATGTCAGTCATATCTCATTAAAACTGGAAGAAAAAAAAGGAGCCACTTGCAGATGCAGTTCACTGTCAGCTACAATTCCTTGAGAAATAAAATATTATATGATCTGAGGAGAAATTTGTTTCAAAAGTAGAAAAAGGGAGAATAGATCTATCAGAACCAGGCAGAATATTCCAGGAACTGGTCAAACCCTCAAGAACAGATAAAGCCCTATTGTCAGACTCCCAAGCCTTTGCTTATGGAGCGAGCACCTGGAAACTGCAAGGGTGTTGGTGAAAATCAAAGCCAAGGTATCAAACAGTTTGCTCAGCGTCTGGCACATACTAGGTGGTTACTGTTCATACTCCTATTGTTATCTCACCTCTGACCCCACTAGGTCATCAGCCACTTTTTTCCTCAGGGATTTGTCTTAACTGATTCAACAGTTCACCACCTGAAGAAATGTTTCATATGTTTCAAACCCTAAAACTTTATCACATTCACTTTTCTTACAAATTTTTTGAAGACATTAGTACATTACTGTCGCTACTTTTTCCTTGTAATTCCACCGTGAATTTTGCTCTGTGCAGAGAATTTTCTGATATACTCAGTCATTCTTCAGTATATTTAAATAATGCCATTGTGATTTTAAAATATGGTCCTCATTCTCTGGTGACTTCATTTTGTTTTGTTTTGTTTTAATGATAAGCTCCTGGACTGTTTCTGGATACACTTTCCTGGCATCAATGGGCCTCTCTTTTCCCCGCTTTGACATTTAACCCTTAAAATTCCAACACTGATCCTCCTCACACTCTGAAGATGTGAGCTATAACATCTTGTCAGAAGCTTAGTAGGGTTTTAAAATACTTTTAAGTGGCTAAATATGCCAGTGTAGTAATATGCTTTATTTCCTACACATATACACTAAAAATCACACATAAAACGTGTCTTATTAGCATGTTTGATAAAATGAAGAGATGAATTTACAAGATGAATAATCTTACTAAAAGTAAATTGTCCTATCATAAGAACAACATTAAGAACCAAACCAACATTAAGAACCAAAACAGCCTCTAAATTTTTGTTATACTAACATAAAAACACACATACACATTTTGAAAAGATTAGAAGACATCAAGACAAACTTTGTTCAGCTTTCTTATGTTTGTATTTTTAATTTTGCATAATTGATTCTACAAAGAAATAAAAAGATCAGTAATGTTAGAATACACTCTGTGTCATATACGTTGTCACTTGATAATATACAATTATAAATTCAGCAACATGGAATCCTTCAGATGAGTAACTGTATTAATACTTTACCAAACTGATAGTCCTTTTTTTAAAAAAATTGATTATGCTATTTGGCAATTTTGAAGACTGAAATCTGAACTCCTGAAAGAGTATTCATTTTTTGTTGTTTGTTTTGTCTGTCTCAACTTTTGCTGTTGTTCTATGTGACATGTGCATGAGTGAGGGTAGAGTTTCTAGCAGCCTGGACCACAGCTACAGGAAGTAACACATTACCCAAGTAACCAGGACGCAGGTCAAGTGCCTAAAGAATAATTCTTTTATTGCTAAAACATACTGTTGATAGTAAACAGTTATACTCCTTCTTAAAAAGAAAAGAGCTAGGAAGAATTTGGAGTCCATAAATGGACACTTTTTTCAGGTTGTTCCAAACTTATAACTTTGGGTCACAAACTTCCTAGCATTGTGTCAATGAAGTCATGATTTCAAATGTTGAAAAAACTGACCAAAATGATTTATCTATTGAACATGGGGAAAAGAGAACAAGAATGATACAGACTTAAAAGATTATACTTATTCCACAGATTAAAAAATACCTTTGCAATTGCTAGTGACATTTGTTTCCAGAGAGCAACCCAATTTATGATTTCGGCGCGCTTGGTTGGACTGCCTTTTATTACTGTTTCTCAACAGTCCGCAGTTACCCTTCATGGTATGAAACGGATTTTCAGTGTTCCTAATGGGCTTCTTCTGCAGCCTTCACTTGCATTCCCCTCCTTTAACTTTTATAGACAATAGAGTTCTTACCACACAGCTCTCATATCTTTCAAAAACCATTAAGAACTCTACTTTTTAAGAAATAATTTTTCTACTACCGTTAAAACCATGAAACTTGAACCTATAAGACCCAATTTTGCCACTTAACCAGCTTTGTAAATATGAACAAATCTTGGTCCAGTCTGAATCTCAGTTTCTTCATCCATGAAATGGGAATTGTAAAGACATCTCCCTTACTTATCCAACTTCTACCAAGTTGTTTGATTTTGGAGCATTATTTAACCTTGCTGTGTTTCCATTTCCTCTTTAAAAAAAAACACCAAAGGTAGTATTATAATATTACCTATCTCGTAAAGCTGTTTAAGGATTAAATGAGATACTACATGCCAAATATATGAAATAGATAGATGGTTATTGTTTTTTAAAATGTCAGTTCTTGCCATTTTTGAAAAGATAAAATGAATTAGTGCATGTAGCATGACAGAGTTGAAAGAGAAAGGGATTCAGAGTTCAACATCATGCCTTCCTATCTTTTGGCTGTGACATCTGACATAAGTGACCCCACCTCTCTGAGCTTTAGTTACCTTAATTGCAAAATTCAAAATCATAAATATTAACAATAGCAGGCATAAAGAGAAGCATGAGTATTTAAGAAAAGATGGTTATTATGAGTAATTATGAAAAACTAACTTGCAAAAACAAATTGTTACTCAAATAGTACTTATCAGAGAGTAGTATTCAGAGGTAGGTGAAGAGCCTATCTCAAGCCTTAGCAGGAAGAGTAATAAGAAAGCATATCCTAAAGAAACAGGAAAAAAAAAAAAAACAATGAAATGGAACAAAACTCTTATCATCACAAAATAATGACTATGCCAGCAAAATTTACAAAATGAAGAGAATGTTCATTGGTCTCATAAGCACAACCTTCTGCTTGGTAGGTTTGCCAAATAGCAACTGGTAAGTTATGCATATATTTCTTTCTAAGAAAATCAGAGTTAGTGAATGAGTGACTCTCACCGTAATCCTAACAAACATATTTACTATCCAAAGCTAAAAAGGGAAATATGTAGGTAGTATAGTGCAATTGAAAAAAAGTCAGGGTGGTACCTTCTTTTGGCCTGGTCTGACACGCTAGGCTGGAGTGAAGGTTATATAGTGATATATCTAGTCCTATTTGCTATACTAAAAGTGATAGAAGTAGGATCTCACTTTAGAAATGACTCAGCTCTCTGTCCGTGATGACATTTACCATGACATAGGAAAATCGCTCATAATCATTTCCACTGTTGCTATTATTATTCAAACACCCAGTGTTCATTGCCACAAGATAGCTTCCTAAAGTTATTTTTACATTTTAGAAACAGGAAGTAGGGAAAATACAAAAAATACACATCTTCAGTGAAAAGAAGCATAGAGGATGCATTTGCTCTGTAACATGTGATATACATGTTGTTTAACGTATTATATGTACGATAAGGAAAAATGAGGCAGTGTTATAATTATTAGACAAATATATTCAATAAACATGGCTAAAACATCAATGACCACAGCTATCGTGCCCCGATATGCTCTAACAATTAAATACCATGTTATAGCTATCTGCTGGGCTAACTTTGTCCCTGTTCTAAATGCAATCTTCATTCCTATATATCAGGACAATAAAATTCTCTAGTATTAAGTCAAACTGAACACGGGGTGGGTGTTCCTCTTGGCTCCCCACTCAGGCTTCCACAACATTCTTCCTTTCTCCTCCATTTCATTTTCTTCTAACTTTGATTCTCATTTGGTGGCTCAGACGGTAAAGAGTTTGACTGCAATAAAGAAGACCTATGTTCAGTCCCTTAGTGTGTGGATCACAATAAACTGTGGAAAATTTTGAAAGACATGAGAATACCAGACCACCTGACCTGCCTCTTGAGAAATCTGTATGCAGATCAGGAAGCAACAGTTACAACTGGACATGGAACAACAGAAGAAGCACAAGCTGGAATCAAGATTGCCAGGAGAAATATCAATAACCTCAGATATGCAGATGGTACCCCTCTTATGGGAGAAAGTGAAGAGGAGCTAGAAAGCTTCTTGATGAAAGTGAAAGAGGAGAGTGAAAAGGCTGGCTTAAAGCTCAACATTCAGAAAACGAAGATCATGGCATCTGGTCCCATCACTTCATGGGAAATAGATGGGGAAACAGTGGAAACAGTGTCAGACTTTAATTTTGGGGGCTCCAAAATCACTGCAGATGGTGACTGCAGCCATGAAATTAAAAGACGCCTACTCCTTGGAAGGAAAGTTATGACCAACCTAGATAGCATATTCAAAAGCAGAGACATTACTTTGCCAACAAAGGTCCATCTTGTCAAGGCTATGGATTTTCCAGTGGTCATGTATGAATGTGAGAGTTGGACTGTGAAGAAAGCTGAGCGCCAAAGAATTGATGCTTTTGAACTGTGATGTTGGAGAAGACTCTTGAGAGTCCCTTGGACTGCAAGGAGATCCAACCAGTCCATTCTAAAGGAGATCAGTCCTGGGTGTTCTTTGGAAGGAATGATGCTAAAGCTGAAACTCCAGTACTTTGGCCACCTCATGTGAAGAGGACTCATTGGAAAGGACTCTGATGCTGGGAGGGATTGGGGGCAGCAGGAGAAGGGGATGACAGAGGATGAGATGGCTGGATGGCATCACTGACTCAATGGACGTGAGTTTGAGTGAACTCCAGGAGATGGTGATGGATAGGGAGGCCTGGCGTGCTGCGATTCATGGGGTCGCAAAGAGTTGGACATGACTGAGTGACTGAACTGAACTGAATATTAATATTTAAGGCAGTAGACTTTGATTAAAGCAGATAACCCTCCATAATGTGGGTAGGTCTCAACCAATCAGTTGAAGGTCTTAAGAGCACTGATATGGTTTCTCCAGGAAGAAGGAATTTTGCCTCTGGAGTACCTTTGGAACTCAAGGGACTTTCCCAACTCTTCCTGGGTCCCCAGCCTGCCAGCCTGCCCTGCAGATCTCAGACTTTCTAATATGTCAGGCCCATAGTCACATAAGCATTAGCCAATTGCTTAAAATATGATCTCTCTCTGCCACCCTCTCTCTCTCTTCCTATTGGTAAATTCTCAGAAATATTATCTCTTGCCATGGAGAGCTTGTGCCCGGCTTGGGGTACCTGATTAGATCACATTTAATTTTGTTTAAGACCAACCACTTCAGATATCCGTTTCCATGTATCCCAATAATGCATTTCTTTCAACAGACAGCCTCTTTCCCACTCCCGAGTCACAAGATAAGTTAGAAACTCACCCCACCACTCTACTGAATCTAATCCTTTCAAGGTCACTGAAGTCCTCCATGTTGTAAATCTAACGTTCAAGACTCAGCCCTCATTTTAATTGACTTAGCTAGCAGCTTTTGTCACAGTTAATTGTTCTCTCCAACTTGAAACACTTCCTCTTGGTTTCCAGGATACGGGCATTCTCCTGGTTTTCTTGAGAAGGCTCCTCTCTCTCAATTTTCTTTTGCTGATTCCTCATCTTCTCTAAAATGAGAAGGATCTAAGGCCAAGGACCCCTCTCTTCTTTATCTATTCTCACTCCCTTGGTGATGTTGCTCAGTCTCCTGACCCACCAGTTTACAACTCCATCCCTTTTACTCCGGCCTCGTGTATCCACATGGCTCACTCTCTTACCTCTTTTCATTTCCATACCTTCTCTGTAGAGCTTTCATTATATAAAACCTCCCCTCCCCACCCTTCCCTGACTCTGACAGACCTTATCCCACCCTTCTTTCCTACTTTATTATATTCATTCCATCTATCATGATCTCACATACCACATTTACTTATCTGTTTTGTTGTGTGTCCTCCTCCACTAAAATCTACATTCCATAAGAACAGGGATGAGGTCCTCTTTGTCCATTGTTTTATGTCCAGAACTTAAAGTATTGGACACGTTGCAAGTGCTCAGTATGTTTGTTGACCCGTCTTGTTTAGTTTTGTTTCCCAAAAGTAAGGAACTGAGATTTCTTGTTCAGTCTTCCTACAAATTAGGGTTTTCAAAATCTGTTGATAGACTTCTTAGATTCTAGTGCTCCTGCCACCTCCGCTACTTAGTGGCCTGCCATCTGGAGTGCATCAATTATGTATACCTTTTATGCATGACTGGGCTCTTCTGATCATTTTGTTAATGGTACTCATTTCTGTCCCGAGGTCAGAGAGTTACTGGCTTGTTCAAGGAATATCAAGGAGGCTGGTGGAGCAGGCTGGAGCTGACTGAGTCAGGAAGACAGTGGAAGGAGATGATGTCAATGTGGTAACCAAGGGGGTAGATGCAAGTAGCAAGTTGCATAACGTGAAAGGGCTTTAGCTTTTTCTTAGGAAGTCCTTGGACATTTTGGATGTAGATGTAACATGTCCAACATGTTTTTAAAATTTCACTCTGGCTGCTGGCTGAAAATAAGTCACTGTTCAAATTCATTTAATTTTTCTGTACCTCATTTGCAAAACCAGTAAGTTAGATCATTTTAGGTTGCATCAACTTTTAAGAAATCATAAACATATGAGTAAAAAAGGATTTTGTTAAATCCCTAGTTGAATTAAACAGTTTGTGCTTGACAACAAACAATAAATCAATTGTTTAACTTGACACTGTTTTTTTAATAAATACTTGGCAACAATTAATTCATGATGATCTAGGCTGCTCATCAAAGTGCCCTTCACATCCTTAAACTCTGCTATTTGCCAGGGCCTTACAGATATTTTCACATGTCCCCACTGAAACTTGGCCTGAAGAGCTTCTGAAAGGAAAAATGGCAGAGATTCAGCAGATGCAAAATTTACTGTGACTCAAATTTGGATGAAATTAATCAAGTCTTGGCATGAGAAATTGAAAGTACAATGTTTTGAGATGTATTGTTTTCCTAATAACAGTTTCAAAAAAAACCCAAATGCTATCAGCCTAACCAGACCAAGCTATCAAATTTTGAGATACTGAAGATTTTTCTGAATTTGACTCTTAGTGTGAGAACAGGCTATGTCACGGTTCTCCAGAGAAACAGAGCCAGTAGGATGATAGACAGATTGTGGTTATTGTTCAGTTGCTCAGTCATGTCCGACTCTTTGCAACCCAATGGACTGCAGCACACCAGGCCTCCTTGTCCTTCACTGTCTCCCAGAGTTTGTTCAAATTCATGTCCATCAGGTTGATGATGCCGTCCAACCATCTCATCCTCTGTCAACCCCTTCTCCTGCCTTCCATCCTTCCCAGCATCAGAGTCTTTTCTAATGAGTTGGTTCTTCGCATCAGGTAGCCAAATTACTGGAGCTTCAGCTTCAGCATCAGTTCTTCCAGTGAATATTTAAGGCTGATTTCCTTTAGGATTGACTGGTTTGATCTCCTTGCTATCCAAGGGATTTTAAAGAGTCTTCTCCAGCACCACAGTTTGAAAGCATCAATTTTGATAGATAGATAGATACATAAATATTTTAAAGAATTGTCTCAGGTGATTGTGGGGGCCTGATACATTCAAAATTTGTAGAATTGGCCTGTGGGCTGGAAATTCAGGCAAGACTTGATGTTACAGTTAAAATTCCACAGGGTAGCAGGATTAAAGCTTGGGCAGAATTTCTATGTTGCAGTCTTTTTTTTTAATATAAATTTATTTATTTTAATTAGAGCTTAATTACTTTATAATATTGTATTGATTTTGCCATACATCAACATGTATCTGCCACAGGTATACACGTGTTCCCCATCCTGAACCCCCCTCCCTCTTCCCTCCCTGTACCATCCCTCTGGGTCATCTCAGTGCACCAGCCCCAAGCATCCAGTATCATGCATTGAACCTGGGCTGGTATGTTGCAGTCTTAAGGAGAATTCCTTCTTCAGGAAATCTCAGTTTCTGCTCCTAAGACCTTTAACTGATGGGACACTGCCCATTCATATTATGGAAGATAATCTGCTTTATGCAAAGTCTATTGATTTAAATATTAATTACATACCAAACATTTCTTCACAGAAGAATCTGGTCTGGCTTTCAACTAAGCAGACACCAAATCTGGCCCCATAACCTAGTCAAGTTGACATATCACGTAAACCACTGTACCATGTTAACTTCCAGTTCAATGATCCTTCACATGGTGGGTAAATGCTGACCTGAATAATATTAATTTTCAACAACATGGATTATCCCACTCTTCTGAAAATTTGCAAGATGTTCCAATTACATTGTTCTTTACTTTTCTCTTTTTGCTAGAAACAAAACAAGAGCCACAATTCAAAATTCTATTATTAGATGCATGCATGACAATAATCAGTATTATTAATACGGAAGGAAAGAAAGGACAAATTATCCTCTAATTCTCCATTCTTACAATACAGATGTAAGTTCTACTGGGAATTGCTGGGGCTTTGCCAGTAGTCCAGTGATTAAGTCTCCACCTTCCAATGCAGGGGATGAGGGTTCAATCCCTGGTTGGGGGCTAAGGTCCTACATGACATGGGGTATGGCCAAAAATTAAAATAAATAAATAAATTTAAAACAGCCAATTTATTTATAAAAGAAAAAGAAAACTGCTCAAGTTAAATCTCTAAATTAGATTCGGTTACTAAATGTGAAAAGTTGCCCGATAAAACAGAAAAGTGTTCTACATGACATTGGGTCTGCAGTGTTCAGTTCAGTTCAGTTCAGTTGCTCAGTCGTGTCCGACTCTTTGCAACCCCATGAATCGCAGCACGCCAGGCCTCCCTGTCCATCACCAACCCCCGGAGTTCACTCAGACTCACGTCCATCGAGTCCGTGATGCCATCCGGCCATCTCATCCTCGGTTGTCCCCTTCTCCTGCTGCTCCCAATCCCTCCCAGCATCAGAGTCTTTCCCAATGAGTCAACTCTTTGCATGAGGTGGCCAAAGTACTGGAGTTTCAGCTTTAGCATCATTCCTTCCAAAGAAATCCCAGGGCTGATCTCCTTCAGAATGGACTGGTTGGATCTCCTTGCAGTCCAAGGGACTCTCAAGAGTCTTCTCCAACACCACAGTTCAAAAGCATCAATTCTTTGGCACTCAGCTTTCTTCACAGTCCAACTCTCACATCCATACATGACCACTGGAAAAACCATAGCCTTGACTAGATGGACCTTAGTCGGCAAAGTAATATCTCTGCTTTTCAATATGCTATCAAGTGTGGTCATAACTTTTCTTCCAAGGAGTAAGCGTCTTTTAATTTCATGGCTGCAGTCACCATCTGCAGTGATTTTGGAGCCCAAAAAAATAGAGTCTGACACTGTTTCCAGTGTTTCCCCATCTATTTCCCGTGGAGTGATGGGACCGGATGCCATGATCTTCGTTTTCTGAATGTTGAGCTTTAAGCTGACTTTTTCACTCTCCTCTTTCACTTTCATCAAGAGGCTTTTTAGTTCCTCTTCACTTTCTGCCATAAGGGTGGTGTCATCTGCATATCTGAGGTTCTTAATATTTCTCCCGCCAATCTTGATTCCAGCTTGTGCTTCTTCCAGTCCAGCATTTCTCATGATGTACTCTGCATAGAAGTTAAATAAGCAGGGTGACAATATACAGCCTTGACATACTCCTTTTCCTATTTGGAACCAGTCTGTTGTTCCATGTCCAGTTCTAACTGTTGCTTCCTGGCCTGCATACAGATTTCTCAAGAGGCAGGTCAGGTGGTCTGGCATTCCCATCTCTTTCAGGATTTTCCACAGTTTATTATTGTGATCCACACAGTCAAAGGCTTTGGCATTGTCAGTAAAGCAGAAATAGATGTTTTTCTGGAACTCTCTTGCTTTTTCCATGATCCAGCGGATGTTGGCAATTTGATCTCTGGTTCCTCTGCCTTTTCTAAAACCAACTTGAACATCAGGAAGTTCACGGTTCACATATTGCTGAAGCCTAGCTTAGAGAATGACTAAGTATATTTTCATGGGACTTGAAGCTCTCTTTCCCTCACAGCTGGAACCACTAGATTCCCACAAACTAGTGGAGTTTTTTAGAAAAATTCTTCCTTAAAAGGAATGTGGGGAGTCAGACCCTAGCATCCTGTTACACACCATTTGCCTCTTTAGCCTCTATTAATTCTCACCCTGTGCCCTCTACTAAGAACCGCTCTTGCTCTAAAGCTACAAATAGACATCTTGAGCATTCTGTTAATTCAATGCTGATTATATATTTTTAGCCTAATTGGCATCCCAGTTAGGTATCTTTCTGGGATTGATTGAAGCCCTGTTCTTGCTCTTGTGAAGCTTTTCTTTCCTTTTTTTTTTTTTGGTTAATTGGAATAGAACTGCTTTGGAATGTTGTGTTGTTGTTAGTTTCTATTGTACAATGAAGTGAATCAGCTACCTGTATATATATATATCTGGGGCTTCCAGGTGACTCAGTGGTAAAGATATCAATGCAGGAAATGCAGGAGACACAGGTTTGACCCCTGAGTCAGGAAGATCCCCTGGAGGAGGAAATGGCAACCCACTCCAGTATTCTTGCAGGGAAAATCCATGGAAAGAGGATCCTGGCAGCCTACAGTCCTTGGGATTGCAAAGAGCTGGACGTGACCGGGCACACACGCACGCATACATGTATCCCATTCCTCCTGGGCCTCCCTCCTACCCACCTTCATCCCACCCCTCTAGGTCATCACAGAGCACTGAGCTGAGCTCCCTGCACTATCCAGCCCGTTAGCTACCTATTTTACACATGGAAGTTTGAGCTTCTTTTCTTTCCAGGGATGGGATGCCTGCCTCTGGATTGAAGATGACTAACTAAGGCGCGAGTTACCTGCTCAGGATTCACCACCTCCTCGGATTTTCCAGTCCCAACTGCTGGCCTCCCAGTACCAGCTATGTGTTCTCCATCTGTCGAAATATTCCTGCTGCCTCAGCTCTTCCAGCTGATGCTACTTTTCCAAGATACGACATTGTCTCTGTTGCTATACCTTTCATATTCCACATCTTTCCCACCAGATTGCTCTTGCTTTCTGGAAGCCAATTCCTCTTTCCTCCCCCATCTCAACCCAAGTTTCTCAGTCTAGCTCTGGGTCCTCATTACTCCCAGGTTGCCTGTCTTCTAGCAGAATCAGAATTCACAGTGTAGTATCACCCTTGCATAAATGAGCCTGGGTTTCTCACCTGTAAAATTAGGAGATTGGACTAGAGATGACCCTTTCAGCTCTGACAGTCTTATGATTCTATAAATGCCTCTTCTATTTAACGGTCCTTGACAGCACCTCAGAGAAAATAAAATCACACCATGTCCTGAGTGGATTATTTCTATTCCTACATATCCTAACCTAGTTCTTTCTTTTCCTCATGATCAGGTTCTCATCATTCCTTTGAGGTAATGCTTCTATTACTTAGGGAGTCTTCTTCCTTAAATACTCTAGTTATTATCACAACTAAGGAATGTGTTGACGATCTTCCATCTGCTTTTCTTAAGAACAAATGTTGAATTTAAATGGAAAGCATTGTTAATCTACTGCTTCCTGTCCCTCAAGAGGCTTGTGTAAGCTTTCTGGCCTCTGATACTGGGCCTTTGCTGGTGAGATGTATGAACTTGTCCACTTCCTATTCTTTCTTGGTAAGAGAATACATTTACACAATGCATTTGTTAGAAACCTTGTTACCTGAGGCTTAAATATAAATAGGGGATTTACAGCACTTAATTAATTGACATGAGATACAAACATACTCATGAAAGCATAACACATTTTAAATGATATACTGAGCAAAAGTTAACATAGTTTTCAGTTATATATCGAACAAGCAAATTCTCTCATCATTTATCTTTACTTTTAGAAATGAAGTTCATAACAATTAAATTTTTCACTCACTCAGCTACTCTTTTTTTTTTTCCCTAATCAAACGACTTCAGCAAAAACACTTTCAGGAAACATGATATCCATATCATATGCATAAATTGAATCTTAAAAATGATTAATGCAGTTGTTTTCTTTCCTAAACAACTGAATTAAATTAAAAGCATGATCAAGCTACTTGGCTCTACAGAAGTCAGTCATTAATATTGTTGTGAAAAAATTCAGTAGGAAACAGCTGATTCAGTGGACATGGAAATACGGCCCCTGCGGACTTGAACTTGTCTGTCCCAAACCACATTTGATGTTATTCCAATAGCTCTGAGCAAAATAGTGACAGAGTAATTGGCATTAAACAAGATAGAGGATATGTGTGCCTTGGCTATTATGTTAGCAACTAAGTACATTGAAATACTATCAGCCAAAAATACAATTTCCAAAAAGAACATCACTGATATAATAAATGTTTGCAACCTTTCAGTCTTCTAAAGGTTTAGTATGGTTCTAGGAGGAAAAATCAGTCAGGCTAGAACTGCTGTGTCTTCTACCTTAGGCAGGGGTTGCTTCGAGGTAAGAGGTTACCTTAGAGGCGGGCATCTGGAAATCCTCCTTGGCCCCAACTCTCTCCACCATCCACTGACATTTCACCCTCAAACATCCACCAAGGATGTTTAACATTTTCTCTCCCATCCTCCTGGGAGAGAAACCATGTCTGGCTTCAAAACAGATTTACTTCAAAGGTTCTTTCTTGGGAATCATTTCTGATGCCTACCTCCTTTTTTATTGTCAGTCTCCTACTTATATTTTGCTTCTCAAATCAAATTTTTTTCCATTGTGAGGCCCTGTCTGATTTTCCCTGCGGTTCTGGTGTATCTCATGTACATGTACCCCTGCCATAGCAGTCACCATGTTCATTCACTGAGCAGTTCCAACATCTGAAAAAAATTACTGACACATAGTAGGTGCTCAATAAATATTTGTTGAATGAATGAGTGATACTTATATTTATTGACGTATCTGTTTCTTCACTAGATTACAAGTTCCCTTGTATCTGTAATAACTGCCAGAGTAAGATCTCTACCTTTAAGTGACTGAATTAGGTTATATGAGCTACATTTTACAGTCTTTACATATCTCAAGTATTCAAAAATATAAAGTGAATTCTTACTACAATTTCAACAATATTCTTGTTAATTTTGATGGAATTGATTTTATTTTCCCAAACAATCAACTTAAATAAGTATATATAAATGGAGGGAAGGCCATATTGATTATAACAAATGATAAACAATATTTCAGAATTTGGAAGTTGGAAAGTACTCTTTGTACTTACATTTTAATATGGGAGTGACTGATGACCCAGAAATTCAAAATACATTAAACAAATCCTGAATTCATACTGGCTACCTGGGTTTCCTTCTCTGCCCTCTGATCCTGACTTCACACTGGACATTGGTTTCATCACCTCTTAGACTGATGTTAAGGAACAGTTTAACTTCATAGACAATGGAATTGGAATTTCTCTACACACCCGAAGCAAGGCATAAATTCACAGTCCTCTGAAGGAGAATGCTTGAAAAAGTCTTCTTTTTTTCTAAGGGTTTCTGTTGGTTTAGAGAACAAAGGTCCTGTTTATTTTAATAATCAATAAAATAAATAGTGCCCAACTTATAGATCATATAAGGCCAGCTGAGGCCATAAAAGTCCATTTAACCTATAGTATAATGGAAATATTAAACACTGGAAATAAAATTATAGGAAACTGGCTTTAACACCAGAATACGGTTTTTGACCTCCTCATTAAGGTTTTTAAATTAATAATAAATTTTAATCAATTAATTACTTTCATTATTTTTTTTTGGCTGCGCTGGGTGTTCATTGCTGCAGGCAGGGGCAGGCTTTCTCTAGTTGTGGGGAGTGGGGGCTGCTCTCTAATGGTGGTGGGCAGGCTTCTCATTGCAGTGGCTTCTCTTATTGCAGAACATGGGCTCTAGGGAGCGCTGGCTTCAGAAGTTGTGACACATGGGCTTAGTTGCCCTGCAGCATGTCCCCTTAACCACTGGACCACCAGGCAAGTCCCTCTCACTTCATGAGATTTTTTAAAACCTCATAAAGTAGTATCTTAAGTCTCAGCACACAAGGTGAAATGGGCCTCATCTTCCAAATGAGGTTTATCGGCTTTTCCTAAAAGACCAAGACTTGATGTTTCACTCCATTTTTGCCTGAGCTCCAAAGCAGGCTGCCTTCTCTGCAGACCACCTAGGCAGCAATGACAGGACAAGCATGGGTCCTTTCTCCTCGATGTTACACTGCCCAACAGCTTTGCCTCTCCTTACCCACCAGGGATCTGTTTCATTTCTGAACTCCCTATTCATTCACTCTACAAATGTTTCCTGAGCATCTACTGGGAGACAGGCCCTCTTTGAGGTGCTGAAGATGCAGTGAACAAAACTTATAAAAGACCCCATCTCACTGCAGCTTTCTCTTCTTTCCTTTGTCCGTCACCCTCGGTGAAGATGGGAGAATCTGAAGATTCTGGTTCTATTCTTCAGATTAGCAAATGCACCCGTCCAGGGGTCACCGATGGGATTAATGAATTCTCCCATCTTCATAGACTGACCCAGGTCTCCATTCTGAGTGAATGAGGGGTACGCATTAAGTGGTTTGCCAGAAGAGGTCTGAAACCTGTACCAGGAGTCTCCTGAGGGTCTCGGTCAACTGTCCTGATGAGGATGAACAACACAGAGAACAGACTTGTTGGACGACGGCATCCTCCCACATACCTTGGTCCCTGGAGTCCTGAAGGTTAGCACTGCTGGGAGTCTGATCCAGAGCAAGCACCGTCAGCACAGCTGCTCTGGGACTGCGTCCTTTTTCACATTCACGGGTCAGCCGAAGCGGCTGCCATGTAACTAGGTCTCTACCTGCCAACTGCCAGTAATTGCCCTTAAATCATACATTGAAAGAGCTAAAGTATTTTATACAATTTTGTATATATATGAGTATTTGTAAATTGGAGTTTCCATCTCAGGAGTATCTACTTAAGCAGAGCTAGCCACAGCATGGAAAAAGGTTGTGGTGACTAGAGTTAAGTGCCTGGTGACTAGAACCAACTGGCATAATATTCTGAAGCGTTTAACTTTTTTTTTTGTTTCAGTTACTTAATTCATTTTATTGAGTATGAGAATAAAACTTTTATATTGAAATGCTTTTTGACACCGTTTCTTTCACATCCCCTGGTGTGCAAGTGAGGCAGTAGACTACAGAAATCGAAAGGATTAGACTGTTCTTTTCCATCACAGCTGGTACATATTCAAAATGCAAACGCGTCTGGGTATTTCCAAGGAGAATATTCTTTTCATGATGAAGCTGGAGTAATCCATTCTTTAGTAGAAATGACCTCTGTTTTCATGGCCCGATAACTGAGCAGTTTCATGTGATTTGATGTATTCTTTGGGATCAGAAAAATCTGTCATAGATCGTCTCTGAAGATTAGGGCAGTAAGCAACCTAAGGTTCTCTGATCTTCAAAGGAAACTATAAATAATGACTACAAGGTCACCAAAAAAAAAATTTCTTAGTGCAAGCAGCAAAAAGCCAGACTTATGTTTCATCTAACTGATGCTTGCTTCATGTTTTCCAAAAACTCAAGGAAATAAAACTTTAAAGGCTTATGTCTAATTTAAACCAAACTCAGAGTAGTATCAGCTACTTCTAGGAAATAAAAGGAAGACAGAAAACTACTATGTATACTGCATGCTAAACAGTAAGAGATTAAAGAATAAAAATTGTTTTACTTATGTCATTTTGGGATTCCCTGGTAGCTTATGTCATTTATGTGTTTAATAACGGTGGCGCCATTTATTGAGCACCTACTAAGTTCCTGGCATTGTCTTAAGTACTTTACATAAAATGTGGTAGAATGATTAAAGTACGTGTTTGAAGTCAGACTGCCTGAGTCTGAACAATGAACAGTTATTATCTGTGTGTTCTTGAGAAAACTACTGAACCTTTCTCTGCCTGTTTGTTCAGCTGACAAGTGGAGATAATAATAGTAGGGACATTATAGGATTGTTTGAGGACTGAATGTGTAGCATGCTCTAAGTACTCAATGTGTGTGTGTGCCAAGTTGCTTCAGCCATGTCTGACTTTGTGTGACCCTATGGACTGTAGCCTGCCAGGCTCCTCTATTCATGGGATTCTCCAGGCAAGAATCCTGGAGTGGGTTGCCATGCCCTGCTCCAGGGAAAGTAATTAATACATGTTAGCAATTATTCTTACCTTATTTTAGCCATGCAAATAATCTAATGAGGCCCCCATATGTCCCCATTTTTGGTGGTAATACGAAGTACAAAAGGTTAGGTTACTTGACCACAGTTAATCGCCTAGGTCAAACTCACCTCTGTTAAAACTCTAAAGGCCTATACTTTTAAATACTACAATATATTAATTCTATATTGCGAAATACATTGGGAACCTCAAATCCGTTTTCCACTTGGGCAGAGTACAAACAGTTAAGTTATATATGCCTGAAATTAGCAATATAAAATTCCTTGGGTTGTCATCACTATTGCTAAATTCACTTCTGATGGACTCATATAAAGAAGATTCCATCCTATCAGCACTTCTGGTTCATGTTCTCAGTCAATAATGGGAAGAACTTAAAAAATACAGTTATGTACATTTGAAACCTCAGAGTTAAACAGCAAAAACACTCAAGAGTATCTGTCTATAAATACCAATGTCTGCAGTCAATCTTCCTTTCCCTCCTTTTTTCTTGGTAGGGGCAACTCTTTCATATGGCTACAAGAGATAGATATTAGCCCTGTAAATTCATGCATGCTCTGCAATCAGGTTTTACAATTAAGAAGTTGAGCTTATGAAGGTAAAACTAAATCTGTGTGGACTGGAGATATTCAATTTAGAGCCAGGATGATGTCTTTGACTACTTGGTACAATGCTGGGTCTGCTGTCAGAGCATAGAACACAATAAATAATAAACACAATAAATGTGCTAGGGAACTGGTATAGAAGTTGCCTAGATTGATGGATCTCATTTGCTACCCTCTATTATTCAATTCCAATGGAAATTACAATTTGCTTGTAAAGATCTCTCATTTAACTTCAATCTTTAAAATTCTTTTCTTTCCCTTTAGTTATTTGTATGTGTTTATCAAGTTTGTTTTTCTTTTATAAACATAATATTCCTTTGAGGGGGAGTTAGGAGATTCAGCATTGCCTGGCAGTATGCCAAGCAGAAAAACTACTACCATCAATTTTCTTTCCAATAAAAGATGATGTGCACAGTGGTAGACTTAATTTCCCAGTCTAACCTCACTGGGTGTTGATGAGGTTCTTAAAGGCTACTAAATGAAGCAAGGTCTACACCAAGAAGGAAACAGTTTTTTATTAGTGACAAGAGTAAAAATTAAACCATCATCTATGGTGATAGCTAGAAAAGGAGGAAAGAGAAGTGCAAAATCAAAACAAAAGGATTATTTATAGGCACATCTCCACAAAGTGGAAAAGCACGGCTCTTTGCAGAATAGTCAAGGGGAAAAATACATAGTCCATGTACTTCTCCACTCCCAAATGCATGTCCTCAAGGAGCTTGAGAACCATTTGGAAAAGGATTAAGAAGCAACTCAAGTAGCTGCTTCATTCAATTTTTCTTAAACATTTTAAAAAATGATTGACACAGACCTTCAGGAAACTGCTGAAAATAACAAATCTTCTGCCTATAAAAATATACGAGCACAAAATTTCATACAATTTCAGGATCCTTGAAACACATCTAAGGGCTCAGGGACCGAGACTAAGAACCACTAAGAGTCTCAGGAGCATGCTTTATGCTTTATAGGGTGCAGCTTAGAATGCTGGCCAAGTTAAATCAGCACGCCAACGGCAACAAAACTGTTACCAGTACTGACCAATTTATACAGTTTTTATAGATTTCTAAGTGCTTTCTCATATATGGGTTAATTTGATGTATTGGTGTGGTCCAAAAGTTTGTTTGGGTTTTTCCATATTAGCTTAGTAGTAGAAACATCTAGTTTCTCAGCTCAACAGACATGGTGAGAAAAAGGTAATACTGAATACTAGGCCTGGGCCCAGGCTTCCCAAGTGGCTCAGTGGTAAAGAATCCATCAGCCAAGCAGGAGACCAGGTTCAATCCCTGGGTTAAGAAGATCCCGTGGAGGAGGCAATGGCAACCCACTCCAGTATTCTTGCCTGGAGAATACCAGAAGCCTGGCGGACTACAGTCCATGGCGTCGCAAAAACTCAGACAAGAGAGCCTGAGCCTGAGGAGTGGGCCAGCTGAGAAACACAGGTCTGATGGTCAACTAGGATTAGATTTGGTAGAAATAAAATGTTCCCTCTTGAAACATAAATACGCTTAGTTGATGAACATTTAAGTGCTCAGCTGCTAATACCCTTAGAATGAATATTTATTGTTTTTTTCCAATGAGAACCAAAATAATTAGATTTTTGAATGTAGTAAGTTAGACACCTAGATCAACAGTTTTCAAAATTTTATCTGAGGATCCTGGGGAAGGACACAAGGTCCTCTCTTCGCCAATCACATATCTGTGTGAATCTGGATTTTCCTCATATACTTTAAACAAAGGAACATCTTGCAACAGACTGGGTTCAGAGGCAGATATGAAAATGAGATTTATAAAGATGGAAACAATGACATATTTTTTACTAAAGATTTTGTTCTGGAAAAGAGTTAACCTGTAACAAACTGTTTAAGTGAATTTATACATATTTTAGGAGAAGGCCAACGGCACCCCATTCCAGTACTCTAGCCTGCAAAATCCCATGGGCGGAGGAGCCTGGTAGGCTGCAGTCCATAGGGTCGCGAAGTCAGGCACGACTGAACGACTTCACTTTGACTTTTCACTTTCATGCATTGGAGAAGGAAATGGCAACCCACTCCAGTGTTCTTGTCAGGAGAATCCCAGGGACGGGGGAGCCTGGTGGGCTGCAGTCTCTGAGGTTACACAGAGTTGGACATGACTGATGTGATTTAGCAGCAGCAGCATACATATTTTAAAATGGTTTTAATTTTGAAATGGTAAATATCATATTTAATTTACATGCGGAGGACATCATGAGAAACGCTGGGCTGGATGAAGCACAAGCTGGAATTAAGATTGCCAGGAGAACTACCAATAACCTCTGATATGCAGATGACACCACCCTTATGGCACAAAGTGAAGAACTAAAGAGCCTCTTGATGAAAGTGAAAGAGGAGAGTGAAAAAGTTGGCTTAAAACTCAACATTCAGAAAACTAAGATCATGGCATCTGGTCCTATCACTTCACAGCAAATAGATGGGGAAACTGTGGAAACAGTGGCAGACTTTATTTTTTGGGGCTCCAAAATCACTGCAGATGGTGATTGCAGCCATGAAATTAAAAGATGCTTACTCCTTGGAAGGAAAGTTATGACCAACCTAGACAGCATATTCAAAAGCAGAGACATTACTTTGCCAACAAAGGTTTGTCTAGTCAAAGCTATGGTTTTTCCAGTAGCCATGTATGAATGTGAAAGTTGGACTTATATAAAGCTGAGCACCAAAGAATTGATGTTTTTGAACCGTGGTGTTGGAGAAGACTCTTGAGAGTCCCTTGGACTGCAAGGAGATCCAACCAGTCCAATTCTAAAGGAGATCAGTCCTGAATATTCATAGGAAGGACTGATATTGAAACTCCAACACTTGGCCACCTGATGCGAAGAGCTGACTCATTTGAAAAGACCCTGATGCTGGGAAAGATTGAAGGCAGAAGGGGATGACAGAGGATGAGATGGCATCACCAACTCAATGGACATGAGTTTGAGTAAGCTCCAGGAGTTGGCGATGGACAGGGAGGCCTGGCATGCTGCAGTCCATGGGGTCGCCAAAGAGTCAGACACAACTGAGAGACTGAACTGAACTGAACTATCAGTAGATGTGATGCACCTAAACAAAAGCTCTTTGGAGTTTTCAGCAAATTTTAAGTGTTTTTAAAGGGGACCTGGGGCTTCCCTGGTGGATCAGATGGTAAAGAATCCATCTGCAATGCAGGAGACACAGGTTCAATCCCTAGATCAGGATGATCCCCTGGAGAAAGAAATGGCAACCCACTCCAGTATTCCTGTCTGGAGAATTCTATAGGCAGGGTAGCCTGACTGAATAGTCCATGGACACACACACACACACACACACGGGTCCCTGAGACCAATAGTCCAGGACGCGTGTGCACACACACACACACACACACACACACACACACACACACATGTCCCTGAGACCAAAAGGTCTGAGAAATTGGTACCTGTCAGAAGACAGGTCTGGGGGGTGGGGGTGGGAGGCTGAGAAAGTACAAAGGTGAGAGGGGGCGAAGGGAAGAGTTAAGGAGGAGAGCATTGTGAGTCTTGTCTGGGAGATAGGATTCCTTGACTGGGAGGAAAAGGGCAGAGAGGCAGTACCCCTGCAGTCTCTTCATTTTGTTTGTGACCTGTTCTAAACACAGCAGTCTGCATCACAATTTCTGGAAAGAGATCTCAAGAATCAAGCCAGTGGAGTCTCCACTCCTAAAACTAGGAAAGACAATTGCTGGTTGTTAAATGAACACTGAAGCTGCTCCATTTTTCTCCAGCAAGAGTGCAAAACATTTTTTGAGATCTAGATTGTGTTTGCTTTGCCAGATAATACAAGATTTGTTATTACTGGGTCTTGCATTGTTTGTTAATAAATTTTCTCACCGTTTGGAATACCATTTCCAGGAAAAAAAAAAATCTAAAAGGGGTCAAAACGGTAGGGGACAGAAAGAGTAAATATCCCTTCAGAGAAATTCTTCTTAAATCTTAATATTTACCTGCTATTCACTAAGCATTGTGCTACAGAGTACACTGCAGCAGAGAGGAAGCAGCCTTGAATCTGGGATGAGAAATACTGTTTCAAACCATTCGTTTGTTACACTCTTTTGGATAATTTAACCTGAGTCGCGTTTTCTTATCTACGAAACATGTATAATAAAACTTATCTCACAAGGTTGTTAGGGATTAAAAAGATAATCAATGTCAATTGGACAGCACAGAGCATGGTAGGTCTTCCTTCAACAGCCCGGGGAGTGCGTGTAAAGGCCAGTGATAATCTACTAAGGGAGATAAGACGTGTAGACAAACACTTGAAAAATACCAGGGAGGTCTGACGTGCCAGAGTCACAACAAATGTATTTGGAAAGTGCTACGGTGATGCAGTCACACTTGTTGGGATGGGGGAAGATGCTCAAGGAAATGACGGATTGCTTAGTGAATCCCTCTCCCACTTCCCGGCCCCCAAGGTCGACTCAGGCTGAGCATCCCAGGCCAGCTCCAACTCCCCCGCGGGATGGTCACACCGCTTCCAAGCCAGTTTGGAAGTGTTCGGTACTCCAGCCTTGCCTAGCTCATTCCCGGGCACCTTGAGCGTGGGCGTCCGGCCCCAGGTCCCCGGCAGCATCCACAGCGACCCGGCGGGCCGGGTCCCCGCACTAACCTGCACCCACCTACTCCGGGCTTCGCGCCGGCATTAAGTGGAAGTAGGGATGGGTAGGGAAGAGCAACTCGCAAGTTCCCAGCTTCTGGGACACCCACTCTCCTCGCTCAGGCGGCCACCCTCCGCCTCCCAGCTCGCCCTCACACCACCCCACGGGAAGCTGCCCCGAGGCTTCAGGCGGCGGCGGAGCTCCGAAGCCGACCCCCACCGCAACTCCTTCCCCCCAGCCGGGAAAACCTGGCGGCCGGCGTTCTCGCGCTCACTCATCGATTGGCGCTGCCTTGCTCCTCCGGCTCCCGTCGCGGGGAACGCGGCCCCGGAGACGGAGAAAGTCCGGCGGGGGGGGCGGGGGCGGGGAGCAAGGCAGGCGGGCCAGGGGATCGCCGATCGCACGGATGGGCGCGGGTGCCGGCTCGCGCTGTCTGGCGGGTGGCGGCGGGCGCCGGCCAGCCTGTGCGGCGTGAGGCGAGGCCGGAGTCCCGCGTCTGCCGCCCGCTCGCCTCGCCTCGCCTCGCTCCGGTGCCGGCTACCCCTGCCCCCGGGAGGGCTGTCCCGCGGAGGCGGAGGGCTCTCGCGCGGACCCCGGGAGGGTGGGGCGGGGGGAGCCGGCGAGCTGCTGAGGAGGGGGCCGGAGGGAGGGAGCGCGCGCGGGCGGCGGCGGCGGCGGCCCGGCCCCTCCCCCTCCCGCCGCCGCGGAGAGCGCAGGGAGCCGCCGGGGGCTCGGCGGCGGCGGCGGCGGCGGCGGCTTCTGGCCCCGGCTCCTCCTCCTCCTCCTTCTCCTCCTCGCTCCCTCCATCTGCCGTGGTTATGGCCCGTCGCTGGAACACAAAAGAGTCTCCGCGGTGGAGGTCTGCGCTGGTCTTGCTTTTCCTCGCCGGGGTGTACGGTATGTGTCCGCGTTTCCGCGCCCCCCCTCAACCCCGCTGACAAAAAAAAAAGAAAAAGCTGGGGCGACCCGGAGCCCCGAGGCCTCCAGGACAGGGGCTCTCCGAGGAGCCGGCTAGAGACCCCGGCTGCCAGCGGGACAAAAGACCCGGCGAGGGGTGGGTGCAGCGGCAGAGGTGTCCCCCCCGACACGGAGATGCTGTGGGTCGCCTCGTCCGCCTCCAGACCCTCGGGGGTGTTGGAGAGCGGCTTGCGCGTCCCCGGAGCTGGGGGGAGCCCCCCAACCCCTCGAGAAGCTCGAGGGTGGCGAGCAGACTTCCCAATCCGGGCTGGAGGGCCCCGGAGGCCGGCTCCTTGGGAACTCGTCGCCCCTTGCACACTCCACACACGACAAAGATGTACGGTGTGGGGGAGAGAGAAAGGGAGGTCGCCCCCCGCCGCCGGCCGGGACGGTCCAGCCCCCCTCGACCCTCCCGGGCCGAGGAAGTTCTGTCCGCAGCGGAATTCCCACCGCACCAACTCCCCGCCTTCCCCAACTCGCTGGTGAAGCAGCCCGCTATTTTCTTCCTATCCCTGCACCTCGGGGGCCGAGGCTCTGCTGATCCCCCGGCATGCAAGATCCTACCCCTTACTCTGGAGCAACGCGCGGGAGAAGGCCAGAAAATCGTTTCCAGCCCTCCCTCAGTCTATCCCTCTTGGGGCGTACTTGTCTGTGCTGACTCCCGGTTCGTTTGTTGTCTCACCCATCATTGTCCGCTAACGTTGTCACTGTGGCTTTATTCCAGTCGGTGGGTTGTTATCACGTATATATGCCTTTGAGGTTAAGAGAAGGCTGAGGCTATGAACGAGGACCAAGCTTTATGTATTACACAGGGGTCAGAACAAGAGCTACATGGAATTCACTGGAAAGAAGTCATTGCTTGATAGACTTTGAGTTCCACTTCTGACTTGACTGTTCTTAGTTCCTTCAGTTGAAAAAACACTGAATCGTTGTTTCAGAGAACACCGTTAACCTTTACTTTTGGGAGTTGTGGTTTGATTTCTTCAGAGGGAAATAATTGGAAGTTGCCATTCTTAGGTAAATTTTACTTCTAAAAATTGCCGCAAACGCTTAATTCCACCCATGTAATTTACAAGGGAGCATTATCTCTTTGGAAAGCACTTATCTATAGGATTGAATGTGACCGTAACTTTTAAACACCTGAGAAATTACAGGAAATGAAGAATTTAGTGAACTGAAATGGACCTTTACTGACAACCAAGAAATTGTAGTTTTCCTGTACGGTTCACAGTGCATCACTGCTCCCTGAGCTGATTAATATATTATTATTTTTATTTGGGGGGAGTTGGTCCACATTTGATGTGGTCATTGCCAATGGTGTGCTTATTTGTGACCAGAAAACCCAGTGCAAAACTTTTGATTGTTAGTTGCATCAAGTGGCTGTGATCCCTACTTGCCTGGTGACTTGTGGGTTTGGGTCTACACCAGAGATCAATAAGCTATTATGTGTTTCTTCTAGCCTGAAGGTGGGTGTAGTTCTGTACTAGGTTTGGTGTAATGGTCTAGGAGAGAGAAGAAAGAGAGAGGCATCTTTAGTGTGATTAAGAGTGTCCAGCTTTGTCCTCTACTGTAATCAGAATTGAGTCAGTGTTGTCTGATCAGAATGGATAAACAAACAGGTTCTCTTAGCTCTGCTTTCATTAAAAGCTATGCCATTAGTGTTTGAACTAAAAGTCTTTTGGCCTCTAGGGATAAGAGGCTGTGAACCTCATAATTTTGTCTTGGTGCACAAGAATGACTTTCTAGTAGGTGCTTATCAGATATTTATGTTTGGGGAATTTGTGTTTAGTGAGAAATTGTTAGTAGGCAAAGACTGAAGCTCCTTTTTCCAACAATGTGGCATCAGATTATAAAACTAGCGAGTGATTATGTGAAGGGTTGATATACCAAGCTACACAGCAAGTTTCAAAGTATAAAGAAAAAGGAGGTAGTGAGCCAGGCGGAACATTAAACTGTGAGCAGAAATTAAAGGAGCCCTTCACTCCTTCATTGCAGTTAGGGAAAATCTCTTTATTGCTGCACTTTTTGTCCTCTTCGGTCTCTTCAGTCCTCTGTGGATTTGTATTAGAAGAAAAAAGCTGGAAGAGTAGTGTGGGAGGGGGTGTGTGTTCATATAGTAGTGAGGTTTTGTGTGTCCAATAGTTGTGACAAGTAGTAGATGCATCCTGAGAAGTACCTGTTCTGAGCCTGTGGAACAAATACACCCTGTAGTTTATGGAGCTGTCCCTTATCTACATCAAAACATGTGTTTTCCAAAAAGTGGCTTCAAAAATAATGAGAAACCTCTGTTAATGCAACTGAATATTTGGAGTAACGCTTAACTTAGACCCAGTGTGTGTGTGGGAGGGGTGGAATACAGGTGGATTGGCTATTGGGGCAGTTCCGATACTAGCCCTTCACAGAGTGACTCTTGTCTATTAAAATGTAGTCGTAAACGGCTCCAGGTTGTGCCATGAATCTTTGAAAGATTTCAAATGCCTTAAAAAATTATCTGTATTTTGGTGTTTAGTCTCTTCACATGACCAACTTCATGGACCCTGTAACTATTAAATGTGACTGTTTTAGTGGAATAGTGTGACTGTTTTCCTTCCAAGTTACTTTTCTGAATGCCCGCGCCTCATTTGAAACTCTTGATTATGATATGGAATACAGTTAATGTTTTATAGGAGTAGTTGTTCAAAGACCGATAATTATCTTCACGAGCTGCTGTATCTTAACTGCACTGAATGTTCCTGGCAGGGGAAGGTAAAGGTTGACCTCTGCCGTTGGAAGTTTGTAGGAATAAGAACAGTTAGTGAGGGCAGCTGTGAGCTTTGCTGGGCACTGTGTTGTTCAGTCGCTCAGTCGTGTCAGACTCTTTGCAACCCCATGGACTGCAGCATGCCAGGCTTCCCTGTCCTTTACTATCTCCCAGATTTGCTCAAACTCATGTGCATTGAATTGGTGATGCCATCCAACCGTCTAATCCTCTGTCTCCCTCTTTTGCTTTCTATCTTTCCCAGCTTCAGAGTCTTTTCCAGTGAGTCGGCTTTTTACTGTGTTAGGCTGGCTGTAAGGGGGGAAGGTATTTTCTCCATATCTCACATGGGGACATCTGACTGTTAGAATGCATGGAGGTTTCCCTGTCTGTCTCCTGGTCAATACAAGCTAACCATAATTTGGTAACTGTGGCGGTTCCATAACTTTTCCTTTTCCATTTCTGTTTGTTTCCCAGATCAATGTTTTTTAATCTTTATTTCCCCCTACTCAAACCTAAAATAAAAATAAAACCATAAAATACCTAAAATATTGCATTTTTTTTTTATTACTCCCAGAACAAAACAAAGTTCATGAAATAATACTTGTTGGTACCACCTGAGATTCTTGCTGATGTTTTCTAGTCTATTCTACCTCCCTTCTGTCCTGCTTCCTTCCTTCATTTACTGGCTTGGACCCACTTATCGAATACAATTCTTAATTTGTAAAATTCTGCCCTATGTGAAGCCTTAAAATGTAACTTAAAGTGTTTGTTGTATTTGTATATCATTTTACGGTAGCCTTGAAGAGTTGTAGGTGGTTGTCTTCAGTTACTTGCTCCTAGAACTTTTGAGAGCAGTGAGAACTCTTCCTGACCTATACTGACTGACTTGTGACAAAATGTTATCTTTAAATTGATTTTGAGCTCATTGTAGTCATAAGTTCTTTCTGTACACACTGCTGTTCTAGATGTTGTGGGAACATAACATATCTTGTAGTTTATGTTTAATGGGTGAATCTTTCCTAGTGAATTTTATGAAACTTTCTGCAGCATTTTATAAATTTCCAGTTTAAGGATAGATGAGAAGTTCCAATTTTAGAAAGATTGTAGAAATAACTAGAACATAAGAAAAAAAATCTAAACTGGATTTCAGTTACTTCTAAGAAAGTCAAGCTTGATTACATAAAATGTTGAATAAAACTAAATTAATTGCTTAATACTGTTTTTGTTTCTCTGATCTGAGGCATTTTTGTATTTGAGGTTTCTTTGTTGTTTATTCTTTTGTCATATCAATGAAATTATAGTTAAAAGAATGAAAGGTAAAAAGGAAATGAAAGGTAAAGATACATTTAATATAGATGAGATTTATGTAGATTTAAATAGAAAATGTTTTATTTTAGAATAAGTTCTAATCCTGTTCGAGCTGCAAGTATTTATAGGTAAGGAAGGTTGTTCTAAGCTTAGGAGTTGAGGTTGAATTAATGATTTCCAGTTTCTCAGATTACTTTTCCTTCCAGTTTCTTAATTTCTCTTCATTTTCTCCTCACCCCATCCTGTCCTTTGTGACAGGGGTGAGTAAGATGTATCCTACTTATCCCTCATTTTCTAAGGTGCAAGACTGGATCCTACAAATACCAGTTACCAGTCTGTCTGTTCGAATGCATGTCGTTAGTCTTTTCAAGTAGGTGCAACAGTAGATGTATATGTAGATAGATAGGTCTGTCTGTCTGTCTCTTTAGTGTCAGTACAGAATTAGCTTAGGGAATTCTTCATCTCCAAAGTATAGAAGGAAGGGAAGGAAACTAACGTCTACTAAATTAAGTTCAGATACTGTGCTTGGTCTTCATTCAATGCCCGTTAATCTTCATTAGGTCTCATTTAGATATCCTACAAGGTATTATTATTATTATTATTTTTTATGTAGAATCTAAGAGAAGTTGTGCCTTGTCTAAGCTCATACCACTAGGAAACAATAGAACTGAGACTAAAGCTTAATCCTGTCTCTCTCTTCGCTCACTCATTCATTTAGCAAATATTTCTGGAGTACTTACTTGCAGTATGTAACACATGACAACCTGGTGAACATGGTTTCTGCCCTCGTGGAGCTTATAGTCTAGTGAATAACTTGTGTGCTCTTTAACAAAAACAAACAAGGGTCAGAGACAGTGAATAACACACAGAGTAGTTAGAGGAAGCCATCATTGTAGAGAATAGGAGACCTGAAGGATAGCTAACCATGTTATGATTGGGATAGGAGAGCTTTGCACAGGGAAACAACCCATAAAGGTCCAGACCTGCAAAAGAGCTGATGTGGAAGAGCTGGTGTGTTGCAGGTAAAGAAATAAAACCAGTAGCTGGAACACAATGGTCGTAAGGGTGATGAGGTGAGTTTAGACTCTCAGGCGGGAGCTCAGGGTGTTGGAAACCAACATAGAGAGTTTGGGCTTGTTTTAAGTGTAACTTATTGACACAGTTTAAGTGACATAATGTGATTTATGTTTTGAAGCAGTAGCCTTTGCCGCTGTGTGAATTGTTGAGAAGTAGGAGAAGGCGGTGGCAACCCACTCCAGTACTCTTGGCTGGAAAATCCCATGGACGAGGAACCTGGTAGGCTGCTGTCCATGAGGTCACTAAGAGTCGGACATGACTGAGCGACTTCACTTTCACTTTTCACTTTCATGCATTGGAGAAGGAAATGGCAACCCACTCCAGTGTTCTTGCCTGGAGAATCCCAGGGACGGGGGAACCTGGTGGGCTGCTGTCTATGGGGTCGCACAGAGTTGGACACGACTGAAGCGACTTAGCAGCAGCAGCAGGCAAGGGCAGAAGTAGGATGATAGGTTTTGGCCGAGAGACACAGGAGCTTGGACTGAGGTGGTAGCGGTGGATAGAAGGAAGAGTATGGATTGCCTTTTGATAGGGAAGAAAGGGGTACTTTCTGTCTTGCCGAAAGAGGGAAGGGATCCATAGGTTTGGAGGTAGGGTGATGGAGAATTAACAGAACATGAGATCATCCGGTGAGAGTGAAGAAAAGAGCTGAGAGGTTGAGGGTCGTTTCTGTTTCCGTGATTCAGTAAATCAGTGTCAGTGTAGACCCTAGGAAGTTAAGTTTCTGTTTTTTAATCTAGAAAAGAGAAGGCTAAAAACATCCAGTGCAAGAAAGTATATTGTGAAAAGTTGTGCAACACAGACCCTGGGAGTGGGCTTAGATTAAAGTTAAAAGGGGAGAGGCTCAAGAAGTCTTTTATGGAGAACTCAGTTCTAAGGAGTGTCATTTTTGTTGATGAAGTAAGTACAGAACAAAACTTCCTACAGTGTTTTAAAAGTGTTTCAGGCAGAAAATAAAGGGTAGAACAAATGTTAAATTTCAAGGTCTTTTTGCCCAAGTTAAACACTTTCTACTAAGTGATCAATTAAAGATTGTTGTTTATCTTAGGAGAGTCAAGAATACATTGGTGGATCAGATAACTTCGGAGTTTTTGGGAAAATAAAATTGCCTTTTACCTTCCCTGCCCTAGACTGAATAGTTTATTTGCAGAAGATATAACTTTAGAGGGTCCCACAACTTCAAAATAAATGAAACCTACTGAACAGTTTTTTAGTTCTTGAATATTTGATAACTGAGACCAAATAGTTTTCTTCTTCTTGAATATTTGATAACTCATTTCCCTGCTAGTGTTACTTTGGTGAAGACATGAAATTGTTGTGCATTCATGCTTTTACCACTGCATAAAAGTAACTTGATACTTACCTTGAAAACACTTCCATTTCAGTTTTTAGAGCTGGGACATGGTGCTAATCTTTTCATGTTAAGTGGAGCACAGTAGGATGTGTCATAGTTGGAATGTACCATTCAGATGTAATTATCTGACTTAATTTCATTGATGGTTAAGCTATCTTTTAAGTTTTAGTAAGTTGGAGAAGACATGAATCTTTTTGTCTGGCATATTCTGAAATAGAATTCAGATTCTTGGATTTATTATTGCCTGTTCCAATGACACCAAAACCTTTTACAGAGAGAATACAGAAGTCCTTTGCAAAAAGATGCCTCATTTAAATCCTCAAAATAACTCTGAAGTGGGTATTATTAGAAGAAACTGAAGCTTTGAGAACAGTGATTTTGCCTAAGGTTCACATCTCTTTACTGCTGTTCTCTTCACATAGAGACCCGTTATTGTTTAATCTCCGTTATTGTAACAGTCCCAGCTAGTCTTGAGTCTTATCCTGATTCACTCATATCACACAGAGCAGCCACAGAGGGACTCTTCTGAAGTGAGGATATGATTACATAACTTTCTTGCTTAAAACCTACTAGTAGTTCCCTTTTCTTAAAATAGAAGCATCACTAGGCCCTTCAGGATCTAGCAGATTCTCCCTTTCTTGTCTCCTGTCACTTCCTCCACCACGCCCCTCCCCACCACCGTGTTCCTGCTGCGCTACACTGAGCACACAGTGAACACGGGTCTCTGTCTCCTGGCCTTTGCACACACTGCTCTTTGCCTGGTTTTATCCGCCTTCCTCCACCACTTTCTTCTCCACGTGGACTACCGCTATCCTTCGGCTTGCTTTTTGATGTTATCTCCTTTGGGAGATCTCTCCTGGTTGCTATAGACTAGGTGCCCGTTACCTAAGCTTCTCAGATTGTTCTTAATATATGCAAATTTGATATTTTCCTGTTTTACTTCTCCCCCTGGAGCAGCGCTGCCTAACAGATGTATCATGTGAGCTTCAAGTGTAAGTCATACACATGGTTTTAAACTTTCTAGCATCAACAGTAGAAAAAAAAGGTGAGATTAGTGTTAATAATGTATTTAATAGATCTAAAATATTTCGATGTGTAATTGATATAAAATTATTAATGAGATATTCTGCATTATGTTTTTCATACTAAGTCTTTACAATCTAGTGTAAATTTTATTCTTATAGTTCATCTCAATTAGATTAACCATATTCAAATGCTTAATAGCCACTTTGAAAACAGTATCCGTTATAAACAAGCCCTGTGATCCAGCAGTTCCGCTCCTGATACAAACTCAATAGATTCAAGGATGTCACGTGCATCAGAAGACATGTTCGAGGATATTCATAGCATCCTTACTTGCTTTAATTCCAGACTAGAAACAGCCCATATGTCCATCAGCAGTAGAATGGATGAATAAGTTATGGTGTGCAGTATATTCACATAAGGGAAAACTGTACACCAGCAGTTTAAACTTCTGGGACTTGGGGCTCCACAATTATTTTATTTTTTTACATGGGGTGGGCAGGGGTGATGTCGCTGCTGCCGCTGCTCTTCGCTCCCACTCCCACCTGTTTTAAGTAAAGTTGCTCAGTCTTGTCTGACTCTTTGTGACCCCACGGACTGTAGCTTACCGGGCTCCTCCATCCATGGGATTTTCCAGGCAAGAGTACTGCAGTGAGTGGGGTGCTATTTCCTTCTCCAGAGGATCTTCCCGACCCAGGGATCAAATCCAGATCTCCCACATTGTAGGCAGACGCTTTACTGTCTGCGCCACCAGGGATGTCCTCCACTCCCACCTGAGGGCTCCACAATTACTGAGGGACTCAAAGAATTTTTTTATATGACAGAAATAGATGTTTTTAAATAATATGATAAACTTGAAAAAGAAACCCCATTACGTGTGACCTTAAGTGGCATACGATTTAAAAATACATAAAATGACAACTAAAATTTCCCCCAAAAAAGTTAAATAAGAATGATGTTGCTATACATTTTTGCAAATCACTATAATGTCTGGCTTAATAGAAGACAGCTGATTTCTCATGTCTTCCTCTGCAGTCAGTCTGTTGTGACATGTTTTGCTTGAGGTATAGGAAGAATAGCTGGCTTCACATAGATAACTGTGTGAGAAGAATTTTAGTAGCTTTTTCAGATAAATGTGAATATTTGATGCTGCACCAAGACTTGAGAAGTAGTAGCTTTTTAAAGTTTAGTTGCAACGTGGAATCTGAAATCAAATTAGTGAACTCTCTGTATTCTGTAAAACTCTGAAAGGGTCTTGAAAATTTCCAAGAGTCCACTGACTGCACTTTGAGAACAGCTTGCTCTCATTACAAGAACAAATAGAAAAAAACAAAAGTTTTAAAAAGAAGGAAAAGAATCAAACCACTGCTGCAGGTAGGGTCGGTTAATTTCACATGTTGATTAAAAGAAGTTAAACACACGATTATGGCTCCTGTATGATTGCAATGTTAGAAGTTAGACTAATGTAGGAGAGTAGTTGCCTCTTGGAGTGGGGCAGAGGTGGGTAGTGATTGAGATGGGTACCAAGGAAGCTTCTGGGGGGCTGCCTAAATTTATTTCTTGACCTAAGTGGTGGTTTACACAGATGCAATTTTTTAGGTCATAACTCATGGAACTATAAACTTGCAATTAGTACATTTTTGTATGTATATTTCCAATAAAAGTAATTAAGTAATATCTTAAAAAAATAGAGTAATGCTATATAATAATATCCATAGATGATTTTCTGGTAAGGTAGATTAGTGTTTGCATTTAGTTTTTGTTCTTTTTTGTTTGATTTTCCCCCCATTGTGTGTTTGATAATTAAAAACAATTTTGGAACTCTGAAAAATTTCATATGTATTCAGAAGTAGAACACTAGTATAATTAACTTGATATACCCAACATCCAGCTTCAGCAAATGATCATTATATGGCCAGTCTTGTTTTATGCTCTCCTCCACCTATTCCCTAAACCCAAATGATTCTGAAGCAGATCCCAAATATCTAGTCTTAATAATATTTCAGTATGTATCTCTAAGATATGAATGTGAAGTATCAATAATATTTCAGTATGCATCTCTAAGATGTGGAGGCTTCCAAAAACAAAATTCGGTAAAAATCTTAGGCCCAGTACCACTAACTAATTAAAAAGTTCACAATTCCTGTCAGTACATATCTAGCCTATGGTCTTTCCAGGTGGTGCTAGTGGTAAAGAACCTGCCTGACAGTTCAGGAGACATGAGACTTGGTTCGATCCCTGGGTTGGGGAAGATCCCCTGGAGGAGGTGATAGCAACCCACTCCAGTATGCTTGCCTGGAGAATCCTCATGGACAGAGGAGCCTAGCAGGATATAGTCCATAGCATCACAAAGAGTCGGACACGACTGAAGCAATTGAGCATGCACACACATATCTAGCCATATATATTTATTGCTCTAGTTGTAATAAACATAAAGTTTCAGAAACTGTTTGAATCAGGATCCAGATAAGGTCCTTACTCTGTGGTTGAGATCTGTTCAGTCTTTAGTGTTAATAGTTCCCACCCCCCACCTTTTTTTTTTTTTCCAAAATGTTAAGTGTGATGTTTGCTATAGGTTTTTGATCAACTCTCAATCAAATTGAAGCTACTACATGAGTTCCTATATGAAATAAGTTTCTGGGAATAGACATTTAATTTTGACACTTAAGAGTTATTACTTCTGAAATGATCATAAGTTATTTATGAGGGCCAGAAATTATACCTAACATAATACAGGACAGTACTTGTTGAATAAATGAATTTGTTTATCCATGAATGGAGTAAATTACATTCATGTGAACTACTGAGGTTCAGGTAGTTCAGCGTTGAACTCCTTTTGCATTTATGAGATAGACCAGGACAAGTTGGTGATGATAGATTATCTTTTAATCTGCTGGAATACATTTACTAATTTTTGAAGGCTTTGTGTTTGTATCTATGATGTCAGTTTATAGTTACTGCAAACTTTCTAACTCCCTCCACCCCTTTTCTTTCTCTTGTAAGCTGACTTTCTCCTCTGGTCTTTTTTTCATTTTTTCACATCTGTTAATCTATTCTTCTAGATCCACTTATAACAGATTACACCTTTTAAAACTGATTTCAGCTGTCAGGAACAGTGTAGTGTTTCAGTTGCAGTTAGGGAGGAAGAGGAAGAGTTTAGGACCTGTATAGCTACAGTCACAATAAGAAAGCAAAAATGAACAACCATGTTCTGCTGACAGGAGAAATGTTTTCATTCCTAGTGCAGATAGACTTTTGTTTCACTAAGCAAGATAATAGAGATGAGCCTGTGAGAGGTCAGCCTCTTCTTAGGAATGAGCCTTATGACCAAAGAAGCAAGTAAGATACTTTGGTGGAGATGGACTGGTTCCACAAGAAGAATTCCACCCGAAGGTGGGGTCTGTGGAATAAAATGGAGATGCTGAATGCAGACTGAGTTCAAATCCAGGGATAGGACCACTGTGTTCTGCCAGAGGGGCACTTCTAGTCTGTGGGGGATGATTATACTTTAAGACCAGACTTATTTGCTCAAAAGGTAACAGCCATAGAATTAACCAAAATGTGGCCCCAGAACTGTGTAAGCCATGACCTTGTGGTGTCCCGCACGTGATTACTTGTATGTAAGAGTATCCACACTGGTACCGAGGGTGGAAGATGGAATGAGAGCCTCCTGTTTGTGCTGCTGTAGTAGAATCGCTGCACAGACTTTAGGTTCTAATGTCAGTGAGTAAGGCTAAAGTGCAGATCTTCAAAAACTCCCTGAAATCATCTTCAGGCATAGCATACATGTTTTACAATATTCAGTGCTCAATAGCATACTTTCCTTAAGTCCAAACATCCAGTTTTCTCTCTGGCACTGGTACAGAAATTTTTTGAGCACCAGATGAAATGGTTGTATTTAGAGGCCATGTGAAAAATGTGAGTGAGTGTAGGTAAAATTGCATAAATTCAGTCTGAAGAGGATTCAGCTCCACATTACTTTTCCCACTGCGTTACAACAAAAAACTGAGTGCTTAATTTGATTGAAGTATGTGGATGTGTTACAGAGAATTCAAATTAAGATACATAATTTATTTCCCACTTTTTATTTATTTTGTTTATTTTTTAAAAAAATTATTCTTTCGTTTCCCTGACCTAAGTAGGGGTCTAGCTACAACAGAATTTAAAATAATAGAAGTTATGGTTTTTTTATAAGTTCTTTTTAGAACTGTACTCTGCAATTATAAGGGCATGGTACTTCTGGAGAATATATTTTTTCAATTCCTACCTCTTTGAGTCAGTTTTGTTAAAAATACTAGGTCATATTTTCCTGCTGCTGCTACTGCTGCTAAGTCACTTCAGTCATGTCTGACTCTGTGCGACCCCATAGACGGCAGCCCATCAGGCTCCCCCGTCCCTGGGATTCTCCAGGCGAGCGCACTGGAGTGGGTTGCCATTTCCTTCTCCAATGCATGAAAGTAAAGAGTGAAAGTGAAGTCACTTAGTCGTGTCCAACTCTTAGCGACCCCATGGACTGCAGCCTACGAGGCTCCTCCGTCCATGGGATTTTCCAGCCAAGAGTACTGGAGTGGGGTGCCACTGCCTAGAATATTATCATTTCAACTCTATTTCCATATTTGCTTTAAAGTTATAAGTAATGTGCTCTCAACAATATTTTCTATGTGTGTCCTGGCTTTCTTTTTTGTCCCTTAGTTTTTTTATCTTGGTCTTTTTATTCTGGAATTTAAAGATTCTTCAATTTAGTCTTCTCAGTTTTAACTTTCTACAGTATAGTTGTTTATAATATAGAAATGTCTAATTCCTCAGCTTAGTCTTAAAAGTTATAATTGTCTGTCATACATATGTAAAATAGTTGCCTTTACAAATCATCTTTCCTGTTTATAATATGATGATTTTTTTTCAGTTAGCTGTGAAACTGGTTTTTGCCTTTTCCCCTCTCCCACAGACGGTAGAGACTTTCTACTGTCTACCTTTCCCCTTCTGCTTGCACCCCTGCTCCTGAGAAGATGGTAAGAACTGTATGTAGGTCCTTTTCTTAGAAACTAATCCACATATGCACAGTCGTAGAAAACGGCGTATGTGATGCTGTGTGATTCCAGAACTCCTTAAAGCTTGTTCATGACCCCCAATAGCGTTGTTCTTGAACCAGCTGCATTGGTACCATCTAAGAAGCTTGTTATAAATGCAGAATCTCAGGCCCTGCCCTAGATGCTGAATTAGACTCCATTTTAACAAGATCCCCAGGTGATTTCTTTCATATTCAGGTTTGAGAAGCACTGTTGCAGGAGATTAGAGACTTCTGTAGTGTTGTGATGTGATCTATATTGATGGTTTTATTCTTTATATCTGTCAGCTTGGAAATACACACATGCACACACACACATATGTATCTAGATTACACTTACGAGAGATATCATATGGTATTTGTCTTTGTCTGACCTCTTTCACTTAACATAATGCCGCCCATGTTTCATTAAAGGCAAGATTTCATTTTTTCTTGATGAATAATATTCTGTCATATATATCACAATTTCTTTATCCATTTATTTATTGACAGATACTTAGATGTTTCCATAGCTTGAATATTGTAGATGCTACAGTGAACGTAGTGGTTCATATATATTTTAGAGTTAGTGTTTTCACTTTTTTCAGATAAATGCCCAGAAATGGAATTGAATAGATCATGTGATAGTTGTAATTTTAACTTTTTGAGGAACCTCCATACTGTTTTCCATGGTGTGCACTAAATTACATTTCTGCCAACGCCACACTAGAGATTCCTTTCTCCACTTTCTCACCTACATGTGTTATTTCTAGTCTTTTTAATAATAATAATGTTGGTGGGTATGAGGTATATCTCAGTGTGGTTTTTTATTTGCATTTCTCTGATGATTAATGAGGTTAAGTATCTTGTCATGTACCTGTTGGCCATCTGTATAAAATATCTACTCAAACTCTCTGCCCATTTTGTAATCTGAGTGTCTGGAGTTTTTGTTGTTGTTGTTGAGTTGTTTGAGCTTTTTATATATTTTGGATATTGGCACCTTATCAAATATGTGATTTGCAAATATTTTCTCCCATTCAGTAGGTTCCTTTTTCATTTTATTGATGGTTTCCTTTGCTTTGCAGAAGCTTTTCATTTGATATAGTCCTACTTCTTTATTTTTGCTTTTGTTACTTTTCCTTTTGGTGCCAGATTTTAAAAAAATTGTCACCGAGATGTATCAAGGAGCTTAGTGCCTGTATTTTCTTCTAGGAGTTTTATGGTTTCAGGTCTTAATGTTCAGATTTTTAATTCATTTTGAATTAATTTTTGCATATAGTGTAAGGATAGAGGTCCATTTTCATTTTTTTTTGCATGTGGCTGTTCAGTTTTCCCAACACCTTGATTGAAGAGACAGTTCTTTTCCCATTGTATATTCTTGGCTCTTTTGTTGTAAATTAATTGATTGTACATGGATGGGTTTATCTCTGGGCTCTATTTCATCCCATTGATCCATGTGTCTGTTTTAATTACTATAGCTTTGTAATATAGTTTGAAATCAGGGAATGTGATGCCTCCAGCTTTGTTCTTCTATCTGAAAATTACTTTAGAGTTTTCTTTTTCTTTTTTCTTTTAGATATTGTGTCTGGCGTGTCATCAGAAGTACTTTAAAAAGAATTGTACCTTGATTAACTAAATCGTACATAGCTAATTAAAGTAGGAATATGTTGAAAAAGTCACAAAACAATACAATATTTGAATAGCAAGCTCTGCTATATGAACTAGTAGGAGACAAGGAGGGAAAGATTTATAAACTCGCTCTATGTTTGTAACAATAGCAAACATATAGCAGTTACTGCATACCAGGCAATATTCTAATCACTGTGTTTGTATATGTATGCACATACACTCACTCACTTCTCATAACAACCCTGACAAGCTTAGATGCTGTTATTATTTGCATTTCACATATAAGGAACCAGAGACACAGAGAAGTATTTCAGCAAGATCACATAATTAATAAGTAGAAGAGCTTGGATTTGAACCCAGATAGTATGGCTCAAGAGTTGGTGCTCTTAACTTTTACAGTGTGCAGCTGCTTTGTAGTTCTACTCTGAGACTTCCCTAAACTCAATGCAGTTTATATACAAACTGATTAATTCCTGATATATTTGCTTTTTTTAATTTATTACTAGAACTCGTCTGTTTGTGATGCTTATAGATGAGCCACAGATGCCAGATCATTAATGTTTTCTGAATTAATTTAGGTTTGCTATTAATTGAGATCTCTAAATGGCAAGATGTTGGATTATTGGATTTTATGCCGCATACCCTCAAGGTTTGTTGTGAGCATATTAAATAACTTATGCAAATACTTCTATATACAATATTAATTTTAGTTCTTCCTCAGTAGATGGACAAGAGATAATTTATAGAAATGGTAATTGGATGGCTATTAAAATTAGAAACAAAAATTAATTTCACAGAGAAATACAAATAAATACCACATGCTAATTTAGTAAATATGTAAAAGTCAGAGTGTTCTGTTAAGTGTTCAAAATGTTCAATACATAAGTGTTCAAGTATTCAAGACATAAAAATCAAAATGTGGTTAGGGTGCAAGGAAATGAGCATTCATACGTGACTAGCAGAAATGGTATCTCTGGCTGATGAGTTTATTAGTATTACTTGACATATATCATGGGCTTTTCCATATCACTTTTCTTCATAGACTATTTCTCTAATGTTGAATGTTAGATTGTTTATAGTTTTTTTCACATTTATAAATACTGTAATTGACATGCTTTAAATTTATCTAAATTTTAAAATTATTTTCTTAATGGTTAAGCCATAAAAGTAGAATTATTGGGTCAAAGGTTGTAGTATTTTCAAAGTTCTCATTAAAATAGTACCTGATTGTTACTGAGTTTTCATCATATGCAAACCATGGCTGAACCATGGCTGAGCACTGAAGAATTGATGCTTTTGAACTGTGGTGTTGGAGAGGACTCTTGAGAGACCCTTGGACTGCAAGGAGATCCAACCAGTCTGTCCTAAAGGAATCAGTCCTGAATATTCTTTGGAAGAACTGATGTTGAAGCTGAAACTCCAATACTTTGGCCACCTGTTGCGAAGAGCTAACTCATTGAAAAGACCCTGATGCTGGGAAAGATTGAAGGCAGGAGGAGAAGGGGACGACAGAGGATGAGACGGTTGGATGGCATCACCGACTCAACAGGCATGAGTTTGAGTAAACTCCGGGAGTTGGTGATGGACAGGAAGGCCTGGCGTGCTGCAGGCTGTGGGGTCAAAGAGTAAGACACGACTGAGCGTCTGAACTGACTGACTGACTGAAGCATGGCTTTTAATGCCGTAGATGTAAAATTATTTAATCTTTATACTAATACTATAAGATGGACCCTATTTTAACTCTGTTTTATAGAAAACTCAGCCATAGAGGAATTAAATAATTTCTTAAAATCACACAATTAGAGGTAGGGTTTGTTTCCCAGAAAGAGTATACTACTTTAAGCTTCTGCCCTTGAATTCAAGATTATATTTTTTTATTATCAGTGAAACGTTGTAATAACAGCACAGTAGCATTGATCACAACTAGAACTCTATCATGGTAAATACCATTCCTAACTGAAAGGATCCAGGGATTATGGAAGAGTGGCTGATTTCATTCTGGGGCAGAAAATGCCAAGAGATGAGCCTGGGACATTCTGTATATCAAAAAAGCAAGAAAACTCTCAAAGACTAGTTAGTGGTTCATGCCAAAAGGACACAGGGACCAATGTAAAGAGACTCCCATTGACCAAAGATGAGAGAACTTAAGTACCAAAAAGAGTAATAAAGACAGCTGATCAAATATAGAAAACTCGTTGGTTCATAACAACAGACTCGTAATAAGACACACACCAGTACAAGTTACCAGATACCAGAGGTAAAAAATAGGGCATTAACTCCATACTCTGAAAATAAGCCATTATAAGCAAAGAATTAAGGTTTCGTCCTCCCTTTTTCTCTGTATGAACTGTGTTTCAGGGTAAGCGAATAACATTCGTTGAGGGAAAGTTCTTTATAAAAATTTAGCTAATGAATGTATAAAGAATGGCAGGATTAGAAAATCATTTTCCACTCTAATGAAATAATATATTCAGGCTGTGATCATCAGTAAATGAAACTATTAGACAAACGTCATGTGGGAACCTTACAGTGGAAGCATCAGGCTGCCCTACCTGGACCTGTCGATTAATCTCAGACTGATGAGAAGTCTGCAGGCAGACAGTATGCTGCAGGGGTACGTATAAAGCAAACAGCACCCTCTGAAGGAGAATTCCAGCCAAAAATGTTGAACCTGCGTGAAATCAGGCTTCTGCAGCAGGGGTTAGCAAATTATGGCCGTTGAGCCGAATCCAGCCCACTGCGTGTTTTTTGTTTTTGTTTTCTCATAATGTCTTATTGAAATACAGCCTCTCTGATGCATGTAAGTCTCGTTTTTGGCTCTTTCATGCTGTAGTGATAGAGCTGAGTAGTTGTGACCGAGACTGTATGGCCACAGAGCCTAAAAATGTTTGTTATCTCACCTTCCTTACAGAAAAATTTGTCTGGCCCTTGAGATAGATGAACAAAGTTAAGTGACACCAAAAGGAAGTGACACCACAGAATATGAGCCTGTAGCAGGACAACTGATCCGGTTTCTGTAACAAGTCAGTGGCATGGAAAGTAAGGGAGTATCACTGTGGGCTATGAGACTGAAACACACTCACAAATGAAATGTGGAGATGTTTGGATCCTGCTCGAAATAAGCCAGCAGTAAGAATACATTTATGAGACAGCCAGGGAAACCTGATAATGACCTGGCTGTGTTCAGCGATACCAAGAATAATTATTAATTTTGTTAAAATAAGTGCATGGTAGTTGGTAAGAGACTGTTTATATTTTTAGAAATGCATATTGATGTATATAGAAGTAAAATGATATATGGAATATATTTTAACATACTTCCCAAAAAGAAGAAAGGAAGTACCAAAAGCAGACTCACACTCAAGACTCTTTGATACCAAGACTCATACACTTTTTACCATATCATCATGCTGTAATATACTTTCTATAATAGATTTTAGTATATGGTCTTCTGGGTTGCTTTTAACAACTACTAACCTGTCTTTTTCTAAATTCCCTCATCTCTTGGAATCCTTGGCAATATAAGTGCAACTTGATTTTCTCCTATTTCATTATATCTATAGACATCAGTAACCGAGGAACAAGAATAGATACATTTACATTGCATAATTGTTTAAAGATATGTGAAAAGAATAATCTTCCAATTCATATAGGATACTTCTATGGGAAAATGCCTAGTTGACAGGATAAACTGCAAGTTACTATTTTAAGATTCTGTGAAAGAATAGGTAAGTTATGAGATGAGCTCTGGTAGATATGGGTGAGAAGCTAGCCACTTGCTCAGAGGGAAAAAGAGAATTCTTTAAATATATCTATTAGATTGATGGTCTCTAAGCTGTTAAGAACTCAGGAGTCATTGAAGATCAAAAATGGTAAAAGCATCATGCTTTTGACTTGATGTCCTCTCTTGCTGACCTGCAAGTCGCTAATGCTAATAGAGTCCCTTACAATCTAAAGACAGAAGATGCTCAAGAGCTTTGAGTAGTCATTTGCTAATATTTTCCATTTTGAAGTACAGTTATAAGAAATAGCTTTCTAAAGCCTGTTGTCCAAGTAGACAGTTATATCCAAAATCTCTTTTTCCCTTCCTCTCTTTCTAACTTCATTCACTAATGGAAAAAAAATGCCTGTCTTCTGCTCTATTTCTTCATCCTTTTCCTTCTTTACTCTTACTCTGAGCAAACTACAACATGAAAACCAAATGGCTATTTGTACAAGGGATGTTCCATGCTTAATTTCAAAATCTGGAATTTTGATTCTTTAAATGAACAGCTACTGAAATTTCACTCTGTCAGAAACTAAGAGATAGGTTTTGGGAAATAGGAAGGCAGGGAGAAAGAGAATGAAAAGGAAAAAGAAGAAAGAAAGGAGGGATAAGACTTTCTTCGCCTCAGGACACTCAACATTTTGGGTGTAAGATGTGCTCATAGTTCAACATCAAGATGATGTCCTGTGAAAACATCAAGAAGGACTCCTAACTCACCTGAGATGGATGGAGTTCTGTTTGCAGAATGGAGTTGAAGGAGTCCATAATAGCTTTGGAAAAGGCGTGTCTGATATGAATCTTCAGTGAAACTGTTGATGTGTGCTGGTAGCAGTGTGCTGGACTGTTGCAGACAGAGACTGTATCATGTTCAAAAACATCAGTTTCCAAAACTATATATTTAAGCTGTGTCAAAACCAGAATTTATATGTATGAAGTAAAAGCAGACCAAGAGTATTAAAAGTTAAGGGTGAAGAGATACAGAAAAGCCAGATGATAGTGGGCCTCAGAGGCTGCTTAATACATACAAGGAGTTGAACCAGTTACAGATTTATAAGCTGAAGATGCATGTTAGATATGCCTTTTCCAAAGATCTCTAGTAGCACTATGAAGAATGGATCAGAGACTGCAAGACCAGAAGTACAAAGCTTGCAAGCTAATTCATTTATTCATACATTCAGCAAATATTTATCAAATGTCTGCTGTGAGCTAGGCATCATTCTGCACTTCTGTCCTTGTGGAGCTTAGATTTAATGCAGTGAAACTAGAAAGACACAAAGTGAAGAAATCATTGACACAAAGGAAGGACTCATGAGAACTGACTGTATAGTGCAAAGGGAAAGACAGATTTGGTGAAGAAGAAATTTGGACTTACTTCCAGGTTTCTCTCTGGACAAGTGGGAGATGTTGTCATTCACCCAGGTAAGGAATACCAGAGAAGAAGATTGAAGGCAGATAAAAGAGTTCCATCTCAGACATAGTGAGTTTGAGATAGCTAGGTAATATTAAGGTAGTACTGAATTCCTGTTTGGTGGGAAGTTAAAAGACAACTTTTAGGATGGAAATAATAATAGCGGCTCCTTCATAGGGTGGTTATGAAGATTAAATGTGCTGAAGCGTGGAAATTGCTTAGACCATCATCTGGCACATATTCCAAACTCATTAGTTGCTGCTGTTTTTATTTTAAGAGTAAGGGCTTTTAGCTAGACAAATCTGCCTAAATCCTGGCAGTGCCACTAACCAGTTGTGTGGCTTTGAGCAAGTCTTTTAACCTCTTTTGAATCTAAATTTCTCTGCATGTAACATGGCATAGTATCTATTTTACATCGATGCTGTAAAGATCAGTAATAGTATATGAAAAGCAACAACCAGTGAATGTTGGGGGAGGTTGATGTCAAGAATTTGCACCTCAAGAAAATGATTCTTCTTATGGGTAAAATTTTGAGAGATAGCAGTGTGGAGCACTCAGACCTTTAAACGTATATGCTGAAGAATTTTCTAGAAAAGGAGAGGATACTGTGTCAAAAGATCTCTGAGAGATTGGGGAGATAGTTTACTAAGAGTATTTATTGGTCAAGGAAGTTGTTTTGACGGCTCAGAGAGAATAAAGGACTAATGTTTTTGAGCGAATTAGAAATAGAGCTCAGTGAAGCTTTTTTATAAAGTTATACTTCGGTAATAAATATCCAGTTGAAATGAAACCATGACTATATCGTGACATAATTCCTTGTGATTACATGATTTTCTCCAATATCAGGAAACTGGGTCCAGTGCTGATGTTTTTGAGGATTGTGTTTAATAGGTAGATCTTTCGTAATCTTTGCCACCTGAGTTTCAGACATGCACTGAGGGTAAAAACTTAGCAGGTTCAGGAGCAAATGATGGGTATGGAAGCTCCATTAGTGTAGACTGTTTCAAAGAGTTTTTGACTGAGAAAGTAAAGACCAGGATAGGAAAAAAGAAACAAGAAGATGTACTGGCAAAAAAGTTTTTCTTTTATGGATAAGAAAGACCTGAATAAAGAAAGAGGAAACAAATGAACCAGCAAGCAAGATCTTAAGGGGAAGGAAAGAAACGGGGCTAATGAGATTGCAGGATCCACTATCTGCTTTTAGGCTAACTGTTCGTTTGGGTTCTTTCGATCCCAGGATAGAGCCTCTGATAAACTTGAGAACAATCTTCCCTCCCAGTGAAATGTTCTCTGGCTTTAGACATTGCTAGAAGGAGAAACAAATCACCTGCCATCTCATCCTTCATAGATAATTGTTCTTTAGTCGCCAAATCATGTCTGACTCTGCAACCCTATGGGTTGTAGCCCACTAGGCTCCTGTGTCCGCGAGATTTCCCAGATAGGAATACTGGAATGGGTTGCCATTTCCTCCTCCAGGAGATCTTCCTGACCCAGGTGTTGAACCCACGTCTTCTGCATTGGCAGGCGGATTCTTTACCACTGAGCCACCAGGGAGGTCCCTCATAAATAATAAAGATAAGAAAAAGAACAGTGTGGTCATTTGATTTGAAAAAAACAGCTGGTGAATGTCAAGAAAAACCTAAGTCTACAAATAGTATCCCCAATGATTTTAACAATTTAGTGATTTCTTTTAAATGTTGTTAGAAGTATACTTTAAAAATTTAGATGGTTACTGGTTTTAAAATTCTGCTTCCTGTATAATTTTCCTTTAAAAGGCTCTTTTCCTGCAGTCAAATACAAATACATTAAGAATCATTTATCTTTGTTATTATTGCAGAAGCAACGCTGTTTCTATTTATGCGCTTTAGTCTGTGCATAAATGCCATAGTGCTGTTAGTGACATCAGCAAGAATAAGAAAAGTTGCAGCTACATATCCATCTTCTCATTATTGAATCTCATATATAAGAACATTTTTCAAAGTGACCTGTTGCTATGGAAGAGAACAATGAATATGTTTCAGTGTGTGTATTAAGTGGTAGTTCTTGTACTGTTTTGTCAATAATATTAAGAAAAAAGATATCATCTGTAATTGTTTTTAATTATTTTTATGAAGAAAAACTTGAAACCATAGCTGTAGAATTTTATGTTGTATTAATTTTTTTCAGAAGGTAACGTTTTAGTTCATAGTATCAATACATGTGAGTTAAAATACAAAATAATATATGCTTTAATAAGTCAAACATTATAGAAATGTATCAAGAATGAAAGCCAATCATCTCTGTCCCCCCTTCTTTCTACTTTGGGGCTGTGGTTAAGGGAGTAGAGTAATCATTGTTAGTAGGTTTTCTTTGTATCTTAACATATATTTTTCTGGCATATAACTTGGACTCACAAAATGCACCAGAGGTCACAATTTCAAGTGTTGACAAAGACCAGGAAAGTAACACAAGTTAACTTAGATGGTGTAGGATCAATGCCAGATGGCAATATAAAGTAATGGGGCTGTTGGATATCTAAAAAAAAAAACCAAATGCATACTTCTACTGAAGGAAACAAGCTCAGTAGATTTGTATGCATGAATACTTGTAGATAGTTACAAATTTTTTTTCAAGGGAAGTCAAGAAATTCAGTATCTTTTAATTAAAACTCTTATTTTAAACACTGGAATTAGGTAGTCCTGGCTTTGAGTCTGTCTCTACCATCTACTAGTTTAAAGAAACTTGCACAGTTTACCTGACCTGAGTCAGTTTCCTCATCCGTAATATGGGGATAGCAGTATCCTTAAAGTTTTAGGAGGAAGGTTAAATAGTATCTTGGGTTCAGTGCAATGCCTAATACTTACAAATGATGACCTTATAAATGCCTGTGACCATACATTGTCTGGGTGTAGAGTGTAGAAAAGGGATTCACCAGAGAGCCTATTGGGGTAATGGAGATGTGTGTCTTGATTGTGGTAATGATTACAGTACCATATATGCTTGTTAGAACTCATCAAACTGTATACTTTGGAATTAGTGAATCTTTTGCTTGTAAATTAAGCTCAACAAAGTTGCTTTTAAAAATATAACTGCCTTTCCCTTCTGTCTGTACTTCAACTTCATCAACTATTAAAATAGAGTTGACATCAAAAATCCAACATTTTTATCACCTGGCTTCTACTGTCCCTTCCCAACCCCATTCATAGGCCATCCCCACATTGCAAAAGATTTTTCCTGTTGGAAAGTCAGGAAGAAAGAAAGAAAAAAATACCTTTATTTGTTGCACTTTACTCCTGTACTAAGGTGACCATGTACTGGATTTATCTGTCTGGGTACTGTGCCTGATACATCATTTGAGTAAAACAAACCACTAGGCACTTTGCAGAAGCATTATAATATAATCAACAAACTACATAGTTCAGTAATAAACTATGAAGTTTAGTAAACCAAGAAGAAAAATTAGAAGCAAAAGCAATATACTTGTTGTTTCCTTAAATGAGAGTAAAATACATAAGTAGCAGCACACAGTGTGTATGTGAATGTGTAGATATCCTTTAAAAACTCATCCCAAGTCATTCTTTGAGGCCAGTAATACCCTGATGCCAGAAAAAGGAAACTACAGACCAACTTTCCTTACTTATGTAGATGCAAAAATCCTCTTAACAAAGTGCTGGTGAACCAAATCCAGCAATATATAAATAGGATTGTAAACTGTTACCAAATGAATTCTTCCCAGGAATGTGAGGTTCAACATAGGATGATCTGTGTGATATACCATGTTGATAGAATAAAGGACAAAAATCACAGTCATCTCAGTAGACACAAGCAATTGACAGTAACCAATACTATTTTATAATAAAAATACTTCAAAAATTAGGAATAAAAAGGAACTTCCTCAGCCTGAAAAACAGCATTTATGAAAAACCCATACTTAACAACATACTTAACAGTAAAAGACTGAAATATTCTAACACCAGGAGCAAGACAAAGATGTCCATTTGCTGTCACTACTTCTATTCATCATTGTATTGGAGGTTCTAGGCAGGCGAAATAGGCAAGGGAAAAAGGCATCTTAATTAGAAGGGGAGAAGTAAAGCTATCTCTGTCTATAGATATGACATACTGGTGTGTAAAAATCCTAAGGAATTCATAAATGCCCATGAGAGCTAATAAATTCAGCAAGATTGAAGAATATAAGAAAAATGGTTCTTATACACTAGCAATGAACAACTGAAAATCAAGTTAAGAAAATTTGATTAGCAATAGCATGAACAAGAATAAAATACTTCAGAATAAATGTAACAAAATGTAAAACTAATACTCAGAAACTACCAAATACTGTGGGGGAAATTAAAGAATATCTAGTAAATGGAAAAGGTCACTTTTCATTCCAGTCCCAAGGAAGGGGAAGGCCAAAGAATGTTCAAACTACTGCATAATTGGACTCATTTCACATGCTAGCAAAGTAATGCTTAAAATTCTCTAAGCTAGGCTTCAGCGGTACGTGAACCAAGAACAGCCAGATGTTCAAGCTGGATTTAGAAAAGGCAGAGGAGCCAGAGATCAAATTGCCAACATCCTTTGGATCACAGAAAAAGCAGGAGAATTCCAGAAGAATATCTACTTCTGCTTCACTGACAATGTAAAGCCTTTGACTATGTGGATCACAGCAAACTGGAAAATTCTTAAAGAGATGGGAATACCACACCACCTTACCTGCTTCCTGAGAAATCTGTATGCAGATCAAGAAGCAACAGTTAGAAGTGGACATGGAGCAATGGACTGGTTCAGAATGGGGAAAACAGTATGTCAAGGCTGTATATTGTCACCCTGCTTATTTAACTTATATTCAGAGTTCATCATGCAAAATGCTGGGCTGGATAAAGCACAAGCTGGAACCAAGATTACCGGGAAAAATATCAATAACCTCAGATATGCAGATGACACCACCCTTATGGCAGAAAGCAAAGAGGAACTAAAGAGCCTTTCAATAAAGAGGAGAGTGAAAAAGCTGGCTTCCAATTCAACATTCAAAAGACGAAGAGTATGGCATCTGGTCCCATCACTTCATGGCAAATAGACGGAGAAATAATGGGAACACTGACAGACTTTATTTTCTTGGGCTCCAAAATCATGTGGACAGTGACTGTAGCTGTGAAATTAAAAGACGTTTGCTCCTTGGATGAAATGACAAACCTAGACAGCATATTAAAAAGCAGAAACATAACTTTGCTGACCAAGGTCCGTATAGTCAAAGGTATGGTTTTTCCAGTAGTCATGTATGGATGTGAGAGTTGAACCATAAAGAAGGCTGAATGTCCGAGAATTGATGCTTTTGAACTATGGTATTGAAGAAGACTCTTGAGAGCCCCTTCGACTGCAAGGAGATCCAACCACTCCATCCTGAAGGAAAGCAATCCTGAATCTTCACTGGAAGGACTGATGCTGAAGCTGAAGCTCCAAAACCACCTGATGTGAAGAGCCAACTCATTGGAAATGACCCTTTTGCTGGGAAAGATTGAAGACAGGAGATGGGGATGACAGAGCATGAGATGGTTGCCTGGCATCCGTGACTCAATCACTTGAGTTTGAGCAAACTCCAGGGGATGGTGAAGGACTGGGAAGCCTGACGTGCTGCAGTCCATGGGGTCACAAAGAATTGGACGTGACTGAGTGATTGAACAACAAGAAGTACATGGAAAGATGTCCATCATATTTATGTATCTGAAGAATTAATATTGTGAGGAATTAGTATTCTCTATACTCCCCAAGTTGATCTACAGATTCAACACAATCTGTACTAAAATTTCAACTGTCTTTGCAGAATTGACAAGCTGATTTTAAAATTCATTTAGAGGAAATTATCTGTTGGTCCAGTGGTTGGGACTCTGCACTTTCATTGCTGAGGGCTGGGTTCAATCCTTGGTTGGGGAACTAAGATTCTACAAACTGTATGTCATGGCCAAATAAATTAATTAAATTATTGATAAATTGACTTAGATAGTCAGTTGATTCAGAATAGCCAAAATAATCTCATAAAAGAACAAAATTGGAATACTCATACTTCCCAATTTCAGAAGCTACAGTAATGAAAAGTGTGTGGTACTGCTGCTGCTGCTACTGCTAAGTCACTTCAGTCATGTCCAACTCTGTGCCACCCCATAGACGGCAGCCCACCAGGTTCCCCTGTCCCTGGGATTCTCCAGGCAAGAACACTGGAGTGGGTTGCCATTTCCTTCTCCAATGCATGAAAGTGAAAAGTGAAAGTGAAGTCACTCAGTCGTGTCCGACTCTTAGCGACCCCATGGACTGCAGCCCACCAGGCTCCTCTGTCCGTGGGATTCTCTAGGCAAGAGTACTGGAGTGGGGTGCCGTTGCCTTCTCCGGTGGTACTAGCATAAGGATAGATATTTTAGATCAATGGTACAGAATTGAAAATCCAGCAGTAAATAATTATAGCCAACTGACGTTCAACACAAGTGCCAGGATAATTCACTGGGGAAAACTTTTAATATTTTCATCCAGTTGTGAGACAGCTGGTTATCCACATGCAAAAGAACGAATGTGACCCTTTTTTCACACTGTACACAACGGTTAACTCAAAATGTACCAGAGACCAAATATAAGTGCTAAAACTGTGACACGCTTAGAAATAAAGAGGAGTAAATCTTTGTGATCTTGAATTACAAAATGGATTCTTGAATAGGACTCCAGAACAGTAGCAACAACAACAAAAACAGACGAATTGTCTCAGAATCAGAAAATACCTCTACTTCAAACACTTATTTCAACATCAAAAAACATCTTTACATCAGGAAAGTGGAAAATTAAACTACAGAATGGGAGAAAATATTTGTGAATCACATATCTGATAAGGGATTAATATGCACAATATGTAAAAACTCACAACTCAACGAAAACAAAAGGACAATTCAGCTAATTAAGAAATGAGCAAAGGATTTGAATAGATGTTTGAATAGATGTGTCTCCAAAGAATATATTTACATCCCCAATAAACACATGAAAAGAACCTCAACATCATTACTCATTAGGGAAATGTAAGTGAAACCACAGTGAGATATCACTTCACACCCACCAGAATAACTGTAATAAAAAGACAATAAAAAAGTATTGTTGAAGATATGGGGAAATTGGGACCGTTACCTATGGCTGTTGGGAATGTAAAATTGCACAGCCATTTGGAAAAAAGTTTGGCATTTTCTCAGAAAGATAAGCATAGAATTTTCAAAAAGACCCAGCAATTCCACTCTATGAATATACTCAAGAGAATTGAAAACATGTCTGCACACAAGCTTGTATATATATCCATAGCAGTATTCACAAAAAGTGGAAACAACCCAGATGTCTACCAGCTGATGAATGAATTAGCCCCATGTGATTTATCCATATGATGGAATACTATTGGGCCATAAAAAAGAATGAACTACTGATTAGTGGCACAACATGGATTACCCATGAAAACATTATGCGTGATGAAAGAAACCAGACACATAAGATCACATATTGTATGGTTCCATTTATATGAAATGTTTGTGATAGGAAAACCCCATAGAGACAAAAACTAGGTTCGTTAATGTAGGGGCTGGAAGAAAACAAAAAGAGGAATAACTGTTAATAAGTACACATTTTCTTTGGGGTTGATGGAAACATTCAGGTATGAGACAGAAGTGATGGTTGCACAACTTTTTGAATATAATTTTAAAAACCATGATGGTACACTTTAAACGATGAATTAGATGTGTGAACTATATGTTAGTAAATCTCATTGGAAATATAGGTGTATAATTCTCGTTTGTCCTGGATTTCTGAATCCATTCAAACCTTCATATTTACTCTTGTGAAACACAGAAGTCACAGGTAGGAACCTTTGAACCCATATAGTCTTTAACTGAGTCCCTTTCTAGTTTGTTTTGTGAGTTCTTACATCAGTGCTTCAGGCTGTTTTACAATAAAGATTATTTCCATCTGCGTGAACATGGTCACTGAGGTTACTCAGCAGTGGGATTCATAACTGTCTTGCATGTTCTTTCAGGGATATGATTCATCCTCTGAATACAGGTAACTTGTGTTTGTTTAGTATTTGTTCTTTGACTAATAGTTCATTGTCATCATGCCCTTATTTGAAGATATTTCCAGCACAAAATCTTACTAACATAGGGAGCCTAAACATAAAAATAATGAATTCCTAAATGTCTTTTAATGTGCTTTGAAAATTAGAATGTTTATTTCCATAAAAAATAATGTTGTAAATGATCATCATTATTATTTTAAGTAGCAGGTAGGTTCAGGCCAGTTCATAAACGTCTATTAAATCCGTAATGAATGCCTACAATTAAAAAGCTATAGAAATAATAGTTTTAGAATACCAGTAATTAAATAAAGCAGGAAAATAAGCTCTGTCTCCAAGGGATTTCTTAACCTCTTTTTGCACAAAATGTCTCATTATAAATATTCGTTAGACACTATGGAGCCTGTTTTCAAAAGAATGTTCTGAGTTTTCTATACACTTTTAAGGCATTCACAAACATCTTTGTTTAGCCATGACCTGGGAAAAGTGTGTTTATTAGTCTGCTTGGACTGCCTTATCAAAATACCAGAGACTGGGTAGCTTAAACAACGCAAATTTATTTTCTTACAGTTCTGGATGCTAGAAGTCCAAGGTCAAGGTGCTGTCAGGGTTGGTTTCTGATGAGGTTCCTGTTCCTGGCTTGCAGTGTCCATCTCACTGTATCCTCACATGGTCTGTTCTCTTTGCACAAATAAAGAGATATCTGATATCTTTTCTTAAACAGTCTTATCAGATTAGGTCCCCACCCTTGTGACTTCCTTTAACCTTAATTATCCCCTTGAAGGCCATATCTCCAAATATAGTCACATTGGGCCTTTGGGGTTCAACATATTAATTTTGATGGCACATTTCAGTCCGTAACAGTGTACTTTCTCTATACCTTATTTGACCAGGTAGAAATGACTGTATTAAAATCACTTAAAAAAAAAAAATGAGATTGGGAGACTTCCCTGGTGGTCCAGTGGTTATGAATCCACCTGGCAGTGCAGGGGACATGGATTTAACCCCTGGTCCGGGAAGCTCTCGCATGCCATGGGGCAGCTAAGCCCATGCACCACCACTGCTGAGCCTGCACGCAGACCCCACACATCCTGGAGCCCATGCTCTGCAATAAGGGAAGCCACTGCAGTGAGAAGCCCACACACCAGAAGAGCAGCCCCCCACTCACCACTAGAGAAAGCCCACATGCAGCGATGAAGACGAGGGCAGCCATAAATAAATAATAAATTTTAAAAAATTTAGATTGGGCAGAATCAGAGCTTAAGACCTAAATATTCTAAAGTAATTTAGACCCAAAAAAAGTGCCTCCACAACATGAAAATCTGGAAAGAAAGTCTGGGGAGATTATTAAGATCTCAAAAATTTCTGGTTATTGAAATCACAAACTCCCAAAAAGGAATGAATGGCAGAAAAAAACTGAGGAAATTAAGTGATTCCTCAATGACTTGACTAATTAAGAACATGTTCCCAAGATAAAAAGGATATTTAATAACCAAAAATAAAAGCATTACTATTAGTAATATAGAGAAAACACAAGATTGAGTTCAGCAAAAATACCGAGGACAACAAAGCAGCCTTTTCAACATTTCTTTGTAGAATAAAGAATAACAGAATATAAGTCTGTTACTTTGACAGATGGTGTAATACTGGTGATGTTTACGTCCCCTCTGTCAAATATACGACTCTTCACACTGAAAGGGTAAGAGTAATTGTATCTGAGAGTCTTCTTGGAGGACACAGGTACAAAGATTATAGGAGTTCATCCAGAGACTCTAAATGACTTAACGAGTTCTGACTTAGGTGGTAAAATACTCCAGGGAATGAGAAGGAAAGAAAGATTCGATGATTGGAAAACAGAACTGCAGTTTTGATTTTCCAAAATGGGGTAAGAAGGATGAGAGTTCTGCAGACCAGCAGTTACTGATATTGGCTCTAGGGAAGATCATAGAAAATAAAAGAATACCCGGGAAAAGAAATCTACAAGCCATATGAATTTGGTTAGAACAGTGTTACCAGAACCTTATTTTCTTTACAGATTGGTAGTAGAAATGTCAGAGGCAAGGGTTCCTCACTTCTAGAAGGGCATAACAAATTCTCTTATACCCTTTGCACAATTTAGAAAAATTTCATCTGGGTACTAGAACAACAACTAATACAATAATCATCCTAACTAGAAACAACTACTTCTTTTAAATTATTATAGTTGGCTTTTTGCATCCTTTAGTGAATAACACACACAAAAAAAGGAATTTGAATGAAAAGGAGTGAAGATCGTTTAAGAGACTTATGGACAGCATCAAGCAGACTGATACATGCATTATTAAACTGTGAAAAGAGAAAGATAATCTGAAAAGCAGCAAGACAAAACTTGTTACATGCAAGCAAATCCTCATAAGACTGTTAGCAGAAACTTTGCAGGCCAAAAGGGAGTAGCATACTATATTCAGGGTGCTGAAAGAAAAAAAAACCCAACTGCCAACCACGAATAGTGTACCTGGCAAAGTTGTTCTTCAGAATTAAAGGAGGGGTAAAGAGTTTTCCAGAGAAACAAAAGCTGAAGGACTTCACCACTATACCACCTCACAAGAAATGTTAAAAGGAACTTCTCCAAGTTGAAATGAAAGGATGGTAATAGAAAAGATAATAAAAGTATAAATCTCACTGGTAAAGGTAAATATATAGTTAAATTCAGAATACTCAAATGTATTGGTAGTAAATCACTTATAACTCTAGTATGAAGGTTTAAAAGCAAAAGTATTAAAATAACTGTGACTAAAATAATTTATCATGAATACTCAGGGTGAATAGATACAAATTGTGACATCAAAAATATAAAACGGGGGGAGTAAAAATGTAGAGCTTTGGTGTGCATTCAAAGTTAACAGCTTAAAATAGACTGTTATATTTAAGCCTCATAAGAACAACAAAGCAAAAACCTATGGTAGGTACACAAAAGAGAGAAAGCTTATCAGACCACCACAGATCATCATCAGATCACAAAGAAGAAAGTAAGAGATGAAAAAAAGGAACAAAGGAATTACTGAAAAAACTAGAAAACAGTTAACAAAATGCTATTAGTAAGTCCACTTTGGATTTCTTTCTTTTTTTGTTGGTTAGAACTGCCTGTTGTCTCATGTCTGAACTTTTGTTATTTTTTTTTCCAACTTTTTCGGACATTGGACAGCAGGCAGTATAAAACTGTAATGTCTGAGAAATAAAGATCTCTGGGAAACAAATTTTAAAAAGTTCTTTTATTGCATTAGCTTTCTACCTGGAGAAAGCTAGTCTGTTATCCATTGCTTCATCAGGACCAGCAGCAGGAGTTCTGTGTTTGAGGTTTTAAAAATCTTTCTTTGTTGCTATTAAAAATTGTATCTTCTCTATCTTCTGACTGGCTGTTGCTTGTTTCTATAAAGATGTTTTATTTTTGTATGCTTATTTTATATCTTGCTACTTTACTAATTTATCATCTTTTTTATAATTTTGCTCTTGACTGTCTTGGGTTTTTCAGGTACATATGCAATCGTATCAGATACAGATAGATGTTGTTTTACCTCTTTTCCAGTCCTTATGCCTATAATTGTCTTTTTTGTGTAATTGCACTGGATTGATATCATGGCTAATATGATGGGTGCTCCTATCTTCCATTCCCATTTTTAGTAGAAAAGCCTCCAAAGCTTCCTACCTGAGTAAGAAAGTTGCTAATTTTATTTTGGTTTTATATTGTTTACTTTTGTTTCATATATTTTAAATTATTTTATCAGTAGATAATCAACTCTGGTGGCAAAGACTATGCCTTTTACTTATATATCATCAACCTACTGTTGATTTGTTATTTGATCAGATTTGGACTAAGTATCTCCTATTGTGTGTTGGGTTCTGTGCTAGTCACTGGGTTACAAAACAGAACAAACCCAGCTATGTCCCAGCACCCACCCACCTTCCCCCACCTTGATTAAGGTCACACATCAGACATTACACAGATAATACAAGTGTGATAAGTTTTCAGAAAGTGGCAGTACTGTAGGAGCCTGTTAACAGAATAACCTAACCTACTACGAGGGAAACCCACTCCATTGTTCTTGCCTGGAGAATCCCAGGGACAAGGGAGCCTGGTGGGCTGCTGTCTCTGGGGTCGCACAGAGTCGGACACGACTGACTTGACTTGGCAGTTGACAGTATGAGGGAATTAGGAGATACCTTCCTAAAAAATTAGTATGTTAAAGTCCAAAGGCAAAAGACACAACTGACTCTTTTCTAAGGGAAATCTAATATTTCTGGAAAGAACAGATAGAGTGGAAAAGTGAATCATAAGAGAGGAAACTTTTGGAGTAGTTGGGAAGGCTCATACTTTGGAGAGTTTGCTAAGCCCGATTTACAATTTTGAAAGTTTTGTTTAAGTAAAGTAGAATAGAAGCGATGTTTGCTTTGGAGGTATATATATATATGTATGTACATATTTTGATGTTTGATACTTCTTCTCACTGCACAGTGAAAACAGGATTGTAGGATGCTGGTCATATAAGTGACTTGTAACTGCTGCTCATTACCTTTTAAACCAGTGATCTTCCCCCATGCAAATTGGAGTAGCTGTGGCAGGTGGGTTTTAACACTGAAAGTTAAGAAGTTAAGTACTGTTTCTTTTGCAAGTAGGTATATTCATGTCTGCATTCTTTTTTTTTTTTTTTTAAGTAAGGAGCACAAACTTTTTAATGACTGTGAATTTGAATTTTTAATCCATCCAATTACTTGCTTTTTGAAAAAAAGTTACTAAATTGCTATAAACTGGTTTTCTTGCCTTAAAGTGAACTGCTTTTTTAAGGATAAGTTGAGGGAAGCCTTGTGAGGCACTTAAGGTGTGTCTGGCATGTATCTATCACATCTTAGCAGTATTTATTAGCTAAAAGAATAAAGATAGGAAGAAAGATACAAAGCAACAAGGATGGAGAGACCATAAATTAAGACATTCTCTAAATGATGATACTCTGTTTATGCAGGTGAGTAAATCTTAGGAGAAATTGTTTAATTAAGGTTCATGAATAAAATAAATGGTAAAGCTAAGGTTTGATTCCACAGAGTCTGGTTCCAGAGCTCAAATTCATCACTCTGTGGTCTCTTTTCCTAAAACAGTACATATCTCTTTTAGAAGATTCTCTCTTATATTGAAGAAATTACAGAACCATATTTTAGCTTGGTGAGAAGAATTATAAGTGGAACCAATTGTCTTTGGAATTTGGTCAATACGAATGAAAAAAAATTAAGTCTTAAAAATTATTTCCTTATTTAAGTGATAATAAAACTTTTTCTTTTTTTCTAGAAGTTCTAGCTAATTAGCTGGTTCACTAACTAATTAGTCAGTTGCTAGGTGGCCCAGTAATAAAGAATCCACCTGCCAAGGCAGGAGGTGCAAGAGACACCAGTTCGATCGGTGGGTCAGGAAGAGCCCCTGGAGGAGGAAATGGCAAACCCATCCAGTGTTCTTGCTTGGAAAATTCCATGGACAGAGGAGCCTGGCGGGCTGCAGTCCACGGGGTCGCACAGAGTTGGACATGACAGAGCGTGTGCCCACATACACATACAATGTATGGCTATGAAGTAATGTTTTACCAGACTGTATTATTCCAATGTATAGCCACTTTAAAGGGGTGACTTACGTGTGAATATCTTGCATGGTCGCACTGTAGTTGCAATGAGGAGGTGGTGTGTGTACAACCTCAGATGTATGGGGTTTTCTTCTCAGGTGTTGGGGGCTAGGCATTAGGGGAAATATAATGAGCTTTGTATTAACAAAGCAATTTGGGGCAGTGCTCTCAGCTTATAACGTGTGTTTTGTAAGTGGCATTTTTGTAAAAATGGCAAGTATACCTCAATTAAGCAGCCTACTTATTTCATGTGATGCTTAGAGTAGGAAATATCTAGTATAATGTAATCCTCAAAAAAGGGATAGTTACTTGATGTTACCAGAATTACCATTTTTTTTTCAGCTTTTAAATAGGACTGTTTTTAAATTAGAGTAAATTTATGGGGAGTTGGTAGTATGTTTTATGACTTAAAGTATTGTTATGTTGGTTTTGAAAATCACTAATACTTCTGAAATTATAATATTTCATACAATATTTATAAGATTTGTTTATTTAGAATGATGGGAAATGAACTATATGTATTCTCTTCTATTTTTTGGATAATATGAATAAGTTTTTTTAAAGAAATCTGTGCCTGTTGTATTAAATTCGGTCAACGCTGAAGTACACAAAGCAGGTCTTCCTATTTAATTTCAGTTTGTGTATACCCTTAGACACACACACATATATATGTATGTGTGTATATATATACACACACACATGCATTCATATATCTTACGCTTATACAAACATATGCATTAACTATATATACATCATTTAAAAATTAAAATTAGATCATATCCTAATGTTATTCTGAAGCATATTTAACTTAGTAGGTGTATCTTTTCACGTGAGTACATATAGAATTAGGCTTCCCTTGTAGCTCAGTTGGTAAAGAATCTGCCTGCAATGCAGGAGACCCAGGTTTGATTCCTGGTTTGGAAGATCGCCTGGAGTAGAAAATGGCAACCCACTCCAATATTCTTGCCTGGAGAATCCCATGGACAGAGGAGCCTGGCAGGCTACTGTCCATGGAGTCGCAAGAGTTGGCCATGACTTAGTGACTAAACCACCACCACGTATAGAATTAATTGGTTTATTGAATATTTTATGGTAAGGCTGTTTTTAATTTGTTCATTTACATGCTGATGGGGATATAGATTAAATTCTGTTTTTTTCTACTAAAAGAATTCTCCTAAACCCTGTAAGATAGGTATTATCTGCTCTGTTTTAAAGATGAAATTAAGACACAAAGAGGTTATGTAACTTGCCCTAAATTGCACAGCAAGTAAATATTGGAGCTGGTGTTAGAATCCCGGCAATCTAGTCCAGAGCCCACAGTCTTGAATACTACATTGTTGCTGTTTTCCTTCTGCTTGTCTTTATTCTGTTTACTGAATTAGAATAAAAATTTAATGTATAAAATATATCTAATTTTAAAACTCTCTGAGGATAATTTAATATGCTCCCTTAAGGGTATTTGAATCTTAGGGTCATAGATTACACAGCTTTAATTTGGAGTTGTAGCTACTTTAGAAGTAGAAGGTTTAAACCCTACCTCTCAAATGTCAGTGAGCGTTCAAATCACTGGGAGCAGGGGAATGATCTTGTTAAAATGTTAATTCTCATTCAGTAATCTGGGGTAGGGCCTGAGACTCTGCCTTTCTAATAATAAGTTCCCTGTAATGCCAGTACTGCTGATCTTCCTGTAAATAGCAAAGGTTTAGGCAGTTTATACTGACCTTTAACAAATCTTGTTAGTTGTTTATTGAATCTATTTCTTATTTACTGTTTTGTTTATGCTGCCAATTTTCATAAGTTGTACACATTAAAGAAATAATGTAAGAGCTTTCTAGTAGTTTCATTTCTGTGTCTGTATCATTTAATATTGCTGGGAAAAATGTGGCTTCTGTGGTACTAATGTTCAGTACTTATATAAATAACTGATCCGATTTATTTGTGTACTGAATACAACTTACACACCTATGCCACCATTTCCACTGGATCATTTTTAATGGAGGGAAATATAACATCTCTTTTCATTTTGAAGGCTGTAGTTGTAGTTGAACTAAGAAGGTTGTTTTATTACTATTATTCTTCAGTAATAATTAAAATATATTTTACATAGCTATAAAAATGAATTTCTGTTCAGTGCTGTGTGTCTGGCACTTTTGTTGTTCATTTGCTAAATCATGTCTCACTCTTTGCAACCCCATAGAGTGTAGCACACCAGGCTCCTCTGTCCTCACTATCTCCTGGAGTTTGCTCAAGCTCACATCCGTTGAGTTGGTGATGCCATCTAACCATCTAATTATCTGCTCCCTCTTCTCTTTTTGCCTTCAGTCTTTCCCAGCATCAGGGTCTTTTCCCATGAGTCAGCTCTTTGCATCAAATGGCCAAAGTATTGGGCCTTTAGCATCAGTCCTTCCAGTGAATATTCAGGGTTGATTTCCTTTAGAATTGACTGGTTTGATCTCCTTGCAGTTGGACTCTCAAGAGTCTTCTCCAGCACCACAATTCAAAGGCATCAGTTCTTCAGCACTCAGCCTTCTTTATGGTCCAATTCTTACATCCATACATGACTACTGGAAAAACCATAGCTTTGACTTTTTGGACCTTTGTTAGCAAAATGATGTCTGTGCTTTTTAATAAGCTGTCTAGGAGGTTTGTCATAGCTTTCCTTCCAAGGAGCAAACATCTTTTAATTTCATGACTGTAGTCGCCATCTGCAGTGAGGAAGCCCAAGAAAAAAAATGTCACTGCTTCCACTTTTTCCCCTTCTATTTGCCATGAAATGATGGAATCGAATGCCATGATCTTAGTTTTTTGAGTGTTGAGTTTTAAGCCAGCTTTTTCACTCTCTTTCACCTTCATTAAGAGACTATTTCATCTGTACTTTCTGTCACTAGAGTAGTGTCATCTGCATATCTGAGATTGTTGCTATTTCTCCCGACAGTCTTGATTCTAGCTTGTGATTCGTCTAGCCCAGCAATTCATATGATGTACTCTGCATATAAATTAAATTGCCTGGGTGACAATATACAGCCTCAGTGTACTCCTTTCCCAATTTGGAACCAGTCTGTTGTCCCATGTCTGGTTCTAACTTTCTTCTTGACCTGCATACAGATTTCTCAGGAGGCAGGTAAGGTGGTCTGTTACTCCCAACTATTTAAGAATTCTCCACAGTTTGTTGTGATCCACACAGTTAAAGGCTTTAGTGTAGTCAATGAAGAAGAAGTGATGTTTTTCTGGAAACTCCATTGCTTTCTCCATGACCCAACAAATGTTGGCAGTTTGATCTCTGGTTCTTCTGCCTCTTTGAAACCCAGCTTGTACATCTGAAAGTTCTCAGTTCATGTACTGCTGAGGTCTAGCTTGAAGGATTTTTAGTATTACCTTACTAGCATGTGAAATGAGTGCAGTGGTAGAGTAGTGTGAACATTCTTTGGCATTGCCCTTCTTTGGGCTTGGAATGAAAACTGACCTTTTCCAGTCCTATGTATCAGGTGCTTAATTGCCATGATTTCATTTCATTGTCTTGGCCCTCCCATGGCCTCCCTTCCTTCAATAGCTCTTTGAGCACCTGCTCTATTCTGGGAACTGTGCATACAGTGGTGAGGCAGGTGAACACAGGTTCTGCCATCCTTAGTGCCTTCAGTTCAGTCTCTCAGTCATGTCCTACTCTTTACCCCATGAACCACAGCACGCCAGGCCTCCCTGTCCATCACCAACTCCCAGAGTCCACGCAGACCCATGTCCATTGAGTCAGTGATGCCATCCAACCATCTTATCCTCTCTTGTCCCCTTCTCCTCCTGGCCCCAATCCCTCCCAGCATCAGAGTCTTTTCAAATGAGTCAGCTCTTCTCATTAGGTGGCCAAAGTATTGGAGTTTCAGCTTCAAAATCAGTCCTTCCAATGAACATCCAGGGTTGATCTCCTTTAGGATGGACTGATTGGATCTTCTTGCAGTCCAAGGGACTCTCAAGAGTCTTCTCCAACACCACAGTTCAAAAGCATCACTCAGCTTTCTTTATAGTCCAACTCTCACATCCATACTTGACCACTGGAAAAACCATAGCTTTGGCTAGATGGACCTTTGTTGGCAAAATAATGTCTTTGCTTTTGAATATGCTGTCTAGGTTGGTCATAACTTTCCTTCCAAGGAGTAAGCGTCTTTTAATTTCATGGCTGCAGTCACCATCTGCAGTAATTTTGGAGCCCAGAAAAAGTCAGCCACTATTGCCACTGTTTCCCCATCTATTTCCCATGAAGTGATGGGACCAGATGCCATGATCTTAGTTTTCTGAATGTTGAGCTTTAAGCCAGTTTTTTCACTCTCCTCTTGCACTTTCATCAAGAGGCTTTTTAGCTCCTCTTCACTTTCTGCCATAAGGGTGGTGTCATCTGCATATTTGAGGTTGTTGATATTTCTCCCGGCAATCTTGATTCCAGCTTGTGCTGCCTCCAGCCCGGCATTTCTCATAATGTACTCTAAGTTAAATAAGCAGGGTGACAATATACAGCCTTGATGGACTCCTTTTCCTATTTGGAACCAGTCTGTTGTTCCATGTCCAGTTCTAACTGTTGCTTCCTGACCTGCATACAGATTTCTTAAGAGGCAGGTCAGGTGGTCTGGTATTCCCATCTCTCTCAGAATTTTCCACAGTTTGTGGTGATCCACACAGTCAAAAGCTTTGGCATAGTCAATAAAGCAGAAATAGATGTTTTTCTGGAACTCTCTTGCTTTTCCCATGATCCAGCGGATGCTGGCAATTTGATCTCTGGTTCCTCTGCCTTTTCTAAAACCAGCTTGAACATCTGGAAGTTCATGGTTCACGTATTGCTGAAGCCTGGCTTGGAGAATTTTGAGCGTTGCTTTACTAGCGTGTGAGATGAGTGCAATTGTGCGGTAGTTTGAGCATTCTTTGACATTGCCTTTCTTTGGGATTGGAATGAAAACTGACCTTTTCCAGTCTTGTGGCCACTGCTGAGTTTTCCAAATTTGCTGGCGTATTGAGTTCAGCACTTTCACAGCATCATCTTCCAGGATTTGAAATAGCTTAACTGGAATTCCATCACCTCCACTAGCTTTGTTCATAGTGATGCTTTCTAAGGCCCACTTGACTTCACATTTTAGGATGTCTGGCCCTAGGTGAGTGATCACACCATCGTGATTATCTGGGTCATGAAGATCCCCCTTAGTGCCTTGGGGGATGCTAAACAGTAATCAAGGAACCATAGAAATGTGGTGGTTTAAAAGATAAACTATTAATTATAATATTATTATCTTCACTTTTTGAACCCTCAAAGAGAATTCTGCTTTTGCCATTGAAGTTTCTCCCACCTCGCTTCCTCTGAACCTGCCCTGCACTAGGGAGAATACTTTATCAGCTGGAAATTGAGCTAATGCATAGACAGAGACAAAACTTTGGAAGTAAACATGAGCAACTTGGAGAAGAAAAGTAGAGGTAGAGGGAAATCATTCATCATACAGCTAAATGAAATTTTTAAGAAGAATACCTGAGGGACTCTGTTTACTCATTTAAAGGAGTAAATAGTTTCTACTTTAAAAGGAGTCTTTTTGCACACTATTTTTCTAGCTGACACTTGGTAACTAATTTCAGTTACTTGAATGCTTCCATGTGCCCACTTTGTGGTAGGAGGTATAGAAAATCAGGATAATATTATGTCTCTACTCTAAAGACAATTGATTGAAAGTCTCTCAGTCTTGTCCAGCTCTTTGTGACCCTATAGATTATACAGTCCATGGAATTCTCCAGTCTGGAATACTGGAGTGGGTAGCCTTTCCCTTGTCCAGGGGATCTTCCCAACCCAGGGATAGAACCCAGGTCTCCTGCATTGCAGGAAGATTCTTTACCATTTGAGCCACAGGGGAAGCCCCTAAAGACAGTTAGAGTTGTTGATAAGAAAATGTTGACAGATTTAGAAGACAGTGCATGCAAGACCTTCTTTTTTAAGTACCAACATGTATGACTGTAGCAATGAGCACATTGTGGACTGATTAAGCATGCTTTTAGAGAAATGCTGTTCTAAAAAGTTTATGATTGTCCCTTTTCTAGTAATAGTACTAAGTTGTCTTTTGACTGTTCACTTGATAGAAAATTCTTCCTGGTATTAATCACATCTATATACTTGGCTTTTATATTACACTACCTTGTTGTGATTTCCAAAACATTTTGTTGTTCTTACTATGATTTGGGGCTTTATAGTATTGTCTTGAAGATTATTATGAGACTTTAATTTAGTTTCTGAATATTATAAGTAGCTCTAAGTACCTGTTTTTCAGTTGGAGGGAGAATCTGAAAATTTTTTTTAATTTTTATCTTGGAAATTAGTTTATTCATTATGTTTAATTTTAGGAAATGGTGCTCTTGCAGAACATTCTGAAAATGTGCATATTTCAGGAGTGTCAACTGGTAAGTCATTTTTTGTAATGTTTAAATTTCATGCATGACTTATATGGTAAATATTGAAAGTCACCTGGTATCTTATGAAGTGATATTTGGCTATAAAAATTATTACTGCTTTTTGCAGCATGTAATAAGGAAAGAACTGGAACATGGAGAAATTCTCACAAGATAAAATTGATACTTGCATGCCTGTGGGTTGATTATACTTTTCCAGACCGGACTGCATAATTATTTTTCTGTACAAACATTGAACCAAGAGAAAAGTTAGCTCAAGTTGAATTTGTGTTTTCTTTCCATACAAAGTTATATGAAATGAAATTTATTAAAATATAATTTTGAATGCTGTTCATAAATGTAATTTTGAATGCTGTTCATAGTATTGGAGCCTTAGAAATTAGCATTTTTTCCTGACGTTTAGATGAAATGCTACTATACATGAAACTGTAGTACTTGAATGCACAATTTATATGTTACTAAAAAGCACCCCAACAACATTTTTGCGTCTATGAGATTCAGAAACTTGCTAAGGTAAATGCATTTTTCCATCCATTTAAATGCTTTTATTAATTAATAATTACTTAAGGGCCCATAACTATTAAAATGTTCATTCTTAAATAATAAGGGCAAAGAACTATATTCAGTATCTTCTAATAAACTAATAGAAAATAATCTATCACCTAAAATTAACACAGCATTGTAAATCAACTATAATTCAATTAATTTTTTTTTTCATTCTTAGGTGATTTCTACAACTTTGATACCATTTTTACCTTATCAAGTACAGTTACTTGGAGAGCAGAATCTTTGATTTTCACATAAACTGAAACAGAGTTTCTCGCTATTATTCCCTATATTCTTAATGAGTTTTGTGTAGTTAAAAATATTGCACTTGGTGTGTTTGTCGGTTTACTGCTTGATTTCTTCATGCTTTCTTACAATTTTGTGGTTATTTTTTTCTCATTAAGCAAAACTGAAGGTTTCCTCTTTTGTTTTATATCTGACTTTATATTTAGAAAGTTAATAGACTTAACAAGTAGTCTAGGAGTTAGCCTGTGCCAGGCCAAACAGATCGACAGGTGTGGTTTCCTGAAAGTGAAAAATAGGTGCCTTTGCAGCCTATGTTAATTCTTCTACAGTGTGTTTCCCCATTTTCATATGCGTTCAAATATTATACAGTTGTGTATATCAAGTTAAAAAAGGTTCATTTAGGGTTGACCTTAATTTTCTCCCTTTTTCTGCTTTGGATATCTACTGAGAATTGACCTTAATTTTCTCCCTTTTTCTACTTTGGATATCTACTGAGAATTGCGATGACTTTTCCAAGTTGTCACTATGAAGTAAGAAATTGTTTACAAATGTTTAATTTACACAGCCAAATGATTATTATCTAATTCAGTGATTTTCAGATTTTTCAGTCTCAGGACTCCTTGTAAACTTTTAACAATATCAGGGACTGTATGTATTAGTCTACTCAGGCAGCTACCATAACAAAATACCGTAGGCTAAGTGGCTTAAATAATAGATACTTAGTTTCTCACAGTCTAGAGGCTAGCAGTCCAAGGTCAGGGGACTGGAGGGATTGTTTTCTGATGAGACCTTTCTTCCTGACTTGCCGATGGTGCCTTCTCACTGTGTGTGCTCTCGGAGAAAGTGAGGTACTCTGGTGTCTCTTTCTCTTCTTTGTAAGGACCTCAGACCTATAGGATTAGGGTCCTATCCTTATAAGTTACAGCCTGGCTTCCAAATACAGTCACATTTGAGGGTTAGGACTTTAGCAGATGAGTTTGGAAAGGATGCATTTCATCCCATAACAAGGACTTCAAAGAGCTTATGTTTATATAGACTATAGCTACTGATATTTACTGTATTAGAAATTAAAACTGAGAAATTGTTTAAAAAGTTCTTCATTTACTTGCATATGAAAGTAGTAAATCCATGGCATCTTTACATCAATAACATAATTTTATTAAAAACGCATTTTCTAAAACAAGAACATTAGTAAGAAGAATGATATTGCTTTACAGTTTTACAAACTTTTTAAAAATTGGCTTATAAAGGTGTACCTGGATTTTGACATCTGTGCACTCAGCCTTTTGTAACATGTTTCTTTGACAATATGAAGACAATCCAGCAGTACACCAATGTGTCATTTGAAGAGAGGAGTAGTTCCATAACTTTTTTCAGATAATTGTGAGGATTCTTGTTTGATACAATGCCAGAACTCAACAAGTGGTGGTTTCTTAAAGGTTAGTTGCAAATGGGATCTGAAACTGCATCAGTGAAGTTTTGTTCCCTGTTTTACAAAAATCCAGTGACCATTCTTTCCCTTTAAAGGGTTTTTTTTTCACCATGCATGATTTTGTAATATGAATTAGATATTTGAAAATATTGGTTGGCTGAGTTATATGGATTTATAACATAGGTTTATTTTCTCATAGTTCTGAAAGCTAAAAATCCAAAATTAAGGTATTAGCAGAGGTGGTTTCTTCTGAGGCCCCTTTCTTTGGTTTTAGATGGCTGTCTTCTATCTGTGTCTTCTCACGGTCCTCACTCTGTGTATCTGTGTCATGATCTCTCCTTATTGGGACACCCATCACATTAGATAGGGCCCACCCATGTGACTTCATTTTAATTTAGTTGCCTCTTTAAAGGTCTTGTCTCGAAATTGAGCCACATTCTGAGGTACTGGCAGTTCAGACTTTAGCATAGGAGTCTTAGGGGTGACACAGTTCAGTCTGTAACAAAATGAGTGTTTTAATTAAATGTATTTGTATATCAATAAATTAATTTCAGAGCCCAGTGAAAACTTATTAATGGCTTATTGTTTTTCCTGAAAGTTTGTCTTATAAAAGTCTTTCTTTTGTGGAAAGAGGAGATTAAGATGAAGTGTATCCCAATCATATCATTAAAAATATAAATGGATGCTCTCTCAAAACGTTAATTTGGATGTACAGGTTCATTGCAGTTTTTCTTTAGTCAGTATGGAGCTATAGAAGGTGTAATGCTTGGTATAGGATAAGCCTTCTGAATTCCTTGTATCCCTGGTTGAAATGAGAGCCCTTTCAGTGCTCTTATCAATGGGAAATTCGCTTTTGGAAGAATCTCTAAATGTAGGACTTGCTCTTTCTTGGGACCAGCAAGCAGCAAAAGTGATGAGGTGTTCTGTGGAGCTGCCTGCTTCTGCTCTTCACCTGCTCTTGTCACCTCTGCTGCTTTATTCGACAGTGCTTAGCACCTTAGCTCGTTCGTTGTTTACTTTCTGGAAGTTTTAATGACATTTTTGAAGAATTTTAACTTACGTGCTGTAGTATTTTCAGGTAATTTATCACCCAGATCAGGACACTTTGAAAGCAAAAGGATACACTGTTTTCAATATACTGATACCACAAGCAAACCAGAACTATCCTAGACAATTTAGAATGTACAGTCACCCTAACTGTAATGAATTAAATTCATTCAGCTTGTATTAAACACCTGATATGTACCTCGTGCTGAGAAGGATGGGAGTAAGCAGTAAGTAAAAATATTCCTTCCCAACTGAGCAGGCTCATCTGCTGCTCAAGCCAAGGCCTCCTCTGCCCACTCTTGCAGCTTCCAGGGTCCTGAGCACCACCACCACCAAAGCCTCCTTTGACCACACGCGGGGCCCATGTGGCCTGTCCATGCCAAAGCCTCCTCCAGAATCTACCCTGGGCACCCCAGCATGAGAGCAGAAGCTGCCAATGCTGGTGGGGCCGAATGCTAAAACATGGGGTTAGGAAAGTGAATCTAGGGAGAGGACTGCTGTTGGCTATGCAGAAACAACATGAAGCGGTGGGAAAAGCTGAACAGATGAATCACAGGTAGGGGCTTCCCAGGTGATGTTAGTGGTAAAGAATCCGCCTGCCAATTCAAGAGACATAAGAGACCCATATTCGATCCCTGGATCAGGAAGATCCCCTGGAGGAGAAAAATGGCAACCTGGTCCTATATTCTTGCCTGAAAAATCCCATGGACAGAAGACCCTTGTGGGCTACAGTCCATGGGGTCACAAAGACTGCACAACAGAGCACACACACAGGCATAGGCAGTCACAAGTAATGGAATTGAAACTGTGATTAAAATCTTTCAGGAAACAAAAGTTCAGAACCAGATGGCTTTATAGGTGAATTCTGTCAAACATTTAGAGAAGAGCTAACACCTGTCCTTCTCAAACAATTCCAAAAAATTGCAGAGGGATAAATACTCCCAACCTCATTGTACGAGGCCACCATCACCCTGATACCAAAACCAGACAAAGATATCACACAAAAAAGAAAATTACAGGGCAATATCACTGATAAACATAGATGCAAAAATCCTTAACAAAATACTAGCAAACCAAACCTAACAACATGTTAAAAGGATCATAACAATGATCAAGTGGGATTTATCCCAGGAGTGCAAGGATTATTCAGTGCATGCCAACGAATCAACGTGATACACCATATTAACAAATTGAATTAAAAACATATGTTCTTCTCAATAGATGCAGAAAAAGCTTTTGACAGAATTCATCATCCATTTATGACCAAAAAAAAAAAAAAACTCTCCAGAAAGTGAGCATATAGGAAACCGACTTCAGTATAATAAAGGGCATGTATGACCATGGACAGAGGAGCCTGTTAGGCTGCAGTCCATGGGGTCAGTCGCTAAGAGTCAGACACGACTCAGCGACTTCACTTTCACTTTTCACTTTCATGCATTGGAGAAGAAAATGGCAACCGGCTCCAGTGTTCTTGCCTGGAGAATCCCAGGGACGGGGAGCCTGGTGGGCTGCTGTCTATGGGGTCACACAGAATTGGACATGACTGAAGTGACTTAGCAGCAGCAGCATGACGAAACCACAGCAGACGCTCTCAGTGGTTAAAACAGGAAAGCATTTCCTCTAAGATCAGGAACAAAACAAGGATATCCAGTCTCACTACTTTTATCCAACATAGTTGTGGCATTTGTAGCAACAGCAATCAGAAAAGAAAAATAAAAGGAATCCAGGTTGGAAAAGAAGAAGTAAAACTCTCACTTTTTGCAGATGACCTTGTATTATACATAAAAAGTCCTAAAGATGCCAATAGAAGACTACCAGAGCTCATCAATGAATTTGGTAAAGTTGCAGGATACAAAATTAATACTCAGAAATCTCTTACATTGTTATACACTAACAATGAAAGATCAGAAAGAGAAATTAAGGAAACTATACCATTTACCATGCAACAACAAAAAGAATAAAATACGTAGCAGTAAACCTACCTAAGGTGGCAAAAGAACTATCTTCAAAGAGTTGGACATGACTGAACAATTTTGACTTTCAAAAGACTAAGTTACTCATGAAAGAAATCCAAGATGACATAAGCAGATTGAGAAAAATACCATGTTCTTGGATTGGAAGAATGGGATTGTGAAATTGACTATACTACCCAAAGCAATCCGCAGATTCAGTGTAATGCGTGTCAAATCACCAAGGACGTTTTTCACAGAATTAGGACAAAAAATTTTACAATTTGTATAGAAACATGAAAGACCTCAAATAGCCAAAGCAGTCCTTTTTTAAAAAAAAGATTTATTTTATATTTTGGCTGTGGTGGGTCCTTGTTGCGGTACTCGGACTTTCTCTAGTTGCTTCCAGCGGGAACTATTTGTGGCGGTGCTTGGGCGTCTCACTGTGGTGGCTTTGCTTGTTGTGGAGCACAGGCTCTAGGCACACAGGCTTCAGAAGTTGCAGTACACAGGTTCAGTAGTTGTGGCAGATGGGCTTAGTTGCACAGCAGCATGTGGGATCTTCCTGGATCAGGGACCAAACTGGTGGTATTCCTTTCATTGCAAGGTGGATTCTTAACCACTGGACCATCAGGGAAGCCCGGCCGAAGCAGTCTTGAGAAAGTAAAACAGAGCTGGAGCAATCAGGCTCCCTGACGTTACACTATACTACAAAGCTACAGTAATCAAGGCAGCATGATACCAGCACAAAAACAGAAATATAGATCAGTGGAACAAGATAGAAAGCTCAGAAATAACCCACGCATCTATGGTCACCTAATCTGTGACAAAGGAGGCAAGAATATGCAATGGAGAAAAGACAGTCTCTTCAATAAGTGGTGCTGGGAAACTGGACAGGTACATGTAAAAGAATGAAATTAGAACATTATCTAACACCATACACAAAAATAAGTTCAAAATGGATAAAAGATCTATATGTAAGGCTAGATAACTAAAAAATTCTTAGAAGAAAACATAGGCAGAACATGCTCTAAGATAAATCACAGCAAGATCTTTTTTGACCCACCTCCTAGAGTAATAAAAACAAAGAGAAACAATTCGGACTTAATGAAACTTAGAAGCTTTTGCACAGCAAGAGAAACCGTAAAAAAAATGAAAAGACAACCCTCAGAATGGGGGAAAATATTTGCAGATGAAGCAACAAAGGATTAATCTAACAGCTCATGCAGCTTGATTTCAAAAAAACGACCCAATCAAAAATGAGAAGACCTAAATAGATACTTCTTCAAAGAAGATGTACAGATGGCCAACACACACATGAAAAGGTTCAGCATCACCAATTATTAGAGAAGTGTAAATCAAAACTACAGTGAGGTATCACCTCACACCATTTAGAATGACCACCATCAAAAAATTCACAAACAGTAAATGCTGGAGATGGTGTAGAGTAAAGGGAACCCTCTTACACTCTTGGTGGGAATGTACATTGATACAGCCACTATGGAGAGCAGTATGGAGGGTCCTTAAAGTAAAAAGTAGAAGTACCATGTGACCTAGCAATCCCACTCCTAGGCATATCCTGGAGAAAACCATAATTCCAAAAGATACACGCACCTTAGTGTTCACTGCAGCACTGTTTACAACAGCCAGGACTTGGAAACCGCCTAAATGTCCATCCACAGAAGAATGTATAGAGATGTGGCACGTACAGACTACTGAACATTCAGCTCAGTCCAGTCCAGTCGCCCAGTCGTATCCGACTCTTCGCAACCTCGTGAATCGCAGCACGCCAGGTCTCCCTGTCCATCACCAACTCCCGGAGTTCACTCAGACTCATGTCCATCGAGTCGGTGATGCCATCCAGCCATTTCATCCTCTGTTGTCCCCTTCTCCTCCTGCCCCCTATCCCTCCCAGCATCAGGGTCTTTTCCAGTGAGTCAGCTCTTCTCATGAGGTGGTCAAAGTATTGGAGTTTCAGCTTTAGCATCATTCCTTCCAAAGAAATCCCAGGGCTGATCTCCTTCAGAATGGACTGGTTGGATCTCCTTGCAGTCCAAGGGACTCTCAAGAGTCTTCTCCAACACCACAGTTCAATATTACTCAGCCATAAAAGGAATGAAATGATGCAATTTGCAGAGATATGGAGAGACCTAGAGACTGTCATACAGAGTGAAGTAAATCAGAACAGTAACAATTATCATATAACACTATTTATATGTGGAATATAGAAAAATGATACAGGTGAACTTAGGACTTGTAGAGCAGAAATAGGGATGCAGAAGTATACACTAATGTGTATAAATCAGTATACACTATATCAGTATAATTAGTATACACTAATGTGTATAAATCAGATGGTTAATGAGAACCCACTGTATAGCACATGGAACTCCATTCAATGCTCTGTGGTAAATAGGAAGGAAATCCAAAAAAGAGGGGAGATACATATATATATCAGTTATTACATCAGCTATATATGTATGTATAGCTGATTCACTTTGCTATACAGCAAAAACTAACACAACATTGTACAACAACTATGCTCTAATAAAAGTTAATTTTAAAAATATTCCTGTCTCAAGAACTTAACCATAGAATTGAGAATAGTGAATCCGGTGGTAAATAATGACCACGTTACGGTTGATCATGAATTTATGAAAAGCCTAGTTACAATGTCTGGTGTGAGGTAAATGATTTAATATTTTTCTTTACTTAGTTGTAAGTAGTACCAGGTACTTAGTTTTGTTTAGTCATATGAATTTTTATGGGAATTAGTAATTTATGGTTAATAATATACCTTGGGTTCTTAGGCCTCAGATAATTTATTTCTATTTCTAGCATTCTGGTCATTTTCATCTTCCTTTTCCTCAAATCTTTGCTAAGAGATATGTTTTTATCCTTTTGCTGGTTCTTATGCTGTAGGAATTGTCACGAGAAAATGGGAGTTAGCAAAAAGTGTACATCTAGTGGTTGTATAATGGAAAAGAATGATTGGATAAAGTTATTTTTTGTATGCTTGCTTGCTTTAGAATTTTTTTACGTGATTTCATACATAAATCATGAAATTATATCATAGAAATTGTAAGTAATTTAATTGTATATAAGAAAGTAGGAAGGCTATTTTAATATTCTTTTTTTAAAATGCCTAAGTTAAATGCCTCCTGTTCTCTTTTGAATGTCTAAGTTTGTAAAATGGCTAAGTTATTGTTCATCTCCTACATAGAATGAAACATTTTTTAGATCAGATTGATTTATACACATTAAACAAATATATTTGATTTTAATGTGTATCTACTTTGAATTTTACTATATAATCTATATGTATTTGAATCAGAATAATTCTAGGTGCACTCACCTATAATGGAAAAGAATCTAAAAAGAATATATATATGTATATATATATACACACATACATATATACATATATAACTGAATCATTTTGCTGGACACCTGAAACTTAATATCATAAATCAACTGTACTTCAATTTTTTTAAAAAAGAATATTTTTAGATGTAATTTGATTATATCCTCATTGCTCTTAATTACTTCCAAATCATTTTTTTGTTTTCACAAATTCTGTTTATACATTATATAAGTTACATTAAATATTTATAAAAATTGGAAGAAGAGCAAAAAGATTACAAAAATCACCCACTAACCTTGTATTCTTAGTAACTAATAACATTATAATTTATTTCATTTGTACTCTGTGTATACCTTTAAAAATAATTGTATTTGCATTTGGGTTATAAGTAATTGTGTCTCCTGCCTTTTCTATTTAACATTGTATAGAATACATTTATTTTTCATAGTTGTTATTTTAATACCTATATAGTAAAGTTTCCATCCTGTGGCTATATTGTAATGTTCTTAAACATATCATTGGGTTTTTCCCCAATGGGTTCTCCCTAGGCTGGATTATGTTGCAAGGAACAATTTAATAAATATTTAGCCCTTTTTAAAATTTCTGAGATTATTTCTTTGGTGTAGATTTCTAGAATTGGAATTACTGTATCAAAGGTCATAAAGAATTTAATGACTCTGAAAACCTTTTGACAGATTGCTTTCAGAAAGGATTATGCTAAAGTACAGAGCTACCGCCTAGAAAGGAGGGCACTTAGACTGCATATAATCATGCTTTTCCTGTTTAACTTGTTTCTTACCTTGTTTCTATTAGGTTTCTATTAAAGTCCCAACCTTTTATTTTCGCCAGACTGTTCAGAAATGTAACTGTTTACTTCTTTTCAGATTCATGGCTCAAAAGCTGTGACATTGTAAAGAATAAAAGAATGAGATTGGCTTTCTTTAATGGTTAAGCAGAAACTACCCTGAAATTTTAAGACTTTCTGGTTGCTCATAGGTGCAGATGTTGGAACAAGTGCTTTCTGAGCTAGAAAGTTTTTATTTATGAAATTTAATAAGTTATTCCCAGTTCACCAGTGATACAGCTGCTGAATGTTCCTACCTTACAACATCTGTAGCTAAAAGCTCTCAGGTTAGCCCAATCTTGAATCTTCTTTATATTTGACTTCAAATCTTTGTCAGGCAAGGCTGACATTTCAGAGAGCAGAGAAAGAGAGTTATCTGCTTAGGAAGTTTCTTTCCTAATACGTGTTCGCATTAATTGAATTACCAGAGTTTAGAAAATAGTAGCTGTTACCTGTTATTCTTCCTATATTCTCTCAGAATTTTTATTCTATTAAAATCATCACCCTTTCTTGTTTTTGTGTTTTTTCATTTTATAGTTCCTATTCTTGTCCTCAATGGCCTAGCATGCTACTGATCCTATAAGTCTTTTAAAACTAATAATTTAGTTGTGGGCCTTTTAAAGTAGGAGATATTTTCTTTTTTTAAATTAAAAAAATTAAAATGTGGACCATTTTTAAAGTCTGTGTTGAATTTGTTACATAATGCCTATGTTTTGATTTTTGGTTGCGAGGCATTTGGAATCTTAGCTCTCTGACCAGGGATTGAACCCATGCCTCCTGTCTTGGAAGGTGAAATCTTAATCACTGTACTGCCGGGAAAGTCCCTAGGAGATATTATTTCTAAGTTGCAATAATTTGCTTACAAATTATTGAGCAACATTTTACAATAGCATGAAGCACTGTAGTAAAATTGCTTTAGTTTTATCCAGTTTTAGGCTTGAATACTATAATATGGTATATTGAAGTTTTCCTGGAAGAACATCTTGGTTTAGTAATACTTTTATTGTCCTAGAATTTTTAGGTCTTAACAAAAAAAAAGTCTGAAAGGAAATGAAGCTTAAACTATAATTATTTGATAGCAGTTCACAGTTGTTTTTTAAATATAAAAAAGTTGGCATGAATAAAGCAACAGGTACAAGTGGTTCTTTGTACCTTTCCTGTTATTTTAATGTTATTTTTAATTATTCAGTTAAATACCTGGACCTCTTGCTAAACTTATGAAAAAGAATTTCACCAGTTCTTTTGACCAGTACAGTATCTTTTATTCATGTTGCAAATGTCAGGGGGAAGGAAAGTTTATAAATTTTATAGTTTTTAGGATTTCAAAATATAAAAACAGACCTTTATGTGAACCCAAGGAACTGTCCTTCAAATGAAGAAAGTGAGTGGAGAATACAAGACAGTACATTTAAAAAAAAAAAAATTAGTTCAGGAAACACCACCACATTAGTTTTTAGGATTTCAAAATATAAAAACAGAACTTAGTATGATCACAAGGAACTGTGCTTCAAATGAAGAAAGTGAGTGGAGAATACAAAACAGAATACATTTCAAAAACAAAACCAAAAAATACCGCATTAGTTTAGTTTAGTTTATAAACAATGACTATACAAACATTGCCTGCCTTCAGAGAGTTTATTTTTGAAACACTTGAGCTTTTGGAGTAGAGGATTCCCTGTTAATTTTAGCAATGATACAATGGTAGTATTATAATGTTTATATATTATACTTTTATATGTAATATTATATGCTGCATAATTAAATCTACTATAACTTTTTATAAAATAATATATTTTATGTGAAGCATTTACCTAATCATAACATTTCATGTGTTATAAATATCAAATGTTTACTGAACAATTATGTTTATAGCAGGATTATTATATCTTATAATTGTATGTTCTTAATAAATAAAGTCAACAGCAGAACATTAAATGTAGCAGTACCATAGACAGGACAGGGTATGGTGTGACAGAAGTGTGCAGTGTGTAGATGGCAGAAGTGATCATCTGCTCAAGTGAGCAGGCCAGCTCTGCTGAAGGTAAAAAGCAAGTTGCATTCAAACATTTGACATTTTTTTTTCTACTCTGTTAACTTTGAGAATAATTTTTTTTAAACTTTGACAGTAATTATTCAGTGTGTTCATTAAGTCATGTCTGATTCTTTGTGACGTCTTGGACTGCTGCGCTACAGGCTTCCCTGTCCACCACTCTCTCCCAGAGTTTGCTCAGATTCATGTCCGTTGACTTAGTGTTGCTGTCTAACCATCACATCATTTGCCTCCTTCTCCTTTTGCCTTCAATCTTTACCAGTATCAGGGTCTTTTCCAGTGAGTCAGCTCTTTATATCAGGTGGCCAGAGTATTGGAGCTTCAGCATCAGTCCTTCCAGTGAATATTCAGGGTTGATTTCCTATAAGATTGACTGATTTGATCTCCTGTGGTCCAAGGAATTCTCAAGAGTCTTCTTCAGCACCACAATTTGAAAGCGTCAATTCTTTGGCTCTCAGCCTTCTTTATTGTCCAACTCTCGCATCCTTACATGAATACTGGAAAAGACATAGCTTTGACTATTCAAACTTTTGTCAGCAAAGTGATGTCTCTACTTTTTAATAAGCTCTCTAGGTTTGTCATAGCTTTCCTTCCAAGGAGCAAGCATCTTTTAATTTTATGGGTGCAGTCACCATCCTCAGGGATTTTGGAGACCTGAGATCATGTTAATTATTTGTACTTTTGCTAAGGCATGGATTTGAAGATACTGTGCATCTGCTGTGCAAAAGCCAGTCACTTAGCAGATGAGCAGCGTTAATTAACAGACCCATATGGGACTTCCCTGATGGCACAGTGGTAAAGAATCTACTGCCAATAAAAGAGACACAGTTTTGATCCCTGGGTCGGGAAGAGAGAAAAATGGCAACCCACTCCAGTATTCTTGCCTGGGAAATCCCATGGACAAAGGAGCCTGGCTGGCTGCAGTTCATGCGGTCGCAAGAGTCGGATATGACTTAGCAACTAAACAACAACAAACAGATTGAAGCAAGTTAGGGGGTGATTTAATCTTAAGCTGCAGTGATAGAAATATAATATCCAGAACATAGTCCATCAAACTCTTTACTCCTCCCTTAAACATAATCTGAATATTAGGTTTATTTCTGGATGTCACCCTTGACAGAGGACACCAAGACTGGAATACTCTCAGAAGATGTGTTATACTAAAAACTGTATCAAGGCTGATAGAAATGACTTATAAAATTGTGAACTTCAAGGCCAGTTTATCTTTGCTCTGGTGCTAATTCCTGCATTTCTTCTGTTTCCAGCAAGAATCACAGTAAACTTCAAAAATTCCTAGTTTTTCCCATTCTGGAAATAGAAATAGTAGCTTGCTTAGCATTTTATTCATCTAGAGTGCTTAACTTTAGAAAATGTGAGTAACGTATCAATCGTTTTTATACCCTTCCAGGAAAAAATTGCCCTTTCACAGCCTTTTTAAAAAGGTATAGAAGGTAGAATCTTCTGTATTCATTTTATCTTGTGCTTTGCCAGCAAAATTCAAAATTATTCTTGCCCTTAGAAATTTTAGGATAAAACTAGTTAGGTAGTTCCATTAAGAGTACTCTCCTGATCTTATATTCATATTGTACTGTAACCCTGTTAGAACTAAGAAGACTGTATTTTTAAAAAATTTTCTTTCTGTATTTTTCCACATTTTGTACCTATTTTAACTCTTTAAAATGTATTGTATTTTACTGCCATGTAGCCCCTGATTATTGTTTGTTTGTTCTGGACACCGTTGTCACTGTTGAGTCGCTAAGTCTTTTGCGATCCCATGGACTATAGCCTGCCAGGCTCCTCTGTCCATGAGATTTCCCAGGCAAGAAGACTGGAGTGGGTTGCCATTCCCTTCAGGGGATCTTCCCAACCCAGGGTTCAAACCTGGGTCTCCCATATTGCAGGCAGATTCTTTATCACTGAGTCACCTGGGAAGCCCTGGACAGTAGTGACTTTTAAGAAGCCAAGAAGTTATTGCCTTGAATAGAGCTAATGACCAAGTGAATATTTTGGTCCTTGAAAAAATCATTAAGAATTACAGGAATAAGTTTATTGCTGTATCCATTCTTAAGTATCTGCTCTAATGTAGAGGAATGAATATCCAGTTATTATTCATTCTGGATTTAGGATATCCTGGGTATAGGAGTTCCTGCTTTCATAAATATGTGTGATTCCCAAGTCTAAGGGTAATGAGAGGGTATCCTAAGTGTGAGTGATAGATTAATATAAAGTTTTCTGTTTATGCTGATTCTTACATTTTAAATGATAATTAAAAGCTTTCCCATGTTAGACTAGTAAACATTGCTATTAGAGTGCTAGTAATTATTTCCCTAAAGGGAAAAGGTCAGTTTGCCGACCTCTGGAAAAAATTAGAATGAAATATGAAGTAATTCTAAGGGGTGCTACTTGCATCCAACCTGTCTCCTTCTAGCTCAGTCCATCCTCAGAATGTTGACTCTTCTGACAGTTTCATTACGACAGAGCTCAGGTATTAAAGGAGTCTGGACAACAAAGGTCAAAAAAATCAAGGTTTTAAGTGTGTGCAACAAACCCAGTCAAGTTGCAGAAGTGGACTTTGAAACCGAGTTTCCTCCTGACCAGGGCTTCTGTGTTCCCTGTTGAGTTGCAAAGCTGAGCTGTGTCCTCCCAGGGGGCATCCTGCCAAAGGGCCATCTTGTACTTACATGTCACTCATCTTGCAGATTCTGACACTCAACGGGGTACGTGCCCTGTGTTCTCAGCAATCCATGGTCTTCATGTTCGACATGCTTGCTTTCTAAACTCTGCCTGTTTGTCCAATATGAAGAATCTATAAGAACACAACCACTTTCCATTAGTCATCCAGCCTTCTCTGGTTTCCTCTTCTCTACTTCTCTTTCCTTTGAAATACCTCCCTCAGCCTTCACTGCCTACCCTTACTGCTTCTATTCTGCCCCATATCCTAATCAGCTTACCTGGAGTTAATGTATATATGTACATACTATTATTAAAAGAACTTCTAGAATCGTGTTTAATTCCAAAGAGACTAGGAAGCAGTTTTGTCCTGCCGGCAGTCCCTGTATAGATTCGTAGCCAATAGGAATCAGTCTTTAGAAACTTTAAGTATACCCTCTTTATCTGTGCTATCATAGATTCTGTACCTTTTTCTCCATGTAAATATAGGACCAAGACATATTTTTTTACCAAATGAGACCACTTTTATCTTTATTGAAATTCTATTGAGGCCCCTTCCCCCTCATCCCCTGGTAATATTTCCAGGTGTCATAGGGAGCTCCCTAGTAGGCAGTAGTGTGTCCTGGCAACCAAAAATTCCCCATGCTGCTACTAATACCTGGTGCAGCAAAATAAATAAATATTTAAAAAGAAAAGAGTGCCACTCTATATCCTACTGCCTGGACATTTAATTTTTTGTGACTTTAGGAAAATTACTTAATTTCTCTGTACCTCCATTTTATAGTCATTGGTTAAATAGAGCTAATAATAGTAATAATTAAATGTGAAAAGACATGAGAAAAAGAAGTACCTGATGGGCAGTAACATCATCATTAGCCAGGGGACCTACAGACCTGACCACACACTCCTCACTTGGAATATATTCACAGATCTTGAATTTATGAACCATAAGCTTCTGATTAGTGACAAAAATCTCATCTTTAGCACTTTTCACCATACTGTAACTTTTCAAATTGGTGCCCTTCTTTTCAGTTAACAGTGGACCAGCTGGCATGTGGTTTCCAGGCTAATCCTCTAACTGTACACTTTATTCTCCATGTCTTCCATGTTTTGCATGATTCACTTATTACCCTCAGGATCATTCGTAGGTTCATCACACATGACCGTTCAACAATCACCGTTTGCTTGTGAATTTTTTTACTTTGGAGGTGGTATTTTTTTAAGTTCATTTGTTTCCATTGGAATCAAACCCTTTTTATTTGTATTTTCAACACGTGGGATTGCTTTTGTATTCAACAGCCATAATGAAGTTAATATTTATGGAGCACTCTATGCACTGAAAAAATGAGACGGCCAAATGATAGTGAGCACCATTGACTATAAATACTTTGAAACAGAGTGAGCATGCTTTTGTTTTATACTGCAACTTGATCAAGTAAAATTTTACAAGTAGAAGAGTTTCTGTACTTGCTTTTTAGCTGATCTCTTTGCTACACCAGTTTGCCTTCCCCCAGGTTGTATACAGCAAGGTAATGTTTACACAGTATTTGTATCATATCACTTCTTTTAGCAGTAGCATACCTTGCCTTAGCTAGTATCTATAGAATTGAGTCACTAAATTCTTCTAATTTGAAATGTGCTCTTTACTCTGATTCTTCTCACTTCTGTTCAGTGAAAGAAACCCTTCGTTAACAAGACAAACTTGACTTACATAAGGCCCCAAAGTGGGCCTTTGTTTCTGTTTAATAATACCCTATGCCTTATGACACATTGTTTATAAATACACACTATGTCATGTGGGACTGTATTGTCTTGTACGCAAGGTCTTCCCAGGTGGCTCAGTGGTAAAGAATCCGCCTGCCAATGCAGGAAAAGTGGGTTCGATCCCTGGGTCGAGAAGATCCCCTGGAGAAGGAAATGGCAGTGCACTCCAGTGTTCTTGCCTGGGAAATCCCATGGACAAAGGAGCCTGGCAGGCTACAGTTCATGAGGTCTCAAAGAATTGAACAGGACTGAGCAACTGAACAGAAATAAGTCTTATATGCTCTCATAACTATTTATATGTTTCTTAGATTCAGTTAATAAGCATAATTCATTTTTACAAAGCTTCAATGTCCATGAGAACATTAATTTTCTTCATGTTCTTTTGTGCTTTTAGTATGTATCTCGTGTACTTAAGGTGGCCAGTAAGCACAGCTGATTTTTACTTGCATTTCAGCTTTGTGATTTGTTAAAACTAAAGGCACAAAGATTTCATATCACCTTTAGTCACAAAGCGCCAAAAACCCTTGTCAGTTTTGAAAAGAAACCCCATTCTTTATCTGTGGAACAGGAAATTATACTTTTTCCCTTGTAAGTAGAACTGTAAGTTTCTTTCCATGTCTCTTTTTTTCAGGTCTTAAAATCCATAAAATATTTTGAAATCGTCCTCTTCTCTCCCATGTGGCCTCTAAAATAGAGGTTGTTTGTACAGTTTCTGTTCTTTAGATGGTTACTTTAAAGATAATAGGTATGGTGAACAAATCTAATTTTGAAATCATAGTTACCAGCTTTTTCTGTGGGATTATTGAACTAGTATCAGAATAAGCATGAAGAAGTCTTGAGTGTCTCAGTTAGTTTTGCCCTGTTTTCTCAACTCTACAGTGAGAGCTTTGTATTTTAAACCTGAAAATTATCAAAATTTTAGTAAGAATGCCATCAAAGAATCTCTACCTATTTACTTTTCAGTTAATTCTCCTTTTCTTAATTGAGAACATATATGATCAATTAAAAAGTGTATTCTTTAATTTAGCCTTTAATGCCTTTTAACCACTAGCATTGTAATAATACTATTTTCTTTTTTCATTCCAAATGTCCAAATGGAATAGGCTTTAGGGGAGCTAATCAGATAACCAGAGGCTTCCCTGGTGGCTCAGATGGTAGAGTCTGCCTGTGATGCAGGACCTGGGTTCGATCCCTGGAGAAGAAAATTGCAACGCACTCCAGTATTCTTGCCTGGAAAATCCCATGAACGGGGGACCCTGGCAGGCTACAGTCCTTGGGATCACAAAGAGTTGGACATGATTAGCAGCTAACACTTACGCTAATCACTGCATTCTATGAAGAAGACGCTCTCAGAGTTGAAAGTTGCTAACTTTTGAATGAACATTTAGAACTCTTAATTTGGCAGCTTCTATTTCTGAGTTATGGGAAACCTATCAAAAGTAGAGATATATATTATCATCACCCAAAATACTTGAATATTTGTTTATATCTGAAGATGCTGACTTAAGTAAATTAAATAGATTTTTTTAAGATATTTCTGTTCTGAGAACAAAAAATTGATACTGATCATTCAGTTCAGTTCAGTCGCTCAGTCGCATCCGACTCTTAGCAACCCTATGAATAGCAGCACACCAGGCCTCCCTGTCCATCATCAACTCCCAGAGTTCACTCAGACTCATGTCCATCGAGTCAGTGATGCCATCCAGCCATCTCATTGTCGTCCCCTTCTCCTCCTGCCCCCAGTTGCTCCCAGCATCAGGGTCTTTTCAAATGAGTCAGCTCTTCACATCAGGTGGCCAAAGTATTGGCCTTCCAGTGAACACCCAGGACTGATTTCCTTTAGGATGGACTGGTTGGATCTCCTTGCAGTCCAAAGGACTCGCGAGAGTCCTGTCCAACATCGCAGTTAAAAAGCATCAATTCTTCGGTGCTCAGCTTTCGTCACATCCAACTCTCTCATCCATACATGACCACTGGAAAAACCATAGCCTTGACTAGACAGACTTTTGTTGGCAAAGTAATGTCTCTGCTTTTTAATATGCTATCTAGGTTGGTCATAACTTTCCTTCCATGGAGCAAGTGTCTTTTAATTTCATGGCTGCAGTCACCAACTGCAGTGATTTTGGAGCCCAAAAAAATAAAGTCTGACACTGTTTCCCCTGTTTCCCCATCTATTTGCCATGAAGTGATGGGACCAGATGCCATAATCTTTGTTTTCTGAATGTTGAGCTTTAAGCCAACTTTTTCACTCTCCTCTTTCACTTTCATCAAGAGGCTTTTTAGTTCCTCTTCACTTTCTGCATATGGGTGGTGTCATCTGCATATCTGAAGTTATTGATATTTCTTCCGGCAATCTTGATTCCAGTTTGTGCTTCTTCCAGCCCAGTGTCTCTCATGATGTACTCTGCATAGAAGTTAAATAAGCACGGTGACATTATGCAGCCTTGACATACTCCTTTTCCTATTTGAAACCAATCTGTTGTTCCCTGTCCAGTTCTAACTGTTGCTTCCTGACCTGCATATAGCTTTCTCAAGAGGCAGGTCAGGTGGTCTGGTATTCCCATCTCTTTCAGAATTTTCCACAGTTTATTGTGATCTACACAGTCAAAGGCTTTGGCATAGTCAATAAAGCAGAAATAGATGTTTTTCTGGAACTCTCTTGCTTTTTCCATGATCCAGCGGATGTTGGCAATTTGATCTCTGGTTCCTCTGCCTTTTCTAAAACCAGCTTGAACATCTGGAAGTTCATGGTTCATGTATTGCTGAAGCCTGGCTTGGAGAATTTTGAGCATTACTTTACTAGCATGTGAGATGAGTGCAATGTGTGGTAGTTTGAGCATTCTTTGGCGTTGCCTTTCTTTGGGACTAGAATGAAAATTGAGCTTTTCCAGTCCTGTGGCCACTGCTGAGTTTTCCAAATGTGCTGGCCTATTGAGTGCAGCACTTTCACAGCATCATCTTTCAGGATTTGAAATAGCTCAACTGGAATACCATCACCTCCACTAATTTTTTTCGTAGTGATGGTTTCTAAGGCCCACTTGACTTCACATTCCAGGATGTCTGGCTCTAGGTGATTAATATCTTCTGCTTCTGTTAAGTCCATACCATTTCTGTCCTTTATCGAGCCCATCTTTGCATGAAATGTTCCCTTGGTATCTCTAATTTTCTGGAAGAGATCTCTAGTCTTTCCCATTCTGTTCCTTTCCTCTATTTCTTTGCGTTGATCGCTGAAGAAGGCTTTCTTATCTCTCCTTGCTATTCTTTGGAACTGTGCATTCGGATGCCTATATCTTTCCTTTTCTTCTTTGCTTTTCACTTCTCTTCTTTTCACAGCTATTTGTAAGGCCTCCTCAGACAGCCATTTTACTTTTTTGCATTTCCTTTCCTTGGGGATGGTCTTAATCCCTGTCTCCTGTACAATGTCATGAACCTCCGTCCATAGTTAATCAGGCAGTCTTGTCTATCAGATCTAGTCCCTTAAATCTATTTCTCACTTCCACTGTATAATCATAAGGGATTTGATTTAGGTCATACCTGAATGGTCTAGTGGCTTTCCCTACTTTCTTCAATTTGAGTCTGAATTTGGCAATAAAGAGTTCATGATCTGAGCCACAGTCAGCTCCTGGTCTTGTTTTTGCTGGCTGTATAGAGCTTCTCCATCTTTGGCTGCAAATAATACAATCAATCTGATTTTGGTGTTGACCATCTGGTGATGTCCATGTGTAGAGTCTTCTCTTGTGTTGTTGGGAGAGGGTGTTTGCTATGACCAGTGCGTTCTCTTGGCAAAACTCTATTAACCTTTGCCCTGTTTCATTCTGTATTCCAAGGCCAAATTTGTCTGTTACTCCGGATGTTTCTTGACTTCCTACTTGCATTCCAGTCCCCTATAATGAAAAGGACATCTCTTTTGGGTGTTAGTTCTAAAAGGTCTTGTAGGTCTTCATAGAACTGTTCAACTTCAGCTTCTTCAGTGTTACTGGTCTGGGCATAGGCTTGGATTACCGTGATATTGAATGGTTTGCCTTGGAAACAAACAGAGATCATTCTGTCGTTTTTGAGATTGCATCCAAGTACTGCATTTTGGACTCTTTTGTTATATTAAGAGATATATTAAGAAAGCAAAATGAACAAAGACTAAAATATAGTCATTCTTGCCCAAATGCCATGTGTGTGTTCCTGGAAAATCTCATATTCTGTGAAACTGAACACTAAACTAAGAGGGCTTATGAGAAAGATAGTTTTGGTACAGATTGCTTACAACTATGTAACTCTATTAAGTACTGTCCTAGCAAATAAAATGTTGATCCAAATGCCAGGACAGATATCTCCTGATGGTTACACCTAGACTTGGTCCATACTTTGCAGCCACATACTCTGAAGTTCAGACTTTCTCCTTGAAGATACATGCTTCTTCTAATGGAGACCAGTTTAATCAAAACTAAAAACATATTTCAGAGATACCCTTCATCAGTTAACATGTTCTGTTTTATTTTGGTAGTGGGGAAGGGTGTTCACATCTCCATCTATACTTGCAGCCTCCTAAGACAGCTTAATACAGAGGAAAGTCTAGCAGTTCTTTAAAATAATAAAAGTAAGCACTTCTTGCAATAAAAAGTTACTTCCTAGGGGCTTTCTCCTGCTCCTGATTACTTCACATTATTCACATGCTGGGAATAAGATCTTTCACAACTTTGCATTATACTGATGAGATATCTCTGTTTGCCAGTTATATATAAACTAACTCTATTGAAGAAATAATCAGAGAATAGCTAAAATAACTGTATAAACAATAGAGATGATATGGGTAGAAAAAATGGAAGTAAAAGAAGATTAGGTTTGGTACATTGTAGATTGGAATGTATAGTAAAAAATCTAGAAAGACGTTTAAACTAGCAGAACCATGTACAAATTTTGTTTAAAACAAACAAAAATTTATTCCCTAAAGCAACGTTTTGTGAGTGTATATCCCAACTCATGTCAGATATCCAGTTAGTTATGGCATAATTTTACATTCTTTCCAGAACATGATAGTGCCCAGCATATATTAAATGAATAATCACTGCCCTCTTTCACATTTAGCCTGGCCACTGCCTTAATAATCATCTCAGTATGGCATTCCAGGCATTACTGCCGACCAGTCTGCTTTGGTCTATCATGTGATGTTATGTATCAACAGGTTGCTGTAATCCAAACAGTGGGCTAATCTCCTTACCAGAATAGTTGTATTTATTTCTTGCAGCACTGTTATGTGGTAGGTAGTGTTTTAATCCCCGTTAACAAGTGAGAAAGTAGATGCTAAAGTATTATCAAATCGATTGCGATAGTAAGTCACCTCAAATCTTTTATGTAAAAGGGTAAAATATAAAATGAACAATAGTATAAAAATAGCAAAATAAGAAAACAGTGAGATTACAGTTGATGGTAGATACTTAAACTGACATGATAAGTTGGGAATGAGAAGTCATTATAAGATACTGAAAAATAATGGAAAAGTAGGAGACTCTGAAAGCCAGTTGGAAGACTGGGACAGATATATAGGAGACAAAGCAGGCCTTTTAAGAGGTGATGAAGGCAGCCTCAGGTTGTGACTTTGAGATTTCTAGTTTTAGTTGCTGTGAGTTTTATTTCCTACACTTAAGAAATCACTGAGATTGCCTGTGATATTCTTAAAGTAAGTCTACTTTTTACTTGAATTAGGTGAAATGACAATTGTTTTCCCCAAATACGATATCTATGATAAAAACAATTCAGAATTTCAAATAAAGAGAAGGGTTTGAGAAACACAGTTCTGATGATATTGAATTTGTAATGTCCAATGGACCTTGATTATGCAGAGTCTTTGGGTTAGAGATTTTTTAACTCGTCAACTATAGGTCGTAAGTGGAGATGTAGGCATGAATGAGATCTCCCATAGAAAGAGAGAAGAGCATAAAACTTGGGAATGAACCATGACATCAGTATATCAGGAGCTGGCTGAGGAAGAAGGATCCAGTCTGAGAACAGTCCCAGAAGAGTCTGAATTAGGGGAACTAAAAGAGTGATGTCAGCAAAGTCAAGGTAGTACGGGACCAAGAGGAAAAAGATCACTGTCAGGTGGCCTAAAGAGATCAAGTACCATGGAGAGTGAGGGGACATTTGATTTGATGGTGGCCTTTGCTTGCTAACACAGTTATGATGGGGTTAAGGTAAGAATATGAAAATGTCATCTCAGTGGGTCAAAGAGACAATGCAAAGTGATGTAACAAAAAAATTTTACCAATGCATCCTGGTAAGTATCAGAAATATAGTAGAAATATATTATGATGAAAGAGGGGCATGATTTAGGACTGAAATAGGCCTTAGATATTATTCAAACAGCAACTGCTTATTTTACCACATGAGGAAACCAAGTCTTTAAAAGGTATGGTAGTTTATATTATGGCAGAGCCCATAGTGGCAGATAGGACAGATGGCACTTTAGTCTTCTGATTCCAAACCTACCAATATATATAGGCAAACTCTAAGCTCAAAAGGGAGGGGAATTTTCTTTTGATTTCTAATGTTTGTCATATTCTTTGAGCATTTAAATGTGTTCTTCTTCATATATAGAAAGGGATGAATTGTGGTTGTGCTAGAGTATATTAATCTACATGTCCAGTGTATTATATGTATAAAGATGTTGGTAAAAAGCCACTGGGTGAATCTAAAACAAAATGCCAGACTCAGTCATGTTGCAAAATTTAATCAAAATATATATTCATAGCCAATTAAGAGAGAAAATTTAATTTTTGATCAGGTAGAATCATTAAATAATGTTATAGAAGTATTAAGTGAATTAGAATGTTAAATACTGAATACTGAAATAACTGCTCTTATTTATGAATGGAAGGTCTATCCTTTGTCAGTTGTATGAAAATAAAATATTCACAGCAGTATTTTTGAGCATCCATGCCAGGTATGAGAGCACCACCTATGGGTTTCTCAGGTATTTGAGGGGAAACTTTTTAAGCATAATCTAACAAAAATGCAATGAAATTCTTTCCTGTTTTGCTCTACAACTAGTCTCTCCAGCTAGTTGTTTAAAGGTTATTTGCTTTAAAGGTTAGGAGTTATTTGCTTTATCATAGGTTATTCCCACCTGGTTTTTGGTTGTGTCCCAGGACTGTTATATCAGCTGATAAGTATTTGAGTACATACATGCCATTACAGTGTTATAATTGTAAGTTAAACACAGTTTAACGTAAAATTGTATTATTCTCTTTAACGTAAATGAATCTTTTAATGAAAATGAACAGTTTACAATATCCTGGGGGAGACATGATAATAGTTTTTGCTAGTTCGTTTGTATGTTTGTATCTTCATGAACTTAAAGATTTGTTCAATATACTGCTACAAAATGCTTTGGCAAGAAAGTGAAGAAAGGAAAAAGGGCTTATAAATGACTTACAGCATCTTTTCATTAATTGCTGAGATGATAACTCATTAGAACAAGGATGGAAACAAAATTCTGGCACTTCAGTATTCAGTCATTTCAGTTCAGTTGCTCAGTCATGTCCAGCTGTTTGTGACCCCATGGATTGCAGCACGCCAGGCTTTGCTGTCCATCACCAACTCCCAGAATTTGCTCCAACTCAACGTCCATTGAGTCGGTGATGCCATCCACCCGTATCTCATTCTCTGTCGTCCCCTTCTCCTCCGACCTTCGATCTTTCCCAGCATCAGGGTCTTTTCCAAGGAGTCAGTTCTTCACATCAAGTGGCCAAAGTATTGGAGTTTCAGCATCAGTCCTTCCGATGAATATTTTGGACTGATTTCCTTTAGGATGGACTAGTTGGATCTCCTTGCAGTCCAAGGGACTCTCAAGAGTTCTGTACAACACCACAGTTAAAAAGCATCAATTCTTCAGCACTCAGCTTTCTTTATAGTCCAACTCTCACAATCCATACATGACTACTGAAAAAACCATCGCTTTGACTAGATGGACCTTTGTTGGCAAAGTAATGTCTCTGCTTTTTAATATGCTATCTAGGTTGGTCATAACTTTCCTTCCAAGGAGCAAGCATCTTTTAATTTCATGGCTGCAGTCACCATCTGTGGTGATTTAGGAGCCCCCAAAAATAAAGTCTGTCACTGTTTCCCCCATCTGTTTGCCATGAAGTGATCGGACCGGATGCCATGATCTTAGTTTTCTGAATGTTGAGTTTAAAGCCTACTTTTTCATTCTCCTCTTTCACTTTCATCAAGAGGGCTTTTAGTTCCTCTTCACTTTCTGCCGTAAGGGTGGTGTCATCTGCACATCTGAGGTTATTGATATTTCTCCAGGCAATCTTGATTCCAGCTTGTGCTTCTTCCAGCCCAGCTTTTCTCATGATGTACTCTGCATATAAGTTAAATAAGCAGGGTGACAATATACAGCCTTGACGTACTCCTTTTCCTATTTGGAACCAGTCTGTTGTTCCATGTCCAATTCTAACTGTTGCTTCTTCATCTGCACACAGATTTCTCAGGAGGCAGGTCAGGTGGTCTGGTATTCCCATCTCTTTCAGAATTTTCCACAGTTTGTTGTGATCCACACAGTCAAAGGCTTTAGCATAGTCAATGCAGCAGAAGTAGATGTTTTTCTGGAACTCTCTTGCTTTTTTGATGATCCAGTGGATGTTGGCAATTTGATCTCTGGTTCCTCTGCTATTTCTAAATCCAGCTTGAACATCAGGAAGTTCACGGTTCACGTATTGCTGAAACCTGGCTTGAAGAATTTTGAGCATTACTTTCCTCACATGTGAGATGAGTGCAGTTGTGCAGTAGTTTGAACATTCTTTGGCATTGCCTTTCTTTGGATTGGAATGAAAACTGAGCTCTTCCAGTCCTGTGGCCACTGCTGAGTTTTCCAAATTTTCTGGCATATTGAGTACAGCACTTTCACATCATCATCTTTTAGGATTTGAAATAGCTCAACTGGAATTCCATGACCTCCACTAGCTTTGTTTGCAGTGATGCTTCCTAAGGCCCACTTGACTTCACATTCCAGGATGTCTGGCCCTAGGTGAATGATCACACCATCGTGATGATATGGGTCGTGAATATCTTTTCTGTATAATTCTGTGTATTCTTACCACCTCTTCTTAATATCTTCTGCTTCTGTTAGGTCTGTACCATTTCTGCCATTTATTGTGCCCGTCTTTGCATAAAATGTTCCCCTTGGTGTCTTTAATTTTCTTGAAGAGATCAGTAGTCTTTTCCATTCTGTTGTTTTCCTCTATTTCATTGCATTGTTCACTGAGGAAGGCTTTCTTATCTTTCCTCGCTATTCTTTGGAACTCTGCATTCAAATGGGTATACCTTTCCTTTTTGCCTTTGCCTTTCACTTCTCTTCTTTTCTCAGCTGTTTGTAAGGCCTCCTCAGACAACCATTTTGCCTTTTTGAGTTTCTTTTTCTTGGGGATGATCTTGATCATTGCCTCCTGTACAGTGTCATGAACCTTCGTCCATAGTTCTTCAGGCAGTCTGTCTATCAGATGTAATCCTTTAAATCTATTTCTCACTTTCAGTGTATAATCATAAAGGATTTGATTTAGGTCACACCTGAATGGTCTAGTGGTTTTCCCTGTTGCTGCTGCTGCTGAGTTGCTTCAGTCGTGTCCGACTCTGCATAACCCCATAGGTGGCAGCCCACCAGGCTCCTCCGGCCCTGGGATTCTCCAGGCAAGAACACTGGAGTGGGTTGCCATTTCCTTCTCCAGTGCATGAAAGTGAAAAGTGAAAGTGAAGTCGCTCAGTCATATCCGACTTGGAGCGACCCCATGGACTGCAGTCTGCCAGGCTCCTCCATCCATGGGATTTTCCAGGCAAGAGTACTGGAGTAGGGTGCCATTCAGTTTAGTCTGAATTTGGCAATAAGGAGTTCATGATCTGAGCCACAGTCAGCTCCCAGTTTTGTTTTTGCCGACTGTATAGAGCTTCTCCATCTTTGGCTGCAAAGAATATAATCAGTCTGATTTTGGTATTGACCATCTGGTGATGTCCATGTTTAGAATCTTTTCTTGTTGTTGGAAGGTGTTTGCTATGACCAGTGTGTTCTCTTGGAAAAACTCTTATAGCCTTTGCCCTGCTTCATTTTGTACTCCAAAGCCAAATTTGCCTGTCACTCCAGGTATCTCTTGACTTCCTGCTTTTGCATTCTAGTCTCCTATTATGAAAAGGACATCTTTTTTGGGTGTTAGTTCTAGAAGGTCTTGTAGGTCTTCATAGAACCGTTCAACTTCAGCTTCTTCAGCATTACTGGTTGGGGCATAGACTTGGATTACTGTGATATTGAATGGTTTGTCTTGCTTTAATACTTTAGTGTTAATAAGCCCCAAATAGAATCACATTTGGATAAATATAGTCTTTTTGTAAAATATCAAAGGATTTTTTTGGTAAGGGGAAAGCAAAAACAAGTGGAAACTTTGTGTGTGGGCAATAAGATGTATGCTAGACTCAATGTATTATATACCTATATTTTCATGCCATGAATCTCTGTGTTTGAAAAGTGATTAAAAACAAGATCCCTTTGGCAGTATACCCTAATTTCAAACTAGATGCATTTTAGGCATGAACCTGCAGAGGTTTAAAACCTTGATTGCATGTTTTCTGCAGGGAATGGCTAATTCTATTGAAATAAGTATTGACTCTGAGCAATATAGTTTGCCATATGTTGACCATTATGGATAAAAACTTTGCAAAATTACTTCCTAGCAAGCATACTTAGCCTAAATTGAACAGACTATAACCTCTATTACATAGACACAACAAAAAATGGTCATTTTGGCAGCTACTTTCCCCACTTGTAATTTCCTCCTTTTTATCTGCTCTTACTTTAAAAATTAGATAGTCTGGTCTGTCAGAGTTGTATCAAATAAGAGATTCCAAGATTTTAAGTTTTATTGAAGGTTTAAACATTCATTGCATTTTTTTTTTTTTTTTTTTTTTTAGCCTGTGACTCTTGAGGGAGACTAAATTCTGGGATTATTAGCTGAATTCTGGATTGCTAAAATGTGGACTGTGAGAGTTCAAGATAATGAAGGGAGAATCAGTTCAGTTCAGTCTCTCAGTCATGTCCAGTACTTTGCGACCCTGTGGATTGCAGCACGCCAGGCTTCCTTATCCATCATTAACTCCTGGGGCTTGCTCAAACTCATGTCCCTCACATCGGTGATGCCATCCAAGCATCTCATCCTCTGTCGTCCCCTTCTCTCCTGCCTTCAGTCTTTGCCAGCATCAGGGTCTTTTCCAAGGAGTCAGTGTTTCGCATCAGGTGGCCAGAGTATTGGAGTTTCAACTTCAGCATCAGTCCTTCCAATGACTATTCAACTGATTTCCTTTAGGATGGACTGGTTGGATCCCCTTGCAGTCCAAGGGACCCTCAAGAGTCTTCTCCAACACCACAGTTCAAAAGCATCAATTCTTAGGCACTCAGCTTTCTTTATAGTCCAACTCTCAACAATCCATACATGGCTACTGGAGAAACCATAGCCTTGACTAGATGGACCTTTGTTGGCAAAGTAATGTCTCTGCTTTTGAATATGCTGTCTAGGTTGGTCAAAACTTTTCTTCCCAGAAATAAGCATCTTTCAATTTCATGGCTGCTACCATCTGCGGTGATTTTGGAGCCCCCCCAAAATAAAATTTGTCACTGTTTCCATTGTTTCCCCATCTATTTGCCATGAAGTGATGGGACTTGATGCCATGATCTTAGTTTTCTAAATGTTGAGTTTTAAGCCAACTTTTTCACTCTCCTCTTTCACTTTCATCAGGAGGCTCTTTAGTTCTTCGCTTTCTTCCGTAAGTGTGGTGTCATCTGCCTGTCTGTGGTTATTGATATTTCTCCCAGCAATCTTAATTCCAGTTTGTTTTTCATCCAGCCCAGCATTTTGTATGATGTACTCTGCATATAAGTTAAATAAGCAGGGTGACAGTATAATGCAGGCAAAGTGCTGGTAGTAGTTTGAATTTATCCTGTTTCTTCTAAGATATTTAGATATCTAACCACATAATGATAACTTTAATCACTGACTGTTTCAAGCCTTTATTTTTAAAATTATTTAGGAATCATTTATGACTTTATAGTAAGGTTTGGAAGTGTTCCTGAAAGAACTTGAATTAAAGAAACATTTGAAGTAATGTTTTGCTGCTTTTATCTAACCATCTACCCACTTCTTAACAACTCAGCATCTTACTGTTGTGTTTATATGTGCTTTCCTTTAATTATTTTGTTCAGAAGACTATATGATTTTTTTTAAGTATCCAAAAAGTAGTTCAGTAAAGTTGATTTTTAGGTAGTTATAATAAATAAATTTAAAAGGTGCATCTTGGGAAAAAGATAGATGGATAGATGTACCAGTTGATCTCCATGGCTAAAGCTAGCATTCTTGACTCTTAAATTGTATTCAGAGATCCAAGTTGAAAACTTCCACACCTCCCCAAGACTTTATACTTAATTAGGATAAGATAATTTGACTAAAAGGAAAGAAAACAATCTAATTAGAATAATGAAAGTTTTTAAGGTTGGCCATACCATATTTATTGTATATGATTTGACATCTGACATGTTTCTTTTTAATAAGTACTGATTTACTTAATGCTTTATATAAAATACAACAGTTTTCTAAGATTGCTTTGATTATCTTCCAGCCTGTGGAGAAACTCCAGAACAGATTCGAGCACCGAGTGGGATAATCACGAGCCCAGGCTGGCCTTCCGAATATCCTGCCAGAATCAACTGTAGCTGGTTCATAAGGGCAAACCCAGGGGAAATCATTACTATAAGGTAATTCTGATACCTCCTTGTATTATTGTATGATATTTTATTACAAAATATAAATCCACTTTCCAAGTATCATCACTCAACATGCAGTAGTATAAAAAGATGATTTTTAGACAATAAATTGTATTTATCATTACTGTCTTGAGGGGAGGAATAACGGCCCATTTCCCCCCTTCTATTAGGGCATATGTTTTGAATATTTTCTAATGGTGATAATGAATTTGTGCTGAGCCATCCATATTCTTCTAGGCAGTTTTTTAACAAAAGCCACACATCTGCAGAATAGTTCATTAGAATCAAGAGTGTAATCTTTGGCAATGAGACAAATAAACAGACTTACTAATTCACTTGGAGATCTAGCCCATAATCTTGGTCTTGAAAGTAGAGTCCTCTACCTTAATGAATTAAAACATAATTGTAGACTATGCCTGTGTATATGTTATATGTGTATAAAACTTGAAGTAAGCTGATGATGGATAAATACTGTGTCTAGAAAAAGCTCATTTTTCATAACAGTGAGACGATACATCATTTGTTAAGAATAAAAAATGAAATATAATCCTAGGGAAAATAACCGTAAACTTAGAATCCTAAGAATAAATAAGATATAAATAAGGAAGATTAAGAGTATTTTAAAGACATTTAAAATTGTAGAGAAAAACTATGGGAAATAAGATACTAAGGAGGAAATACCCAGTAGAACCAGTTATTGCTTGCTTAAGGAAATTATATTGGGGTTATTAGAGGAAAAAAATTGCCTGAAGGGGAGAAAAAAGTGTACCTAAACAGAGAACTATAACACAATTAAGAATGCCATTTCTATCACGAGATATTACAAAGGCATCCTTGACATTCTTTCATTATTTACATTTTTATGGATAAGAATCTCTGAGCGTTAGATTTAAAAGAGACCTCGTAGATCATAGACACATATCCCTTCATTTTTACATTTTCAAAAAAGTGGGATTCTAAATTAAGCCTATGTTTGAACGTTTCCATCTTCCTTTTTTATATTTATTAACTGATGAGAGGACCAGTCACTTGAGGAACACAGTTGTTGTCTGTCCCCTTTTTTCTGTGGAAGCCATAAAACAGCCACATATGGTATGTTTTCCTTTGGTTCCTCTCTGCCCTGAGCCGTATCTTCTGGAACACTGAAGCCTGAGCATCTGTGGAAGCAGTACCACTCCTCTGTGAGAAGTACGATTCCCTTGCCTGATGCATGGGTGGGATGTGCCATGAAAGTTATTACCCTTCTGTAACTGTACCAACATTGGAATCTGAACAATATGTCTGTTTTCTGCTACTTCCAATATGACTTAAGTACAAATGTGTTTCCAAAGCAACATTTTACCATAGGGATTCCAAATATTTTTTAAACATGAAACTAGCATTTTTAGAGATTTTTCTTCTTTTAACCTAAAATTTCAACCCCAAATTAAATTTTCAACCTACCAGCTCAGTTATGTAAAACTTGGCAATTCTTGCCAGCACAGAGGAGATGACATGGAATACTGCCATCTGGTTCTGATCATGTGTTGGATCCTTGAGATGTCACAAAGCTACACTAAAAATCAAGCACATTATTGAAATGCAGAGTATTAGAGGTGAGCCCAACACAGCTAAAGGAAGATTTCCTAAATTCTGAACCGAGTTAACAAATTTGCATTTACGTAGCCAGTCTCATAAAATAAGAGAGTAATTTTAGTAATTGTCCTAGTTCTTACTGAAACCATTATCATGGTAATAACAAACTTTTAAAAGATGACATACTGACATAATATGCAAAGAAAGTCAAGTTTCACTTGGGAATATTGGTGTAATATCTCTAAAAAATTGTTCAAAAGAAATTTATACCATGATCAAATGCAGTTCATTTAAACACACAAATTAGTCAATATTAGGAAACATTAAATTCATTTACCATATTAAGTCAGAGAAAAGGTGTATGATTATCTAGACACAGGTTTTAAAACTTTTTGGTAAAATGAAAATCAACGTGCATTCCTGAGTTTAAAATAATTACAATATAGATAAACTAAAATTAGATGCTATAAACAAATAATACTTAGAACTCTCCTTGTAAAACTGGTTAAACTATTTAACCAGTTTATAAGCATTTTTATCCTTTCCCTGGAAATCTGCTAAAATTCACAAAGGCCACCTTATCCTCTGTCTACCTTATCCTCTGTTCACCTTATCCACAGAGGATTGGATTCTGGTTCCCTGCTGGAAGCCAAGGACTAGGGTCAGGATATTTTGCTTAAGAAAGGAGGCTGAAGAAGACTTCTACTAACCGCTGCTTGAACTCTCATGGAGCTGAGACCTTAGAAAGATAGGATGACATACCATAATAAATGGGAATTTTACTAAGTCCGTTACTGATTCTGTGACACGATTGTAACACTGCTCTGAACTGCCACGTTCGGGCTGGTTTTAGAAAGGAGGCCTAAATGGAGGAAGTTACAGAGCAGACGCTGTGGGGCAATATAGGGAGAAAAAAATAAAAAACAGCACCAAAAATCCTCCTCAGAAGCTTGCAACCCCAAAATTTCTAGAATGTATGAAAAAATTTAATATTAACCAGAACAGCCAACAAAATCAAACTGTTAGTCACTCAGTCGTGTCCGACTCTTTGTGACCCTATGGACTACAGCCTGCCAGGCTCCTCTGAGGTCCATGAAATTCTCCAGGCAAGAATACTGGAGTGGGTAGCCATTCCCTTCTCACAGGGATTGAACCTGCGTCTCCTGCATTGCTGGCAGATTCTTTGCCTTCTCAGCCACCAGGGAAGCAAGTTGGAACACAGATTTACTACAGACGTTATGCAATTTAATATACTGGATTTTTTTTCTTAACCTTCTTTATGTCATGAGCACTTTGGTAGTTTGGTGAAACCTATAAATCCATTCCCAGAATATTTTTAAATGTATAGAATAAAACACATAGCATTACAAAGAAACCAGTTATTCCTGAAACACAGCTATCAGATATTTTTACAAATACATATATATTTATTAACAATTAGTGAGCAAGCCATGCTTTTAACAGTTACTAGAATTTCAAAGTGGTTTTGAGTGTAAGTAGTTACTCTAGATATCTACTAAAACTGAAATGTAATATGAAATTTTCTATGATTTCTACTGGTGACAGTGTGAGAAGCATTATCAAAACTATTCATAGTATGTTTATTTTCATAAGTGAAGCAATGTTAATGAAATGTTAAATTTCAGTTACAGATGGGTGAAAATAAAATTGTTGATTTTTCTACTGAATTTGAGAATTTGAAAGGGGATTAGAAACACTGAATACTTGTAGCTGGATTTTATTAGACCAAAGTGTCCCTGGTGGCTCAGTGGTAAAGAATCCACCTACCAATGCAGGAGACGTGGGTTTGATCCCTGGATCAGAAAGATCCTCTGGAGAAGGGACTGGCAACCTGTTCCAGTATTCTTGCCTGGGAAATCCCATGGACAGAGAAGCCTGGCAGACTATAGTCCATGGAGTTGTAAAAGAATGGGACATGACTTAGCAGCTAAACAACAACAACAAAGACCAAAGCAGAGGGAAAGAAATTTTTTTTAAAAAACCTATTAATATAGGAGAATACAGGAAAAGAGGGAAGTGAGAAAACCCTATCCCCAACCCAAGTAGAATTTTAAAAAAAATCTCACTTAGCATTTAGAAGATAGACTATCCAGTCAGGTTTATTGGTCAGTTAACTGGTATGATCCTTCTCTGATGGGCTTTAGGAACATACCTAAAAGAGTACCAAAACAGAAAATCTAAATAATGAAGGTAGGAAAAGATAAGCTATGAAATACTGATCAGAAGAGAGCTAGTGTAGGAGGGTTAATCAATTGTAATTGACTTCAAAACAAAATATTAATAACAAATGGAAGATATAATCGTGGTTAGATGTTCTGTACCTAATAACGCAGCCTGAAACCAAGCAAAAGCAAACTGTAGGGAATTACCAAGCAAATCTGACCAAGTTTTACTAGTCCACAATTACAGTGGAAGTTTGTAAACATTTATCTGAATTTAAACAGGAAAACAGTAAGTAAAAATAGAGAAATTTTGATATTAATCCAGTAGACACATATATCACGTATATGTGTGATTTTTATACCTATCTCAGTGGATAGAGAATGCACATTCCTTTTAATGACATGTACAACATTTATTTTAAAATTGGTTATACATTAAATAACAAAAGAATTCTCAGTGTATTTCCAGACTGCATCATTCAGGTTGTGTTCTCTGACCGTAACACAATTAAATTGGAAAACAACAATTAGAAAGCCCATATGTTCAGAAACATATTCCTAAATAACAACTGCACCAAAGATGGAAGGCCCAGTGGAACTCAAAATATTTTTAAATAGCCGTAATGAAAATATTAGGTATTAAAACTGTTGAACTACATTGAAACAGCAGTTAGTGAAAAATTTACAACTTTAATGCATTGATTTAAAAATAAATGCATGGAAAGTAAAGTGGAAAATATATTAGCTCAGCATTTTCTCAAGAGTTAGAATAAAAACTACAGGGTAATCTTTATTTACCAGAAAATAACTAAACAGAAAAAATGAATTAAAATTAAACAGAAAAAAATCTTTATCAGAAATAATTAAACAGAAAAAAAAACTGGTTTTCTGAAAAACTGAGGAAAATAAACAAAGACAGATCTCAAGGCAAGAGTGAAGGAAAAAAAGATATAGAAATAAGAGCAAAAATGTCTATAGTTATAAATACAACAATAGAGATTTTAAAAGTCACAAAGGAATATCGTGAATGGTTTATATTGATACTTCCATAAATTAGATGAAGTGAATCATTTTCTGAATGTGTGTTACCAAATTGATTCAAGAAGAATTAGAAAACTAACTAATGCAGTACCATTAAATAAATTAAATCAACAGTCAAAATAAGATTCTACACCCAGATAATTTTACAGGCAATGCCAAATGAATAGAGAAAGAAGTGTTCTTAACTTGATAAAAGGTATCTGTTCAAAAATTTTAAAAATCAAACAATATTGAAGTTAATTTAACACAAAGGACCAAAACAGGGTTACATACTATCACTGCTTGTACTTGAACCCTCAATCAATACAACACTCCAACAAATAGAAATTAGTGATATTAAAAAAAAATGAAAAGGAAGACGTAAAATTCTTATTTGCCAGTATTACACTTATCTACAAAGAAAACCCAAACAAATTTAAAGACCATAGATACAAAAATTTAAACAGTTGTATGAAAGTACTATGTAAAGTTTTGCCGTGATAAATTTTACTTTTAAGGGCAAATGACTTCTAAGAAAATTTAAATTATCAAAATTGACTTATTGAAAGTTTAGGAAAAGCTGATTAAACCAAAAAGCATGAAGAAATGGAAAATATCTACCCTAAATCATCTGTACTGTGAAGAAGCACAAGGCGCAGATTTGTAAACAATCTGTTACATAAACTATTACAAAGCATAAAAAAAGAAGACTGAAAACTGTTTCTACTTATAAATGTGTTTTAAGCACCCTAAATGAATATTGGAAAACCAAATCCTCATAGTGTATACATGAAGAGACAACTACTGATTATTTCTTTTGTTCTGGATCAGGTCCCTGATTTCATGAATCTTAAACATTATAGTTGATTAAAAGTTGGGAATTCCCTGATGGCTTAGTGGTTAGAATTCCAGGCTTTCCTTGCCATGACCCAGGTTCAATCCGTGGTCAGGGAACTGAGATTCCACAAGCCAGCATAAACATTCAGTTCAGTTCAGTTCAGTTCAGTCGCTCAGTCGTGTCCAACTCTTTGCGACCTCATGAATCGCAGCATGCCAGGCCTCCCTGTCCATCACCAACTCCCGGAGTTCACTCAGACTCACATCCATCGAGTCAGTGATGCCATCCAGCCATCTCATCCTCTGTCGTCCCCTTCTCCTCCTGCCCCCAATCCCTCCCAGCATCAGAGTCTTTTCCAATGAGTCAACTCTTCAGATGAGGTGGCCACAAGTACTGGAGTTTCAGCTTTAGCATCATTCCTTCCAAAGAAATCCCAGGGCTGATCTCCTTCAGAATAGATTGGTTGGATCTCCTTGCAGTCCAAGGACTCTCAAGATAGGGGTACATATATCTTTTCTAATTAATGTTTTGTTTTCTTCCATAAATATCTAGGAGTGGAATTGCTAGATCATATGGTAGTTCTATTTTTAGTTTTCTGAGAAATCTCCATACTGTTTTCCATGTGGTTCCACCAACAGTGCACAAAGGTGGTTCCCTTTCTTCCACATCCTGAGCACCACGGCTTTGACAGATGTGAGGCTATATCTCATTGTGGTTTTGTGTTGCATTTCCCTGATGATTAGAAATGTTGAGCATCTTTTCATATGCCTGTTGGCCATCTGTATGTCTCCTTTGGAAAAATGTCTGTTCAGATGCTCTGCCAACCCACTTTAATTAGGTTGTTTTTTTGATACTGAGTTGTATGAGTTCTTTGTGTATTTTGGATAATTAACCCCTTACTGGACATGTCATTTGCAAATATCTTCTCCCATTCAGCACAGCCACTGTGGAAAACAGCACATAAGTTCCTCAAAAACTGAAAAATAGAACTGCCACACGACCTTGCAGTTCCACTCTTCATACCCAAAGAAAATGAAAAAAAATTTTGAAAAGATAAATGCATCCCAGTGTTCATAGCAGCATTGTTTATTGTAGCCAAGACATGAAATACAGATAAATGGATAAAAATTATGTGGGGGAGGGAGGTGTGTATGGTGGTGGAATATTTCTCAGCCATAAAAAAGAATGAAATTTTGCCATTTCCAACAGTGTGGATAGACCTACAAGGATATTATGTTTAGTGAAATAAGTCAGAAAGAGAAAGACAAATACTGTACATTTTTAGTTTATGTGGAATCTGAAAAATAAAACACATTAGTGAATATAACAAAACAGAAACAGACTCACAAATACAGAGAACAAACTAGTGGTTACCAGTGGAGAGGGATAAGATAAGTGGAGGACTGTTGAGGTACAAACTACTATGTATAAGATTAAAAAGTTATAAGGATGTAATGTACAGCACACAAGAATATAGCCAATATGTAGTAATAATTTTATATGGAGGATAAGCTATAAAAATATCAAGTTACTGTGTTGTATCCCTGAAACTAATATAATGTTGTAAGTCAACCATACTTCAAAAAAAATCTGTCTCATTAACAGATACCATTAAGAAAGTGAAAAAGCAACCCATGGATAGAGAAAATATTAGCAATACACATATCTAATAAAGTGCTTGGATCCAGAATGTACAAAGAATTTTTATAGCTCAAATTTTTTTAAAAGGACAGGAGACTTGAACAGACACTTCAAAGAAGATATAAGAATGTCCAATAAGCACATGAAAAGATGTTCAACATCATTGGTCTTCAGGAAATGCACACAAAACAACCACAAGAGATGCCATTTCATGCCCAGTAATGGCTGAAATTCAAAATACTTTTAGCACCAACTAAATTTAGCATCAAATTTAGCACCACAGGGAGCACCAACTACTGGAGAGTATGGGTGTGAGTGGTTGGACGTATATATCTTGTGTAACCTACATGCCTCAAAAAGATACGTTTAAAAATGAAAGTGATAGTTGATCAGTTATATCCAACTCTTCATGACGCCATGGACTGTAGCCCGCCAGGCTCCTCCATCCATGGAATTCTCCAGGTAAGAATACTGGAGTGAGTAGCCATTACCTTCTCTAGGGAATCTTCCCAACCCAGGGATCGAAACTGAGTCTCCTGCATTGCAGGCAGATTGTTTACCGTCCAAGCCACCAGGGAAGCCCCACATGTTTATAAAGAGCTCTTGAATACATTTCAGTGTACGAAGGATATAACAGTGCGATTCACAGGAAAAGAAATAGAAATATCTAATAAACATAGGAAAAGTGTTTCAATCTCAGTAAATAAGGAAATGGAGACCAGAACAATGATAAATTTATTTTATGCAGCTAATTGGCAACAAATCGTTGGAAATAAAATGTTTCCTTTTGCCGGAGTTGTAGAGTATAAGATACTTGTTCACACACATTCAGTGGAATTGTGAGTTGGTATAAACATTCTCTCAGTGCCACCATCAACTTTAAAGTGGAATTGCATGCTTGGATCTAACAATTCTACTTCTAGAAAAAGCTGTCCTACAGAAATACTTGCTTATGTGTGTATGGAGAGAACATGTATGTGAATTCCTTAAAGCATTGTTCATAATAGTGAAAAACTGGAAGCAGTCAAAATGTCAGCCTTTGTTCTAGTTACTCAGAATATTTAAAGAGGAAATAGCCTGGTGTAATAATCCTCGGATAATTAACTTTATCATCACTTGGCTTTAAGGCAAAGGCAAGGAATCTCACTTTTTGGCTAATTTTTTATGTGCTGCTTCTTTGACTGTTTTGTCCTTTGCGTACATGCTCAGTTCCTCAGCCATGTCTGACTTTTTGTGACCACGTGGACTATAGCCCATCAGGCTCCTCTGTCCATTCTTCCCAGGCAAGAATACTGGAATGGGTTGCCGTTTCCTCCTCCAGGGGATCTTCCCAATCCAGAAACAGAACCCACGTCTCTAGCATCTCCAACATTGGCAGGTGGATTCTTTACCACAGAGCCACTTGGGAAGTCCTTTCTGTCCTTTATTTGTGCCCATGTTTTACAAACTATAAGATAACATTTGGCTATAAATCATTTATGTAGAAAAGTATTCCCAAACTCAGGAACTTGTCACTGAAGTTTTTTTTTTGTTTGTTCATTTTTAACTTCTTTACTTGGCTCAGGTTTGTGCTATTTGCTCTCCTGAAAATGTAAGCTATAAACTTTTCATTATACAAGCAGATAAACCAGTCTAATCTAAGGGGACGCTGACTTCCTCTGTGTCCTTCAGTTCATTGAATTATGGAGTGGTGTTTCTGGTCCAGAGAACAGTTTAGAGTATTAGAAATTAGAAGTGGTCCTTTCTAAAAACATACAGGGAGAAGAAAAAGGTGCCGTGCCAACTATCTCCTGTTTTTTTTAGCATTATTTTGGAACTTTGTGTTACTTTTGAAGAAGTATTATTCTGGAATCTAGGAAAGGATATAAATATTAGGAACACAGAAGTATTATTGTTATTATTTTTTGATGAAACAGTTGTATACTAAGAAGAGCCAGGAGAATCAGTGAATATTTAGAGGCTTATAATAAAGTTCTCAGTTATTTTGATTTTTTTTTTGAAATTTTTTTTCCAAAATTTCCTTTCAACAGCCTTTTCTGACTTTTCATTTGTAGTTTTCAGGATTTTGATATTCAAGGGTCCAGAAGATGCAGTTTGGACTGGTTGACGATAGAAACATACAAGAATATTGAAAGCTACAGAGCCTGTGGTTCCACAATCCCACCGCCGTACATTTCTTCCCAAGACCACGTCTGGATCAGGTTCCATTCTGATGACAGTATTTCTAGAAAGGGTTTCAGGCTGGCATACTTTTCAGGTATGTTTTTATATAAGAAGAAAGGTTTGAAACAGAATTCTATCATATTAACTCCTCAGTCACTTCAGGACTTGCCTTCTAAACAACATCCATTTTATTGTGACTAAATACCAAGACAGCTGAGATTGAGGAATTCGAGGCAAAAGGTTCAGGTGCCCTAGAGTTAGGTCTCCAAAAGGCATTTTGTATAATCCTAATAAAACGGTTAATTTTACACACTAAAGTCAGTCTTTGTAAATACTTTGAATATATTTATTTTAAAAGGAACTCTTTTCCCCTCAGGGGTTCACCCGTATCCTGCATGATACTTCAGAATGTATTTTTGTGTGTGTTACCATTATCTTTATACCTTCAAAGAAAAGACACAATCAATTTTACTTTCATAGTTTGTAGTATCAGAAGTCTTCTTTTGCTAGTTCTTAAACTTTATCCAAATAGTGTGACCAGATCTTAAAAATATGAAGAACTCCGACATTAGAGTCCCGTAAATTTTTGCTGAAAATAATTTTATATTTTTCTGAAATTAACATGGTCACCTTTAGCAACATATGCTAATTTTTCTCTTTTTTATTAAAAGCACGTCTTTGTAATAATTACTTAGATTCTGAAGCATTTTCTGTCACCTATTTGCCAGTAAATAAGTTGCTGATGGAGAGGAAAGCCTTTGGCTGACATCATCAATGTGGACTGTAGGATGCTAATGTTTAGTTTTCTTTCCCTATCTCGTTCTTGATATATATTTAGGATAGCCTACTAAACAATTAGAATTCTATGAACATTTCAGTTCTTTTCTCTCTCCTTCCCCCTGCTCTTGAGTCTAGATAATGGACTTGCAAGATATTGTGTATATGTACATAAATAAATGTAAATAACTAGAAAAGAACATTAAAATGGATTGATTTGAAAAGGTGATTATTATGGAGGAGTTTTTCTTCATTTCAAAATGTTTATTCAGTAGGATATTTAAAATTCTTAGGCAGTATATCCTCCTGGCTCATATATCTTATATCACTTTACTAAATGTTCTGTAGCAAAGCAGCTTCTGCAAAAACAGAATCGGTCCTTTATCTTTAGATCAGCTGTAGAGATCTTCATGGAACAAACCATAAGTATTATTTAATTAAAGTTTTGAGTAATCAGTAAGCCAGTATTAATTAAATTTTTTGCTTAAGCCCAGCTATCACCTGAGCTAATTAATTAACATTTACGATAAAAATACCACTTGCTGTTACATATCCTTTAAAGAATATGTTTTTTTTCCCTCCTTACCTCTCCATCTCCCTCCTCTCACTGACCTCCCAGGGAAATCTGAAGAACCAAACTGTGCTTGTGACCAGTTTCGCTGTGGAAATGGAAAGTGCATACCAGCAGCCTGGAAATGCAACAACATGGATGAATGCGGAGACAGTTCTGATGAAGAGATCTGTGCCAGAGAAGCGAATCCTGCAACATCTGCCTCCTTCCAGCCCTGTGCTTACAACCAGTTCCAGTGTCTGTCTCGGTTTACCAAAGTCTACACCTGCCTACCCGAGTCTTTAAAATGCGATGGCAACATTGACTGCCTTGACCTCGGAGATGAGATCGACTGTGATGTGCCCACTTGTGGGCAGTGGTTAAAATATTTTTATGGTACTTTTAATTCTCCCAATTATCCAGACTTTTATCCTCCTGGAAGCAATTGCACCTGGTTAATAGACACTGGTGATCACCGCAAAGTCATCTTACGCTTCACAGACTTTAAACTTGATGGTACTGGTTATGGTGATTATGTCAAAATATACGATGGATTAGAGGAAAATCCGCACAAGCTTCTGCGTGTGTTGACCGCTTTTGATTCTCACGCACCTCTCACTGTCGTGTCTTCTTCTGGACAGATAAGGGTCCATTTCTGTGCTGATAAAGTCAATGCTGCCAGGGGCTTTAATGCTACTTACCAGGTAGATGGCTTCTGTCTGCCGTGGGAGATCCCCTGTGGAGGGAACTGGGGCTGCTACACCGAACAGCAGCGCTGTGATGGCTACTGGCATTGCCCAAACGGGAGGGACGAGATCAACTGTACCGTATGCCAGAAGGAGGAGTTCCCATGTTCCCGGAACGGTGTCTGCTACCCTCGCTCCGACCGCTGCAACTACCAGAACCACTGCCCAAATGGCTCCGATGAAAAAAACTGCTTTTTTTGCCAGCCAGGAAATTTTCATTGTAAAAACAACCGGTGTGTGTTTGAAAGCTGGGTATGTGACTCTCAGGACGACTGTGGCGACGGCAGTGACGAGGAGAACTGCCCAGTGATTGTGCCAACCCGGGTCATCACCGCAGCCGTCATAGGGAGCCTCATCTGTGGCCTGCTGCTGGTCATTGCCTTGGGGTGCACCTGTAAGCTTTATTCTCTGAGAATGTTTGAACGAAGGTTAGTATCAAGACAGAGCTATGGTGTTGTGTGCTCTGTACAGTAAAAACATGGCCGAGATATTTACAACACATTTTTTAAGGAGATGAGCAATATATTTTTGTTACACTATTGGACACAGAGCTACATATTGTCTGTGATTTATAAAATTACTATGAAAAACATATGATTCAAAAGGTTAATAAGCGCATTAAAAAACAAACACTTAAGAGTTAACGAGGTGAGAAAAGGCAGTCTGTACTGTTTTCAGATTAACATGTTTTATCGGAATTTTGCAAGCTGTAATTCTTGGTTGTAGTGCTTTAACCTGAGTTTTTGTAAATATTAATTCAACAATGCCAGACATTTGAGAGCCTTCTGTGTTCAAAGCAGTATACAGGTGAATAGAGCAATGAGTAGGAGTAATTTCACAGGCAGTTTACTGTTAGAAGGAAGGAACTGATAGGTAGGATTAAATGATAAAACATATAAATGCTATAAGAGCTATAAAATAAAGTGGTATAAAAGTCAGAGGATCTCAGTTAAGTAAGAAATGGTTCAGCGTGAAAGGGTGGCCTTCAGGGAGAGCCGTCTTCCACGTGGCAGAGGAGAGACCTGGAGAAGGTGATGGCAGAGAGGTCTTCTAGAAAGCTCCTATGGAGAGCATGACCATCAGCCCCAGGAGAGCTGCAAGTAATACATAAAACAAAGAAGTCACATCCCAGACAGCCAAGAACAGATGCACAGTATCAAAACAACCATATGCTTCTTACTGGCATAAGTGAGCATAAGTGGCCAGAAATGTTTTAATACATTGCAACATAAAAGCAAGTAAGCAACATAAAGAGTGGTAAAGAACCCACCTGCAGTGCAGGACATATAAGAGACATGGGTTTGATCCCTGGGTAGGGAAGATCCGCTGGAGGAGGGCATGGCAGCCCACTCTAGTATTCTTGCCCGGAGAAGCCCCATGGACTGAGCAGCATGGAGGATTATAGTCCATAGAGTTGCAAATAGTTGGACACGACTGAAGGGACTTAGCACACACAGACACACACACACACAGACACACACACCCATAAGAGCACAGTAGTGTCTTCTAAGAATATTCAAATTCTTTCACCTCAAGTCTCAAGCTCCTATGATCTCAGAAGGGTAAACATCTAGTACTTTTATCTTTTACAGGGATATTTAATATATTAAAACTTAGTGATCCAGGCCCCTAGTGTAAAATCACATGAGGCTGGACTGTCCGCTTCATCTCTGTGTTCTCAGTGTAGGGTAGTATAGATCCTCACCAAATGTTGACTGATTCTTCTTTACAAATGAACAAATATATTAAAATTCAGATTGTTTTAATTGTTGATAATTACAGAATTACTTTTTTGGCTTGCCCTTTTTTTTTTTTTAACTCCTTTCATCCCTCTGTTTCTCTCAAAGATCATTCGAAACACAGTTGTCCAGAGTGGAAGCAGAATTGTTAAGAAGAGAAGCTCCTCCCTCTTATGGACAATTGATCGCTCAGGGTTTAATTCCACCAGTTGAAGATTTTCCTGTTTGTTCACCTAATCAGGTATGTTACAATTTATGATTTCTATTTCAGTACCTCTTAAAATGAAGTCTATACTTACATGTAATGGTGAAGGACCCTTGATTGCGTTAGAATTTTTGCAGTTGAGTCAAGAATTAAATAAATGGAAGATTTGAAATTATACAGTTGACTCCTGAACAATGTGGGGGTTAGGGGCGTCAGTGCTCCATGCAGGTGAAAATTCACACGTAACTTTATAGTTGAGCTTCCCAGGTGGCCCAGTAGTAAGGAATCCACCTGCCAATGCAGGAGATGCAGTTTGATCCCTGGGTTGGGAAGATCCCCTGGAGAAGGAAATGGCAACCCTCTCCAGTATTCTTGCCTGGGAAATCCCATGGACAGAGGAGCCTGGGCTACAATCCATGGGGTCACAAGAGAGCTGGACATGACTGAGCAACTAAACAATAACTTTATAGTCAGCCTTCTGTCTAGAGTTCAGCGTCCACAAGTTCAGCCAACCATAGGGGATGTGGTGCTGTAGTAAAAAAAAATCTGTAAATAAGTGCACCTGGGCAAGCCCGTGTTGCTCAAGGGTCTACTCTAGTTGTTTACTTATATTTTAACAAATTCAAAAGTATAGTTTTCATTCGTTACTCCTTATTTGGTTACGTGATTCTTAAGCATTTTAATGTTTGCTGCTGCTGCTAAGTCACTTCAGTCATGTCCGACTCTGTGTGACCCCATAGACAGCAGCCCACCAGGCTCCCCCATCCCTGGGATTCTCCAGGCAAGAACACTGGAGTGGGTTGCCATTTCCTAATGTGTAGGATGTGCTTAGTCGCTCAGTCTTGTCCGACTCTTTGCGACCCCATAGACTGTAACCCACCAGGCTTCTCTGTCCATGGGGTTCTCCAGGAGAGAGTTGCCATACCCTCCTCCAGGAGATCTTCCCCACCCAGGGATCAAACCCGTGTCTCTTACGTTTCCTTCATTGGCAAGTGGGTTCTTTACCACTAGCGCCATCTGGGAAACCCTAATGTTTAGAATAATTTAGTACATTGAAATTCAGAAGTAAAGTCTGACAACTTATTTTCTACTTGAACTATTTCGAAGATTTAAGAATAAATACTAAGGTTGATATGCTTAGAAATATGTTAGTAACATGCAAGATTAAAATAAGTCATTGAAAAGAAATTAATATTTCCACCTGCCTTGAGAGAAAACCTCTTCACAGCTGAATTTTACAATGCTTAAAAATCCATATAATTTTCTTTAAATAGTGACTCATTTTTTTAAATTTTTTTAGTTTATTCGGAGTATAGCCAATTAACAGTGTTACGAAAGTTTCAGGTAGAAGGCAAAGGGGTTCAACCATATATATTTATGTATCCATTCTCCCCCAAACTCCCCTCCCATATAGTCATTCTTTATTAATGTTGCTGAATTCTTTATTTTTGTTAGCAATTTTTTAAATTGAAATGTAGTTTATTTACAGTGTTGTCTTAGTTTCTGGTATACAGCAAAGTGATTTAGTTATATACATAGTTATATACATTCTTTTTCATATTTTTTTCTGTAATAGGTTATTACAAGATGCTGAATATAGTTCCTGGCAATTGCTTTTTAAATTTTTCAATTCTTAAAGTTGTGCCAGGGTTCATAAGGCCATAAAGGTTTATACATTTAAAATGTAAATTCATCATGAAATAATTCTAAAAATTGTTCCCAGTATCAGAATTAAGAAAAATTGTTAGACATTGTTTTCCCAGTGATTGAAAGTGAAAGTCATTCAGTCGTGTCTGACTCTTTGCAACTCCATAGATAGTCCATGGAATTCTCCAGGCCAGAATACTGGAGTGGGTAGCTGTTTCCTTCTCCAGGGGATCTTCCCAACCCAGGGATCGAACCCAGGTTTCCTGCTTTGCAGGCAGGTTTTTTCCCAGCTGAGCCACCAGGGAAGCCCAGTGATTAATTCCGTTCAAAATGAAAGTGCATTTCCTTTTTGGTAAATGAGATTTCTGATTGCAATCTGTCACCTTATTTGAGTCTTTTTAGGAAGTCTTTGTGAGAATTTATAGTTTTAAAACATTTCTCTGAATATAATTTGCTAAGTAATTCAGAATTTCTATTGGTTAAAATTTTGTGTGCAACATAGGAAGAACCTACATTGTGGCTTTTTCATAATATATTGTTGTTCCTGCCATGGGGAAAGGTTCTTTTTAGGTAGGAATTCAGAGGATGGTTAATTCCATGCACCCCACTCTACCATCTGTCACCTACCACCAGTATACCTTGAGGGTATCTTCAAGAGTTCAGTCAACTGTGTTACATGGAGCATAGTCCACATATGATAGCCCTCCCTTCTAACACCAATTATAATTGTAAGTTCAGGGGCTCCCCAAACCATCCTCAGGTTGATAATTCACTAGAAAGCCTCAGAGCTCAATGAAAACTGTTATTTACCGTGGTGTAACGTTTATTGCTGGGAAGCGACCCAGATTAAATCAGCCAAAGTAAGAGACATACAGAACAGGGTTCAGGAGATTACCAGACACAAGCCTTCCAATTGTCTCTTCCCCATAATGTCGGGACAGTGTACCTCTCTCAACACCAGTGAATGACAGTATGCTTGAAACATTGCCATCTAGGGAAGCTCACCCAAACCTCGTATCCAAGGTTTTTATAGGAGCTCCATCACATAGGCACAGTTCATCACACACGTGACTGATCCCGGTCTCTAGCCCTTCAGAGATTGACTGATTCTGCTGATTGAAAGCCCTCACCCTGCATCACATTTGTGTGGCTCAGAGCCTCCACCTGAAACACACTGTTACTCTGTGGCTGGCCCAAGGCTCCACGCAATGACAACTTCCATCAAAGATGACATTCCAGGGATTGAGATCTCTTCCCAGAAGTAAAGGGCAAAGGTCAGACTTCACTTTGGGTAAAGTTTCATTAACTCCCCATAACAGCTTTCCTCTTGGGTTATAATTTACCCTGAGAGAATTCTGATTGAAAAAAGTTTTAAAATAAAACATGTTTGTAAATTAGATTTTATTAATGAGACTAAATTCTCAAGTTTGAAACTTTTGTTAATAAAGTATCAAATACCTATATTAGTTTTTAAAAAGAATTATTTTCTGAATTACCATCTCATTCAAACTAGCGATCCTTTCTGAGGCATGCTTTCTTTCTTCTTCTTCATAAACTGAAGAAGTATATGAAATTATTCCTAAAACAATCATGAGAGCCCCTTGTAGAACTAAACTGGCTGTCATTTAATTAAACAGACTTTGAAATGAGTAGAGAACTTCATCTCACTGTGGCAGACTGTCCTGTTAAAGTCGGCTTTGAAGTGTGCTGAAGGTGTTGTGGATCTCAGCTGCCTGAGAGGAGAGGATAGCTGAAGAGCCTGTGTTCCTTGCTGGATTTAATGACAGTGCTCACGCAAAGCCTTAGAACTTGAATGCCAGATGAGGAAAACCAGATCTGTGGAGTTCACAGGGATGTGAACCACTTTTATTTATATTCATAATTGGTGAAAAATCTTACTGCCATACTAAATTTATATATGCTGATATTCAGATTTCTTATTGACAATCTGTTCTTTATTAAGGCCAGACTATGAGATATTCCTATGATAGTAGCTTCTTAGCTTTCTGTGAATTATGTTTCAGGGATTATATTCAAAAAGTCTATATGGAAATCACAAGTGAATGCAGCACCAGTCACAGAGAGAGATGGAGAACATACTATCACATTTTCTTATTCTCTTCCCTTCTTTTCTTCTGTGAGGAGGAGGGGCAAGAGTCATTCATTTTGGCAGATAGAAGCTGTATCTTCATTTGAAAGAGAGTATATCAACTTACCATTGTTTCTTGGAAATACTGTGTTGTAAAAATACTAAATGCCGGATTGATGAAAGCTGTGTTTGTTCCAAGTTTGATTACTCCTTTTTATAACCACTAGATGGAGCTTAAAGACTGTTTTTATAACAGTAGCTTGTTGGGTTTTTGTCTTTTTTTAAATAATTGTGATAGTCATTCATCTACAAAAAAAAAGTAGGTTTTTCTTTCAGTTGAGCAATATGGTCACCTCCCAAATTCACTAGTTAAAAATCATCAGTTTTCAAAGAATAAGGTTATAATTTATGTTTAACATGACAATAAGACTTAAATCTTTAAGATTGAGAAGAAACCTAAATGTCTCAGATACCATTGAATAGTGCTATAAACAAATTCTTTTCTTTGACTTTCTGTTTTCTGTGCTGCATTACAAATATAATAATTCCTCTGTTTATGATAATATAAATAAATTCTCAGTATCTACTCATCCAACAAATCTTGGTTTTGACCTTGTAAATCAAGTCTGATTTGTTCTCTTCCAAACAAACAGATAAACAGCCTGGTTTTCACACTCCTGTAAGTCATTTAGAGAATTATGGTAGAGATTATTCTATGTTCCTAGCTAAAGAAGTATCAAATAATTTCATTTTCATCTTGGGTACATTTCTAGGATTGGATTACTGTGTGAAGTTTTAAAACAAAATTGCTGTTGTGATTGACATTATTATTTTAAAGTTCATATATAAGTATCAAGAAAATCTTAAACACAATAAACAGTGGTTCCAGTTATAGGTTAGTTTCTGGAGTGGGATGAACCTGTATTAATGAGAGAATTTAATTTATCTTTCATAGACCCTAACAATGAGTAATAGAATTTTTATCCACAACAGTTTTAATACCTTGTTTTCAGCTGTCTTAAGATCTTTTTTTTTTTTTTTTGCAGGCGTCTGTTTTGGAAAACCTGAGGCTAGCTGTACGGTCTCAGCTTGGATTTACTTCCATCAGGCTTCCTATGGCAGGCAGATCCAGCAACATCTGGAATCGTATTTTTAATTTTGCAAGGTCACGCCATTCAGGGTCATTGGCTCTGGTCTCAGCAGATGGAGATGAGGTTGTCCCTAGCCAGAGTACCAGCAGAGAACCTGAAAGAAATCATACTCACAGAAGTCTGTTTTCCGTGGAGTCTGATGACACAGACACAGAAAATGAGAGAAGAGATACAGCAGGAGCATCGGGTGGGGTTGCAGCTCCTTTGCCCCAAAAAGTCCCTCCCACGACAGCTGTAGAAGCAACGGTGGGAGCAAGTGGAAGTTCCTCCACTCAGAGCACCCGAGGGGGTCACACAGAGACCGGACGGGATGTGACCAGCGTGGAACCCCCCAGTGTAAGTCCAGCACGGCACCAGCTCACAAGTGCGCTAAGTCGAATGACTCAGGGGCTACGTTGGGTACGTTTTACCTTAGGGCGATCAAGCTCTGTGAATCAGAACCAGAGCCCTTTGAGACAACTTGATAATGGGGTAAATGGAAGAGAAGAAGATGATGATGTTGAAATGCTAATTCCAGTTTCTGAAGGAGCTTCAGACTTTGATGTGAATGACTGCTCCAGACCGCTTCTTGATCTTGCCTCCGATCAAGGGCAAGGGTTCAGACAACCATATAGTGGAACAAATCCTGGAGTGAGGCCAAGTAGTCGTGATGGCCCTTGTGAGCGCTGTGGTATCGTCCACACTGCCCAGATCCCGGACTCTTGCTTAGAAGCAACGCTGAAAACTGAAACGAGTGATGATGAAGCTTTGTTACTTTGTTAGGTACAGATCCCATCAGGGAGCTTGGATACAAGTTGGAGCAATATCCATTCATTGTTTTATAACTTTGCAATTAAACTAGTTTTCATTTAAAAAGAAAAAAAAAGATGCAGGGTGATTTCTTATTATCATATGTTAGCCTGCATGGTTAAATTAAACAACTGTAACTCTATGAACTTTAGAGTTTACTATTTTAGCAGCTAAAAATGCATTATGTATTCAGATTGTTCAATAATGTTTTTCCATTTGTTTCTAATTGTTTTCATTCTGGTACTGTGGTTAGCAGTAGAGATATGGCTGCTGAAACTCATTTGACTGTCAGTTTATCTATCCTAGGTTAAAATATTTCTTTGTCCAGAATAATACCTTCTTTTAATTAAACCCTTTATGCTTTTGCCAACACATCTTGTAAGTTAATATACTAAATGTTAAGGTTGTTAATATAAAAAGTAAAAATTCCTTATGCTCATCTATTTTTATTTATATAACATTTGTCTAAGCGTTACTGTATTTCATCATAACATGAGCTTGTCAAAGGGAAAAAAAAACTTCGTCTAAAATTTTTTCTCTCATGTTTGACATGGAATGATGTGAAATTTAGATAGTTAGATAAATTAATGGCAAAAAACAAAACTCTTTTATAGGTTTTCTAATGTTGACTTTAATATTCTATATGGTACAAACCAAATGGTAAAAATCCCAAGTCATTTCTTTTTCATCTCTATTTAAGGACAAAATTAAGCAGATGAAGATATTCTACTATGCATTAAATCTTGAACTTTATGTGTACAAAAACTGTACAAGATAAGTTCCAGCTGGTAATGTCTTTCCCTGATACAGGGTTATGCTTGTATTGGACCCTAGGGATTTGCACTAAAAATCATATTAAGGTCTCAGATGAGTTTAGTGCAGAAGCACTATCACTTTAAATACTATTATTTGCTATCATGATGACTATATTTCCATAGCTTTTTTGGGGGGGTGAGGGGGCATTTTTATTACAACTTGAGGTTGCTTTGCTGGTTTCATATTTATTTGTTGTATTTAAAAAAGACTGCATTCTTGTAAGAAAGTGATTTTTTTCAATATATTTTATTCATGAGGGGAGGATCATGCTACATGAAAAGCAAATTAAGAAGTCATTCAGATCCCCTCCCTTTTTAAAGTAAAGTGAATTGCAAACCCCCGCATATTTTTTTATTGTCAGTTCCCATTTATTTATTCTTTAGCTGTCTGTTTTAGTAGCTTAATGATTGAGTATGAAAAATGTATTTGTGTGTGATTATTGCTATTTATTAAATTTTAAATACTTTGCTGAATGTCATTTTAAAGCATGTTTGAGGTCTTGTGTATTTGTCGTGTTATGCTGTCAGGAAGAACTGACTGAAATGTTTTAATATGTATCAAAAATTAAAATTACTTTTTTTGTATTGCCTTGAGGTACTTTTTAACTTGAAGTTGCTCTTTATTTTTGTTCATTTGGTGTATATACAAATTCAGGCCATGAAATATGCAGTATGCCTAGAAGAAAAATGAGAGGGAGATAGTCTTTCTTAACGCCCTTATCATAAAGTAGTAGCTTACACCAGTTCTCAAGGGTAAAAATCCCTAAGGATCTGAATATTATTTTGCCTTTGAAAAAATTGATGTATCTTAGAAGATACAGTAACTCTAGCAGTTCTCTTTTTATATTATTTTCAGACATTTTAAACTCCTATGCAATATTTTACTGTCAGAATTCGGGTTACCAAATTAACCTTGTTTGGGTCCTACTAATTGTATACTATTATGTATAGGTTTTTTGTTTTTTTTTCTGGCATGTGTTTTTAATTTCTTTGTTTAAATTAACTAATACATCTTCTTGGTTTAAACATTAAAAAAATCAAGTCCGTCTCCCTGCTCCTGACACTCATCTTTTAGTTCCCTTTCGAAGAAAAAGGTACAGACACTACATTCTTGTATACCCCCCAGAAATACCATATACATACATAAATGTATCCACATGTATAAATGCTGTAGGATATAACACAAATTGTAACATACTATGCATTCTTTTCTGCACTTCTTTTCAAAGGCAAGGTATTTCTACTACTGTTTGAATGTTAAAAGTAAAGTTAGGTATTTCTATTTTTTGACTTTTCACATTTAAACATTTGATCTGTCCTGAATTTAAGGCTCCACTATTTTTTTTTCCTAGGTAACTACCTAGTTACTGCAAGACTGTTTATTAAATCTGTCCTTTCCTCACTTTTGCAAATGACCCTTTTATCATATTGCAGATTTTCAGATTGTGTAGATACGTTTCTAGACTCCCATTCCATTCTCTTCAATTGACCTTTCTTTTTTTGTACCAGTCTTCCACTGTTTTAATAACTAATTTTTAAGTATTCAGATATTCTTGCTTATTTTTCCAATTGAACTTTAGAACCAACCCTCAAGTTCCACCAGACAAACCCATAGGACTTTTTTTTTTTTTTCCTGACAGTTTTATAGATCAGCTTGGGGAAATTTGACATCATTATCATGTTAAAAATTCTGTCTAAACCATCTAAAAATGGCCCCATTTGTCCAAGTCTTTTTGTTGTTTCCTTTGAAGATGCTTCACATTTTACTTTACTGAGATCTCGTAATGTTCTTCAAGAGTTCTAGAAATTTTATTATTTTTGTTACCATTATTAAGGAAGTCCTTTCGATTTATAATTTAGTCTTATTTTGGTATATACAAAAGGTAAAATGTTTTCTACTCAGCTACCAGACTCTGATTTTCTTATGGTTTCTAATAGTACTTCACTTAATATTTTTGTGTTTTCCAGTTATATAGTCATGTCTTCCAGTTTGCATACCTCTTTTTATGTCTTGCTTGCATTGTCTAGTATTTCTAGAATAATGTTAAGATACATTGGCTATAATGAACTGGGTTGAGATATACACATTTAGTTAATCATATTAATGAGTATCTGTTGACCCCTATTTTTTAAAAAAAATTAGTCAAGATTGCATGTTGAATTTTATCACATGCCTTTTCATTTTGTTTGGAGATGATCATATGATTTTTCTCCTTTGACCTTTTAATATGAATTTTATTAATATATTTTGTACCATCCTTAAATTCCTGAAATAAACTCTGCTTGACCATATGTATTATTCTTTCAATGTATTTCCAGATTATTTCGCATTTTATTTAGACTTGTGTCTATTCATCAGTGCAGTTAGTCATGTGTGTGTGTGTGTGTGTGTGTGCATGCACCTTTGTGCACTACCTTTAAGAAGCTTTGTTACTGATTTTATGCTGGTAAATTGGAAATATTTTTCTTTCTCCTGAGTTCTGGAACAGTTTGCATAACACTGGAATTTTCCTTAAGATTTCAGTGAAATCTGGTGCTGGTCAATGTTTGGCAAATAGCTCTTTAACAGCTCTTTTGGTATTTGTGGTAATTGGTGTGTGTAGTTTCTATGTCTTAGCTAGGACCATCAACCATCCATATTGTCCAGGTTTTCAAGTTCATTTCCTAGTGATGAGCAGAGTTACCCCTTCTTTTGTGTGTGTGGCTCTTTCCCCTTAGTATGTATTATGCTTGCTCCCTTATTTTCTTAATTAAGATAGTAGTTGACCTAATTTGCTGTTTTTGTTGCTTGTTTCACCCCAAGTGGTGTGCTTTGAGTGTCTCTTTTATTATTTTTCTGTTTTCCAATTAATTGATTTCCTTAAATAAATGTCCTACTTTTTGCTTTCCTTAGTTTATTTTGTTGTTTTTTTAACTCCTTGTTAGCGTTCAATTTAATCATTTTTATTTTTTCTTAATTATTAATATGAGATTTAATTCTGTTCAGTTCAGTCACTCAGTCGTGTCCGACTCTGTGACCCCGTGAACCGCAGCACACCAGGCCTCCCTGTCTATCACCAACTACCAGAGTCCACCCAAACCCATGTCCATCGAGTCAGTGATGCCATCCAACCATCTCATCCTCTGTTGTCCCCTTCTCCTCCTGCCCTCAATCTTTCCCAACAGCAGGGTCTTTTCAAATAAGTCAGCTCTTCACATGAGGTGGCCAAAGTATTGGAGCTTCAGCTTCAACATCAGTCCTTCCAATGAACGCCCAGGACTGATCTCCTTTAGGATGGACTGGTTGGATCTCCTTGCAGTCCAAGGGACTCTCAAGAGTCTTCTCCAACACCACAGTTCAAAAGCATCAATTCTTCAGCGCTCAGCCTTCTATATAGTCCAACTCTCACATCCATACCTGACCACTGGAAAACCCATAGCCTTGACTAAACAGACCTTTGCTGACAAAGTAATGTCTCTGCTTTTTAATATGCTGTCTAGGTTGGTCATAACTTAATTCTGAGTACTGCTTAAATAGGCCAAAACACTTAGGTGTATTAGTGTTGGCATTACTTTTATATTCCAGGTGTTCTGAAGTTTGTTTTTATTTCCTCCTTAACCCACAAGTTGTATAAAAAAAGGCTTTTTTCCTTTTTTTTGCTATGTATTGTTTTTTGTTTTATCAAATAATAGATTCTGAGTGGGTATTGGTACTGTTTTCTGATTGCTTTATTATTTTTTTTTGCATCAGAATCAGAGAATGTTATGTATATTATATTTACTGTGGGGAGTTTATTATCTTTCCTTAACTTTTAATATCCAGGATTATTTTTTTTAACGTATATTCCCTGTTTACAGGATGTAGATTTTATTAGATATTACTCAGTTTATCATGTACCGTTTAGATCTTCTCCCCTGTACTCTGTCTTATCAGTCTATCCGTCAGAGCTCCAGTGTTGGTATGAAGGAAGAGGGGCAGCCGCGGGGCTGTGTCACACAGGCTCAGAGGTCACAGCCCCGCCTCAGCTCATGTCACTCACTAGGACTGAACATAAGCACGTGATGAGGGGAGTCTTCCAGCAAGACGTTGGCGTTTCAGCTGCTACTACTGCTTACTGTTAAGCTGGAAATAAATGCATATGACCTTTAGAATAAAGGGGAAAAGAGCAGACTGAATTCACTAGGTGTTCCTTGAGTCTCTACCACAGACCCAGCAATACTGCGGTGACCTGCCTGCTGCTTGCCACTCAAGTCGCTTGGCCATTCCCTCACCCTTCCTCCTGAATTCCAGGGAGAAAAGGACCGCAGCTCGACCCATTTTACTCAAGTGGGCCGCTGTTTAAAAACTGATGAACATCTCTGGACAAGCTTCTTAGGACCTACTCTCAGAAGGGCCAAAATATCACTTCTACCATGTGCTGTTGGTCAAACAAACTACTAAAGCCAACCCAGATTCCACAGAAAGACAAATAGACTTCACTCCATAGTAGACCTAGCAAAGAATTTGTGACATCTATAATCCATCTCAGGAGAGTACCTGATGCGTAAGAAACACCAAATTGCCAGAATTAATATCTTAAGCAGAAAAACAGTGCTACAGCCCCAGTAAGAGGGTCACTTGTGAACGTCCCTGGTGGTCCAGTGGCTGGGAGTCCGCCAGTGCCAGGGACACGCGTCTGATCCCTGGTCCAGGAAGATCCCACATGCTGCAGCGCAACTAAGACCGCTCACCACAGCTACTGAGCCCACACACTGCCACTACTGAATCCGGTGCTCCAAAACAAGCCACTGCAGTGAGAAGCCCACACTCCGAAACCCAGAGTAGCCTCTACTCACTGCAACGAGAGAAAGCCCATGTGCAGCAAGGAACACCCAGGGCAGCCAAAAATAATTTTTTTAAAAAAAGAAACTCATTTGCTAAAAGGATATCACATTAACAGCTCCTCTGTCATACATCAAGTACATTAATCGTGCATATCTTGGTTATTAGAAATACAACAGTGTAACAATTAGTATATTTGGATGAGAAATCAGCATTGATGCAAATTTAGATAAGCATATTTAGGCAGTATGAATGTTAAGGTTATTAATATTTTTCAACTAAGTTTATTTTTATATGTTATTGTAACCTATGGGCTTCCTTCATAGCTCAGTCGGTAAAGATTCCATCTGCAATGCAGGAGACCCGGGTTCAATTCCTGGGTCAGGAAGATCCCCTGGAGAAGGAAATGGCAACCCACTCCAGTATTCTTGCCTGGAGAATTCCATAAGCAGGATCCTGGCGGGCTACAGTCCATGGACTTGAAAGAGTCTATAAAATATTTTTAAATGTTTAGAGACAATGTCGTGGATAAAAACAGAGCCACATTGCCCGCCCTACTTCCTATCATGCAATCTTCAGTAAGTCCCTTAATCACTCTGCACTTTAGATCTTCATCTATCAATGGAGATGACTGGCCTCTTGGAATATTACTGTATGTAAAGCTCTTGAAGCAGTGCCTGGCTCATCGTAAGGACTACATCTTTGCTATTACTGTCATTGAATGTTAAACAGAAAACATCTCTGAAGCTTGAGTTAGATGAGATCTTGTATGTGAAAAGTCCAGAAATATTCATGGTTTCTGAAATCATGATGATGTGCTTCCTGGGTGCTTCTGAGGGCAACCACTTCCCCTGGGATCATCATGGACATGAACCAGCAACCCACAATAAACGTCAGAATGGGAGCGAGAAAAGGGGAAAAGAAACTAGCAGCCCATTTGTGATGAGTTCAAGGGAGTTCCACAGGACCTTGCTGAGCCTGGGATCTGAGGAAATTGTCATAGTGACTGAATCTGGAGAAGGGTCTTCTCGGGTCTCCTAGAACAGCAGTAATTTTTAGATCACTTAGTCTCCTGTAGAAAGGATCATTAGTGGCTTCCCTGATGGCTCAGGTGGTAGAGAATATGCAATGCAGGAAACCCAGGTTTGATCCCTAGGTCCCTCCTCCCTGGAGGAGGGCATGGCAACCCACTTCAGTATTCTTGCCTGGAGAATCCCATGGACAGAGGAGCATGGCGGGCTACAGTCCATGGAGGTCACAGAGAATCAGACGCAACTGAGCGACTAACTCTTTCACTTCACTTTCAGTCCCCTCACTGGAGCAAATGTGTGTACTCAACATCCAGAAGGAGAGAAGCCTCCTGAGGTTTTGGGGAAAGAATAAAACAGGCCGCTTGTCTCTGAACAGCTGCATCAACCTTGGCCTGACTCCTTTGACTTCCTGTTCCGTGAAGCAAGTGTGGTAGGAGTCTCACTCATCGATGGAGTGTGACATTCCTAACTCCTCCACAGGCTCTTAAGTTGAGAATAACAACAGTGGTTGGGAGGATTAAGTGAGACAATATATGTAAAAGCCAGTTAGAATAGTGACTGTGAAGTGCAGTGTGAGTGCCCCACAAACAATAAAGGTGGCTACATGATCATGTTATCAATGCACTGCTCACCCTGCTGTCTTCCAGCACCAACTGTCCATATCTTGGACTTTCCTATAAGCTTTTGTTTGAAAAAAGTGGTTTGAGAATAAATTTTGGAAACGAGTGCTAGAACATGAGAAGACTAAGTTGCCCTAATTTAGGGCACGCATGGTTTGTTGTTACCGTTCAGTCACTAAGTTGTGCCTGACTCTGCAACCCCATGGACTACAGCACACCAGGCTTCCCTATCCTTCACTGTCTCCCAGAGTTTGCTCAGATTCATGTCCACTGAGTCGCTGAGATATCTAACACATCATCCTCTGCCACCCCCTTCTCCTTTTGCCTTCAATCTTTCCCAGCATCAGGGTCTTTTCCAGTGAGCTGGCTCTTTACATCAGGTGGCCAAAGTATTGGAGCTTCAGCTTCAGCATCAATCCTTCCATATTCAGGGTTGATTTCCTTTAGGATTGTCTGGTTTGATCTGCTTGCTGTCCAAAGGAATCTCGAGAGTTGTCACCAACACCACAATTCAAAAGCATCAGTTCTTTGGCACTTAGCCTTCTTTGTGGTCCAACTGTCACATCTGTACATGACTACTAGAAAAACCACAGTTTGACTATAAGGACCTTTGTTGGCAAAGTAATGTTTCTGCTTTTTAATACGCTGTCTAGGTTTGTCATTGTTTTTCTTCCAAGAAACAAGTGTCTTTTAATTTCATGACTGGAGTCACCGTCCACAATGCCATTGGAGCCCAAGAAAAGAAAGTCTGCCGCTGCTTCCAATTTTTCTCCATCTATTTGCCATGAATTGATAGGACCAGATGCCATGATCTTTGTTTTCTGAATGTTGAGTTTCAAGCCACCTTTTTCACTCTTCTCTTTCACTATCATCAAGAGACTCTTTAGTTCCTCTTCACTTTCTGCCATTAGGGTGGTGTCATCTGCATATCTGAGGTTATTGATATTTCTCCCAGCAATCTTTATTCAAGCTTGTGCTTCATCCAGCCCAGCGTTTCTCATGATGTACTCTGTATATAAGTTAAATAAGCAGGGTGACAATATACAGCCTTGACGTACTCATTTCCCAATTTTGAACCAGTCCATTGTTCTATGTTCAGTCCTACCTGTTGCTTCTTAACCTGCATATGTGCCTTGGAAGGAATATTCCCATGTGCTCAAGAGAGGCTAAAACCCAAAGAAGCTTAATAGCCTCCCAGAAAGGAACATGTAAACTTTACTAAGGAAAAATAATAGAGTATAATGGGAAAGCATGGGCTTTGGAGTCAGACACATTACAGTTTGAATCCTGGTTCTGCTACTTTAGATGTTTTAGAACTGAATGAATCACTTGATCTCACTAAATCTTATTGTGTCATCTGGAAAGTGGGATAACATACATGCTTAAGGATTTAATTAAAGAAATAAGAGGTTGAAATAAATTTTAATTGTCATTATTACAGACTCATTATCCAAATTAAAATGATCTTTTTTTCCCAAACTCCCCTCCACTGAGTGTTATGCATTTTGTATATTAGTAGAGTTTTAAGAGCATATTTCATATAGTAAGAAATATGTCCTGTTTTTCTTGATTACATGGCTGTATCTCAATGAAAGGTAGATTCACTAAACAAAAGAGTGACATTTTAGCATAGATATCTTCATTATATTATAAAAAAGGCCAAAATTATGAACTTCCATAGAACCCAGACCAAGCAATATATGGTTACATGCTATGGACTTAGAACATGAGTTGAGCAAGTATAAATAAAAGAAATACAAAGAAACGATTTCTATTAAAAAATTATGGTAACAAGCAATTTTCAAAAACTTTTCCCCATTTCACTACAGTATCAAATTTTACTTGAATATTTGTATTTCTCTTATAGCACCTCTATACACCTAGGTCTAGAAGATCCCCTGGAGGAGGGCATGGCAACCCACTCCAGTATTCTTGCCAGGAGAATCCCATGGACAGAAGAGCCTGGCGGGCTACAGTCCATAGGGTCACAATGAGTCTGACTCAACTGAAGCAACTTAGCACTCACAAGCAATTACTCTACAAATAATCTTCCTTATTTTTCAGAAAAGTAGTTGTTTTATTAAATTAGAGACCAAACGTATCATCTTCATCTACTTAGCAGTATAATGAAGTGGTTGGGGGCACCACTGGCTTTGAGATCTGAGTAACTATATTACTTTGGCAATGACTCTCTCCGAGCCATAGTTTTTACATCTGTAAAAGCAGTTATTTCCTACCTCGTGGAGTTCTGTAGAGATGAGATGTCGTATGCAAGGGCCTTGCTTAGCCCAGTACCGAGTGTATTAAAATTCAACAAATAGTCCATAAATATTTATGGAGAGAGTATTGTACACTCAGTAATCATGCTCTTTAAATCATAATGTGAAAACTTGGTTAATGTGAAGAATATATTTGATAACTCTAGAAAGTCATTTCATAATATGAAATTATACATTAGAGATGTCCACCAAGGATGCATTAGTAGTATTCAATAGACAAAGTAACAAGCTATTTGCCTTTCCAACTTTAAAGGATAACAGCTGTCTATCACAGAGATAAAAGGTCACCAGGAATGGCTTGAAAGAAGTGAAAGTGTTAGGCAGTCAGTTGTGTCTGACTGTGACCCCATGGACTGTAGCCCACCAGTCTCCTCTGTCCATGAATTCTCCAGGCAGGAATATGGGTTGCCATTCCCATCTCTAGGAGATCTTCCCATCCCAGGGACTGAACACGGATCTCCCACATTGCAGGTGTATTCTTTCTCATCTGAGTCACCTGGAAAGGAGTGGCTTACTGTTTATTTATAGCAAATTGCTGTGCAGACCAAAGAAATAGTTGGTCTTTACAAGAAACCACCTTAGTGGTTTATTTCAGCATTACAGTTATTTATTTTGCAACAGATAATTGATATGTTTTCATAACACTCAAATGAACTTTGAATTCTTATTGATACAAACAAAGTGCTAAAAAGTCCCTGCATAGAGTCTTGCATGTGATGTTGACAAGGTGAAAATGAAGTTAGTGAACTCCTTATGCACCGCTGTGGTCTGTGATAGGTCTTGGAATACAAAGATAAATACCACGCAGTTTTCACTTTCCAGAAACTCACAGATTAGTGCCCTTAGGTACACAGTTATGCAACAGATGGGTAGTTGGTATGATCCTTGACCTTAAACCACATTTTCACTGTGTTTGCCTTGTCTGATGCTCAATATCTCTCACGGAAAAACACTAACTTTTCTCCTGAGATGTCTTTAAGATGAATAAAAGTTTTAATACAGAAGGGAGATTTCACCATACAATGTAATTTCCCTTCCAGTTACATCAGAGAAATAAAGTATAAAATAAGACGGCACAGACAGGACAGACAGAAAGGTTCTATTTCAGAGGGTGTGGGCCTGGGTGGGACTGCTGCCGTTCAGTCACTAAGTCATGTCAGGCTCTTTGCGACCCCAAGGACTGCAGCACGCCAGGTGTCTCTGTCCTTCACCATCTCCTGGAGTTGGCACAAACCCATGTCCACTGAGTCAGTGATACCACCCACTGTCGCCCCTTCTCCTGGGTGGGACGTGTGCAGGTAAAAGGAGCTGCACCTTGACTACTGTCTCTCTATATCTCATGCTCTTCCTTGAACCCTGATTCCTTCAACATCCAGGGCATCAGTCCATCTACACAACTGGAGACAGTGTCCTGAGGACTCCAGAACAGAACCTACTATCCCTGCTTCAGCCGCAACTGAGGTCACACCCAGGACCCCCCAGGATTCCTGAGAAAGTTGAGGTAAATGCTAGTAAGGGTCGCCTTGAATCTCTTTAGCTTTAGACCTTGACAGCATCAAGAGCTGGGCATAGGAAGAGTTTTATACTAAGTTGCAGAACCAAAGAAGGTGAACTTTCCTGAAGATACCCTGCAGCTTACTTTGAATCCAAGTCTCAAGTCAACAAAATACAAAGGACTGAAAGCAGATCCTTGTTGCCAGGGGCCAAGGCTGGAGAGAGAGGACTGACTGCAAAGAAGCCGCTGGAAATTTTTTGGGTGATGGAAATATTTTCTATCTTGATTGTGGTGCATGATTACATGACTGCATGACTCTCTCAGAATTCAGAGCAGTGTACACTTTAAAAGATGGATTTTACTCTCTATGCTGTATTGTTCGTTAAGAAATTAAATATATGAAGTGCAGTATTCACACCCTATTTGGTCTATGTAGCAAAGTCCAAATACCTTTTAAAAATAATTTCCTCTTGCTTCTTAAAAAAACTTTTTCAAAATGAAATTTCGAAGATAGTGATTTCTACACCCTCGTGTTCATTGCAACATTGTTTATAATAGTCAAGACATCAACACACAAATGGATAAAACAATTTGGCATATACTTGTCGTTGTTGTTCAGCCGCTAAGTCTGACTCTTTGTAACCCGTGTGTGTGTGTGTGTGTGTGTGTGTGTGATATACTAAATCTGACTTTTTGTGACCTCATATGTGCGTGTGTGTGGCATATATATACTCAATGTATTAAAAATGAATAAGCAGTAACGTCAATCAAATAGAATTGGGAAACCAGAGAGGGAGCTCTCACGTCCTGCGCTGATAGCAGAGCCCCGGGCAGTAAAGACTCCTCTCCTTTCCTGTCAAGAACTCAGCCAATGAAAAGCCATGGACTCTTGGTTTCCTGAATCCAACTTCCTTTTCTTCTCTATAAAAGGATTCTCCTTCCCTTACACCATGAGACTTGCCTGTGGCTCACCATGGTTGGAGACTCAAATTGCAATCATTTTGATCCCAAATAAACCTGTCTCTGGCAGAGAAACATCTGGCAGCCTATTTGTTACAGGACAACAAATGGAAATTTTTTTTTTTTTTAATTTTAAAGTCGCTCAGTCATGTCCAACTCTTCTGTCCATGAAATTCTCCAGGCAAGAATACTGGCATGGGTTGCCATTCTCCTCTCCAGGGGATCTTCCCAACCCAGAGCTTGAACCCAGGTCTCCCACATTGCAAGCAGATTCTTCACTGTCTGAGCCACCAGGTAAGCCTCAACAAATGGAACTGTATTCAGACATGAAAAAGAAGGAAATCCTGGCATTGGCAACACCATGGATGGACTGTGAGGATATCATGCTAAGTGAAACAGGTCAGAGAAAGACAAACACTGCATGTTATCGTTCATAGGTAGAATCTAACGAAACATCTCACAGAAACAGAAAACAGATGGGTGGTTGCCATGAGCAAGTGTAAATGCGTGAAGACAGTCAAAAGGTACAAACTTCCAGTTATAAGATGAATAAGTTCTGGGGACTTAATGTACACTAACTATAGCATGGTGCCCGTGGTTAACAATACTGTGTTGTTAACAATGCTGCTGCTGTTGCTGCTGCTAAGTCGCTTCAGTCGTGTCCGACTCTGTGCGACCACATAGACGGCAGCCCACCAGGCTCCCCCATCCCTGGGATTCTCCAGGCAAGAACACTGGAGTGGGTTGCCATTTCCTTCTCCAATGCATGAAAGTGAAAAGTGAAAGGGAAATCGCTCAGTCATGTCCGACTCTTCGCGACCCCATGGACCGCAGCCTACCAGGCTCCTCTGTCCATGGGATTTTCCAGGCAAGAGTACTGGATTGGGGTGCCATCACCTTCTCCATGAAAGTTGCTAAGAGAGTTCATTTTAAATGTTCTCACCATATACACATACACAAAGCTGTAACTGTGGCAGGGGTGATGGATGCGTTAACTCACTTTATTGTGGTAAACATTCTGCAACATGTACATACATCAAATCATTCTGTGTAGCCCTTAAACTTATACAATGGTTATATGTCAATTATATTTCAATAAAGCTGGAAAAAATTCTCCTCAAGATCAGTATTGTGGATCTCACATTTTAAAAAGCAAAGCTACGGGGCTTCTCTAGTGGTCTAGTGGTAAAGAATCCTCGTCCAAATGCAGGGACACGGGTTTGATCCCTGGTCTGGAAAGATCCCACATGCTGAGGGACAATTAAGCCCATATGCCACAATGACTGAGCTCACATCCCACAATTACTGAAACCTGCACCCCGAGAGCCCATGTTCTACAATAAGAGAAGCCACCGAAATGAGAAGCCTGAGCATGGCAAAGAACAGTAGCCCCCTCTTGCCACAAACAGAGAAAGCCAAAGCAGCAGTGGAGACCCAGCGTAGTCAAAAATAAGTAAATAAACCTTTTTTAAAGTGAAACTATTAATAAGAAGAAAATGCTAGAATAGAAATGAAACCGTTGGTTAAAAATAATACCTGACAAGCACAATGCTACAGACTTTACATGAACTACCTAATTTAAAGCGTACAGCACTTATGGGTTGCTGCTGCTGCTGCTGCTAAGTCGCTTCAGTCGTGTCCAACTCTGTGTCACTTCAGTCGTGTCCGACTCTGTGCAACCCCATAGACGGCAGCGCATCAGGCTCCCCCCGCCCCTGGGATTCTCCAGGCAAGAACACTGGAGTGGGTTGCCATTTCCTATCGGTTGCTACCACTATTCCAAAAAAAAAAAAAAAAAAAATCAAGAGGTATAGAATTAAGAAGGTTAACCAAGAATCCACAGATAACAGATGATAAAGCCAGAACTCAAATCTAGAGCAGTCTGGCTCCAAAGTACAAGCTTTTTAATCTTACCTTATTATATTCTTTCCTGGTGGCTCAGATGGTAAAGAATCTTCCTGCAATGCAGGAGACCCAGCTTCAATCCCTGGGTCAGGAAGATCCTCTGGAGAAGGAAATGGCAACCCCACTCCAGTGTTCTTGCCTGGAGAATCCCATGGACAGAGGAGCCTGGCGGGCTACAATCCATAGGGTCACAAAGAGTCAGACACGATTGAGCAACTAACACATACTCATATTCTTTCTAATCAAGGGGGCACTTCCTTTATTTCCTTAAGTATTATTATATTGCTGAAAAATATTTTGCTAAGAAAGCTCAAAATAACTTGGAAGCCATAGCACTGTATGAGTGAGGTCAAAGGGCAGGAGTTTCTGGATGGACGTATTAGTGTTGCTGGCAAAAGGGCAGGAGAAACCTCTGAGCTGTGGCATCTTTTTGTTCAAGGGGGAAAATGACAGGCACTGTCATTGGCTGAATTATGGGCCCCAGGGATACTGGATGTCCTTCTAGTCCCTGGAATGTTGCTTTTTATGGCAAAAGGAACTTTGCAGGGGTGGCAAAGTGAAGGATTTACTGAAATGAAAAGATTATCCTGGATTATCTCAGTGGCACGTTCTGCAAGTTTCCCCCAGGGCAGGTCAATGTTGATGTGTTGAACCTGGACCACCCCCCCCCACCCCCACCCCCGCAAATTTCTTGTTAGGGGAAGGAGCTTTTTATTCAAGCTCATGCCATTAGCTATCTGAGGAAAAACGGATGACTCCCCAATATTTCACTAACAGTCTGAATGAGCTTTGTAGCCCCCAGTCAGAAGTGCTAGAGGTGTAAAGAGTGATGGATGTAGGACTTTTGTGATCATAAGAGTCAACGCTCATCTATTTGTGTAACCTGAAGCCCAAGTGTAGCCAGGATTTGAACTTGGCATTAGAGTCTGGTCTCACATGAGTAAATTGTGTGTGTGCTTGGTTGCTCAGTCATGTCCAACTCTTTGCGACCCCCTGGACTGTACCCCACCAGGCTCCTCTGTCTGTGGGATTCTGTAGGCAAGATTACTGGAGTGGGTTGCCATTTCCTTCTCCAGGGGACCTTCCCCATCCAGGGACTGAACCTGAGTCTCCTGTGTCTCTTGCATTGCAGGCAGATTCTTTACCTGCTGAGACATCGGGGAAACCCAGGCTCCAGAATAAGAGGTTTACCTCCAGCATTTACTGTTATATGACCTTGAGCAGGTCAGGTCAGTTCAGTTCATTTCAGTCATTTTACCTCAAAAAGTCCATCTGTTAAAGGGGAAAACAGTATTTACCTCAAAGAGGTGTTGTGGAGGACAAAGTAAAATAATGCACGTGAAGCGTTTGGCTCAGGACTGACTTGATTCCAGTACTCAGTAAACCTCAGCTTCCTCTGCTGGTATTTCCTCCCTCTGCCCAGGAGGTTCAAGGAATAGCTCCCTCTAGAGGTGAGCAGTGGTCAGCTCTCTTTCTCTGGCCCTGCAGAGTCAGGGGACCACGCCAGCTGTCACACCTATTAGTGCTGAGCAGAGAGAAAGATGTTGTCCCTGCTTATAGATGTCCCTGTCCCAAAGATGTTGGTCCCTGTCACCAAAAGTTCCCACCAATAACCTACAACTGATTTACACTCTGTATGTGGAACTCTTTCCAAGAAGATCCCCTCTGCCTCAGCAGAGGCCCCAGAAATAAAGTGAAGTCGCTCAGTCGTGTCCAACTCTTTGAGACCCCATGGACTGTAGATCCACCAGGCTCCTCCATCCAAGGGATTCTCCAGGCAAGAGTACTGGAGTGGGTTGCCATTTCCTTCTCCAGGGGGATGTTCCCAACCCAGGGATCGAACCTGAGTCTCCCGCATTGTAGGCAGACGCTTTACTGTCTGAGCCACCAAAACCCCACTCTTTACCATTAAAAATTATGACTCTCCTTGAATGGAATGATCAACACTTAAATCACTATGCTAAATGGTAAAGGTGAACACTCCTCTCTGAAATGAAAATCCTTTGCAAAGCAATACCAAAAGCATAAGACAGCTTCCAGTTACCACCAAAGACTGAAAGAGTAATCCACCACCTGATTAAGTGCACGTGCTGAAGACACAAACACTACCGGTTGAGGCACAGTCTTAAATACACATGCAAAAACCTCACTAATTTGCATACAGCGTTGAAAAAGGGCTTCCGACATCACCTTGCTTTAAGACATGGGTTTTGTAAATATGGTTATTACTGAGGTCTCTATCTCTTTGGGAAACAAAGGATCGACATATTTTTTAGAAAGAACAAATATGTAAATCACAATAATAAAACTATAAGATTATTCATGTATAACTATGGCTTCCTTGAACCTTTAAAACAATTTTTCCTGAAAAAAATTAATCTGAAGCACACTGAACTACATGTTTTCAACATATACTGATCTTTATCATGAATTAAATCCTTCCATTGTAACTGTACTTCTAAGGCAGACATTTCAGGAATGGTACGCAATAAATCCTATTAGAAATAAAGATGATATTCGATGAATACTAAGCCATCATCACTAAGATCTGATTAATTTTTAGTGCCTTTTTTATCCTGACACTTTTCACTGGGAGTTCAGTAGTAAATTCTAGAGCATACGGATGTCCATAAAGACTGAACTTGTTTGTTGATCTTGGTTATTAGCTATTCCATACATTCCTACAGACTTTAAACATCATCAAATATTCTGCTGCGAGACATTGAGAGGTATCGTCCACCAGGCTGATGTCTGAAAGGTGGATAAAGAAATGATCTTCCTGATTCAGATTCAAGAGGGTCATCAGTGCACGTTTCTGCGTTAAAAACAAAGCAGCCCCAAATCTAGAAGGCAAGTGCTTCTTGGTCTATGATTCACTTACCTAGACCTGAGAAGAGTTTAACTCAGACCTCTCCCTGGCACTCTCTGGATGGGCGACTTGTCCCTGTTCGCAGAATCGCAGGACTGTAACAGTACATGTAGTAGTAGTATAAGTTGCTCAGTCATGTCCGATTCTTTGTGACGCCAGGGACAACCCACCAGGCTGCTCTGTCCATGGGATTTCTCAGGCAAGAATACTAGAGTGGGTAGCCATTCCCTTCTCCAGGGGATCTTCCCATCCCAGAGATTGAGCCTGGGTCTCCTGGTTTGCAGGCAGATTCTTTACTGTCTGAGTCACCAGGGAAGCCTTACAAGCTCTTGTCAACCTAGCTCCTCATTTTTCAGTTGAGGAGCCTGAGAGTGGCTTGCCTAGACTCACACCAGAAGCTGGCATCAGAGCTGGACTAGACTCCTGATTCCCTTCCATGCCACCTACCCACCTTTCTATCACTGATTCAGGTTTAACCTCATTCCCCTGCCAGGGACTTTGATACCAGTGAGGGCCAGGAAACCAGGGCTGCCCACAGCTCCCAGCGGGGGCATACTGGAGACCCCCAACTCTACCCTACCCTCTCCTTGTTCACTCTGGCTCACACACCCTCATCGTCTCCTCTTTCTGCCCCATGGACAACTTTTCCTTGAGCTGGAAACAATGCCCTGAAACCCCCTCATAGCCACAGGGGCCTGGAGCAGGAGTGAGGATGGCTTAGGAGAACAGGGAAAGCAAACTCAGGTCCTCCAGGGTTGTAGGAGACCTAAATATGCCTGGACCTGGAAGGTTTGTTTCCCCCAGAACCTGAGCTGCTCAGAGAAGGAAGTCACTCTTTGCTGCTCAGCCTTTCTGTCCCTTGAGACCATCAGTCAGAGCTGGGAAGGCCTTCCTTCCTGACTGCTCTCACCTACACACTGGAGAAGATCCTGATGTTGGAAAGACTGAGGACAAGAGAAGAAGGAGACAACAGAGGATGAGATGGCTGGATGGCATTACCAACTCAATGGACTTGAACTTGCGCAAACTCTGGGCGATGCTGAGGGACAGGGAGGCCTGGTGTGCTGCTATCCATGGGTCACAAGGTGTCGGACATGACTGAGCGACTGAATAACAACATGTTTCTGTGGGTTAAGTATCCACAGTCCTTGTAACCCTCCTTTAAAGTGAGTCCTCTGAGGAGTAATGGTTCCTCAGACACACTTTGGTATATTAGTCAGTCAAACTGATTCTCCAGCAAGAAGAGGGCAAAACAGCAGGATACTTGCTTCCTGTCGTCCTCCAGTGACAACGCCATCAAGTCTGGGGTTGCAGTTTCCCGTCCACTGGGGGCCCGCAGGTCTGGGGGCGGAAGTGGCTGAGTAGGGTAGAGAAAAGGGAGGTAAGGGGTCTCTGAGGACAAGCTCCCCTTCTGAGAACACCTGCTCAGACTCAGCTTCCACCAGGCAAGATGGTGGATACGGTCCAGCATCTGGACAGTGGTGCGCAGAAAGGGGCAAGACCCCTGCTGCGAGCTGGCTTTTCTCCTTAAACTCACCCTCCCTTCTGTGCGGTCAGTGGCTCTCTCTGAGCTATTTCCTCCTGCTTCAATGACATTCTACAAATCCCCTTTTCTGATATAAGTTTGAGTTAATTAAATCTGGAGCGTTTGCGTTGGGTTGTGTTACAGGGTGCTTTGTGATATCAAGTGTCTGAGATAAAGAAACCTTTGAAGTCATTTATCTGAGTAGTTTCATAAAGGATGTCACAACCACCCTGACACCAACCAATCTTATCTTCCTAGAGTGTTGTTATGTGTGTAGTTTGGTGGAGTTTCATTATATTTGTAATCATTCTTTTTACCTTTCCACAATGGCCTTTTGATAAAAATTGCATTACCTTCTTGGGTTTCTTGTTCCTGGCTTGACTGCCAAAATCTATGGCACTTTATTGATGTTTCCTAATTTCTAATCATTTTGAGGTTTGTGTAATCTGAGACATGAGGAAACCTTGCATTCCATTATTAAAAATGCCATCTCCGAGGTCACATGTGACTACTTAGTCCCCAAACTCAAAGGGTCTTCCCTTTCTCTGTCAGCTGATGGTTGAAAATGGCAAAAGATCCAAAGGAAACCCGCTGAAGCAACCACTGGAGAGTCTGAAAGAGGGGTCATCAGACACGGTTGGTTTCAGGAGTGCCAGTGCGTCATGAGAACGCAGCCCTTCTCCATCTCTCCTTCCTGTTGTCTCTGCTGCTTTTGTTCATGGGACTGTTCCCTGTTGTAGTTGACTCCCTCCAGGATTCAAGTCCAACAGGAAACAAAAAGCTTCCCCTCTGCTCAACAAAAACAAGTTAGGATCTGTTCTCACTGAGCACAGTTAGTCTTCTTGGGACCCACGTCATCTCTGAGCACATCACTGTGGCTGTGATGACTTCCTACCCTGATCGGGAGCGCTGAGGTAAGTAGATCAGTCCCAGAGCCCAAGGCGCCATCAGTTCCACCAAGACAAGTGTTCTGAGAATGCATGTGGAGGATTTCCCGCCAATGAAACTCCACTGACTACCGGCAGAAGGAGGGTGAGAATAGACGCTGGAACAGCGTGCATCCACCACTCCACCATGTCCTTTACAAGGGCACTTGATCTTGGTGCCCTTGAAAATCCCACATTGCTGTCTTTCCTCACACAGGGCTCCCTGAATTCCCTTCTCTCTGACTGTCCCTCTTTGGTCCCCTCTTTCTGCTCCTCCCTTGAGAAGAAAGGGCTGGTCCACGATTGTCCAACCCTAACCCCTCAGCTTAACCACATGGGGGTCAGACTCAGCTTGCCATCATCTCCTCTGTGCCTTTACCTAGCTCATTCCTTTACCTAGAAAGCCACCCCTCTCCCCACCCCTCCTCTCTCCACTTTCATGTCCTCTATGCTAGAGTTCAGGCTTTCCTGGTAGCTCAGCTGGTAAAGAGTCTGCTTGCAGTGTAGGAGACCCCAGTTCAATTCCTGGGTCAGGAAGATCCCCTGGAGAAGGAATAGGCCACCCACTCTAGTATTCTTGGGCTTCCCTGGTGGCTCAGCTGGTAAAGAATCTGCCTGCAACACAGGAGACCGGGGTTTGACCCCTGGGTTGGGAAGGGCCCCCAGAGGAGGGCATGGCAACTCACTCTAGTATTCTTAACTGGAGAATCCCCATGGACAGAGGAACCTGGTGGGCTATAGCCCATGGGGTCACAAAGAGTCGGACATGACTGAGTGACTAAGCACAGCACAGCACATGCCCAAAGTCAAATACTCTTTGTGAATCTTCCATCTCTAATTTTCAAGGCAGAAATAAACTCTCCCTTTCCTCTAAACTCATATATTTACCCTCTCTCAAAAGTAGAAACTTCTGGTTTATGTAGTTATAAATTGAAATATGTATGTGTGTTACTGTTGTCTCTTAGTTCCCTGAGAGTTGAGGATGTCATTTATCATTGTTCTTCACATAATTAAGAATATTCAAAACGAAATCCAGATCAAGTGGCTCTTCTGGGCATGGGTATTTTCACTGTTGCAGAGATGTCTGTCTGTTTCCCTTCCTCCCTCCTTCTGCCTCTGTCTGTGTTTTGGTGCAGACACATTTTTCATAAACAGAAGAGATGAGATGAATTTCTTTCCCCAAAGTGCCTTTTCTTATAAAGGAAAACAAATAACCTTCACCTTTAAAACTACCTCCATGAAAAGGAAACCCTCCTTACATTCCTACACTTGGTAGGAATGTCAATTGGTACTGTCACTATGGGGAACAGTATGGAGGTTACTTGAAAAACTAAAAATAGAGCTACCATATGATCCAGCAATCCCACTCCTGGGCATACAGCCAGAGGAAACCATAATTCAAAAAGATAGATGTACCCCAATTCATTGGAACACTGTTTACAACAGCCACGGCATGGAGGCCACCTAAATGTCCACCAACAGGAGAACAGATAAAGAAGATATGGTATACACATATACACAATGGAATATTACTCGGCCATAAAAAAGAATGCAGCAATATGGATGGATCTAGAGATTGTCATACTGAGTGATGTCAGAGAAAGACAAACATATGATGTCGCTAATATGTGGAATCTAAAAAAAAAATGATGCAAATGAACTTATTCAGTTCAGTTCAGTCGCTCAGTCGTGTCCGACTCTTTGTGACCCCGTGAATCGCAGCACGCCAGGCCTCCCTGTCCATCACCAGCTCCCGGAGTTCACTCAAACTCATGGCCATCAAGTCAGTGATGCCATCCAGCCATCTCATCCTCTGTCGTCCCCTTCTCCTCCTGCCCCCAATCTCTCCCAACATCAGGGGCTTTTCCAGTGAGTCAACTCTTCGCATGAGGTGGCCAAAGTATTGGAGTTTCAGCTTTAGGGTCAGTCCTTCCAATGAACACCCAGGACTGATCTCCATAAGAATGGGACTGGTTGGATCTCCTTGCAGTCCAAGGAACTCTCAAGAGTCTTCTCCAACACCACAGTTCAAAAGCATCAATTCTTCGGCGCTCAGCTTTCTTTATAGTCCAACTCTCACAATCCATAAGTGACCACTGGAAAAACCATAGCCTTGACTAGACGGACCTTTGTTGGCAAAGTAATGTCTCTGCTTTTCAATATGCTATCTAGGTTGGTCATAACTTTCCCTCCAAGGAGTAAGTGTCTTTTAATTTCATGGTTGCAATCACCATCTGCAGTGATTTTAGAGCCCCAAAAAATAAAGTCTGACACTGTTTCCACTGTTTCCCCATCTATTTCCCATGAAGTGATGGTGGAAATACCAGACCACCTGACCTGCCTCTTGAGAAACTGAGAAACGCTGGGCTGGAAGAAGCACAAGCTGGAATCAAGATTGCCGGGAGAAACATCAATAACCTCAGATATGCAGATGACACCACCCTTATGGCAGAAAGTGAAGAGGAACTAAAAAGCCTCTTGATGAAAGTGAAAGTGGAGAGTGAAAAAGTTGACTTAAAGCTCAACATTCAAAAAACGAAAATCATGGCATCTGGTCCCATCACTTCATGGGAAATAAATGGGGAAACAGTGGAAACAGTGTCAGACTTTATTTTTTTGTGCTCCAAAATCACTGCAGATGGTAACTGCAGCCATGAATTTATTAACAAAACAGAAAGGGATGCACAGATTTAGAAAATAATAGAGTTACCAAAGTGGGGAGGATCAGAAGACTGGGATTAACACATACAGACTATTACATAAAACAGACGACCAGGAAGAGCCTACTGTGCAGCACAGGGGATGCTACTCAGCACTGTGTAATAACCTATATGGGAACAGAATCTAAAAGCGTGGATACATGTATAATTGACTCACTTCATTGTAGAGCAGAAACTAATATAACATTGTAAATATCTTACACTCTAATAAAAGTTCATATAAATAAACTTTTAAAAATAAATTAATAAAACTACCCTCAAGATGTTTCCCTTCTAATGACCAAGACCTACACATACACCAGGATTCAGAGCAGCAGAGTCTGAGTTGCACTGACCTTTGGTTGCACCCCCATTCTTTGGGTGCAGGCCCGGCCCCGGGTTGGCGGGACTGTGGTTGGAGGTGGATATGTCCCTTTTCTCCGCCCCACTCCGCCCCGCGGCCGAGTTGATAAACCCGGACGCGGGGCCCTGGGGCTGTCCCCAGGCACCGAGAAGGAGCGCGCCCCTCGCCATGGCTGCGCGGTCGCTCCTCCTGATCCGCGGGGGGCGCGTCGTCAACGACGACTCCTCGCTGGAGGCCGACGTGCTGGTGGAGGACGGCGTGGTGCGGGCGGTGGGGCGCCACGTGCTGCCGCCCGGGGACGCGCCAGCCGGGCTACGGGTCCTCGACGCCGCCGGCAAGCTGGTCCTGCCCGGCGGCATCGACACGCACACACACATGCAGTTCCCCTTCATGGGCTCGCGCTCCGTGGACGACTTCCATCTAGGCACCAAGGTATCCGGCCCCCGCGCGCCCTTACACCCTGGACGCCCGCCCAGCTCTCGGCCACCTCTCCTGCGGTCCCCGGACCCCTAGGAGCGAGCTGGGGCGACCCCGCAGGATGCCGGCCCCCAAGCTGAGCTCCCTTCTTCTGGGTGGTGCTCCTCGAGGGGCCATCAGCTCAGCTTCCGCCGAGCCAGACACCCCCCCGATCCTCTCTTTGGGTAATCTGACTCGTTTAAAGCAACCTATTCCTTCACCCTCGTTTCTCTACTCCCCTCTCCCGAACCCCTCCTTTTCGCTGGGTGTTCTGTGAAACTCCGGAAGTCCTCCTTAATATCTAGACTTTTCGTAGTCGACGCTCTCAGCCAAAACGAAATGAAAAATCCATTCACCCAGTAGTTACCGCCTTGACTCAAAAGTTAGCAGCGCACGCCGGGTGATGGTGATGAGCCCACGACATCCACAATCTTTGCTGCCACCCGCCAAAAATCCCATGGACGGAGGAGCCTGGTAGGCTGCAGTGCTTGGGGTCGCGAGGAGTCGGGCACGAATGAGCGACTTCACTTTCACTTTTCACTTTCATCCATTGGAGAAGGAAATGGCAACCCACTCCAGTGTTCTTGCCTGGAGAATCCCAGGGACGGGGGAGCCTGGTGGGCTGCCATCTCTGGGGTCGCACAGAGTCGGACACCACTGAAGCGGCTTAGCAGCAGCAGCCAGCAGAAAAAGTATTCATGCAAGGCCGACTAGGGTTTCCAAGAGCGCTGTTGCAGAAACGGTTTCCCAGCGCTAGCTCTCGACCTGACCCCACCCCTTCTCCGACCTGCTTGCCTGGGACATCAAATTCAGACCCAGATTCTTGCTGATTGAGCACCAGCGGCTTTCACAGCGGGGTCGAAGGATCAGATTACAGATCTCCCCCGGTGAGGAAGGCCTGGGTTTCTCTAGACACAAAGGCCTAAAGACTCAGCCTATGAAAAGAACTGAAAAGAATCTCCAAAGCTCCCGGAAGAAAAAAAAAAAAAATCAGTAGATGAAGAGGGCAGCTTATAGGAACCTGAAGTTAAAACTGCACGCAGCCACTTTGGATAGAGCCTGACCTGCACCCTTCTCGAGGCTCTATTGGGGCTGTGGTGGGAGAGCTGGCTCCTTGCAAAATGCAAGTAGTGATACCCTGAAGGTCTGTGCGGGTTTTTTCTCATTGACCGTGCTCTGATGTGTATGAAGCAAATTAGGCTGTTAGTCCAAGTACAGGCTGTGCAGTTTCAAAGCAGTTTTGAGGACTTATCCATTACCCTACCGATTTCTAACAGCTTTACTCTCTCTACACCTCTCTTCCTCCACATTCCCAATCCTCTATGATTGACCAAAATGTTTAAGAAAAAAAGAACTATCTGACCCAGAGACAAGGTCTGGGGCAGGCTGCTGACGCCAACATTTGCAAAGCTTCCTTCTAGTTACTAATTATCAGGACAATGGTCAAGGTCTTTTATAGGAAATATCAGTATCTGTTGAAGAGTATTCATTTTTCTCATTTGCTAAAATGTGAAATTTGCTAAATTTCAACAACTTTATTTATGTTGACATGTAAAATACATTTTTTTCAGATATCCAAGCAATTCACAATTGTAGAAAGTTGGGGGGGGGGGAGTAGGAAAGTAGAAAAAGGAACAGTATTACCCATAATCTCTCACTCAGTGACAGTGTTTTGGTTTTCATATATTTTATGTTACATAACTAAGGTGGTATTGTACATGTGCGTATAAGTGTGTGTACCTGTATGTAGAAATCATGCACCCTGTTGTATTCAGTTATCGTATATGCAGTTTCTGTTGTCACAGACTCACCATTCACTCGGTGCATTGCTGATGGCAAGGCATTTCATTGACACCTCCGTTAACCACATAGGGAGCTGCTGTTGCTGATCATCAGTCACCAGGCCCACTAGCATCATTCCCCTTCATTATTTCCCTTTCTCTCATCCCAGATGAAGCAGCCAAGAAGGGTTAGGATGCTGTGGGGAAGGGATGTTCCTTCTCTCTCAAGATGTTTGGTGCATGCCCGAAGATCCAGGGAGGTGGTTCTCAGCTTTCTACATGTTCTTGTCCATTCTGGGATTCCAGTTTGGAGAGGTTTATGATTCCATTACGGTAAAGATTCCGCCTGCAATGTAGGAGACCTGGGCTCGAAAGATCCCCTGGAGGAGGGAAAGGCGACCCACTCCAGTATTCTGGCCCGGAGAAACCATGGCCTGTATAGTCCATGGGGTCACAAAGAGTCGGACACGACTGAGCGACTTGCCCTTGCACTTCACTTCACGCTTCCATACTTAGGAGACGGCTTTTTGTAGCTTATTATTTGAAGAACTTACTGGTTGATTCTTTAGGCATTTCTCACTTAAAGGTTGTCAAAACATTGAAGGAAAACATGTTTTTCATGAGCTTAGAATTGGGAGCAGAAAACGATATGGTCAGAGATAAGGTCAAAGATTGAGCAAAGACTGAATGCATGTTGAACATTAAACAGTACTCACAAAAGGGCAAAGTTGCAAAAGTTTTCTTCGAAAACTGTTGGTTGGATCCCAGGAGATACCCACCCTCCCATCTCCACTCCCTAAACAGATGAGACTCCATAACAGGGAACTAGACAGGTAAATATAGATAAACATGAGCATTAAATTATTGGCCTGAGTTCTGAAAGAAGGCCATTATGAAGTCATTTTGTCCTCTTTTCTAGAGTCTTCACGATAATTCCCAATGCAGGGTTGGTGGTTTTGGGTTTGGGGAAATAGGGACAAAGAAGTCTTTTGTAAATGCTGGTCATATTTTATACTAAACTTGAAACACACGAGTACTGTTGAGCAGCCTTTGCTTCATCAATCTGTGCTATGTTTTAGGCACCGTGCTAAGCTGTGCTTTGTCTTCCAACAATCCCAGGTGCCACTGTCTACCCTTTGCAATCAACGAAGCTGAAATGTAAGTCACGTGGCCATGGGTGCACACCTAGTAAGTGGCAGAGTGGTTTTTCAGATTCAGGACCACCTGCCTTCTATGCTAGGTTCTCTTCCTTTCTAAAATGATGACTTTAACAAAAATCTAATGTTTAAATTCACCAAAGTGGCAGTAGGTAGGTGAAAAACCTATATAAGTAAGGGGTATGTTATTGTGACATGTCTTTTGTCAAAGACAGAACAAAGTCAACCTTAAGATATACAGTAGCCCTTCACCTTCCCAGTGCTGGAGGCAGTTAAGGTTGTCAAAATAAATATATACCGCAGGGAGTGGGTTTGTGAAACATTTGTACCTGCATTTATAGCCACATCATCTCTAAGGGTACCTTAAGTACAGAAAGCCATAAAGTAAGAATGATATATCATGCTTTCAGGAGATGGGCCCCAAAAGGTTAGACCAATGTGTGCTTCCTGCAAGCACCAGGCTGATCATTTATAATATCTGACAAACAGAAGGGATACTGTTTGTGGTGTTCTATGTATTGATCACTAGGTTGTGATGGAGCCAAATTTAAAAACTGAAATATAGGTCAACCAAAGGTTACATATGTTGGAAATCTAATTCATGTCAGAGGTAGGTTTAAAGCTTATAATTGATTTACTTAATTACAGGTAAAAGCCTTCCATCCGATATAACTAATGGTAATAGCATTCTGCTTTAAAGAAATCACATTTCATCTTGTTATTCTGTACTAGATATATAGTAGTCTTCCAATAATTTAATATCTGTTGTGAAAAACAATGGGATTCTTTATTCAAATGGGTATTGTAAATTAGATAAACTTGAAGGAATTATGACTGCTTTTACAACATCCTGTGATAAGAAAGTGAATTAAAAGAACTCAGTCGGTTTTCAAATATATATATATTTGTATTCAGACATAGACACAGCTTGGAGTGGGTGGACTCACATTAAAAACCTGGCAGCATCAGTAACTGGCAAAAATATCATTTTTTTTTAAACTGAGAGAATGCAGAATACCTTTTATGTGAAGGACGAAAAGTCCTCAAAATGATCAAGAGAGAAAATTATACTTTGCTCTGGAACTTTTTGATAAAATGCCATGACGGTGATTGCTTATAATAAGGGAGTGGAAGGTATATGATTAAGCACACTTTACAGTTGTATTTATAGAGCTTCCTCACCTTGTAGAAGAGCTGTGCTTCAGAGAGTTTGGTTGCAAACCAAACCTCTTTTCTGTTGCCTCTCTTTCGGAGTTCCAGGATGGGTTTCAGAAGCTGTGCGGGCAAGTCAGTTCCTCTCTTGGTGTTGTCAATGTTTCCTTATCTGTAAAACAAGGCAATAATAGTGAGAACATCTTCGATTAAAAGAAATTTTTAAGTAATGAAAAACATATATTCATCATTCAGGAAAAGGCTGGAAATTATAGTCGCTTAATATATATGAGTTGAATGAAGAAACTGCTCTTTTTTTAATTAAAAAAAAGGAAAATACATAAGAATATAAAGAAAAATATTAGCTAGATCGCCTACAGTTTCAACATTTTGCTTTTAACATTTTCCTTTCAGATTTTTCTTTTTTGGGAAGGACATATGAACTTTTTCCCTTGTACTGAATTGTGCGTGTGCTTTGGGATCAGTCTTATTCATGAAACCTTTCCCCAAGATATTCACTGTTGTCAGAGAATTTGATTTCTGTGCCCCGTTGTCTTGTCCAAGACTGAGTCCCAGGTCTTTCTCTCTGGTCTTCTATCTCTTCTGCATCAGGCTTCCATTTGTGCCCGTCTGAATATGTCCCATAAGCGCCTCAGACTTCAAGTCCTCAAATTTATCCTTCTCTTCTGGTGCTTGACCCGTTTTTCTTCTTCTGTTTCCCCTACTGTTAACAACTCCACTCTCAGCTTGTTCATGTTGGAAATCTTGGTGGTATCCACCTTTTTTTGGCTTGTGTATAACAATGTAACACAATTCATTGCTCAGATGCTTGATAATTGACGTGGAAATCACCCCTCAGGGTGAAATGCCTGGGCCAGCATTGGATCCATCTTAAAAGAGTCTAACCCATACATCCAGATTGCCTTTCAGTTTATGCCCCAATCCCCACCCACGTCTGCAGCAATACATCCTAATTCCCATCTCACTGCATCCTAGCTAACTGTGGATGTTGACTTTTAAAAAATTGATGCTAATTTAATAGGAAAAGCATAGAATTTCTTACAGTTTTTAAACAAGCATTTCTTTCATTGCTGGTAAGGATGAGCTTTGAACATTCTTGTGTTAATAGCTTCCATATTCCAGCTGTAAAAGTGTGTAATTCCATGATTTCCATCAGTGGCTATTTACTGATTACAAATTTAATCTTTGTACTAATCAGAAAACAAAAATAAAACCATCTCAAAGGTTAGTTTGAAGCCACTCAGTATGAAGTAGGGCTTTGGCTCTATTGAGGATGTTGTGTGTTAGGAAGCCTTTCATTGAATTTTACAGAATCTGGGACTTGCCTTCTTTTAGTTTTCATATTTGTGTTTTGCATGCTTTTCACTTCCACTTGTTTTCTCCTTCATTTATCTGGACCACATGTCTTCAGTGTCTGACAGAGGTAGTCAGGAATCACGGTTTCCTTGATAACTGCTATCAGGAAGGAAAACTTTTCCTCTAACCACTGATGTTTAGTTTGGTGGGTAGCTCAGTCGGTTAAGAATCTGCCAGCAGTACAGGAGACCCAAGTTTGATCCCTGGGTTGGGATGATCCCCTGGAGAAAGAAACCAAGGCAAACCACTCCAGTACTCCTGCCTGGAAAATCCCACGGACAGGGGAGCCTGGTGGGCTGCAGTCCATGGAATCGCAAGAGTCAGACGTGACTTAGCGACTAAAACCACCCCCACGAAATGAACTGACAAAAGACAGATTCGAAAGAGAAAAGATAGATTTTTAAAATTCATGTACATTCAGGCCAAGTTCACAGAAAAATGTGATTCAAGAGGGCAAGTTAGAATTAGGGGCTTCCATATCACCTTGGGGCTTCCCCAGGGCTTGGTGGTGAAGAATCTGTCTGCCAGTGCAGGAGACACAGGAGATGCAGGTTCGATCCCTGGGTCGGAAAGATCACCTGGAGGAGGAAGTAGCAACCCACTCGTATTCCAGCCTGAAAACCTCCATGGACAGAGGAGCATGGCCCGCTAGAGTCCAAAAGGTCACAAAGAGTCAGACATGACTGAGCACAGGCACGCCTATCACCTTAACACGGGAAGGGCACCTATGGGAAGACAAATGGCTTTTAGGAGAGACCGATGGGCTCTTAGGAGAATAGATGGAGACACGATATTTCATGACAAGATCTATTTAGGTGTGGTGCAAGCTTCTAGTCTCAGATCGTAAGAGTCATCTTCCTGGAAGGGGATTTATGACAATTCAGTTCTTTATGAAAGGCTCTGCTTTCAGGCAGATAAAGGAGTTCGGGGGAGAGGGCGGGGGGAAGGCATCTATTCTCAGATGCCTTCAGCTCAAAATGATTTTTATGCCACAGTGGCATATTCTGGACCTCATCACTGCCATTTAATATGGAATAACCTTAAGCGATGGATTTTTAAAGTTCATAATTAGGTTCCATGAATTCAGGCAACAAATAATTCTTGGAAACCCCCTAAGTGCCAGGCATTGTGGTTAGGGTTATAGAGATGAAACCGTGATCTTTGTTCTCAATGGCAGAGAGACTGGAGGTATATGGGGCTCTAATTTTTCCTGGCTTTGGTAATAAATTATATGCAGTGAGCTTTTGGATGTGTAGGCTTAACTTGAATTTTGTGTGACTGTTTTTGAGTGAACACTTGCAATCTGGCATTTTCCCTTGTGCTTAGTAACCAGTCAAAATTGCTGACATCACTGGGCTACATTTCTGATAAGTGAGCTTCAGCACCTGCCCAGAGCCTTCCCCTCAACACCGCTTTGTCCTCTTCTTTTCAGATGTCAAGTAACAATCGAGAAAGGACACCTCACTTTTCCTGTTACATTTCATTGCCTCCAGTAGAGAAATTGTGTGTTACAGTGATAGTAGTCATGAGTTCCTGAGTCCTGAGGATCTGTTTACCCATAAATGCTTAAAATAAAATAAAGCAAATCATAATCTTTAAAAAAAAAAACAGGAAAGTATTGGAGGCATAGATATAGAAATATACTGTAATTCTATTTTGTTAAAAGTCCTATTTAACACTGATTAAGTAATAAGCTTGGGACAAAACTGAGCATTCAGCTTTCAAATGTGCTTAGCGTCTACATTCCATGTTAACAGTTTCATAGAAAGATATTGGAAACAACACAGCCAGGGCTAACAATTTTTTTGAAAAACGGAATCACGTGTGAATATGCAATCTCCACAGCTTTCCCACTTTGCTGTTGGAGAAGTGAATCATCCTGATTATTCTACCTCATAATTTCTGGGAGAAATTCACTGGTCTCTCTTCCTTTCTCCCTTAAACATTTAAAGAATATTTATGTACTGTAACAGGCATGAGGCATATGGTGATGAAACTACATCAACTAAATTTAAAAAAATCTCTGGAGGATGGGATAAAAGTTCCCTAAAGCAGGCCAGTAGGCAGCCAGGGCTAAGAGTCACGGAACTGGGGACTTCCCTGACAATCCAGTGGTTAAGACTTCACCTTTCAGTGCAGCGGGTGCAGGTTTGATCCCTAATCAGGGAGCTAAGATTCCACATGCCTCACAGTCAAAAAACCAAAACATAAAGCAGAAGCAATATTGTAACAAATTCAGTAAAGACTTTAAAAATGGTCCACATCCAAAAAAAAAAAAAAATTCTTAAGAAAAAAAGAGTCACTGGGTTAGAGAAGGGACAAGGAGAAAAGAATATGGGTGGCTTGACTCTCTGATATGGAAAGGAACTCAGATCATGCAGAGCTTTATGAAGCTGTGTGATGACTGTTTTCCTTCATCCTAACAGCATAGGGAAGTCAATAAAAGAAGAAAAGTGGTTAGCATGGCTGGGGTCAAGATGACAGTGCAGAGGCTAACTGCTCTAGTCTGGTCAGGAGATGCAGGTGGCACTCTGAGCAGTGCCGGAAGTATGGTGACTCAGGGTGTGTGTCGGGGAGGGGAAACGTTTGCTGACGGATTGGACTTGGTGATACCAGGGAAGAAGAAAGGTAGGCATCAAGGGTACCTCTTGAGTCTGTGGTTTGCCCAGTTGGATGGGTGACGGTGTGATTAATATTTCACACTTGAGGCAAAGAGAATGGCAAGGTACTGTGGGGCATCTCTTTTAAAGTATTTTGATTTCATTTGTTTATGTTTTATTTTTGGCCTTGCTGGGTCTCCACTGCTTCATTCGGGCTTCCTCTAGTTGTGGTGTGTGGGTTCTCACTGTGGTGGCTTCTCTCGTTGCAGAGCACCGGCTCTAGAGCGCATGGGTTCTGTTGCCCCTCAGCATGAGGGATCTTCCAGGACCAGGGATCAAACCCATGTACCCCGTACTGGCAGGTGGACTCCCACCCTCTGGACCACCAGGGAAGTCCCTGTGGAGGACATCTTTTTTACAAAGCTGGTTATGCATCTGAAGTTAGAATATAAACTGGAATCATGAAATTTGCCTTCCTAAGTCTTAGTGACTATGAGAAAGTTGAAAATTCAGCCAAGTGTTTTTCTCCCTAAGGCTCAAATGTCCTGTTGGATTTCTTTTTGATTCATTTGGGTTGAGCAAGTCCTGTGATAAATTTTAATGAAACAAAGTCACTTGTTCCAAGATGAGCTTAGAAATGAAAATTCAGCGAGCCCATAAAAGAAAACACTTGAGATGCTTTCAATAATTATTTACAGTTGACTCGATGGACGTGAGTCTGAGTGAACTCTGGGAGTTGGTGATGGACAGGGAGGCCTGGTGTGCTGCGATTCATGGGGTCACAAAGAGTTGGACACGACTGAGCGACTGAACTGAACTGAACTGAACTGAACAGTCTTAAGTAAAATCTTGTGTTATGTAGTAACATAACCCTACTGTTGGTTAGAGTTTATCCCAATTTATGTTCAGTCACAGAAAGGAGATCAAACCAGTCAATCCTAAATGAAATCAACCCTGAATATTCACTGGAAGGATTGATGCTGAAGCTGAAGGTCCAATACTTTGGCTAGCTAATGTGAATAGCCAACTCTTTGGAAAAGACCCTGATGCTGGGAAAGACTGAATGCGAAAGGAGAAGAGAGAGGCAGAGGATGAGATAGGTAGTATCGCTAACTCAGTGGACATGAATCTGAGCAAACTCCGGGAGATGGTGAAGGACAGAGGAGCCTGCTGTGCTGCAGTCGACGGGGTGTCAAAGCATCAGACATGACTTAGTTAGAGACTGAACAATAAGGTTTGCACATAAGATAGCAAGTACATGCTCTTCTCTCCCTAAGAGAAGGTTTTAAACAAATTACAAGGGAGAACAGCCAAAGTAATTAGGAGCTGAAAGAACTGATTTATGAGCCAAGATTAGAAGAGGTAAATGCATTTTGTTTGGCTAACTGACAAATAAAGGTGATGTCAATCAGCAGTAAATACAAAAGACACAATTAGGTTTTGTATGAAAATATGGAAGGAATTTTCCCTCTTTCCTGGTTCTCCCTCCCCTAAACTCTCTTTATTCTTCAAATGTTGATCCTGGTGAACATGTTGTGAAATGAATGTAAAGCATCTGATGTTAAAAGCAATTCAGTGAATACTGAAAATCTACCAGGTGAGCTAGGAATGCAATGTTCTGATGAGTTGATTTGCTGGATAAAGTTAATTATCCTGTGAATAGTAGCTGTGTGGAGGCCAAAAGCATCAAGATAGGGCTTTTCCTTGTAGCTCTTTCAGGAGCACATTATTTCAATGGCATTTCTCAAAATGATGAACATGACATGAGCTTAATAAAATTTCATTTCCTTTGTGAATTTATAATTTATAGTTCAGTGGGATTTGTTTGGTTTTGGTATGGTCTTGGATTTCCTAAATGGTTGATTTATTTTACAAACCTATGCATTTCTCCAAGTAAGGATTCACTGATGAACTGGGACAATAGGCTGGAAACCGTCATACTAAATTGAAGACTGGGTAAGGGGACAAGGCCTGCATGGGGTTGAGGCCCAGAGTAGGCGGAATGTAAGACCTCCTGGCCAAAGCTGCAGCCTCCTCCGTGTTCCCAATGAGAATTGCCAACTGTGTGACCCTGGAGAGCCATCTGACATCTCTGAGCCTCAGTATCCTCAGCTGTAAGATAAGAAAAGCAATTTCTATCTCTCAGGACTGTCGCAAGGCATCATTCAATGAGTTAATGTACATAAGATGCTTAACACAGAAAGAACAAGATGGCAGAGGAGTAGGTGGACGTGGAGTACATCTCTTTCCTCGGATACATCAGGGATATGCCTTCAGACACAGAAGTGCATACAGAACAGCAGCTGAGAGCAGACAGGAGTACCTGACCAGTGGAGAAGATATAGGACCATGCAAAACTCAGTAGGATGAAGGAACTAGGGGGAAAAACAGGAGTATTAGCAGGTCTGGACCTGCCCTCCGCGGGTGGGGGAACTGAAGCAGGGGTCCGATCCCCACAGCAGGGCAGTTGTCTGAGTCAGAGGAGAAACATTTAAGGCTGAGAGTGAAGCTGATCTGTGGCAGCCTAAATGGAATGAGAATCAGACAGCTCCTGCCACAGCCATACATACCCCAGACAGGAACACTGGTCTCCCGGAAGGTGCAGCAGCTGGGAGCTGGAGTTTAGGGATTGTGGAGCAATCCCAGGGTGAGGGCTGCTGTTAACTGCAGAGAGACAGGTTGAGGGGATGTGAGAGAGGAGACCGTGGTGGGAAATGCCAGTGGAAGAAAGCCAGGCAGCCATGGAATCAAGGCGATACTGCTGAGTCAAGTGTCAGGGGTGGAGCCAGCACCATAGCCTCTCTCTTACCACATGCCAGCATCAGCAGCTGAATAATAGGGAGGCTGGCCCATCAAATGCCTGACACACTGAACTACAGAGTAGGACCCCACTCAGGATGCCCCTTTAAGTGCCTTAAGAGCCAATCTACAGAGTAGGACCCCAGCCAGGGGGGCCCCTCTATGTGCCTGACATGCCAAACAACAGAGAAGGACCCCAGACCAGTTCAATTCAATTCAGTTGCTCAGTTGTGTCCAACTCTTTGCAACCCCATGGACTGCAGCACGCCAGTCTTCCCTGTCCATCATCAACTCCCAGAACTTGCTCAAACTCATGTCCATTGAGTCAGTGATGCCATCCAGCCATCTCATCCTCTCTCGACCCCTTCTACTCCCACCTTCAATCTTTCCCAGCATCAGGGTCTTTTCCAAGGAGTCAGTTCTAATCAGGTGACCAAAGTATTGGAGCTTCAGCTTTAGCATCAGTCTTTCCAATGAATATTCAGGGTTGATTTCCTTTAGGATGGACTGGTTGGATCTCTTTGCAAGCCAAGGGACTCTCAAGAGTCTTCTCCAACACCACAGTTCAAAAGCATCGATTCTTTGGCGCTCAGCTTTTTTCACAGTCCAACTCTCACATCCATACATGACTACTAAAAACCATAGCTTTGACTAGACGGACATTTGTTGGCAAAGTAATGTCTCTGCTTTTTAATATGCTGTCTAGGTTGATCATAGCTTTCCTTCCAAGGAGCAAGCATCTTTTAATTTCATGGCTGCAGTCACCATCTGCAGTGATTTTGGAGCCCCCCCCCAAAATAAAGTCTCTCATGGTTTCCATTGATTTCCCCATCTATTTGCCATGAAGTAATGGGACCAGATGCCATGATCTTAGTTTTCTAAATGTTGAGTTTTAAGCCAGCTTTATCACTTTCCTCTTTCACTTTCATCAAGAGGCTCTTTAGTTCTTCTTTGCCTTCTGCCATAAGGGTGGTGTCATCTGCACATCTGAGGTTATTGATATTTCTCCTGGCAATATTAATTCCAGCTTGTGCTTCATCCAGCCTGGCATTTCTCATGATGTACTCTGCATATAAGTTAAATAAGCAGGGTGACAATATACAGCCTTGACGTACTCCTTTTCCTATAGGGAACCAGTCTATTGTTCCATGTCCATTTCTAACTATGGCTTCTTGACCTGCATACAGATTTCTCAGGAGGCAGGTCAGGTGGTCTGGTATTCCCATCTCTTAAAGAATTTTCCAAAGTTTGTTTTGATCCAAACAGTCAAAGGCTTTGGCATAGTCAATAAAGCGGAAGTAGGTGGTTTTCTGGAACTCTCTTGCTTTTTTGATAATCCAGTGGATGTTGGCAATTTGATCTCTGGTTCCTCTACCATTTCTAAATCCAGCTTGAACATCTGTAAGTTCACGGTTCATGTACTGTTGAAGCATGGCTTGGAGAATTTTGAGCATTACTTTGCTAGCGTGTGAGATAAGTGCAATTGTGCATTAGTTTGAGCATTCTTTGGCATTGCCTTTCTTTGGGATTGGAATGAAAACTGACCTTTTTCAGTCCTGTGGCCACTGCTGAGTTTTCCAAATTTGCTGGCATATTGAATGCAGCACTTTCACAGCATCATCTTATAGGATTTGAAATAGCTCAACTGGAATTCCATCACCTCCACTAGCTTTGTTAGTGGTGATGTTTCCTAAGGCCCACTTGACTTTGCATTCTAGGATGTCTGGCTCTAGGTGGATGATCAACCATCATGGTTATCTGGGTCATGAAGATATTTCTTGTATAGTTCTTCTGTGTATTCTTGCCACCTCTTCTTAATATTTTCTGCTTCTGTTAGGTCCATACCATTTCTGTCCTTTATTGTGCCCATCTTTGCATGAAATGTTCCCTTGGTATCTCTAATTTTCTTGAAGAGATTTCTAGTCTTTCCCATTCTGTTGTTTTCCTCTATTTCTTTGCATTGATCACTGAGGAAGGCTTTCTTATCTCTCCTTACTACTTTTTGGAACTCTGCATTCAAATGGGTATATCTTTCCTTTTCTCCTTTGCCTTTAGCTTCTTTTCTTTTATCAGTAAGGCCTCTTCAGACAACCATTTTGCCTTTTTGCATTTCTTTTTATTGGGGATGGTCTTGATCACTGCCTCCTGTACAATGTCATGAACCTCCATTCATAGTTCTTCAGACACTGTCAAATCTAATCCCTTGAATCTATTTGTCATTTCCCACTGTATAATCATAAAGGATTTGATTTAAGTCATACCTGAGTGGTCTGGTAGTTTTCCCTACTTTCTTCAATTTAAGTCTGAATTTTGCAATAAGAAGTTCTTGATCTGAGCCACAGTCAGCTCCCGGTCTTGTTTTTGCTGACTGTATAGAGTTTCTCCATCTTTGGCTGCAAAGAATATAATCAATCTGATTTTAGTATTGACCATCTGGTGATGTCCATGTGTAGAGTGTTCTCTCGTGTTGTTGGAAGAAGGTGTTTGCTATGACCAGTGCATTCTCTAGCAAAACTCTGTTAGCCTTTGCCCTGCTTCATTTTGTACTCCAAGGCCAAATTTGCCTGTTACTCGAGGTATCTCTTGACTTCCTACTTTTGCATTCCAGTCCCCTATGATGAAAAGGACATCTTTATTGGGTGTTAGTTCTAAAAAGTCTTGTAGGTCTTCATAGAACCATTTGATTTCAGCTTCTTCAGCACTCCCCAGGAAAGGGAGCCCTGTAAGTGAACAGGTGGAGCTACAGAGAAAAACTGACCAAAGAGGCCTTCTGATTGCCAACTACAAGAGGCTCGAAAAAAGACTCTGATAGGGCCATAACTTCTGCAGCAGAGGCAGTCTGTGTCCCTACACACTTGATGCCACCAGGGTCCCTGCAAGCCAAGTAGCTGCACCATCTTAATGCTCAACTCTCACTGGGGCAGAGCTGCCACAGGCAAAAAATAAGTCTTGCATCTATGCTCACAGGGTCACTTTGGTCATGTCTGACTCTTTGCGACCCTGTAGACTGTGGCCTGCCAGTATTCTCTGTCAGAGAAGGGGGAGTCTCCAGGAAAGAATACTGGAGCATATTGGCCAATACTGGTTGCCATTCCCTTCTCAGTTCAGTTCAGTTCAGTCGCTCAGTTGTGTCCGACTCTTTGTGACCCCATGAATCGCAGCACACCAGGCCTCCCTGTCCATCACCGTTTCCTGGAGTTCACTCAGACTCACATCCATCGAGTCCGTGATGCCATCCAGCCATCTCATCCTCGGTCGTCCCCTTCTCCTCCTGCCCCCAATCCCTCCCAGCATCAGAGTCTTCTCCAATCAGTCAACTCTTCGCATGAGGTGGCCAAAGGACTGGAGTTTCAGCTTTAGCATCATTCCTTCCAAAGAAATCCCAGGGCTGATCTCCTTCAGAATGTACTGGTTGGATCTCCTTGCAGTGCAAGGGACTCTCAAGAGTCTTCCCTAGCACCACAGTTCAAAAGCATCAATTCTTCGTCACTCAGCCTTCTTCACAGTCCAACTCTCACATCCATACATGACCACAGGAAAAACCATAGCCTTGACTACACGGACCTTAGTCAGCAAAGTAATGTCTCTGCTTTTGAATATGGTATCTAGGTTGGTCATAACTTTCCTTCCAAGGAGTAAGCGCCTTTTAATTTCATGGCTGCTGCTATCCTAGCCACCAACCCCCTGAGTACCTGGTGCTGCCAGAACCCCTGGGACCCAAGCAGCTGCACCACCTCCACACCTGGCCCCACAGGGGCAAACCCAAGCCCTCCAGGGCAGCCTCAGGAGCAAACCCCAGGGTATGACCCACATGCAGAGGTGGAAATAAAACCACAATTGAAACCCAGGGGCAATGTGTCTAAGGAAGAAGATCCAAAATCTTCCCACCAGCTATACAAGCTGCAAATTGAGTCCACATGATCAACTAAGCAGACTCTGTGCCTATGGAATATATAAAAGACCATTGAGAGCTCCCACAAAAGAAAATGCACTAACTCTGATAGCTGTGGACATTGGAGGCAAAAACACACAGGAGTAGAACCAGATTAGAATCTGTCCCACAGGAGATCAGCACAGTGTTGGGGGACATCCTAGGGAGAGATGAAGCCCTGAGCATTGGAGTCGGAGCACTGACCTCAAGACCCTAGACTAGCAAAAAAACTACCCGTCGTGAGTATCAAATAGTGGGAGCTGACACAAAGGAAACCACTTGAATACAAGATCTGGCATCACCCAACCACAAGTAGCACCCTGTGCAGGATGCCTCCTCTAAACAACAAACAAAACAAAGATACAATCCCAGTTATCAGCAGACAGGATTACCACCTCACTCAGCCTTGCCCATCAGAGGAAAAACAAATAAATAAAAAGTCAGCACAAATCTTATCCTATACAAAGCTCACACAAACCACTGGACCAACCATATGAGAGCAGAAACCAAAAGGAAGAAAGAATTCAACTTTCTTCAAGGAAAGAATTCAACCTTCCTTGAAGCCTCGGAAAAGGAGACCTCAAACACGATAGCTTAAAAAAAATAATGAAAAGACAGAGAAATACTGCACAAATGAAGGAACAAACTAGAAACACAGAAGTCCAAATAAATGAAGACTAAATAGGCAAACTACTTGAAAAAGAATTCAGAATAATGATAGTAAAGACGTTTGAAACCTTGAAAACAAAATGGAGAAAATGTAAGAATCAATTTAAAAAGACCTAGAAAAATTAAAGAATAAATGTACAAAGACAAACTACACAATTACTGATATTAAAAATACTCTAGAAGGAATCAATAGCAGAATATCTGAAGCAGAAGAATGAATTAGTGAGATGGAAAATAAAATGGTGGAAATAACTTCTGAAGAGCAGAATAAAGTAAAAAGAATGAAAAGAGTTGAGGACCATCTCAGAGACCTCTGGGACCATATCAAACACACCAACATTCAAATTATAGGGGTTGCAGAAGAAGAAGAGAAAAAAAAGTGTATGAGAAAATTTTTGAAGAGATTATAGTTGAAAATTTTCCCAACATGGAAAAGGAAATAGTCAATCAGGTCTAAGGGACACAAAGAGTCCCATACAGGATAAACTCAAGGAGAAACATGCCAAGACACATGCTAATCAAACTAACAAAGACTAAACACAAAGAAAGAATATTAAAATCAGCAAGGGAGAAGCAACAAGTAACATACAAGGGCAATCCCCTATGCTTAATAGCTGATCTTTCAGCAGAAACTCTGCAGGCCAGAAGGGAATGGCAGGATATATTTACAGTACTGAAAGGGAAAAATCTACCACCAAGATTACTGTGCCCAGCAAGGATCTCATTCAAAATTGATGGAGAAATAAAAAGTTTTTCAGACAAGCAAAAGTTAAGAGAATTCAGTACCACTAAACCAGCTTTACAGCAAATGTTAAAGGGACTTATATAGTCAAGAAATACAACAGAAGAAAAAAAGATCTACAAAATCAAATCCAAACAATTAAGAAAGTGGCAATAGGAACATATATACCAATAGTTACTTTAAATGTAAGTGGATTAAATGCTTCAACCAAAAGACACAGACTGGCTGAATGGATACAAAAACAAGACCCATATATATGCTGTCTACAAGAAACCCACTTCAGACCTCAAGACACATATAGACTGAAAGTGAGAGAATGGAAAAATACATTCCATGCAGATGGGAAGCCAAAGAAAGCTGGAGTAGCAATTCTCATATCAGACAAAATAGACCTTAAAATAAAGAAGACTAACAAGAGATAAGAAAGGACACTACATAATGATCAAGGGATCAATCCAAGAAGAAGACATAACAATTGTAAATATCTATGTAGGAGCACCTCCATACATAAGACAAACTCTAACAGACATAAAAGGAGAAATTGACAGTGACACAATAATAGTAGGAGACTTTAACACCCCACTCACACCAATAGACTGATTATCAAAACAGAAAATTAATACAGAAACACAAGCTTTAAATGATACCTTAGATGAGATGGGTTTCATTTATATCTTCAGGACACTCCATCCAAATGCAAAAGAATACACTTTTTTCTCAAGTGCACATGGAACATTCTCCAGGATAGACCACATCTTGGGTCACAAATCAAACCTCAGTAAATTTAAGAAAATTGAAATTGTATCAAACATCTTCTTGACCAGAACACTATGAGACTAGATATCAATTACAAGAAAAAAACTGTAAGAAGCACAAACACATGGAGATTAAACAACATGTTTCTAAATAACCAACAGGTTACTGAGGAAATAAAAAAGGAAATAAAAAAATTTTTAGAAACAATGACAATGAAAACACAACTCAAAACCTATGGGATGCAGCAGAAGCGGTTCTAAGAGGAAAGTTTATAGCAATACGATCCTACCTCAAGAAGCACGAAAAGCACCAAATAGACAACCTAACTTTACATCTAAAACAACTGGAAAAAGAAGAACAACAACAACAAAAAAAAAAAAACCCAAAAATTAGTAGAAGGAAAGAAATCATAAAGATCCTAGGAGAAATAAATGAAAAAGAAGTGAAAGAAACAATGGTAAAGATTAATAAAACTAAAAGTTGGTTCTTTGAGATGATAAACAAAATTGACAAACTTTTAGCCAGACTCAACAAGAAAAAAAGAGAGAAGAATCAAATCAACAAAATTAGAAATGAAAAAGGAGAGCTTTCAACAGACAATGCAGAAATACAAAGGATTATAAGAGACTATTATGATCAACTATATGGCAATAAAATAGATAAACTGGAAGGTATGGACACATTCTTAGAAAAATTCAATCTTCCAAGATTGAACCAGGAAGAAATAGAAATTATGAACAAGCCAATTACAAGCACTGAAATTGAAGCTGTGATCAAAAATCTCCCAAAAAACAAAAGCCAGGACCAGATGGCTTCACAAGAGAACTCTATCAAACATTTAGAGAAGAGCTAATGCCTATCCTTCTAAAACTCTTTCAAAAAATTGCAGAGGAAGGAACACTTTCAAACTCATTCTATGAGGCCACCATCTGGTTTTGATACCAAAACCAGACAAAGACAACACACAAAAAGAAAACTACAGGCCAATATCACTGATGAACATAGATGCAAAAATCCTCAACAAAATTTTAGCAAACAGCATTCAGCAACAAATCAAGAAGCTCATACACCATGATCAAGTCGGGTTTATTCCAGGGGTGCAAGGATTCTTCAATATACACAAATCAATCAGTGTGATACACCATATTAACAAATTGAAAGATAAAAGCCATATGATAATCTCAATAGATGCATAAAAAGCCTTTGACAAAATTCAGCACCCATTTATGATTACAACTCTTCAAAAAATGGGCATAGAAGGAACCTACCTCAACATAGTAAAGTCCATATATATGATAAGCCTACAGCAAACATTATTCTCAGTGGTGAAAACTGAAAGCATCCCCCCTAACATCAGGAACAAAACAAGAGTGTCCATTTTTGCCACTATTATTCAACATAGTTCTGGAATTCCTAGCTGCAGCAATCAGAGAAGAAAAAGAAATAAAAGGAATCCAGATTGGAAAAGAAGAAGTAAAGCTCTCACTGTTTGCAAATGACATGATACTGTACACTGAAAACTCTAAAGATAGTATCAGAAAATTACTAGAGCTAACCAGTGAATTTAGCAAAGTTGCAGAATACAAAATCAATACACAGAAATCACTTGCATTTCTACATACTAACAATGAGACATCAGAAAGAGAAATTAAGGAATCAATGCCATTCACCATTGCAACAAAAGAATTAAGTATCTAGGAATAAACTTACTTAAGGAGACAAAAAAAACTGTACTCAGAAAATTATAAGATAATGAAAAAAATTAAAGATGACATCAACAGATGGAGGGATATTCCATGTTCCTGGGTAGGAAGAATCAACACTGTGAAAATGACTATACTACCAAATGCAATCTACAGATTTAATGTGATCCCTATCAAATTACCAATGGCATTTTTCACAGAATTGGAACAAAAAAACTCACACTTCATCTGGAAACACAAAAGACCCTGAATAGCCAAGGCAATTTGAGAAAGAAGTATGGAGCTAGAAGAATCAACCTTCTTGACTTCAGATTATACTACAAAGCTACAGTCATCAAGACAGTATGGTACTGGCACAAAAACAGAAATATAGACCAATGGAACAAGACGGAAAGCCCAGAAATAAGCCCATGCACCTACGGGTACCTTATTTTTGACAAAAGTGGAAAGAATATACAATGGGGAAAAGACAGCCTCTTCAATAAATCGTGCTTGGAAAACTGGACAGCTACATGTAAAAGAATGAAATTAGAACACTTCCTAACACCATATACAAAGATAAACTCAAAATGGATTAAAGATCTAAATGTAAGACCAGAAACTGTACAACTCTTAGAGGAAAACATAGGCAGAACACTCGACATAAATTAAAGCAAGATAATCAAAGAAAATAATAGCAAATGAAACAACTGACAAAGGATTAATTTCAAAAATATACAAGCACCTCATACAGCTCAATACCAGAAAAACAAACAACCCAATCAAAAAGTGGGAAAATACCTAAATAGACATTTCTCTAAAGAAGACACACAGATGGCTAACAAACACATGAAAAGATGCTCAGTATCGCTCATTTGAGATATTACTTCACACCGGTCAGAATGGCCCTCATCAAAAAGTCTACAAACAATAAATGCTGTAGAGGATGTGAAGAAAGGGGAACACTCTTGCACTGTTGGTGGAAATGTAAATTGATACAGCCACTGTGGAAGACTGTATGGAGAATCCTTAAAAAACTAGGAATAAAACCACCATATGGCCCAGGAATCCCACTCCTAGGTATATTCCCTGAGGAAACCAAAATTGAAGGAGACATATGTATCCCATTGTTCACTGCAGCACTATTTACAATAGCTAAAACATGGAAGCAACCTATATATCCATTGACAAATGAATGGATAAAGAAGTTGTGGTACATATACACAATGGAATACTACTCAACCATAGAAAGGAATGCATTTGAGTCAGTTCTAATGAGGTGGATGAACCTAGAGCCTATTATACAGAGTGAAGTGAGTCAGAAAGAGAATGATAAACACCTTATTCTAATGCATATAGACGGAATCTATAAAAATGGTACTGAAGAATTTATTACAGGGCAACAATGGACAAACAGACATAGAGAATAGACTTATGGACGTGGGGAGAGGGGAGGAGAGGGTGAGACGTATGGAAAGAATAACATGGAAACTTACATTACCATGTGTAAAATAGCCAATGGGAATTTGCCATATGGCTCAAGAAACTCAAATGGGCTCTGTATCAACCTAGAGGGATGGGATGGGAAGGGCAATGGGAGGGAGGTTCAAAAGGGAGGGGATATATGTATACCTATGGCTGATTCATGTCGAGGTTTGACAGAAAACAGCAAAATTCTTTAAAGCAATTATCCTTCAATAAAAAATAAATTAAAAAAAACAAATAAAAGGGATTTCAGTTCAGTTCAGTTCAGTCACTCAGTCGTGTCTGACTTTTTGCGACCCCATGAACCGCAGCACGCCAGGCCTCCCTCTCCATCACCAACTCCTGGAGTCCACCCAAACCCATGTCCATCGAGTCGGTGATGCCATCCAACCATCTCATCCTCTGTCGTCCCCTTCTCCTCCTGCCCTCAATCTTTCCCAGCATCAGGGCCTTTTCAAATGAGTCAGCTCTTCGCATCAGGTGGCCAAAGTATTGGAGTTTCAGCTTCAACATCAGTCCTTCCAATGAACACTCAGGACTGATCTCCTTTAGGATGGACTGGTTGGATCTCCTTGCAGTCCAAGAGACTCTCAAGAGTCTTCTCCAACACCACAGTTCAAAAGCATCAATTCTTTGGTGCTCAGCTTTCTTTATGTCCAACTCTCATATCCATACCTGACCACTGGAAAAACCATAGCCTTGACTAGATGGACCTTTGTTGGCAAAGTAATGTCTCTGCTTTTGAATATGCTGTCTAGGTTGGTCATAACTTTCCTTCCAAGGAGTAAGCGTCTTTTAATTTCATGGCTGCAGTCACCATCTGCAGTGATTTTGGAACCCTGAAAAATAAAGTCAACCACTATTTCCACTGTTTCCCCATCTATTTGCCATGAAGTGATGGGACCGGATTTCTAAAAGGGATTTAGAAGACAAAAAAAAAAGAGTTGCTTAATGCAGGACTGAGTGTTTGAATAAGCTCTTCCTTGAGAGGCAAATACTTAGTGGGAGGTACAGGTCTCCTTCCTATGTCTGAGTGTCCCCTTTAACTGAGATTACAGAATTGCCGCTGTGACACATGGCTCCCTGGACCCAGTGGAAAGAATGGAGTATTTCAGCTCTTGAAATCATGTTCAGGGATTTGAGATAACTTTGGGCTGCCAGAGGACCATGGGTGACTAGAGAGACCAAAAAAGGCTCGAGGGACATAGGGAGGGACACTGATGGTGCCCAACCACTGTTGGCCAGGTCCCAGGGTAGCAGCTAGGATCCTTGTGGCAGATGGACGGATGATGCCCTTTTGGTTTGCAAAAAGACAGATTCCGTTTTCCATCCATTGCCCACTCTGGCCCGGGCTGTTCTCCCCCAGGCACTTTGTTCCCATTTTGAGATTTGAGGAATTGGAGGAAAGTGGGAAAGAGAAACAGAACAAGAAGAAATGGAAAGAGACAAATGTCTGCTCCTTTCCAGTTCATTAGGGATGTGAAGCATTTGTGATAAATATTTATTCATGATTAAATTATAGCTAGCCCCAGGAATATTAATTTGCTGTAATTTTAATAAAAGTGGCTGTTTGACCATCACATCTTCAGTTTCATAAGAGACTCATCATTACTTCATTTATATGGCACATATGCAGATATAAGTTTGTATCATATTATGTAAAACCTATACTTAATATAATACACCAGGCTTCCCTGGTGGCTCAGATGGTAAAGAATCCTCCTGCAATGTGGGAGACCTGGGTTCAATCCCTGGGTTAGGAATATCCGCTGGAGAAGGGAATGGCTACCCACTCCATCTGGCCTGGAGAATTCCATGGACAGAGGAGCCTGATGGGCTATAGTCCATGTAATCACAAAGAGTCGGACACAACTGAACGACTTTGACTCACACTAAAACTATGTAAAATCTATTTTTTCATCTTTCAAAAGTTAAGCTTTTTTGTAGAAAATATAGCAACTATGGAAAATAAAAGTCAGCTAGAGGAAAATGAAGACCCGTAAGCACGCCATCTAGAAACAGCCACTGAAAACGTTTCATGCTGACTCCGTCCTATTTTGTTTTCTGGCTAAGGGCTGGTATGTTCTGGAGCGTGTTGCTGTGGCTTCTCTCTCTCTCTCTCTGGTTATTTCCACCTACCTCAGGATGCCTCTAGCATCCTCTCCAAGGTTACTGCCACATCTTTCTCCTTTCTTCCTCCAGAGTGTCGTTCAGTATCAGGGCTGCATCTCTCTCTGTTCGCAAACAGAGTGGACCAGCGCCCAAGCACCTCACACGCAGGCTGCTCTCCACGGAACCCATGCTCTCTCTGAGGTGGGCTGCCCTCCTCTGTCCCTCATCTACCGCCTCAGTCACCCCAGACCTCCATCACCCTTGCAGGCTCCACCGGCCTGCCTTCCTCTGAGGCTCACTGCTTCACACATCTTACTCATCTTTTCAAATGTGTTTATTTTTAACTGGAGGATAATTGCTTTACAATATTGTGTTGGTTTCTGTCATACATCAACGTGAATCAGTCATCGGTATACATATGTTCCTTCCCTCTTGAACCTCCCTCCCACCTCCCCCTGCTTTTGAAGTACAGTTAGTTGATTTACAATATTATGTCAGTTACAGGTGTATAGCATAGTGAGTCAATGCTTTTGCAGATTATACTCCATTATAGGTTATTACACATGTAAGAATTAAAGATTTTAAAATTAAAAATAATAATAATAATAACTAAAAAATAAAAAATAAAAAAATAAAGGGACTGAGCTATCACCGAAAAGTTTTAAACAAAACAAAAAACAAACAAGATAATGGCTATAATTTTCCATACTGTACAGTATATCCTCGTTGCTGCTGTTTTATACATACTTGTTTGTATCTCTCAGGCCTAATTGTCCCTCCCTGATTCCTGGTCTCCTTAGATAACTGCTAGTTTCTGTTCTCTGTGAGTCGGTTTCTGTCACTTTTCTGCTGCTTCTTCCTCACGGACCCTTTTCTCAGAACTTCTGCCTGCTCTTGGCTGTTCGCAAGAGCACAGGCTCTGGAACCCAGTGACCTGGATCCAGTCTAGCCTTTGTCATTCTCTAGCTGTGAGGACTAGGCAGTTATTTCATGGTGCTGTTCTCGGTTTCCTCAACTCTAAAACGGGGTCAATGATATGCCCTGCTGCAGAGCTGCTGAGATGGTTTAAACACTTAGAACATCAGAATAGTTCCTGGAACATGATAAGTACTCTCTACCAGTTAGATTTTATTACCATTAGTGGCAGCTTCGAGTGTATGTCCTGATACTAATTCAAATCCCAACCTCCTCTGACTGTTTCCCTTGGAATTTTCCAGCAGTCTCTTCCCTCTACCTCTTCTAGCATGCATGCTAAGTCATTTCAGTTGTGTCTGACTCTTTGCGACCCCGTGGACTGTAGCCCACCAGGCTCCTCTGTCCATAGGATTCTCCAGGCAAGACTACTGTAATGGGTTGCCATGCCCTCCTCCAGGGAAATCTTCCCACGCCAGGGATTGAACCCGCGTCTCTTATGTCTCTTACATTGGCAGGTGGGTTCCTTACCACTTAACACCACCTGGGAAGCCCATCTCTTCTAGGAGCTTAGCAGTGTTAACTTCCTTTTAGCAGATGGTGATGGACAGGGAGGCCTGGTGTGCTGCGATTCATGGGGTCGCAAAGAGTCGGACACGACTGAGCTACTGAACTGACTGACTGAACTGATACTGTGTTTACTATGGAAGCGTACTTGCTACCTGTTATTACCATCTGATTATTTTATTATAATTGTCTCCCCCTCTAGACTGTTTGACTATTCGTGGGTCTGATCATTTGTGTATCACATGGGGGAGTAACCAGGCGAACCACTGGTGGTTTAGTTTCTTCTGTTTAGTTGCTTAGTCCTTGCTCTGTGTAAGATCAAGGAATGGGCAATGTCTAAACACAAGAAACTGGTGATGTGTGTTGCTTCCTGGAAGTCAGAATTGGAGGGAAGATTTTTCATTGCATTGTGCGTAACCACCCCCTTCACTCCATGTACATAGGGTAGACTTTGGGGGGTAATAATTTTATTAAGATGTAATTCATATATAATGATATTTACTCATTTGGAGTGTGCAGTTTAATGTTTTTTAGTACATTCACAGAGCTGTGCAAACATCACCACATTTTTAGGACATTTTCATCTCCCTCAAAAGCTCAGTACCCTTTAGCTCTCCTCCCAACTTTCCCCAACCCCCTTAACCCCAAGAAACCGCTAGTCTTCCTACTGTCGCTGTGATTTATCCCTTTTGGACATTTCGTGTAAATGGAATCATAGGATATGTGACCTTTTGTGACTGGCCTCTTTCACTTAGCATCATGTTTTCAGGGTTCATCTGAGCTGCAGCAGATGTATCAGAATCTCATCCCTTTTTATGGTCAAATAATATTTCATTGTATGAACACACCATCTTTTGTTTATTCATTCAATAGTAGATGGGCATTTGGGTGGTTTCCACTTTTTGATTATTATGAGTAATGCTGCTCTGATTATCGGTGTACAAGTTTTTGTGTGGACATGTTTTCATTTCTCTTGGTTATCTACCTAGAAGTGGAATTGCTAGGTTGTATGATAACTCTATGAGGAACTGCCAAACTGTTGTCCAAAGTGGCTGCATCATTTTATTTATATTCCCACCAGCACTGTATTTAGTTTCCCACATCCTGCATGTGATGAGACTTTTAATATGGAAAGAATTGTTCTTTAAGCTTGATTTTCTAGTTCACTAGACACGGAAAAAGGTATTTTCTTTCAACACTTTAATTAACAGCACTTTCTATTAGAAAAATGCCCTTCATCCTCAAGGGATATCTGTGAGAAGACATTTTAGAAGGAAGAAGGTGAGAAGATTAATCTGCATTCAAATAAAAATGCAGAGCCTAAGGAATTTTTTCTGGTACTCTCATTATACCCATAGGGATTTCTTAAGAAATGCAAATATGTATTGTTTCATCATGCATAAGGCAATCGTTATCTAAAGATAGAGATAAAAGTACAGAATCCTGTATAAATAGTGAGATTTTTGAGAGCAGAAAGAGTTGGACCAAATGACTTAAGGAAAAAATAAAAATCCACTGAAGTAAGCACGAAAAAAGAGATGGAATACAGCTGGGGTATCTGCTGGAACCTGGGAGCACTCTGTGTCTGGGAGGAAGGCTGTGGGGTCGGGGGTAGGGGAAGGTGACATGTGGGCAAACCTGGGAGAGAAGCTGGTGGCACTCCCTTCTGGGTTGTAACATGACAACATGTAACTTTGTTTCCTGGTGGTGAGATGAACTGACATATGAAAAGCGGGAAAATGCCTAATTCATAAAGGCTCACTGTGAGTTGAAGCTTATGAAGCACTTACCGTGAACCAAACACCATACTAAGCACTTTATATACATCACCTCAATTTAATCTTCCCAGCGACTCTATGGTTTAGGTACAATTATTGTCCTCACTTCACAGGTTAGGAATCAGAGGCACCCGGAGGTTAAGAAGTTGCTGTCTACTTTCCCCTGTTCATTGCAGGATTATTCACAAGTCAAGACATAACTAAATTTACGTGTCCATCTATGAATGAGTGGACAAAGGAAACCTGTGTGTATACAATGGAATATCATTTAGAAAGAGGGAAATCCTGCCATTTGTGACAACAGAGACAGACCTTGAGGACGTTGTGCTGAGTGAAATAATATGAACTCGCTTATATGTGAAATCTAAAAAAACCAAACTCAGAGAACCCAAGAGTAGAATGGTGGTTGCCAAGGGCTGAGACGAGGGTGCAGGGGGGTGGGGAAGGGGAGCTGTCAATCAAAAGACAGACTTCAGTTACAAGATGTAGAAGTTCTGAGGACCTGATGCCCAGAGCAATACTGTACAAGGAAGGGAGGTACAAATAAACTAACAAAGGAAAGAGAACTTCCTTACTGGTCCAGTGGTAAAGACTCCACCTGCCAATACAGGGAATACGGGTTTGATCCTTGGTCTGGGAAGAGGCCGCGTGCTGAGAGGCCACTAAGCCCATGAGCCACCAACTACTGAAGCCCACGCACACCTAGAGCCTGGGCTCTGCAAGGAGAGACGCCATCGCAATAAGAAGCCTGTGCATCACAGCTCGAGAGCAGCCGCCGCTCTCCAAAACTAGAGAAAGCCCGCTTGCAGAAATGGAGACCCAGAGCAGCCAATAAATAAATAAATAAATAAATTTAATTTTTAAAAGGAAGGACGGAGTGAGGGAGTGAAGGAATTACTCAGAGTGTAATGTTGAAGCTGACCTGTACCCTGGAACCAGTAAGCCTGCGTGGTCAGTGCCCTTAACCCATGCGCTAGTGTATCTCTTCCTGTGTGTTTTTCTTCACCTGCACCATTTGAATTGTGGTTGTTGTTCAGTTGCCCAGTCGTGTCTGACTCTTTGCAACCCCATGGACTGCAGCATGCCAGGTCTCCCTGTCCCTCACCATTTCCTGGAGTTTGCCCAAGTTTATGTTCATTGCATTGGTGATACTGTCCAGGCATCTCATCCTCTGATGCCTTCTTCTTCTGCCCTCGATCTTTCCCAGCATCAGGGACTTTTCCAGTGAGTCATCTGTTCTAATCAGATGACCGAAATACTGGAGCTTCAGCTTCAGCATCAGTCCTCCCAGTGAATATTCAGGGTTGATCTCCCTTAAGATTGACTGGTTTGATCTCCTTGCTGTCCAAGGGATTTTCAGGAGTCTTGTCCAGCACCACAGTTCGAAGGCATCATTTCTTTGGCATTCTGCCTTCCTTACGGTCCAGCTCTCACAACTGTATGTGAGTATTCAACCATTGTTTGACTGCAACAGTTAAAAACATACTTAACCATCTTGTAATAAAATCAGTGTCAATAATTAGTCAAAGACATTTGATTTAATAACTTAATAGTTTTTAATCCAGTCATAATGTAATGTAGTATAATATGCCAAAGAGACTAGAAGTCTCAAGGCAGATCATGCAGGGCCTTGTAGACCATGTTAAGGTTAAAGGCTATCCCAGGGGCAGTGAGAAGCATTCAGTTTTAAGTCTTGGAGTCAAGAGGTCACCCTTGTGCTTTGAAATTTCCTTCTAATTGTAGTAAAGGGGTATTGGAGGAAGTAATAGCAAAACTGGGGGCGTAAGGAGCAAGCCGAGGGGTGACACTAAGGCCAGAGCACTGGAGATGGATGAGAGGAGACGGCTGAGGATTAAGGAACGATTCAGGAGTTGCCCGAACGAAGACCAGCTGGGAATCACGTGAGTCTTCTGAGAGTCTGTGTGGAGCCCAGTGTCATTAGAGATACAGTTCTCCGAAGCTGACTCTAATGAAGTGGATTTTACAGTGATGAATACAGTTTTCTTGAGAAGGAAAATGTTTGAATCATCTCTGTTTTTCCTTTTTGGCTTTTCTTTACAGCCTCCACTCTGTTTTCTTTGGATCAAAGCCATTTTCATTTCACCAGACATGTCATTCTTTTTGCAGAAGCCATTCCAGCTCTTTTGATGCTTCAGACTTTAATTTACGGAACATCTATTCATGTCTCTCCAGATCTTTTACACAGGCAGCATCTTTGTGCAAATTCCTGGGCCCGTCAAATTTGCCCAAGTGCTTGTAAATGCATGCTGTTCAAGGAGATAAATGACTCAACTGGAAAACCGATGGCTAACCTGTTGAACCTCTCTTTGTGATTTCAGGCTGCCCTGGCAGGAGGCACCACCATGATCATGGATTTTGCTATTCCACACAAAGGCCACTCCCTCATTGAAGCCTTTGACACCTGGCGAAGCTGGGCTGACCCCAAAGTCTGCTGCGACTACAGCCTGCATGTGGCGGTGACGTGGTGGAGTGACCAGGTGAACCATGAAGGGGTCCGGTTTCTTCTAGTTAGTCCTTTAGTCATTGCAAAGATCAGGGAACGGGCAGCGTCAAAACATAAGAAACCAGTGATGTTGGTTGCTTCCGGGAACTCACAATTGGAGGGAAGGCTTTTCATTCCATATTCTTTCGTACCATTTGAGTTTTGAACCCTGTGAAGTATTATCAATTGAGAGAACTACAAAAATAAAAAGCATGTGAAGATAAAAGGATAAATCGCTTATACTGATTCACAATAGTCTTTCTAATATTTAAGTCATGAATTGTAAACACTTTAAATGCAATTTTTAAAAGTACTGGACTTTTCAATTTCAACATCTCCGGGCACTTTTAAGCAGTCTTTTCCCACAGATTAGACTTCAGTTAGATAAATGTTTTTAACTTCTGGAAAGAAACCAAGGAAGGGACAGACCAGGGATGTGTTCAAGGGCTTCTCCCAGCTGTGCACTAAGCTGGTACTCTGTTAAAATCAACTCCTGGTCAGATCATTTCAAAATAGAGTTTCCACAGTCTTCTGTATCTGCTCATTATTTTAGACCATGGCAGATATGATAACATGACTGAGATAGAAAAGACAGTTTTGTGAAATGTTAAAATATGCTTATTTTCCCCATGAAAACATGTATGTGTACTTTGGAAGAAACTTTTATTTGTGATTTAAATCAATAGCATGTTTTCCACATTGGACTTAATTCAGAAATCTTTTTGCTAGAAAGGTTCATGGGGTGACTTTATTTGAAGTCACCATGTAACTTATGTCCTTACTCCTCCCAAAATTTGGGTTGTAGACACTAAGTTAATATAAAACAAGTAATCAGATAGCTCAGCAAACGTAGCTAGGTTTAGAGTCCAGAGAAAAAGTTAATTTTTTTCCAGAAACCGCATTCTAAATGAGGCATCTGACCTCTTTATGCGTTTAAGGTCTTCCTGCCCTCCTTCTTCTCTCCTGCCCCTCCTTCTTTCCCTTCTCCCTTCCTCCTTTCCTCTCACTCTTGTTTTATAAGATGGAGCAAAGGTGAAGATGCTTGCTCATACCAGTGTTTCTCACATTTTAATATGGAAATGATTCACCTGGTGAATACTGTTAAAGTACAGATTATGTTCAGTGAGTGTATTGGTTTGCTAGGACTGCTTTAACAAAGAATTACAAACTGGGTGGCTGAAACAACAGAAATGTACTGTCTCACATTTCAGGAGACTTACAGCCTGAGATCGAGGTGTTGGTGCGGTCGGTCCCTTCTGAGAGCTGTCAGGGATAATCTCAAGCCTCTCACCAACTTCTGGTGGTTTGCTGGCAATCTCCGGTATTCTTTGATTTGTAGGAACATCACCTGAATCTCTGCCTTTGTTTCCCATGATGTTCTCTGTGTATGTGTGTGTGTGTGTGGCTAAATTACCCCTTTTTATAAAGACAGCAATCATATTGAATTATGGTCCACCCTAGTGACCTCATCTTAATTGATTACTTTGGTAAATACCCTACTTCCAAATGTTGACCTGAAACAAGGAGACCGCCTGATATTTCTCCAGCAAAGATGGGCATGTTTGAGATCAACCAAAGAATTGCAGTTCAGGGTCTACAAACATGTTGAGCCACGTGCAAGTCCCCACAGAGCAAGGGAAGGCGCAGGCTTTCCTAGAGAGGAGAGGGAAGTTGGGAGGGCTCCAGTAAACAGAGCCCATGAGTTTTCATTCTTCTGATCCCTGCCAAGAAAGAAGGGGATCCTTTCTTCTGCGTTGACATGCAGGTATGAGAGCTCCCCCTTCTGGTCTCTCGACTCTACTTAATTGAGTGAGTGAAAATCACTCAGCTGTGTCCGACGTTTTGCAACCTCATGGACTGCCAGGGTCCTTTGTCCAGGGAATTCTCCAGGCCAGAATACTGGAGTTGGATCTTCCCAACCCAGAGATTGAACCCAGGTCTCCTGCCCTGCAGGTGGATTCTTCACCATCTGAGCCACCTTCTATTTATTAATTTTTTTATACAAGTCCGAGGTGGTGCTGGGCTTCCCAGGTAGTTCTAGTGGTAAAGAACTTGCCTGCCAAGGTAGGCGACATAAGAGATCCCTGAGTCGGGAAGACTCCCAGGAGGAGGGCATGGCAACCCACTCTAGTATCCTTGTCTGGAGAATCCCATGGACAGAGGAGCCTGGTAGGAGTCCATAGGGTCCCAAAGAGTTGGATGTGACTGAAGTGACTTGACATGCATGCACAAGGTCACATTTGGTACTGGGGGCTAGGATTTCAACCTATGAATTTATGGGGACACAGTCAACCCATAGTAGGTCTGAAGCAGAGCTTGAGATTCTGCATTTCTAGTAAGCTCCCAGGTGATGTTGTTGTTGCTGTTCAGGTACCACACTTTTGCAATAGCAAGGCTTAAACTACTATGCCTGACCGTTGGGACTCACCCACGGATAGGGATATGGGTGACAGGGATGTTTAACAAGGTCATCTGCAGAAAGGCTCTTCTACTCTGGGAGTCATAGGTATTTCACTTGAGCAATGTGGGTTGTAATTGGGAAGGCCGTAATGGGAATTTTCTAACAGTCTAAAGCATTTTTCCCCCCACTATAAAAATAATAGACTCATGGTAGAAAATTAGAACTTATAAAAAAGTTTTTAAAAAGGAGGCACATTAAACCAAGTTCTACCCTTGCTGTTGTCACTTAATGCATCTTGAAACTCATTCCATCATTTCAGTGATGTTCATTCTCAACATTTTGGTGTTTTCTGCTCCTTTTCATTCATTATTCATCCAAGAGAAAGTTTTTGAGTGGCCAGTATGGACCAGGCACTGTTCTAGGATATAGCAACAGATAAACTGTACAAGCTTAGCTTACATGCACACTCAGTTGTGTCTGACTCTTTGCGACCCCACGGACTGTAGCCTGCCAGGCTCCTCTGTCCATGGGATTTTTCAGGCAAGAGTACTGGAGTGGGTTGCTATTTCCTTCTCCAGGGGATCTTCCCCATCCTGGGATTGAACCCGGGTCTCATGTGTCTCCTGCTGGGGTAAAGACGGATTCTTTACCCCAGAGCCACCTGTGAAGCCCAAACTGTACAAAGCCCCTTCTCATATCGGGTGGAAATTCTAGAGGAGGACGCAGGTCGTCAACAAGTAAATATATTATATGCCAGCTGATGAAGTGCCATGGAGAAAAGTGAAACAAATTAGTAAAAGAGTAAACAGTGATGGAAGTGAGTAACTTAACATATGATATTGTCATTTTTAAAACTTTGCTGATACAATAGGAAAAGAGTGCTTTATTTTGCACTTTTTAATGAGTAGGAAGGTTAACATTTTTTCCATGTTTATTAGGCATTTGAATTTACAGTTTGAACTGTAAATAACATTCTTCATCTAGAATGTTAGGGTTTTTCTTATCAAGTAGAAGCAGCAATAACTAACATTTTTATTAACTAAGCAGTAATCCTATCCTTGTTACATATTTTTTGTTTTATTATATATTTTTGTTTTATATGTATATGTGTATATTTTTTGTGTATGCATGTGTTTTTCAACTTGTAGAAATTCCAGCAGTTTTATTTGGTCAGACCTTCTGACAGAGAAGCCTGGTAGGCTACAGTTTACGGGGTCGCGAAGAGTCGGACACGACTGAGTGACTTCACTTCACTTCTGACTTTTCCGTTGAAATTATTAGTCATTGTTGAGAGTAGAGATGAACCTGCGAAGGCAATTACTAAACTAGTTTTGATCCTATCTTGTCTCTTACCATTGGTATGATATTATGATTTATAAGAAGAAATTCACATCTGGTCTTTGTCTCCATTTCTGGCACAGAGCTCCTAAAATCCTTGGAATTTCCTACATGATGAGGGCACTGAAATGGTCTATTATGTTAAGTGAAGTGAAAGTCGCTCAGTCACGTCCAACTCTTTTCGACCCCATGGACTATACAGTCCATGGAATTCTCTAGGCCAGAATACTGGAGTGGGTAGCCTTTCCCTTCTCCAGGGGATCTTCCCAATTCAGGGATCGAACCCAGGTCTCCCGCATTGCAGGCGGATTCTTTACCATCTGAGCTACCAGGAATTAAAGAGGTGATTTTTAGACACCACCTAAGGATAGGGGCTGATTGACCCAGGAGCCAACTGTGTGATTAGATGGTAGAAAGTTTCAGTCCCCCCACAACTGACCTGTGAGGCGGGGAGAAGGGCTGGAGGCTGGTTTAGTTGCCTGTGGCCAATGCTTTAATCAGTCATACCTGTGTAACGAAGCCTTCACAAAACCTAAAAGGATAGGATTTGGAAAGCTTCAAGGATGCTGACTGAGTGGAGGTTTGGAAAGAGTGGTGCTCTCAGAAGACACACAAGCCCTGTGCCCTTCCCCCATTCCTTCGCCTATAAAGTATCTCTTCCCTCTGATGTTCGTCTGTATCTTTTATCATGTCCTTTTATAGTAAACTGGTGATCCAGTGAGTACAATGTTTCTCTGAGCTCTGTGAACCACTGCAGCAGATTAATTGAACCTGAGGAGGGGGCTGTGGGAACCCCCGATTTATAGCTGGTTGGTCAGAAGTGCAGGTGACAACCTGGACACCCCCAGAAGACTGAACTCCTAAACTGTGGAACATGGTGCAGTCTCCAGGTAGTGTTAAAACTGAGTTGAGTTATAAGATACCTCCTGGCTGATGTCTGGAGAACTGCTTGGTGGTGTGAAGGAACCCCCAGTCTTCCCACTCACACATTGGAATTGGTGATCAGAACCTTTGAGTTGGCAACCCAGAAGGCTCCTGGGGCTTCCCACTGGTTCAGAATCTTTCACCTCCAGGAGCTGCCAGTGGGTCACTTCACATCTTCCACCGCCTCCGTCTTCTAATTCATCCTGTGGGATTCAGATTTGACCCCAAACCTTACTTCACACTAGCTCTGATTCCTTCCAGAGACATGACTGCTTCTGTTGCTACCAAATGGTTGTCTTTTCACGTTCTAGAATAATTTCTTCCCATCTCGGTACCTCTTTCTCTAGATACTGAGAATTTCATATCTAAGTGTAAAAGTGAAGTATTTGGGGGAGGGGGAGTACTATTAACTCTTCCATGATTTAAAAGCATCATAGCCACAGCAGTTCAGATGAAGTCTGACCTAGGGGAACGATCAAGGCCTTAATTATATTTTTCTAGAGTTCAACTGATGTCCTCATTTTGCTTTATTTTCCTCTGAATGCAGCATTTTGGAGAATGCTGGGATTATCTTTCAAGGGTGACATTTTGCTGTGATTGTGGTGCCCTTTTAGGTTAAAGAAGAAATGAAAATCCTTACCCAGGATAAAGGGGTGAACTCCTTCAAGATGTTTATGGCTTATAAAGATGTGTACATGGTGAGGGATGTGGAGCTGTACGAGGCCTTCTCTCGGTGCAAGGAGATTGGAGCCATTGCTCAAGTTCATGCCGAAAACGGAGATCTAATTGCAGAGGTAGGTAATTACCTTCCAGGGCTTCCAGAGAAGGGAAACTGCCCGCGAGTTAAGGGGAAGATGACTGGCCCCAAGTAGGTAAGTTCATTCGAAGGACTGGAAGAAAGGAAATTCAAGAACTAATTTTCTGTAACTTGGAAACACTTGACTCCAATTACTTGCTGTCCTTGATGAGTTTTTTGCAGGTGGTATATGCGCTGGAATGAGGAGTTCCCTTTTTCAGAGCAGCCATTAGACCTCAAACAAGGTTTATTCTAAAAGCACAGATATTTTTCTTTGTGTCCCCAGCACTTTTTTTTTTTTTTCATTTAAAGTATGCTCAAGCTGCTGGTTCAGAATGCCAAAGTGTGGGCATCAGCATAATCTGATGACTTAAGCAGAGCATTAGGTAGCTGTTTTAAGCCCCACTCTTTTCAGAAATTGGGTATCAAAATGTGCTCTGGATGAATCTAGATGATATTTATTTCTCATGTTAGCTCCATCATTAATGCCAAAAGGGTACACCATCTGCAAGATTTAAAGAGCTGTCTCTGACCCTTTCTATTGGTTGATCTTTCTCTCTCCCTGGGCTCAGTTCCCATTAAAGTCAGTGAGAGGGTGGCCACATGGCCAGAAGGTGGGGGGCATGATACGAGAAAAGCATGAGCTGTAAGCTCAAACAGACCGGGGTGTAAACTGGACTCTTCCACATCTTAGCTGTATGACACTGGGCACATAGTTTTGACACTCTGTCTTGACTTCCTGCCTTTCTTGTAAGGAAGAAATAACACTTTTGGAGAGGAGAAATATTGATCTAATATCATTCTGTGGGATAGAGGAGAAGGCAGTGAAGAGTAAAGAATAGAACTAACTACATAATATCATGAGTCATTTCAAGAAGAATCTAATATGGGGGACTGGAATACTTTGTTTTTTTTTGTTCTGAACCAATGTCTTAAATACGGACACTATTTCTTTTCAAAGGGGCTTCCCTGGTAGCTCAGCTGATAAAGAATCCGCCTGGAATGCAGGAGACCCCGGTTCTATTCCTAGGTCTTTTCAAAGAATGTGATTAGAACAGACCTCAGATCGTCACCTTTTCAATCAAAATAATTTCATTATGAAATATGTATACAAAAAGTTAAAAACATGCCATCAAAGTAGTGGGGTTCCCAGATGACTCAGTGAAGAGCCCACTTGCCAAGCAGGAAACAAGCGTTCTATCCCTTGGTCAGGAAGATCCCCTGGAGAAGGAAACGGCAACCCACTTTAGTATTCTTGCCTAGGAAATCCCATGAACAGAGGAGCCTGGCGGGCTACAGTCCATGGGGTCACAAAGAGTCAGACACAATGACTAAACAGCAACAAATCAGAGTAGTAGATTATTTTTTACCAAACACACACACTGTATACACACACGTTCACACACACCTATGCCAAACAGATCTAAAATTAAAAGCTGGCAGTGTATTTATTTCACATAATGATGGAATTTGTCATTAGCAAAGCTTTCTCCCATGTATGTTCCTGCTGCCTTTTCAGGGAGCAAAGAAGATGTTGGCATTGGGGATAACAGGTCCCGAGGGCCATGAGCTGTGCCGTCCAGAAGCAGTCGAGGCAGAAGCCACGCTGAGGGCCATCACCATAGCCAGCGCCGTGAACTGCCCTCTCTACGTCGTGCACGTGATGAGCAAGTCTGCGGCAAAGGTGGTGGCGGATGCCCGGAGAGATGGTAATTCCTGAACTGTACCCTCCCTTACGACTCAATACTGTTAGCTGAAGAGTAAGGTGAAATAATGGCAAAAAGAAAGCTGTCCATGCATTTCCATAATTTTTCTTCCTGCCTTTTTATTAGCATCCTTTCTGTTTTCTCCCAATCTTACACAGGTCTGTCTGTTTTTGCCCTCCTTCAGTCACAAGCCCAACCTTCACACCGCTACCTACCAGTTCTCTAGGGCTTTCCAGGTGGCGCTAGTGGTAAAGAACCCACCTGCCAATGCAGGAGACATAAGAGATGTGGGTTCCATCCCTGGGCTGGGAAGATCCCCTGGAGGAGGACATGGAAACCCACTCCAGTATTCTTGCCTGGAGAATCCCATGGACAGAGGAGCCTGGTGGGCTACAGCCTATAGGGTTGCACAGAGTCAGACCAGTTCTCTAGTGAACTTCAAAGAACACTTCCAATACCTGAGTCAGGGTGATGCAAGGCACATAGTAGGTGCTCAACACATTTCTTTTGAACCAAATTAATTTGTCTCATAGCAACCTGGGCATTGGCACAATGGAAATAATCATCCAAATAGTGTTTTTATGATGATATTTTAAGATTTTTAACACAAAGGTATTTTTACTCTAAATTGTTTAATTGCCTCACTTCTATAATTTAATATGTGCTGGTGGTGGTGGTTTAGTTGTAAGTCATGTCCGACTCTTGAAATCCCGTGGACTGTAGCTGTTCAGGCTCCTCTGTCCATGGGATTCTCCAGGCAAGAATACTGGAGTGGGTAGCCAGGTCCTTCTCCAGGGGATCTTCCCGACCCAGGAATCCAACCCAGGTCTTATGCAATCATTTAAAAAGAAAGAGAAAATCTGCTCTTGGTAAGACTTAAGGAAGGAAATAATTTCATTCATTGGCCAGTACTGGGAAAGGAAGGATGAAAAACAAATAAGATATATTTTATTCAACACTTTAGACACTCCTGGGAGATGGTTGTGGTTTCTCTTACTTTTAGGAAACCAGATGACCAGAAAGAACTGTATAACTCATCCTGGCTGCAGTTTTATAATATAGATTTTTAAAACCATGAAAATAGATTTGGCATGTCCATAATTGACATTAGGATAAATTTTTTTCCACGTTACTTCTTGTTGCTTAAATTTCACTGAGAATTTTGGGCAAGCTAAATGCATTTTTTAATGCAATATATCAAATTAAGAGTAACCTGTTTCACACAGGAGTTGATAAGATCTGACTACCAGCCCACCCTTCTCTGTTTTCTCTGCACTGGGAACAGCTCTCCTGAAACAGCCCTTCATGCCCTGAAATTGTACATTTGTGCCAAGTTTGTCTCCACTCCCTCCTTGATCAACTTCCCACGTGGCACTAGTGGTAAAGAACCCATCTGCTAGTGCAGGAGACACAGGAGACGGGGGTTCGATCCCTGGGTCGGGAAGATTCCCTGGAGGAGGAAATGGCAACCCACTCCAGTATTCTTACCTGGAGAATCCCATGGATGTGGACGGAGGAGCCTGGTGGCTACAGTCCGTAAGCTTGCAAAGAGTCAGACACGACTGAAGCGACTTACCACGCAGGCATGCCCTCCTTGATCAGGAGAACCTCTCCACTATTGAGCTGGTCGCTTTCTGCAGGGGTACTAAAAAGCCCGGCGACACTGACAGCTGAGGGCCACAGTAGCTCGGCAGCCCCATGTTCCCTGACCCCCTTCACTTACTCCTAGCCACAGCTTCCAGACCAGTGCCATTTCAAGGGACACTGACACAGTGGTCAAGTTCACTGCAGCTGGGGCTGCCACAGTAGGGGTGGCTGGCTCCAGGATTGGAATTAGGACTATGTTTGGGAGTCTCAGGCTTCCCTGGGGGGCTCAGATGGTAAAGAATCTGCCTGCATTGCAGGAGACCCGGGTTCGATCCCTAGGTCAGGAAGATCCCCTGGAGAAGGGAATAGGAACCCACTCCAGTATTCTTGCCTGGAGAATTCTATGGACAGAGGAGCCCGGTGGGCTGCAGTCCATAGGGTTGCAAAGAGTTGGACACAAATGAGCAACTAACACTTTCTACTTTCCTTTGGGAGCCTCATCATTGGTTATGGGAGAAACCCTTCTCTAAAGCAGCAGCTCTTCTACGCCATTCTGGGCTTTGCCCTCTCTGAGGCCATGGGGCTCTTTTTGCCTGATGGGGGCCTCTGTCTTCCTCTTCGCCATGTGAAGGAGCCATTTCCACCTCACACAGCTCTTTCTCCCGTGTCTCCTTTTCCCATACTTCTCCAGGCAGCCTGGGGAAAATGGTTGGCTCAGGGCTTGAAAGAAGGAAGACAAAATAAATACTGTATTCATAAGAAAAGAAGATCTTAGTACCAGCCATTTCTGCTTGCTTTTTTTCTGCCATATATAATTTCAGTATTAACAAACACAGCACTTAAAAAAGAACCTTTACTTCAATTTTATTAATCATTATAGCTTTAGATTTTGCCACCAGGTGGCGCTGTTGCTAGCTCTATGAAATTGGTTTTCTCTATTTTCTGGTAAGTGATGTATCATATCCTTTAGCTTGTCTGTGAGGTCTGTAATATAAGAATATGATTTAAGAAACAGCAAAATCAGCAGAAATGGTCAATCTTAACCCACAAGCAATCTATGATTTTGACCATTCTGTCGGGAAACAGTTTCTGGATCCTGAGTATTTATTTTGATTTGGGATAGAATTCCATTAGCCGCAGAATAAGTCTAGGAAAGATTTTAGAACGTAAATCATAGGTAGAAAATTATTAAAATTAATTATGAATATCTTAATATTACTTTAAATGTAATATTATATTTTGAATATGTAAACCATTTACCTGGTCCAAAAGTCAAAGTGACACATTAAAAGATGTATTCTCAGAGAAGTCTTGCTTCCTTCCTAGCTGCTTCATCCCACAGCCCACAGTTAATTATTGCATTACTTTATTTCTGAGCTACCCTTGCAGTGTTTTTTTGTTTTTTAAGAACATATGTTTCTTATTTTTCTTTCTCTCCTACTTGAAACGTAAAATAACATAGTGTTCCCTAATATATCCCATAGTTAATTATTTCATTAATTTACTTCTGGGCTACCCATGTAGAGTGTTGTTTTTTTTTTTTGAAAAAAGAACATATATGTCTCATTTTTCTTTCTCTCCTCCTTGAAAGGTAAAATACACAGTGTTCTCTATCTTGTTTTTTCCTATTTGAAAATATGTCCTAAAGGTCAGCTCATGTTAGATATAGAGAGCTTCCTCATTCTTTTTTACAGGTGCAAAGCTTGACACTATATTTTTCTACTAGTCTCTAATGATGGATATTTGAGCTGTTTCTGATTTTTAGCTGTTACAGATAAAACCACAGTGATGGCCTTATGCATATGTTATTTCATATATGTGGAAGGTATAGTGGTCTTCTATTACTGCTATAATGCATGATAGCAAGCATAATGGCTTGCAACAATATAAATTTATTATCATATAGTTCTGGAGGGTGGAAGTCTGAAATAGGTAACAATGGCTGAAACCAAGGTGACAGAGGGCTGTGTTCCTTCTGTAGGCTCCAGGGGGAATGCCCTTCCTTCTCTAGCTTCTAGAGACCAGCTACCTTCCTTGGTTCCTATCTCCCTTCCTCTTCTTCACAGCCAGCTGTGGTGGGTGGAGAACATTCCTTTGTTCTGATCTCTCTTTAAGGATCCTTGGATTATATGGAATCCACCTGTTTAATCCAGGATACTCTCCCTCTCTGAAGATCTTTAAGATCTTTGAAGTCTCTCTGCTATGTAGGTAACATACTCACAGGTGGCAGAGATTAGGTCATGGACATCTTTGGGGCATTGTTATTCTATCTTCCACAACAGGGTAGCCTCACTAGAAACGGGACTGCTAGTTCAAATACTTTTTGGACATTAGTAAAAAGTCCCTTAGCATTGGACATCACTTTGCAAGGTGGTTATAAGTATGAAATACTTAAAATCTCAACCCAAATGCTCTAGTTGAGTCAGACGTACTATAATAACGCTTGTGAAGTTATTCCAGCATGCAATTGTTAGGGGCAGCAGAGGTCCAGAATAAACTAGCATGCGAGATTATTCCATCGCTGGCACATAACCTCTCACAGGTGACCAAGCAGTGTCAGACCATTCACATGGTGACCACGTCAGCCAACCCGAGGGCAGGTCCATGGGGAGTACAGAGTGACAGGAGTTGGTGGGCACAGTGGCCCTTTTACAGTAGATTTGTTTACTCTGTCCTCATTATCTCACATAATTTCTGAATGTGAAAGAGCAATACACATCTATTCATCATTATCTTGCTTAAAAAAGGAATGATTCAGCCTTCCAGGTTTGTAATATGAAGATTTCCTATCAGTAAATCATTTTGCCAGCCCATTCGGTCATCCAGGGCCTTGCCACTCAGAGTGTGGTCCCTGAAAGACAACACTGACATCCCCTGAGAGCTCGTTAGAGATGCAGATCCTTGGACCTCAGGCCAGGTGCACTGAGCTGGAATGTGGCCTTATAACCAGAACCCCGGGTGACTCACATGCATACTAAATGTGAGAATCATTGCTCCCGGAGGCACAAAAGAGATCCAGTTATTAATTGTCTCTATTGTAGTTGCCTAGAAATACAACACTCTCATTATGTTGGATTTTATTGTTCTATTGCCAACTATATACCCAGAAGATAGCAACCTGAGGGTTAACGATTATAACAACCAACTTTGTTTGTTGAGTGCTTAATATGTACTTGGCACATATTTCAATATATCTTGTTTCAAGTTTTATTTATATTATCTCATTAATACACTCTAACATACGTTATCTTTTCAAATTGTCATAACAATGCTTCAGGCAAAATTTTATCACTGTTTTGCGATTGATGAAATTGAGGATCGGGAAAGTTTGGTAAATTAAGCCCAAGTTCACTTTACTAGTAAGTGCTAAAGCTGGGATTCAAGTCTGTTCAACCCTAAAGTCCACATTTTTTATTACTCTTTACTCTGTTCAAGAAGAAATTGGGTTATAGTGTTGGGAAATGCAGATGTCAAGTTTGTATTTAATTGGTTTTGCTTATTGGCCTTACATTTTTTAGAAACATATTTAAAATGTTCTTATCATTCTGTTATTTATCATTGTTAAAAGAAAAAAATGCCAGAAATGGAAATGATGAAGACTGTATTAAGTGAGAAGTAAGCATTCTCTCTCTCAGCTCAGTCTTGAAACTAGAAATTTTTAACCATATCTATTTTTTGTTGTTGTTGTTGGTTTCCTCCAAAATCCTAAGCCCTAAATTTGTAAGTAGTGACTTAAAAATTTTTGACAGTATCACTCGACTCTAAGTGGTGAAAAAAGAGCAGTCTAACGTACATAAATCTAACCCTCCTGAGTTTTGTTAGTAGTAAATGTCACTTCAAATAATATTACTTAAATTTATGTGTTTTGGCTAATTTTTTTGTGTGTGGGATCTCTTTGTTATCTACTAGGTTGAAAAGAAACTGAGAGGCCCAGTATTATCCCCTCTGTCTCCTCCTGACTTCTGTCAGTTCCGTTATTATCTTTACATGGATGGGAGTTCCAGCATTTGTAGCTGGCTCTATAATTGGGCTTCCCAGGTGGTGCTAGTGGGAAAGGAGCTGCCTGCCAGGGCTGGAGACGTGAGAGACGTGGGTTCGATCCCTGGGTTGGAAAGATCCCCTGGAGGAGGGCATGGCAACCCACTCCAGTATTCTTGCCTGGAGAATCCCCATGGACAGAGGAGCCTGGTGGGCTGCAGGCCATGGGGCTGCTAAGAGCTAGACAAGACTCGGACACGACTGAGCAACTTCACTTTCACTTTTCACTTTCATGCATTGGAAAAGGAAATGGCAGCCCACTCCACTGTTCTTGCCTGAAGAATCCCATGGACAGAGGAGCCTGGCGGGCTACGGCCATGGGGTTGCTATGAGCTAGACAAGACTGAACACTTAACACTTTTTCCTGGATTATCTCTGTTTCTTACTGAGTCAGTTTTTCAGTGTGTGTGTGTGTGTGTGTGTGTGTGTGTGTGTGTGTGTGTGTGTGGTATTTTTTAAACATCTTGGCCCTTCTTTTTGTGTTGTTTGTTTTTTCTTCAAGCGTCCGGTGATCCTGGACTGTCCGTGTTCATGACTGGACAGTGCAGGGGATAGAGCAGGGAGCTGGTGTGGGCTTCCTCCACTGTTGAGCGAACTCTGCCCCCAGATGAGAGCGCTGGCAATGAGACTCTGGGCTTTGCGAGTGTAAATGGGGCATGGGCACTGGTGAGCTTCGGTTTCAGGTGCTGGGGCTTCACTCTGTGGCATCAGCACCGCCTTAGGAAGCTCAGTTCGCTGGGCAGAGGTGGGGACGGGGGCCAACTGCCCCATCTCATCCCCTGTCCCACGCTCACTGCCCTCCCCACCCCAGGAAGAACGTCCGTCATGACCCTTCTGCGCCTCTGAGTTCCGCTGTGGCCGCCACTGTTTCCCGTCGTAAGCACTGCAGACCCATCTGCTCTCTGACTTCCTACAGGCTGACTCCGGTCAGCCGCGGCCCCTCTTTTGTTCCCGGCACAGCTCTGGATTTTGTCCACCTGTTGTGCGTCTTCACCAGCGTTTGATGTGAGCTGGAAAGGAAGAGAGGGGAATACATGCTCAGGGACTCAGCTTCCATTCAAAGCCTGACGGTTCCCTTTGTTCATACCTTGATCTTTCCCTTTAGGGTTCAGCACCTGCAGTAAAGAGTGAAAAGCCGGTTGTAGGGGAAAGGATAGAGCTTCTCTATGCATGCCACTGAAAGCTTCAGTTGCCTTTGACAGTTGGCAAGGAATTCCAATTTCGTATTTATTTCAAGTCTCAGTTAATCCAAGGTGAGCAACTAGATCTCGGCTAGTTCCCATCCACTAGTGCAAAAATGAAGCAAGGGGGTCAGAAGGCTGCCCCTAGAGTGTTATCCTTTTCTTCCAGAAGTTGCTCTATACCTCCAGTAAAAAGTTGGGTGAACCAGCTGAAACTGTACCTCGTATAGAAGTTCCCACCTGCCTACTCTCAGATCTCTTTCATTCACTGTTCACTCTTTGTCTAAATGGTACACGTGTCAGTATAGGTGGTTTGCTTCAATGACAGAGGTACTTTTTACTTGGGTTTGAGTAGCTTTGGTTATCCATGTTACTTTTTTTTTTTGCTACGTATTGACATATGGGATTATTAATAGTGTTTAAAAATTATTGCTCACCTCTCCTTCCCACCTCCCAGTAGAACATGGATGCACCTGAATTCAGTATTTTTCTGGTGCTTTGCTTAGAATGCTGGTGATTTCTCTCTGCAACTTACTTGATGCTCTCTTTGGTGTATATCTGTTATAATTTGTTTACCAATTAATGACTGAAATTTTTAATACTAATTTCTCTATATAACTTGTTTCAATTTGTCTTAATAAACCTTAATTCTGTTTTATATCCATATTCATGTCTTTTGGGTATAAATATGACTCTCACTTGAACTTTTTAATAAAATGTTTTGTTTATACTTCATAAAAAATGAAGTTATTGGATGCCTAATATATGCTTGACACTGCTCTTGGCATTGAATTTGCAAAGATGATTAAGATAATTTTGATTCTCAAGCAGCTTACAATGAACTGGGCTACTTTATGGTTGAGTTTTTCTGTTGTTCATTTGATTTTGGTTTGACATTTGTAGAAAGCTGTATTTTTCAGGGTTATTGCTGTAAAATACAAACTTCTCTTCCAGGGAGGTTTAGATGTCCTATTTTCCATTTTATTTAAACTCTACCTTCCCCTCCTCATGTATTCCTCTTGTGTTTGGGACTAAGGTGGAGAAAGGGCCACACAGAGGCCTCTCTCTGCCTGTGTGTTTATGCTGCCTCCTGCTTTTTGGTGCTGAGTAGAGTGAATCAAATCTCACTTAACAAGTACAATGAGCTGATGCTTGGTAACCGGTACTTTTCCTAAGAAAAGATGGATGTGTGCCTGAGTCGAGATGGATTTGAATCTCAGACTTCCTTTATTCTTTCCTGTGCATGAACATCTGAACCCTCCTTGTCCTTAAATTTAGAACATGGTGATTTACCTTATGTCTAATTGCAAACCAATTCAAGACTGCCCAGTTTAAAACACTTAAAAAAAAAAAAAGAAGAAAGAGAGAGAAAACTGACCGTAAGAAAACTAATGTTTGCTGCTGCAATAACGTACCACAGACTGGGTGGCTTAAACAACAGAAACTGATTGATTTCTTTACCATTCTGGGGGCAGGAAGTTTAAGACCTGTGGGTTGGCGATGTCAGTCCTTTCTGCGGCCACTGAAGGAAGGATGTTCCAGACCTCTCTCCTTGGCTTGTAATGCTTGCCTCTTCCCTGTGTCTTCACGTTGCATTCCCTCAGTGTGTGTCTGTGGCCATATTTCCTCTTCTCACAGAAACCCCAGTCTTATTAAATGAGTGCTCACTTCTAATGACCTCATTTTAACTTGATTAGCTCTTTAAAGCATCATTATCTCCAAATAGAGTCACATTCTGAGATACAGGGGGTTAGGACTTTAACATGTGGATTTTGACAAGGGACACAATTCAGCTCATAATAAGAAGTGATTCCAGGATCCCAGGAAGATGCCAAGTACTTTCGTATATGTTAATTTATTTGATCCTCACCAAACTGCCACACTAGAGGGATACTACAATCCCATTTTGCAGATGAGCAAAACTGAGACCAAGAACAATGACTCATCTTGCACAAGGTCACCAACTAAAATGAACAAAATCAGAATTTGAATCTAAATCTGTGTAATATACTTTGTTATGCCCCTTCTATGTATTATCCTTCTCAATTATTTTTTTTCCTTTATAAGTGTAATGTTTTGAATCTGAAGTCCAGTAAGGTTCTACTCTGTCTTTCAAGCTGGGACAAATTTTTTTCATGAAAGTGTTTGGTCTTCTGTTTGGTAACCAATGCTTCTGCTCTTGGGCACCTATGCCAGCTTTTCTGCATCTTTCAACCTTTTCTAAAAGATGCCGTGACTTGATTAAATGCAGCTCCCAAATGTAGACAAGATGTTAACATCTGCTTTCTCACTTTCGTTTAATAAACAGTGATTTTATTAAGATTGTCTGGCCAGGGATGGGGGCAGTTTGGGTTGATCTGACATGTTTCATTATTTAGAAATCTTAAGAATCTCTCAGAGAGCAGAACTCCTTCAACTGGGAGATTGCATCATAAGTGCAGATTCTTTGTTGGTTTTGAGCCAAAGGATGGAGAAAGGAGAGAACATGCATGGGGAGGCAGGGTACAACATACTGTGAAACTTGCTGAGACAGTGGGAGGACATTAGTGATGGAGATGTACTATCTCCCAAGGGTTGCTGAAACCATCTGGTCTGGAATAGAATCAAGAGAGAACAGATCTAAGACTTTTCATTACCAACCTGTTAAGTATAGTAAATCAAACCAGTAAGTGAAATTGGAAAATCACTTAACCAAGTCCACAGATCTGATGGTTGACTTTTGAAAATATATGCTCTTTACCAAGAAATGAAAAATAATACTTTCCCTACTAACATAGTGCCTACGTGTGGTATGTTATTAGTGTACTCAGTTCAGTTCAGTCGCTCAGTCGTGTCCGACTCTTTGTGACCCCATGAATCGCAGAACGCCATGCCTCCCTGTCCATCACTAACTCCCGGAGTTCACTCAGACTCACCTCCATTGAGTCAGTGATGCCATCCAACCATCTTATCCTCTGTCGTCCCCTTCTCCTCCTGCCCCCAATCCCTCCCAGCATCAGGGGCTTTTCCAGTGAGTCAACTCTTCGCAAGAGGTGGCCAAAGTACTGGAGTTTCAGCTTCAGCATCATTCCCTCCAAAGAAATCCCAGGGCTGATCTCCTTCAGAATGGACTGGTTGGATCTCCTTGCAGTCCAAGGGACTCTCAAAGTCTTCTCTGACACCACAGTTCAAAAGCATCAATTCTTCGGCGCTCAGCTTTCTTTATAGTCCAACTCTCACATCCATACATGACCACTGGAAAAACCATAGCCTTGACTAGATGGACCTTTGTTGACAAAGTAATGTCTCTGCTTTTGAATATGCTGTCTAGGTTGCTCATAAATTTTCTTCCAAGGAGTAAGTGTCTTTTAATTTCATAGCTGCAGTCACCATCTGCAGTGATTTTGGAGCCCCCCAAAATAAAGTCTGACACTGTTTCCACTGTTTCCCCATCTATTTGCCATGAAGTGATGGGACCAGATGCCATGATCTTCGTTTTCTGAATGTTGAGCTTTAAGCCAACTTTTTCACTCTCCTCTTTCACTTTCATCAAGAGGCTTTTTAGTTCCTCCTCACTTTCTGCCATAAGGGTGGTGTCGTCTGCATATCTGAGGTTATTGATATTTCTCCCAGCAATCTTGATTCCAGCTTGTGCTTCTTCCAGCCCAGCGTTTCTCATGATGTACTCTGCATAGAAGTTAAATAAGCAGGGTGACAATATACAGCCTTGATGTACTCCTTTTCCTATTTGGAATCAGTCTGTTGTTCCATGTCCAGTTCTAAATGTTGCTTCCTGACCTGCATATAGGTTTCTCAAGAGGCAGGTCAGGTGGTCTGGTATTCCCACCTCTTTCAGAATTTTCCACAGTTTCTTGTGATCCACACAGTCAAAGGCTTTGGCATATTAGTATACTAGGGTTCCATAATTCTCATGTACCACTTACTCCTGTGTCTTGGACAAATTAGTTTTATCAGGGGGTCAGTTTTTTTTTCTTTCAGTTTTTATGTGGTCTATTTTTAAAGCCTTTATTAAATTTGTTACAATATTACTTCTGCTTTATGTTTTGGGTTTTTGGCCATGACTCATATGGGATCTTAGCTTCCTGACCAAGGATCAAACCTGTACCCCCTGCACTGGAAAGCAAAGCCTTAACCATTGGGCTGCCAGCAAAGTCCTGATTGTGTTTCTTTATCTGTCAAACCAGTGTTTGGGTTTCCATGAAGGTCAAATAAGATATATGATCTTGAAGCTACATCTGCAAACTCCAGAGAGCACTACATAAGTTATATTTTCTATTACTACTTTATCTTTGGCCCCCAAATAACAGAACCCACCATTATGCTGAATTATCTAGTTTAGTTTTTCAACTTATAAATTACCTAGGCCCCTTGTTTTCTTTTCACTGCTTTCCTGCTGGTTAGTCTTGTGAAAGTGTCTTAGAACCATTGTGAAATACAGGGAAGAGTAATTAGGAATTTTTACTTTTTAAAATTATTTAAAGATACTTAATGGGGAGTCAGTTGAAAATAGCCCTATTATTGGAGAGTTTGTTAAGTGGCATATCACATTTTAAAGATGCTAAGCCCTTCCAAAGAAATTGCCTGTCATCTGGTTTCAAAACAACCCTGGCAGACTCCTGGTAGATGCTGACACTTTTAATTTTTCCAGAGAGCTATTAAAATTGTAGAACTTTTGGAACTATATTCCCATATCACCTTGATGGGCCAAATGATTGAATAGAACATGTGATAAGAATCTTTCCTCTGTGATGAAGCACCATGAAAAATCCTGAGTTGGCAACTTGTTAAGTTATTGCAGATCAAGTATCTGAGTTTCTCCTTGTCTAAACTATCTGTTAAGAGTTCTCTTGGACTAGGAAGGTCTCTTTGCACCTGCAAATAAAATACCATGTCTGTCCTGTTTTCTCTCCAAAAAATAGTGCATTACCTCTTAGTTTGGGGCTTTCCCAGTGGCTCAGCAGTAAAGAATCTGCTTGCAGTGCAGTGCAGGAGACACAGGGGATTTGGGTTCGATCCCTGGTTCAGGAAGGTCCCCTGGAGAAGGGAATGGCAACCCACTCCAGTATTTTTGCCTGGAGAATTCCATGTACAGAGGAGCCTGGCAGGCTACAGTCCATGGGGTTGTGAAAGAGTCGGACACGACTTAGTGGCTAAACAACAGAAAGTTCTCAGAGGATACATTTCATTGACTGTGGTTCGATCCTGGGTTAGTTAAGAGGCAAAGTTGGTTAGGCTTCAAGCAGCTTTGCTTTCAGGGTTTTTCAAATTCCTAGGCTCACTGGAGGAAAATGGCTTGTTTGGGAGAGAAATGACCTGTGTGATAATAGGATGCTACGTTCCAATTCAGCACGAATCGGGCAGCTGGTGGCCATCCACTGTCAGGACTCTGTGGAAATCAGTGGATTTCAGTTGTATATCAGGATTTTAACTAAGGTCTCGCATCTGGTTAACCAGAGTGAAGTAACTGGGGCGCCAGCCTCTCTCTTCTGTGTATTCTCCTTCAAGACGTCTTGGATGTGATCAGGTGGATGCCAGCGAATCTATTATAGTGCTGACAAACGCTAATCAGAGATAGGCTCCTGATTTTAAATTTAAATTCAGTACGCGCTATTAACTTTTCTAACATTGTGTGCTTTTGATAGTCTCATTTGCATGATTTTATAAATATGCATTTCTGGCTACAATTTTATTATCTGAGTGTTCTTTTATTTCACGTAAGATTTTAGAGGAGGTTTTTGTACCTTAAGAGTGCGGAAAGATGATCAATCTATTTGTGGTTGGGCTCTAATGTTGTCATTATCATCAGAGTAGCATAGTGCAGAGATTAGGATTGATGGAATCAAAATGCCTGGATTCAGATCCTGCTTCCTCCCCCCACTTGTGTTGAGTTGCAATTTAACTGTACAGAAGTTGTTTAACCCTATAAGCCTTAGCCTTGCCTTTTGAAATGTATTTATTTATTGAAATATAGTTGATTTACAATGTTGTGTTAGTTCCAGGTGTACAACAAAGTAACTTAGTCATGCATACATATATACAGTATGTATGTATATTCTTTTTCAGATTCTTTTCCCTTCTAGGTTATTTTAAAATATTAAATATAGATCCCTGTGTTATACAGTAGGTCCTTGGTGTTTATGTATTTTTTATAGATACTGGGTTGGCCAAAAGTTTCATTCGGGTTTTTCCATAAGATGTTGGGAAAAACCTGAATGAATCTTTTAGCTAACCCAATGGGAGTGTGTATTTGTTAATCCTAAACTCCTAATGTATCCCTCTCTTGGTAACCCATACGTTTTCTATGTCTGTGGATCTATTTCTGTTTTGTAAATAAGTTCGTTTGTATCTTTTTTCTTAAGAGTCCGCACAGAAGCAATATGATACGGTATCTGTCTTTCTCTGTCTGGTTGACTGCACTTAGCATGATCATCTCCAGGTCCATCCATGTTGCTACAAATGGCGTTATGTCATTCTTTCCTATGGCTGAGTAATGTTCCATTGTGTGTATGCACCACATCTTCTTTCTTCTTTCATTTGTTGGTGGACATTTCTATTGCTGCTATGCTTTGGCTGTCGTTAATATCACTGCAGTGAATATTGGAATGCATGTATCCTTCTCAGTTATGCTAAGTCGCTTCAGTCATGTCCGACTCTGTGCAACCCCATAGACGGCAGCCCACCAGGCTCCCCCGCCCCTGGGATTCTCCAGGCAAGAACGCTGGAATGGGTTGCCATTTCCTTCTCCAATGAATGAAAGTGAAGTCCCTCAGTCATGTCCAACTCTTAGCAACCCCATGGACTGCAGCCTACCAGGCCCCTCCACCCATGGGATTTTCCAGGCAAGAGTACTGGAGTGGGGTGCCATTGCCTTCTCCAATTATAGTTTTCTCTAAATATATGCCCAAGGCTCTTCCTTTAATGGAGATAATAATAGCATTTTCCAGATAGGGTTTTTGAGAAGATTCCATTAAAATGGCATATATATATCAGCCAGCTTTTGCTATGTTATTCTCCAGTAACAAATTAACCTAAAATGTCAATATCTCACAGCAGCAGAGATCTGTTTTTCATTCATCCATCATCAGTTGGCTCTGCCCTGCTCCATATTCTCTTCATTCTGAGACACACCACCAGTGGAAGAAGCAGCTTCCACTGGTCTCATGACAGAGGCAAGACTCATTGTGGCTTTAATAGCTTCTGCCCGGAAGCAGCACGTGGCATTTCTGTTCATATTTAATTGGCCAAAGGAAGTCATGAGGCCAAGACTAGTATCAGTGAGTGGCTGCAGTCATCTACCACAAGCTGCAATGCACATTGACTGGGCCGTAGTAAAGGCTCAGTAAATAGGAGATTTTAGTTTTCAATCTAGAGCCACTGGAGAGGTGAGAGACAAAGGTACATGATGGTTTAGCTAGGACAGAGAGACTGATACTTAGGTGTTTGTCAATCAGCTCTCTTAAGAGCAAATGGAGGTGCTGATCACTTTCTTTGAACTTTCCAGGGAAGGTGGTCTATGGAGAACCCATCGCAGCAGGTCTCGGCACGGATGGCACCCACCACTGGGACAGAGAATGGCTCCATGCCGCCCATCACGTTATGGGTCCACCCCTGCGACCGGACCCTTCAACGCCTGACTTCCTCATGAATCTGTTGGCTAAGTAATCAATTAGCAGATGACTGTGAAATGTTTTGCCAAATTAAGATGTTTTTCAAGTCTCAAAATGTGAAGGATTTAAGTGTAGGAGAGTGTGTGCTACCACCTGGACCTTCCATTGACCTCCCAGTCTTCTGTTCTTGACCTGACAGGCCCTGGGGACCAAAAAGTATTGGCTTAATTATGTTATGATGTGGTGTCAAAACCTCTCCTGACTACAGCGAAATCAGATCATTTTTCCTGAAGTTTTCTCTGCTTTGATTTTTTTGGTTGTCTTTTCTGTCTCCTGTTGCTTAGGGCCGGGTCTCTTCCGTATGCCCTATTTTTACCAGACAGAATATTCTTGAATATTTTCCATGCTGATATAACTCAGGAACTGGATACGCCTGTGGCAGAGATACGAAAGATGGTGATCTAGGGAAGGGCCACAGGTAAAAGGCAAAATCCTGCCCTCAGGGCAGGTTATCCCCATGAAAGCCCATTTGGACCATTTACAGATGCTTTTTGGCATGGGGGGGCACATTATGATCATTTTTGTTGATGAATACACCATTCGTGGACATTTTGACATTCCCCATTCACAGATACTCAGATCCGAGCTAACAAAGAGCTTTTCACAATAGACTGTACAAGAGTTCACTTGCCACTTCCTTCCAGCCTTGACAAGCTGCGCATTCTCCACTGCGGCTTTCTGAGTTTCAGTTGAGAATGGGGTCAGGAGACCAGGGAAAGGTACGGTGGTTTCCTCCTGACATTTTCTATCTCCTCACCCACCTCGGCTCTCATGTGTGTCTCTTTTACAGCGATGACCTAACCACCACAGGGTCTGACAACTGTACTTTCAACAGCTGCCAGAAAGCTCTTGGGAAGGATGATTTTACCAAGATTCCCAATGGAGTGAATGGTGTGGAGGACCGGATGTCGATAATATGGGAGAAAGGCGTGGTGAGTGTCATGGAATTCAGCTTGTTTTGCTGAATTCTTCAACAAGGATCTGGTCTATTTTAGGACCAAAGTTCCAGAAGCCTTCGTGAGAAGCTTCTTGATTGTTTTCACAGAAGTGGCCACTGGGAATACAGCCACATCCCCACCACCATGCCATCTCCCGAGATCATAACGAAAAGTACTTTTCTTCTCTGCATAGTTTAGAGGGTGCTTTGTGCCATGGTGCAGACATCAGAGTATCAGTTTATATTGGGTACCAAGAGGATTATTCTTGAAGTCTTTGAAATGTAATAGCCCTTCTATCTGATTTCCAAGTTTGTGAATCCCAGTTCCTTGTGTGTCACTGATATAAACACTTGGAATGATTGAAAAGACATGACGATTTTTATTACGTTTGTACCCCTTTTTCATATAAAAATGTAGATGTCCCCTTTAAAGAACTTTTGAATATTATGGTTAAAAAGCTACTGTATGAGGTTCACATAAATCATAAATCCAAAGCACAGAGATTTTCTTTTAATTTCACAGTTTAAAAGTTAAGGAAATGCCAATCCACTCCAGCACTCTTGCCTGGAAAATCCCATAGACGGAGAAGCCTGATAGGCTACAGTCCATGGGGTCGCAGAGTCGGACATGACTGAGCGACGTCACTTTCACTTTCACTACCTGAGGATGAAGAATAATCAAATGGCTAAATGTTCATACATGGGCCTATCCAGGCAGCTGACGAGTGCAGTTGTAAAGATCAGCAGTGAAGACTTGCTGGGTAGGACCTGAGGTCTCCATTGTCATGCCATTCTCATCTGTCTCTCAGAACCTCTCCCTTCAATGATGTAATAATCACATCTCTGGACTTCCTTGGTGATCTAGTTGTTAAGACTCTGAGCTTCTGATATAGGAGGTATGGGTTCAATCCCTGGTCAGGGAACTAAGATTCCACATGCAGTATGATGCAGCCAAAAAAATTTTAAAAAAGAAAAAAAGAAAAGGAACAATCACATCTACACCCAGAATCCCTTGCACATACCACTCACTGAGAGCCCTAATTTTTTTTTTAACCAGGTCTTGTAATTTTATTTCCAAATGCCTCTTTATTTCCACCTTCATCTCTACCATTCTACTTGGAGTCCCTCGTCTTGTTTGGACCATTGTGGTCGTCTCACAGCTGGTGTCCCTGCCTCCACTCTCTGGCTTGCTACAATCTATCCTATACTCTAGGACTATCATTGTATTTCAGACACCAGGGTATACTCATGCTACTTTCTTCCCTAAAACCCTTTCATTTTCTACATTACTTCTTGGATGATATTTAAACAATTCATTCACATGTAAGGATCTTCAGAGCATCTCCGCGGCCCTGTCTTCTGCCCTTTGTGTTCTCCATGCCCTTTAACCTCTCTCTTAACTCTAATCATCCCATATGGCTTTCCTTCTCGTTCTCTTTGCTTAGACTTTCTTGATAACAACAGTCCAACCTTTCATTTTGAACTTGTGTTAACTACAGTGAATAACTTCATTACAGCAGATTTTTATAATATATAAACTATATTAGTTAGTTAGTTCAGTCACTCAGTCATGTCTGACTCTTTGCGACCCCATGAATTGCAGCATGCCAGGCCTCACCGACTCCCAGAGTCCACCCAAACCCATGTCCATCGAGTCGGTGATGCCATCCAACCATCTTATCCTCTGTCATCCCCTTCTCCTCCTGCTCCCAATCCCTCCCAGCATCAGAGTCTTTTCCAATGAGTCAACTCTTTGCATGAGGTGGCCAAAGTACAGGAGTTTCAGCTTTAGCATCATTCCTTCCAAAGAAATCCCAGGGCTGATCTCCTTCAGAATGGACTGGTTGGATCTCCTTGCAGTCCAAGGGACTCTCAAGAGTCTTCTCCAACACCACAGTTCAAAAGCATCAATTCTTCGGTGCTCAGCCTTCTTCACAGTCCAACTCTCACATCCATACATGACTACTGGAAAAACCATAGCCTTGACTAGACAGCAAGTAAACTAATGTCTCTGCTTTAGAATATGCTGTTTAGGTGGGTTATAACTTTCCTTCCAAAGTAAGCGTCTTTTAATTTCATGGCTGCAGTCACCATCTGCAGTGATTTTGGAGCCCCCCAAAATAAAGTCTCTCACTGTTTCCACTGTTTCCCCATCTATTTCCCATGAAGTGATGGGACCAGATGCTGTGATCTTAAAGTGTATAAGTGGATCTAAAGTGATTGGAGATTTCTTCATAACATACAGGAACCTATGTTATTTTCTGAAATTTTAGGATGATTTATTTATGGGAATGTTACCTTCAGGATGTGGTTCCTAAAGTTTTTTTTTTTCTTTTTAGGCAAATATCCTTTGATAATTAAATAGACCGTAAGGATGCTCTTGCCATATAAGTGTGTATAGGGATAAACTCTCAACATTAAAAAAAAATCATTTAGAAGGATCACATCCCATTGACGTTTATCCATATTAAAATCTCTTGCAGCAGACTGTTCATGACTGTTGGTTCATGTAGATTTTAGTAGAGCAAAAACTGAACCTTTTGGTTGATTTTTCTTTTTTTAAGTGTTGTCACCTGATTTATAGGCCTATCTTATTTTAACTCTATAGTATTCTATATAATATCTACATGATTATCTTATAAATCTTATCTATAAATCTTAGGTCTGCAATAAATAATCCAGATCATAAATGTAGTAGGTGGTGGAAGTAAAAAGAATTGGAAGTACTATTACTGACATTTAGCCCTTTTCTCTGTGATTCTGGGAAGAATGGGAAAAATCTGAGCAGGTGTTTTGTTAAGCTGATAGGTTTTTGAAAAGTTACTTTCAGGCTTCCATATTTAACCACATTCATCCCCATCATTATCACTATGATTGTTTAAGATTTATCAGTATTCACAGACGTGTTTGGCCTCACAGTATACAAAATTAGGTGTGGTTCTATTTGGTTCTAAGAGATACAAGTCTACTTTTATTGATAGGAGATTTTTAGTCTTTTATGATTTATCAGAAAAAGAAATGTATTTTCTTCCTTGAATTGTTTTATAGCACAGTGGCAAAATGGATGAAAACCGGTTTGTGGCAGTTACCAGCACAAATGCAGCGAAAATCTTTAACCTCTATCCAAGAAAAGGAAGAATAGCTGTGGGCTCAGATGCTGACATTGTGATTTGGGACCCAAAAGCCACAAGGTAAGCCTAAGTTTTTGTATTACTTGGCTTCTCCATGAAGAAAAAGCACTAACTTGCAAAGAAATCATTCATTGGCCTTAATCAGCCATTTCTTCTTAGGTGATTTATTTAGGCAGGCTCAGGTATTATAAGCACAGGGTACAGATTTGACTGTACAAACTTTCTTTTGTTCTCCTTGGCATAGAAGATGCAAAAGTTGTGTTGCTTACCTTCTGTGGAAATGCATACATGTATAAAACCAATATGACTTTCCCAGTTCAGTGCTTGGCAAGCGCCTGAGTTCACAGGGAGGAAAGGTACAGAGCAATGAAGAAAAAGAAAGGCTTAGTTTAAAAAGAGTTGCATTGAAAACTCAAAATAATTATAGCCTTTTTCAAGCTTTCAGATAGAAAAATTCCAGCACAAAGGATGTCACTTTTAGTCCTCCACATTTTCCAGCTGAGTGCATCTTGAGCCTGTCGTTCCCAGTAGACTCCAGCTTTTTGTTTCCAGTTTCCATAATTCTATGTTAGTGTTGCAGGTTTGGCCAATTCTACCAACTCAGAAAAGCATTCGGTAGAGGCTGAAGCTTTGTTCATTTCTCCTGATAGGATGTTGATGCAGACGACATCTGCATCCCGGTCGTGTTTTTCATAAACTCTGCAGCTGCTAATAGAGAAAACCCCATATACTTTAACATCGCATGTGTGTGTGCACAAGTGAGTGTCGATGCACATGTGTATGTGTAAATGGGGATAGGTAAGACCATGTACTATTACCAAAGAGACGTTTGTTTAAAGGTGTTATGTGGTGGTAAACAAAAGTCTATGCGAACAGACCCTGTTTTATTGGGCTTCAGACACCGTGTTTTTAACTGATTGAGGGATCGTGGCAAACCTGCTTGGAGCAAGTCTGTTGGCTCCATTTTCCCAACAGTATTTGCTCAGTTTATGTCTCTGCATCGTATTTTGGTAATTCTTGCAATATTTCAAACTTTTTCATTATTATTATATCGGTTATGGTGATCAGTGATCTTTGATGTAACTGTTGTAATTGTTTGGGGATGAACTGAGCCCATGCAAGACAATGAGCTTGACACATGCTATGTGTGTTCTCACTACTCTACTCGATGGCCGTTCGCTTATATCTTCCCCACTTCTTGCACCTCCCATTCCCTGTAACACAACAGCATTGAAATTAAGCCAGTTAATAACCCTATAGCAGCCTCTAAGTGTTCAAGGAAAGGGAACAATTTCATGTCTCTCACTTTAAATCAGAAGCTCAAAATGATTAAGCTTTGTGAGGAAGGCATGCTGAAAGCTGAGATAGGCTGAAAGAGAGGCCTCATGCATCAAACAGCTAGCCAAGTGGTGAATGCAAAGAAAAAGTTCCTGAAGGAAATTAAGAGTGCTCCTCCAGTGAACACATGAATGATGAGAAAGTGAAACAGCCTTGTTGCTGGTATGAAGCACATTTTAGTGGTCTGGATAGATGATCAGACCAGCCATAACAGTCCCTTAAACCAAAGCCTAATCCAGAGCTTTACCTCCCTTCAATTCTCTGAAGTCTGAGAGATGTGAGGAAACTGCAGAAGAATATTCATGGTTTGAAGTTAGCAACAATTTGTTCATGAGGTTTCAGGAAAGAAGTCATCTCCATCACATAAAATTGCAAGGTGAGGCAGCAAGTGCTGACGTAGAAACTGCAGCAAGTTATCCAGAGAATCTAGCAAAAATATTTCGTGAAGGTGGCTACACCCCACAACAGATTGTCAATGTAAATGAAAATGCATTATATATTCCTAATATCAGAAGAAGATACCGCCTAGGACTTTCATAGCTAGTGAGAAGTCAATGCCTGACTTCAAAGCTACAAAGGACAGGCTGACTCTTTTGTTAGGGGCTAATGCAGTTGGTGACTTTAAGTAAAAGCCAGTGCTCATTTACCATTCTGAAAATCTTAGGACCCTTAAAAATTATGCTAAACCTACTCTGCTTCTACTCTGCAAATGGACCAACAAAGTCTGGATGACAGTACATCTGTTTGCTGAGCATTTTAAGTCCACTCATGAGACCTGCTTCTCAGGAAAAAAAAAAAAGTCCTTTTGAAATATGACTGTACTTGGTGACCCAAAACCTCTGATGGAGACTCATGTTGTTTTCATGCCTGCTAATCCAACATCCATTCTGCAGCTCATGGGTCAGGAATAATTCCAACTTTCAAGTCTTATTGTTTAAGCAATACATTTGGGGAGACTACAGTTGCCCTAGATAGTGATTCCTCTGATGGATCCGGAAAGTCGGATGAAAACCTCTTGGAAAGGATTCACCATTCTAGATGCTGTTAAGAACATTTGTGATTCATGGGAAGTGGTCAAAATATCAACATTCACAAGCATTGGGAAGAAGTTGATTCCAACCCTCATGGATGACTTTGAGGGAATCAAGACTTCAGAGGAGAAAGTAACTGTACATGTGGTGGAAATAGCAAGAGAACTCGAATTAGAAGCCTGAGGTTATGAATTAATTGCTGGAATCTCATGATAAAATTTCATGGATGGAAAGTAGTTTCCCATGAGCAAGCAAAGAGAGTGGTTTCTTGAGATGAAGTTACTATGAAGGTGTTGAAATGACAACAAAGGATTTACAATATTCTGTAAGCTTAGTTGATAAAGCAGAGGCCAGGTTTGAGAGGATTGACTTCAATTTTGAAAAAAGTTCTGCTGTAGGTAAAATGTAATAAAACAGTATTGCATGCTGCAGAGACATTTTTTTTTTTTTCATGAAAGGAAGAGCCAATCATTGCAGCAGACTTTATTGTTGCCTTATTTTAAGACAATTTCCAGACTTCTCTTGTGGTCCAGTGATTAAGAATCCAATGCAGGGGACACGTTCCATACCTGGCCAGGGAAGATACCACATGCCTTGGGGCAGCTAAGCCCATGCACCACAGCTGCTGAAGTCTGCACGCCCTAGAGCCCATGTTCCGCAACAAGAGAAGCCACCACAAGAAGAAGCTCACTTGCCTAGAGAAAGCTTGCACAGAGCAGTGAAGATCCAACACAACCAAAAATAAATAAATAAGAATAAAAAAGAAATTGCCACAGCCGCCGAAGCCTTCAGCAACCACCATCCTGATCAGCCTGCAGCCATCAACATCCAAGCAAGACCCTCCATCAGCCAAAAGATTAGGACTTTGCTGAAGGCTCAGATGATGGCTAGCCTTTTTTAGCAATAGAATAATTTTTTCATTAAGGTATGCATAGTGTTTCTTTAGACATAATGCTATTGCATACTTAATAGACTACAGGACAGGGTGATCATGACTTTTATTTGCCCTGGGGAACCAAAAAATTCATGTGACTTGCTTCATTGTGATAATCGCTTTATTCCAGTGCTCCGGAACCAAACCTGCCCTCTCTCCAAGGTATGCCTGTATTCTTCCAGATTCATTATTCATGGAGTCTCTTCAACCACCTATTCGACCCCATTTCTCACATTCTGCAGTTTTCACATTGAAAAAGATGAATAATGATGGTGCAAAAAATTCTGACTGTGGATTAGAGAAAATTCTTAAAGGTTTGGAGAAGTAAGATATAAGTCAAAGAAATCCAAAGAGAGCTAGATCATTTCAGTACATCCTGCCAAGTAAAGATAATATTTCTCTGTTTCAAAAGGACATTAAAATAAGAAAAGTTTTTTTGTTTTTTAAAGACTCTGAGAGTCAGAGAAATAGAACCCAATAGTTCCTCTGCCTCCCTGGTCACCGCAGGCAAAATAGCTGAGAACACCTAAAAATAAAAAAGTATCACAAAGAATGACACCAGCCAAACTAGATAAATGTAAAATAACCATAGTAATACATATCTTATTTTTGTGTAACACTTTCTTAAGTTATAAAACGTTTTCACATTTCTTATGTGATTCTAAAAAAAGCCATCTGAAGTAGGCATAATAATTATTATTAATATCTCATTACAGATGAGAGATTGGACATTCAGAGACCTTAAATGATAAGCCTGGGTCCTGCAGCTTAGCATTGATGACCTAGGACCAGACCTACACAGCAGGCTTTCAGGCTGTACTGGTTTTCATTATGCTTAGCCCTTAGTTATATACAATAAGCAGACATCAAGAGAGAAGACTCAGAACTAGTAATCAGAGGCCAATATGTAACCTTTCCCCAAAAGACACATATATAAAAATGCAAATATTTAATTTTCTGTTATCATTACTGTTATAAAGTGAAGGACAGGTATTATATAAGAAATACTAGAGAACTGGTAAAAAAAAGTGGTAGAGAGAAACTTAAAAGCACAGAGGCTTTTTGGCTTGACCTTAAGTTAGTTCTTTTAGGCTAGAAATTAGGGAAATTAAGCAAGTAATATATAGATCTTTAAAAAGAATAAGAACTTAACATCTGGATCATTATAGGCTATTATTCTGAAACAAGTGAATAGGAAAGGAAGAACAAAGAATGTTATAGAAATCAGTAGCTAACACTGGTGAGAGAGTGGTCTAAATTTATATAGTCTAAAATCATGACTCAAAGAGGCATAATCACAGCCTATAAATATCTTCCAAGCAACAATAAATGTGTAAGTAAAGGAAGCGAATTATTCACAACCTTGAGTTCAGGTCGTTTTTCTTTGTCCAGTTGTCTAAGGAAGACAATGCTTTACACCTGAGCTGGCGTCGTTCTCAGACATTATGAGAGCCGAGGAGACTCCTAAGGCTGGTACCCACGGGAGACGGATATCCAGGGGAAGAGTTAAGGAGAAGATCCACAGGGACTGGCCTGCCAATGGCTGTCCACATGCCTAGGAATTAGACAGGACAGTCAACACTCCGAGTGTTTTCATTTCTCTCTTGTCTTTGAGGGGCTTCCCTGGTGGCTAGACGGTAAACAATCTGCCTGCAATTTAGGAGACCCCGTTGGATCCCAGGGTTGATGAGGAAAATGGGAAAGATTTTCTTCAGCAAAGATTAAAATGAGAGGAAAAGTGAGAACATTATTTCCCCACACTTTAACTTACTGCAAGTTATCAATAAATAATTGTTGAAAGAATGAATGAATGAAGATGAATAAAGGATTTTCTGAGCAACGGAGAAAGAACTGGTTTACAGGTCTTCTTTTCCTTGTGTCCCCTTTATTTTGAGGTTGGGAAGCAATTAGCTTTTTAAGCAACTCTTATAATAGGAAAAGAAAATGAAGTTAACAGAGAGCCATCTTCCTGGTTCATTCACGCATTCACTCAGCAAGGAGCAGCGCTGAGAGACAGGCATGAGGGTCAAAGTTATCCAAGAGCCGGGCCCTGCCTTTGGGAAGGTGACAGTCTAGGAATGTGTTAAGAATATCACATGCTAAGCAAAAACAAGGCACCACTGAAGTTCAGAGGAAGAAAGATCCTTCTTGTATTAGTGCAGTCATTGGCAAAAGACCTATAGGCCCACCATTAAGAGAGGAGAGAAAGTGAGACTTCTAATCCTGAGTGTGTCTTAGTCACTCAGTCATGTCCAACTCTTTGTGACCCCATGGACTGCAGCCTGCCAGGCCAATTCTCCAGGCAAGAATACTGGAATGGGTTGCCATTTCCTTTTCGACCTGATCTTCCTGAACCAGGGATCGAACTCTAGTCTCCCGTGTGGCAGGCAGATTCTTTACCGTCTGAGCCACGAGGGAAGCCCTGACTTGAGAGTCAAGGCTAAACATGGAGGTCAGATAAACCAAGGCATGGATAGGAGGGTCTGTCTGGGTAGGAGCAGTTAAGGTTTGGAGTTATAAGGCAGAAAGAACAGGTTCAAGATGTATAGGAGAGAAGAAGGATGAGGAGGCCGTGGGCTGCCTGTCTTCCAGTTTTAGTTTTGTTTATTACAGATAAAGGCAGTTTTAAATAGAGCTCATCTACTGGGGAAACATTATTTAATTAAATGAACAAATAGATGTATCTATAGGTTTTTTTCAACATATCCCTTTTTATTTTACATGATTTTATTATTATCTGAAGGCTGGTGATGTGAAAGCTTTCTGTCTAACCACATCATTAGAGACTGGACAGAGTTTTCCTTCCAAATTTCTCGAAAGGTTTTAGCAAAAGCAATCGCCCACCTATGCCAAATGAAAGCAATGTGCATTTCACCCAAGAGCCTGAAGGGGGAGCGCACAGCCCACCCTGAACTAGGGGCCCCAATGAGGCCAATCTAGCTGCTGGTTATGCAAGAACAAGCCAGCCCCTGGAGGATGGATGCACTTGCTAATGATTTTTGGCTTCATGGTACATAGATGTTTTCCTTTCTTTTTTTTTTTTTTTAATTCTCATTACTTTTTAATGGCATGTGAGGTAAGCATGCTTGCAACACACTCTGTAACCTTAAAAATGGGTTGCGTTAAAGTGACTGAGGGAGATGAGAAAGAAAAGCAGTACACCAAGCTTTTTTTTTTCTTTTAAACTTGTAAAAAGCCAGATGATTCCAGAGTGAGGAATCTGACATGTGGTGATGGATGGTGAGACAGGATTGGCAGTGGAAGTCTGTAGAGAAGGTTGGGACATCCTGATGAAAGATTACCTAAGATGTTGCTAGCCTGTAAAAATTTCTGCAAAAATCAAGTCCAATAGCTCTTCTGTGTCATCGCACAATCAAAACAAACTGCATTTTGTGCATATGGAGCATTCACCTTTTTTGGAAGTAAAAAAGAGTCTGCTGTATGCAGCGTGACGGCCCACAGAGCCAGGGTCTATTGCTGTGACAGAGGTATGTGTCCTAACACGTCATAACTTGAGTCAGAGCTTCAAATTTAAGGACACATTGCCAATCCAAATGTTTGGCCCGTTTCTGCAGGATATCTTGGTACTTAGAATCAGGAGGATGAAATCCAGGGTGTGATTTTCATGTGATGTCAAGACAAAATCTTCCAGTATTATGTGGTGAAGACAGAGACCAGTCAAATGGGCCAACTTGTTAAAAACCTTATTAGTGAAGATGGCATACATGTTACTTCCAAGCCCATAGCAGTAGCAGTAACTCACGTTCTGGCAATTTAAGACTATCCTATGAGCTTCCGTTCTTCTGTATTCATTAAATAGCACTTAGTTACTATGGCAACTGTCCCTTTTCAGTATTTATGAGCTGCAGGGTATCTCACAGAATCTCAAGCACACAAACACACAGTTAACACATTGTGTACACTGGAACATTTCTTGAAGACTTCTAGGCTGGACTGTGCTTTGCAAAGCAGGCATACTTTGCTCACAGTTATTTGTGTGTATTATTTTTTTAACTCAATTGTTGCAGATTTTGACCTTGAATATGACATTCTTGAAGGCATTGTGCTGTCTTTCCTGCCTAATTTCCTTCCTTTTCTCACTGAAGATAGAGATAAATGAATTTAACTATATTCAGAGAAGAGTAATGACTTGCAGCTTATGAAAGTGCCCTCCTGGATCTAGAGAGGGCCTTGTCTGTGAAAGAAAGCAGGATAAGAATGATGGTTTCATCCTTGGGCAGTGGGGATTGTGGAACTTGGGGAAAAACAAGACATAGGGAGTAAGGTGCCCTTTGGTAAATGGTGGTGACTGTGGTTGATTATTACAGCTGTGTTGTCAGTGACTATTTCATGGAAGCTACTGGGCATTTCCCCTAGAAGTTGCACGTTGTGTACCATTTAACTAATTTGTACACTATGATCTTCCTTCTCTAAAGGAGTGTCAGCACGCCCTCATACTAGCACACATTCACAGACACACAAACATAGCTACCGTGTCTTTGCTTGTAAATGCTGGTCAGCCTGAAGGCTCTGCTTTTAATGCCTGTTTCTAAGACTGTTTATAACTCACGCCTCCTCTAGTCCCCAAACCCACACTATCGCAGCACACATCCTGTGGGAGGAGGGAAGAGAGAGCCAAGCCTTGTACCAGATGGGTGATAGGAAACGCGGATGATTTACGCCATGATTTTTCACCGGGTTGCCTTGCAGACGTTCATGGGGGCAGCGTGGCATCCGGTGAAGGTTGTGAGCCTCTGCTTTTGCACAGCTATCCAAGCACCCACCACGTAGTAGATTTACCATAGATTTATAGAGCAATTATGACAATTCTCTGGCAAATGATAGCAAAGTATCTTGAGGAATAAATGACTTTTGCTAATCCACACAAAATCTAGCCTACCTGCTGGGGCAGGAGCAGAACAAGGTTGTAAAGAGAAAGCCTTGGCGGTTCCTTCTCTGTCTGCCACGTACTCACTGGGTATGACCTTGGGAATGTTATTTAGTTTTTCTGAATTTCAGTCTCTTTATTTGTAAAATAGGGATGATGATGATGTCTAATCTCACAGCATTGCTGTGCTTAAGGTAGTGTACATAAAATGCTTGGTATAATAAACCAAATAAAAAACAAACTATTTGAAATGCTCTGTACATAATTAATGTTCATAATTAAATGCTCTGTACATAATTAATGTAGTGCCTGGCATGCAGGAGGTGCTCAGTAGTTGTAGGTAGTCAGTGGCAGTAGATGGTCAATTGATTAAATAAGTGGGAGCTATTGTTAACTATGATTGTGATTCAAAAGCAGACCACACAGTACTAAAATTGTATGAAATTATACTAAAATTATGTGAAAGCTCAGTCTCTTGTGTTTCTTACACACCTGCAACTTGCAGCAGAAAGGACTAAAATGAAGATGCTTAGATAGATTCTTTTGGCTAAAAAAACCTGATTAAATCAGTACTCATGGGCCCCTAGAGCTGACTCCTTTAAGAGATTACTTGCAGTGAAACCATTTCAACAAACCACTAAGATCCACTCTGTGACCTTCAGAAGATATTTGTTTTTAAAAAACTTTTGGACTATGCGTGAGAAAAACTAGCTTGCTGATTACATATGGATAAAATTTTCTCCACTATTGATTCCAGGTTGTTTATTTAAACATGTTCTTATGCAACCGAACATTTCAAGTGGACTAGAAATGATTTCCAAGGACTTCACTACTAATAACTGCAATTTTTTTCAAATTATAAAAGAAAAGCAGCTTAGAAACAGATCACAGTAACCCATTCTATCACTGATGGTTTGCCTTTGCCAGAGTAAGCACAGTTTATTTTAAGTATTAGGATTTGGGCAAAAAATAAGCACCAAGGGGAGGTGGTTGTATGAAAGGCATAGTCTTTTCTAACTAAGCACCTGCTCTATTTTTCTTCCTGCCACACATATATCATACATTTTTCTGTCTTTGGCATTTGCCTGTCTTATTTACAGCTCTATCCCTAGGTACCAAAACAGTGCCAAGAATACATAGAAGTTCAGTAGTTATTTGCTGATTAACTAAACCAGACATTAATTGTCTTGGACCAGTGAACAAATGTGACTTTAAATTTTTGGTTAGGCCTTGTTTATCTGTTCCTGAAACAGGTTCAAGACCCAGGTTTTACATTTTCCCATCTGAGTTGGAAAAAACAGAAAGATCCCTGGCACTTCTGTCTTCTCCTTCCCCAAGGCAGTGCTTGACAAGGATACATTCCAGAGTCAGGGGCCAGTAGCATTGCCAGACCTAGCCTGGCCATGAATGTGGCTTAAGCCAGATTGGATTCTTCTGTGGGTTAAATGATTCTGTGTTTTGGTTACAGACTCACCCCTAATTCTAGTTAGTTATCTTTAAAACATGGGCCCTTGGCTATGGAGGGGTCAGGAGATAGAGTGAAAATGGATGGAAGGAAATTTAATATCAGTACCTGCAAAGAATCCCAGGGGTTCTTGTGTTCTTAAAGCACAGCAAAGAGCCATAGCTTCCTACAAAGACCTTTAGAGACAGCATCAGTAACAATGCATTGTTCTCTGTGGAAGATGATCGCAGTGGAAGTCTATTAGGAGGCAGTGAGTCATTTAGGAAGGCAGTCGTTTTTAATGACCTGAACAAAACACTACCACCCCACCACCATCACTACCACATACACACACACACACACACACACACACACACACACACACACACCTTAATGTAAGCTGATTTACCTTTTTTTTTTTTTTAAGAGCTGGGGTCCTCAAAGTGTGGTCCCTGGACCAGCAGCATCAGAATCATCTGGGAATTTATTAGAAATGCAGATTCTCAGGTACCTCCTGCGCCTACTGTCTCAGAAACTGCATGTGGAGCCCAGCAACCTGTGTTTTCACAAGCCCTCCAGGGACTTATGATGCTTAGGTTTGAGCAGCACAGATTCTCATAGTGTATGAGAAGACTGGAACTCAAAATCCAATTAACTCCCCAGAGTTCTTTATAGCCCCATTTGATTATTACTCATTTTAGGGGACTTACTACCTAATCAAACTGCTTAGTCTTTCCTGGGATGGTTTTAATTGTTAGGATGTTCTTACTTTGGTTGCATTAAAAATTACCTCCTTCTAGCTCCTAACATGTTTGGCCTCTGAAGCTACAAGGAATGTGTCTACACTCTCAGGTAACAGTCCATTCATTCATTTATTCAGTCAAACATTTGAAGAAAGACATTGGCTCCAATAAGTCATCCCGTCACCAGATAAGCATCCTCAGATCCCTCAGTGGATCCTGAGGACCATAATTAGCAGAATCCCAACATCCTCGGCACACCTCTGCTCACTCTTCTCTTGACAGACATCTGTCCATATCCTACAAATATGCAAGTCCCAGAACTGGATCTGACTCTGCTTGTAATACCACCAGAGCAGGAACTTGTGAAGATGACTGATTTTATAACTAAGTAAAGAACTCTTCATTACCTTTATGACATTTTTCTAGGATATATTGGGGTGGCCAAAAGGTTCATTCGATTTTTTCCATAACATTCTACAGTAAAAGCCAAACTAATCTTTTGGCTGATCCAATACCTTATGAAATTGCTGTTTGTAGATTAAAAATGTAAAATATGTGCAATTGTATGGAGTTTTAATATCTTATCACATTCATTCAGTCAATAATATAGAAACTTGTGTAGGGCCTTCTCTGGTATTAATATTTATGTTAAGATGATAGGATTATACTGAATGGTTGTTTTTGGTATCACATTCTTAAGTCCACTTAATCAGATAGTAATTTACAATGTCCATAATCCTTCGAAGACACAATATTTAACATAAACAAAAGGTACAAAGAACAATGCAGTGAAACTTGCGTATCAACCTTCCCAAAACCATCTCTCCCCTCCCCCAGTAAACACCTTGAATCCTGGATTTGATGTTTATTGCTTCCATGCATTTCTTTCTATTTGTGCAATACATACGTGCATCCCCAAACACAGTATATACACAATATATGTATTCTGTGTATTTTTGGCTTGATATGAATTGTACCACATATATCATTGTGCCGCTTTCTCAGTATTATGTTTAGGGCACTCATCTGTGTTGAAATGTGTAGGTGCTTCACGCATTTCCACTGCTGTATCATATTCTATTTTATGAATATAGCATGATTGATTATATATTTGCCAATGCTGGTGGATGTCACTATTTCAGACACTGTATCCATCCTTGGTACACTGGGGGAGTTTCTGTAGGACATCCATTTGTTTTATATCAAATGCTGTCAGATTTTTGCCAGTAGAAATATATAATACTGCATGATTCTTTGTAAGTAAATGCAGAACTTTCCATTTGCCTGTAGTGCATTTTATCTCATCCCACATTCATTTACTCAGTCATTAAGAGTGGTATATTGGACCTCTTCGTTGTTCAGTAGCTAAGTCCTGTCTGACTCCTTATGACTCCCATAGACTGCAGCACGCCAGGCTTCCCTGTCCTTCACTGTTTCCCAGAGTGTGCTCAAACTCATGTCCATTGAGTTGGTAATGCCACCCAACCATCTCATCCTCTGCTACTTCCTTCCCCTCCTGCCCTCAATCTTTCCCAGCATCGGTGTCTTTTCCAGTGAGTCATGTGTCAAAGACCACATTAGGTCTTTGAAGACAAAAGTAAGACATAATCCCACTCTTTACTTGGGGGGTAGGGGGAGCAGGGGCAAGGCTAGTGGAGAGGTGGTGGCTTTTGCTTTTTTTGCTGCAGTTACTGTTTTCTGAACAGCAAGTGTGACATTCCAGGGATCAGCCCTCACTAGCAGAGTGGGACAGAATGTGGAGCTGGGGTGTGGGTGGGAGGAAGTGGAGTTAGACAATTTGGGCTCAGGATCATTTCCCGTCCCTTGAGATGATGCAGCAAATATCCACCTTGAGACCTGGCCCTGTACCTATTTTGCTATTCTAACTTCAGCCCTCATCCTTGAAATACAGACTCTTAGCATTGACCCAGGACACACGCACATAGACATATAACTGTTTCCTACTCATCAGGGACTCTGGTTATAGCCTCACATACTTTATGCAAACATACATGTTGGTCCTGATTTCTCCACTCTCATCACATATAAACTGAGATTAAATTTATATTCATATATATGTGTATATATAGGTTCATGAAGAGCAGGCTGCCCCAGACTTCAAGATCACAGCTTCTTCGCTGAGGTGTAGAGAAGCAGATTGCATGTAATGTCCTCAGTGACAAGTGTGCGCTTGGCCAGCGAACGACATAGGTCCCTGCAAATCTGCCAGTGCTCCGGGATCGCACTTCCCAGCACGTCCTGGTGGCTGGAGGATTCTCTGAACACCAGAGGACAGTTGACGTTTTCCATTTAAAAGGTTTCCTGCGCCTGCAGAAACTCTGCGCCCTCCCAGAAGAGTGGCCAGTGCAAAGCAGAGCGAGCTGGGGAAGGAGAGTCAGGGTGCATTAGGTTTATTTTCCAGCTGCAGTTGGAGTCACATGAAACCTACTGCCTAATTTCCTTTGTCTAACTTGATTTCTCTTTGGCTGGAAGGCAAATGGATCAATATTGTTTTTTATGCCGAGATTATGTTGCCTGAAGAAAATTTTCCATCAGTTCCCTGTGCCTGCCTTGAGTCCTGTAATTGGGGCTGCATGCTGACCAGGCATCTGGGCACCCCCAGGCATGGACACAAGTCCCATCATCTGCATGGTGCCCACCGAGGGTGGCCTTCTGGAGGGGGTCACAGGAGCGGCGCCTCCAGGCAGAGCTTGGTGCTTGTGCCAGGCTTCTCTGCACGTTCTCTGGCCATACGCTAACACAAACAGCTCATTTTATTTTTTTCTTTTCTGTGAAGCCCTTTTCCCCCCCTCTACCTTTTCTCTTTTTTCCTATATTTGGAATCCTCTTCACCTCGTCAAAATTTCTTAAAGGTTGTTTCTTTACATTTCTGTGATAATATTTTCTTCCTATCTCCCTTCCCAACCCCACCTCCAATGTGATTCTGTCCTTTTTTTTTTTTTTTTTTTGGTCACCAGGGAAGGAAATGTTTATACTACGCTCTTGGTTCTATTCTCCTACCAGGCATTTAAGAAAAGCTAACAGTCTGGAGGCAGAAAAATGAGAAGGCAGTTTAGTCACACACACAAAATTGGAGCATTCATCTGTGTAGCAGGGTTGCTGAATTCTTTATGCAGTGGAGGTGGGAGAGAAAGGCAGTATTGACCAGTTATCTATAAACATGCATGTATTATATGCTCACTCAATACAAGAAATGGCATTTCTAAACACTGTGGGGGACATAAATATAAGGTGTAACATCTGCCATCTAAAGCTGCATTCTGGTTGCATAGACAAGATATAAACATGGGGAAGGATAAGGGAACACTTGGAAGGGGAAAGTTATAACCTGTCAACACATCAGTTCAAGAAGGGGGCAGGGCCTCGTGCACTTGATTCCTACTAATGAATCGTTCAAATAATTGTCCTGAGTTGAGGACAGAAGATTGAGATGGGCTCAGGAAAGGGCATAGAACTAACTGAATCCTTGCGGGGAGGATCTGGATGAGTAGACAGGGGGCAGTAAAGCCCTCCAGATGAAGAAGTCTGGGAGAAATGAGGGAAAATGGAAAAGATAATTCAATAGGCAATCAAGAGACAGAAGAGGCTGGGCAGAGAGGGGTCAAGAGGGCAAGCAGCTGGAGACAAGATTAGTCCTGGCCAAACTGCCAAGGGCTTTAAGTGGTAGTTTAAGTCCAGCAGATTTTCTCTTAGGCAGCACGAGCTATTGAATGTCTTTGTGTGAGGATCTGAATTGATCTAAATCTGTGCCTCCCTATCTTTACATGGCATAAGTAGAAAATGGTTATTTGTAGAGTACGTTGCAGTAAAGAGAAGGGGATTTGGAGAGTGGAAGGAGAATAGAGCAAAGTCAACTTGTCCTGGTTTGCCCAGAACCTTGCCAGTTTTCCAGTAGCACTGAAAGTCTCACATCCAGACAAAATCCTCAGCCTGAGCCTACACCAGGACTGCTTCACTTGGGAGGATGCTTTTGGTCAAAGGTGACTAGCTTAGGAGCTCTGCCCACACATGGTCACCCTGGGATCTCAGAGTTTCAATCTTGCATCTGGGCTCATCAGTTGGCACACCTTGATTAAATAGCATTTTAGGGTCATGAGTGTACAGGTTGGGTTGGAGTCTGGGAGAACAGTCAGAAGGCTATTGGTGGAGTCTGGCTTGAGTGAATAAGGCCTCGAACAAGGTAATGGCAAAGAAAATGGGGGAAAAAGAATTGATTTAAGATATTTTCCCCTGGGGGACATAAAGTCTCCTGACAACTTGGAGAAAGACGGAAAATTGAATGAAGTAGAAATGACTTCAAAACAACCGCAGCTTTGTTCATTTATGACCCAAGCATTTATTGAGTGCCATCTGGGTATAAGACATCATACTCAAAGCTGAGTGAGAAATGTGTTCCCCTTATGAGCTTAGAACCTAATTGGACAGATTGAAACATATCTCTTCATATTTACTATAAGGTAAAAGGTAAGGGTGTGTGGCACAGTAGTTAAGGGTCATGAGATTCAGAGCAGAACTGGGTCACTAGATTCAAATCTCAGATACTAGCTACATGACCTTGGATGAGTTACTCACCTCTTCAGGTCTCAGTTTTCTCTCAAACACACTAATGTAGATGTGCTAACCACAGTACCAAGCTCTGGAGCTTGTTGGAGGAGGAGATAATTCCTTTCACATGATGTGTGGCATAGGTAAAACAAAGCACATTAATAGCTTTATCGGGCTTCCTTGGTAGCGCAGATGGTAAAGAATCTGCCTGCAATGTGGAGACCTAGAGTCAATCCCTGGGTTGGGGAGATCCCCTGGAGGAGGGCAATGGCAATCCACTCCAGTATTCTTACCTAGAGAATCCTCAGGGACAGAGGAGCCTGTGGAGTCACAAAGAGTTGGACACGACTGAGCAACTTAAGCCCAACACAGCAATAGCTTTATCATGATCACATACAAAGTGATAAGAGATTTCTCAACTAGCAGAGAAGTATCAAAGAAATGACTTTTATGATTTGAGAACCTATGGGAAATGAAAAAAAGCTTAGAAGAATCAACAGCAGTTTCAGAATTCCAGTTTGTTTTGTCAATCGTAGTTGCGATCCTGTTTACGAATCCTCTTCTGCACATCTAGTTTGTGATTGCCGTGTCACTGGGGTGCAGTTGTTCCTGTGGTTTTTACGTAAAAAAAACCCCTTAGATGTCACATTGCAAAGCAGTATTAAGCAGCGATGGCTGTCTGACCATGTGAGGCAGTGTCTCCAGAGAAGGCTGTCTGTATAATTTCTTTATGTTAGTTATAACTTGGATACTTTAACAGTTTTTAAGTCTTTCTCTCTCTCTTTTTTTTTGTTTTAAATCCAAATTTCTGATTATTTCTATTGGCTGAATTACTAACAGCAGAATCACTACATCAAAGAATATATGAATTTAAGGCTTCTCTGCATATATGGTTACTGCCTCATTGTTCCTGAACAACTCTGAGCACAATCTTTTATTTTCTTTGATTTTTGCTGCTTTTTTGGGTAAAAATTGTTACCTTTCAGCTACCAATTGCATATATTTGAACACTAAGGAAGTTGAATATTTTTTCATATTTGTTAGCCATTGGGCTCTTTTTTTTTCCTTATAAAGAAATATCCCTTCATGCACTTTGTATATTTTTCATTTGGTAACATATTATTGTTTGTTTCTTCATTTAAATGGTCTGTCTTATTTTTTGAAAACTCCCCAAGTTTCTTTTGAGAAATAAAAGCTATAGTTTCATGAAAGTGCTTTGTATAAACTGTAAAACCCTATATGCACATTATTATTATTGGAAGATTGGCCTTGTTCATATGTTAGTCATACTCATAACAAAGAGGTCCTTGCAAATTCAGATATAGGCTTGAGTAGAGTGTGAGCTTTATTCAGGTTGGAATTTTTGTCGGTTTTATTCACTGCTGTATCCCCAATGCCTAAAACAGTCCATGGCATGGAGTAGTGATCAATAAATATATGCTAAATGAATGACTATGAGATAAACACATAGATGGATAGAGATTTTCTACAATGTTCCACCAAGATGACTTCATTTTCTTTTTCGCCTCAAGCTGGAAGCAAATGGAGTTGTGGATAGCTGGCAGGTCAGAACTGTGAAATAGTATTCTTATCAATCTGGACTTAGGAAACTCATTTCTTAGAACATAACTTTCTTTATGGTAACATTGTAAGCCTAATTAGTAATTCTACCTCATTTATTTAAGTGATAAACCAGAGACAAGAAGAGTTTAATGACCCAAGCATGGCTTTCAGCAATATGATAAAAGACTCAAGTTGTTGCTTTGTTTTTATATGAGCATTTCTAATTCCTAAATATATGACAAGCCTCCTAGTCCTTCCATGCCTCACTTGTTGTTTTCTGGCAGTAATGAGAATAAATTGTTCACAAGGTCTAAAAGAAGACGTGACAGTATGCCTTAAAATTGATTCATTCTTTGGTTGTCTAGTTTGGGGGAAAGGTTTTGCATAGAAATTTATGCTAATAAGTTTAATCTCCTGTATAGACCTAAATTCAACTACCCACAGGTGCCTGGGACCATCTTCTTTTCTAAAGTTTCTCTGTTCTGTTTTTATCTCTAATTATCCTACCTCACATTATGTTTTCCTTTTAAGGTGCTTTAGTGTTTCTGGAAGAACATGGGGTAAAATTTCCTATAAATGTGCATTTTGCTCCAGATTTGTTTCCTGGATGGATCACTTACAGTGGGAGGCAGTACATGGTGGTTAAGTGCTTTGTGTTTAAGTCACACAGACTCTTATTTATGATCTTAAGTGAGTCACTCAGCTTCCCTGAGCCTCAATTTATTCATTTCCAAGATAAGTATTTTAAAAACCCTGCTCCCATTGGATTGTGAGGATTAAATAAAAGAATGCATATAAAGATGCTGGCACAGGGTTTGACAAATAAGCAAGCAGTAAACAGAAGCTGCAATGGCATATCATTTATCATTGTCATGTTCATCCATACATGGCTTGGCCATGGCACCTAAGCCACTGAGGTGCTATTAATGACTGTAAGAAAATCAAGTGAAAATGTCAAAGCAAAAGACAAGGAAAGAGAGAGAGATCCCTGTAAGAGAAGATCCCAGAAGTAGCCCATCTAGGATATATCAGTCAGGGTTCAAACAGAAGTGGAGCCACCTGGAAATACAGATATAGATACAGATGTATACACACATGCATATATACATCTGTATGAGCAATAGATATATGCACACATGTATATATACATACATGGACTTCCCTGGTGGCTCAGTGATAAAGAAGCTGCCTGCAGTGCAGGAGATATGCATCGGATCCCTGGGTTGGGAAGATTCCCTGGAGAGGAATGTGGCAACCCACTTGAGTATTCTTGCCTGGAAAATCCTGTGGTCAGAGGAGCCTGCAGTCAGAGTAGCTGATGGAGGCTGATGAAGACAGAGCAGGAGAACCCAGGGGGAGCTTCTCACCACTGGAGATGAGGCGGTAGATCATTTGACCTGCAAATTGGTTGCTGCTTCACTTCCACCCTTAAAGCCTAGATGCCATGATCAATGCGGGTGTCTGTTTTAAGCCTAGATACCATGATCAATGCGGGTATCTGTTTTAAGGTAAAAACACTGAGAGGTTCAGAGACGTTTTTCATTAGCTTCAGATCACACGGCTAAGAAGGGCAGAGCTGGGATTCAGAGCAGACCTGGTTGGCTTGTGTCTCCTCTCAGATACTGCCAAGTGACAGCCTCCCTAGAGGGCAGGGAAGGAAGGCATGCCTGCAGCATAGAAGTTAAGACGCGGTCTCTGGATTCAGACCTCCCTGCACTCATACCTCTCAGGTTTATAATCTGGCTTCTCCACTTACAGATGGTGAAACCTGGGGTGCGTTACCTAACGTTCAGTTCAGTTCAGTCGCTTGGTTTGCGTCAATTTCCTCGTCGTCAAATGGGCCTGATTATAATCCCCTAGCCAAAGACTGTATGTAGGTGCATTCTCTGCAACAGTGCCCAGGGCTATAAGCACCCTGTTGGCAGTTGTTACCCCAGCTTGCTCAAGTCAGCGGGTTTCTGCCTGTCTCTCTGCAGTGGCAGAGCGCTTGTCCGGCTGCCGCTGCCTTCGCTGCTTCATTATGGATGAGCTGTCCTGAGGCGGGCTCGGTGGCGGGCTCGAGCGCTGTCAGTTTCTCCCGCAGCACTTTGCGCAGCTTTTCAGCATCACCACCTTGGATTCTGAGCCTTGCCTGCTCGAGGAAGACAGAGGTGATGCTGCCGTGACCACAATCAGCCCCGGCGCCTGCTCCTTTGACCCGACAGTGCTCCCTCGAAGCAGCTGCCTTCTGGGTCCGGTCAAGTGGGAGCTAGACTACTGTATTGCTAATTGGGACTTTGGGGTTGTGCTCATTCCTCCAAAATGCTCTATTTTTGGAGAGTCGATGAAACGCTCCGGTGCACCCGGACGGAAATAGATGATTAGCTGTCACGAGCGTTCTTGCCCAGATGGAAAGCAGATACTCACTGTTGAAAGTCCAAGCGTTCTAGTAACTTTGTCAATGAGTGAAGATTGTGATGCTGTCATCCTTGGGGCAGGGGTGCTCATGGATGGTGGGGTGTGATGATGGAGGGTGGAGTGTCGGGGGCGGGGGGGTCAGTCTGCCGGTGTTTATTTCCCGCCCTGCCACATGTACTTCCTGTGTGACTCAAGCAAGTTTCTCAGCCTCTCTCAGTCTCCATGTCCTCAACTGTTCAACAGAGATAATAATCTGGGCTGTTGCGAAATGAGATGAGGCAGTGCACATGGAGGAACCTGGAATATAGTTTAATGGACACTGATCACACCTGGAATTTGCTAGATGGTCACAGGTGTGTTCCCCTCTGCCCACGAGGATTTGGTCACCCTTTTTGTCCTCCTTTGCACTTTTAAAATTATTATTATTTTCTTTACCCCTCTTCTTTCCTCTCTCTCTTTCTCCCCTGTCCTTCCATTTTTTTCTTTCTGCGTCTCTCTCCCTTGTCAAGATTTTAGGTCTTTTTTATTTGTTTGTTTGTTTCTTTTTGCTACTGGTTGCATTTAGAGCTGGAGAAGGAAATGGCAACCCACTCCAGTACTCTTGCCTGGAAAATCCCAAGGACGGAGGAGCCTGATAGGCTACAGTCCATGGGGTTGTGAAGAGTGTGACAGGACTAAGTGACTTCACTTTCACTTTTCACTTTCATGCATTGGAGAAGGAAATGGCAACCCACTCCAGTGTTCTTGCCTGGAGATCCTCAGGGATGGAGGAGCCTGGTGGGCTGCCGTCTATGGGGTCGCACAGAGTTGGACACGACTAAAGCAACTTAGCAGCAGCAGCATTTAGAGCAGAAGTCAGTGAACTCCCCTTTTGTAAAGGGCCAGAGAGAAAATATTTTAGGTTTTATGGTTGCTACTATTGTTGCTACCTCTGTTGCTACTGTTCATGTCTGCCATTGTGATACAAAAGTAGCCACATGCTATTACAAAAGCAGTAATACATAACTGAATGAACATGGCTGTGTGCTAGTAAAGCTTTATTTACAAAAACAAGTTGTGGGCCTGATTTGACCTGCAACCTCTGATAGTTTTCCAAGCCCTGATTTAGGTTTTTTGGAGATTACAGATTCTTCTTAAACATCCAAGGTCAGCGCTTTTTCTGGACACCTGGGACTCGTTCACACCATGACACCAGGGAAGCCTCTGGTATCTGAGTGGCTCTTGTAGGGTATTATTCCACAGCACAGCCTTTAGACAGAATCAGACAAGTGATGGGGAAATGTTACTTTGTTATTCACAATTCATATCTAAAAAATTCTAAGGAAATTCCCTTTAGATACTTGGATCATCAGTGACTCCATCCATTCAAAACTGACTAATGGTGTCTGAGCAGTCAGCATGAGGGAAGACTTGCTAGCCGTGGAAGAAATACATAAGCATAGCACTTTGCATAGTTAACGGCCGATTGTCTCAGGCTACTTCTGAAAGAGTGTGTAGAACCTGCATTGCCATTAAATCAAGCTGCTTTTCATCATTACGCGGAAGGCTTTTTACTTCTAGCTTTGCCACATGCTAACTGTGTCCTGGAGAATTTAACCTCTTTTGACCTCAGTTTTCTCATCCGTAAAATGGGCATAATGATAATACATCAATATCATAGGCTTGTTGCAAGGATTAAATGAGATAATGCTTTCGATGCCTGTGGCAGAGTAAGTCCTATGTATTTTAGTTATGGTTATTATAAGCAAATGACAGTTTTGGAGTTTCTGAGGGCCCTTATTTGAAGTGACTTGGAAATGGAATCACGCAACATTCTATTTGCCTCAGGAATGCTGGTGGCCAGGGGTCCATTCTTACGTTTGTGGAGCTGGAAATTCCCTCTGGCTTCTTCACACAGTTCACTGGCAGCCACGTCCATGGATCTCTTTCCCGGCCATAGACTTTGCTCTTCTTCACTAACACATCTCACTCCTGGTTGCCAAGAAGTTATCTTCCAGTGTCATACCACATTTCATCTGCCAGCATTTCTGCTTACTACCTCCTTTTATTCGCTTCAGCAGGGATGGAGGGAAAATAGCTCATCTTTTTCCTTCCAAAATAAATGTTGAGAAGTCCGTCTGACATTTCTGTTATCCAGCATTCTCTTTTTCCATCACTTTATTGAGAACCCTACTGTCTTCCCTTTATATTCCAGAGAGTCTTTTCTTATTCCTAAACTATGTTATTAGAGCTGAACATAATCTTAAGGACGTGGCCTATTCTGATTTTCAGGAAGGATATTATGTGAATTTGACCTAGAGTATTGCTGTGTGGAAAACCTACACAGCTTCCCCAGTGACTCAGCTATAAAGAATCCACCTGTAATGCAGGAGATGCTGGTTTGATCCCTGGGTGGGAACGATCCCCTAGGGGAGAGCATGACAACCTACTCCAGTACTCTTGCTTGGAGAATCCCATGGACTGAGGAGCCTGGAAGGCTATAGTCCATAGGGTCACAAAGAGTCAGACATGGCTGAAGTGACTGAGAGAGCACGCATTGCTGTGTGGAAAACCCACGTCTTTTTCTGCCCAAGTTGCACCCATAGATAGGGTATCAGTGTCATCTTGCCAGGAGCAAGGCAGCTTCCTAGGAAGGGTAACAATGTAATTACAAGGCCAAGTCCACCACCCCCCTGACCCCAGGAAGTTATTTCTAACTCAGAACCAATATGTTGAGCCCACAGCCTCGCCTTCTGAAAGCTAACAATCAGACCTCAGCAATAAGCACTTACCTGTTTAACATTCATAGGACATGCATCCTAGAATCATGCTAAACTTTTGCTGATTCACATTCAGCTCCTGTTCCTTTGAGACACTAAATTATTTTTAGTTCTCCACTTTCTGAAAACTACTATATAAAATATGAAATATTTATGTTAAGTAGTAATGTCAAAATTAGCTAATAACTTATTTTCAGATAAACAAATAGGTATGCAAAGCACTTTCTGTTTGCTCAGTGCTGTGTGAGGCATAGGGGGTGAAAGATGTGGTACCACCTTCCAATGTCAACTTGTTGTATTAGTCACTCAGTCATGTCCGACTCTTTGCGACCCCATGGACTGTAGCCTGCCAGGCTCCTCTGTCCATGGGATTCTCCAGGCAAGAATATTGGTGTGGGTAGCCATTTCCTTCTCCAGGGGATCTTCCCAGCCCAGTGATCAAACTCAGATCTCTCCCTCATTATAGGCAGACTCTTTACCATCTGAGTCACCAGGGAAGCCCAAGGTCAACTTTCTAGAGTCTAAATCCAATGTATCTAACTGCAGTCTATACAACTATCCATGACCTGTAGAATATAACTCCAAGGACAAAATAGCTGGCTTACCTGATCAGTTTATTTCTGTAAGTCAATGTTTGGGCAGCATTTTTATGAATCTGCACTGAATGTTTTGTCATCCATGGAGCACCAATAGAGTTCCAAGTGACTGTCCAATTTAGATTTAATAACGTGGCTGAAGCAATTCCCATTTTCTCTTCTGTGGGAGGCGGTGCAGAAGTCTGCAGAGAGGATGGAAGATTGATGGGTGCAGTGAGCAGCAACTTTGCTTAATAATGAGAATGCACTTGAAGCAGCACCATTTAGCATTTCCAGAGAAGTGACTGCTTTGCTCTCCATTTATATAACTTGTCACGTCCAAGAAGTTGACAGAGAAGTAGTTTAAAATGGACAGTTGGAACACGCATCAAAAAAAATATATCTTCCATCGTGATCACCTGGAGAATGACCAATTTCAGTTTAAGGAATTTTTAATAGCATCCTAAATCTCTTGTGGCTAAACAGAAAACAGACTTAAGAAACACCAGGAAGTATGGGACAAGCTGCTTCCCATTTGTTTCCTGGTGGAGGAGGAATGTTTTCATTGATTGCATGCTTTGCAAGTAACTTCTCATAGAGCTTTCAAGGGGCTACATTGTCTAGTGGTTAAGAGTCCAACTTCTTATCTCATGTGAGCTACATGAACTTATAAGCTGTGTAACAGAACATGAGTTATTCACCTTTTTGTGTCATCATCCTTGTCTATTGCATGGGAGAAAAAATAGTATCTACCTCATAGTGTTGTTCAGTCAGTCAGTTCAGTCGTTCAGTCCTGTCTGACTCTTTGCAACCCTATGGACTACAGCATGCCAGGCTTCCCTGTCCTTCACCAACTCCCAGAGCTTACTCAAACTCATGTCCATTGCATCAATGATCTGGACAATCACTTGGTCCATTGCCATCCAACCGTCTCGTCCTCTGTCGTCTCCTTCTCCTCCCGCCTTCAATCTTTCTCAGCATCCGGGTCTTTTCAAATGAGTCAGCTCTTCACATCAGGTGGCCAAAGTATAGGAGTTTCAGCTTCAACATCAGTCCTTCCAATGAATATTCAGAACTGATTTCATTTAGGATGGACTGGTTGGATCTCCCTGCTGTCCAGGGGACTCTCAAGAGTCTTCTCCAACACCACAGGTCAAAAGCATCAATTCTTCGGTGCTCAGCTTTCTTTATAGTCCAACTCTCCCACCCACACATGACCACTGGAACAACCCATAGCTTTGACTAGATGGACCTTTGTTGGCAAAGTAATGTCTCTGCCTTTTAATATGCTAAGTTGGTCATAACTTTTCTTCCAAGGAGCAAGCATCGTTTAATTTCATGGCTGCAGTCACCATCTGCAGTGATTTTGGAGCCCCCAAAAATAAAGTCTGCCACTGTTTCCACTGTTTCCCCATCTATTTGCCATGAAGTGATGGGACCAGATGCCATGATCTTAGTTTTCTGAATGTTGAGTTTTAAGCCAACTTTTTCACTCTCCTTTTTCTCTTTCATCAAGCAGCTCTTTGGTTCTTCTTGGGAAGCTTTAAATGGTTAATATCCCTTCATGTTCAATATAGAAGGCGTCAGAACACAGTGTAGACAGATGAGGTATATATATATTTTTTTAATTAATTTTTATTGGAGTATAGTTGATTACAATGTCGTGTTAGTTTCTACTGTACAGCAAAATGAATCAGCCATACATGTACGAACATCATCTCCCTTTTGGACTTCCTTCCCATTCAGGTCACCACAGTACATTAAGTAGAGTTCCCTACGCTATACAGTATGTTCTCATTCGTTATCTATATTGTACATAGTGTCAATAGTATATATGTGTCGATCCCAAACTCCCAATTCCTCCCACCCCCTCCCTTTTTTTGAGATAAGATATATTTTTGAAGAAGCCACTAATAGACCTGAGACGATTCTTTTAACTTACTTTTGGTTCTCATGGTAAGAATCTATTCATGCCGTGGACGAAGTAGCTGAATTGGAGAAACTATAAGAAAATACCTACACAGGTGACTTCTCTGGGGTCAGGAAGACCCACAGTTATTCTCAGAAATCCTCGTCCTCTCCTCAGTGTTCTCTCTAAAAGCACACGGACAGTGTTGCCATCTCCTGCAGGCTTTGCTTCAGTGATTTTCTCATCTGTAGGAGCACGCAGCTCTTTGATAGGAAGCTATTTGCAAAGGGACAGAATGTTTTTCTGTGGCTGTGATGTCAGTGGTATCAAAGTTATTGACTCAGTTGAAAAACAGCTTAATGTTATCTTCAGGGCTTCTGCTTTCCTGTCAGCTCAAGCCTTGGTGATGTGTATAATTGGGACTCGCTAAGACAACCTTGACACCCCTCTGCAGAGTGACGTGCCTGTTTGATACAGGCTCAAAGGTCATTTGACAGCGAGCAGCTTTTCCCTTGGGGCAGGGTAACCACGGAGAATCTGCTAATGAAGAGTCAATGGTCCAGGAACCCCAGCCTCACTTCCCAGATGGGAAGACTTTAATCATTCTTATCTTTCCTGTCACCACCAGGACAGACCAACAGCCTAGCCATCCAATCGATAATCAAAAAGAAGGTATTTCTTACAATTATTCCTCTCCTGAGCCGGCTTGCATATCATTAAATTGAAAAAATGTTTGATGATGAATCTCACAGCTCCTTGGTTTGACTTATGAATGGAATCAGAGCATCCCCCCACATTCGCATCTATTCTGTGGACAGATTTGGTGGAAAGTAGCTTCTGATTTCTTTTTGAGTAATAGACCTTTTGAACTGTGCCGCAGACATCGTGGGCTTTTCATTACAAGAATTACTTTCCTAAGCCAAAGTCTTTATCAGTCAGGGTCTTTGGCTGCAAACCAGAGCAAGTAACTTACACTCAGGTGAGTAAAAATGGTCTATGGGAAGATCATGGAGAGGTCACATATCAAAGGAGTAGTCTGTGGGCCAGGCTTTGAAAGAGCAGAGCCCAGAGCAGCCCTGGACAGACTGTAGCAGACGTTGATCTGTGTTCAGGGATATACCCTCCAATAACTTTTATTTATTTGTTTATTTTGTCATCCCACCAAAGATTCAAATTCTTGGGAAACATTGCGTTTTCCCATCTCTTAGCCAGGGAAGACTAGGGCTCCATGTGTAGCCATCTTGCCAGAATAACTCCAATGGGGGAGAGACATTTCTTTCTTTCTTTTTCATTTGGCCACAGCATGCAGAATCTTAGCTCTCTGACCAGGGGTTGAACCCACCATCCCTACCGTAGACACACATGGAGTCCTAACCGCTGAACCACCAAGGAATTCCTGAGAGAGTTTTCTTAAAGAAAAATTGGGGGTGGCTGAAACCAGAGGAAGGGAGAGTGAATGTCAAGGGTTGGAACGACAGTGCTTGCTACACTGCGTCTCTCGGAATAGGACCACATGTGTGGCTGAAATATACTGCAAGGCTCCCATTTGTCACCTGCTTCAATTTGTCGCCCAATGTTGCTGAACCTTAGGATGATGACCTGTTAGTCCAATGACTGAATCCCTTTTAGTCAGAGCCCGGGCATGTTGTTCTTACTTTCTTCGAAGATGGCTAAAAGAAAAAGGTGTATCAGGCAGGGTTCTTCAGCTGCAAGCAAAAGAACTCTAAGCTAGGTGGTTAAACAAAAGAGGAATGTATTAGAAAGAACTGATGGCTCAGAGAATCTCCAGGAGGGCCAGAAGACCAGGCTGAGAGGATGTGTAGCTGGGACCAATGCCCCAGGTCTCCCAGAGGATAGTGGAGAGCCCCAGGGCTGTCCCTGGGCTCAGTTACCATGGATGATTTGATTGAAGCAGGGCTTGAACCCTAGTCCTAAACCTCTGTCACAGCTGGCCTGACAAACAGGATTGATCCATCTCTACCTTCACCAACATGGATTCTGTGGCACCTGCTTCCTGAGCCACCAGCTTGCCATGCAAAGACTGGTGCGAGGGCCCCATTTTGGAGGAGGCCAGGTCACGTGATGGGGTCAGCTGCAAAGGCATCTGAGAAGTGTGTTGTGGCTACTGCCTTAGAGCAGAAGGCCTCTGCCTTGGAGGAAGCATGTTCAAAGGGACAAGCGTCCTTACAAAAGCAATTGTGTGACTTTGAACTTGTGCTTATTCCGTCAGTGGACCACATCTTTCATGGTCGTAGTTTAGTTGCTAAGTTGTGTCCGACTCTTGCAACCTCGTGAACTGTAGCCTGCCAGGCTCCTCTGTCCATGGGATTTTTCAGGCAAGAGTCCTGGAGTGGGTTGCTCCTTCTTTCTCCAGGGGATCTTTCCAACTCAAGAATTGAACCTGGTCTCCTGCACTGCAGGCAGATTCTTTACCAACTGAGCTATGAGGGAAGCATCTCCCATACTACACTGGTAATAAGTAGATTTTAAATACATTTTGTAATAATTTTATAAACCTTGTGATGATACTGTGTTGTAGTTTTTTGTTTAAAACAAATATTGAAAATGCACCACAAGTTTTAAAATCTTCTTACGATGGGGTTAGATATATCAGTTTACTCAAAAAAAGGCAGTGATTCCAGCCTCTCAGAGGTTGCTTCAATATCAAACTGGGCAAGCTCTTACACAGCTGTATTTCAGCCTTGTTTATCCAGGACATGGGGTGATAATACTTATCTATGGACTTCATCATGTTGACAATGTTGGTATTGCAAAGTATTGTTAGGTATTGATAAACAAAGGTTTCACATAACTGGATACAATCCAACTAAGAATGATAATTGTAACAATGTTTATTTATTTATTACTAATGAGCTTGTGCAGCTCACCAGACATGTTTAGTACACAACAGAACTGTAGGACTGGATGTTTACATTCCATTTAAGTCAGTATTCTATTTCCAACACATACAAAACATAGCAACTGATTTAGATAATGCTAAACCACAGAGGAAAATGCCAAGTTTTACAGTGGGTCATCAGGGTTAGCTTCTAGAGGGACCAGTATTCTCTTTTCTTTCCTCTCCTCTTGTTTCTTTCCATTTCATTTCTCTTCTTTTTCAGCTTTATTGAGATATAATTGACATGGGACCAGGATTTTTGAGCAGAGTCTAGTGGAAGGTCAAAGAAGTTGGTATGGCAGGGGGCAGGGAGAGGGCAGATGTGAGCAGTGAGAAGGGCACCCAGGGAAAGAGAAGATTCCACAGTGTGAAAGCACCTACAGAGCTGGAGACTCGCTGCTCAGCTGGAAGGAAAAGCTGGGTGAGGAATGACACCCTGTCAGACGCCTTCCAACGTGAGAGTGGAAGCACATACTTTTTGCTGCTGGTGATGATGCCAAGAATTTACATTTTGTGTTAATTTGACCTCATTTACATAATACCTTATTATAGCGAATCACCTAGGTGTTGCCTAATTGCCCTCTTTCTCTTGCTGACCCCAACACTGAGAAAGTCAAAAACATGACCTTTATTTTGTCTGAGGCAGAGAAATCTGGTTTGATATTTTGCTGCCACAGACCTTTTGCTTTCATATCTACTTGTTTTTTGCATATTTGTTTTTCCTAGGCCACACAAGCGCTTTGCCTTGTGTATTTCCTTTGCATTTGTCCATATGCATGTGTGTTCACCCATGCTTTCTGGGAAGTTAGGAAAACCCAACTTTTTTCCATTTAAATTATATAATTATCATTTTCTTCTCTTTCCCAGTGTATTCTTAATTCTAGTCTTTCACAGATATGCAATATTCCATTGAGTAATCATTGGGAAATTGTTATGCTTCAGTTTTTCAATAGTTTAGATATTGTAATGACAATTTTTGTGTCTAGAACTTCTTTCTTCTGTTAGATTATTTTCTTAACAGCATCTGTAACTCTTAACTTTCTGCTTAGAGAAATAAAGTTTTATAATTTAGAGTTTTCTCTTTCTTGCCTCCCAATCTTGTATGTAAATAACCATTTCAGGATGAATTACTGTGCATTTTATTTTGTCTATATAGCAGCCTTTCTAATGTATGAGTCTAGACATGCTTATGTAACATACTACAATATAAGCCCAAGAGCTTCTGCCATCAGTGTAACTGTGAAAAGCAGGAACGCAGTACCAGACTATGGAGCTATCACAGAGAGATTGTGATGGTCATAAAAAAAAAGTCACTGTAGCCTGAAGGTCTAAATCTCCTTTATATTGTTTCCTAGATTTATTTTCTTTAAGTCTGTGTCTTTTATCACCAATTCATAACTTATTCATAACTCATTCTATACCTACTAACCCTTTAACTATTTTATTCATTTCCTCATGCTAATGACATCACTTGCTATTTGATAGGTACTCTTCCCGCCTCCGTAGTGTTTACAATTATTGTTGCTGTATTTGTACCCACCTCCCAATCATTAGTGATCTTTTAATGTTTCTCTATATGAGTAAGTTGATTCCTAAGGATACTGAATGCCGTTTTTTGGCAGTATACACTGGCCATATGACCCAGCAATGCCACTCATGGGAATATATAGTAGAGAAGAGTTCACAACAAACATGTACATGAATCTCTAACATCTGTATTCATAATCATCAAAAATTGGAAACAACCAAAATGACCTTCAGAAGGTGAATGGAAAAACACTTGGTAGTGCGTCTGTACAATGGAATGCGTGCATGCATGTGCATGCTAAGTTGCTTCAGTCGTGTCTGACTCTGCTACCCTATGGACCATAGTCTGTCTGCCAGGCTCCTCTGTGCATGGGATTCTCCAGGCAAGAGTACTGGAGTGGGTTGCCATGCCCTCTTCCAGGGGATCTTCCCGACCCAGGGATCAAACCCCCATTTCTTCAGTCTCCTGCACTGGGAGGGGTTTCTTTACCACTTGTGGCACCTGGGAAGCCCCTGCAAAGGAATACTGCATAGCAATTAAAATGAAACAAACTCCTGATACCTGCAACAACTTGGGTAAATCTCAAAATAGTTATGCCAAATGAAAGAAGTCAGATTCAAAAGGTTGCCTACTCAATGATCCATTTATATGACATTCTTGAAACGAGACAGCTACAGTAACAGAACAGATCAGGGTTTTCCAAGAGTTATGGGGGAGGGGAAATTGTGACTACACGGGGATGGTATGAGTTGTGGGAGGTGATGGTACTGTTTTGTGTCCAGAGTGTTGTGAGGGTAAGACTCCTATCCAGGTGTCAAAATTCACAGAACTATCACTAAAAAAGTAAATTTATTGTAGTTAATTTTAAAAACATAAAAAGGTTGCAGTTTCATCAAAGTAGTCGTAGGTCTTTTGACAAGTTATTTAATCTCTCTAAATCTCAATTTATTTACTTGTCAAGTGTGGAAAATACTCTCTATCTTGAAGCAGTGCTATAAAGATGAAATAGGATGTCATAAAGTATCCACCCGGCATAAGGAAGCTCCTATTTTTCTTTTCCATGCTGATATTTCTCATTGGGAGCAGGTTCTTTTTTGTGGTTATTATCATCTGGGCTTTTTAAACAGTTATTTGGCTTTTGGGGAAAAGACTGGAGCTAGTGAGGGTTTCAAGCAGAAATGTGACCTTATCTGATACTCATTAAAAAAAAAAAAAAAAAAAGAATCATTTGAGCAGCTTTGTGGGGAGTGGTGAGGAGTGCAGAGGGTAGGAGTGGAAACCTGGAGGGAGCTCCCTGGTTGCCTAGTGGTTAGGATTTGGTGGTTTCACTGCAGATGCCCTGGATTCCATCCCTGATCAGGGAACCATCCCACATGCAGCATAGTACAGACAAAATGCTAAAAAAAAAAAAAAAAAAAAAAAAATAGAGTGGAAACATGAAGAGGTATTGAGGTTGTCCAGATGAGAGATGGTCGTGGTTTCACCGAGATGACTCAGTGGGACAACAGAGTGGGAGAGAAGTGGGCAGGTTTGAGATTTTTTGGGGAAGAGGTGGAATCAATAGGCTTGATGATGGTTAAGGATTGAGGAAACATGGTTGGAGGTAGCGTTTATTGAGATGAGAAACTCAAGAGAGGAGCAAATTCAAGTGTGTGGACTGTAGTCATCATGGAAAACCAATAATTTGTTTGGACGTGTTGAGTGGAAACCCAACAGGTAGTTGGGTATGGTGTTCTGGAACCCAAGACCAGGCCAGTGTGATCCCATTCATTCCCACCAGAGGTGGCTCTGTGAGGTTTTCCCAGCTCTGACCCTCCAGATTAGGACTGCAGGGGAGCTGTTAGCTGCTATGCCTTCGACCTTACCTTGGGATTTTTTTAATGGATCACTTTTCTTTAATCCACCCCTGAGAGCAAGCACTTGTAAAAACTTCAGGTTATGCTTGTATGATCCACTGCTGCCAGGTTTTCTTTTTTGTTTTCCATTTAATGTGATTTAGGGAAAGGAGCGTTTCCAAATATCCAGCCTGGAAGTCATTAGTCATATTGTATATGATTGAGAAGTATTAATAAACTACTGAGACAGCTGATGAATATGCAAACACGTGACAAAATATGCTAAGGGATTATATGCTAACATATTTTGTTATTTATATTATGCTCAAATTTCCAGTTTTGCCACAGACAAGGGAAAGAAATTCAAGATATGATTTTCCTTGAAAGTTACCCATTAACTGTTGCCTCTGGGAATGGAATGGAATTTGGGGAGAGATATTGAGGAAGCCTCAACCGTGTCTCCAAAAAGTTAAAATTCTGTAGATTTGGGTATTTGGTCAGCATGTTCATCAGACTCATCTATTTGAAATATTTTATAATTAATATTTTGTTCTTTAAATATATACATAAAAATAACTTAAAATCATAAACATGAGAGACAATGCCCTTCTTCCACCCACTCCACCTCTTTAATCACCATAAAGAGTGATCTATTGGGTTTTTCTCAGAAAATGTAATTACTTTGTAATGAAATGTTAATGCTTTGTTCTATTCTTAAAGTCACTTGTTCCAGTAATAAAGCTAAGGCTTAATAGAGTTGCTAAATTTTCTTCTAAGCCATTCTTTTAATATTTCATACTTGTCAAGTGAGCCAGGCATGATCGGGATGATTTTTGTTTTTACATCAGGACCATTTCGGCAAAAACCCATCATCAGGCTGTCAACTTCAACATCTTCGAGGGCATGGTTTGCCATGGGGTGCCCCTGGTGACTATTTCAAGAGGCAAAGTGGTATACGAAGCTGGAGTTTTCAGTGTCTCAGCAGGAGACGGGAAGTTTATTCCTCGTAAACCGTTTGCTGAATATATTTACAAACGGATCAAGCAACGGGACCAGGTGAGTTTGGGGCTGCAGGGGCTGTTACCACGGGCTGGACTGTCACGTGCTCCTGATGTTGGTGATTGCATTATCACATACAATGGGGTAACATATTCCTGGGATGTGAGAAAAGGTTACGGACAAATAGAGCTTTCAAAGAAAAATTCATTACTGGATGGATGCATTTTCCTTTGCAGATTAGTGCCTATTCAGGGTTTCCTAATGGACCAAGTTGGGTTTTCCTAGGCAAGTTCAGGGCCCCTGTGGGCCTTTTGGCAATTGCTGTTAGTCAGGCTCGTCTCACAAGTAGCCATCCAGAAAGATCAAAGTGCCACCGTTTTACACCTGAGAGAAAAAATGGGAGGGAAAGTGGGAAAGACTGTGGAGAGCCATCAGACTGCAACTCAAGCCCAGCCCCAAGGAACGAGAGAGGGAGAAAAAATATAGCGTGAGGAGCATCCTAGAATACCATCTCATTCAAACTAACAAAGGTTGAGCAACCTACAGACGGCCCTAGAGTCCGTTCCTAGGTCCAGCTACGTAGCATGCTGTCATTGGCTGGGAGCAACAGTGGGAGGCGTGGCCTCCCCTAAGAAAGAAAACGTGACGTTCAAGCTCAACAACTGCCCCTTGAGAAGCTATGCTCCCTGAAGTTGAAGGTCTGCAAGGTGCATCCTGGCTTCCCCGATAGCTCAGTTGGTAAAGAATCAGGCTGCAATGCAGGAGACCCTGGTTCGATTTCTGGGTTAGGAAGATCTGCTGGAGAGGGGATAGGCTACTCACTCCAGTATTCCTGGGCTTCCCTTGTGGCTAAGCTGGTAAAGAATCACCTGCAATGGGGGAGACCTGGGTTCGATCCCTGGGTTGGGAAGATGCCCTAGAGAAGGGAAAGGCTACGCACCTCCGTATTCTGGCCTGGAGAATTCCATGCACTGTACAGTCCATGGGGTCACAAAGAGTCCTATACGACTGAGCGACTTTCACTTTCACGTTCAAGGTGCATTCATGGCAGGGTTGGGATCAAGTATATATGAATTCTACCGTGACTTCACATTTCCTCGCTGTGTGGCCAAGCTTCTCTCTCGTCCCTGGGCTGTTTCCTCATCTCGAAAACGAAGATAGTGTTTTCTCCCTGAGAGATTGTAAGAGTCAAGTGAGATTTTAAAATAAAAGGGACCAGTGGGAGGTCTATAAATATCAGTTCTGTCTCTTTGTTTTCCCCCTTTGATGACTGAATTTATAATAAAGTCTTTGTAATAATCCTGTTGTTATAAGAGAGGTATTAAAAGGTATGTTCTTTTACTATGTCTTATATTTTCACGTTTGTTTATTTAGTTCATGCAGTGTTTTCAACAATTTTAAAAATTCGCTTCGCTAAATACACTAACATATCAAAAATTTCAGATTAAAATCATCTAAACTGCTGGTTTGGGAGTGATGGAAGGCAACCAGTGCCCTCAATCTCATATGGTAAGAATAGGCTAGAGCTGGGTGACGGAGCCCTGCAGAGGCAGCATTTATGACTTTCATCTGCAGGCTTCACCCATTAATGTTCCCAACCTGACCGCATAACCATTATAGTTTATAACCCTTGGATTAGTTCTAAGGCTTCCTTGTCTTTTTTCATTTTAAAATATATTTCTCTTTTTCCAAAGTTCTCTAGCTGTTTTCTGATTCATTTCATTTGGATCTTGCAGTCTCTTTGATTTCTTCCCTAATGTCTTGTGAAAGTTTTTTGCTTGTGGATTCTCAGACTTTGTTATAAATAAGATTCATCCTTTCTTCTTCTTTTTTAAAAATCACTTCCTAAACCTTTGATTTAGTAAACAAGTACTCTGGAATGCTGTAAATTCTCAGACTGTTACAATTCTTCATGTACTGTATTTCAGTCAACATATTTAAGGTCGCCATTTATTTTGCTGGGGTTAATTTGTAAATGTTGACACTGACAGGTGACAGGTAGGTAGAAACCATAAGATTTCCATGTATTTCTAAATATCATATGGTAAATTACAGCAATACTAACATTTACTGAGCTCTTACTGAGGCAAAGCACAGTGCTAGGGGATCTTGTCACTGTTAACAACCCTGTGAGTGAGGGAGTATTTATTATTTTCCCCACTTTAAATATTAGGAAACTGAAGCTTCAGGAAATAAAGTTCATCATGTCATACAGGCCATATATGGCAGGACCAAAACATAAACTCTGGTTATCTGACTCCAAAAGCTATATGCTTAAGCAATAAACCACATACTGTAAAACATAAGGGTTGACTTAAGTGAGTTAAGTAAGTAAGTGTTAGTCGCTCAGTCATATCTGACTCTTTGCAACTCTATGGACTGTAGCCCATCAGGCTCCTCTGTCCCTGAGATTTTCCAGGCAAGGATACTGGAGTGGGTTGCCATTTCCTTCTCCAGGGAATCTTCCCAACCCAGGGATCGAACCCGGGTCTCCTGCACTGCAGGCAGATCCTTTACCTACTGAGCTACAAGGGAAGCCCTTTAAGTGAGTTCAGTTTAGTCCAGTTCAGTTCAGTCGCTCAGTTGTGTCCAACTCTTTGCAACCCCATGAATCACAGCAGGCCAGGCCTCCCTGTCCATCACCAACTCCCCGGAGTTCACTCAAACTCATGTCCATCAAGTCGGTGATGCCATCTAGCCATCTCATCCTCGGTCGTCCCCTTCTCCTCCTGCCCCCAATCCCTCCCAGCATCAGAGTCTTTTCCAATAGTCAACTCTTCACATGAGGTGGCCAAAGTTATTGGGAGGTAAATTATTCTGTACTAGGTTTGGGGAAAAATAATTAGAGACATCGATGGAAGCTAGTTCATTCATGACACTCGTAGTAGTGATACAAGGAATAAACAGAAAGGCGTAGACTCAGAAGTGGTAGATCCAACAGAAAAAGTGAAAGGGTTAGTCTCTCAGTCGTGTTGGACTCTTTGTGATCCATGGACTGTAGCCTGCCAGGCTCCTCTGTCCAGGGAATTTTCCAGGCAAGAATACTAGAGTGGGTAGCCATTCCCTTCTCCAGGGGATCTTCCCGACCCAGGGATTAAACCCAGGTCTCCTGTATTGCAGGCAGATTCTTTACCGTCTGCGCCACACTTGGTGGTAAGTTACTTGGTGGTAAGTCATGTGACAGGGGGAGGCAGCTCCTGGCTGTCAGTACCTGCTGCTCACCAGCCGGGATGCTAGACTGAGAACACCTCATATTAGTCTCTCTCAGTCGTGTCGGACTCTTTGCGACCCCATGGACTGTAGCTCACCAGGCTCCTCTGTCCGTGGAATGTTCCAGGCAAGAATACCGGAGTGGGTTGCCATTTGCTTCTCCAGGGAATCTTCCTGACCCAGAGATAGAACCCAGGTTTCTTGATAGACGGTATTTAAAAGACTGACTTTGCCTAAGTCTTCCTCCTGTTCGGAAAATGTCTGAGGCAGCCAAGATCACCACATGACTGGCTTCATCAGTTCTCTATTTCAAATTGTTGTTGGGTGTTTTGTTGGCAAAATTAATGCCAACGTCATTTTTTTCAGAGTTCATCATCAGTTTTGTGAGTTAGTTTCTTAATATTTTCTTCTGATCTCAACTTTGACGGTATTTTAGTCCATGATTGCTTTTACAATAACAATAAGTAATAATTGTCTTAATTATTACTTAACAATATTAATTAATAATTAATTAATTAAGACAATTGTTAATTGTCTTAATTATTAATAATGAATTTAATTATTACTTAACAATAAGTAATAATTACACAACAATTGTATAATATGTTGTTCTGAGCACTTATGATCTGTCAGGCACTGTACTTGGTGTAATTAATAGTTTTTATTTTACTTAATCTGCACAGCAAGCCATGTGAGAGATAGTATCATTCCTGTTTTACAGAATAGAAAACTGGCTCTTAGCAAAATTTCCCTGGGCTAAGCAGTGAGAAATCATAAGAGCCAGGGATGGTGATAATGCCTTCTGTATTCTCACTATACCATGGGATTTCAACAGAACAAGAAAAAAGGACATAATTGTGAAGCTCAAATCATGGGGAATCCATTATTTTTAAGAGAGTTAATGTGGAAAAAGTATCAAATAAAGTGGATAAAATGAGGTTTGAGGATTCCGTGGAGATGTTTCAGATCTTTTTTTTTTAAATCTCCATTAGGCAAAGATAATTTTATAGAGGAAACATATCACACTGAAGTTAAGAAAAAGAGCTGTTAAGAATCCCAGATTTTATGTTCACATGAGGTAATGAGAGCTCTTCCCTTGGTTTTCATTTAAAATATTCAGACTTCTTTGTGAGTGAGGATAAGAGTTTGAAGGCAAGCAGGAAGTGCTCACACCGCTTCTCCTGCTCACCTGTTATCCTTCCCAAGACCATTAATCGTTCGCCACTCTGGACTCCAACGCACAGATTGTAGAGAAATGCCAGGGTTTCTCAGTCCCAGAACTCAGCTGGTCTCCTGGCTAGAATGTTAGTTCTTTGAAGAACTTACTTTGTTTATGCCCAATACTTGCTATCTAGTGGGTGTTTGATAAATAGACAAATTGCAAATGGAAGGAACAAAGACTATAGTTTCAGAGGTCATGGACAGGAATTTAGATAAATTTGCACAGAAGATTGTCCCCTGCCTCGTCCCAGACAGTGGGATTATTTGTAAACTTGATTCCTATCGATGATTTTATTACTTAATAAAACACTTAGTATCATGCTGTGCAGCTGTCACTGTTAACAGATATTATGAGGAAGTCCAAAGGAGAGAAATGACGTTTTAATGTAGTTTGACAGCTTCAGGAAATTGTTACTTTGACATTAAACATCGGATCCTTAAGGGAAAAAATTTAGATCAGGAGATGAAACAAACTTTATTTGATAAACATAATAATAAAATATATATTTCAATTCAATATAAAAAGTCACTTACGGAAGAGTACTGTGGGATTCAGGGAAACAAAATGAAAGAGGAAGAACAAAAGTTCATTGTCCCCTGGTGTCTGTAGGGGTTTTGTTCTCAATATCGGCAGATACCAAAATCCAGATTTTCTAGTCCCTTATACTGTTGTCCCCTTCTATCTGTGCATTCAACCAACAACAACTGAGATGTTCAAGAACATTTTGAAAGAACAAAATCAGTTTACATGTGATTCATTCTTCACCCCCCTCTAAAAGCTAGCTCTTTAAACTCAAATGGTTTATTATTTCTAGACTTTTTGTGTGTTTAGAGTGTTACATTTTTTTTTAGCAAAACTTGGAAGTATAGGCATTCTTTCTATCATCCTCTTTTCTCTTCTCTCAGTAGTAAGCAACCCAATCTCTTTTGTAAAATAAGGGTCATGTTGCATTTTCTGAAGAAGCAGGAATAGCTGCATGGAGTCACGCATGGTTTCAGAATACTGCTGCCCAAGCTTTTAAACTGGCTGTACCTTTGCATCCATACACATAATTTGCCATTTAGATATGATAAAATTGAGTGAATGGCTGATCTAATCTTTGAAATGGGTGTCCTCCATTTCTTAAATAACAGTTTTTCAATGTCTTTCTCAATGTGGTAGCTCAAGGAAAATATTAATAATTGAAGTCATCATCAACTGCCATATAATTCTAATTTTCCCAGATGGATGGCTAGTATTGAATAAAGTAAGTAGATCTCTTCTTACTTACACTTATAAAAGATGAACTGTATGTTGGAGCCACATGTATGTATCCCAGCCCAGCTCCTTATTCAGTGATGTCAATTTGGTAGCTTGAAATCAGCCATGGTGGGAGCATTTAAGAGACAGAAAGAGACACGTGCATTAAGTCAGGGCTTTAGGAGTGATGAGAGAAAGGGAAGGTGGGTTGTCAACATTTACCAGCACATCACTGTATACAGGGACTTTCTAAATGCTTTCTTTTCATATTTCATCTAACCATTCAACACTCAGTAAATATTTGCTAAAAACCAATTAGGTGTTCACATTGTTCTGGAGAAACAGCTCACAGAGTATTTTGAACATTAAATAGAAACATTTGGTGGATTAAAAAACATTATCGAAATGTGAATTTTCATTGTTACAGATCACCTCTATTCAGTCTATTGATTCACCATCCCTTGGCAAGCTCAGTTCCATAAGGACCTCTGAGAACCTTGACGTTCACGAGGTACTGAGTACCTATCTAAATTCACCAGCTGGGTGTGGATTTTATCTTCAGAGAGTCACTGTTCCAAAGGAACTGCTTGGTGTTAGGTCAGCGTCTGCTTTCGGTATTTGGAAGTTCTGTTGTCTTTATTACTATTTTAATATCTTAGCATCCATGGTCAGCATTGTATTAGGAACTCCATGGAATTCAAGATTCTTTTCTCTGATCTTGCTCGCCAGAAAATCTAGCATCTTAGCATTCCACTCTCTGCAGACAATACAGTTAAATTTTCTATCAACTCTAAGTTTCTTCTTTCCCCTGATCAGCTAACCAAAATGCAGTTATGCAGGTATAATGATTACAATTAATATTTATTCTAGCACTGCATATTGTGATATAATCCTTTTTTGTCTTTCTATTAACTCATCATAGTAACAATCATCATTAAATACTGTGAATTCAAATTGAACTCTCATCTATGTGAGTAAACCACCAGCACCCTGCTGAGTGAGGTGCCATCTGTGTTTCCTATATTACTTAGGATAGCCTTTCACACTGTTTTACTCTCAAGCCCTTCTATTTGGTTGTGAACACATCAAGACAGGAAGAACTGCTGGCCTGGGCTGATCATCCAGTTTTGACCAGCCTGTACTAGGCGGGAAAGATGCCATCACCCAGGTCAGTCTCCCAGAGGTGTACATTCAGAACCATAGTCTCTTGAGGTGCTCCTTGAGAAAGCTGTCAAATGATCGTAGATAATGCTACCCTCAGGTGATTCTATCGCCTGATATCATCCACAAAGTTCTAGAAAAAAAGTCCTTTTGTCAAGAAATCTTTCACTTAACAAATGTTTATTAAGCCCCAGGTGCTATTTCATCTTCCATGTGCTGGGGATACAGGTACAACTAAGACAGCAGTTCCTGGGCTCAAAGAACTGTAATCCTACTTCAGTTTCAGCTATAGTTTGTTGCTGCTTAGGTTCTCGCTCTGTTTGAGATGCTAGTTATGCCTCCTTGTGAGGAGGTCATTAGCCACTTGGATAAAAGAGTCTGGGATTTGGGAGAGATTGGGGCTGGACATAAGATTTAGAAATCCTGGCATATATAAGATTTAAAACCACAAGTGTGAGGCCACCAGAGAAGAAAGCAAGCTTGAGAAAGAGCTCTGGGGCTGTCAGCCTTCAGAGGCTGAGGAGAGAAGGGTAAGAGCCAGCAAGGGAGCTGAAGAAAGCTGACGGGTGAGGCTGGAAGAAACCCAGGAGAACACAAGAAGAGAAGAGACCTACTTCCTTTATTCAACCCAGAACCCTCTGATGCTTCACCCTGGCCTTTCCATTAGCTTTATGCTGCATTAACATCCTCTAAGTAATAGGTAAAGTAATGCTCAAAATTCACCAAGCCAGGCTTCAGCAATATGTGAACTGTGAACTTCCTTGATGTTCAAGCTGGTTTTAGAAAAGGCAGAGGAACCAGAGACCAAATTGCCAACATCCGCTGGATCATGGAAAAAGCAAGAGAGTTCCGGAAAAACATCTATTTCTGCTTTATTGACTATGCCAAAGCCTTTGACTGTGTGGATCACAATAAACTGTGGAAAATTCTGAAAGAGATGGGAATAACAGACCACCTGGCCTGCCTCTTGAGAAATCTGTATCAGGTCAGGAAGAAACAGTTAGAACTGGACATGGAACAACAGACTGGTTCCAAATAGGAAAAAGAGTCCATCAAGGCTGTATATTGTCACCCTGCTTATTTAACTTCTATGCAGAGTACATCATGAGAAACGCTGGACTGGAAGAAGCACAAGCTGGAATCAAGACTGCCGGGAGAAATATCAATAACCTGAGATATGCAGATAACACCACCCTTATGGCAGAAAGTGAAGAGGAACTAAAAAGCCTCTTGATGAAAGTGAAAGAGGAGAGTGAAAAAGTTGGCTTAAAGCTCAACATTCAGAAAATGAAGATCATGGCATCTGGTCCCATCACTTCATGGGAAATAGGTGGGGAAACAGTGGAAACAGTGTCAGACTTAATTTTTTGGGGCTCCAAAATCACCGCAGATGGTGACTGTAGCCATGAAATTAAAAGATGCTTACTCCTTGGAAGAAAAGTTATGACCAACCTAGATAGCATATTAAAAAGCAGAGACATTACTTTGCCAACAAATGTCCATCTAGTCAAGGCTATGGTATTTCCTGTGGTCATGTTTGGACATGAGAGTTGGACTGTGAAGAAAGCTGAACGCGGAAGAATTGATACTTTTGAACTGTGGTGTTGGAGAAGACTCTTGAGAGTCCCTTGGACTGCAAGTAGATCCAACCAGTCCATTCTGAAGGAGATCAGCCCTGGGATTTTTTTGGAAGGAATGATGCTAAAGCCGAAACTCCAGTACTTTGGCCACCTCATGGGAAGAGTTGACTCATTGGAAAAGTCTCTGATGCTGGGAGGGATTGGGGGCAGGAGGAGAAGGGGACAACAGAAGATGAGATGACTGGATGGCATCACTGACTCAATGGACGTGAGTCTGAGTGAACTCCGGGAGTTGATGATGAACAGGGAGGCCTGGCGTGCTGTGATTCATGGGGTCGCAAAGAGTCAGACACGACTGAGTGACTGAACTGAACTGAACTGAAGTAATAGGTGTGCCCTTAGTTGGGAGACTTGGGATGGAGTCCCTGTCATTACTGTACTCATCCTGGATACCTGGGAAAGAAACCCGCTTGATTTTGATGCCCACTTCTAGGACAGCCTCTGAAATTATGCCAGATGCTGGTGCCCCTAGGACAGTCTCTAGGACACCCCTAGGACAGCCTCTGAGGGCATGCCAGATGCCAGTGCCCATGTCCGGGCTGAGATGGAAATTTGCCATTTGTCACCAGAGAGAAGCCACATGACTGCTTTTCCTGAGAGCTGCAGTGTCAGTCTACTTAGAAAACAAATGGGCAACTGAACTGTGGAATAACTCAGGGACAGCTTCACATTCTGCAGCACCAGCATCGTCACCTTTCCATTTCATCACAGTGAACATCACTGAGGTTCTAAAATGCACACAGAGTACAGTGCCCTGGGCGATAAACAGTACAAAGATGAACAAGACCTGGATCTAGCATTAAAAGACATTATGTAACCGTATCCGAGGATAAGAAAAGATGAAAAGGTTGAAAGGACTGCAAGGCTTGAGACCAGAACTTGTATTGTCTTTGATTCCTGTCTGCTTGTCTATAAAGGGGAAGGCTGTGAAGTGTGGGGTGGCAGAAAACTCCCCAAAGAGGGTCAGTCTGTGCTTGAGGTGGCCGTTGGCTATGGCTATTCTGGTGGGAAACTGGTCCCTGCCCATCCCAAGCCTCACAGGCAGATGCGGAGGGAAGCTATGTGCAAGTGACACCTGGCCAGTCGGGGCAGAGCTGTTGGATGGTCAGCATGACCAGAGAGACCGGCCAGGCTGAGAGGGGCCTCGTGGCATTGCTAGTACAGTGAGTGAGCAGCTGGAATGCGGTCTTAAGACAAGTGCAAAGGGCAAGTGCAACCTGGGGAGCAGCTCAATGGTGAAGCAAAACAAAAGAAGATGAGGGAAACTGAGTCAGCTCTGGCCAGGACAACAGATGCAAAGAAGAAAGAAGCTCAGGTGGGGAAGAGATCCACCCTCCACCCTTGGTAGAGACTTGTCAACTATTTCCTGAGTACTCGTTATGGAGAAACAGACCAATACACTGTCCCCGAGTCTGCCGGAGGAGGCAGACTATTACACAAAAACAGAAAGTGGTAAGCAAGATACTCTGATGTGGCAGGGAGAGTTAAAGCTTCCTGGGCTGACGGTTGCCTGGGCTGAGTTACTGAAGATCCATTGCAGATATTTAGGTAAAAAAGAGGGTGGGCATGCCACAGTGGGAGAAGACATGTTCCTGGCAGAAAGATGTTAGGAAGGATGCTGATTCACCTGGTTTGAGTCATCCCTGAGCCTGCAGTTAGGTCCAGGGAAAGGATCCTTCAAGGGACCAGCCAGCTTGTGGAACAAGCCCGCTCCTGAATATGGATGATAGGGCCCAGGCTTGACAGCCCATTTAAATCACCAGCGTTGTCCCTAAGGAGTCCAGGAGAGACCAAAAAGTACAGATGAAAACCACAGACAGAAAGCTTTCAAAGGAACTGTTGTGGAAACAGGGAGGTGGGAGGGGGAGCTGATGAGGAATACACGGCACAAAGGCAGGTGATACACATTATCTGCACACTGATGTCATTTTCTCCAAGGGCTGTGAGAAAGCCAGTGATTGAACTGAAATATGCCTCGGGTTTTGCCAAGTGCAAATAACGACTGGAAAGGAAAAAGGCGCAAGACTTTAGGTTGTCGGTAAGAGAAACGTTTGAAGGAAGGTGGAAGCAAATCCTGGTTTGCTTGGACGGTCCTGGATTGAGCCTGTTCATTATGTTTAATGCCCTTTACGCTCTCAGAAGTGTCATAGTTTAGACGGTAAATTTATGGTCACTTTAGTTTCAAGTGCGCTTCCCCAATGACTCAGGGGTAAAGAACCTGCCTGCAATGCAGGAGACACAGGACACTCAAGTTCAATCCCTGGGTCGGGAAGATCCCCTGGAGAAGGAAATGGCGACCCACTCCAGTATTCTTGCCTGGAAAATACCATGGAGAGAGGAGCCAAGAGTTGGACAGGACGGAGTGTGAGCATGTTGCAGGTTGCATTACATGGCTTAGGTTTAAGTATATACATACTGCTGGGCTTGGAAAGTCAACCAGGAGAAGGAAAAACCTGGAGACTTAAGACCTGAAAGGGAGATTGTGATCAGAGAGTGAGGAATTACATAAGTTTAAAGTTTCAGGTATTGATGGGCTCCAAGTAACCACGATGTCCAGGGGCTGGGTGGCAGCCATGAGAGGTTGGTGTTTCATTTCTCCATGTCGATGTTCAAGGTGATGACAGGGCCCAGGGTGAAGGGAGGGACTTAGCTGACAGTGAACTGAAATGGAGGTTCCGCAAAGCATCCCATCGGACACAGGAAATGGACAGAGGCATGGACTTGTGAGCAGAGGGCAGGGGTCTTCCTATTCACTGAGTGATCAGCTTGTTTCAAATTCTGCAGCTGTAGGGATGGTCTCCATCTTGTTCTCTGCTTTATCCTCTGCGCCTGGGGCTGATGTGTGCTCAATAAATATCTATTGAATGAATGAAGAAAATGCTTTGTATCTGGGAAATCTCATGTGCCTGGGATGTGGGTTTTATTCCCTCCATTTTGTAGGTGAGTAAGTAGGCTCAGAGGGGCTTATTAACTTGCTAGTTTCCTCTAGCCAGTAAATGGCAAAGCTATTATTCAGACTCAGACCTGCCTTTCTCTAAAGCCCACACTGTTGATGACTATATTCGTTTTGATGGTAAAAATAAGACAAATGCACACACATACATGTATTTATTTGTTAAGAGCTTATTATACACTTGGCATTATTCTAAATGCTTTACATATATTTAATCCTCCCAACATGTAATTCTCATAACCAACTTATAAATTAAGTGTTGTTACCATCCTCAGTTTACAGCTGAAGCACAGTGTTAAGTAATGTGCCCAGGCAAGCTGGCTCCAGAGCCCATGCCCTTAATGATGGTGGTTTACAATTCACCCGACCTGTCAGGGAATTTGTTTCCACACTGATGAAGAATATAATTTACTTCTTATGAATCCCTTTGTTTAGATAGTCCTGATTTCAAAACACTGGTCAAACACTGAATTAACTCTGGCTGAATCCAGGGTCCCACTACCCAGCTGGCCAGCAGAGAGGTATAGATCCAGATGGGAAATTCTGTGGAAGGCCCGTTACAAGCAGAGACGATCAGGAAAATGAGGAAACGTACACACAGATTGCTAGAATCTGCAGCAAAATGCTGCAAGTCTGAAGACATGTACAACAAAGAACTCTGGGAATGCAGACACCTAGGACTGAAGCCATGGGAAAAGATAGAATGTTTGATAAGCCTGTACGGTGGTTCCAGAACCCAGTGTGTGAGGATATGGTAGAGATCCCAAAGAAAGTTGCGGTGGAAAGAATGGTGTTAGGAAGTGTTCCCCGGGCCTTTGTCTGAGCCACCTGAGGTTGCTGGGAATTTCTGTGAAAGGGTAAAGAGTACGAGGAACATGATAAATTCACCGCCTCATTTTTGATCTCACAATTCATTTAGATAGCAGAATTTAGCCTTGAATTCAACAAGTCAATAAACCACAAGAGAAAAATGAAATGCTGTCTTTCAGACTTGCACACCTACCCCCGTGAAGCGTGAACCCTATAAAGGAGAAGTCGTCACACTGAAATCCAGAGAAGACTCCACACACGGGACCAGGAAGCAGGCCCAGCCCTGAGCCACGTGCTGTGGGTAAGGGACGGTGGGCGCAGCAAGGTTTCCTGCAGCACAACATATGATCTTAGCCTATCTCTTTGTTCCTGAACGGTTGAAGAGTCCAAGATCAAGGTCAAAGACTTCCAAACGACTTAAGACTCAAGGATAGTTTGGCCAAAGGGCAGACTGATAAAAGACCTCTTGACGCAGAACACCTGGGTGAGCCTCCCAAGTTGAAGAGGGCCTTAAGCTAGCTGGAGATTTATTCTCTGAGATGTTAGGAAACATGGCGCAGAGGCTTAGAAAACCAGATATAAGCAAGAGGCTGGTAACACAGAGGGACCTGCTATTGAGGAAGGTTGCTACTACTTAATACCAAGAGTGCAAGTTTATAGTCAAAATGTATAAGCTTATTAGGACTTTATCTGGAAGTAATGAATCATCGTATTATAAAGGCAACCATGTTCTAGAATAAGTGAAAAATGAATCAAATGTTGCTTTAGGTGTAATTTTTCAGGAAAATTATTTGATAGTATATGATAAGCTTTATTTCACACTTAGTTTTAGAATAATATTACAGATATGGTCATTAAAAAAACATTTTCAGTGCTTCATCAGTTTTCTCTTTTCACATTCAAATCTGTCTTCTTCAAGTACCTATGATCATCATCTTTGTCAATTTTCTTTTTCTTGTTTTTTTTTTTTTTTAATTATTATTATTTTTTCAGTTGTTTTCTGGTCCCGCTCTGCCAGGTGCCTATTTGGTTGGGCTTTGCTGTGATTTAAACATTTCTCTAATATTTCTATTGACTTCATGAAATCTACATGCTTTGTTTTGCAGCTTCACTAGCCTCCACGTTGTTTTTTTTTTCTTTTTATTGTGTGATATATTTTCAGATTTGCAACATGTCACATCAGCAAAAGATTACCGAAGAGGTTGACGTGATGGACAGGAAGAGATGTTTGTGTTAATTAGGGACACAGTCTGTCAAAGGATTCATTTTACAAACAAATCCAGTTAGGCGTTGCTGGTTTGCACATTATGCTAACCTATGCTTCTTGATATAAACCCTGAGACTGTGATGGGGTGCTGTGTACTCCCAGCCGTGTTCTCTTTCATTTGAATGTTGTTAAGTCTTTAATAATGCTGTGCAGCCAACAGTTCCAGCTTTGTTGTCATTTCCTGACAATTGGAATTATTCTTCCAATCCAGGAAAACTGTGTGAAAAGTTCAGAGGAAGATTAGCAAGAGGAAGACATTCTGTTGAATGGCGTAACATGCTATTACCAGCATTTGTAGGAGCGAGATTGGTGTTTACTTTGATTATAACATTTCTTGGGGGTTAGGCTTCGGTTCTGCATCTCGTTGTCAGGGAGAATGTTACACTCATTTCCTTTTATTCTGTTCAAAGGTAAAATCAGAGAAAAGGATGCTGCTGTTCCCGTCCCAGTTAAATGCTGTCAGCCCATGGAGAAGCAAGCCTTATTTCAACTCCCTAAGATCCTTTTGAAAAAATAATCTTTCTAGGCTTCTTTGATTTCCTTTCAGAAGCAATTGCTGTCTTTCTTACTGTGACTTTGTTGCTGTGTAAGATTGAAGATATAAATGAATATTATTGTGAGAGAAAAAGTCTGTGTGAAAATTCATTGACGATACTTTAAAATGTCATCTTCGCTTGTACCAGATTTCTTACTTTGAATTTTTAAAAATCACTTTCCTGTTTAAAGTTTTATAATGACTACATTTATTTTAAAATAGCTAACTCTGTGATTTTACATTCTATTGTAATTCATAAGCATTTAGATCTTTATTATAATTTAAAACATTTAGATCTTCATTTTATATCCTATCATCCAGTTATGTATGTCTTCTCCTAACTAATGGGATTGGGAGTCTGGGAGGTTGGTTTTTTGATTCGAAAGCATAATTTCCTGAGAGACATCTGCTTCCAAACTCTTGGAAATCAGATTTCTCAGCAAACCCCATGTAATCAAATAGAATACTCAACCTTAGAATACCTCCAAGGCAAATTATCCAATCACACCAATGAACACAGGATTTGAGAGCATTAAATGGAATCAGTGTGGCTGAAAGGTGCTACAATGAAACCTTCCCTCCCCATGCTTCCTTTTCTACGCTGTGATCCTTCATGTATGCAGAGAGGCTGAGCTTATATTTCTTCCCCTGGGTAACTAGGCCAAGAGGGATTGTAAAAACATGTGGTAAAATCCAGGCACTTATGTTCTCATGGCAGGCAAATCTGCCCCAACTTACTCACGTAGATGTGGGATGTATTCCCACTTTTGATAAAGAGTGGTAGAAATCCAGTTTTGTGCTGTTGTTCAGTTGCTAAGTCATGTGCAATTCTTTGCAACCCCATGGACTGCAGCACACCAGGCCTCCCTGTCCTTCATTATCTCCCAGAGTTTGCTCAAATTCGTGTCCATTGAGTCAGTGATGCTATCTAACCCAGAGAATCATCTCATCCTCTGCTGCCCCTTGTCCTTTTGCCTTCAATCTTCCCCAGCATCACTCTTTTCAAATGAGTCAGCTCTTTGCATCAGGTGGCCAAAGTACTGGAGCTTCAGCTTCAGCATCAGTCCTTCCAATGAATATTCAGGATTGATTTCCTTTAGGATTGACTGGTTTGATCATGCAGTCCAAGAGACTCTCAAGAGTCTTCTCCAGCACCACAATCTGAAAGCATCAATTCTTCAGCGCTCAGCCTTCTTTATGGTCCAACTCTCACATCTGTACATGACTACTGGAAAAACCATAGCTTTGATAATATGGGTCTTTGTCGGCAAAGTAGTGCTTCTGCTTTTTAATATGTTGTCTAGGTTTGTCATAGCTTTTCTTCCAAGGAGCAAGCGTCTTTTAATTTCATGGCTGCAGTCACCATCCACCAAAGAGATTTTGGAGTGCAAGTAAATAAAATCTGTCACTGCTTCCGCTTTTCCCCCTTCTATTTGCCATAGAGCGATGGGACTTCATGCCATGATCTTAGTGTTTTGAATGTTGGGTTTTAAGCCAGCTTTTTCACTCTTCTCTTTCACCCTCAAGAGGCTCTCTAGTTTCTCTTCACTTTCTGTCATTAAAGTGGTATCATCTGCATATCTGAGGTTGTTGATAGTTTTCTCACCAATCTTGATTTCACCTTGGGATTCATCCAGGCCCACATTTTGCATGATGTACTCTGCATGTAAGTTAAATATATAGCCTTGATGGACTCCTTTCCCAATTTTAAACCAAGCAGTTGTTCCATGCAAGGTTCTATTTCTTTTTGATCCGAGTACAGGTTTCTTAGGAGACAGGTAAGGTGGTCTAGTACTCCCAGCTCTTTAAGAATTTTCCACAGTTTTTTGTGATCCACAGAGTCAAAGGCTTTAGTGTAATGAGTGAAGCTGAAGTAGATGTTTTTCCTGAAATTCCCTTTCTTTCTCCATGATCCAACAAACATTAGCAATTGATCTCTGGTTCCTCTGCCTTTTCAAAACCTGGCTCGGACATTTGCAAATTCTTGGTTCACTTACTGCTGAAACCTATCTTGAAATTAGTAATCATTCTCTGCTCTCCCATAGTAGCATATTGGACGCCTTTCATCCTGGGGCCTCGTCTTCCAGCATTGTATCTTTTTGCTTTTCATACTGTCCATGGGGTTCTCCAGGCAAGAATACTAGATTGGGTTGCTGTTTCTTTCTCCAGTGGCCCATGTTTTGTCAGAACTCTTCCCTATGACCTGTTCAGTCTTGGGTGGCCCTGCTTGGCGTGGCTCATAGCCTCATTGAGTTATACAAGCCCCTTCGCCACAGCAGGCTGTGATCCATGAAGTGGGGAATCCAGTTTACTCAAACTGTGATTTATCTTGACTACAGAACAAAAAGGATGATGAACTATTTGGTTGGCCAAAAAGTTTGTTCAGGTTGTTAGTAAAACCTTACAGCCAAAGCTGAATGAACTTTTTGGCCAAACCAGTAAGAATGGATACTTTTGATTTGGGGTTCTGGAGAAGACTCTTGAGAGTCCTCTGTACTGCAAGGAGATCAAACCAGTCAATCCTAAAGGAAATCAACCCTGAACATTCATTGGAAGGACTGATGCTGAAGCTGAGGCTCCAGTACTTTGGCCACTTGATGCGAAGAATCTACTCATTGGAAAAAATCCTGATGCTGGGAAAGATTGAAGGCAAAAGAAGAAGGGGGGTGGCAGAGGATGAGGGGGTTAGATAGCATCACTGACTCAGTGGACATGAATTTGAGCAAACTTTGGGAGATAGTGGAGGACAGAGGAGCCTGGTGTGCTGCAATCCATGAGGTTGCAAATAGTCAGACACTACTTAGTTACTGAACAACAATAATACATCTACAGAAGAATCACAGGGATTTTTTTCCTCAGGTGAGAGAGACCCTGAAATATCTCACCACTTTTCTTCTCTATGTTGATTGACAATAAAAAACTGGACAATATGATAACCAAATTCTCTGAAAAGAAAGTATTGTTTCTCATCTAGAAGCCAATTTTCACTCATCCTTTAGAATTCAGCTTAAATATCACCCTCACTCAGAGGCTTCCCCAGACCCAGCATGGTAGTGTTAGGTCCACTTTCTGACCCTCCATATCAGGGCCACCATGTACCTGATCCCATAGTACCATAGCTACCTGTTTTACTTGTCAGCCTCCTCCAGGAAACAGAAAACTTGTTCAGGGAAGGACCATCTGGTCCACGGTTACTTCCCCAGCATCTACCAGAGTGTCAACTGTTGGGCATTTGATGGATCATTATTGGAGGACATGAAGGAGTTCCTGCTGAGTTCCTAGATTGATACTGATGAAGTTAGTGTGAACTTTCAACAAAATAAGGATTAATTTTGTGGAGTATTTTAGTGTGGTGGTGGTGATTGATTTAGTGGCTGTTATGTCTGACTCTTTGCGACCCCATGGACTGTAGCCCTCCAAGCTCCTCTGTCCATGCGATTTCTAGGCAAGAATACTGGAGTGGGTTTTGTTCCCTCCTCCAGGGGATCTTCCCGACCCAGGGATCGAACCTGAGTCTCTTGCATCTCCTGCAATGGCAGGCAGGTTCTTAAACGCCTGAGGGAGCAGGGAGGGCTTTAAATGAAGAATACTGATTCATTACTAGTATTTGATGGATTTCTTTGGGAGAATGAAATAACCATAGGATCTGCATCAACAAAATAATTTGAAATGAATATCAGGATCCCTTTGTTGCTCTCATTAGGTTTTGTCATGATAATGTTTGTAGAAACATAGTTCTAAATAATGACATAAGGCAATGGAAAAACATGATGCCATGTTTTTCAAGATTGCTTCTGGTACACAAAATAAGGGTCCCTTAGTCACTAAACAATTACATTCTCAAGTCTTGTCCAAAGACTAGATGGAATTAGTAGCGCTTTTTTTTTTTTTTAAATATTCACTACTTCCTCTGATAAACAGCATGATATACTGGGACGCAAAAGTATGGGATCTAAACTTCTGTTTCCTAGTTTGAGGACTAGGTTTTTGAAATTAAAATACAATATGAATTTATCAAAACATACAAAAGCAAAAAAATTTGACATAATCACATTTATTTACCTGTTATCTGTTTAAAAAAGAAAAGTTTACAGCTAAAGAGCCCCGTGTACCTCTCTATTCATTTCCCCTTCCTCCCTGAAGGTAACCAATGTCCTGAATCTGGTGTTTTAGTCCCATGTACAACTTTTATATCTTTGCTATATATGTGCATATCTCTAAGCATTGTTTTGTATGTAGTTAAATTTCATAAAATCATTATAGGGACTTCCCTGGTGGTCCAGTGGTGAAGACTCTATGCTGCCAATGCAGGGGGTATGAGTTCAATTCCTGATTGGGGAATAAGATCATACATGTTGCTCAGCCAAAACTTAAAAAAAAAAAAAACATTATATAGGATGTATAGGTTTTTTCTAGGCTTTTTTTTGTTTTTTTTTTTTTAGTGTGTATTGTTTGGTTCACATATTTGGAAGTTATTTGTTCTGATAGGCCTAGCACTAGGTATTATCCATTTTATTGCTATCCAGTATTTCCTAGTATAACTGCACCCCACAGTCTACTTACCCACATTCCTGTTGATAGACATTTAGCTTGTTTCCATTGTCTTGCTACCACAAACAACACTGCTCTATGCATTTTTGTACTGATTTCCTTGTGTTCACTGGACATTTCTCTAAGGTGAATGCCTTGAGCAAGACTGTTAGTTAGATACTGGCAAATTCTTCTTCAATGTGGAAACTTATGCCCTCCATAACAGGCTAAGGGTTTCTGTTCCTCCAGATTCTCACCAACATTAGATATTGTCCAACTTACCAGCTTTGCCAATCAACACAGTTATCCTGTCAAAGTTATCTTATTGGAGATTTAATTTGCATATTCTTGAGTGCTAATGAGGTCGAGCTCCTTCTCATCATGCAGTTTAACTGATCTTCCTAAGCGTCAGTTCCTTCATTTCTAAGATGAGAATATTAGCATCTTCCTAATGTGCATGGATGCTGTGAGGATCACAAAGCCCATACTGTGTGGTCAGCACAGGCCAGCTAGGACTTCTGCTAATAGGAACGTGACGAATTAATAAACAGCACACTGCCCAGAGACTGCCAAAGTCTTGACTGTCCCCTTGCTGTGGGGAAGCTCACCAGGCTCAGGAGCGCCAGATCCTTTGACAGCTGGAGGAGCAGGGAAGCCAAGGCTGGAAGGGCGGAGTGAATGGGTACAGGGAGAAGGAATACCACGGGCCTGGAGAGAACTCTGAGGTCATGGGCATGCGGGCCCTGAGGCCTGGACCACCTGAGAAATCAGCAGAGCTACAAGAGGAAACATGGAGGATGAGCAGAGCCTGGCTCTCAGTGACGCCTGCAGGTCCAGCAGATCCCAGGGCCGGCATCTGCGGCTCCACCCGGGACCCGCTCCTCTCAGCGTTTTCTCTTCCCCTCTGCTTGTCCACCGTACAGGAGGTGGCATCCTGTGGGGGAGAGATTATGGGCCTGTCACAGGCTTTAAAGTCACAGAGCTAGATTTGAACCAGATGATCTAGACACTTGACCTTCCTGAGTCTGTTTCCCCGTTGGTAACGTGGGAACAGTTAATAACACTTCCTCACTTGGGGCACTTTTGAAGGGACTAATTGAGATGATATGGAAGGTGACTTCTGCCCTCATTGCCCCTCCCCCCACCTGTTTTTACTCTTTTATTTGCCTTCTCATTTGCCTGCTGCTGAACCCCCCTGAAAGCACAAATAGATTAATTAGATTTCTTTGTATCAAGCCCACTTGCTCCCTTTCCTTCTTTTTGGACAGTGGACTTGTTAAAAGAAAGAAAAAGGCAGTGGGTCTATCATTTACTATTAAACACCTACTGCTTATAGAACACAAACCAAACCCCTCAGTTTTTTGCTTGTTGTTTTTGAATATTTATTTATTTGGCCAAGCCTGTCTTAGTTGCAGCCTGTGGGATTTCAGCTGTAGCGTGTGGGTCTAGTTCACTGACCGGGGATCCAACCTGGGCCCCCTGCTTTGGGAACTCAGAATCCTGGCTACTGGACCACCAGGGAAGTCCCCCCAAGTCCCTCAGTTTTGGCTGCCACTGTCCCTCAAATGTGCAGTGAGTAGCACAAAGAAGCACTCAATGAATTCGTCTCAGGAAAAGAAGACAAAGAAGATGATGGTGATGGAGGAAGAAAAGAGAAATAATTCACAAATGAAGATGAACAGTATAGCAAACTATTATTTGTGTTCAGGGCTCAGGAAGGCATTTATCTCAGGAGCTATCCGTAGGATATCAGGGAAGTTTATACAATTAAAAATGACCAGTTGTGAAATATATTTGCCCACTGTTTAATTTAGCTCATACAATAATCTAGCATGATAAAATAGCTATGTTATATTTATTGTTCTAAGTATTTGCAACTGCATTGTAAGTTCCTCAAGGGCAGGAGACGGTTTCTTAACAGCTCGTGCCCCAAACAACACCACTACAATGTTTTACGCAAGGCAGACCTTCACAATGGGCTTGGTGAACAAAAATTAAAGTACTGTGGCTGAGACAATTTAAAGGAAAATGTCTGAGTTTGGAAAGATTTGCTGAAAGAAAAGGATTTTAAATCCTGTTGATGAAGACAGTCACACTTGGCAGAGGAGAAAAAGAAGTATGTTCTAGGAAAAGGAACAGTATGGCAAGATCAGAGGTCAGCTCATCCAGGGCCATCAGTCATGGAGGTTCACTGGGGACAGGCCACTGTGGCTCTATGAGCCAGCCGAGGTTTCCATAACAAGCTGTTGGAGTTAGGAATCTTTAACAGGGCTTTTTCAAGCAGTGCTTTTCATCTTAGAATAGGATGTAGTCTCCACATGAACACAGAACCTTTGGCATGTTCTTTAATAATTTCTATAAACAGGCTCAATTGACCATTAATGTAATATTTATTAGGCCCTTATTGAAACCATGCGGGACCCTCTAGGGCTCCTGGGCATAGAAGCCTTTCTGTGCTCCCCGTTTCTTGTTTATAGGGAATAGATTCCAGCCCCCATGACCTTCCTTGAGTTGCAAAAGGCAGATTGGAACTGCTGCTAATCAGGGAAGGGAAGGGATGCAGAGACGAGGGAGGAGACCACCCGAGCCAGATTAAAGGAGTGTAGGCCCTGCACACACGCTGATTCTTATTAGCAACTCCACCCTTGAACCATCGCTATAAAACTCTGCACCAAATCCTCCTGGGTTGGGACACACAGTTTTTGAGGCATGAGACCATTGTGTTCCCCTTTGCCTGGCCAACAATAACGCTATTACTTTCTAAGATTTGATTATGTACAGGTTCACAGATGAAGAGTTTTCAGCATCACTGTTAGGTGTCTAGACCATCACTGGAACTCCTCCACACCTCGTGTTTATACCCATCCTATTCATCACCTAGTGAAACTCTGACAGTCAAGTCTCCATCTTGACCAAGTACAGCCCCCACAGGGCTGAGTGAGTGCCCACCCCACCCCCTCCAGGGGCATTTCCTCCCATCAGCACCCCGGGAGCAGGCCAAGCTCCACTCACAGCTCTGCAGACAGACATTTGGGGATTATTTATTCTCCACTCCCCTTCTCTCGGGCCTGCGTTCTTTTCTTAAGTGGTTTACAATTCTCTGAGTCGCTTTACACCTTACGGCCAACTCGCCGTCAACTCGCCATAAAGCATTCTCTCGTCTGGGGAATTTTAGTAACAAGACCGCTTGCTTTCTCTTCTCTAAAAGAACACGCTGCGCCCCCTCCAATCAATATTTACTGGGTGTAGGTCTGCTGAGAGGGAGAGAGGTTTACAGTGCATTAAGAAGATGTAGACACAGCCCTCAGGGAGCTTATAATGAAAATGTTCTGGGGAAAGGAGTCAAAAAAATTACGAAGATTCTAAGGAGTGGCTACTATGTCCGTAGTGCTGGGATTTTGAGGGAGTTGGCCAAAAAAAAGGATTTTCTTGTTGTTGTTGTTGTTGTTGTTGTTTTTCTCCTCCTCCTCCACCTTCTTATGGCAACAAAAGAAAAATGCAGGTTTCTGAATCCTAGAATCTGCCTTTATGTCATGGTTCTAACTAAAGGGGAAAAATTGAGGGTATTTCTCTGTATTGAAATTCGTTGGAGGACAATGGTTTAACACTAAGAAGGAAAGATTCTTAGAATAATTTGTGGGGGGTGGGGGTGGTGAAGGCAAAGACTCAGAGCCCCGAAAGCTATGCCTCACGCACAAGAGGACACATGACACGGACAAGGAGCCCAGGATTTGGGGTGAAAGGACAGCTTTCATCACAGTGTGTGGTCTGGGGCAAGTCTCTTTGCATCTCAATTTCTTGATCCATAAAATGGCAATGGCAATATCTGCCCTGCTTACTGTATTGTGCTGAACTGAGTGAAGCTTGTGGACAATAAAACAGTATGAATGTAATGAGTATAATATGATTATAAACTCAATTTCAGGACCAAAAATCAGTTGTTCTAGAAGTTGAAAAAGGAAAGTGTTAGTCCCTCAGGCATGTCCGATTCTTTGCGACCCCATGGACTGTATCTGGCCAGGCTCCTCTGTCCATAGTCATTCTCTAGGCAAGAATACTGGGGTGGGTTACCTTTTCCTTCTCCAGAGGATCTTCCCGACCAGGGATTGAACCCGGTCTCCTGCATTACAGGCATATTCTTTACCATCTGAGCTACAAACCAATTCTCAAAGTAGGTTTGTAGTAAAAAAAAAAAAAAGACTCAGAATGAGAGAGATTGTAAAGGCCATGGGAAACTTAAAAATAAACTGCTGAGATCACTGTCATAACAGAAGGGCACTGTTGAGGGGAGGGTGCTAAGAAAGGGAGAAAATAACTGAGAACTGAACAAGTTTAACAGGGCACAGAGAAGGAGGAGGTGTTGCTGGGTCCCACAGGAGGAAGCTGGAGGTATAGTTCACTGATATGCAGAGCAATTGGGGTTAGGGAAGAGCCCATAATGTGAGCATTTACTATGAGTCCTTGTACCATCCCTACTGAGTGCCACATGCAAAAGCCAGATCCCAAAAGAGGCATGCCAAGTGGAGGCTAGGACAGATTCGAGAACTCATGGAGAAGATGTACTGAGCTGGGAGGATCAGGACAGTGAAATGAGTTGGACGCTGCAGCAAGTTCTGAGAAAGCTCAACAGGAGGCCATTGGAGGGAAGAGGTTAGGACAAGCACGTGGATATCTGAGCCCAAAAGGCTGCCAGGAAGTACAAAGATCTGACATAAGGATGGAGTTGGAAGCCAAGAAGATCAGTTCAGAAGGAGCTGGAATCCTAGGCAGGGTGGCAAGGATGCTACTGGATCTGGAAGGAAGCTTGGCAGACACCTTGGATTAGGTCCAGAGCTGCTGGGCACAGAGAGGCTGGATTCCCAGGAACAGGACATGAAGACAGTGTTTAGGTCTTGCTCATCCAGAGACCGCAGGCTCCTTGTGACCTGGAGCCATGTCTCCTTCCTCTCTGTAGCCTCACCCACCCAGCATAGTGCCTGGCATTCAGAAGGCACTTGATCAATGTCTGTTGGAATGAACCAATGAATGAAAAACTAATGAGTAAAGCCAAGTTCAAAATACCCAACAAGCCATGAATTTTATTCCCCTCTCTAGTGGCTTTGGGCAGCCTCTGGCTTTCTACCTAGTGCCACATAGTTCATGTGGAACCACCCTCGTGATCCCTCCTGAGAACTCCTGACCATCTAGCCTGTCTCCTCCCCTTCCCTTCACACAGTGTGTGCGTTCGAGATGGCCACGTTCCACTCAGTGGCTTGTTTCCATGGCAACTTGCTCCTTCATTATGCCACACTCACCCTGCCTCTCATTACCAAGCATTGCCGTATCTTTTTCAGATGTCTAACTCTGGCAGTTCCCAGTGTGTTTACATCCTGTCCTGATATAGAATGTCTTACATTAAGGGAACATTGTCTTCTCAGAAAATTAACTTTAAAAATTGCATTTAAACACATTATGGCATGATTTCTTTTTTCCAACTAGAAAGAAAAATTTTCTCGACAACTTCTTTGCCAAGAAACAAGTTCCCTTGTCAGCCAGACATGTTCATTGATTCCTTTCAAAACTTTTTTTCTCCACGTGTATTGTAAAGCCCTGGAAAGAGTCTCCAGGAAAAGCAGTTGGCTCCTGAAGTAACATATGGCTCTCAAACTCTCACTTACATCGGCAGACTCTGCCTCCCGCTGGTCACTGCCATGGGCAGACCGCAGCGGCCTCACCCTTGGCACCGATGAAAATCTGAACACCGTTCCAAGAAAAAGGAGGCACAAGAGTCACAGTGCACGTAATGTTTTTTCCTTTTGTACCTGAAAAGGTCCATTTTTAAAAAAGTATCTATTTTTGAGTGTAAGTCTACTTATTTTGGGCCATGCTGGGTCTTTGTTGCTGTGTGCAGGCCTTCTCTAGTTGCGGTGCTCCAGCTTCTCTTTGCATTGGCTCCTCTCGTTGCGGAGCATGGGTTCTAGGTGTGTGGGCTTCAAGAGTTGAGGCTCGGGGGCTTAGTTCCCTCCCCACACCCACCCCAGCCTGTGGAATCTTTCTGGACCAGGGATTGAACCCATGTCCCCTGCACTGGCAGGAGGATACTTATCCACTCACAGTGCACATTTAATTTCATTTTTTTGTGCCATTTTTATTAGACTGGCCCATTTGTGTCTTAAGGCTCCTGACCTGGTTTCATCACTTTAATGAAGATGGATCTAGCCAATCTGTTCTTAGAATCCTTCTTGGTCCCCTCGTAACACGTGTCTCGACCTCAGTCTCTTTCTCAGCTGTCACCTATATTAAGAAACACTCAGAGGAGGCCCACTAATGGTGGTTCAGGATCACATGCTCTTTTCTTTTCCAAGGTAGAGTTTTACATCTGCAAGGAGAACTGCCTGCCACACACCTGCCACATGTTGCCAGCGTGGCTGGGCTTGTCCTTGGTCCAGCAGCTCGTCCTGTTCCTCGCTTGGGGCCTTTCACCACTCCTTGCCTTCCTATAAGACACCAGATGAATCGCTACACTTGGGTCTCTCGCTTATAAGGTCCCTCAGCTCAGTGGATTGCTGGGCTCTTCCATCTAGAGCTTTTCCTCAACTCCCAGTGAGCCTCTATGTAGCAGACCATTTATTGTGGCTAAGACACAATTCCAAGTTCCATAGAGCAACTTTCCTCTGGCTGTACATCAAAAATTCAGTTCTGAAGGACCTACTGTTTGGCACAAGTTATTTTTCAATAACTGACATGGGAAAAGAATATATATATATATATGAATCACTTTGCTTTATGCCCAAAATTAACACAGCATTATAAATCAGCTATACTTCAATGAAAAAAAGGAAAAAACTTCAATTCTAATTTCTCCTAACCTCTTCATATCCTAATTTAGCAGTAGAGTGCATCAGAGGATAATGTAAAGTTTATCCTAAATGTGTACCTAAGCTATGACCCAGTAAGAGATATCTTTAAAAGTGTTGGTTCTGCATACTGTAGATACCATACAAGGGGTAATTCCCTAAATGGGAAAGAGATCCTAAACAGAGCGAATGTATGTAGATGTATAGTTGATTCATTTTACTAAACAGGAGAACTGAACACAACATTGTAAAGCAACTGTACTCCAATAAAAATTAATTTAAAAGTTTTTAAAGGCTTTAAAATAATAGTGAGCTTCCCTAAGCTCTGTGTGTCCAGCAGATCTGGGCAAGTCAGCTGACCTGGGATAAAGAAGGAAGAGCTGCCCTCTATGTGGATGAGGTAGGCGCCCACTGGTGTGCCCCTCCACCTGGTCGGCTTCCCCACATATTCTCTACCTGGTCCCTGCCCGCCGTGGAGTCTGCCAGCCCTAGGAGGTAAGGAAAGGCAGCAGCCCTGAGCCCAAGCCCAAGCTCAAGGCCAGAACTGGGATTGTTAATGGCAGGGGTGAAGGGAAGCCTAGAAAGGAACCGAGGGACGGGGAGGACCAGAGAACCTAGGTCACAGAAGCTAAGGTCTTGTCCAAAGATTCAGGGACAGACTTTTCATCTATTTTTAGATGAAGTAACAAGATGTGGAAACCAAAAAAAAAAAAGTGGCCAGTTCTCCCATACTGCACAATGGTGATGACTTATGCAAAACATCCTCTTTTCCTATTTTTAACTAGATCACAGAAGCTGCGTCAGAGGACTGGCTGCTGACTAATCCTGTTGAGACGCCTTTCTCTGAATTGCATAAATGACATCTATGCTAGAGAACATTCGAGAAGGGGGGGAAAACTGTTAAAGACTACTGCACACGGGGCCTCCTTATAAATAGTCTTCTGAGTGGGATTGAAGTGTTCTGGGCCACAGTTTTCTGGGAGTTGTCTAGGATTTCATGGCTGAATGAGGCAGACATTCAAAGAGAAATCATTCATTTACTTAAGCTGAATTAATGGTCCCGTGACATTCTCACATTCCAAAGTACAGTGATGACTGTTTTTCAGATTACCTGGAGAAGAATGCTGGTTTTTCAGAAAAACTATTATCTTGTGGTATAAATATCCCCACACCAGGAACAGATATTTTATTAGAGAAAAGGAGTCAGGAACGAAAGCAAAGGGTTCTCGGTTCTTTATGGATGAGAACCACGTCATGACAATGGAGGCCCTTGAGCATCATCAGAGACCTGAGCCATCATGGAAGGCAGCCCCTCTCCATTGTACTGAAGGGGAGATGGCGCTGCTGGAGATGCTGTGGGAGCCGGCTTCCTCCTGCCTCCCCGGACTCACCACTTCCTCACGATCAAGCAGATCCCCAGCGGCCAGTCTCTGCATCTCTTTGCCTGGGAGCTTTTTTCATAACTGAGGGAAGTCAGATGTGCCAGGAAATACACACCACCCAGAAGCAGCACCAGCCGCTGGCAGAACTTGGTGTATAAGTACCCCAGGCCCTCACGCCTCAGTGGGATAACCCCTAGGTATGGGGGCTCCAAGCTGCTAACACAAAAAGAAAGTGGGCTGCAGGCTGTGGTGGGTGGATGTTGGCTAGAAGTTAATGTAATAATGTTGGTTTGCTTTCAAAGTATGTATATGAGTCTCTGTGTATATCTGTATGGGGTGTGTAGTGTATATATCTATATATACACACACATATATGTATAGATATACTGAGTGTATTAATATATATGTAAGTATATACATATACAATAAATATTATATATGATGTTTATGTATGTTACATTCTATTTACAGAAGGTGATACTGTTTTTCTGTTTGCAATGGTGTTACAAAGTTTCTTTTTAAAAGAAACTTATTTAAGAAAAAATGCTCTGTTGATTTAAAGCACATGTAAGTACATGATAGAACATGAATTATGCTAATATGATAAAACATGGGGAAGGCTGTGCATGAATGACTAAAGTTAGTCTGGTGTCTCCGGCCTCAGATCCCGCTGGTGCTGCAGAAACTGTGGAGAGAAAGGAAAGCTGGCTTCAGGTCACCTGCCTCAGTTTCAAGCAGGGGAACTCTGTGTTTGTCGGGTTGGGAATCAGTGATCTAAAGAGTGAATTAGAAATACAAGCTACTAGATATAAAATAGATAAACAACAAGGACCTACTGTGTAGCACATCAGAGGGCAGACACACTGAAACCATACTCACAGAAAACTAGTCCATTTAATCACACTAGGACCACAGCCTTGTCTAACTCAATGAAACTAAGCCATGCCTGCAGGGCAACCCAAGATGGGCAGGTCATGGTGGAGAGGTCTGACAGAATGTGGTCCACTGGAGAAGGGAATGGCAAACCACTTCACTATTCTTGCCTTGAGAACCCCATGAACAGTATGAAAAGGCAAAATGATAGGATACTGAAAAATGAACTCCCCAGGTCAGTAGGTGCCCAATATGCTACTGGAGATCAGTGGAGAAATAACTCCAGAAAGAATGAAGGGACGGAGCCAAAGCAAAAACAATACCCAGCTGTGGATGTGACTGGTAATAGAAGCAAGGTCCGATGCTGTAAAGAGCAATATTGCATAGGAACCTGAAATGTCAGGTCCATGAATCAAGGCAAATTGGCAGTGGTCAAACAAGAGATGGCAAGAGTGAACGTCAACATTCTAGGAATCAGCGAACTAAAATGGACTCGAATGGGTGAATTTAACTCTGATGACCATTACATCTACTACTGCGGGCAGGAATCCCTCAGAAGAAATGGAGTAGCCATCATGGTCAACAAAAGACTCCAAAATGCAGTACTTGGATGCAATCTCAAAAATGACAGAATGATCTCTGTTCGTCTCCAAGGAAAACCATTCAATATCACAGTTATCCAAGTCTATGCCCCAACCAGTAATGCTGAAGAAACTGAAGTTGAACAGTTCTATGAAGACCTACAAGACCTTTTAGAACTAACACCCAAAAAAGATGCCCTTTTCATTATAGGCGACTGGAATGCAAAAGTAGGAAGTCAAGAAACACCAGAAGTAACAGGCAAATTTGGCCTTGGAATGTGGAATGAAGCAGGGCAAAGACTAATAGAGTTTTGGCAAGAAAATGCACTGGTCATACCAAACACCCTCTTCCAACAACACAAGAGAAGACTCTACACATGGACATCACCAGATGGTCAACACCGAAATCAGATTGATTCTATTCTTTGCAGCCAAAGATGGAGAAGCTCTATACAGTCAACAAAAACAAGACCAGGAGCTGACTGTGGCTCAGATCATGAACTCCTTATTACCAAATTCAGACTTAAATTGAAGAAAGTAGGGAAAACCGCTAGACCATTCAGGTATGACCTAAATCAAATCCCTTATGATTATACAGTGGAAGTGAGAAATAGATTTAAGGACTTAGAAATAGATTTAAGGGCCTAGATCTGATAGAGTGCCTGATGAACAATGGAATGAGGTTCGTGACATTGTACACCATCCCCATGGAAAAGAAATGCAAAAAAGCAAAATGGTTGTCTGGGAAAGCCTTACAAATAGCTTTGAAAAGAAGAGAACTGAAAAGCCAAGGAGAAAAGGAAAGATACAAGCATCTGATTGCAGAGTTCCAAAAAATAGCAAGGAGAGATAAGAAAGCCTTCTTCAGCGATCAGTGCAAAGAAATAGAGGAAAAGAACAGAATGGGAAAGACTAGAGATCTCTTCAAGAAAATTAGAGATACCAAGGGAACATTTCATGCAAAGATGGGCTCGATAAAGGACAGAAATGGTATGGACCTATCAGAAGCAGAAGATATTAAGAAGAGGTGGCAAGAATACACAGAAGAACTGTACAAAAAAGATCTTCATGACCCAGATAATCACGATGGTGTGATCACTCATCTAGAGCCAGACATCCTGGAATGTGAAGTCAAGTGGGCCTTAGAAAGCATCACTATGAACAAAGCTAGTGGAGATGATGGAATTCCAGTTGAGCTATTTCAAATCCTTAAAGATGACACTGTGAAAGTGCTGCACTCAATATGCCAGCAAATTTGGAAAACTCAGCAGTGGCCACAGGACTGGAAAAGGTCAGTTTTCATTCCAATCCCAAAGAAAGGCAATGCCAAAGAATGCTCAAACTACCGCACAATTGCACTCATCTCACATGCTAGTAAAGTAATGCTCAAAAGTCTCCAAGCCAGGCTTCAGCAATACATGAACTGTGAACTTCCTGATGTTCAAGCTGGTTTTAGAAAAGGCAGAGGAACCAGAGATCAAATTGCCAACATCCGCTGGATCATGGAAAAAGCAAGAGAGTTCCAGGAAAACATCTATTTCTGCTTTATTGACTATGCCAAAGCCTTTGACTGTGTGGATCACAGTACACTGTGGAAAATTCTGAGAGAGATGGGAATACCAGACCACCTGACCTGCCTCTTGAGAAATCTGTATGCAGGTCAGGAAGCAACAGTTAGAACTGGACATGGAACAACAGACTGGTTCCAAATAGGAAAAGGAGTATGTCAAGGCTGTATATTGTCACCCTGCTTATTTAACTTATAAGCAGAGTACATCATGAGAAACGCTGGACTGGAAGAAACACAAGCTGGAATCAAGATTGCCGGGAGAAATATTAAAAACATCAGATATGCAGATGACACCACCCTTATGGCAGAAAGTGAAGAGGAACTAAAAAGCCTCTTGATGAAAGTGAAAGAGGAGAGTGAAAAAATTGGCTTAAAGCTCAACATTCAGAAAACGAAGATCATGGAATCCGTTCCCATCACTTCATGGGAAATAGATGGGGAAACAGTGGAAACAGTGTCAGACCTTATTTTTGGGGGCTCTAAAATCACTGCAGATGGTGACTGCAGCCATGAAGTTAAAAGACGCTTACTTCTTGGAAGAAAAGTTATGACCAACCTAGATAGCATATTCAAAAGCAGAGACATTACTTTGCTGACTAAGGTCCGTCTAGTCAAGGCTATAGTTTTTCCAGTGGTCATGTATGGATGTGAGAGTTGGACTGTGAAGAAGGCAGAGCACCAAAGAATTGATACTTTTGAACTGTGGTGTTGGAGAAGACTCTTGAGAGTCCCTTGGACTGCAAGGAGATCCAACCAGTCCATTCTGAAGATCAACCCTGGGATTTCTTTGGAAGGAATGATGCTAAAGCTGAAACTCCAGTACTTTGGCCATCTCGTGCAAAGAGTTGACTCATTGGAAAGGACTCTGATGCTGGGAGGCATTGGGGGCAGGAGGAGAATGGGACGATGGAGATTGAGATGGCTGGATGGCATCACTGACTCAATGGACGTGAGTCTGAGTGAACCCTGGGAGTTGGTGATGGACAGGGAGGCCTGGCGTGCTGCGATTCATGGGGTCAGTCGTAAAGAGTCGGACACGACTAAGCGACTGAACTGAACTGAACTGAACTGATGCAACATCTGAATTATATCCAACAACAGAGTTATATTTAACATTCCCTTATAATAACCTATAATGGAATATAATCTGAAAAAAACCTGAATCATTTTGTTGTATACATGAGACTAACACAATATCATAAATCAACTGTACTTCAATTTAAAAATCCAATGTTGGCATTGAATTGTACATCTAAAAACTGTTAAAATGGCAAGTTTTATGTTATGTATATTTTGCCACAATACAAAATATAACTTAAAAAAAAAAGAATGAATTCGAGGAAGGGAGGTTTACTGCTTAAAGGAATATTAGTTGGTACGTTTGCAAACTTCAGGAGTCCAGCAGTCAGTTGATCAAGAAATTGGAGCCCAGAGAGATTAGATGACATTTCCTAGTTCCCACACAGACGTTGTGGCCAAGGCCGGGTGGGCGCATTCTCTTCACTCCCTCCCATGCTCCTCGCGCTGTGCTCACTTCCTGAGGTAGGGGGACTTGAAGGATAGGGGGGAGGGAAAGGGGAACAAGGCTGGAGAGCGCTTTACAGGTGCTGAGGTCCAAGAGCTCGAAGGTGTGAAGGCGGAATGCAGGCGACTCCTCCCAAGCCAGGTGGGAAGGGCGTTTTGACTGAAGGGAGGGTTGGGGCAGAAGGGGAGTGAGGAATACGGTGAGGAAATAGACTAGGATCAGACGGGAGGGGGGAGCAAATGCCCGGAGCCGACTCATTGGAAAAAGACCCTGATGCTAGGGACTATTGAAGGCAAAGAAGAGGGCAGCAGAGGATGAGATGGTTAAATGGTATCCCCGACTCAATGGACGTGAACAAATCGGAGCACACTCTGAGAGATAGCGAAGGACAGGGGAGCCTGGTGTGCCGCAGTCCGTGGGGTCACAGAGAGTCGGACATGACTGAGCAAGTGAACAGCAAACCACAAACGCCTGGTGTGTGTAAGTTGCTTAGTTGTGTCTGACCCTTTGAAATCCTATGGATTGTAGCCTGGCAAGCTCCTCTGTCCATGGAACTCTCCAGGCAAGAATACTGGAGTGGGTAGCTGTTCCCTTCTCCTGGGGATCTTCCCAATGCTTGGTGAGGGGAATGTTAACGCCCCAGGATTTGTGATCCAAATCTCTGAGCTGGGAATTGAAAGATCAAAACCAGGCTGTAGAATGCAGCATGGTAGAAAGTGACTGTGATGAAATATTGCTTCTTGAACACACAATTTACTTAGCCTGTCTGGGCCTTACCTTTTTCATCTATAAAACAGCAACAGCATCAGAACTTCCCTCTTGAGATTTTGGTAAAGATTAATGGAAATTATACATCCCAAACAATGTCTGGTATCTAGTGAGAGCTCAGTAAATAATAGCTACTTTGATCTCTGAGGGGCTTCCCAGGTGGGGCTGGTGGTAAAGAACCTGCCTGCAATGCAGAGGACATAAGAGAAGTGGTTCGATGCTTGGGTTGGGAAGAACCCTTGGAGGAGGGCACGGCAACCCACTCCTGTATTTTTGCCTGGAGAATCCCCATGGACAGAGAAGCCTGGTGGGCTACAGTCCCTAGGGTCATTCAAAGTTGGACACAACTGAAGCGACTTAGCATGTACACATGATTTCTGAGGACTGAATTGACTCTAGAGATGGAAGTGCCTTGGCTGAGCTAGCTCGTAGCAGAGCCAAAATTAGAAGTCAGATCCTATAATTTCTAATTCAACATTTTAAAACAGCAGATTATTTATTTTCTGATATGATTATTTATTTCTGATATGCATTAGCATTTCTCCTTGCAAGGCATAGTGCTCTTATTCTTTGTGGGCAGTCACTACAATGGTTTCTTTTTAGAAAAAGAATTTTGATTAATTTCTTTCATTCTATAATTAATATATTACATTTAGAGTGAGAGCACCGTTTTCTATGAAAAAGCCAGACTTTCTATTTTCAGCCAACTGACATTGCAGCCTTGCTTTAAACCTTATGAAATTATGACATTTAGAATATAATAACTATTCTGATTGTTTCTTTGTATCTGTGGAGAAAACATTTATTTTGACCAAATGCTATCTTTTCCCTCTTTCATCAAATGAATCATGCTTATGACCCAAGTGCATCTGTTGTTCTTTATGATTCATTGATCAACCATGAAAGAACAAACCGTGAACCTTGGGTGATAGGTTATCGGTGATTCTCTCCAGGAGACTGCAGTCTCCTAAAGAATCATAGACCTGAAGAGATGGTTTCTCACTGAGGAACAAAAGGTTTAAGCTTCACAGTGGGAAGCCTCCACTTTTAAGATCTGCATCTAAGAGATGGGCTGCCAAGACATCTAGCTTTGAAAACCAGTAGGGCTCTGTCCACAAGCCCCATGAGGCTATGGGAGGGAGGTGGGCTCTTAAAGGGTTCCTGTCTTGGGATGCACCAGCCTGAAAGCTCAGGGTGTAGGGCAGAGACAGGGTGCTTGGATTTTGTGAGAGAGAGGCCCATGTGCTGGCCTTGGAGTTGGCCTGGGGGCAGGCAACTGATCTGACAGGCATTTGGGGGCCTGCTGGCACTCTGAGGGGGCAAGTTAAGGGTCTGGTGGCCACTGTCTTGGCTCTCTGCCACCACTTCTGGATCCTGGGATTCCCCTAGTGGAACTTTTATAGGCATCTGGCTCCCAGTCTTTGCAGCTGCTATCCAGGGGCCACTCCTTGATTGCCTGGCTCTGAGAGGCAGCCAGGCTTGCATGCCTGGATCCCAGGGCAATCTGGCAGTCTGAGAGATGGTTCTTGGTTGGTAGCCACCCGGGGCAGTGCACAGGTGGTGATCTGAGGTGCTCCCCCCAGTCCCGCACGAGGCTCTCTGTCCGGGTGGCCTCTTTGCTGGTCCTGGAGCTTTGACCGGAAGGACAGGGCCACCTGTAAGACCCTGTGGATGCGGATGTTCTCTCAGGGCAGGTAGGCTAGTGCAAAGCATCTCTGCACCCTCGCACTGCCTCACTGTACCTTGCGGGTCTCTCCCAGATGGAAGTGCATATGCTCATTTGGACCCCAGTTTGGGGGGTTGCTGTCCAGGGGACACCTCAAGATCATGGCAGGGAGACATACCTTTGCAGTCCTGTAGCACTGGTATAGACTTACAGGCTTTAAAGTTGCTGCCTGACAGTCTGGCTTCTTAATTACATACCACCTCCTAGCACGTTGTTATTGTTTAGTCACTAAGTTGTGTCCGACTCTTTGTAACCCCATGAACTGCTGCAGCACACCAGGCCTCCCTGTCCTTCATTATCTCCGAGTTTGTTCAAATTCATCTCCACTGAGTCAGTGATGCCATCCAGACTTCTCATCCTTTGTCACTCTTTCTCCTCTTGCCCTCAGTCTTTCCCAGCATCAGGGTCTTTTCCAATGAATCAGCTCTTTGCATCAGGTGGCCAAAGTATTGGAGCTTCAGCTTTAGCATCAGTCCTTCCAATGAATATTCAAGGTTGATTTCCTTTGGGATTGACTGGTTTGATCCCCTTGCTGTACAAGGGCCATTCAAGAGTCTTCTCCAGCATGACAGTTTGAAATCATCAATTCTTCGGCGCTCAGCTTTCTTTATAGTCCAACTCTCACCTCCATACATGACTACTGGAAAAACCATAGCTTTGACTATACTGACCTTTGTCAACAAAGTGATGTCTCTGCTTTTTAATACACTGTCTATGTTTGTCATAGCTTTTCTTCCAACGAGCAGCATCTTTCAATTTCGTGGCTGCAGTCACCAACTGCAATGATTTTGGAGCCAAAAAAAGTGAAACCTGAGACTGTTTTCACTTTTTCCCCATCTATTTGCCATGAAGTGATGAGACTGGACGCCATGATCTTCGTTTTTGAATGTTGAGTTAAGCCAGCTTTTTCACTCTCCTCTTTCACTTTCATCAAGAGACTCTTTAGTTCCTCTTCACTTTCTGCCATCAAAGTGATGTCATCTGCATATCTGAGGTTGTTGATATTTCTCCCAGCAATCTTGACTTTATATTCTGAGTCATCCAGCCCAGCATTTCATATGAGGTACTCTGTATACTAGTTAAATAAGCACGGTGACAATATACAGCCTTGACGTACTCCTTTCCCACTTTTGAACCAGTCCAATGTTCCATGTCCACTTCTAACTATTGCTTCTTGTTCTGCATACAGATTTCTCAGGAGGCAGGTAAAGTGGTCTGGTATTCCAATTGCTAAGAAATTTCCACAGTTTTCTATGACCTACTCAGTCAAAGGCTTTACCTTAGTCAATGAAGCAGAAGTAGATGCTTTTATGGAATTCCCTTGCTTTTCCTATGATCCAGTGAATGCTGGCAATTTGATCTTCAGTTCCTCTGCCTTTTCTAAATCCAGCTTATTCATCTGGAAGTTCTTGGTTCCGCTGAAGCCTAGCTTGTAGAATTTTAAGCATAATTTTGCTAGCATGTGAAATGAGTACAATTGTACGGTAATTTGAACATTCTTTGGCATTGCCTTTCTTTGGGATTGGAATTAAAACTGACCTTTCCAGTCCAGTGGCCACTGCTGCTGCTGCTGCTGGTAAGTCACTTCAGTCATGTCCGACTCTGTGCAACCCCATAGACGGCAGCCCACCAGGCTCCCCTGTCCCTGGGATTCTCCAGGCAAGAACACTGGAGTGGGTTGCCATTTCCTTCTCCAATGCATGAAAGTGAAAAGTGAAAGTGAAGTTGCTCAGTCGTGTCTGACCCTTAGCAACCCCATGGACTGCAGCCTACCAGGCTCCTCCCTCCATGGGATTTTCCAGGCAAGAGTACTGGAGTGGGGTGCCATTGCCTTCTCCGGGCCACTGCTGAGTTTTCCAAATTTTCTGGCATATTGAATGCAGCACTTTAACAGCATCATCTCTTAGGATTTGAAATAGCTCAGCTGGAATTCCATTACCTCCACTAGCTTTGTTTGTATAATGCTTCCTACTCCTGACTTGACTTCACATTCCAGGATGTCTGATTTTAGGTGAGTGACCACATCATCATGGTTATCCAGATTACTAAGACCTTTTTAATATAGTTCTTCTGTGTACTCTTGCCACCTCTTCTTAATCTCTTCTGCTTCTGTTAGATCCTTGCCATTTCTGTCTTTATTGTGCCCACCTTTGCATGAAACAAAAACTCTAACTATGAAAAATGATCTTCCACAATCTCGCCAGCAATTGGCTTTTTCATTCATGCCACTTTCTAATCTGTCCAGTTCATTTTCAGAATCTAATGACTTTTGTTTTCTTATATGGTGCTTTAAAAATACTATATTGTTCAGTCAAAAAAAAACACATCTCTCTTTAAAAAAGTTATGCGTGTGCTTACTAAACACAGCATTAGTTTCTAATGTGTATGTCAGTGATAAATTTATGAATATCCTGGATGACCCTCCTTCTTTTTTTCTTGTGCTCTCCTGCAATAGTTCCTGGACTGACTTTGGTAACTGGTGCTTGTCAAAATAGATATTTCATATTCACCTCTTCAATTCAAGCTTACTAAACTTCACAGATATAGTGGTTCCGAACCATGATATATATTATTAAGAACAAGCAATTAGCTTGTCATTTTATTTAAAAGTACAAAGTTCTAATTTCAAAAGTTCTGCATGCATGTACCAAAATTATGTGAGAATCTTTTCAAAGTTGCTTTTTAATCTTTTGAGTTTCCCGTCTAACTTTGCCAAATACATTGATATTATTAATAAATCTTTACAATAATTATTTTTAAACAAATTTGCTTAGATTTTAAGACAAGTTTAATTTTTGTAAGCAACTTTATAAATATAGAAAGATATTGGGCATTCTTGAAAGCAATGATTTAAAAAGCTGACCTAATAAATTATCTGGTGCATGAACTTTGATGAATTTATATATGGTGTATGAACTTATATAAATGTACATCACTGTATCTTATGTTATCATAAGGCTTAATGATTATGGTCTTAGGGTAACATGAAAGGTTTCTTTTAAGTAATACCCAACATCTTTAAGAGAACAATTAACTTTCTTTACTTGGAGGAATTGTGAAGGATTGGTGACTCTAATCATTTTTATCAGATTAATTAAAGTAAATGAGTTAACCATATCATTAAAACTTATTTTGCTTTAAAGAAAGTGAAAGTGAAGTCACTCAGTCGTGTCCGACTCTTTGCGACCCCATGGACACCAGGCTCCTCCATCCATGGGATTTTCTAGGCAAGAGTACTGGAGTGGGTTGCCATTTCCTTCTCCAGGGAACTTCCTGACCCAGGGATTGAACCCAGGTCTCCCACGTTGTAGACAGACGTTTTACCATCTGAGCCACCAGGGAAGTCATTTTGCCTTAAATGCAATAATAATAATAATCGACCTCAGTGGTCTTTGTCAGTATTACTGACTGGGTGAAAAAGTTAGTTTACTTCCTTAGGCGTTAGATATTTTTATTTCTTTCTCTTAGGTGAATTAAGACAAAAATGTAGGATACATGAAGATGTAAACACATCCCATATTATAATTAGGATTAACTAGGTTTCAACAGAAAAAGCAGCAGATACAGAGTCTAAAAGGACAGACAATATTTAACATCCTCAGTGTAACAGTAAAAGAAATGTATTAGTATGAAGATTTTTAGAGTTATTGTATCTTACTGTCAAAGAGAAACACAACTGACAACAAACATGGAGTCAATGAGGGCATCATAATGACACTTATAGCAAAATATGGCCACCAAGTACAGATTCATGAGATGAGAAATAGTGATTTAGACCATGTGATACAGTTTTATAAGCCATTAAAATTAGAGGTGAAAGGGAGTTGTATTAAATTACTTAGGGCAATATCTTTCTGCCTCTACAAGATTAAGAGAGCGTACTTCACAATAGATGTCTCCAGAAATTTAACTGACCATTCATTTAAATCTAAAGTGGATAAGCTGAAATTTAATAAGCATTTTATGTCCTACATTAGACTGGCCCTAATAAGCAAGTCTGAATCTTGTTTTCAAGATCAAAGTTGCCTTTGACGACCAGCACCTCTTTGCCTGTCTGTCCTTCCAGTAGGGAGAAGCTCTTCAGAATAAGGGCAAGCATGCCTAACAGATAATAACAGCAGGACATTCTCCAGGTATCTGGCGAACTGTTCAAAGTCATGGTCCGTTAGAAACAACAGGGATTTTGCTACTTCAGAAAGGTAATTTGGTTTCAAGGAAATTAAGACCCCTTTACCAACCCCTTTAGTGTCCTTCTCATAGAGAAGTGGGATAAACAGAGCATTCAGTTTAGAGCATTCAGATGAGGGCAGAGAAACAGGCCATTGTTCCCCAAAGGCACTGTCTGCTCCATGCCCTTGGGACTTAGTAAAACTACCACATATTTATTGTCTAAGCATACGTCCGTCTTCCTGACTAGACTGAAAGCATCCCAGAGGCAGGGACAAAGGTGAGTTATCTGGGCATCCCCAGCACCTTCTATGCGCCCTGTTCAAATTTTTGCTGTGGATAAAGGTGATATTTTTAGGTAAATAAGTAAGCTAGTTAATTAATAGAATTTAGAAAGGCAGAGGAGCCAATTTTCTCTAAAAGTAGAGTAGTAGTAGTATTTTTAATATTTTATTAACGTATAATTGATTTATAATGTGTTAATTTCTGCCATAGAGCAAAGTGATTCTGTGATATATACACATTCTTTTTAAAATATTCTTTCCCACTATGGTTCAGCATAGAATATCGAATATACTTCTCTTTTCCATACAGTGCATGTGTGCTAAGTCTCTTCAGTCCTCTCCAACTCTGTGCAATCCTTTGGACTGAGCCGGCCAGGCTCCTCTGTCCATGGGATTCTCTGGGCAAGAATACTGGAGTGGGTTGCCATGTCCTCCTCCAGGGGATCTTCCTGACTCAGAGATCAAACCCGCGTCTCTTACACCTAAGCTGCAATGGCAGGAGGGTTCTTTAGCACTTGGCCACCTGGGAAGCCTGTGCTGTGCAGCAGGACCTTCCTATCCACCCTATATAGAAGAGCTTACACCTGCCACCCCCATGTCCCACTCCTCCCCTCCCCAGTCCCCTTTCTCTTGGCAACCACAGGTCTGTCCTATTTGTCCTGGAGTCTGCTTCTGTTTCATAGATAGGTGCATTTGTGTCATATTGTAGATTCTACGTAAGAGTGACATCATAATATATCTGTCTTTCTCTTTCTGACTTCCTTCACACAGTATGGTAATCTCTAATTGCATCCACGTTACTGCAGATGGCATTATTTTGTATTTTTATGGCTGAGTAGTATTCCATTGTGCTGATATATAGGCACCACACCTTCTTTATCCATTCCTCTTGTTGATGGACATTTAGGGTGCTTCCATGTCTTGGGTACTGTAAAAAGTGCTGCTATGAACATAGGGGTGCATATATCTTGAATTATAGTTTTGTCTGTATACATGCCCAGGAGTGGGATTGCTAGATCATGTGGCAATTCTATTTCTAGTTTTCTGAGGAACCTCCATACTGTTTTCCATAGCAGCAGCATCAACTTTCATTTCCAGCAACAGCACAGGAGGGTTACCTTTTCTCCACACCCTCTCCAGCATTTGTTATTTGTAGACTTTTTAATGATGACTATTCTGAACGGTGTGAGGTGGTACCTTATTGTAATTCTGATTTGCATTTCTCTAATCAACAATATCGAGCATCTTTTCATGTGTCTACTGGCCATCTGTATTTCTTCTTTGGAGAAATGTCTATTCAGGTCTTCTGCCCATTTTTTGACTGTGTCGTTTGGTTTTTCGTTGTTGTTGTTGAGTTGTGTGAACTGTTTGGAAATGAAGTCCTTGTCATTTACAAATATTTTTTCTCATTCTGTAGGCTTTTTGTTTTGTTTATCGTTTCCTTTGCCATGCACAAGCTTGTAAATTTGATTAGGTCTCATTCGTTGATTTTTGTTTTTATTTCTATTGCCTTGGGAGACTGACCTAAGAAAACATTGGTACAATTTATGTCAGAGAATGCTTTGCCTATGATCTCTTCTAAGAATTTTATGGTATCATGTCTTATGTTTAGGCCATTTAGAGTTTATTTTGTGTATGAGTGTATTCTAACTTTAGCAGTTGATTTTTTGCCTTGGTTAATGTGGGGCAGATCCCTTCTCTAGGAGAAATAAGTGCCGAATGAGTAAAAAAAAATCACATATTGTGTCAATTTATTAATATATATATTTGTTTAGAAAATACAGTAAAGCATAAAATCATTAGAAGATTTCTAAAATCCAAAACTATAAGTTTATCTTCACCACAGGTCTTTTTTGGTCAAAAAGTTATGCTAATTAAATCAGCACTTATCAGAGTTTGGGCTCTAGAGCTGGTCCTATGTGCTATTAATAATTATTACAATTAAAATTGTACCAAAGTTTAATAATTTGAGAAAACTTGGGGTGAAACAAAATTATATGATATTCCTTTATTATAGGGTTTCTCAAAGATCGATTATAATAGGGTTTCTTTTAAGTCTTAAAAATTATATCAGCATGCTTTATGGATCTTCAAAGTTGGAAGGCAGCTGATACAGATTTATTAACATCATTTATCTCTTTTATGAAACAACTAAGGGATTAGTGGTTTGAGGAGCACACTTTGGGAAATGCTGACTCAGACAGAATTCTAATGTAGGCTCCTTCTGCTAGAGAAATTTCACCGTTGACGACTTGTATTGAAAGAACTGCAATGAAAAACTTCCTGGAATGATGGTTCTCAGTGCTGGCTGACCGTTAGAATCATCTGGGAACTTTAAACTTGCAGAAGCCAAGACCCCATCCCAGGCAAGACAAGTCAGGGTTTCTGAGGGTAAGTTTTCCCATCGAGAAGATAGAAGTAATACTACCAACCTCACAGGATGATCATGAAACATAAATGAGATCATATGTGTAAAATGCCTACTCCAGTGCCCAAAACAAAAGTTGTCTTTGAAAAAAAAAAAGTTTCTTTCTAGGGATAATGTAGAATTTCAATTTAAAAATGTAGAAGATATTATGAAAATAGAAAATCACTATTTGGCTGGCACTGTTTTGCATCCTTGAATGCAATAACCAAAGGGTAAATGTATGATGAGAAACAGGATGTTTGCCTAGTCTCGAAGTATTTCCTCACGATATACTTATTCATTACAAAGGGAAAATAGTGACTTCAGCAGTGGAAGAATCTGTGGACCCCATCTTAATTAAGCAAAGAAAGGTTGCCTCACCAGTAACAAGGCATGTCAACATGACCTACCCCGATCTCGTGCTTTGAGAAGAGCATGTCAGCACTTCTGCAGTACCGTTGCTAAAAAATACGTCTCCGGGGTTTCCTTACTAGGAAACATTGGACAAACCCAAATCAAAGGACATTTTGCAAAATAACTGGCAGCACGCCTCAGAAGTGAAAGAAAAAGAAAGAAAGGTCATGAAAGAAAAAGAAAGACACGCTGAGGAACTGTCCCCGATCAGACGAGAGTAAGGAACTATGACAAACAAAGACAATGCGTGACCCTGGACCGGATCAAGGACCAGTCCTTGGGACATTAGTGGGATATTAGTGGGACAGTTGGTGAAAATCCAATGAGTTTTCTAGATTCTGCATTTACTAAATGCTATTACCTGGTTTTGACAATTGTGCTGCAGTTATATAAGATGGTAACTTTCGGAGATGAGGGGTGATGGGTAGATGGAATACGGTACTATTTTGCAACTTTTTTGTAAGTCTGAACGTTTTTCAAAATGAAAAGTTTAAAAAATTTGCTGTTTATTTCTTTCCTACTTGGACACTATAGAGAAAACAGAATCAGTATTTTTTTCCTTAGGTATTACAGGGGAAATGTCTCTGTGCTGCACAGTGTATATTGAGTATCCTGAAAAAGAGGCCCAAGGTGAACATTGTAACCAGTCTTTCATATGATGTTCATAAATGTGTTCTCTAAATAAATGTGGCTAGAGGATTTGGTAAAAGAGGAAAAACCAAAGAGATCCAGGAAAGTAGAGGGTAAGTGAGAGGAGATGGTGGGAAGAAATTGGGAGCTGCTGGAGACGGGTTTTGGAAAGAGTTCTTGACTAAGGGTGCGGGAGGCAGACAGACAATTGTGAGATTAGGAAATAACCATGAAGGATATTAAGGAGGGCAGAGAAGGGACAGAAGTGGCATCATACATGTATGTTCTCCTTGATAGTTGCTTGTGAGTCTATAGTAGAGATTTTGATTTTTCCTAATTTTTTTCTTTGAATATTAATCTATGCTGAGACTCATCCTTGAAGGGCCTGGGTTATAGTCCTGTTACACTGACACACAGTGCAGACCACATGCCTGGTCTGTGAGACAGACAGCTTAACCATTTACCTGGGAGCCCTTTATGGAAAAAAGTAGCTTGGCCCTGCAAACTTAGGCCACTGAAGGATCCTGCTGTGCAGTTCTCTCTTGCTGGGGATGAGGAAGGGCCGCCATCTGTAGACTTGAGAAGAACTGCTGGCACAGGGTGGATGAAGAGCTTTGTGGGGTCTCTTCTGGGTTGTCTTCACTGGCAATGTCCATTTGTTTCTTCCCAATCACTTCCAAGACTGGAAGCCAGAAATGAATCTGAAAAGACACAAGGTTGGATGTCTTGGTTGGATGAATGAGCATTTTCAAAAGACTTTGAAAATGGCCAGAAAAGCTTATCCTTACTTAAGGATTGTCTTGGTCTTTCATTGTCTATGAAATATCTTCTGATTCTGTAAGCTGTAGATGGCTGAAGGCAACAATACAAATAATTCTCGTCCATAGGCATGCAAATGAATTTCACCCAGTAGAATACAACTCATCCTCCCATCCACCCTGGTGGAACAAGCCTGTTTTGCATCGATTAAGCAAATTAATTTTGGTCTCCTCAGTGGTTTGTATATATGTGTGTGATTTAAATTGTTCTTTGAATTGGTTGGAATTTCTTACTCTTCCCTTTTTAATTAATAAGTTGAATAAAGTCTTTGACAAGTGTTCATTTTATATATGTGTGAAAGTCATTATGTTATCATACATATGTATAAATATACATATATCATATAAATATCATCATATATTTTTTAAAAACTTTAATGTTTATTTATGTGGCTGTACCAGGTCTTAGTTGCAGCATGTAAGATCTAGGTCCCTACCCAGGAATCAAACTTGGATCCCCTGGATTGGAAGCTTAGCCACTGGACTACAAGAACAGTCCCTTTGGAGTTTGCCAACTTGTAGCAGATAACTTCCCTTCTGTTCTTTATTTACTCTGGTAAAATAATAGCAGCCATTAGAGGAGGCATTCCCAGTAGCTTCTCTTCGATAAGACTTAAAAACTCACTTGGAATCAGCGTTTTGAGGGATTCTTGCAGAATCTTCTGGAACAACCAGCATTATTGTAGAATCTTCTGGACTTAGCCATGTGTGTCTGTTCCTCATCCTCACCCCCTCACCCCCAGGGTTTCCCCATCTGTTGCTGGGGATATAAGCCTTAACATAAACTTGAAAGAGTGCTTTGAAGTTCCATTTGCCCTTGAAGCTCAAAATTTCCCTAGTTACAGGTTACACCCTCATTTCAGCTTTACCTTTGTAAAGTACAGACTCAGTTTCCCTTTTACTTCTCCCACTGGCTGCTTTGATCTTTTCTTCAGTATCTTCGCGTGGAGGTATTGCATGCGCTCCCCCTGCACGCTTGGGTAGAAGGATGCTGACACCAGGATTTTAAGTTGCATCAGGACAGAGGACAATAGTCCCAGCATCACTAGTATCACAAGAATGATGCTGAGAGGAATCCACGTCTTAGACAGAAGGAGCTTCGGTTTAGGGATGCAGGTCGGTTCAAACAGAGATATATTAAAGGAAGAATCATGGATGATGTCTTGAGTCCCTTGTTCCTAAAATGAAAGAATAAAAACATCAAGATCCATGCCATTTTCATACCTTGCCCTAGTCTTTCTCTATACTGCTCTGCAGCGGGGAGCATTTATCTTAAAACATGCAGGGAGCTTTGGTGGAAGGAGCTATTCCAACTCCTTTTATGTGCAACGGTTGGAGTAAAGAAGGGAGGAGTTTTAGTTGTAGCTACTGCAGTGGTTTGCAAAGTGGATTTGGGGAAATATAGATTTCCTTGAGAGAAGGATATCAGGTAAGTTTATTTGCTCTGTCTCTTCTTTAGAGAGAAATGATGCCCACGAGACTGTTGAAGGCTCTGAGAAGAAAGCAGAGGAATTTGTTTGCTTCAGCAAATCCTTCTCCTAATAACGTTTGAAAGAATTTTAAAATTATATATTTATTTTTGGCTTCATTGGGTTTTTATTGCTGCACACTGGCTTTCTCTAGTTGTGGCAAATCAGGGCTACCCTCTAGTTGCGACGCCTGGGCTTCTCATCGTGGTGGCTTCTCTTGTTGCAGAGCACAGGCTTTAGGGCTCTGAGGTTTCAGTAGCTGTGGCACACCCATGGGCTTGATTGCTCTGCAGCATGTGAGATCTTCCAGACCAGGAATCAAACCCATGTCCCCTGCACTGGCAGGCAGATTCTTAACCACCAGACCACCAGGGAAAAGAAAAAAGTGAAAGCCACTCAGTCTTGTCTGACTCTTTGCGTCCCTTGGACTATGTAGCCTGCCAGGCTCCTCTGTCCATGGAATTCTCCAGGCCAGAATACTGGAGTGGGTAGCCGTTCCCTTCTCCAGGGGATCTTCCCAACCCAAGGATCAAACCCAGGTCTCCCGCACTTCAGGCAGTTTCTTCACCATCTAAGCCGCCAAGGAAGCCCAGACCACCAGGAAAGTCCTCTTCTAAAAATTTTGACTGCATAACCCACGTATGGAACACCTGTTTCTATACTTTAGACGATGTGGGATTCATGAAAGATGGCTTTAGCTCAATTGGAAGGGATTTTTTGTAGCAGAGCCCATCAAGACCCAGTCATAGTCTCTGCATCTTAACAAATACCCCGTCAGCAGACCACAAGGTCATAAAGATGTGTAGGCATTAAATTATGTTCTCAGTCACCCTTCTAGAGCTTAAAGTGGCGGGGATGGGGTGGAATTATTCTTGATGCAAGGATACTAAAAAGAGTATATTTACTGAAAGTGGCTCTAAAATCCTATTTATAGAGGTCTCAAAATAGGACAATTTCTCATCTCTCTTGGATGCTAGGAGGGGTGCATTCCTTCCTGCTTGAAGGCAACAGAATAAACCAGCTGCCCTCATCAAACTGACCTAGAGGGCAGATGACATTGGGCCACCCAGACAAGCCACCAGCAGGAGACGTGTGTGCTGATTCAGCTCTTACTTTTCCCTGACCTGAGAAAGTCACATCATCTCTCAGTGAATCTGTTTTCCAATTTGGTAAAACAGGAATTAACGGACCAGATCCTGCCCACGAATAAACTGCTCCCAGTGTAAATTAAGCACCTTGGGGATGGAGCATTAACCTTACAGACTGGAATACTTAGTAAGTTATTATCACCCCAGCGCCCCAGAGCCCTGGGGCCCAAAAGCCGGCAATGACTTCTGAAAAGAACCCAACCACACCCAGAGAACACCGTCCGCCTTGGATTTACCCTAGTACCAGTGAAAAATCTGGAAAGCCCAATCCAGGGACTTTAACACAAATGTCAAGTCCAATCTGCAATTTCCCCAGCACTGTAGCTAGGCAGGAGAAGCCTTCTTGTTGTCTCTCCTCTTCTCTTTTTTAAAAAAGACAGTTTGCCTGAGATTAAGTAGAGAGTTTTCAGTCCCCAGAGCAAAGGCATGCACTCTTTTTAATACCGCTGAAGAAACAAACACATCGATTGAGTCAATGATGAGAAATCCTGCAATAAAAAAGCAGCGGGTGTCCAGTCTGGAAAGAAGTTATTTAGTTTAGGAATCTAACCGGGGATTTTGCAGTTGGGAATCAGGATTGAGTCAACACTTTTGTAAGGGCTTGATAGAGGGCAGTGTGGAAGACACTCTCAAAATACAGAGCCATGTATTAAATGGTATCCCAATGTTTTAAAATGTGTTTGCCTCTCCAAAGTAAACAATTTGCCGGAACGGCATCGAGTCACAAACGAAAAGATTCGCTCAGTAGCAGACAGTCCTAAAAAGTTAATGCAGCCTGGTGTTGGGCACACAGTAGGTGATCAATAAGTAGCGACCTAGTAGCTACTTTTTTCTTACAGTGCCCAGCCATCCAGCCAGGTCTAGTCACATCATCTCCCATCTTCCTTCTTTAAATAAATCATATGAAAGCGGGAGGAACCTTGAGCCAGTGTTTCCCCTCTTACTTGCTGCTGCTGCTCAGTCGCTTCAGTCGTGTCCGACTCTGTGCGACCCCATAGACGGCAGCCCACCAGGCTCCCCTGTCCCTGGGATTCTCCAGGAGAGAACACTGGAGTGGGTTGCCATTTCCTTCTCCAATGCATGAAAGTGAAAAGTGAAAGGGAAGTCGCTCAGTCATGTCCGACTCTTCACGACCCCATGGACTGCAGCCTACCAGGCTCCTCCGTCCATGGGATTTTCCAGGCAAGAGTACTGGAGTGGGTTGCCGTTGCCTTCTCCTCTTGCTTGACTGCTTTGCAAATCTGCCCCGACGGAGGGATCAGAAATCTCCAAAGACATCCAGGAATAAGAGAGGCACTGCCAGTCACGCGGAAGCCGGCCGCTGGAGGCACGGTCTCCCGGGCTCCGCAGCAGGGTCTGAGAGGAGCCGGAACAGCAGTCTCATACTCACGGCTGTCCCAGCACCCACTGCCCTGCTGTTGTGAGTGTCCGAGGCGGCCTCCCCCCAGCTAGATCGTGAGCGGCTCACGCTTGAGACATCTTTGCATCCTCAGGACCCCCGCAACAACACCCAAAAATGTATTTGTCAGGACACTGTCACTGGGAAGTTTCTGGGCCCTTTTCAAAAGGCATAGATCGCTTCCCTCTCCCACTCCTGTCTCCCCACCCCGCCCCCGTCTAAAACAGTGAGAGTTCACAAACCAGGCATGGCTTTTGGCTAAGAGAGAAACAGATGAGAGAGGAGCAAAAAGAGAAAGAAAGAGAGGAGCTGGTTAAAAAAGGGACCACGGGAAGGGGATGGGCTGTGGGGGAGGGAAGGAGGGGTTCTTTTACCAGCGGCCCCCCCCCTCCTTCCTCCCCCCCCCCCCCCGAGGATCCAGCCAGCCTGAGAAATATTATTTGGCTTCCATCTGAGACTCTGCTTCCATTATCCACTCTGCTCCAGATATCTTTAGCAGCAGGGGGTTCTTGTAATTAACTGAAGTCTTCAGGGGAAGGGAATGCTCAGAGTAATCAACTCTGAGATGCAGCCCAGGAGTGGGAGGGACAGGGGCCAGGCAGCACCTGCTGACCAGGAGGAAATGGAGGGAGAGTCTAGACACCGCAGGAGGAAGTGGGGTTTCAGAGGAGGGTTTCCAGGTCCCCTTCTCCGCTTCTGTCCCCTCCGAGATATCCCCCGGCAGAGGCACAACCTACTGTAGCTCCATAAAGAGGGAAGAAAGTCCGACGCACGGCAACAGGGGACCACCCAGCATGCATGACATTCCTACACACACGCATGTGCAAACACACACAGCTATACACATTGTGTGTGCACTTGCACACAGACACATACACTAGACACACAAGAGCACATCCCACCTAGCTCAGCTCCACAGCAACTGGGTTTAAACACAAGTAAGACAAGTATCTGACAGCGTGCACATCCTCTGAAGTGTCCAGAATGGGCTCAGTCGTGTCTGACTCTTTGTGACCCCGTGGACTGTAGCCCTCGATGCTCCTCTGTCCATGGCAAATATTCCAACCAAGCATACTGCAGTGGGTTGCCATTTCCTCCCTTAGGGAATCTTCCCAACCCAGGGACTGAATCCAAGTCTCTTGCATCTCCTGCACTGGTAGGTGGATTCTTTACCACTGTACCTGGGAAGTGACAAGGGAAGCCCCCTGGGAAGCCCCCTGAAATGTCCATGTAATCATAAACTGCCACAGGGAAAAAATGGAAAAGAGGAAAGATGGGATGAACAAAAACCATGGTCTTTTTTGTTGGGACATGGCTGCCCCAGAAAACTAATGCCATGATCAAAGATGTTCAGAACTTTATCATGTAACGCTGGGGTTTCAACTCAGTTTAACCAACTTGTTTGGGGCTCTTCCTACATTCCAGGCTCCATGCCAGGCACTGGGGATCCAGGAAGGAAATAAAACACTGCCCTTCCTTGGGATGTTCACTATCTTTTGCAAAGAGACAGCAAGCAGCTAGGATACCAGGTGAGATAGGCCTAAGAGCACCTACCTGTCTGTGCAGTTTCAAGTGCACCTCGAGCCCTGGCAAGCTTTGGAAATGTTTGCTCATGGAGAAAATGAGCGAGTAAAGCAGGTAATCTATGGCTGCAAATAGCAGCCAGATATAGAGGTGGGTAAGAACTGGGAGGAAAAACAGGCCCAGGTTCCTCCTATCTTTAGGAGTCAGCCAGAAAGACGGGATGACGACATACTTCTTCCTTTCCTGCTTATTCAGCGGGAGGACACAGGGCCTCTGTTCACGCCTCTCCCTTTCGTCCAGCTGAACAAATTGCCTGGTGAGGTAGATGTTCTCAAACTTCCAGCCACAAGGGTCCAAGAATCGCTTCATGAAGAGGCCAGTGCCAAGCAGCACCAGCAGCAGCCCCGTGAGGGCAAGGAGCTGCCGCCCCAGGGAGCACAGCACCTCCGTCGCCGTCACCATCTGGTACAAGACACCCAGGGCTTTGTCCGTGGTGTCGTTGAGCTGAGCCTCCAGGGCTTGGCTGGGACTGAAAAGAGAGACCTCCAGGGTCTGGTTCCAAGACACAAGATCATCGAATAGACTCAGGTGAGTGACAAGGCCGTACACCCACCGAATTGCTTCGATATATTTTTTCAAAAGTGGGAAATGGATGGAAAAGCTCTTTGCCCTCAGGTTGCAAGTCATACTGTCCAGGAGCCCTTTAAAGTTGTGAAAGATATTTTCCACGTGTCCAAAGATGACCACCCCTGTGCCGGCAGCGATCAAAGCGTTCCTGCCTTCACGCAGGCCGCATGAGAGGAAGAAGAGCAGAATGAAACACCGTGCGTGCTTGGAGCAGCACAGCAGAACGCACGTGGCCACCCAGGAGGTGATGAAGATGATGAATGAGGACAGGAACCAGTAGAAGGCCCCAGAGAGGAGGCCCACGGAAATGAAAGCGACAAAACAGCAAACGCCCACGTGCTGGGTAAAGGCCATCCATCCAGGGCTTCTTGGAGACACATACGTCCCCCAAAGGCTTAAGAAGATGTCGGTGCCTGAGGTCCAGACGCCCATGCTCCCTGTGTCCCTGGAAATGAAAAACAAACCAGGGTCAGATGCTGCTTTTAAATGTCCTCTGTCACTTTGCAAAGGGCACGGTGATAGATTGATTGCAAAAAGAATGGTCATAATTCTTTACCCTTCTCAGTCTCCACACTGTTTTCGAACTTATTGGGTCCACTTGCCTGAACGCAGTAAAGCTAACCTACTGGCACCGGATGGTGGAGAAGGGAAGTAGAGTTTATCCCAAGGTCCCCAGTGTGGGGCCGAGCAGGAGAATGGGCAGCTTATGTTTAAAAGACCAAAACTTGATATAAATGAGCTTATTTACAAAACAGAAATAGACTCACAGACACAGAAGACAAACATGGTTACCAAATGGGATCATGGGGTGAGGGGTGAAGGAGAGATAAATTAACAGTTTATGATTAACATATACACACTTCATGTGTAAAATAGATTACATATACAGACTTACTGTATAGCACAATTAACTGTATTCCACGTCTTTGTAATACCCTAGGGAAAAGAATCTGAAACAGAATATATATATATATATATGTGCGTTTTCAGTTGTGTCTCTTTGTGACCCCAAGGACCCTATCCTGCCAGGCTCTGTTGTCCATAGGATTTCCCAGGCAAGAATATTGGAGTGGGTTGCCATTAAATTATGTATATACATATATATATGTCTGTATATATATATAACTTAACTTGTATATATATATAACTTAATCACTTTGCTATATACCTGAAACTAACACATTATAAATTAACAGTCAGTCAGTTGGAGAAGACTCTTGAGAGTCCCTTGGACTGCAAGGAGATCCAATCAGCCCATCTTAAAGGAAATCAGTCCTGAATATTCATTAGAAGGACTGATGCTGAAGCTGAAACTCCAGTACTTTGGCCACCTGATTTGAAGAGTTGACTCATTTGAAAAGACCCTGATGATGGAAAAGATTGAAGGCAGGAGGAGGAGGGAATGACAGAGGATGAGATGGTTGGATGGCATCACTGACGTGACAGACATGAGTTTGGGTGAACTCCGGGAGTTGGTGATGGACAGGGAGGCTTGGCATGCTGCAGTCTGTGGGGTCGCAGAGTCAGACAAGACTGAGCGACTGAACTGTCACTTGCTCAGTCATGTCCGATGCTTTGCTGAACCTCAATAAAAAACGTGACTTAAAAAAAAGGCCACAACTCCCAATGGCTTTTGGGGAGGGGCTGTTAAAGGCAAGATGGGGGAGAGGCTTGCAGGTGCCTAATCAGCTCATGTAGCTCTTGATTGCTCAGTGGTGAGTGTGACGTTCTGGGAATGAGCATCATCAACCTGGTTCCAACAAGTCTGAGGTCCACCTGATGTGGTCAGCCTGCAATTAACTTCTTTCACCTGATGGAGGTTTTAATGTCTGCAAAACAACTCAAGGATGTGGTGCTGAATATTATCTATAGCCTGTGAGGAGGAACTAAAGGGCCCTGAATTTATGGCTAAACTCATGATTTGTTTTGTCTTTGCTTCTGTAGTTTCTCACTTTTCTGATTAAATTTGCTCTTTGGACCTGGAGAAGGCCTACGAGGGTGAAGCTCTTCTACAAACAAGAATTGGGGCACATGGGATTGTTTCCTGGGAAGGCCCTGCAGGGTACTGCTCAGTTTCAACACCTCCTTGCAAGGTGACTTTACTGCTTCTCCCATCAAGAGGTGAGAGAAATAGAATCCGGTGGTGGGGTTTATTTCTCTAGCCCTTGAATTCTGGGTGGCCCTGTGACACCACTGGCCAGCAGAATGTGGCAGAAGTGACCGTGTGTCTCTTCTGAGCTTATGATTCCCTCCTGCCTCTCTTGGAACCCTGCTACGAACTTGTTAACAAGTCCAAGCGTATTAGCCTCTATTACTGTTAAAGCAAATTTCCGCAGCTAGTGGCTTATGAAAGTGTGAAAGTGTCCGCTGCTCAGTTATGTCTGATCCTTTGTGATTCCATGGACTATAGCCACCAGGCTCCTCTGTCCATGGAATTCTCCAGGAAAGAACACTGGAGTGGATGGGTTGTCATTCCCTTCTCCAGGGGATCTTCCCAATCCAGGGACTTAACCTGGGTCTCCTGCATTGCAGGCAGATTCTTCACTGTCTGAGCCACCAGGGAAGCCCTTGTTAACAAGTCCAGGTGTATTTGCCTCTATTACTGCTTTTGCAAATTTCCATAGACTTGATGGCTTATAGCAACACATATTTATTCTCATACAATTCTAAATGTCAGAAGTCTAAAACTGGTCCAGAAGGCTGGAGTTTCCAGGGGAAAATCCATTCCATTGCCTTTTCCAATTTATAACGCTGCCTATATTCCTTGGCTCATGGACTCTCCTCCATCTCAGAGAGAGCAATGATTCATCCTCTTTTCTCTCCGACCTCTGCTTCCATCCTTATATCTTCTCTCAGGACTCTGATCCTCTTGCCTTCCTCTTGTAAGGACCCCTGTCACTATACTGGGGCCACCCAGATAATCCAGGATAATCCCTCCATCTCAAGATCGTTAACTCAAGCACACATGTAGACTCTCTCTTGCCACGAAAGATAACACAGCCACAGGTTCTGGGCATTAGGACACGAACATCTTTGGTTGGGGCTCGGGGTGGGGGGTCATTCTGCCTGTTATACAGGTTGGACTGCTGAATGACAAGAGGCACATGACCAGTCTGTTCCATCAACTCAGCCAATAGCCAGTCCACTGCCTGCCATGTGAAGCAGGGTATCACATATCACATAGCCAGTCCTCAGCCACCAGCTGATCACAGGTACTTGAATAATAATAAGAAATGCTTGTTTACTCTCAGGCTCCGAATTCTGCACTGCTTTGTTAGGCAGTGATTGTTCACTGATAAGAGCAGTGGGTCTTATTAACTGAAACCAACCTTAGGTTGATGGACAGGCTGCAGTTTCTACAAACTGCTTGAAGTAAGACCACTTTCAGATAATCGTCTATTTTCTTGTGCTCTAATTTTACAAAAAAGAAAGCAAACTGAAGGCATCCAAATTCAAACGTGGCATTGGACTGAGACCGATGTAGTCATTTCTGTGACATTGTGCCTTCCCTCCCTAGCTCTCTCCCTCCAAGTGCAGCTCTCTCCTGAGAATCTTATAAGGAAAACGAGAATAATTTGTCACTGAGTTAATCATCTTTTCTTTTTTCCCAGATCTGGCATAATAAAATGAAGGTGCTAAGGGGTTGCTAGCTCCCTGACAGTCATGCAGATTTAGGTACATGATGCGCTCAGAGAGCCTTGGGTTCACTTGGAACAGTATAAAGTAAATTTGAGCTCTCTTGATTGACGTGAAAATATCTAATGAGCATTATACCGTATGTATGGAATTTTAATGAAGATATTGATCAATTATTAAACCCTCTCAAATAAATCCCTTCTCACATCAAATATTGTGGGGCTGGATTTATGGAGTAGCTTAATATCGTTTCAGCCAGTGAATTACACTCGCGTTGTGAGAAAAGTGTCCTGGCATTGGCTGGAGGGCATGACCTGAAATGAGGATATGACTTTCTTTCTGGGTTCAGGCAGAACGAGATTAATGTAGGGCAGAAGTGAGATGGGGAAATAGGCAGGTTAGGAACAAACCTGTGGAAATTTCTCCAGCAATAATATAGAGGACTTGCAGCTCTTGGCACATAATCTGAATGGGAAAGTTCTGCATAGAGAAGAGAAACGGAGAGACATTGTGTTGAAGAAGGGGCATTACCATACAGGACTGGCCTTAGGGGAGATTCAAGATCCTCCCTACGAGGGTGTTCTAACTCCATCTGGCAGAAAGGGGATGGTGGTAAATGGTCATTAGAAGAGTAACCAGCAAAAGAACAGAGTTCCCCTAAGCTTGCTTCCTTTAAGAACTGGAGGTTGGTTTGGAGACTGGCAGTGAAAAATGGCAACCCACTCCAGTACTCTTGCCTGGAAAATCCCACGGTGGAGGACACTGGTAGGCTGCAGTCCATGGACTCTCTAAGATTCGGACACGACTGAGTGACTTCACTTTTACTTCACTTTCATGCATTGCAGAAGGAAATGGCAACCCACTCTAGTATTCTTGCCTGGAGAATCCCAGGGATGGGGAAGCCTGGTGGGCAGCCGTCTATGGGGTCGCACAGAGTCAGACACGACTGAAGCAACTTAACAGCAGCAACAGCAACAATGAACTTTCCCATTCAAATTACATGCCAAGAGCTGCAAGCCCTCTATATTATTGCTGGAGAAATTTCCACAGGCTTGTTCCTAACTTGCCTATTTCCCCATCTCATTTCTGCCCTACATTAACCCCATTCTGCCTGAACCCAGAAAAAGAGTCATTTCCTCATTTCAGGTTGCTCAGTTCATGCCAGTCTGGAGGCTGGAGGACTGATGCTGAAGCTGAAACTCCAATACTTTGGCCACCTTATGCGAAGAACTGACTCATTTGAAAAGACCCTTATGGTGGGAAAGATTGAAGGTGGGAGGAGAAGGGGACGACAGAGGATGAGATGGTTGGATGGCATCACCGACTCAATGGACATGAGTTTGAGTAAACTCTGGGAGCTGGTGATGGACAGGGAGGCCTGGCGTGCTGCAGTCCATGGGGTCTCAAAGAGGGACCCGACTGAGCGACTGAACTGAACTGAACTGAACTGAGTGATCCCATGCTTCCCTGGTGGCTCAGCTGGTAAAGAATCCATCTGCAATGCAGGAGACCTGGGTTTGATCCCTGGGTCGGGAAGATGACCTGGAGAAGGGAATGACAACCCACTCCAGTATTCTTGCCTGGAGAATCCCATGGACTTCAGAAGAGCCTGGCAGGTGGCAGTCCATGGGGTCACAAAGAGCTGGACACGACTGAACGACTAACACACACACTTTGAGTGCTCCCGTGCACCGACTCCATACCCACGCCTCTCTGGCCCTCAGAAATCATGTATGGCCCCTGTGCTCCTGAACCATCCCCAGCCTTGCCAGTGTGAGTCAGCCCTGCTTCACTGCTGGGTGGGAGGACTTGATCGGCCAGCAGTGAGCAGGTGGGGAGCGCACACAACACCCAGCCCCAGTGCCATTGGGAGGTACTGCCTCTCCTCCTAGGCCTGGCCCTAGTGCCTTCTTTGTTAGGGCTTTGGATTTGACCTCAAACCATTATGTGAGTAATTGGTACACTAATGGGTATTAATTGCCTTTTGTGTCCTAGGGGCTCTTTACAAATAGCCTCTCTGCATCCTCTCTGAAGCTTCTGGGGACAGATGTTCTTTGCATTTCACATAATGGACGCTGAGGCCCAGAGTGCTTGCTGAAATGTGTCAGCGACCACACAGAGCAGGTGGCAAGGCGGGATTCAGGCCAGATCTCGCTGTCCCCCTGAACCATGCCCAGATTCCACGGCTCTGGGCTCTGTTGTGTGACAGGGTGCTCAGTTCACTCTATCTGCTGGAAACTCATCAGACTTCCTGTCAGTTACTCTTTAAGACATTGTTTGTATACCACAAACCCATTTCTAACTGCTATTTTTTTTTTTTTGCATCAAAATAGTTGACCCTTTGGGCTTCCCTGGTGGCTCAGACAATACAGAATCTGCCTGCAATGCAGGTGATCTGGGTTCCATCCGGGAAGATCTCCTGAAGGAGGGTATAGCAACCCACTCAGTATTCTTGCCTGGAGAATCTCCATGGACAGAGGAGCCTGGCAGGCTGCAGTCCATGGGGTGGCAAAGAATCGGACACGACTGAGCGATTATGCACAGCACGGCACAGTTGTCCCTGTAAGCATGTTTCTCAAATCAGCAGATTTTTCTCTACAGCAAATCACAAATCCCAGCTGTTTTATGTTTTCTAATATCCTTTATGAGGTACCCTGTTGCTTGCTTCCTAAAAAATTAATAATGCATGTTTTAGATTTGTTTTCCCCTTCTCTTGTCTTTATCCTTGTACAGTTTGTTCTTAATAAAGAGATTTCTCTGCAAGTGAGGAACAGATTTATGGATCCATTAAAATTTTAACATTTGCCAATAAAATCTAATAACAATTATATAAGATATATGCCTGCAATTTTGTCTTGTAAGAGGCACATGTTTTCTTAACAAGCAACAGATCTAATATTATTCCCATTTGTTTTGGGGTTGAAAACAGCACGTCACCAAAAGACACCAAAACTTTCTGTAGCAAGAGACCATATGCCTTCCCTCCTATTTTATATTAATGTCTCAAGCCACAGGGGAGAGCTTTGGACCATGAGCCCAGGAGTGGTCTTCCACTCTGCCCTTCCCATCACTGTTGAATGTGGCCTTGATTTCTTCACCAATCTCTCTTGGTGATTTTCCCTACTTGAATAGAAGACATGCCTGAGCTTCTTCCTGGTGAGGTTTAAGGAGAGGAGCTTTCACAAGCAGGTTAAGATGCCTTGGAGATAAGGTACCCAGTAAATGCAATCTGTTTTTTCTTGTTTCTTTGCTGCCACAGAAAATTGAACCTCTGTCCTCTGAAGCTCTTTAGGCAAGGCTTGAACGCCGTAAGGATGGGAGGCTCACAGGCAGGAGCTGGACTGCTCCGCCTTCCCAGGACTGACTTTTGACACGGTGCCTTTATTAATAGACGTCTGTTCATTTCTATCCTCTGGTCCTGCAGAGGTACAGTCATTCAGTTCATCTTTCTTCCAATGGCCCCAATCCTTTTTTTTTAGAAAAATAAAAAATGGAATCAGGATTTGGACAAGCTGGTTGCTTATTTTTTCTCAAAGACGTTTTCAGGCAGATACCAGAATTTTTTATTTTATTTTTAGAGCTGGAAGAAATCTTTTAGGTCAGAGTTTCTTAAACTTGAGTATGTTATTGCTGGGGGAGTCGTGTCAAAATGCAGATTTTGATCCCAAACGTCTAGAATGGCACCTGAGACTCCACACTCCTAACAAGTCTTGGGTGGTGCTGATGCTGCTGATCTGAGGACCGGACACGGGGTCGCAGTCTCTAGAATTCAGTACTGCCTGACAGCACCTTGAGTGATGATTGAGACGTTCCGTATCTGAGCTGTCGGACGTGGTCAGCACTGGCCCTACGTGACGACTGAGCCCTTGACCTAGAACTAGTGCAACTGAGAAGTTGCATTCCTAACTTTAGTTTTAATTCATTTAAATTTAAATGGTCTCACGTGGCTGGTGTCTGTGTACTGAACAACACAGCTCTAGATGACTAACACCTGGCCAGCTGGTTTCCACAGATGAGCAAATGAAAATCCAGAGAGGCTGCTGGGCTTGCCAAGGCCATTCCAACTCTGGAGGCAGAGGTGGGAGGCAGACCCCAGTTTCCTGCCGCAGGGTGACACATTTCCCATTCCATCAACATCTCATTTCTGACTCTTCATGAAGCCCATTCTAAAATCACTACCAGGTTCCTAAGCAACAGAGTGTCACATTTCCCACATACCAAATTTGCCTTCAGCTATTGCTAAATAAATAATTACAAAGGAGGAACAAGGAAAATAGTAATAATAATAGATAATATTAATAGTGATCAGGTTGTTACCGAGAGCCTGGCCACTGTCATGGCATCTGAAATACATTATTCCCAATCTTCACAGCAGCTCTGTATGATTATATTGATACGGTTTTGATGAGACAACTCAGGCTCAGAGGCTGAATAACTTGCCCAAAGTCACCCAGTGAATAAGCAGAAGAAACAGAATTCTATCTTATGTTTAAGTGGTACTGAGGATTCAGGATAGGCAAGCTTCTCAAATTCTCTTTCACACAATCTTCAAAGAGTAGTTTCTAAGTCTGATTGAACTTAAACCCCAAACCCCCAAAACTCCAATCACTCATGCATCATGAAATGCGTATTCAACAACGCGGGCATACGCTCTCCTTGCCTTCTCATCTACATTGGGTGTCCTCTGCCTTCTCTGCCAGCACAGACTAGCTGAATGCTCCAGAGATGATGATGGATTTCCAGCCGGGGGTCAGGCCCATCCTGGTCTGAGGTCCAGGCTGCAAGGCACTTGTCCTTCCAGGGTCAGAGGATGAGACCTGCATTCAGTGTTGGCCCCGCCTTCTCTGTTGGGCTGGAGGTCAGGGTCAGGGTTTTCCCTGAGTTAGGGCATTAGGGCAGCTTGAGCAGCACTGAGGTTTTCAAATGCCTGCAGGGGTCAGACAGGCACCATAAAGAGTGAAGGAAATCAGGAGATAGAGACTTCTTGGGGCGGGCAGGAGTGTGGGGCAATGGGTCTTGGGGGGTTATGAAGTCCATGCCCCAGTTGAAGTTTCCAGAGCAGCAGCCCCACCCCAGCAGGTTTACTTCGAGGTTATACACAGACCCTGTGTAGCCAGATTTTCTGATTTTTTTCAAGAGAAGCCAAAAATCTCATTTCCTTTGGGTAACATTTCCTGAGTTTTTCTTTATCTTTTTTTAAAGTTAGGTCAATTTATTTTTAAATAGTCTGACAGTGCTTTTGGACACTGGTCATCAATTTGCAATCCTTGGCCTTTGGGGAATCCGCGTCTGACCTCCTCCTCCTCTCTCTGCTCTGCCTTCCTCCTCCTCTTATCCTGCTTGTTCTCCCGTCATCTGAATTGCCGTTCTCTCTTTTTATCCCCTGAGACATTTTTCAAAACCATGCTGTAGGCCAGATTCCAGTCTCATGCATAAAGGTTTTTCTTTACGCCTTGGGAATATTTATTTCTGCCCAAAGATCTCCAGCTCTATTTTATTCCCTTCTCTTGTGCTACTGGATTGAGCCACACACACCCCACCCCCCCATCCCCTGCCTCCATTGCTTCTTCAACAGGAGCTGAAAGTCTCACCCGACCTCTTTCACCTGTGGTTCCCTGTATCATGCCTCCATTAGCAACAGTGTTTGTCTCCTGACTCAGTGTCTATCTCCCCACGACCATGAACCTGTCCTTTGCTTTTACCAACAGCAATATCCCAAGAATAATGACCACTTTCCTGCCTTTACCCCTAAACTCCAGTTTCACCATACCCTGGGGCCAGGAACCCACAGCTGTAGTCCACAGGAGACTATCACTGAGGACCCATCTCTCTTTCACGGGATGAAAGTCATTTTTGTGTGGCTGGGTTGCTGTGCTTAGTCGTCGCTCAGTCGGGTTCGACTCTGCGACCTTATGGACCAGGCTTCTCTGTCAACAGGGATTCTCCAGGCAAGAATACTGGAGTGGGTTACCATGCCCTCCTCCAGGGGATCTTCCCAACTCAGGGATCGAACCCAGGTCTCCCTGGGTTATAGGCAGATTCTTTACTGTCTGAGCCACCAGGTAGGAGGGAACAAGTTAAGAAGCAGGGGGAGTGATGAGAAGCACTTGGTCCAAGCAGGGAGCCATGCAGAATGTGCGGTCTGTGTACACAGCCTGAGCCCACAGTTACCTGCTTCCATGCAGAGCTGAACCGTTGCCAGGGGAAACAGAAGCAGCCAGGCTCCTCCATCAACCTGCACACGCCAGCAACCACTAGCGTGGAGGTACATTCACAGGGGATTCGATGGTCTTTCCAAGGGGGTGTTAAATGTCAGGGATCGCAGCAAAAGGCCTGGCATGGAGGGCATGGGCTCCCGGCTCCCCGCCCCTAGCCCCAGAGCTCTGTTTACCCACTTTGTTCGATGTCAGGGAGATGAACATTCCAGTGTTGTCCTGTGACTCTTTTGGGCCCAGATTAACTTGAGAGGTGCAAAGTATGCGTCATTGTTTCAGATACGAGGCCCAATCAACAGCTATGACAAAAACCATTAGAGCCTCTGAAATGGCCCGCCCTGGGAGCCTTCTGGATGGAAGGGTATTGAAGATGCATACACGTCACCAGTGCCGTTCTGGGACTGGCAGACAGAAACGCACAGGCTCTCTGCTTTTGCGAGTGCCAGAGAAACCAATGCAGCCTTCTTTGGGGAAGGATCCAGAGGACGAGCACCTCAGCGTTGTCCTGTTTCTCCCCTCCTTCCCCGCGTGGGGAGCACTCGTCTGGCCTGACATCACAAGATCTCCAGTAAGGGAGACCAGCTCCAGTGGCGCCTGCCCACCAGGCCTGCTGCTGATGCACTCTCTCTGCTCCTCCAGCCCGTTCTGCTAATCCCCTGCGGAAACCTGATCTGCACCCATCGGCCTCTCACTGACTTCAGGGCTCGGTGGGAATCTCATTCTAGAAGCAATTTGGAGAAAGGGCAGAGGAGGCATAGAAAAAGAGCGTGAGGCTGGGAGACAGCAGACCTGTGGCCTGGCCTGCTCCCCTGACCTCGCTGGGGACCGCAGAGGGGACGTAGGCTGGCTGAGAAGCTCAGTTCTAAGGCTCCTCTAGACCATGGTCTCAGGAAGGAAGGCAAAGGAGAGCGGCCGAGCCCGCCCTGGGCACTGGCATTCTGCAGCCGCCCAGGAGCCCCCAGAGGGGGACATGAGGAGAATGGAGTGTTTCTTGTCCTTTCTCTTTTTCTTTTTTTTCAAACTCTTGCAAACTTCATAAATTGGTTGGGAACACACTGTTCTCTGAGCCTGCCAAAATAGCTCGAGCAGCGCCGAGAGGTGGAATGAGCTCCTCATCGTTTTGTTTTCATCGCTCTTGCCTTGGGAAAGCCAGCAAACACCTTCCTCTCTGAAAGCAACCTTCACACAAGAAAGGGAAGATTAATGAAAGCTATCAGGGTAAACCGAGCAGCGTCTACAGAACAATTCAGTCCAGCTCGGCATTGTCTGTGTGGCTTCGCAGCCGTTTTGCAGCCAGCCCTTCCCGGCCGGAGCCTTGGCTAACGGATCAATTCTTCAAAAGCCTGGGGTGGCGCAAGTCCATGCAGCTGTTCTGTTTAGAAGATGCTCAAGCTGCTGTCCTCCCTAAGATGAGGGATTCGGATCCCTCAGACCATTGTTAACAAAAGATTTCTTTCTGCTATTTCTGTTCATGGGTAAACTGTCAGGGATAGAAACAGGGACTTCAAGTTTCCTCTGGTCTCATCTGTTTATTCCAATTCTCTAATACTTCATTTTTTCTTTAAAAAAAAAAAGCAATTTCAAAATCAAGATTATTCTGAAAGTGTACTTACAGGTTCCTCTCAGGTTCTTCTCTGAGTGCAGCAAGGCCCTTCCCAAGGGCTCTGAGTCTTGATAAACAAGAGGGAAAAAGGAAGCAGAAGTAACAGGAGGGTCACATCGCCATGAATCAGCCTCTTTAATTCCCCACAGAAGTGACTAAGTCATTTAATATTAACAAAGGGGTTAACTGATGCAAAGGAAGTACTTATTTCTTTCTAGTGTTTTCCTCGGAAGAGATGTTGCAGAAATCAATTCTAGAAAATAATAAAATAGGATATTTTCAAACACCAGGGAGTGAGTTACGAAAACTTGGATGGTCTCTTGCCTCCTTCCTCTTCTTTCATTACTCATACTCCCCACCTCCATCCCTACCCCAGAGAGGGGACCAAACATTCACCATCCTCACTCCCATCCACAGATGAAGAGGCAAGAAGGAGCCGCCTCTGTTTTGATGACCCAAGACAGCTGTAGAAATCTGTGTCATATGTTTCCATCTTGCTGGGACTTCCCATCTTAGACATTTAGCTTCAATTCAAGAGAACCAGCTTGTGGAGTTGCAAGGAATTAGCAAAGCCCAAAACCCTTCCACAAAAGTGCTCTTCTCCTATTCACTGAAACCCACAGTATACCTGTAAGAACTTTTATCTTAAAAACGCACACATTCCGGCCAAAATGCAAGCATTCCAGAGCAGGGTCAATGCAAAGGAAAATCTAAAACAAGTAACTGTAGACCTGGGACATTGAAAACTCATGTCAAGTTCAGTGAAGATACACAAACATCTGATGTTTGGGAAACACAGCTGTCCATCAATAAGCAATGGGGATTCAGCAAATTTTGTGAGTAAATTAACATTACAAAAAGCCAGTGAACCTTGCTGGAGAAGGTTGGAGGGGAGTAAACACAGGAACAGGGAGCTGAGTTAGGAGGTAGGACAGTGTATTAGTCAGGGTTCTCCAGAAAAACTGAACCAATAGGCTGTGTGTGTGGAAAGAGGTTTATTTTGAGGAACTGACTCACATGATTGTGGAGCTGGCACCTCTAAAGTCAGCAGGGTGGGCAAGCAGGCTGGAGACCCAAGGAAGAGTAATGTTGCAGCTGGGGTCCAAAGGTGGGTTATAGGCTGAATTCCCTCTTCCTTGGAGGACCTCTCCAAGACCTTCTCTCCTAAGACCTTCAACTGATTGGACAAGGCCCACCTACATCCAAGAGGATAATCTGCTTTACTCACAGTCTAATGACTTCATTGTCCATCTAGTCTTAAAAAACATCTTCAGAGTAATGTCTAGATTCATGTTTGACCCAATATCTGGGTACTGTGGCCTAGTCAAATTGAAACAGAAAATGAATCATCACAACCAGATCGAGTAATACTAAGGAAAGACAAAAACATAGGGCTTTGCTTGTTCACTTGTTTAACTTGTAAAAGGTGAATGGGCAGAATTTGGTATCTGGGGGAGAGGAAAAAAAAGGAATCAGTGATGATCAGAGCTTTCCACCTGAGCCAGGAAGAGCATGGAAGCACTGGTTCCTAAGGAATGTGGCTGGAGTAACAAGGTCCTAGACAGATGACCAGATGGAAATATCCATCTTCTGAACAGGCAGGAATGTGGGCCTGGGCACAGGAGGGGACATGAGGTGGAAAGGCAGAGCTGAGAGTTAGCCAGACACAGGCTTGTGGGCTCGGTGGGCTTCTCGGGCACCACAGTGATAAAGAATCCGCCTGCCAACGCAGCAGATGGAAGAGATGTGGGTTTGATCCCTGGGTTGGAAGGATCCCCTGGAGAAGGAAATGGCCACTCACTCCAGTATTCTTGCCTGGGAAATCCCATGGACAAAGGAGCCTGGTGAGCTACAGTCCATGGGGTCACAGAAGTTGGACATGACTGAGCAACTGAGCATGCGCGTGTGTACATGCACACACGCGCACCCACCCACACACACACACAAGCATGCTTTCAGGGTAGCATCCAAGCATATGGAAGTGGAGTGAGGATCTCTGTTGTGTGTGGGGTTTCATGGTACCTTCCTGGTACTCAAGGGGCTAGGGCTGCTGCTGAGTCATTAAGCTCATCGAATACACTAGGGAAAGCTTTAGGGACATGGCTGCCTGCATCGAGAAGGAGAGGTGAGTGCAGTGGGAGGGGAGGCATTCCAGGCAGAGGAGATGGCGCCGGCGGATGCAGGGAGACCAATGAGAGGACTGCCAAAGCTCTGGATGCGACTGAGGTAGAAGTGGGTAGGGACAAGCGGGCACAAATGATGCAGGCAAGCCCGCTAGGGCCACATCCTTGACAGCCCATCGTGTCAGGGGGCCAGCTTATTCCTGAAGGAAACGAGAGCCATCGAGGCAATACGTTTTCATTCAAACAAGAAGGTCCAGACCACAGCGCGAATGCCTGATGGGGTAATCCAGAAGCGATGTAGCGGCTCCAAGAAAGGGATGCGTCAGGGAAGGGAGAATCGGAAGCTGGCTGGAGACTGTGAGGGCAGGAAGACCTTGAGGTCCCAGAAATGGCCTTTCAGTAGAAGGGATGGGGGCAGGGGCCAGAGGTGAAGAGGGGAGGGGCAAGCCGAAGGTTATCACGTAGTGCTAAGGATGCAAGCAGAGAGGTGAGGGCAGTAGTAGAGAGGGAATGATTTTGGTTTTTGGAAGAACAGAGAAAATTCAGCATATCAAGCTCACCAAGGAGATCAGATTGGGAGGAAAGGAAGGAAGCTGATGACGGTGGTCTCAGCCCTCTTGGGGAAGGAGAAGAGGGGGCCTTCTGCTCAAGGAGGAGGGGAAGAAACAGAGGTTGCTGGCTTGAACAGAGCAAATGTGGGAGCAGGTGCTGGAAAAAGCCCTGGGAGGAGGGGTAGGACCCCAGCCCCCAGGGGCCATCACAGGGAACCTGGAAGTGTAGTTTGGAGAGCTGCCTGGCAATGCCCAAGCTAGGAGTGGGAGAAAACGGCCATCTGGGTTTAGACCGTAGAGACTCCTAAAACTGGGTGCAACTTGAGATTGGGGGGCTGGAATGCAGATGGATAAGACTCAGCTGTTGCTGCAAAATTTCTTCCTGGTGCATCCATTGAACTTAGAGAATAGGAAAGCTCTGCTTAGCTAGGTAGTTCAACCTACCTAGCTTATATGTTCCTCAGTGGCTTTGAGTCTGCAGTCAGTGGGCTGGACTCTTCGAGAGTGTCTGTACTCCTCAGATAAATGGCTTCAGAACAGCAATGGTACTGATATGCAGAAGCCATCTGATTTCAATGCTAGGGCCTGCCGGCCAACAGCCAACTAAGACTGGAGCCTGAACTTCCAGGGCATCTCTAGAATTCTGGTTGGGATGGAACAGTCAGTCACTGCTGAAATGACTGTACGGTCCTAGAGTCAGGAGCATCTCCTGTTCTTTCTCCTGCATCAGGAATGTCTGCCCCACAGAGGTGGGTTTCCTTTGGATGAGTCATGAAGCATGGATACTCCAGGGTTCACTTGAGACTCGTGTGAGTCATCCAGCCCAGGGATCCCTCTGCAGAAAGAGGGTGTTTTGTGAGGCTGCAGGGTCTGGCATGGACAAGTGCAGTCAGTTTTTCCATCTAGTAGCTTTTAACCTCTTAAAAATTGTGGCAGTCTCTCCTGAACAACCTATTGAGGTAATAAGTTCCATATGTTGAATAAACAGAATTCTGTCCCATGAGGCCAGCTGCACTATCTCAGCTCTAGAACTCTCTCCTTTTCATTTCACAGTGATATTCCCAGGTCTATTTTTACTGCGCTTATCCCAGTGATGTCCTTTCTAATTCCAGACCTCGATCATGTCTGCTGTTTCAATACTGGAATCTTTCAGCATTTAGTACTCACTTCTGTAAGGACGCTGTTCCTCAGCCCCCACTTCCCACCCCCACCTTTGCCTTATGTGTCCTCTCCGGGACCTTTTCTGGCTCCATCCGCTTTTTCTTCTATTCAAGTTCACTTTTTCAAGCGTAACTGGGCTGGGAACTGGGACTCCCCTGATGAAAGAGGCATGATGCTAAAAGCTCACATCCGGCCGTTAAGACAGATGCAGGCATAAGGCAGCCTAGACAGAAGGACAATGATGTTATATAGAAAGACCTGCGAGAACCTGGATGAGCAACCCTCTCAGGGGTAGAGGGTGGCGTCAGAGAGCCAGCAAGAGGAGGATGAGGCTGAGTGCTGCAGCTGGAGAAGCGGGAAGGGAACAGGCAGAGCCACAGTGCCCTGGAGGTGCCAGCGGAGCCCAGGCAGATGCCCATGGGGAAACACTCCCCCTTCCCTTTCCCTGACTCCGCACAGTCAGCCCCTGGATCCGGGACCCCACCTCTGCCAATGGGACCCGAGGAGAAATCTATGAGGAGCTCACAGGAGAGTTTTCCTCTCTTTTAAAAAGATGTATGAAAGAAGAAATAAGTTCATCTTTACTAGACCTGGCTGGGCCTGCATGTGACATCTTGAAAAGCTGCATCCATTTTCATAACACGAGGGGACACAGAGCCAAAGATAGGGGGAATCTGTGTCGTCAGCAGCATCTGCAGCCCCTGAACAAACCCTCAACCCCCTCTGCTCCCAGATCCCTGATATGAGAGCCCAAACATATCCCAGTTGTTCAAGCCAGTTTTTAAAAAAGTAAACTTTACTTTCTAGGGCAGTAGTAGGTTTACAGCAAAGCTGAGCAGACAGTGCAGAGATTTCTCCTCTACACCCGGTCCCACATACCCCTGACCGCCCCCACCGTCAACATCCCACACCAGGATGGAAAATGTGTTACAGCTGATGAATCTGCACTGACACGTCATAGCCACCCAGAGCCTGTAGGTAAATTATAAATCACTCTTGGGTCCTACATTCAATGGGTTTGGACACATGTGTCCACACTTACAGTGAACACTCAGTCAGACAGAGTAGTTTCATTGCCCTAAAAATTCTCTGTGCTCTACCTGCTAATCCCTCTCTCCCTGCAAACCTTTGGCAACCACTGTTCTTTCTACTGTCTCCATAATGTTTTGCCTTTCCACAACATCATATAGCTATAAGCACATAACATGTAATTTTTCAGATTGGATTTTTTTTCTTCACTTAATATTATGTACTTAAGTTTTTTCCATCACTTTGCAAGGTCAAGTCACTTTTAAATACTACTTTATTGAGGTATAATGGACATACAACAAACTGCACATATTTAAACTGTATAATTTGGTTAGTTTTGATGTATGGGGACAGCTATGAAACCATTGTCACAGTCAGGATAGTGAACACACCCACTCCCTCGGAAGTTTCCTGGCGCAGCCTGTGAACCCTCCCACCTTCCCCTCCCCACACCACCCCATTCATAGGCCACCACTGATCTGCTTTCTATCACTATAGATTAATTGGTATTTTCTAAATTTTATTGAAGGAACTACACAGTATGTAGTCTTTTTTTTTTTTTTTTGTCTTTTTAAATGCAGTGTAATTATTCTGAGATTTCTCCATGCTGTTGCAAATACCAATACTTCATTCCTTCTTATTGCTGAGTAGTATTCCACTGAATGGACACACTACAGTTTGTTTATCCATAAACTGGTTGATGGATGCTTAGGCAGTTTCTACTTTGAGGCTATTAAAAATAAAACTGCTATGAACTTGTGAAAAATAAGTCTTTGCATGGACACATGCTTTCATTTCTTTTGGGGAGATACCTAGGTGTTGTATGGCTGGATCATATGGTAGGTGTGTGTCTATCTTTCAAGTTTTCTAAAGTGGATGCCCCACTTTACACTCTCCCCAGCAGAGCATGAGGGGTCCAGTGGCTTCATGTCCTCACTAGCATTTGGTATGGTCAGTCTTTTTCATTTAACCCACTCTAATAGGTGTGCAGTGGTGTATCACTGTAGTTTTAATTTGCGTTTGTCTAGTGACTCATGACGTGGAGCATCTTTTCATGAACTTGTTTGCCATTCCTATATCTATCTTTGGTGAAGTACCCATGCCTGTCTCTAATTTATTTTTAATACAGCTGCCACAATAATAATTTCTTTCTGTTAAAATATGAATCTTCTTTAAAATATATGCACATTCATTATAGAAAATCACCCTTAACTTTACCATTCAAAGTAATTGTCTGTTCATTTTATATGTTTCAAATAGTTTTCCAGTTTGCAATTTTCATGTTAATTTCATTTGCAAGTTTATTTTTTAAGATACAGAGAATTTTTAAATGCTACCACTCTTGTCACTGAGGCCATAATTATAAAATTCTATTCTCCCCACAAGGTTTGTTTGTATGGTTTGCCTATTTAAATATTTAATCGACCTAATATTATTTGATAAGTTATCAACTGGATACTCATACTAGTTTTCTACAGTTGTAGCAAATGTCCACAAACCTAGTGGCTTAAAACAATAGACATTTTTTCCCTTATAATCCTGGAGGTCAGAAGTCTGAAACGGGTTTTAGGGGCTTAAAATCAAGGTGTCAGAAGTGCTGTTTTTCTTTCTAGAGGTCCCAGGGAAGAATCTGTGTTCTTGCTTTTCCAAGCTTCTAGAGTCTGTCCCCATTCTTTGGCCAGTGTTTGGCTTGATCTGCAAAGCCAGCAATCACATCATGCCAAACTCTGCTCCCATCCGTACATTTCTTCTTTCATTTTGAGCCTTCTGCCTCCCTTTACAACCCTTGTGACTACACTGGCCCCTCCTGGATAAACCAGTATAATCCTCCAATTTCAAAACCCATGCTTCAGTCATATCTGTTTGCCATTGTAAAGCAGCACACACAGAACTTCCATGAATTAAGACACACAACTCTGGGGCGGGAGGCATGATTCTATCACAGGATCTAATATTGCTTTTTATCCAAACGGTTCACCTGTTAGCCCAATATTCTTTACTAAATAATCAATCCATAATTCTCTACTGATTAGAAATGTCAGCTTCATCATATAAGAAATTCATAGGAGAAAACATATATTTATTTCAGAGCTTTCCATTCTGTTCCTCTGGTCATTAGAACACATCTTTTCTAACATGGGTACATGGTCCTTATTGGTACAGGTCACATTTCAAACTCCTCTCACAACTCTTGAGATCTCCACAGCCCACTTCTGTCCCTCTTCTCAGCCTCATTGCTGACCTGGACTCCAGCCACAGCTAGGGGAGCCTAGGAACATGGTGACCTATCCTGTAGGTGATACAACTGTATAAGAGAACCGCCTTGTAAAGGGACACCAAAGTGAAAATACAAGACCTACGAGATGTGTAATGATGGCATGCCACCTCACACTGTGTGAAGAATAACGAACTGTATTTTGATGTTTTGGACTTCCCTGGCGGTACAGTGGTAAAGAATCTGCCTGGCAATGCAGCAGACAGGGGTTTGATCCCTGGTCCCCAGCTTTTTTGACAGCAGGGACCGGTTTCACGGAAGACCTACTTCCACAGACAGGAGGAGGGGATGGTTTTGGTGCCCGCCCCCCTGCTTCCACCACTCACCTCCTGTTATGTGGCCCAGTTCCTACGAGGCCACAGATCAGTCCATGGCCCTAGGGTTGCAGACCCCGGCTATAAAAGGAATAAGCTATCATCTTTGACTTCAAGGCATTCCCAATCTGGTGGAAAGCTCAAACACATGAAATGAGAATTTTAGTACAGAGAAAGAGCTCTCACGAGGAAAACAGCTCACCCACCAGGGTTGCATACTTGTTTTTTTTTTTTTTTGATGTTTCTGTTATGCTATCACTTATTAAGAACCACCACACTACTCATTTTGTCAAATAGCAGAATCTGTCAAAACCACAGAGTGTTTTTACTAACATTTGGCTGTAATGATGTCTTACAGTGGTCATTGGTAGAATTACTAATGGATGCCCTGAGCTCACATTGAGAAGCTGCCTGGTATTTGCTTCCTCAGCCACAGAAGCTGCCTGGGGGCATAATGTCCAGCAGCCAGGGTAAGAAACCCTATGATCACTGTTCTAGTCATTGCAGATACCTCTGTCATTGACTGGCAAGCAAGACGCTCTGTGCTTCTGTTTTTCATTTGCAATGTGGTAGGATAAAACCAGATGATCTCCAGTGTCATTTTCAGCTTTAAAATTCTATTCTACCAACTCTCACTTATTGCTGATGGGAGTGCAAAATGGTAAAGCTACGCTGGAGAGCAGCTTGGCAGTTTCTTACAAAATTAGACATACTGTTACCATAAAATCTAGCAAACATAATCCTTGGTATTTACCCAAAGATGTTAAAAACCTAAGTCCACACAAATACCTGCACAAGGATGTTTGCGGCAGCTTAATTCATAATTGCCAGAAACCTGGAGTCAACCAAGATGTCCTTCAGTAGGTGAACAGATAGGAAACCTGCGGTACATCGGACAATAGAATATTCAGTGTTAAGAAGAAACAAACTATTTAGCCATGAAAAAGGCATGAAGGAAGCTCAAATACACACTAAGTGAAAGAAGCCGCTCTGAAAAGGCTACACACTGTATGATGCCAACTATATGACATTCCGGAAAAGGCAAAACTATGGAGACAGTGAGATCAGTGACTGCCAGGGGTTAAAGAGGAGGGAGGCATGAGTAGGTGGAGCATGAAGAATTTTTAGAACAATGAAGCTATATGATACTACAATGGTAGATATATGTCAATATGTTCAAATCCACTGAACGTACAACACCAAGAGGAACTTATAATGGAAACTATGGACTTTGAGTGATCATGACGTATGAATGTAGGTTAATTATTGATTACAACAAATTTTCTCCTCTGGTGGAGAATGTTGTTAGTGGGTGAGGCTGTGCACATTTGAAGGCAGAGGGTATAGGGAAACTCTCTGTATTTTCCATTCAAAAAATGGAAAATAGTTTTGCTGTAAACCTAAAACCCTATTTTTAAAAATTCTATTATTTCATAATCCCTATTACTGAGAAATCATGAAATAAATGGCTCTGAGTGACATCAAACGTTATGGTTATTTCCCAATATCTTTTCCCTGAACTCATAAGACTTTCAGTCTTGAAGCTCACTGACTTCTGAAAACCTGGTTTCTGCATATAGCAGGATAATTCCCAGATGGAGACAGCAATGAACCCAGTCCCATGGGAGGAGCTGGGGAGCCTTCACTGCAGAAGGTCAGGACTACAGTCTGTAGAGCAAGCCAGACTGAAGCTGGGCAGAGACTCTGCAAACAGCACTCACTCAGGGTCAACCCTGGCATCCATCGCCTCACTGCTGATTATTCTCCAGCAAGAACCAACCAGCTCTTCAGCACTGGAAATTTACCCTAGACCCAGAAAATCTGGGCTCAAAAGGGAACGTTCACTTAGACAGAAGAGGAACTTTTAACATAAATACATAAAATAGCAGAGTGGAGAAGCATTTGCCTCTTGAGATTAAAACATAGTTGAATTTAATATGTCATCTTCATATCATGGATCCATAAATAGAAAATGTGCCACCTCTTTATGCACTGAAGTGGAATGATCTCCAAGAAATACTGATTGGGAAAAAAATGAGGAGCAGAATGATATGGTATGCACCATTTGTATAAATAGGGGTAAAAAGAATAGGCATATTATTTTTATCTATCCCGCTGTCTCTGAAAAGACACACAAGGAACACATTAACCATGATTGCTCCTGAAGAGAGAAGGAACCTGGGTGGCTGAAGGACAAAGATTGAAGTGTGGGGACTTTTTACTGTATTCCTTTGGTATATTTTGAATTTTGAGTCAAATGCACTACTATTTGAAAAACAAAGAACACAAAACCTCAACAATAATGAAAGTCATTAACCATAAAATCATTTAATATCTTACACAATTTTACAAATAAAGCTCTGTTAATTACAGAAATATATTTACATAAGTATATGTCAATAACACTAGATACACTGTAAAAATGAGTAAACGATAAAGCAGATTGACTTGTATTTGAAGCCAGTTACTCGCTGCGTGCTCTTGAACAAGTCACTTACCCATTCTGAGCCTCTGAGAATCTAGTGGACAGTTGGTGCGAGGGCTGGCACTGGGAACATGCAGGGAGCTGGTGGCTGGGATGCAGATCAGCCCCGGGACCTGCTTTCTGTGGGGTGATGGGCAGAGGACCAGAGGGTAACAGAACACAGCCCTCCTGGTGCGAGGAAAGCATCTCTGACCAGTGTCCCTACTCTGGGAAGCAGTCCTTCTGGTTTCAAAGGCAGCTCTGGCCCAAATGCCTCAGCATAGGTTCAACTGCAAGACCTTCTTTGTCCCTGGCCTTCTCTCTGTCTTGTTCCTGCCAGCCATCAACAGGATAAACACTTGAACTTTACATGCCCTTAGGCGCCAGTCCAATCCAGTCCTGATTGCTTCCTGGCTAGGGTGGGTGGGCAATTGAGAAGACAGAAGGGTTGCTCAGGCCCCCTCCCCATGGCTGAATTTCTCCTTCCCACAGGAGTTGGGGCTCCTTCTTTTCCCAGTTGGACCCTCCCTAGGGTGCAAGGCCGCCTGTGCCTTCCCACCAGTTAGTTCTTCATTCCCCGGAAGGAGAGGGGTCATGAATCAACTCGTGGCTTGTGAGTTAGGGAAGTGGCTTCTTTCTTTAGGTTTGGTCATGGATAACACTAACACCAGAAGTCTTGGGTCACAAGAGCAGGACAGGGAGGCTAGGCTGCAGGAACTCCAGCCTACCTCGACCTGCGCTGTCCTTCTAGTCCCTAACCCATCTGGAAAAAATCAAACTGCTCACAGATAGAAAGAGCAAACCAGAGGTTACCGGGGGAGGAGGGGGCTACATAGGGGTGGGCAGTGGGTTTCAGACAGGTTCAAGGATGCACTGTACAACACCAAGAACACAGCCAATATTTTGTAATAACTGGAAGTGGAAAGTAACCTTTTAAAACTGTATTAAATTTTAAAAATTAAAAAAGTACAAACAAAATTAAGTAAAAGGAAATCAAAGATGACTTGTTCTCATCTGGTCTCTGTATCCTCCCCCGGGCCTCCACCTCCCAACCTCTTCCCCAATATAGTTGTTCAGTTGAAACCACCAAGCTATTTATCAATAAGCAGTAGGAAGATGGAAATGTCTTAATTTTTCCTTCCCTGTAGCATCCCTGACTCACTCAGACTGGCCTCCCTTAGTGCCCTGAAGAGAGCTAGATTTAGAAGAAATATTACTTCAGCTCTCGGGATGGAAAAAAATCTAGCCAGGAGGCAGAGACTCTGGAAAGTTGCTAATAAATTGTTACTGCCTGCTATTAAAAGGATCGATAAGATAAGGCCAGAAATAACTGATGGAAGGGACTTGTGCCCTGAGTACTAAGCAGGGAAGTGGCGCCTGGTGGCTCAGCACCTCTCTGGCCAGAGAGAGGTGCATGTCCCACCTTCTTCAGCAGAGCCTTGGGCATCTTCATTCATTGCCTTGGAGATCAGTAGTTACTGATGGAGGTTATGAATAATTAAATCAAATATTTAATTGAAGGAGGGAAGTTCAGGTTTCAGGGAAATTGCCTACTTTATGAGTGTAGCATGGGAAATGCACCAGCATCCTCTTCTGTGATTTGATTTGGGATGTTCTCATGGGACAGAACTGGGGTAGGGAGTGCTTGATCTTTGGGAGGCTTCCCCAGAACAGGAAGGAGCCAGGGCGTGCCGCGGGCTCAGCATCCCCTGCAGCCCTGCCTGCTCCGCATGCCTGTCCAGCTCATGTATCTTCTTCCTTGAGACTTCCCTGCCTTTCAGCAGCCTTGGGAGAGACACTATAGGCCCTACAACAGGACAGATGTGTGGTAGACCAGGCTTCTCTGTGGGACTAACCTCTCTTCCAGTCAGCACACCTCCTCCCAAGATCCAACAGGATGAATCCATGCATTCAACAGCCCAATCTTTCAGTCACACACATCTTTGTTCATCTTCTCACTTTTTTTCCTGGTCACCAAGTGGGCCAGCAGAAAGGCCTATGGTAGCATTCCGAGGTGCCCCAGGAGCCTTGTTAGCTGAAAGTCCTGCCTGCCCCTTCCCCAACTCTTCCATAGAATTCTCGTTCTTTAGAAGCTTCAGAATGCCTTGAACAAACCACATCTTTCTGCCAACCACTCTCCCAACACAAGAAAGTGTTTTCAGTCTCAAGGATCAGCCCAGGGAATTAGCCATCCCTGCAAAGAGCAAGGCCACGAGGTGCAAAGTGAGGAGCCAGGGCTACAGAAGATGGGCAGTCAGGAGACTCCATAACCCAGAAGTTGCCTGAAGGTAAGCCATCTTTGGGCAAAAAAAAAAATCGTTACGTTATGTGTGGCTCTCTTGCTATCTCCCCTTCACTTTCTTTGCCAATGCTCTTCAGTGTCTTGCTTTTCTGCTCCAGGGAGCTCTGGATAATTTTTTTTTTCTTTGCTTTTTCAGGAGGCATCCAGGTTCACAGCCATTACCTTCCCTTTATCCCAAATTCAAACAAGTCAAGCATCCTTTCAGCAGAAGCCCAGGCTCACCAGCGGCCTGGGTATCACAGGCATAATAGGAAATCATTTCACAGGCATCAGAGGAGCACTGAGTGTACGCAGTGGCCTGGACTGGGCGCTCCTGGGCCACACCCGCTCACATAGCTGCCACTCTCCTTACTGTGTGGGGAGTCTTCTGGGGGCTAGAATTATCCATTGCACAGGGCTGCTCAGCATCCCAGTTCTGGAGCCCAGATGAGGCCCCAAAGTCAGGCCCTATCCTCTTACCTCACCCTTCCTCAGGGCCCTCAGGAAGATCAATCTCTTAACAGGGGCAGAGAAGGCTCCAGAAGGGCAGGCTCATGACTTTGAGGCCCAGATCCTTGACCTTTGCTGATAATGGCAAGTAAGACTCTCAGGAAAGCCAGGACCTGAGGAGGTTGTGGCTGGGAAGTGACCAACACCAAAGCCTCTGGCAATTCCTTAGATCAATCTGGGGCTGCCTGGCCTGCCCGAGCAGTGCTAGTAAACTCCTGATGGAGGGAAAGACAGCCTAAAACAGCCATTCTCCAGGCGATACAATCAGAGGGTGACTGGGGAGAGACTCACAGGCAGATACAGGGCCTGGCCTCTCTGACGGAGGAGTCCAGGCCTTGAGAGGCCCTATGTGGGGCTGGGAGTCAGGTTGCAGACATGGATTTCGGATCACACCACGGCTGAGCACAGCCCTCAGGAGACCCACACTCCTGGGGTTCGCCAGACCCACCTCAGCTTGCTAGAAGCCAAGTGCAGCCTGGAGCACTGATGCGCCAACAGACTTCAGTTGGCATTTCTACACCACAGAGCAGCCAACTTGGGCAGCCGGCAATGTGCCACGAAACAAGTTAGGAAAATGCCGGTGGGGGCGGGGGCAGGGGCTGACAGGGACAGCTGCACATCCTCCTGCCTGGGACCTCATGTGGTGAGGACAGAGGATTGATCCACACATGCCCACAAGCAAGGCCACTTGGGCAGTCCCAGGGCGCAGGCTCTGGGATGAGGCTGGTGGCCCTGGCCACTGGGCAGGGGCACCGATCGGTGAGGCGTCTGGTTCCATTAGGGCGGAACTGGTGGCCAGGCATTTCAGGAAGAGGCTCTGTCCTCCACGCTTGGCCTGAAGGTGGCAGCTCATTCTGTGTCTGGAGCAGTTGGGTGCTTCCTTCTCTGAGACCTTTAAAGTAGGCCAGCTTCTCGCTCCTGGAGCGTCTCCAAACTCTGGAGGTTATGAAACAACCTTACTTCTGTTTTCAGAGATTCGTTGGTGGAATTAACGGCATCACTCAACACTCCACAGCCTGGAATGGCACAGAGTAGCCCCCTGGTAAAAGGGTCATCACCCCAAAGGGTCTTGCAGTCAAGAGTGTCCCCGGGGAGTCGAGCCAATGTCCATGTTAGCCCCTGAAATGCCACTGGCTTGTGGAGTGGCCTTGTCCCAGCAACGGAAACCCTCTGAGGATGAGAAAATTCCTGTGATTTTCTCCCTGCCTGCCTGCCCTGCTCACATAAGTCATATTCCAGGAGTCACCAGGCCAAATAGTTTGGAGGGATAAGGCTGGAACCTGTGAAGGAATGGAAGCTTACCCATTGGTCCAAGAGAATCCAATATGTGGGTCCAAAGCTTCCAGTGGACGCAGTAGCGATGGCTGCCCCCCTCACACGCTGTGCTGCTGAGATGCAGGGCACACCCTGCTGGGCATTCTGGGAACTGCATCTATAGCCTATGCATCCAGGCAAGACACCAGTAACAGTAATAACTAGACGCCACTGCTGACAGGCTCTGCACTCCATACTCCTGCAAGCAATTTGTATCTATTATAAACTCATTTTTGGAAAAGACTCTTGAGAGTCCCTTGGACAGCAAAGAGATCAAATCCATCAATCCTAAAGGACATCAACTCTGAATATACATTGGAAGGACTGACGCTGAAGCTGAAGCTCCAATATTTTGGTCACTTGATGCGAAGAGCCGACTCATTGGAAAAGACCCTGATGCTGGGAAAGATTGAGGGCGGGAGGAGAAGGGGGCAGCAGGAGATAAGATGGTTGAATGGCATCACTGACTCAATGGACATGAGTTTGATCACACTCTGGGAGATAGTGAAGGACAGGGAAGCCTGGCATGCTGCAGGCAGTTCATGGGGTCAGCCCCAAGCAAAGAGGCGGACACAACTTAGCAACTGAACAACAACAAATTCATTTAATGGCAACAACAGCCTTGTACCATTGGCACCCGATCTATAGATGATGAAACTGAGAAGTTAACAGAGAAGTTAAAGAACTTGCCCAAGGTCACATAGCTGGTAAGTGGCAGTCCTGAGATTCAAATCCAAGCAATCCAGCTTGGCTTGAAAAGGTGCTTTTAAGGACTAAACCGAGGTGCCTCTTAAAGATGCAGTGAGCACCATGGTCAACAGAGGCCAAGTGCAGATTCATGGAGGAGCTCGTCTTGGGGACCCAAGTCTGTTCTGTGTATAGAGCACAGGGCTCTCTGTACCAGTGTAGAAAGGCCGCTCCAGAGCCCAGGCGGCAGGCAGCAGAGCTAAAGGAAGCCTACTTCTGGGTCTGGGAGAAAAGCATCCATGGAGTGCAGCTTCCCCCGGATGTTGGGCCCCTCCTGTGCTCTTACATTGACCCTGAGCACTGTTGTTCTGCTCCAAACCCCTCAATGGAGATGCACAGGCTCCTGACAAACCGCAAGGCCTGGGGAAGAATAGCAGCAGAGTTAGAATACCGGATGCCTCACTCCGAATTTGGAGCTACGTAAGCATTAGAATGGAAATTAAGTTGGAGAAGAGTAAGCTCTAATGGACTTTGGGAACTGTTGGTTTTCCTTTTTTTTTTCCCCCATTCCAGATTGCCTTTCAGAGAGAAAATTAAACACAAAGCAAATGTTCAAGGGGAAAAGGACTCTGTTTTCTGATTGGTCGCCCGAAGCTCGGGGCCGGGCCTGCCTACGTGTCCGGGCCACCTTCTGCAGACAGCTGTGGGCGTGGGGGCGTGAGGAGGGCATAGCTCTACAGAACCAACTTTCAGTGAAGGGAGTGGGGGTGGGACAGCCATAACACATCAGCTGAAGCCATTAGAGCCACTGATGGCTGCCCCACTAAGTGGGGCTTTTATGAACCTGCGGCATCCCAGCGTCCTCCTGCAGAGAAGCGGCAGCGATTACCCCAATCCCCGCGTCCTCAGCCCGCGGCCCGCCCTGCCCCCGCCTCCGTGCGGTTCCCGGCCTCTTGCACCCGAATTATTCCTGGAGGTGGGAACACAGAGCTTGGACTCTCATAATTATATTAAGGGCTTTTGACAGGACCAACCTTTCTATCTTCTATTTCTGTCTTGTTGAAATTTTAGTGCGCTGAAATAAATGTGAGGGGAAGGATCCATCAACTCTTTCTGGGCACAAGGACGACAGCCGAGTGTATTGCGTGCCCAGCGCTCGCGTCCACGGGGAGATTTATGGCTTGTTCTCCTAACGGGAAGATTGCCCAGACTTAGGTCAGCTGGGGGTGGGAAACCACGTCGTCTCACTTAGACTTAAATTTATTTCATGCAGTTTTATGCTAGCATCAAAATATAGGCTGAAAGGGACCCCCAAGGTGTCTCTGAACTAACCCCCTCATTCCTATTTCACGGGCTGGCTTTCTCCTTGCACCCCTGTTCTTGTCTTGACCTGATACTTGGTAGCTTGCCCTGTCAGGTATAAAAGAGTTAGTGCTGCCAAAGTCAAGGCCATTGGCCAGAACCTTCAACTGGGGAGTTGGCCAAGGTTCTGACTGCCTTCCATCCCCAACCACCTGCTTCTCTGATCTCAAGGGGAGTTAACAGCTAGGAGCCTAATGGCCGGCGCTGCCAGACTCCTGAAGGGAGCAGTGGAGCTGGGAGGCATGATGCTAAAAGGTCAAGGAAAGCACCCTGGGCAAAAATAGTCACCTGCTCTGCTGAAGACTCAGATAATAACCAACATTAGCAATTATATGCCATATGCTGGGTGCTGAGTTAAACTCATGGGCATCTCATTTAAGCTTCATCACAATCCATTCAGTTCACTTCAGTTCAGTTGCTCAGTCGTGTCCGACTCTTTGCGATCCCATGAATCGCAGCACACCAGGCCTCCCTGTCCATCATCAATTCCAGTTCACTCAGACTCACGTCCATCGAGTCAGTGATGCCATCCAGTCATCTCATCCTCTGTCATCCCCTTCTCCTCCTGCCCCCAATCCCTCCCAGCATCAGAGTCTTTTCCAATGAGTCAACTCTTCACATGAGATGGCCAAAGTACTGGAGTTTCAGCTTTAGCATCATTCCTTCCAAAGAAATCCCAGGGCTGATCTCCTTCAGAATGGACTGGTTGGATCTCCTTGCAGTCCAAGGGACTCTCAAGAGTCTTCTCCAACACCACAGTTCAAAAGCATCAATTCTTCAGCACTCAGCCTTCTTCACAGTCCAACTCTCACATCCATACATGACCACAGGAAAAACTATAGCCTTGACTAGACGGACCTTAGATGGCAAAGTAATGTCTCTGCTTTTGAATATGCTATCTAGGTTGGTCATAACTTTTCTTCCAAGGAGTAAGCGTCTTTTAATTTCATGGCTGCAGTCACCATCTGCAGTGATTTTGGAGCCCCCCGAAATAAAGTCTGACACTGTTTCCACTGTTTCCCCATCTATTTCCCATGAAGTGATGGGACTAGATGCCATGATCTTCGTTTTCTGAATGTTGAGCTTTAAGCCAACTTTTTCACTCTCCTCTTTCACTTTCATCAAGAGGCTTTTTAGTTCCTCTTCACTTTCTGCCATAAGGGTGGTGTCGTCTGCATATCTGAGGTTATTGATATTTCTCCCGGCAATCTTGATTCCAGCTTGTGCTTCCTCCAGCCCAGTGTTTCTCATGATGTACTCTGCATATAAGTTATTAATGAAGCATTATTAGCCCAGTTTAGAGATGAAGTAGAGATTCAGAGGGTATAAATAACTCATGGAGTCATATAGAGAGTAAGTTTCATGATTGGAATTATATTCATAACTCAGATGTGAACCCAGACAATCTGAAGGCTACACTCTTGGCCCCTGCATTAAATTGCTAGTTATACACCCAACTGTTAAACAAAAAGGTGGAGGAGCAAGGAGGTGTGAGACCCACCTTCCCACATCTCTTGGCACCCCCTGGCAAATATCTCTTGGGGTCACAGCAAGGAATCACAGCCCCTGACAACTGTACTTTCTGGAGGTCCATCCATTTCAGTTCACATTCTGTGCTTGGTCCTTGATCTGCCCTTCACACATTTTAGTTTGCGAAATGAAACACCATATTTATCTGAGTCTGGTAGTCATTTCCAAGAGTTTCATGGTCACATCTAAGAGCTTCATTCCTGGTAAATGCATGAATTCATATTTTGGTACTTACTAATCAATAGATGCAACATGACCAGGCCATCACAAGGTATGCTACTGCTCAATCTTGCCTATTAGGACCTGCATCAGCCAAGAGTATGCTGGGCTGCAAGGGACAGAAAATTAGACTTACAGAGGTTTACACAAAGAAATATATATTTGTTGCACACACCAAGAAGTCTTTGGCAAGGTAGCTGATCAAGTTGATCCACTGATTCAGTGATGTCAGGGTCAGCTGCTCTTGGCCTTTCTTACAAGGTTGCCGGATGATTGATCAATCCCAGCCTTGACCTTGCTGATCTGGAACAAAGGTCAACAGAAAAGTAGGCGTGGGTTTGAATCCCAGCTCTGTCTACTTGGCCTACCCTTTACCTCTTTGAGCCTGAAATTGTTTCCCTGCAAGACAAGGATATCCTTTGGTTGCTGGCTACCCGGGGGAACAGGAGGGGGGACTGGAAAAGGACCGAGCACAGAGCCAGGTGCAGAGGAAGTACTCAACACACTCAGTGTACTTTATACCCCTGGCACATTCATCAGGGCTACCAGGCTGTGATGTGCATGGCTTGAGGCACAGAGGTACTTAATATCTCTTCAGAAAGACAGCTGAGAGATTTCTTTGGAATTCTTTGACAAGGTGCATGCCTTATGAAATGGGACAACACCACAGGCCCTGGGGCTCAGCCATGATTGTGGGCCAGTTAAGCAGAGAGGAATGGACGTGGGTGGTCACTCCAGCCCTGCCCTCAGGGGCCTGTGCTGGGAAGTGAGGCTGAGAGTGTCAGGAGTCATTGGCAGCCACACTGGCTCTGAAGCTCCACGTTACACTTTATAAATTTTCCCACCGTGATCTGGGCCCCCTATCAGTAAGGGGGGCAGGCAAGCAAGATGGTTTCTGTCTGAATCTCTTTCTGCACACAGATGAATTTTTTTCTATGGGTCAGGTAAGTCTCACTGTCATTCCCTGTGATTTAAAGGAGGAAGTGATGAGGGAAAATAGAGCTTTGCACCATTTAGCCAGAAACAGCAGTTTTATTCCTAGGGCTCAGTGATTTCTGCTGAGAGTTCATGGGATGACTCTTGCTGCCAGGACAGGGCATGGGAGGACCCAAGGAGCCACCAGTCCAAAGAACAAGATACAGGTTTTGTTTGCAGGATATGAAGGTTGAATCGGATGCTGTTTTATATCACCTCCTAGAAGCACTGTTTCTCAACTCACCCATTGTTATGCCTTGCTTCACCAGCAGTTAAAATGGATATCATTAGTGTCTGTGGTATTTATACAAGCTAGGAGGAGTTAACAAAGGCCTTCCACATCTATTTTCCATCCAACATGCCCATGGACTGGTTGGTAGTATGAAAATTGGAAAAAACGAAGAAAGTGGGGTGCAAAGAATTATTATAAAATATTCCTAAAGTCAAGTGAGGAAATTGAAGAAAGAGCTCAAGCCTAAGTCCTCAGACCAGCTCCTTTAGCATTTTGATTTATTCACTAGCAAGTTTTGCACCCACGCATGGGTAAGTCACGATTTATCACCTATGCGTGCTTTGTCTTCTTCACCTGGGGACTCACAAACACAGATTCCAGACTCAGACCTGTGATGGGCCTGCCACTACTTTGTGATCTTGACACCTCATAGCTGCTTTCTGTCATCCAAATAGGGACAGTACCTCCCATAGGATAATGTCACCAAGCACATAATAGGTGCTCAATAAATGGTGTCATTTGCCATTATTGTGGGCTTCCCTGTTGGCTCGGTTGGTAGAGCGTCTGGACCCATGGACAGAGGAGTCTCATGGGTTACAGTCCATGGTGTTATAAGAGTCATACACAGGTTAGTGACTAAACATCAATTACATGACAGAAATAATACATTATTATTAATAATAATAATATCTCTGGAAAGTGAGAGTCGCTCAGTCGTGTCCGACTATTTGCCACCCCATGGACCATAGAGTCCATTGAATTCTCCAGGCCAGAATATTGGAGTGATCCCCTTTCCCTTCTTCAGGGGATCTTCCCAACCCAGGGATCGAACCCAGGGCTCCTGCATTGCAGGTGGATTCTTTACCAGCTGAGCCATAAGGGAAGCCCAAGAATACTGGAGTGAGTAGCCTATCCCTTCTCCAGGGGATCTTCCCGACCCAGGAATTGAACCGGGGTCTCCTGCATTGCAGGTGGATTCTTTACCAATTGAGCTATCGAGGAAGCCCAATAATAATATCTCTAATTCAGTCTTACTTAATGGAATTAATAACTGTCAACAGGAATGACAGTGTTGTACTTTATGCATTTATTTAAATGAATCTATTTAAACATTAGATGATGACTTCATTTGAATGGAAGCCTTTGAGGTCAGAGATGCTCATAATTCTCTTTGAAGCCCACCCTCTCCCATTTCCTTATCTTCACAGCACCTGTCTTTTACGTATTTATCAATTTGATCTAACTTAGGTCACAGAGAGTTGAAACTACTGAGACGCATATGTATGAATGCAGTCGGTCCAAACAAATATCCACAAGAAAACCCACCCAAAGCAAGGTGAATTTGTTCTAACCACTTCCGAGTAGGAAAACAAACAAACAAAAAAGACCATGTTGGAAAGACTAGACCCAGTGATTTTGATAAAGCCTTTTACTTTGGTCTGCAAGTTTTGCCCTCAGGCTGGATCTCTGTACTTCCTGGATTCTACAGCTGTGATATATGAAAAGGAAATGGTTTGTCCGACAACCCAATAACCCACCTCCCACTGTTCTGTCTATAGAGTATTAGGCAGGCACATATTTAGGCAGGCAGGGAGACAGCAAGCAGAAGTGAAGGCATTCCTCTTTAAGGGTGTATCTCCTGGAAAATCAAAATCAGGCCTTTGGAAGAAAACTCATTGGCATGGATGGTCCTCCCTGACAAGCCCCGCCAGCCTTTGGAGTGAGAGTTGAGACACACCTAACGTAACAAGACCTTCCACCAAGGTGAATAGGAGGTTGTGTTTCAAGGGGAAAAGATGTTTTAACCCTGAATATTCATACTGAAACCACTGGACTTCCATTGTATGTTTTCCCTTTTCTTCTTCTATTGGATTCATTTTTCTAAGGTCTGCAGCAATTTTCTTGAAAGTGAATTTTTAAAACACTGCACCTTATTTGAGGTCGTGGGGCAAGGACTTTTTATTTTTCCTAATTTGGATCAACCATTTTGGATTATATTCATCCATTATATTCAGCCCTCTTGCCTCCAGACACCTCTCTCTCTCCCCCCAGCTCTGGGACAGGCCCAGAGACAACCACCCGCATGAGGAGCCATCTCTGGGTCAGCATCACTCCCTAGCACCATCTCATTCTCAGCTCCCTTGTCAATGATGGTGGAGAGATCTCAGGGCTGATACCCAAAGGATGGGAGGCATGGGGTGCACACTGATGCCTGTGTTTCCTGGCTCTCCGCTTAGAGCTGTGAGCTTAGGCAAGTTACTTAACCTCTCTGGGCTTCAGTTGCCTACTTGGTAAAATGAGGAATGAGAATTAGGACAATTAAGAAAAACAAAGCATGCTTCCAACAGTGGCTGGCATGTGAGAAGTACTCAGTGAGTGGTATCTATTATTAGTAGCCATTATTAGCCATAGATTCATAACGTAATCTCATAAATCTCCTTACATCACCCCAAATACAGATAGTGTGTTTGGGGATTATAACCTGTGGGCACAAGAACTGAGTATTGTACACTACACCATAGGTACACACCATATCATGTATACACGCTACACAGTGTGGGCATACCACACCATGAGATCTCAGAGAGGAGTTCCCTAAGGTCTGGAGGGACACCTTTGCTTGGCCAGGTGAGGCCAGAAGTGGAGATCAGGCGGCTTCATCCTCAGGCTGAAATTCATTAATCACCTTAAGATGTAAGAATTCTGACCAGAGAAGAAGCACTCTCGAAATTCAAATTGCATGAAGCTGAGCCCGGGTATGTGTGTTGTGCTTAAATGAAGCAGCTTATGACGTGGGTATTCAATTTCTCTAATCTGTTCTAAATTTAATCATGCAAAATGTCAAGTTATCTCACTATTTTGTTTCAGTTAAGAAAAAAAAGTATTTCGATTTATGGCTGGATGTTATAAGCATTGCTGCTTCATTTCAATTCTTGGCAAGGCCCTCCAAAGCAGCAATTGACCAAGAAGCCACTTCCTGAGCTGAAGGTCAGTGTGTTGGCCTGGAATGAATATCAACACATCAATGGTAGGAGCCAAACCCTCTTTCCTGCCATTTTGGGATGGGGGTTGGGTGAAGGCCTTGAGGCTCCAGCTGCTCCTGGCACCACTGAGGCTCCCCATCTGGATCCCTAGCTCTTCCCACAAAGTGCTGCCACAGAGCCCCATGGCGTACGCCTCCAAGACTTGGGATGCTCCATTCCCTTGCACTTGGTCCCTTGGCAAAGGTGTACCCATCTGAAAGGGTTCCCCAGACTTAGTGCTGGGGCCTAAGGGACAGTACCTGGCTTGGGGATCCCAAGTGACTTTAAAAAATTAATTAATTAGACCCAGTCCCCCTGCATTGAGAGCTCAGAATCTTAGCTACTGAACCACCAAAGAAGTGCCCTGCAACCCAAGTCACTTTTAAATGTCCTTGCATGTCTGGGAATTTAAAAAGGTACCAGCATAGGTTAAATATGTATCTCCTGGTTAATGTTCTTAGGTATCAAATCACTTATGAGTATACAGTGGAAGTGGGGAAATAGATTTAAGGGACTAGATCTGATAGACAGAGTGCCTGATGAACTATGGACGGAGGTTCGTGACATTGTACAGGAGACAGGGATCAAGATCATCCCCAAGAAAAAGAAATGCAAAAAAGCAAAATGGTTGTCTGAGGAGGTCTTGCAAATAGCTGTGAAAAGAAAAGAAGTGAAAAGCAAAGGAGAAAAGGAAAGATATAATCATTTGAATGCAGAGTTCTAAAGAATAGCAAGGAGAGATAAGAAAGCCTTCTTCAATGATCAGTGCAAAGAAATAGAGGAAAACAATATAATGGGAAAGACTAGAGATCTCTTCAAGAAAATTAGAGGTGCCAAGGGAACATTTCATGCAAAGATGGGCTCAATAAAGGACAGAAATAGTATGAATCTAACAGAAGCAGAAGATATTAAGAAGAGGTGGAAAGAATACACAGAAGAACTGTACAAAAAAGATTTTCATGACCCAGATGATCATGATGGTGTGATCACTCACCTAGAGCCAGACATTCTGGAATGTGAAGTCAAGAGGGCCTTAGGAAATATCACTACCAACAAAGCTAGTGGAGGTGATGGAATTCCAGTTGAGTTATTTCAAATTCTAAAAGATGATGCTGTGAAAGTGCTGCACTCAATATGCCAGCAAATTTGGAAAATTCAGCAGTGGCCACAGGACTGGAAAAGGTCAGTTTTCATTCCAATCCCAAAGAAAGGCAATGTCAAAGAATGCTCAAACTACCGCACAATTGCGCTCATCTCACATGCTAGTAAAGTAATGCTCAAAATTCTTCAAGCCAAGCTTCAACAATACGTGAACTGTGAACTTCCTGATGTTCAAGCTGGTTTTAGAAAAGGCAGAAGAACCTGATATCAAATTGCCCACACCTGCTGGATCATGGTAAAATCAAGAGAGTTCCAGAAAAACATCTATTTCTGCTTTGTTGACTATGCCAAAGCCTTTGACTGTGTGGATCACAATAAACTGTGGAAAATTCTGAAAGAGATGGGAATACCAGACCACCTAACATGCCTCTTGAATAATCTGTATGCAGGTCAGGAAGCAACATTTAGAACTGGACACGGAACAACAGACTGGTTCCAAATAGAAAAAGGAGTACGTCAAGGCTGTATATTGTCACCCTGCTTATTTAACTTCTATGCAGAGTACATCATGAGAAACACTGGGCTGGAAGAAACAAAAGCTGGAATCAAGATTGCCAGGAGAAATATCAATAACCTCAGATATGCAGATGACACCACCCTTATGGCAGAAAGTGAAGAGGAACTAAAAAGCCTCTTGATGAAAGTGAAAGAGGAGAGTGAAAAAGTTGGCTTAAACCTCAACATTCAGAAAACCAAGATCATGGCATCCGGTCCCATCACTTCATGGCAAATAGAAGGGAAACAGTGGTAACAGTGTCAGACTTTATTTTGGGGGGTTCCAAAATCACTGCAGATGGTGACTGCAGCCATGAAATTAAAAGACACTTACACCTTGGAAGGAAAGTTATGACCAACCTAGACAGCATATTAAAAAGCAGAGACATTACTTCATCAACAAAGGTCCGTCTAGTCAAGGCTATGGTTTTTCCAGTGGTCATGTATGGATGTGAGAGTTGGACTATAAAGAAAGCTGAGCACAGAAAAATTGATGCTTTTGAACTGTGGTGTTGGAGAAGACTCTTGAGAGTCCCTTGGACTGCAAGGAGATCTAACTAGTCCATTCTAAAGGAGATCAGTCCTGAGTGTTTAATGGAAGGACTGATGCTGAAGCTGAAACTCCAATACTCTGTCCACCTGATGCGAAGAGCTGACTCATTTGAAAAGACCCTGTTGCTGGGAAAAATTGAAGGTGGGAGGAGAAGGGGATGACAGAGGATAAGATGGTTGGATGGCATCCCCGACTCAATGGACATGGGTTTGGGTAAACTCCGGGAGTTGGTGATGGACAGGGAGGCCTGACGCAAAGAGTCCGACATGACTGAGTGACTAAACTGAACTGAACAACCTTTTAGAATATCCCTTTTCCTTATCAAATTTCTGATAAGAAAATTTCCAGATGGCTAAAAATCCTCTTTAAATAGACAAAAGAAATGGGACCTGGGAGAACTTTTTATTCATTTTTTAACCAGGTCTGGTTATACCTTCTGTCTAGTATAGATAAACAAACTTATTTACTTTTTTGTAACTTAGAGACAAGAGGGCAAAACTCTGTGGTGTATCTTGAACTCTCAGAGCCTAAGTAAAAGTGTTGTCAATCATAAATTGTCAATTGCTCTTGAATCCCAAGAGTTGCACTCAAGGCCACCCTCTCCAAAGCCATCCCTGATCAATTGCAGTCTCATTTTCCCATCTTATTTCTCAGCACGTAACTCCCTGATAGTTTTCTTGTTTGCTTATTTTCAGTCTCCAGAGCACAAGATGTCAACCTCAACCGCAGCTGTGTCCACAGAGCTGTGTCCAGAGCCCAGAATGGTGAGGTGTTCAACACTGAAGGCTCTTTGCTGCATTAACTCCTGTTATGCAAGAGAGACCAGGAAACAAGTGGAGAACCAGAAGAGGAAGGGGTACAGGAACATCTAGGTATCTACAAAGTAAAGGAAGCTGCTTCCAGGGGAAATCCCAGGAGGGAAAGGTCCAGAGCCTGATGACCATGTGGAGGCAGAAGAGGCTAGGAGAGCTGGCTTCCTCCTTTCTCCATCGCTGGACCTACAAAAATAAACAGTGGCTTCAAGTCTCAGTGGAACGCTTCAATCAAGCTTTTCCTCTGCAAGCTGCTTGGTGTTCATGCGATCCCCTTTTGCATTCTTGGCTCCCATAGTCTCAGACCAGCTGCTGGAATTCATCTTCCCTCCTGTTCCCATCGCCCCACATCACAGCCACAGGTCTGTGGCTATGCTAGGCAGTGTTGGGAGCATACAAACTTCATGGTTGCCCATGCCTGCTACCTAAGCTGAGAAGACAGCAACATGGACTTCACATGATTTTTTAGAGCTATAAGTCAAGAAACAGCCCATAGAGGGCAGGAGGGGGTGAGGTCCGAGGATAGTGCTCAGGGGCACTGCCAGATACAGACAGAAGGGGCTTTCAGCAGCAGATTGGTCAGCTCAGGCTGCATAACAATACACCACAGCTCCATGGGTTTAACAGCAGAAGTTTATTTTTTCAGTTCAGGAGACCAGAAGCTGAGGATCAAGGTAGCAGCAGGTTGATTTCTTCTGAGGCCTCCGTCCTTGGCTCGCAGATGGCCACATTCTCATGGTGTCCTCTCAAGGTCTTTCCTCTGTGTGTGCACCTCTCTGGTGTTTCTCTGTGTGTCCAAGCTCCCTCATTTCATAAAGACATCAGTCACATTGGATTATAACCCATCCTATTGAGATGGGAATCCAAGTTCTTGTTCTCAGAGCCTAAGAACGAACTTCAAGAACACACAAACACTCAGAGTAGCAAATGAATAGGATTTATTAAAGAGAAGGATCTCCAGTCTTTCCCATTCTGTTGTTTGCCTCTATTTCTTTGCGTTGATCACTGAAGAAGGCTTTCTTATCTCTTCTTGCTATTCTTTGGAACTCTGCATTCAGATGCTTATATCTTTCCTTTTCTCCTTTGCTTTTCACTTCTCTTCTTTTCACAGCTATTTGCAAGACCTCCCCAGACAGCCATTTTGCTTTTTTGCATTTCTTTTCCATGGGGATGGTCTTGATCCCTGTCTCCTGTACAATGCCAAGAACCTCATTCCATAGTTCATCAGGCACTCTATCTATCAGATCTAGGTCCTTAAATCTATTTCTCACTTCCACTGTATAATCATAAGGGATTTGATTTAGGTCATACCTGAATGGTCTAGCGGTTTTCCCTACTTTCTTCAATTTGAGTCTGAATTTGGTAATAAGGAGTTCATGATCTGAGCCACAGTCTTGTGTGGCTGGTTTTGTTTTTGTTGACTGTATAGAGCTCCTGGTCTTGTTTTTGTTGACAGTATAGAGCTTCTCCATCTTTGACTGCAAAGAATATAATCAATCTAATTTCGGTGTTGACCATCTGGTGATGTCCATGTGTAGAGTCTTCTCTTGTGTTGTTGGAAGAGGGTGTTTGCTATGACCAGTGCATTTTCTTGGCAAAACTCTATTAGTCTTTGCCCTGCTTCATTCCGCATTCCAAGGCCAAATGTGCCTGTTACTCCAGGTGTTTCTTGACTTCCTACTTTTGCATTCCAGTCCCCTATAATGAAAAGGACATCTTTTTTGGGTGTTAGTATTAAAAGGTCTTGTAGGTCTTCATAAAACCGTTCAACTTCAGTTTCTTCAGCATTACTGGTTGGGGTATAGACTTGGATAACTGTGATATTGAATGGTTTGCCTTGGAGACGAACAGAGATCATTCTGTCATTTTTGAGATTGCATCCAAGTACTGCATTTTGGACTCTTTTGTTGACCATGATGGCTACTCCATTTCTTCTGAGGGATTCCTGCCCACAGTAGTAGATATAATGGTCATCTGAGTTAAATTCACCCATTCCAGTCCATTTTAGTTCGCTGATTCCTAGAATGTTTACGTTCACTCTTGCCATCTCTTGTTTGACCACTTCCAATTTGCCTTGATTCATGGACCTGACATTCCAGGTTCCTATGCAATATTAAATAAGAAAGACTTCTTCAGCGATCAATGAAAAGAAATAGAGGAAAACAAGAGAATGGGAAAGACTAGAGATCTCTTCAAGAAAATTAGAGGTACCAAGGGAACATTTCATGAAAAGATGGGCGCCATAAAGGACAGGAATGGTATGGACCTAACAGAAGCAGAAGATATTAAGAAGAGGTGGCAAGAATACACGGAAGAACTGTACAAAAAAGATCTTCACGACCCAGATGATCATGATGGTGTGATCACTCATCTAGAGCCAGACATCCTGGAATGTGAAGTCAAGAGGGCCTTAGAAAGCATCACTACAAACAAAGCTAGTGGAGGTGACGGAATTCCAGTGGAGCTGTTTCAAATCCTGAAAGATGATGCTGTGAAAGTGCTGTACTCAATATGCCAGCAAATTTGGAAAAATTCAGCAGTGGCCACAGGACTGGAAAAGGTCAGTTTTCATTCCAATCCCAAAGAAAGGCAATGCCAAAGAATGCTCAAACTACCGAAAATTGCACTCATCTCACATGCTAGTAAAGTAATGCTCAAAATTCTCCAAGCCAGGCTTCAGCAATACGTGAACCGTGAACTCCCTGATGTTCAAGCTGGTTTTAGAAAAGGCAGAGGAACCAGAGATCAAATTGCCAACATCCACTGGATCATGGAAAAATCAAGAGTTCCAAAAAAAAACATCTATTTCTGCTTTCTTGACTATGCCAAAGCCTTTGACTGTGTGGATCACAATAAACTGTGGAAAATTCTGAAAGAGATGGGAATACCAGACCACCTAACATGCCTCTTGAATAATCTGTATGCAGGTCAGGAAGCAACAGTTAGAACTGGACATGGAACAACAGACTGGTTCCAAATAGAAAAAGGAGTACGTCAAGGCTGTATATTGTCACCCTGCTTATTTAACTTCTATGCAGAGTACATCATGAGAAACACTGGGCTGGAAGAAACAAAAGCTGGAATCAAGATTGCCAGGAGAAATATCAATAACCTCAGATATGCAGATGACACCACCCTTATGGCAGAAAGTGAAGAGGAACTAAAAAGCCTCTTGATGAAAGTGAAAGAGGAGAATGAAAAAGTTGGCTTAAAGCTCAACATTCAGATGGGGAAACAGTGGAAACAGTGTCAGACTTTATTTTTTTGGGCTCCAAAATCACTGTAGATGGTGACTGCAGCCATGAAATTAAAAGATGCTTACTCCTTGGAAGAAAAGTTATGACCAACCTAGATAGCATATTCAAAAGCAGAGACATTACTTTGCCGTCTAAGGTCCATCTAGTCAAGGCTATGGCTTTTCCAGTGGTCATGTATGGACGTGAGAGTTGGACTGTGAAGAAGGCTGAGTGCCGAAGAATTGATGCTTTTGAACTGTGGTGTTGGAGAAGACTCTTGAGAGTCCCTTGGACTGCAAGTAGATCCAACCAGTCCATTCTGAAGGAGATCAACCCTGGGATTTCTTTGGAAGGAATGATGCTAAAGCTGAAACTCCAGTACTTCGGCCACCTCGTGCAAAGAGTTGACTCATTGGAAAAGACTCTGATGCTGGGAGGGATTGGGGGCAGGAGGAGAAGAGGGCGACAGAGAATGAAATGGCTGGATGGTATCACGGACTCAATGGACATGAGTCTGAGTGAACTCCGGGAGTTGGTGATGGACAGGGAGGCCTGGCGTGCTGCAATTCATGGGGTTGCAAAGAGTCGGACAAGACTGAGCGACTGAACTGAACTGAACTGAAAGAGAAGGAAAGTACAAACTTCTCAGCATAGACACTGAAAGGGGGTATACAGTCCCCCAAAAGGTGGGAATTACAGCAGCTCCATATCTTTACCACAATTAATCTGTACAATTTTGGTGGGCGCCTGTCCTTAAAATGTGTCATATTTAACCAATCAGTTTAAAGGTCAAGATGCTTAATATCTTTTTGGCTTCTTTTGCTCGTCAGATTAAGTCACCAGCCTTTTTTATGCCCCCTGGCCATGTCTCAGTGGACCAGAAGTATGGGTTTAAGATTAATGATCACCAGTTGTTTTTCCCTCAGGCATATGGAACAGAAGTTAATTACTGCCCTTCCCTGGATCTGAGTGCTAATTATTTATCAGACCAAGGGCACACTCCAGGAATTTGGGACAAAGGGTATAGTTTTAGGCTAATTGAAAACAGATCAAGGTCTCAGAGTCCTACACTGACTGCCTAGCAATTTCTACCTCACTATTGACTTCGTTTTAACTTAATCACCTCTCTAAAGTCTCTGTCTTTAAATGCAGTCATCTTCAGGAGTATTGAGGGTTAGGATGCAACATGTGAATTTAGTGAGGACACACTTTAGCCCATAAGAAGCAGTGTAGGAAGATGAAGCCACGCTGGGCACCACTGGCCTGGGAGGTTTGAAAGGATGGGAGGTGGAAAGGAAAAATACAGTAGCAATTAGAATCAAGGGTGAGGTCTGGAGTTTAAAACCACCAGTTAGAACTGGGATTATTTTATGGGTTGATTTGTTCCTACTGCCTCTGCCCCAGCAACTAAATATCTTGAAATCCTATCCTCTACAACTCCAGAATGTGACCTTATTTGGTAATCAAGTTAAAATGAGGTTATTAGGATGGGTCCTAATCAAATTTGACTGGTGTCCTTATAAAAGGGGAAATTTGAACACAGAGACACACAGAGAAGGAAAAGGTTGGAAATATGGAGGATTAGGATTAGGATTAGAGGGAGTGATCTATGAGTGTACTCAGTCACTCATGAGCAAGTCTGTGACCCCATGGACTATAACCTGCCAGACTCCTCTGTAATGGGATTTTCAGGGCAAGAATACTGCAGTGGGTTGCCATTTCCTCCTCCAGGAGATCTTCCTAACCCAGGGATTGAACCTGAGTCTCCTGCAGTGGCAGGCAGTTTCTTTACCACTGTGCCACCTGGGAATCCAATCTATGAGCTGCTGCTGCCGCTAAGTCGCTTCAGTCATGTCCGACTCTGTGCGACCCCATAGACGGCAGCCCACTAGGCTCCCCGGTCCCTGGGATTCTTCAGGCAAGAACACTGGAGTGGGTTGCCATTTCCTTCTCCAATGCATGAAAGTGAAAAGTGAAAGTGAAGTCACTCAGTCCTGTCCAACTCTTAGAGACCCCATGGACTGCAGCCCACCAGGCTCCTCCATCCATGGGATTTTCCAGGCAAGAGTACTGGAGTGGGTTGCCATTGCCTTCTTCGAATCTATGAGCTAAGGAATACCAAATATTGTCAGTAAACTACCAGAAGCTGGGAAGAACACAGAAGGAGTCCCTTAAAGTTTTCAGAGGGAGCATCAGCTTGTTTTTTGCCCTCACAATTTAGATATTATTTTTCATAACATCAAGGTTAGATTTTTCCAAATTTGGGATTTAAAAAAAATTTTAATTGTATCTCAGACCTATCAAGGATTCTCTCTCTCTCTCTTTATAATATAGACTTTAGAATTTCAATTAGTAAGAGTTTGGAGATCAACTTCCTCCGCGTTTATCTAAAAATGTCTTTATTTTGCCCTTGTGCTTGAGAAGTAGTTCTGCGAAGTATATCTATCTAGCATGACAGCTGTCTTATCTTAGCATTTTGAAGATACTTTCTTACTATTTTCTGACTTCCATTGTTGCTGCTAAGTCAGCTGTCACTCTAATTATCACTTGCTTGTGTTTCTTTACTTTCTCACTCTGGCTGTCCTAAGGACATCATTGCCTCTGATTTCTGCAGTTTTGCTATGATATGTCTAAGTGCCTTCTTTCGTCTACCTTCTTTTTAGTTTTTCTGCTTGGAAGTCATAGGAATTCCTGAATCTGAGGATTTGTGTCTTTCATAGTATTTGGAAAATGACTTTGTCCCTTTCTCTCTTTTTTACGGGGGAGGAAATGTGCTAATCTAAGCAAAAAACTAAGATCATGTCATCTGGTTCTATCACTTCATGGCAAATAGATGGAGAAGAAATGGAAGCAGTGACAGACTTTAGTTTCTTGGGCTCCAAAGTCACTGCAGATGGTGACTGCAGCCATGAGATTAAAAGATGCTTGCTCCTTGGAAGAAAAGCTATGACAAACCTAGACAGCATATTAAAAAACAGAGACATCACTTTGCCAGCAGAGGTCCATCTGCTCAAAGCTATGGTTTTTCCAGTAGTCGTCTATGGATGTGAGAGCTAAACTGTAAGCAAGACTGAACATTGAAGAATTGATGCTTTTGAACAGTGGTGCTTGAGAAGACTCCTGAGAGTCCCTTGGACCGCAAGGAGATCCAACCAGTCAATCCTAAAGGAAATCAACCCTGAATATTCATTGGAAGGACTGATGCTGAAGCTGAAGCTCCAATACTTTGGCTACCTGATGTGAAGAGTCAAATCATTGGAAAAGAGCCTGATGCTGGGAAAGATTGAAGGCAGGAGGAGAAGGGGACTGCAGATGATGAAATGGTTGGATGGCATCATCACCTCAATATAGATGAGTTTGAGCAAACTCTGGAAGACAGTAAAGGACAGGGAAGCCTGTTGTGCTGTAGTCCATGGGGTCGCAAAGAGTTGGACATAGCTGAGCAACTGAACCACAAAAACGTGCTAATAAATTTTTTATTTTAGACAGTTTTAGGTTTATAGAAGCACATAGACAGTGTAAAGATAGAAAGTGGTACATCTACCCCACATCCAGTTTCCCCTATTATTAACATTTTACACTGGTGAGGTGCATGGTCATTGGGGTTTAAAATTCTGCTTCTCATCAGTTCTTCTTTCCTCTTCTCCTATAACTCTCATGAGCTGTACATTGGCATTTTACTCAATCTTAAATGCTCTTAACCATTGTTTCATAGCGTCTGTCTCTTTTGACACCTGTCCTACCGTGTAATTTACTTAGACCTGCCTTCCATCTCACCGATTCTCTCTTCAGCTCTGTCCATACTGCTGTTTAGCCCATTGATTAGTATTTTATATTTCATTTATAGTAGTCTTTACTCCTGTAAGTTCTATTTGGATATTTTTCAAATTTTATCTGAGTATTATCACTGATTGTCTGCTCTCTTTATTAATATTTTTAACTCCTACTTCGTTTCTTTAAACATATTGTATTCTACATTTGATAATCCAAATACCTGAAGTCTTTGTCATTCTGGTCTTTATTTTTAATACTGATTTATTCATAAACTATTGTTTCATTTTCTGTTTTGTGATTTTTTTTTTCCTTTGTAAAAATATGTATTTGCTACAGCTCTATCAGTGACAATTAAGGCCTGGGTTGAGAGTGCGACTAATGTTCGCTTATGCCAAATGGAGGGACTACAGACAAGAATCACCTTAAGTGACAATCCTTGGGATGGGAGAGGAGGTTACTTGTCTCGGTCTGAGATAGACAGTTGTCCCTGTTGTCTTTCTCTGAGTGCCATGAAGGGTTTTGTTTTTCTAATTTCCTCTTCCCCAGTGGGTGTAACTCTTTTAAAAACCTATAAACACCTGTGATGAGTTTTGATCTGCCTCCCGGCTTTGAATCCCATCCTTCTGAACACTGATGTTCTAGATCGGTGGTCCCCAACCTTTTTGGCTCCAGGGACTGGTTCCATGGAAGACAGTTTTTCCATGGATTGGGGGAGGTGGGGCAGGGGATGGTGTCGGGATGGTTCAAGTGCATTACATTTATTGTGCACTTTATTTCTATTACTATTACACTGGCTCCACCTTAGATCATCAGGCATTAGATCCTAGAGGCTGGGGACCCCTGTTCGAGTCCAGTGCCCCTAGGGTGTTCTTGCTTCTCCATTGTGCTGACTTACCTTCCTGAATTCCTGCAGTTTTGTACCTGGCCACCACCACAATACTCTCTAAACCACACATAATGTATATACCTTATATTTATTATAACACAGGCCCTAAAGTATATTTATCATTTATCATTTATATTATACGTACATATTTGAATAACATATAGCATATGTACATGTTTATGAATGAATACAATTGAGTGGTTATTAATGTTATGCTGAAGAGGATACGGAAGGAGAAGGAAAAAAGGATGGGTTTATTCATACTAGGGCAGCAACAGCAAAATAAGAGAAACAGTCATTTGTCCCATATATTTACACTCGTGATGTAGGAACACCAGTGGGATACCTGTTTTAGCATTTGGCTAAATGCTAAAGGTAAATAAAAGAGAGGACTTTCATTTAAGAATTCCAAACATGCCAGCAATAATTTTTGGATGTCATGATTTTCACTCAAGGGAGGGGAGAGAAAGGCTGGAAGGATGGCAGGGCAGTTTCTCCCCCCACCCCCTACCTCCTGCCCCTCACTGCTCCTGACTTTGCCAGCACTTGAGCCCTGACAGGAAAGTAAAAGAAAGGTGATGTTAGCAACCTCAGGCACGTGACTTCTTAACCCACTTCTTGGCTCTGTTTTCTATCACACTTAGGAAAAGGTGCACGTTTACCTTTACGGCTCATTATCTGAGCTGCCATTGTTCCTGTTTCTCTCAAAGTTGGTCTCCAGTTCTCAGAATCTCTCTTCTCAACGCTCCTGACAGTCCTTTCTGCAGATATATAGATACATTTCTCTGATTCTTCCTTGGATCTGTGTGCCCAAGTGACCAAGTCAGCACATAGCTGCAGAACTGGCTGTCCCTGAAACGGGGTCAGGTGATGAGAAAGGAGTGTGTTAAGGCCTCCAGTGCCTGGGGATACAAGGGCATCCTGTCTTTCTGTGCGATCTGAAGTCAGCTTGCCTTTGAATGAGACACGTCTGAACCATCGCTGGTGCTGAAATAAACTCTTTGTTTACTCCGAGCCCCAAAGGAACACACATTCAGCTCATCTCTGTTGAGAAGACTGCATCCCTGTGGCAATCAAAGAGCCTTCACTGTTGGCAATGAATAGGAGGTTCTGTTATGGTGATGATGGTCCAGGACTTTTATCTTCCATTCGTGGCATCTCAAAGCTGAAACCCTGGTGAACTTTTCCTTTCTTTTTCTAGGTCACAAAGAGGAAACCTGGATTCTAGATGACTGCAAAGAGGTAAAATACCTCAAAAAAATAAAATTCTTTCTGAAAGAATGGTGCTATATTTTGCAAAATCATATTACAAAATGAATTTTGCTACGATGGTGACACAAACAGACAAACAGCAACAAAAGCACAGGCTTACCTTGAAAGACGAAAAGATAAACCTTACTGGCCATTTGTAAACTTCTATAAACTCTCTGTTTATTTCATTTTTGTCTTTTATTTTACTTAAAAAACAATTTATTTATTTGGCTGCGCTGGGTCTTGGTTATCATACTTGGTTTGTTGTTGGCCAAAATCTTGGCTTTCTCTGCTCACTGAAGCTGAATAAAAAGTACGGAGACAGACTCTGGAGGAAGTAGAAAGGTGGCTTTAATTCTCAACCGGTGGAGAGGAGAACATAACAGACTCCTGCCTCAAGAACTGTGCCCCCGCCTCCATGAGGAGTCTAGGGGCTTACATAAGATAAGGGCTTGTAGTCAGGAGTCTATGACGAGGAACAAAGGTATTAGAATTTTGATTTCTTCTTCTAGGGTTGTTTTAGAGACAGTATAGGCTGGCGTCAGTAACCCAGTAATTGGGTCTGGCACTTTGGTGGCTCTGGCGTCTTCTTTCTGATGTGTAACTGCTAACTATGAGAGGAAGGATGTTGTAAGGGTAAACACCAGATAGGGGATGTATTTAGCATAGAGTCAAAGGAAGACAGGTGCGAAGTGCAACTCCTGCAGAGTTAAGGGGCCGAAAAGCAAACTTGGTTACATACATGTTAGGAGCAGTTGAAAGTAAAAGTAACAGAAATGTTCAGGCCTGCTTCTCGTTCTCTTTATCTCCTTTGTTCTCAGGAAAAGGAAAGGAAAAAAACCTTATTCCTCTTTTTTTCCTTTTCACTGTTCAATCTTCCTGCAGTGTGGGGGATCTTTTTAGTTGTGGCTTATGGAATCTATTACTAGTTCCCTGCTCAGGGATTGAACCCTGGCTCCCTGCATTGGGAACACGGAGTTTTAGCCCCTGAATCATCAGGGAAGTTCCTATGTCATTTTTAAATCTTTTTTTTTTTTTTTTAGGTTCAGTTCAGTGCAGTCGCTCAGTCATGTCTGACTCTTTGCGACCCCATGAACCACAACACACCAGGCCTCCCTGTCCATCACCAATTCCTGGAGTCCACCCAAACCCATGTTAGGTTATCTTTTGAAAAATTCACCTCTCTTACTGATTTCCATCTATTTGGATAATATTCTCCAACTTGGTGACTTTTTCTTTTTGAAAGACATTTTTATTTTTTTACTAGAGAGGTTTTTAATTTTATAAACTCAAATCTGTTGATCTTTTTCTTTACACCTCCAGAGTTTTTTGGGTTTTGGTTTTTCTTGTTTAGAAAGGCCTTCCTTATCTCAGGATTACAAAGAGATACTCTAATTATCTAGGTTTTCTTTTTGCACCTTAATCTTTAATCTATCTGGAATTTATTTTTGTGGGTGGTGTAAGGATCCAGCTTGATTTTTTTCCCTCTATGAACATCCCTCATTGCTCCTTACTGGCTTATTTGGCTGCCTTGAAAAGATAAGCCTGGGAATGATCAGCCTACAGTATATTCCTGAGGTCAGCAGCAAGAATCTATTCTGTCCTCGCTGCATAAGTGGTGGGGTTATTTTCTAGTAGAAAAAGTGCAGGTGAAACCAACCATGGATGTTTAGTTGTAACAAACATGAATAACTTGCTGTTTTTCTTCCAAAAGATACTCTGACTATAGGACTCTACTGCTTCAAATTCATTTCCTTTCAATTTCTAAAGGAATTATTATACATTTGTTTTATACCCTGAACATTGTGAATGATCATACAAGATAACAGCCCCTCTGCTCAAAATGCTTAGTCTTATGGAAAAACCAATTGTATATCAATATCTGTATCTATGTAATATAAATATATACACATGCAGCTGAGTTGAATAAGCACTCTAAAGCAGTATACATTAACGCACTATGAGTGATCTAATGAATTCCTGTATCCCCTCCAAGTCCTCAAGAGGGTAGGATGGTGTCACTGTCATTTTCATTTGACTGGAACAAAGTAGTAGGTAAGTAACTTTAGGTTGAATGGAATTGAAATAGTAGGTAGCATCAGATTGAGACAAGAGAGAACTTCATAGTTAATAAAGGTCAGAAGATGCTTCCTAGAGGCAATGCTTTGCTGGCCTTATGGATCCAGGAAGATAGAAAGAGAAAGGAGGGGCTGCCAAGGCCATCTGACCCTGAGTATTCCAGTGGTCATGTATGGATGTGAGAGTTGGACAACCAAAGAATTTATTCTTTTGAACTGTGGTATTGGATAAGACTCTTGAGAGTCCCTTGGACTGCAAGGAGATCCAACCAGTCCATCCTAAAGGAAATCAGTCCTGAATATTCACTGGAAGGACTGATGCTGAAGCTGAAGCTCCAATACTTTGGCCACCTGGTGCGAAGAACTGACTCATTGGCAAGGACCCTGATGCTGGGAAAGATTGAAGGCAGGAGAAGGGGATGATAGAGGATGAGATGGTTGGATGGCATCACCAATTCTATGGACATGAGATTGAGCAAGCTCTAGGAGTTGGTGAAGGACAGGGAGGTCTGGCTTGCTGCAGTCCATGGGGTTGCAAAGAGTCGGACATGACTGAGCAACTGAACTGAACTGAATTGTCTCCCTTGAAACCAATTTTCACTGTTCTCACATATTCGTTCAGGTTGTCTGGGAGGGAGCTGAAAAGCTGCGAACATGATGTTAATCTCCACCAATCATCAAATGCTCCCAGAGCCCCGTAGCTTTTCAGACCCATGGAAATAAATTCTCTGGGAGCAACTTCCCCACTGACTCTCCTCTCTGCAGGAGTGACCAGCCAAGCATGAGGCTCATGCGGGACTCCATCTGTCACAGGGCATTAGCGCTGTGAGTACACATCGTGCTCACTGAGCAGAAGATACAAAACACCCTCGGCCGTCTCGGCACAAGCCTGAGTCTGACCTCTCCTCTCAGAGCCAGCTCCAGTGTCAGTCACCCAACAGCAGCAGGCTTTCTGCCCAACACAGGAGCAACACAGCTGGCCCTGAAGATGCTGACCCTGCATGTCAGCTCTGAAGGGAGCAAGGAAAAGATGCTGCAGGCAACAGAATGGACCTCATGCCTTAGGTCAGAGCCTCCTGAATTTGTCTGGGACATTTCCTGGGACAGCAGGACCCTGGGACAGGAGGAACGTGGCTGTGGTCTAAGCCGGGAGAATATAGGCCCATGCAGACCAAGCAGCATCCTTCTCTGCTAATGAAGACCCTGCACCCAGCCTGTTGGAGCAGGAAGGTGGAAAATTGGACATCCTCCTTGCCTTAATTCATATCATCATGGCCATGATGGCTGGTCTCCTAAGACCACTGGAGCTGGTCATACTGTTCAGCAGTATCGTTTAAACTCCTCTTAAAAAAAAAAACAAAACACACCCAGAGCAGGCTCAGGAAAATCTGCCCTCTGCCCATGGTCACATGCAAGAAAGATTGACTTTATACAAATATTTGACCTTCATTTGCTAGAGACACTTCCATGCAAACACACACACATGCACACATAGCCAGCTACTTAAAATGTTTCTTTGAATACCTATTTTTCTTTTATGAGAAATTGATCTCAGCTTCAGAGATTCTTTTTTTTATTTAAGTGTTTTCTATTGATTTATTTGGTTGAGTCTGGTCTTAGCTGTGGCACACAGGACCTTCCTTGCATCATGTGGGATCTTTCGTCGTGTTGCATGGACTCTCCAGTTGTGGCACATGGGCTTAGTTGCTCTGAGGCATGTGGATCTTAGTTCCCTGACCAGGGATCGAACCCATGTCTCCTGCAAGATGGATTCTTAAGCACTGGGCCACCAGGGAAGCCCCTCTTTCAGAGATTCTGCTTGCCACGGAGCACTCTGGCTCCAAATCTTTCCTTAACTGAAGCTTCTTGTTCTCTGGGGCTTCCCTGGTGGATCAGATAGTAAAGAAAGTACCTGCAATGTGGGTGACTCAGGTTTGAGTCCTGGGTTAGGAACATCGCCTGGAGAAGGGCGTGGCAACCCACTCCAGAATTCTTGCCTGGAAAAATCAGCTTATATGTCACCCCCTTCTGAGAGTCCTTTCCTGTCTAGTCTAGGACATACCCTTCAGCCCAGACTCCCCACCCACCCTGTGACTTCCTTTCTGAAGGAAAGGAAGAACTAGATATAATTTGTTTCATTTTATCAGAACTAAATATAATTGGAAGTTATCTCTTTCACTCATTCATTCCTCTGCTCACTTGTTTATCAGACACCTGCCTCCACCAGAAGATAAGCTTCATGGGAACAGAAAACTTATCTTACTCACTCTCTCCCCAGCTCCTAAAACAGTGTTTGGCAAGAGTAAACGTTCAATAAACATTTGCTGAATGAACAAATGAAAACCTGTCAGACTCCATTTAGCAAAGCAGCTTTGATTTTGCTGCTACCTCAAGCGAACATCTTATTTCCCTTCCTTTTTTTTCCCACAGCCCAATGCTTTGTCTCCACTTTTGGTAACTCCTTCCTCAGCCTGGCTTCATATCTGGCCCCATTGCCTCTGTAAAGTAGATCTCTTGAAGGTCACCTATGTCTCCTTCATGGTCGAACTCAGCAGCCTTTCATTGGCCTCTGCTTATTTGACTAATCTTCAGATTTGGCAGCAAGGACATTTCTTGCGAGGGTTTCCCAGGTGGCTCAGTGGGTAAAGAATCTGCCTGCAATGCAGGAGATGCAGGCAGACTCGGGTTCGATCCCCTGGTCAGGAAGATCCCCTGGAGGAGGACATGGCAACCCACTCCAGGATTCTTGCCAGGAGAATCCCCATGGACAGAGGAGCCTGGTGGGCTGCAGTCCACAGAGTCACAAAGAGTCGGACGCAAGAGACTGAGCACGCACGCACGCACACCCTCTTGTGATGCTTCTCACGCATGTAGCCCTGCTAAACGGAGCCCTTGCTCGTCTCTGCGTTTTTATTTTGCCTGCTATGTATCTGAGTGCTCCTTTGCCTTCTGTCCTTACGGCTTTGTTTCCCACTCTCTTTCCTCCTTACATCGTAGGTGGTATCTACGACTCTGTCTTCATCACAGGTCTCAGTCGTGGATAATACGCACGGGAGTCAGAACAGCAGTTCACAGATGGCATTTCTTTCTAGCACATGTATGGTTGTTTTTCTGCATTCTCCTGATCATCCTTGGGCTCACTTTTGCCGACGACATGTGAAGGAAAGAAAGGCGCGTGTCACTTCCAGGCAGCAGTGTTCTGAACTGGCTCCTGATTGTCCGTGTTCCCCTTGCCCAGCCTCTGTGACCACTGAGAACACCCTAAAATGAAGCCACCCTGAAACCGCATCCCTGAGTAATTAGGGTGAACGGAGCCTCCCTGCTGAATTGCAGTGGCCATGGAGTGTGAGTTAGAAATAAGCACTGTTGTTTCAAGTCACTGGGATTTTTAGTGCTGCTTCTTATAGCAACATAACCTGGCCTATCCTGACTGATACAACAACTCAGTCTGACTTTTGCCAGAAGCTCAGTGCCCACTTCTCCAACTGCCTTCAAAATTTCTGTCTGCTTTACTTAGAGAAGTATATGCCTAAAATATCTGTATTTATATTCATCATTTTCTTTCCTGACTCTGAAACATCCTTCCTCCCTGACTTTTCTTTTTCGGCTAATGGCACCAATACACTTCTCAAAACTTAAACTTATACAGCCAGTTACCACATGTTGTCCATCTTTTATTTACACCCTGCTGTGTTGTTCCCATTGCCCCCCCCCCCCCGCCCCCGGGTCTTAACCTTGGCTAGTACATTGCAGGGTCCACACTAGACAGGCACACTACTGGATCAGTCCTAGACTAGTACACCTCTTGGTCATCTCACTGTTTCCATTCTCTTTACTTTATAATCAACTCTTTTCCCTTTATCATTGGCTATTCATGAATATGATAAAAGTAAATATCCAGATTGTATCCCTTTGTTCAAAATCTTCAAAGTGCCACCACTGTCTACTGAATCAGCTCTCAGTTCTTGGTCTAGCATTTAGACCCCCTTTTTTCTCACCTCCAATCTGCTCTCTGACTACTCCTTTGCATGGATCTTACATTAGCAATAAACCACTTGACTCACTATAAATGAAATATACTCTGAGCTAGTTTGCCTCTGGTATACTTAGAATTAATTCCTTGTCCTTGCTTTTCTTTCCACATGCCTGTTGAAACCCAAATCCACCTTCAAAATCCTGCTGAGATGCCATTTTCTTCATAGAATCTTCTCTGATCACTCCAACCAACAGTGACTCTACTCTCTTCTGAACCCTCAGGTACTTGCTTTGCTCAACTCCTTACTGTCGCAGTAATATCTGCAGAATTCTCATCTCTCCTACAGTAACCTTTCCTCTTTGAACTCACCATATCCTGAACACCTTTGACTTCCCCACAGAGCACAGTTCCTAACCTTTGTTGTTTTTCCATAAACACTAGTTGAGTGAAGAAACTCCAGGACATGACCTCAATTCGCAGAAAAGTTGTGTGACTAAGCGAAGTGAATGCATGTGGGAATTTCACAATTTGACAAAATGGAGAGCTGTATCAAGTCTAAGCAATAATCAGTGTTATTGCTGTTGTCTTTTTGGGTCTGCATCTAATATAAAAATGGGCCATCACTGGGCTATGAAATTTCATTTGATGTGAATTAGAGAAGTATTGCTGGTGGTAATGACCACCTAAATATTGGAAACATCTGTGGCTCACCATCATTAGCTTTTCCCAGTGTGGTTTATTAAAGAAATACTGTCAGATCCCAACTGTATACTTAAGGCTGTTTATTTATAGCACAGTAAGTACTGGAGAAGTAACTGGAAACCCTCAAATCTCCCTGCTGTCACTTGTTACAGGAAAAAAAAAAATCTTATTACTGAAATGACTCCTTTATAACCTTCTCCTTGCTCTTGGATATCAGCTTTTCTTCATACCCATCTAACCCTGGGAATATGGGTGACATGCATTGTAAAGTAATGAGTGACCACAGAGCTCATGACTCTAAAGGTGAGAAGCACAAATACAGACAACCATGAACATGAACTTGCTCTGCGAACTCTCCACATCAGTGGCTCTCTAAAGTGTAGTCCCCAGACCAGTAGCACCAGCAGCACATGGATCTTTGTTGGAAATGCAGATTCTTGAGCCCATTCTCAGACCTACCAAGTCAGGGACTCTGTCAATGAGGTCTAGACATTTGTATTTAAACAAAGTCTTCCTGTTAGATGGACACTCAAGTTTGAGAACCGCTGCTCTATACCATGTGTTAAGATCTCAAGTCAAGAGAACTGAGTAAAGTTCATTACTAGCGGCGTAAAAGATATTTCTGGGTTTTAGATTGTTTATCTGTTCTTAATATATTAGGCCTATTGCTGCACTGACACAGTTTGTGTGTACGTGTATGCTTAATGAAAGTATTCATATGAACATTTTTGATGAAAATACTGATGTCACAGCCTAACAGATCATCTGAATTGTACATTATGTCACAGTTTTAGCTTGTCTCTTGGGTTAAATAGAGACTCATTCAAAGCAGCTTAAACTGGGGGGAGGAAATTACTGTGAGCAATCAGGTGAAGTGAGTAGGAGGTCCTTTGGGTATCTCAGAAGAGGAGATCTGAAACAGGGTGGAGCCTCACACAGTCTGTAGCTGGCTGATGGTTCTGAGTTTAAGTTTGGTCAAAGTATCCTGGAAGAGCGGCAATACAACACCATGACTGTGATGCAATTGCAGTCTCATATGTTTGCTTTATAAAAATCCTACTGTCAACTTCCTCTGTTTAATCATGCTTTTTGTGCTCCAAAATTTTGGGTTGTAGGCTTAATTCTTTCAGCGTTTTTCTTTCGAGAGAAAGAGTATGACAGGATCAACTTGTCTTTTGGGTCTCGCATTATTAGTCATTTTTGGTGACAGTCAAATACTTACTTGATAACTTATACTGTGCAGACCTAAACCAATCAAAATGGAGAATCACCATATTAGAAAAGATGCCAACCGATTAGAATGAGCACTGACTGTAAACACCTGGCATGGCCATACCACTGCATACCTGCTGAATATCGGGCTGAAAAAGAGCTGTTTAGATCTGTCCCTTTTGAGTGGACTTTGATCAGAGCAAAAGGATCAATATAAGCAGAAATTGTAGGGATTTTAATGCCCAATAGCACAACCACAGAGTTCAGCACAGTGCCTGGCACATAGTAGACACTCATTAAATGCTTATCAGGGCATTTAACTTGGAAACTATGCTTCTAAATATTTAAATGATACCTGTACTTAAAGTTCAAGCTCTGAGTTAAACATTTTGGTCCTTTCTTACAATTGGCCCTTCAGTTTGTTTATTTATTCCTCTTGCCCTAACCCCTGCCTCACCAACATCGCATGGACCATTTCAACAACCTTTTAGTTCATCTTCTTATCTCTAGAATCTTTCTCTCTGATACAACTTCTATATTCTCTCCAAAGCATCCCTCTATTGCAACGTTTAAGTATTCCAGTCACTTATCCATTCTTCTGTTTGAGGATATAGTAATGAATAGAAAAAGTATAAAGACATACATAAAGATGACAAACAGAAATACAGGATTGTAGTTGCTTCTCGAGGTATAAGGAGGAGTTAGAAAAAGGTTCAATCAGCTAATGTAATTCTTTATATGCTATAAATTTAAAATTAGTTTACATACGTGTCCTTATAAAACACAAAATAGTTGATTTTTTACATTTTATTTTTATTTTTTTATTTTTGGCTGCACCGGATCTTGGTTGCATTGCACAGACTTTCTCTAGTTGCAAAGAATGGAGGCTACTCTTTCTTGCAGTACATAGGCTTCTGAGTTGCACAGGCTTAGTTGCTCCACAGCACATGTACTCTTCCTGGACCAGGGATTGAACCTGTGTCCCCTGCATTGGCAGGCAACTTCTTATCCACTGGGCCACCAGGGAGTTCCAAAAGAGTTGATGTTGTTGTGCTATTATTAGTAGTACTACCATTAGGAGAAGGAAATGGCAACCTACTCCATTAAAATAATTAAATAACATTTTAGCTGCAGATTTCTGCTTCTAGTCATAAAAGTAATGCTGGACTTAACTTCCTTCTAAAAACAACTATAAAACTGAACAATATATATGAAGCAATGCTTTCCAGGTATGAAACAACACTCAGTGTAGAACTGTGAGCTTGAGAGGAAAAAATTCATGGGCATTCTGGCTTTCTCTCTGGGGATACTTTCCTGGCTCAGCATAAGGAGGGGCAGACCAAGCACAGTTGTCATCCTGCTGAGCTAAGGAGTCAAGGAGCAGCATTCTGGGCAGCATTCTGGGCAGCTGGAATTTTTGGACAGGATACCTGAGAAAAGGAAGCTGTACAGAGAGGTGACCTTAGAAGTCAGCATGTTAATTCACCTCAGCTCCTAGGCTGAGGACACTACTGTGTACAAAAAGGCTAGATTTTAGAGATCAAATATTTTGAGGAGATTAGCTCAGAGATAATGCTGGGAGATGTTGAATTGTAGATCAGCCAGAGTGGAGACTTCTCCTTGAGTAATTTGCACATTCAGTTGTTATTCCAGAAAAATCATGACTTAAGGAGGAGAGTCATGCTCTAAGACTAACTCAAACCTGAAACAGACCTGCCTACCATGGAATGAGACAAGTCTGATGTGACCCAAAGACTTTACCAATGACTTAACAGTAATTTAAATATAAAAAAAGCACATCTAGGTAGAATGTAATCAAAGCACTGAAAACCAAAAATGAAGAGAAAATCTTTAAAGCAGTCATATTTTAAAAAATGTGTTTAAAAATCAGAAAGAAGAGTACAAATAATGACTGACGTCTCATCACAGATAATGGAGGCTGGAAGACAATGGAATAATATCTTAAAGTTGTACAAAACAAAACACAGAATTCCTATAATGTAGTTGTGATGGCAGGAGCTGTAGCTACCATTTTGTAACGAGGAAGTAACCTTGAAGAAAAAAATAGGCCTGTATTTTAAGGCTCCTTTTACTGGGGACTCTGTTACCTACGACAGAACACAATCTCTAATTAATATAGGAAGTAACTTTGGTTGAGCACTTATTATACACTGAGCTATGTTGAATGTGGTCATTTCTTTTGTCATTTAAACCCCCAAAGTCCAGAAGTGGGCTTTCTATGCCTCTGTTTACAGATGAGTAAACTGAAGCAGAAAAGTGAATAGTAAACAGAAAAGCTCATCTCCTTTATGCAACCTTCCGGAAGAAAATTAACTAGTTCTTCCTCTGTATGCACCTGTCTAGTATATATCTTTTCTAGCAACTGACATACAGACATAGAAGAAGACACTGGGGCATATCAGAGTATTGCTTTGCAGCCTGGAATAGTATCTGATTCACCATGGCATTGCAGGTGACTGAACAGAATTTAATGTATATTTTTAAAAAGTAAAATCAAGAGAATGCACTGTCTTGTAGTATATTCTCTAGAATTGTCACTGTTAAGAAGACCCAGTTGTGTAGTGGAGACAAGAACCAGTGGCAATCAGGGGAAAGTTTTACCACTGGGAAACCAAGAACTGAGAAGTTTTTTACAATCTTCAGTCTCCCACCGGGACCACTGCTTGCTGATGTCTCAATGCTCTTTAGACCCTTGAGTTCTATTCTGTTTCTACCAGTGTAATTCATTATATTAACAGAACGTAGGAGAAAAAAAAGCACAGCCCTATCTCAGTTGAAGGAAAAAGGCATTTGACATAATTTAACATCCATTCATGACAAAAACCCTCAGCAAATTAAGGATAAAAGGAAGCATCCTTAATATGATAAAAAGCACGTGCAACAATCCTACAGCTAACATAGCACTTAATGGGTAAATATTGAATACTTACCCCCGTCAAGACTGGAAGTCTTGGGCAGGACTTCCAGGAAAGCTTTCAAAACAGAAGTTTCTGCCACCATCACAAAGTAGAGCATTCCTATGAAACCTTATAAGCTGTAAAATGACTTAAAGCAAAGAAGCAATTACCTTAGGACCTGTCTTGCTAAGGGATGCACAGAATAAATGGAGGTAAAGCAAGGTGCTCACAGACACAGTTCAAAGCTATGGCAACTTGATGCTGAGACGGTGAGTGCAGTTCCTGGGGAAGGAGATTGGCAGGGTCGCTCTTGCTGCTTGGTGTGCCTAGTAAGTAAGTAAAGTCACTCAGTCGTGTCTGACTCTTTGTGACCCCGTGGACTGCAGCCCACCAGGCAAGAATACTGGAGTGGGTTGCCATTTCCTTCTCCAGGGGAATCTTCTCGACCCAGGGATCGAACCCGGGTCTCCCGCATTGGAGACAGACGCTTTAACCTCTGAGCCACCAGGGAAGCCCTCCTGACTCTAGAAATGAAAGTGAAAGTCACTCAGTCGTGTCTGACTCTTTTCAACCCCATGGACTGTACCATGGAATTCTCAAGGCCAGAATACTGGAGTGGGTAGCCTTTTCCTTCTGCACAGGATCTTCCCAACCCAGGAACTGAACCCAGGTCTCCCACATTACAGGCAGATTCTTTACCAGCTGAGCCACAAGGGAAGCCCAAGGACACTGGAGTGGGTAGTCTATCCCTTCTCCAGTGGATCTTCCCAACCCAGGAATCAAACTAAGGTCTCCTGCATAAGTGCACTGCAAACAAACTCTGAACACTATTTTTGCTTTCACTAAAAGTGAAAAGAGTACTAACGTAGGTTTTTCCTAAAGGTGAAGTGGTACCAAGTGAGGATGCCTGTATTTCCCCACCTGACTGTGCTCTTTACTCCTCCTGAAGAACTAGATCATTGGTTTTGTGAGTTTGGAATTATTTCTCTAACAGTCTTGAGGCACCAAGTTTGTACCTAAAGGTTGACTGCATGGTCAACCTTGAGTGCTCGGCACCTCTCAGAACTCAGAACATTCAGGATCAACCAGTCCTTCCTCTGGCCCCTATGTCTCCACATCATTGGGGATTTGGGGGGATGCTTTGATTTCTGTTTGGTTAGTTTTGTTTACTATGTCACAAGCAACTTACATAAGCTTCCTGGCTGTTATCATCAGGGCCCCACTGGAGTCTTCAGGGATCCTGATGTTCTTGAGTGGGCACCCAAGAAGTCCTTAGTCCCTGGCAGCTCATCAGCCAGACTTAAGACAGAGGGGAGCTCAGACTCTGGAGGTGAGACCCAGAAAAGAGCCTGACCTACTTCTTGCTTAGGAAGCATCCAGAGAAGCTGCATGAGCAGGAAAGTGAAGATCTGCCCACAGGGATCCTGAGGTCGCCCTGCTCCCATCTAGAGTTTTCTTCCAAGAGCCAGGACTCCGCTTCCCATTGCCGATGCCCCGGGACACACAGAGCCAGCCCATATGGAGTGAACTCTCCCAGGGTATTTTTAAAGTCCTAGCTTTTGGATGACTGCCCAGCTCTGCCTGCCCAGCTGCTCCCATCTGAGAAGGCCCTGAGCTACCTTCCTGCTTGAGATTTCTCACTGTCATCTTTCTTGTGTGAAGCCCTGACAGTGGGCTGCTGAATCCATTGGGAGAACCTTCATTTCCAGGAGGAGAATTGGACAAAGTCTGCTGTTAGCTCAGCAGAACCACCTCCAAATCCAGCAGTTAGTGCCCTGAATTTCCAGACAGACCTATTTGTTTCCTTAGGAGCACTTGTAACTTCAACGAGACAGACCAGCTAAGAATGAAACAATTTTCAAGGCATTTTAATTAATTACTTACACTCATAATAGTTAAGTTGGTGACGGACAGGGAAGCCTGGCACAGTGCAGTCTGTGGGGTCGCAAAGAGTTGGACATGACTGAGCGACTGAATTGAACTAATAATAGTTGACATTTGCAAGCCCTTATTTTATACTTTCACGGTGCTGTGTGTTCTACATACATACTCTCATTTAATCCTTATGACAAGCCAAAGCACTGGATAGTTTTACCATATCTATTTTGCAGCGGTGGGTACTGAGACTCAGAATAAAAATGATATTGTCAAGGACAAACACTAAGTAAGTGGCAGAACTGGGAACCAGCCAATAGAACGCAATTCTTAAACACACCAACAAACAAAACACCCCAAACTAGTTTGTTGAGTAGAAGCTAGTCATCTGTACTCTTGGGAGTAAGTCACTATTTCATTTCATAGTTATCACAGTGAGGAAGGAAGATACTGGTCATGATCAGACAGTGCCCTGGAGCTTTTAATTGATGTGTTGAAAGATTCCGAGGATATAAGGATGATTCTCTGGCAGGTGTGGTAATGGCCAACAAAGCATGCAAAAACCAAGCAAAAACAAATCATCCTAATATCCCAACAAGAAAAAAGGGAAAGGCAGGCAAAACAGAAATATATAAACCAAACATATAAGTGAAAAGTCTGATTACAGAGAGGTTCCACTGATGAGCTCTGATGAGAAAGGAAGAGGCAGGCGTCCATCAGTGAGGCAAGGGGCATCTGGGCGAGTATCTGTGGGGAGGGTGGCAGAGGCTGGAATATAGTGAACCAGCAAAGATGCGGACGGTAATAAAAATGGCTCTTTTAGGGAGTTGGGGACAAGGAGTTTTCAAAGACTCACTGCTCAGAGGTAATGGTGGAAAAAAGTGAAAGCATTTGCTAATTCTCTCTTGTTTCTTTTGTCTGAGACTGGGAGGAGAGTCTTTAACGGGAAATGGCAGGACAAAACAGAAAAACAAAAACAGCCGAAGAACAGGAGCCATGCCCACGATAAGGAAAAGAGCTGCCATTAGTGACACCTAGTTCACGCCCAGCCCATATCCACGTTCCCATCAGACTCAAATAATGACGCAGAGAAGTAGGTGCTATAACCAGCAGTCCCTTCCTCCTCCCACGTCTCCCCTCCCACCCCAGCGCTCTGCTAGCACCTTGCAGTAGGAGGCACATATAACAAAAGTAGTAACCCTGTATTTCAGCAAGTCGTTTGAGAATGGCTGTGTGGATTGCCTGAGGATAAAGAGGGAAGATGCATGGTGGGTGATGGTAAGGTGATGTGGTCTCATAATTGATTGAACAAATCTGCTGTTAGAGGACCCCAGAGGTTTGCATCTTGGGCTTTCCTGGTAGCTCATCTGGTAAAGAATCTGCCTGTAATGCAGGAGACTCTGGTTCGATCCCTGGATCAGGAAGATCCCCTGGAAAAGGGATATTCCACCCCAGTATTCTTGCCTGGAAAATTCCACGGACAGAGTCTGGCAGGCTACAGGCCACGGGGTCCTGAAGAGTTGGATACGACTGAGTGACTAAGCACAGCACAGCATACTCCTTATCAGATGGGAAACTTTGTTCACATTATTTAAACTCTCTGAACTGCAGTTTTCTTATCTGCAAAATAAAGATAATAACACGATTTACTTCACAAGGATTGTTAGATTACATATATTAAAGACATCTTGTGCTCAGACAGTAAAGAATCTGCCTGCAATGTGAGAGATCCAGGTTCAATCCCTGGGTCAGGAAGATCCCCTGGAGAAGGGAATGGCAACTCCCTCCAGTAGTTTTGCCTGGAGAATCCTAAGGACAGAGGAGCCTGGCGGCTACAGTCTATGGTGTCACAAAGAATTGGATATGATTGAGTGACTAACACGTTCACTTTCATAAACTATAATGTATTACATGTCAATAACTATTAATATCCAGCAATATTATCAGTAGAGGGTCAAAGCTTTGATCTTGACCCTATTTTAGTGAACATTTTAATAATGGAATAAAACAGAGGAAACACCTTTATCAAATTTTCAGGTAACCTGGAGCAGGCAGTGAAAGCAGATATATTTTATATTCTTAATAATTCAGAGTTTATGCTAAAGTTAGGCTGGAATATTCAACAAACCCAATAAGAAAAAATAACTTATCGGGAATGAACTTTTAGGGACTTCCTTGGTGGTCCAGTGGTTAAGAATCTGCCTGCCCATGCAGGTGACAGGGTTCAATCTCTGGTTAGGGAAGAAAGATTACAGCATCTGGTCCTATCACCTCCACTTGCCGCAATTAGAGAAAGTTTGGGCACAGCAATGAAGACTCAGCACAGTCATAAATAAATAAAGAATGTGGCTTCTGTGGTTGGCCAAAAACAAAATTCCACAAGGACAGAATGAGGAAGCTGTTCGCTGAAGGAGGGCCTGGGAGAGTTGGTTGACCTCGAGCCCAGTCTGAAAGAGCCAATGAGGTGGCTGCACAGAAAAGCAAGAGAATTATAAGCTTTGTTTATACAAGTAGAGGCCATAGTATAGTATCCATACGATTGTTGGGCCAGTATCCATTTGGGATCCTCCGTTTAATTCTAGAGACCATTTTAAAGAACAAGCATTGATTTCTAGTCAATGAGAAATGATTGAACTGATTAGAAGTACCTGGGAGAGAGGAGTAAATAGTGGTAGTGATAATTATAATCACCATCACCACAGAATGGTTAATACTTACTGAGTACTTACTGTGTAGAATTAATATCTGTTATCTCATTTAATCCTCTCAAATACTTTGGGAGCTGGGTACCGTTATCCTTGTTTTCCCATTTATTAGCTGATAAAGCAGACTTGAGAGGCTAGCAGCTCACTCAAGGTTATATAACTGGAAGTGAAGGAACATATATTTGAATCCAAGCATTCTTATCTAGAGTGGCTTCCCTAGTGGCTAAGTGGTAAAGAATCCACCTGCAATGCAGGAGATATGGTCTGGAAAGATCCCCTGGAGAAGGACATGGCAACCCACCGCTGTATTCTTGCCTGGGAAATCCCATGGACAGAGGAGCCTGGTGGGTTACAGTCCATGGGGTTGCAAAAGAGTCAGACATGACTCAGCACGGAGAAGGCAATGGCAACCCACTCCAGCACTCTTGCCTGGAAAATCCCATGGATGGAGGAGCCTGGTAGGCTGCAGTCCATGGGGTCGCTATGAGTCGGACACGACTGAGCAACTTCACTTTCACTTTTCACTCATGCATTGGAGAAGGAAATGGCAACATACTCCAGTATTCTTGCCTGGAGAATCCCAGGGACGGCGGAGCCTGATGGGCTGCCGTCTATGGGGTCGCACAGAGTCGGACACGACTGAAGTGATTTAGCAGCAGCAGCAGCATGACTCAGCAACTTAAGAACAACAAAATTCTTATCTAGAATGTGTACTTTTAACCAGCTTGTTATGCTGCTTTCTAAGAGCTGGGGAAAATTACAATAGTTAACTTAAAATATTCTATCGTGTGGAATAGAGGTCAACCCTTGGTTATGTAGTTCTAGCATGCATGCATGCTGAGTCACTTCAGTTGTGACTCTTTGTGACCCCATAGACTGTAGCCCGCCAGGCTCCTATGTCTGTGGGATTCTCCAGGCCAGAATACTGGAGTAGGTTGCATGCCCTCCTCTGGGGGATTTTCATGACCCAGAAATCTCCTGGGGCTCCTGCCTTACAGGCAAATTCTTTACCCCTGAGCCACCAGGGAAGCTTGTAGTTCTGGAAGATAATGCTAATACAATAGGAAAGAAACTTTGTATTCTATCACAGGTTAATCACTAAAGGGATGTTGTCTATAAGCTTAAATTATACATAATGGCATATCTCTGGGAACCTGCCTCCTAGGTAATAAGCTTTAAGCTGAAAAGCTTTGTTTAGCTCACAAGAAACATCTCGTCCAGGCCCACCTGTGAATGACTTGCAGGGAGGAAGAAATTAACACATTCCCTCCAGAGGCTGATGGAAACTAGGAAGTGCTTGACTTTACACCCTCCCCTTTTAGTATGTGCGTGTGCTAAGTTGCTTTAGTCGTTTCCAACTCTTTGTGACCCTATGGACTATAGCCCACCAGGTTTCTGTGTCCATGGGATTCTCTAGGCAAGAATACCAGAGTGGGTCGCTGTGCCCTCCTGCAGGGGATCTTTTAGACCCAGGGATCAAACCCGAGTCTCTTTATGTCTGTCTTGGGAGGTGGGTTCTTTACCACTAGCCTCAATAAAAGAAGCCTAAGTTCTAACTCAGGCAAGATGGTTGTTGGGGGCATAGGTTTACCGTCTTGCTGGTCTGCCAGCTCTCTGAATCAAGTCACTATTCCTTGCCCCAACAGCTCGGTCTGTCATATGGCAGGCCGTATGAGCTTGGGCTTGGTAACACTGAAGAGACACTTAGGCTAGGTGTTAGGAAGGGGAATCTAACTGTTAGAGACTATGGGATGGGCTGCATTGTTGAGTTGCTCTCTCCAGTCGCTTGTCAAGCAGAGGCTGAATAGCCAGCAGGGATTGGAAATTTTTCAGTTATGGCCCTAGCAGCTGCTGGGACCACTTGTGAGGATCTTCACTTCAAAATTCCCCAAAGTAGCAATGACTACTCCAGTGCTTGACACTTGGAGCAAGGAATCATTTGGTTGCTGACGAGCTCCATTCAGCAGGGTAAGTCACTCCAGTGTGTACAGCTGCGAACTTTATGTTTGGGGTGTTTTTTTTCGCTAGTAAAGCCAATTTGTTTTGCATTTGAGTGGGGTGTCCTGTTGGAGAGAGGAAATAGTTGTTGGATTTCTACCAGACTTGTGAACCGGTTCGTTTATGTCTTTGGATGCTGGCATTTTACGTACGAGATTTGTGTTTTGTGCGTCTTGAATTTCCATCTTTAAAAATGGGGACTGTTTTGGCTATACCTGAAGTCCTCTGGGGCACTTTTTGGATAAGTGATCTGATTTACAGCTGTGGACCCATGGGTAAGAGGATCTCCACGTGGGGTTTAAGCAGGGTTATCTTGGGACCCTGTGCACCACGTGCTGCTAAGCTTGCTCTGTTAATTCTGTTATTTATGGTCTCCTGTGGTGTTGGTATGTGTGAAATCCCAAGACCAAACTTGAGGTTTTATTTAGGATTGTCTGTCCTTTATTGTTTCTCCACTTACAGTCAAATCAGTTGTGATATTTAAAACTTTTGCTAATGTCAAATGGAGGAAAGGAACAGTAAAAAAATAAGAAACCTGGCTGCTCTTGTCCAAGAGTGGGACATTCCCAGGAAGAAGAGAAAGGTTCCATTGGTTCCTAAAATCACCAAAAGCTACAAATAGAAACAGAAGTATCTTTTCCATAGATACTACTAAAAAGGGTTTAGTCATTCAGAAAGGTGACTTTGATTTGTTCCATCTGTCAGAAACCCAATTTTAATCCCACTTCTTTAGTAACTGATAGGTTTTTCATTGTTGTACTTGATTCAAAGTTAAACTTTGGAATGGAAACTATGATGTCCTGTGTTTTTTTGTTTGTTTTTATTCGTTACTTTATATATTTATTTTAGTTTATAAAATGTAAACACAAAACTAGTTCATTTTCAAAAATAGATTAATAAACATCTCAGCATCAGTGTATCATGCCTTGTATTTCCTTTGACATTCAATGTCAAATCATAAATGAACTTCTTTTAAGATGACTTTGCCCCCTTATATAACAAAATAGCTATTAAAATGTTTATGTTTTATGAAAATAACAACACACATTAATGGCAAACAATAAAATATCAACTAAGACAAGAATATATATTTATATGATATATAATATTTATATGATATATAATGTTTATACAGTATACAATATTATCTTCTATTTGGTATAAAGTTAGTTGTGTAAATTTTAAAAATGCTATTAATATATATCAATCTTATATCATTTTACAATCCAAACTTTGCTTGAACTCCAATTTTTTTTTCCAGTAGAAATGGGAAAAAGATTTTCCCTAGCTAATGGGGAATTCTTTAAAATATTGACATAATCTCTGTATGTTCTTCATTATGAAAATATATTTAGTATTTCCCCTTTGACCTCCACCCCAGCAATTTGATTAAAGCATCATCAGAATCCTAGTTTCCTGTGGTGCATTTTGTGTACTGGTATTGACCCAAGAGATTGTGTTTCTATTAGCCCTTTTCATGAAGTCCAGATCTGTTTGCTTTCATATTCATACAAAAATATTATGAGAACTCCCCAATACACAACTAACAAAAATGGTAATCATAATATCAATGATTCTAGTGCACTAATATAGCAGAAAACCTGTATTTCAATTAGAGTCCTTATCTTTATTTTGTCATCTGTAAAATGAAAGGTTATAGATCTGTCTCTCTGCTCATCTTTCTTCCTCTCATTAATTCTCTCTCTCTGCAGCCAACATCTTCAGAGAAAGATGCTCATTAACAGATGAACATGCCCAGAGAGGATTCCATAAACTCATTCCAAACTCCCTTGCTGCTAGGAAAAAGACATATTTCACTGACTCTGTCAAGTACGCATGCTCAGTCGCTCAGTCATGTCCAGCACTTCTGTGACCCCCTGGACCGTGGCCTGCCAGGCTTCTCTGTCCATGGGGATTCTCCTGGCAGGAATATTGGAGTGGGCTGCCATTTCCTTCTCCAGGGGATCATCTCGCCTTAGGGATCGAGCCTGTATCTCCTGCATTGCAGGTGGATTTTTTACTGCTGAGCTACCTGGGAAACCCCTGTCAAGTACACATATGCATAAAAGAAAAATATGGGGAAGAACCTAATGCAATTTATAAACTCATTTTGTAGCAAAACGCTTGGGGCAATCAACTCAAGTTTTTATATTTACTACTAGTTTATATCATACTTCCCCAACGCTCAAATTTTGGTACTTTCTAGGAGACAGTCTTAAGGGCTTGGAATAAATGATCTGCATCAATAAAAATCTACAGTGACATTTTTTTCAAGAGTCAAAATACGTGGATTTAGAAAAGAAGGTGGAGAAGTATAAAGGATACCTGTATTACAACTTCTGATCTATGCATCTATGAATAGATGAATTTTTTTGTTCTTCATTGCAGCACTTTGGACTCTACTCTTTGTATGGTTGGGATGTTTTTGCTTGGTTGGTTGCTTAGTTTTCACTGCCTTGGCATTAATTGCAGTTAGCTTGAAAGGTTTTTTAAATTTTATATTGTAATGGAGTTGATTTACAATGTTGCGTTTCAGATGTACAGCAAAGTGATTCAGTTAGACCTGTATCTCTTCTTTTTCAGATTCTTGTCCCATTTAGGTTACTACAGAGTATTGAGAATTCCTTGTGCTATGCAATAGGTCCTTGTTGATTATCTATTTTATATACAGTAGTGTGAAAATGTTAATCCCAAGCTCCTAATTTATCCCTTTCCCTCACCTTTCCCCTTTGGTAACCAAAGTTTGTATTTAAAGTCTGAGTCTGTTTCTGTTTTATAAATACGTTCATTTGTATCATTTGTAAGATTCCACATGTAAGTGGTGTCATATGATATTTGCCTTTCTCTGTGGATTTTGCATGATAATCTCCAGGTGCCTGTTGCTGAAATGGCATTATTTCATTTTTTATGTCTGAGTGGTATTTCACTGTATGTGTGTGCCATATCGTCTCTATCCACTCCTCTGTCGATGGACATTGAGGTTGCTTCTGTGTCCTGGCCATTGTAAACAGTGCTGCAGTGAACATTGGGATGCATGTATTCACCTTGAATTATGATTTTTTTTTTTTCTGGATATGTGCTCAGGAGTACGACTGCTGGATCATATGGTAGCTCTATTTTTAGTTTTTAAAGGAAACTTCATACTGTTCTCCTTAGTGGCTGCTCCAATTTACATTCCCAGCAACAGTGTAGGAGGGTTCCCTTCTCTCCACACCATCTCCAGCATTTATTGTTTGTAGACTCTTTGATGATGGCCATTTGACTGGTGTGAGGTGATGCCTCATTGTGGTTTGGGTTTGCATTTCTCTAATACTTAACAATGTTGATCACTTTTTTAATGTGCTTTTGACCATCTGTTTGTGTCTTTGGAGAAATGTCTGTTTAGATTTTCTGCCCTTTTTTTTTTTTAAATTGGGTTTTTTGGTTTCTTTTTTCTTTTGGCACTGAGTTGGATGAGATGTTTGTATATTTTGGATATTAATTCCTTGTTTGCATCATTTGAAAACATTTTTTTCCCACTATGAGTTATCTTTTCCTCTTTTATGATTTCTTTTGTGCAAAAATTTTAATTAGGTCCTGTTTGTTTATTTTTGTGTTTATTTACTTTACTCCAGAAACTAGGTCCAAAGAAATATTGCTCCGATTTATGTCAAAGGGTGTTCTGCTTATGTTTTCCTCTTAAGAGTTTTAGAGTATCCAGTCTTACATTTAGGTCTTTAATCCATTTTGAGTTTATTTTTGTTTATGATATTAGAGAATGTTCTAATTTAATTCTTCTGTGTGTAGCTGTTAAGTTTTCCCAGTATTACTTATTGAAGAGACTGTCTTTTCTCCACTGTATATTCTTGCCTCTTTTGTCATAGATTAATTGATTATAGGTGTGTGGGTTTATCACAGGACTTTCTACACTGTTCCATTGATCTAGATTTCTATCTTTGTGCCAATACCATACTGTTTTGATGGCTGAAGCTTTTAGTATATTCCAAAGTTAGGGAACCTGATTCCTCCTGCTTCATTTTTCTTCCTCAAGATTGCTTTGTTTATTAGGGGTCTTTCGTGTTTCCATACAGATTTTAAGGTTTTAAAAATATATATACATTTTTTAAAAAAGTTAAGTTCTTTTTGTTCTAGTTCTGTGAAAAATGCTATTGGTAATTTGATAGGGATTGCATTGAATTTGTAGATTGGCTTGGGTAGTATAGTCATTTGGAAAATATTAATTCTTCCAATCTAAGAACTTGATATATCTTTCTTTCCACTTATTTCTGTGTTCTTCAATTTTTTCATCAGCATCTTATAGTTTCTGGAGTATGGGTCTTTTGCCTATCTAGGTAGGTTTATTCCTAGGTATTTTATTATTTTTAATGCAATAGTAAGTGAGAATTTTCCCTTAATTTCTCTTTCTTTCATTATTAGCATATAGAAATGCAATAAATTTCTGTATATTAATTTTGCATCCTGCAACTTTACCAAATGCACTGATGAGATCTAGTAGTTTTCTGGTACCTTCATTAGGACTGTCTCAGTATAGCATCATATCATCTACAGTGACAGTTTTACTTCTTTTCCAATTTGGATTTCTTTTATTTCTTTTTCTTTTCTGATTGCTGTGGCTGACTATATTGAATCGAAATGGCAAGAGTGGGCATTTCTGTCCCTTTTCTGATTTTATTTAATTTTTGGCCTCCCCATATGGCTTGTGGAACTTCCTGACCAAAGATCAAACCCATGCCCCTTGCACTGGAAACATGGAGTCTTAACCACTGAACCACCTGGAAAGTCCTTATTCCTGATTTTAGAGGAAATGCTTTTAGTTTTTCACTGTTGAGTATGATGTTTGCTGTGGGTTTGCCATATATGGCCTTTATTATATTGAGGTATGTTACCTCTATGCTTGCTTTCTGGAGAGGTTTTTTTTTTTTATCATAAATGGGTTTTGAATTTTGTCAAAAGTTTTTTCTGCATCTATTGAGATGACCATTTGGGTTTATTCTTCAATTTGTCAATATGGTGTGCTATACTGATTGATTTGTAGATACTGAAAAATCCTTGCATCCTTGGGATAAATTCCACTTGATCATGGTGTATGATCCTTTTAATGGAATGTTGGATTTGGTTTGCTATATTGTGTTGAGGATTTTTTGCGTCTATGTTCATCAATGATATTGGGCTGTAATTTTCTTTCTTTTTTTTTCTGGTTTTGGTATCAGAGTGATGGTGGCTTCATAGAATGAGTTTGGGAGTGTTCCTTCCTCTGCAAATTTATGAAATAGTTTGAAGTTTGGTTGTTAACTCTTCTCTAAATGTTTGATAGAATTTGCCTGTGAAGTCTTCTGGTCCTGGGGACTTCTGTTTGTTGGGAGTTTAAAAATCACAGTTTCAATTTCAGTACTTGTGCTTGATCTGTTCCTATTTTCTATTTCTTCTTGGTTCAGTCTTGGGAGATTGTAACTTTCTAAGAATTTGTCCCTTTCCTCGAGACTGTCCACTTTATTGACATATAGTTGCTTGCAGTAAGTAGTCTCTTAAGATTCGTTTTTGAGTTGTGTTTCTGAGCTCTGTAGTGATAGGCAGGTAGGAGTGGAATGCTCCCACTGAGAAAGCAGCCCCTGAGTAGGCCTCTGCCGAGCTGTTCAGCAGTGGGTGCGCTGTTGTGTCACCTTTGATCACTGTATGGGCTCACAAAGATACACCGCCCTCAGCCCTACCTCTACCTTAGGAATGCCGGCAATTGGCCCTGGTGTCCCTCAGGCATTGTTTTCATGAGGCCACCAGTACAGATGCACTGAAGTCCAGTTTCAGGACCGCAGTAGTCATGTACTTTGACCTTCTGTGGGAGCTACGGAGGCAGTTTAAACCCAAGCCTGGCCCAGCCCCAATGTGGCCCCCAGCAACCAGTTTTATCCCAGCTGTGGCAGTGCCTGTTGTCCATTCGGATGTCCTGCAGACACTGAATTTACAAAGCCAGTGGCAAAAGTGTGAGATAACGGCTCATGCAGTCGTGGGGAGAGATTTCAGTCCTACTTCCTAAGTCACCTGGCCTTGGGGCTCAGGTGTGATTCCAGCCCCACCTCTGTGCATGGACAGCCTGCTAGCATCTGGGGCCTGCCCGGGTGGTGGCTGGAACAGGGGCACTGGTGCAGGTCGTGCCTGGGGTGCATCCTTCTGGAGGCCACGGAGGCTGGCAGGTAGAGAAAGAGGCTGCTGGGGGGCTCCTGCCCCTCCCTTCACTCACCACTTCACAATGGCGCTTTGCTTTTATGGTGGACCTGGGCTTCTTCCACGAACACTCCCGGTCGTGGCCATACCACACTCCAGCTCCTTCAGGCTGTCTCTGTGCCACCAACCCCAGTGCTCCCCACAGGTCTGTCCTGTAAACCCCCAGTTCCAGCCTCCACTCACCCCAGCAAATATGTATCTCAGGCTGGGATGCCAAGGGCAGTGGCATGACCAGCTGTCTATGCAGGTCACCCTCTGTTCTGCCTGCCACAAACCAATCATTGCACTCTCCTCTGAGCCTCTGAAGCCTCCTTCTCTGTCCCGACTGAGCTCCCTGCCAGTGAAGGGGCTTCCCAGGGAGCAGGGACATTTTGCTTTTTCAGCTTCCTCCCAGGGGCACAGGTCCTATCTCACTTCCTCTTTTTTTTAATCCCTTTTTTCCTACCCAGTTCTGTGGGATCTTTCTTGTCCTTTCAGATGTTTGAGGTCTTCTGCTAATGTTCTGTAGGTGCTCTGTGAGAACTGTTCCATTTGTAGATTATTTTTGATGTATTTGTAGGAGGGAGGTAGCTTCCATGTCCTTCTCCACCATTTTGATTGAAGCTCCTCCTGAATCTGGTTCTCTAAAAGGACAAAGTCTTCTTAAAATACTGAACTACTTTTGGTAATTGTGAGTTTCTTTAATTTATCTACATTTGTCATTGAGATCTTTTATTATCATTGGTTAAAACCTTTGATATTTTTACAATCTTCCCCAAAATTAAATTATAAATAAAGTTTATTTGACCTCTAGCTAACTTTGAGGTTTTGAACAACAGACTGGTTCCAACTAGGAAAAGGAGTACGTCAAGGCTGTATATTGTCACCCTGCTTATTTAACTTATATGCAGAGTACATCATGAGAAACGCTGGACTGGAAGAAACACAAGCTAGAATCAAGATTGCCAGGAGAAATATCAATAACCTCAGATATGCAGATGATACCACCCTTATGGCAGAAAGTGAAGAGGAGGTAAAAAGCCTCTTGATGAAAGTGAAAGTGGAGAGTGAAAAAGTTGGCTTAAAGCTCAACATTCAGAAAATGAAGATCATGGCATCCGGTCCCATCACTTCATGAGAAATAGATGAGAAATCAGTGGAAACAGAGTCAGACTTTATTTTGGGGGGCTCCAAAATCACTGCAGATGGTGACTGCAGCCATGAAATTAAAAGATGCTTACCCCTTGGAAGAAAAGTTATGACCAACCTAGATAGCATATTCAAAAGCAGAGACATTACTTTGCCATCTAAGGTACGTCTAGTCAAGGCTATAGAGTTTCCTGTGGTCATGTATGGATGTGAGAGTTGGACTGTGAAGAAGGCTGAGCACCGAAGAATTGATGCTTTTGAACTGTGGTGTTGGAGAAGACTCTTGAGGGTCCCTTGGACTGCAAGGAGATCCAACCAGTCCATTCTGAAGGAGATGAGCCCTGGGATTTCTTTGGAAGGAATGATGCTAAAGCTGAAACTCCAGTACTTTGGCCACCTCATGAGAAGAGCTGACTCATTGGAAAAGACTCTGATGCTGGGAGGGATTGGGGGCAGGAGGAGAAGGGGACGACTGAGGATGAGATGGCTGGATGGCATTGTGGACTCGATGGATGTGAGTCTGAGTGAACTCCGGGAGATGGTGATGGACAGGGAGGCCTGGCGTGCTGCAATTCATGGAGTCGCAAAGAGTCGGACACGACTGAGCGACTGAACTGAACTGAACTGAACTGAAAGGGCCCCTGGAACACCTCAAATTATTTCTTTTCTCTCTCAGAGAGAGGAACATTACTTAGGCTTTTTTAGTATGTTAAATTCAGTGGGAAGCATTGTCAGGTAAGTGGTGATAAAACTTCTTAGATTGTATCATATGGGTAAGCATTATTAATGTACACATTCTAGAAATTATAACTCCTAAAATTCTGGTCTATCCTGGTAAATGGTATCATTCATAATTTTATTTTATTTTTAATATAAATTTATTTATTTTAATTGGAGGCTAATTACTTTACAATATTGTATTGGTTTTGCCATACATCAACCTGAATCCACCACGGGTGTACACATGTTCCCCATCCTAAACCCCCCTCCCACCCCCCTCCTCATACCATTCCTCTGGATCATCCCAGTGCACCAGCCCCAAGCATCCTGCATCGAACCTGGACTGGCGATTAGTTTCTTATCTGATATTATACACATTTCAATGCCATTCTCCCAAATCATCCCACCCTCGCCCTCTCCCACAGAATCCAAGGCTGTTCTATACATCTGTGTCTCTTTTGCTATCTTGCATACGGGGTTATCGTTACCATCTTTCTAAATTCCATATATATGCATTAGTATACTGTATTGGTGTTTTTCTTTCTGGCTTACTTCACTCTGTGTAATTGGTTCCAGTTTCGTCCACCTCATTAGAACTAATTCAAATGTATTCTTTTTAATGGCTGAGTAATACTCCATTGTGTATATGTACCACAGCTTTCTTATCCATTCATCTGCTGATGGACATCTAGGTTGCTTCCATGTCCTGGCTATTATAAACAGTGCTGTGATGAACATTGGGGTACATGTGTCTCTTTCAATTCTGGTTTCCTCGGTGTGTATGCCCAGCAGCGGGATTGCTGGGTCATAAGGCAATTCTATTTGCAGTTTTTTAAGGAATCTCCACACTGTTCTCCATAGTGGCTGTACTAGTTTGCATTCCCACCAACCGGGTAAGAGGGTTCCCTTTTCTCCACACCCTCTCCAGCATTTATTGTTTGTAGACTTTTGGATTGCAGCCATTCTGACTTGCATGAAATGGTACCTCGTAGTTTTGATTTGGATTTCTCTGATAATGAGTGATGTTGAGCATCTTTTCATGTGTTTGTTAGCCATCTTTATTTCTTCTTTGGAGAAATGTCTATTTAGTTCTTTGGCCCATTTTTTGACTAGTAATTCTGTTGGATTTTGTACATCACAACAGTTACCAAATTTCTTTTCAATGGTACTGTAATCTTGGTTGGGATGAAAAAAGCATCCTGCTAATGGCTAGAGATGATCAGTTACTCTTTATGGCTTTACAGTGGCTTTTGATGACTCTGTAGCTATTTTATGAAGAAGTAGGGAAGAATGATAAAATCCTTTATGTGCAAGCACCTGTGGGAAAATAAGAACTTCAGGGAAAATAAGAAAAGCGAAGGAATGACGGTGAAGATATGCTTCTTCAGACCTCAACTCTGGCTGAGTTACCCTGCCCAGCTGCTCTGGCCGTTAGGCCCATCTATACGTCCCTTCTTCCATTTTTCATTCTTTTCTAGGCCCAGATGCTGACACTGGGGCTCAGGACTTCCCCTCCTTCTGGGGACCAATTAGAAAATCCTGGGTTTGTTTCTGGGGTGCAGGGACTTATTCTGGTATGGCGATACCATCTAAGATAGGACATGGCGCTCACTTTGAGTCAGGAGCCACTTCCAGAGCAGGGCAACTTTCACTGCTGCTGTCTCAGAGGGGGCTGAATGCACATGGCCAGACAGCTAGCTTTCTCAGACTCCTTTACCTGGAAAGATCACCACCTTCCTTTAGGGAGAGGATCTTTTACACCTGAAGCCCACTGGGCAGTACTCACATCTGAAACAAATTGGGACCTCAGTGAGGAAAGAATGCCCTTGAAAAGTGAAAGTGTTAGTCACTCAGTCATGCCAGACTCTTTGTGACCCCATGGACTGTAGCCTGCCCAGATCCTCTGTCCTTGGGATTCTCTAGGCAAGAGTACTGGAATAGGCTGCCACTCCCTTTTCCAGGGGATCTTCTTGACCCAGGGATCAAACCTGGGTGTCCTGCATTGCAGGCAGATTCTTTACCGTCTGCACCATCAGTAGTACCCTCCTGGAGTACTATTTATTAGTACATCTTTGCAAGGCAGGGGAAGGAAAGCAAAAGAGTTTAAACAAAAGTCAAGAAATTTAGCCAAGCAAATGAAGACTTCTCTGAATTTTTGTAAATGATGTATCAGGCCTACAGACATCATACTAATGTAGATCCCGAAGCCCCTGAAAACATTATAATGGTAAAGTTGACTTTTTCTTTTTAACTTGGGGCAAAGTGTCTCAAATATCAGGAGAATGCTGCAAACACTAGATGATACATTTGGAACGAACCATTCTTAATTGGGAGACGTTGCCCTTAAAGTGTTCAATCGGGAACAACAACAGAAGAAAGATGATGCAAATGAAACATTTGTTTTTGGCAGTGGCATTGGAATTTCCTGAAGGAGAGTAACCTGAAGAGAGGTAAGCCATGACTGGGGAAGGAACAATGTGCTTACTGTAAGGAGAAAGAACATTAGCAAACAAATTGCCCTAGGCTGAAACATAAGAAAGACAGAAAAGACAGAACCTCATAGAAACCTCATAGAAAGAGAGGAACACTTGATGAATGAAGAGGCCCTGGGCCTCCCTTGGACTTGGGCTGTCCATTTCCCCACACCCAGAGCCCCAGGTAAACGACAGTGGGGAATCAGCTGCAAGTTTGCTCAACTGAAGTAGAAGATTGATCATCATCCTGGGAAAAGGCTGGAAGATGGCACCAAATTCTTGAAATCTGGTGATGCTGCCATCATTGATATGGTTCCTAGCAAGCCCATGTGTGCTGAGAACTTCTCTGACTACCCTCTTCTTCTTGGACCACTTTGCTGGTGGTGACATGAGGCGGATGGTGGCTGTGGGTGTCATTTAAGCAGTGGACAGGAGTGTGGGTAGAGCTGGCAAGGGCAGCAAATCTGCCTGGAAAGTTCAGAAGGCTAAATAAATACTATACCTGCCACCCCAGGCTCAATCAGTGCTGGAAGAACAGTCTCAGAACTGTTGGTCTCAACTGGTCATTTAAGTTTCATAGTAAAGGACTGGTTAATGACAACAATGGACTGTAAAACTGTCAGAAAACGGAAAATGTTTTGTGGACTATTTTGTGTGTGGCAGTTTTAAGTCATCAGTTTTAAAAAGCAGTATCTTTTAATTAGTTGAAGCCCTTTTAAAGGCAATTCTCCCCTGATTTGGATTAAGGTATAGGAATTATATATCCTGGAGACCACAATCAACAGGAAAAACTGAGAGGATGAATACTAATTTGAGATAAGATGGACATGAGTTTGAGTACGCTCCGTCCAGGAGTTGGTGAAGGACAGGGAAGCCTCGCGTGCTGCAGTCCATGGGCTTGCAAAGAGTTGGACATGACTGTGCGACTGAACTGAACTGAAGGCCTTGCCAGTTGCCCTGCTATAGATCAGTGCCTTCTGGGTGGTTCCCAGAAGCAGGCTTAAATTAAGCCTCTTTGAAATGGTGAATGGTTGGTCATTCCAGGTGTCTGCCCAGGCGAGAGAATCTATAGATGATTTAAAAGACCTGCTGATGCTGCTGCTGCTGCTGCTAAGTCGCTTCAGTCGTGTCCGACTCTGTGCGACCCCAGAGATGGCAGCCCACCAGGCTCCCCCGTCCCTGGGATTCTCCCCTAGCAATTACCAATTATGCTAAAACTTTGGGCACTATACTAATCTCTGTTTATGAGCCTGCCACCAACAGGTCTGCCTATGCAACTGGAGTGATATCACTGTAGCTGGAGAAGGGTCAACCAATTTAATTTTGCTCAAATATAAATAGCACAGGAATTTAGAATATGTATTGTGAACTGGAATCAAAACCTCTAAGTTCAATTACAAATTAGACAAAAAAGTACTAAGGGGTTTCATGAGGTTCAGATAGCTGTATTAAAGAGAGGACTGCTAAAGATTTTAAGGAATATTCGTTACCTCTGCAAGTAGCCATAGCAGTATTTGTCCTTTTCCCACCAGATGGTGGAGTAAACACTGACAGTGAGGAGTTGTGATAGGAGAGAAATTTTGTATTCTGTTACAAGTTAATTGATAAAAGGACACTGCCTATAAGTTTAAATTATACATAATGGCCCAACTCTAGGAACCTTGCCTCTCAAGTAATGAACGTTAAGCTAGAGAACATTTGTTTAGCTCTCAGGAAACATCCTCCCACCTGTGGATGACTGCAGGCGGGAAGAAATCAACACATCCCCTTTGAAGGTTGATGGGAACTAGGAAGTGTTTGACTTTACTCTCTCCCCTTTTACTAGAAAAGAAACCTGAGTTCTAACTCAGGAAGATGGTTCTTCAGAAAACAAGTCCACCACCTTCTCAGTTAACTGGTTTTTGAATAAAGTCGCTAATCCTTGCCCAACAACTTGTCTATTTATTGGCCTGTCGTGTGATGAGCAGTAGGAGCTCGAACTCACTACCAGTGAGCCTAGGAAGTGTAAAATTCCCAAAGAGAGATTTAGGCTAGGTGTTTAGGAGAGAGAGTCTAACTGTCAGAGACTGTGGAATGGGTTGCTTTGCCGAGTTTTTCTCTTCAGCAACTTGCCAAGCAGAGGTTGGATGGCCACTTCTTAGGGTTTTTCTTAATGCTATGAGATTGTTCTCGAAGACTCCTTCAAGATTCTACGATTCCATCAGCCTTGTCCTTGGCCAAATGTATTAATTAGGACGAGTGACTTCAAATAGCAGACACCCAACTAGTCAACAGCTAGAATGGATGGGCTTTCTGAGAACAGCAAAGATGCAGCCAGTCTTCAATCATAATGGAACCAGGAACATGGAACCTGCAGGACTCTCTTCAATTCATGCCTCCACTTAGCTTTGCTGACTTTCTATCAATGCAATTTCCATCATATAACAGAAAACATAGCCACTGATAGCTCTTGGTCTTTTTTTTCCATGAAATTTCTGTCATGGGAGATGAGCTGCCTCTTTGGTGTCAAGGCAAAACAAGACAAAAATAAGAAATCTTCACAAGCAAGGGTATAGGCTGACCCATTTTAGGAGGCTGCACCCTCTATACCACCATCAGTTGAAACCAGGAGAATGGGATTAGTTAGGAAATGGCAGATCTCTTGGGAACTCTGTGGATGAATCAGAAAAGGAGGCATACTGAACAAAATGACACCTTACTCCAAAAGCACAATTACAGAGAGCTGGTGCTCAGGCATTAAGAACAGGACAGGTTTAGTCTTTCTGATTCAACCATATGCAAACTATTAACAGAAACTTAAGGACTCAGGAATTATCCATATTGATAACAGCAATCTTTCCAAGAATATCAGAAAGGGATATTCACTGTTAAGGCTGAGTATCTGAGACCTGTAATCGCTTAGTGCTGAGCTAGGTCCTATGCTGTGTACAGAACTATAGGCTATGGTTCCTTATATTCAAATGTTTAACAACTGAATGGGATTGGGACTGTGCATTCTGAGAACTATTTTAAATACAATTAGAGGATTCCAGGGTAGGAAATGGCAACCCACTCCAGTATGCTTGCCTGGACAACTCCATGGACAGAGGAACCTGGCAGGCTACAGTCCATGGGGTTGCAAAGAGTCGGACATGACTAAGCATGCTGCTGCTGCTGCTAAGTCGCTTCAGTCATGTCCAACTCAGCAGCCCACCAGGCTCCTCCATCCCTGGGATTCTCCAGGAAAGAACACTGGAGTGAGTTGCCATTTCCTTTCGGAGAAGGAAATGGAGAAGGAAATGACTAAGCATACATGCACGCAAATAGAGGATTTACAAACAGTTCTCACATCAAATTTAGGTTATTCTCAACAAAACTCTCAGTGGTCCAGAAATAGCTTCAGCTGTAGGAATCTGCATTCACTCCATTTATTCGTTTGTTCACTCGTATGCACGTCTTATGAACTCACTTTTGCTTTAGCCACACTGTGTAATCAACATGGTAGAGCTGCAGTTCCTTCTCTCAGATTTCTTAGCTGCTGTTCTCTGCCTGGAATATTCAGCCAGCTCCCATCCCCCATTGCCACTATTACCTTGTGTTTAACTCCTGTCCATTTTTATAGATACTAGCCTTCCTTGACTCTCTCAACTGGTTGAAACACTGCTGTATACTCCCATAGCATTTTTGCCCTGGGAAAGGTATCTTCTTTGTAATTTTTCACCCAATGTGTGTCTTCTTTATTAGAATGAAAGTTTCATGAGGACAGGGCCATGCTTTTTCTGTTTACTATAATGCCTAAACTTGTGTCTCAAAATAGCAGGACTAAATAGTCATTAACTTGGCAGATATTTATGAAGCATCTTTGTGTACAGCATTGTTTTGGGCATTGAGTATATAAAACAGGGGAGAAAAAAGGTATGATCTCTTTCTTGAAGGAGCTTATAAAATAGTCAAAGTGTAGATTTAATGATGGAAGAATGTCTAACTCAAAGTCCTTGTGAAAGTCACTCAGTCACGTCCGACCAGGGATTGAATCCAGGTCTCCCACATGGCAGGCGGATTCTTTACCATCTGAGGCATCAGGGAAGCCCATAAATATGGGAGTGGGTTGCCACGTCCTCCCCTTTTCCAGGTAAAGAACTGATTGCCAGAGAGACTCAGTGACTTAAGTCACATCATACAAAGAATTTGAGTGTCACAAATTGTTTTTGTTCCCTCTTACACACTGCTTCTCAACACACATTTCACACACCAAAGGTGGATGTGTGAACTTCTATTCATTCGGGCATGGATGTTAGAGACCGTTGAGGAGGCTTCACGGACTGTGTGAGTGGAGACAAACATTCAGAGACTGTGTTCTTATGTCAAAGGTTAAGTCGGCACAGGCAGACAGCTTGGTGATTTCTTGGCCAGTTCTCCCAAAGCCCTTGTGATGGTGATCATGAGGTACTTTATCATTGCTTTTGAACCCTTGGTGTCTAGAGGTGCTGGGAAAATGAAGGTGTTGGTGCCAAGAGCCTCCATGTGTTTAGGGTTCAGTTTGGAACTGCTATAGAACTCAGTCTTCAGCTGGGAATTGCGACTAACAGGGATCACTTTTGAGAAAGTAGAAGGGCTTTTCAGGAGAGGGCATATAAAAAAGGCAAGGAGAGTTTTAGAATAGGAGTGTATGAATAGCAAAGAAATAGCTCACTAGAGCAGAGAGTATATATTAATGAAAAGATAATTGGGGCAGATGGGGGACTGGGGTTCCTTGGAAATGGAAGTAATGGCTGGTTCAGGGGATGGAGAGAGGACTAAGTTTGGATTGCAGTTGGATTTCTTATTTATCAAGTGAAAGCATGAGCCGCTCAGTCATAGCCGACTCTCTGAGACCCCATGGACTGTAGCCTGCCAGGCTCCTACATCCATGGGATTCTCCAGGAAAGAATACTGGAGTGGGTTACCATTTCCTTTTCCAAGGGATCTTCCCAACTCAGAGACTGAACCCAGATCTCCCGCATTGCAGGCAGATTCTTTACCATCTGAGCCCCCACGGAAGCCCATTCTAATCAAACTCATTTATTTTGCAGTTTGAAGAATCGCCCTAGAAGGTATGGAGAGACCCTTTCTTCCATTCATATGTGACAGAAGCCAGTCTCTGGACTAGCTATGTCAGTCATAGCTCAGTCGGTAAAGAATCCACCTGCAATGCAGGAGACCTGGGTTGATTACAGGGTCTGGAAGATCCCCTAGAGAAGGAAATGGCAACCCACTGCAGTATTCTTGCCTAGGAAATCCCATGGCCAGAGGAGGCTGGTGGGCAACAGTCCATGGGGTCGCAAGAGTCAGACATGACTTAGTGACTAAACCATCATATGTCAGGTGACCACGGATAATTCTTCAACTGAAAATGCACCCCACCCTAGTCTCCCACAAAGCTGGACTGACACATCAGTGGAAACACAGCATAGAGCCAACTGTCACCCTTGTTATCTCCACCCAGGAATGGCAGAGCTTGAACATGATTCTGACCCTGCTGTCAGTGGAGGCCACACTGACTCAGAAATTTCATTCATTTAAATTTGGGAGTTGCCAAGTCACTTCATCAGAAAGCACCTCAATGTGGAATGACCTTTTGAAAAGCAACAAGTTTAATGATGTGAGCTGAAATCCTTTGGTGTTTAAAATAAGTGCTCTGCTGAGGGCTACTTGCTAAGAACCAGCGGTCTGCTTCTGTTATGGAGAGGCAAAAGATGATTTCAGTGTCTCTAAGTGATGTGTGGGTTCAGGAAATGAGCTGCAGCAGGTTTGGGGATGCGTGGGGAGAAGAGAAGTCAGAAGGCCATGCATACAAAGTCTGTAAAGAAAATGTTTTATTTAAAGTGTTAAATACCATCACCAGAATGAATTTGAGTTTTACATTAGTTGGTGTTCATCACAGGACTAATCTGCCCTTTTTATTTTTCCAACTGGAATTCCCTTTACTTTTAAAACATATTATGTACAGGGCAGCAATGGTCACTGGCATAGTGCTATTTACATGACTAGGTCACAAGTTGAGGTGCAGACATGTGAAAATTAAAAAAAAAAACACACCAACTTTAAAATAAATACTGCATAATGACAGGTATGTACAAATATTCCATACAGTCATGTCCTTCTTATTAAAATTAGAAATAATTTATATAGGAATATGCACAAAAGATTAAGTGACTGCATCTTAGTATCAGGAAAATGTTAAACGTTTATTCTAAGGGATAGTATAGACGCTATAGGTCTATTAAATCAATTGTTGCTGGTACACAAGTGTCTAAATTATTTTATTCGTTTATTTCGCAACTTTACCTGGGTCCCTCGCAGGTCTCAGAATGTCAAGACACAGTCTTGGTGTATCTCATATTGCACCACATAGAGAGAAGGCATTTTTAGTGATACTCACTTTTAACTTTTGCACCATATCAAGCATGATAGTTTTTAACGGTCAGCACTGAATTTAAAAGGAACACAAAAGAGCAGTTTTTGTGCATGGCATTAACTTAAACAAATGGTATGTATGTAGATTTCAAAAGTTGTTGCTAGAAGTTAAAATCAATCTATAAGAACATGTTATCAAAGTGTACAGAAGGAAACAGAAACTATGGGTGGCTTATTACATTACTCGGTGACTTTTCCTCTAAAGAGGGGAACTTAAGAGAAATTTGACCTTGCAGCACCACCCAATGGTAATAACTGTCTGTAAAACCAAAGGCAGGGGTTTGATTTTAGGGCATTTGTGTGTAGACTTTTGGTGATGGCATCAAAGAACTGTTAACAGGCAGATTGACTTTCTTTGAATTACCTAAAAATTGGAGCTTTAAAATTATCTGTTGCAAATTTATGTTTGCTATGTTTCTTTAGAAATATAATTTGTGAAAAATTGAGTTTTACTACAGAAAAATGAATTAATAAACTGCCCTGTCTTTCAGGGCTCCAAATTTTTAGCAGTGCTTTTATTCACATAGTAAATGGAAACTGACTAAAGAAATTGCTTTTAACTAATTGAAAACAAAACCTAAGACCTTCTAGAAATAATACTTTAACCCCTGTATGAATAATGCTGGTGCCAAAAACAAATTTATTAGACATTACAATGGCCACATGATTTTAGGATTTTCCTGTAAACTGAACTTGGAAGGTGAAAATAAAATTACCATGCACTGTACAATAAATTGCAAAAGTTCAAATATCTTCTTTATCAAACACATGCTGACTTACTTTAATGTACTCCCAAGTCATGTTGCAAAATCCTTTTCAACATGCTTGAAATAAAGAAAGCTTTTAAATAGTTTTTTCCCTCCTGGAGAAATTCAGAAGTATCTACAGCTCTGAATCGAACATGGGGTATTAAGAGAGTACCAGGTCAAAAAACTTGTCATTTTTTTTTTTTAGCATAATGTTCACTCTAGTAGGGAGAAAGAAAATAAAAAGATTAAAAGAGGGAGAAGAGGAAAAGTGAGAGAAAGGAAGAAAGATGTGAACAATTTGCACATGTTGAACTTTGTAAGATTTGTATATTTACCATGGAAATAAATTGAATATATTATACTTATTTGTCACATAAAGAGAATTTTAAGTATTTTCTAGAAAGTATTTTCTTCTGCAATGTCTGCCAAAACACAGACTGTGATTAAAGAATAAACATGGTGTGTCTTTGTATCACCCTGCTGCATTCTCTCCCTTTTTTAAAACCATGCACTAGTGAAATTTATTTTTAAAAATAATATAAATTGTCAAAAATGGCTGATTTTTATTTTTTTTGCAAGTTGCAGCCCCAAGAAAATAATTTAAATATTCAGCTAATCTGTCCATGCAAAAAAAAGTTTAATTTCATTCAGTACAGTGTAGCCACAGAATTTTGTTTTTCAGAGTCCAACACAACTTGGCATTAGTGAACGACATGCCTGCTGGAGCTCCGAGGTCTGCCACTGCTCACGTCGTCACTTTGGACCGGCTGCTCCTGTCCAGTCCGGGGGAGGGCTGACATTCTGTCCTAGACCTCGTCTTTGGTCTCTTGCTTTTCACCTGATGCTTCCCAGGACGTCAGTCCTTCACTTATAACATGGCTTAATGGCTGGATAGCTCCATTTCTGTGGCATCACAGGACTTTGGGGGTCAGAGAAATGAAGAAAAAGGAACAATAAAAATATAAAGGTGCCATTGAAAAGGGCTTTTGTTGCATGAAACTGACTGATTCTTTGATATTAATCCATGGCTTCAGATTGGACCAAAACTCGAGTGTTACTGAACTCCAAACCTGATAGTTCTTCATAGCTCCGCTCCTTCACCTGAGGGCCTCCTTTAGGGCACAATGTGTGCAACTTCCTCTGAGAACACAGGATCGCTTTGTATCCCTAGGAACAGGCTCAGAAGACACAACATTAAGCATGCAGTGTTACCAGGGTTTGCGACCTGTGATTTTTTTTTTTTTGTAACGCTGGTTGCTATGACAACAGTTTTACAGCTGCTATGAACGAGAGTAAGAAGGTCCAGTTGAACTTTCCAGAGATGATTGGGAAGCTCTTCTTGTCAGAGGGGCCAAGGTTGGATCTACTAGGGAGGAAGGGGGGAAGAGTTTGAACCAGCCAATCACCATGTTGGATAGCTCCAGTTCATCTAAAAGTATCTGGGCCACTCCCATAAAGGATTTGTGATCCATGCGGCCATAGTCTCCCCAGACAATGATCTGTTGGCAAAATTGAAAGAGCAATGTCAGTACAATCATGTATGTAAGAGCTTGTAAACCAAAATACAATCGATTAATGATAGCTCAGTTGGCAAAGAATCCACCTGCAATGCAGGAGACCCTGGTTCAATTCCTGGGTCGGGAAGATCCTCTGGAGAAGGGATAGGCTACCCACTCCAGTGTTCTTGGGCTTCCTGGTGGCTCAGCTGGTAAAGAATACGCCTGCAATGCAGGGGACCTGGATTTGATCCCTGAGTTGGGAAGATCCCCTGGAGAAGGGAAAGGCTACCCACTCCAGTATTCTGGCCTGGAAAATTCCATAGACTGTATAGTCAGTCCATGGGGTTGCAAAGAGTCGGACATGACTGAGCAACTTTCATACAATGTGCTGACATCAAACATCAAGTTATGTAGTTGTATTTAATTACTGGGATAGTTATCTTTACTGGAATTCAAAGGTACAGTCGGAAAACTCTACAGGAGTGTTAGGGTCCTAAGCCGTTAAGGAAGACGAGAGCTAATGCGTGATGGGGGTTTACAAGTCTATAGTTCACTTTAAAAGAAACTGTGTATGGCTTTTTTTCATATTTTTTTTCCACTATGGTTTATTACATTCAACATAGTTCCCTAGTGTGTACAGCTTTATAGCACTGGCCACTCCTTGGAAGTTTCCCAAGCATTTCAGCTGAGGGGAGGATTGGAAGAGAATGTTTGACTCCATGAAGACACCTTCTTAGGTAAGGAATATACAATTCAGTAAATACCTGTAAAACCTTTCCTTGAGGACTTTCTTCAAAAGATAATAGTTGCTGGTAAAGGGGTTCCAGCGTTTTTCTTGCCACTTTCGTTTTCTTTTTGGCTATGCAGACTCCATTTTCTAACAGATACACCTTTACATATGGTGCTTGGGAAAGAAAACACACAGGAGAGTTAAGTGATGAGCTATGGTTACAGAACACCCAACTTATGGATGGCATCTGCCACAGCTTAGTCTTAGGTTAAGAGAGCCAGCGGTCAAAAATCACTGGCCTTTCCACATTATTAGATAAGCAACAGATAAATTATTAGATAACAATAGATTAGATATCAGTCATTCAGGTAGTTTTAGGCAGTTAACACAGCCTCTGAGTTGATTACTATTTTGCCATCAACTGGGTTTATATACTGCTTTTAAAAAAGAAATCCTTCTAGTCCCTAACAATATCCAAGAAAGAGGTCTCACTCGAATTTTCATGTGTCAGTTCATAAATCTAGTTAAACGTGCTCAAAATCATACTGTTTTACCCGTCCCCATGGACCATTTATCAATTATTTATTGATGGTGTGGGTACAAGACAAGGGTGGGGTTTGATGTAATATGTTCAAGTTAGCTGGAAAGAGGAAACTACTTATAAATACCATGGATTGATATTTTCCTGACAGACTCTTTATAAAAGCATTTTCATGCACGTACAAATTGTGGTATTCTTTCTAGCAATCAGCTGACTGAACTCTGAGACCTTTATGAACACAACTGTCTTAATCACCACTGCAAAGTTGTACAATAGGTAACACTGGGTAACAACATGAACTTTCTAGGTTAGAGATTCAAAATTACAATTCGTTCAGTGGAGGTGCTGAGGTGAGAAACCAAGTTTCAGAATTGTTCTGTACATCAGGTCTGAAGTTGTCTACATCTCTGCACCAGGCATCTGGAATCTTTGGCATTCCCTATGGCTCTAAGCACCTTAGATTATAATATTTTGGTACAAAATGTGAGATTGCAATAAAAACTTATAATGGTGCCTCTCTATACACTCCAGGAAGTAAGAGTCTTCTAGCTAGAATGTCCTTCGTCTATGGGTTTATGCTATTTTGGGGGCCTATATCTTTCTATATTTCTTCTAATTCTAGAACTCTAAGGATTTCTAAGGAGAATTTTGAAGCTCATATAAACAGAATAACACAAAATACCAGCTAACAAGAACTTCTTAGGTAATTTATTTTGTGCAACATGTACATAAGTGTGATGGTTTTTATTTTGGAGGGTTTCTACCACATATGTGCTTATTAGCTAATGACTTCTTCCCACCAGGTCACCCTCACTGGGTGCTCACTCAGGAGAAATGCAAACTACTATAGATAACTGACTCATTTATCAGTAACCTTGATTATCTAAAAACAAAGTTTTCAGCATCTCTTGAAAAACAAAGCCTCTGAATTGAAAAGTGCAGATTCTGAACAGTCACAGAAGAAATCTCTTTTGTTCTTACCTGGCAGTGTCTTGGAACCTGGTTTTACAACAAGGCCACGGGCCCGAATTATTTCCACCTCCAGCTGTCCCTTTTTGTCCATCATTCCTACCTGAATGTCACCTAATAGTGAGTGAGGAAGAAACAAACAGGCCTTAACATACAAAAGCAGACAGAAAAACGCTTGCGTCAAAGATCTTGGCTTAACCTTGTTGGATCATTTCCCATGTATTTTCCTAAATTCAAATATATTTAAAAATGTATCAATGATATCTTACTTTAAAAAGCATATAAATTAAAATGGAAAAAGTTGAAGTTTATATTGTTAAAATTAAAGATAATCATTCCAGATAATACTCCTAAAGATCTTATGAAATGGGGAATGTGATTTTTCAATAAGCTAAAAGGAAAACAGTGAATCACATGACAGAAATTCTTACCCATTGCGGGTGTGGCCAGAGTTTGGCGCCCCACTAGCTGGGCAGGGCCAAGGCCATCCAGAAAATCACTGAATTGGCTATCCGAGGCCAAGCGGACACCAGGGAAGATCAGGCTAAAAGCAAACAACACAGGATTATTTTGTGTTACCCTCAACTCCTGTTTCCATCTAGCCCCCTGCCTGTGGCAGGAGAAGTTGGTATCGCCATTTTGTCACATATTAATTGGATCCCAAGCGCCCCCTGCACCTCCACGGCCCTCCTTCCTTCTCCTCCAGCAGCCCTCGTCCTGTACTGCACGCACGCTTCTGTCTGTGTGCCTTTCTCTTCCTTGTCTGGAGGGCACGAACTGTGAGTTCTACGTATAGCACTCCTACACGCTGAGCACTTATTCTGTGACTGGCATGAGCATACTGAATCTCTTAGCTGCATTATGAGACAGTCTGTTATTTAATCCATTTTTATCAATGAAGAAAGCCTTCAGATTACTGCCATCAATACCCAAACACACTATTTCTTCCTCCTTAAAGAAATAAAAAATCCCTTTCCCAACACACTTTCCTCTTTAGCTACAATCTCATTTCTCTCCCTGGAATTTCTTGAAAGAGATGTCTCTATGTACAATCTTTTCACTTTCTTTAACTTCTTCTTTTTTTTTTTTCCTGCTGCACTGCACAGGCATGTGGGATCTTAGTTCCCAACCAGAGATTAAACCCGTGCCCCTTGCTTTGGAAGGTCGATGTCAACCACCGGGTTGCCAAGGAGGTCCCGATCTTCAATTTCTTTCCTCTCATTCTCTAGTGAAACTGTAATCAGTTTTCCCTTGCTCTCTTCCAAGCTTTGTTTTTCTCTACTCCACCAAAACTTCTCTGATCAAGGTTACCGAACAGCCACAGTGGTAAATCTTGGCTGTTAATACTCCGTATTCGTCTAATTGAACATATTGGTCTCGTTTGATCCAAATGATCACTCCCTCTCACTTGAAACACTTTGCTTCCTGAATTCTCTAGTCTTCTGGTTTTCTTCTGTAGCTATTTCACTGTTTCCTTTGCTAGTTCTAGTGCTAAATATAGCCACTCAATCCTTTGACCTCTTCCCTGTATGTCCCAATTCCCTTGGCAATCTCATCCCATCTCCAGGTTTTAAACATTGTCTGCAGTGACATTACCTTGACTGACATCTCCAGCTTGGGCTTCTCCCACAGGTGCCAGACCTGTATTCTAACCGCTCTACTTACCTGCTTGAACGTCTAACAGGCAATCAAAACTCAATTTGTCCCACACTGACTCTCAACCCCCAAACAAACAGAAAACCAAACTCTGTTCTCAAGAGGATTCCTATCTTAAATGGCAACTTCATTATTTCAATTGCTCAGCCTTGCAGTTGTCTTTCCTCTGGACAGACTGCTAAAGCTAGAATTCCCAGTGTGACTGTATTTGGAGGTAGAAACTTTAAAGGGATAGTTAAGGTTAAATGAGGTCATAACGGTGGGGCCCTAAGCTAATATGATGGTGTCCTTAGAAGAAACGCCAGGGGTACATATGCAGAGGGGAAATACCATGTGAGGACCTTGTGAAAAGGTGGCCATTTGGGGGCCAAGAAGAAGAGAGGTCTCAGGAGAAGCTAAACTTGCCGACATCTTGATCTTAAGACTTTCATCCTCCAAAACTATGAGAAAATAAATTTCTGTTGTTTAAGTGGTATTGTTTCTGTATTTTGTTTCTTTTTCTTTTTCTTTTTTAACAGTAGCCCTAACAAACTTCCCAGATAGCTCAGTGGGTGAAGAATCTGCCTGCAGTGCAGGAGTCTCAAGAGACACAGGTTCAATCCTTGGGTCGGAAGATCCTCTGGAGAAGGGCATGGCAACTCACTCCAGTATTCTTGCCTGGAGAATCCCGTGGACAGAGGAGCCTGGCGCGCTACAGTCCATGGGGTTGCGAAGAGTCAGACGCGACTGAGCACAGCACAACAAACCAATACACACCCTTTCTCTCACATTCACATCAGATGCATTATTGAATCTTACTGGTTCTCCTGCCAAAATGCATCCAGAATCTGACCTCACTAATGCTACCATTCAGGTCCCAGCCATCATTTGCTCCTTCTGAATGATCCCCCTGTTGCCACTTTTTACTCTCCACTCCCACAGCAACCAGACTGATCTGTTAGAGCTGACGTCAGATAATGTCAGGTATCTGCTCACTGTCCTTCATTGGTTTCTCATCCCAGTCAGAGTAAAGCAAAGTCCTTGCAATGATATGTAAAGACAACACCAGCCGTCCACCCCTGCCCACCATATTCTGAATGTCTAATTTCTTACCACTTCTGCCTCACTCCTCAGGGATGCCCTTCCCATTGTGGTTGCCAGGCAAGCTCCGGCCTCAGCGCTGCTTCAGCCTGAAATGTTCCTCATATACCTACATGCTCACTAACTTCCTTCAGATTTTTACTCAGATGTGGCCCTTTTCCTGGAGAAGGAAATGACAACCCACTCCAGTGTTCTTGCCTGGAGAATCCCAGGGATGGCGGAGCCTGGTGGGCTGCCGTCTATGGGGTCGCACAGAGTCGGACACAACTGAAGCAACTTAGCAGCAGTAGCAGCAGCCCCTTTCCCTGTCTGTCCTTCGTAATACCCTACCCTTAACCTACCATCTCTCTTCCTACCTTTTCTCCTTAGCACTTACACCACCCAGTCTATTATCTATTTTACTAGATTTTCTTATATATGCACTTAAATACATTTTATAGTTTATTGTCTATCTTATCTGTTAGACTGTGAGTTTGATGAGGGTAGGGTTTCTTTTCTTCTGTGTCTACTGCTGTATCTCCAGCACTAGAACCGTGCCTGCAATACTGTGTGTACTTATTAAACTCAATTAATGAATAAAAGAAATGAATGATAAAAAATCAAATAAGTGAATCTTAAAAAATTACATAACTTGTCCAAATTTGTATAGCACCAAAAAGAGATTAGCATTTAAGCCTATATGATTCTAAAGCCTATGTCAAACCAACAACTGAGTTTTGCTCCCTTGTGTGATTGATATCCCCAACTCATAGTGAAGCGCTTAGAACATTAGAAGGTACGGAAATACCTGTTGAGTGAATTTATGCATATTAACTCCATTTCTCCAATAAGACCATAAGCATTTGGAGTGCAGGGGTCATAGTTGAAACATTTAAAATCCCTAACAGTATCTAACACAGTACTTTGCAGTGATGAGTGCTCATGCACATTTCTTTTTTACTTGACTCTCCATCTCTTTTAAGACTTCCTTTATTAATGTCAAATCTGTTTCTTCCCCCAAGCTTAATTCCCAAATATATAATCTGAACATTTTTAATGCTTCCATAACTATCACACATAACCTTATTTATAGATGTATGAAAACCATATACATCTCTTGTATTTACATAACTGTGCTATGCAAATGATTCCTAAGGCAATATCATCAACACTGCCAGCCGCTCCCATGGCCACACATTTGTGAACTTGACTACACGCCATGTTGCCTAAGCATCTGCTGCTTCCATAGTGATGACAGATGAGGTCACTAAACCCCCCTTTCCTCTATTAATGTCCTTTACATATCCATCTACAGCTCTGCAGTTGCTAATTACTGTTAATTCGTGGGTGACAGGGCTGTACAATCTTTACGAATGCCTTAAAAATATCTCAGACACAGTGGAGTCAAGGGAAAGCTACATGATAATTACATAAAGGAAAGGCTCAGCAAAGCCTGTGGCGTTTCTTTTTTGTTGTTACATTTATCCAAACTGTTACTGGATGGAACTAAGCATGTATCAGTTTTCTATATTTTTTAGTAATAACTGTTAGAGCAAAGATTTTCAAAATTAGCACTGTACATGTTGCATGGGCATAGGAACTTTAAGTGTTGCTGTGTTTTTATGTATTTTTTCAAGGTAGGGCAAGCTTCCATTTGTGACAGTTATATTTTAGCATCTTGCCTTTAAAGTAAAACACTTTATCCCCAAACCTATTTCCATTGATATAAAAAGCCAGGCACGTCACATTTCTCAGTGGCAGGTAAGAAAAGTTTTCTTCACAGCAAATCAGCCAGTGAAGGTTAAAACAGTGCCCCAGAGCATGCGAGTTAGCTTTTGTGAAAGCACAGAGAGACGGGGAGAGAAGGAAGACCGCAGCGAGGCGTGGAGACCACTACTCAGCCAGCATCACTCACTTTCCTTCTGAGCTGTAGCTGTTCATGCTGCCGTCGGTAGATTCTCGGCTTGCTTGTCGAGTCATCCAGTTCCTCATTTCCACAGCCAAGCCTGTTTCTGTACTTCTCTGGACAGTGCTCCGTAGCTTTTTACCCCCGGTTTCTGCAAAGACAGGAAACAAAAGAGGTGATAGTTTTGTCATCACCATCACGTAACAAATGTATCAGCCAAGCACTGAGGTTCTCAGATGGAAAAAAAAAAAAAAAAAAAACTGCGTAAATCTAAAGTGCTTTTATGAAGGAGACAAAAGGTATTTCAAATCTTGTCTTGTTCAGTGGGATGAAAATTTTCTAAAAAATTGTCAAGAAACACAAAATACCATTGTTTTATTCCCATTTAAAACAGTGTTCAAATAGGTAACAAAAGGAACAAAAAGGTTCAAACTATGTAAAATAAAATAAGCTTTGTTTTCATTGTAATATTTAAATCAAGATTTAATTTATGCCTGTCTTTTTTTTTTCTTTCTTTTTGTCACAGTCAAAGAAGTAGGCCTTCATATTATTCCCAAAGAATAGGTAGTGAGTAATCCTCAAATTCTACTTTCAACTTTCATATAAAAACTTGTTTTTGTAGCGTGATGAATATTAGAAAGTATAAATTATAAAGAAAGCTACACTAAGGAGACAGCCCTGCCTGAAAACACTTCTCACATCTGTTGGCAGTTTTCAGAAAGAGTCTCATGCTGGGTTTTGCATTCCCAAGTGAAAAAAGAGCTTTTAAGTTTTTGGTCATGGATACCCACTCCAGTGTTCTTGCCTGGAGAATCCCAGGGACGGGGGAGCCTGGTGGGCTGTTGTCTATGAGGTCGCACAGAGTCGGACACGACTGAAGCGACTTAGCAGCAGCAGCAGTCATGTCCTTAGGGCTTCCCAGGTGGCTCAGTTGGAAAATAATTCATGGAGACCCAGGTTTGATCCCTGGGTTGGGAAGATCCCCTGGAGGAGGAAATGGCTACCCACTCCAGTATTCTGGCCTGGAGAATCCCATGGACAGAGGAGCCTGGTGGGCTCCAGTTCAGGGTGTCACAAAAGAGCCAGACACAACCTAGCAACTAAAGTACAATCACCACCAAGCCATGTTCTTAAGGCTCTTTAACAGTCTGACTAGGAGGTTTGCTCATGGAAGCCCACTAGGAGGCCAAATAGGAAAGAAATGGAGTCAAGGCCCCAGATGTGGCAGAGGCACAAACTGCCATCTGCAGAGGACAGGAGGAAGGAGCGCCTGCTCACAGAGGGCGTGGGATTTGAGATGGGCTTAAAAATTGGGCAGATTATGATCCAAGAAACAGCCCCAATTATCAGAGACCTTACAGGTTAGAATGTGGAGCTGAGAGACAGCTAAAGCTGCAGCAACAGGCGGATGGCTCAAAATACTTTTATTAATTTACACCCTGTCAGGCCTAACCATTCATCCACATTGACCACACATATCATCAGTATTTTGGGAGATGGTAAGCTCTTTTGTTGCCTGGTATTAATAACTTCCTTTTAGATCAATAAATATTTGGTGATATTGCCAATGACTTGTGGAAATCCTTTCCATCAAACCTCTTGAAATATATGCTTACCATTTTGAAACACTGCTTTAAATTTCAACTGTTCTCCACTTCCAACTTTAATGTACATCAAAATGCTTTAATAAGTACATATAAAATATGTAATGACTGATATACAACTCAGTTCCACAGATCAGTAGATATATAGACTGATCTACAACTGAGGCTGATATTTCAGATAACTGATAGTAGAACATGTTGTACTGATATGAACTATTAAGAGGAGATACATCACCGTCCACAGATGAGGGAAAGCACATCCTTCCAGAGAAATGATTAGTTAATATGTGTACAAAATGATAAAATGTTAAAATTACTCATTTGCAACCTCCAATGGAATAATTCAAATAAGACATATCAATGGATGCTAATGCTAATATAAATAAAATTATATTAACATAAGCCAAAAAAATCATCCTACAAATTAGTTCTAATCACTAAAGGAGAATACGTATTTAATACTGGGAAACCTGGCTATTGCCTTCTTAATCATGGAAGTGAACTTAGTAGCAGTAATAGTGTGACAATCAATCACTGTATTACCTATCAGGTTGATCTGGACAAAAATATACAACCTGTTTTTAATGAGGTCTTTGTAACAATCTTCTAAGTTTTCAGAAATAGGATAGAATAACAAGATAAAGGATATACACACACAAAACCAGAAGAACCCAGAACATGGGACTTTGTTCAAGAATCACTTAAAATTAATATCATGAAAACTAACAAGGTGGGAGAATTGTCCCAGATTTAAAAATATCACAGGATGTAACCATTAAATGCTATGAGTATACTTTGGTTTTTTTTTTTTAAAGAAACCCTAAAAGCAAAATACTAAAAGGAATTTTAGGACAAGTAGGGGAAATCTGAATATGAATTGGATATTAGATAGGATAAGAAAATTGTTATTCCTAGGTAGATAATGGCATGTATTATATAAAATTTCCTTATCATTAGGAGATACATGCTGAAGTATTTAGATCTCAAGTCTTACACTGTTTGCAACTTACTTTCAAACAGTATAGCAAAAAAATATGCATATTCATAAAACAAAGAATGAAATGTTAACAACAACAAAAAGGATGGGCATGAAGAGTAGATCTTGACAGTCATACACTCAATATTTGTGATTTTATTTGAGAGTGCTTCTCAGAATGGCCACATTAAATTGAGTGAAGTTAAGTCAAAGACAAATATCGTATCATTTATATGTGGAATCTAAAAAAACGGTACAAATGAACTTACTTACAAACAGAAACAGAGTCGTTACCAAGGAGGAAGAGGGGGAGGGATCAGTTGGGAGACTGGGGTTGACATATACACACTATTATACATTAAATAGATAATTAATAAGGACCTACTGTATAGCACAGGGAACTCTGCTCAATACTCTGTACTGACCTATTACAGGGAAAAGAATCTAAAAAAGAGTGGATATATGTATAGTATATATAACTGATTCACTTTGCTATACAGCAGAAATCAACACAACTTAAATTAATCAAAAGAGTAGTAAAACTTTGTACAGGTATGAACTGGAATCATGAAAGGTGCTGGGCTGGTGTGAGGGAGTCCCAGCCCCTCTGTGGAAGCTGCACTGTTCGCTTCCCATGAAGAACGCTTGAATGAAAAATCACCACCAACTGAGACATACGACTTCAGTGACATCTGAAAATTCAGAATGAGGGTATGCACAGAAAACATGACTTCCCAAAGGCCTCAGAACACAGCCTTTGCAGTGTCAAAAATCTACTATTTTTCATTTAATCTCTGACTCATCACACCAAAGTGAATTGAAAACCTGCTAGTATAGGGTAAAGAGAACTAGCCACCATTTGAGAAAAAGTAATAGCACAATCGGAGAAGGCAATGGCACCCCACTCCAGTACTCTTGCCTGGAAAATCCCATGGATGGAGGAGCCTGGAAGGCTGAAGTCGATGGGGTCGCTGAGGGTCGGACACAACTGAGCGACTTCTTTCACTTTTCACTTTCATGCGTTGGAGAAGGAAATGGCAACCCACTCCAGTGTTCTTGCCTGGAGAATCCCAGGCACGGGGGAGCCTGGTGGGCTGCCGTCTATGGGGTAGCTCAGAGTCAGACACGACTGAAGTGACTTAGCAGCAGCAGCAGCAACAGTACAATAAGCATGTAATCCTCTTGTTTACAGATTGCTTTTAACGTGTCCTCTTTAGAATTTTCACAATCCCCATTTTACAGATACAGTATCCAAGGGTCCTAGTTGTGACAAAATCCCCTGAAGTCATACAGAAAATAACCAAACCAGAGTTTATACACAGTTTCCTGACTCCCAGTTCTCTGCTATTCCCTGATTTGCTGTCAGAATATAACTGATGAGTAGCCTGTACAGCTGTTCAAGGAGAGGATACTGAGCTGTAGGAATATATGGAAGGCCCTACTAGAAGCAACTGCTGGGATGGAAAGAGCAGAGCACAGTGAAGAGGTTGGGCCCAGGTATACAAATGCTTCTCTTTGAATCCCTTAAAATCCTTACATTATCATGCACCAACTGGCTGACATGAAGCAAGCTACCTTTTCTGTGACTCAGCTTTCTTAAACTGTAAATGGCAATGATAATAATAATGCCTACCTCACAGAATTTGTGAGGGTTAAGAAAAATACGTTTAAAATGCTTAGGATAGTGCCTGCTATATAGAAAACCTTCCATTAATGACATTTATATGCAGAGTACATCATAAGAAACGCTGGGCTGGAGGAAGCACAAGCTGGAATCAAGAATGCCGGGAGAATATCAAGAACCTCTGATATGCAGATGACACCACCCTTATGGCAGAAAATGAAGAAAAATTAAAGAGCCTCTTGATGAAAGTGAAAGACGAGAGTGAATAAGTTGGCTTAAAACTCAACATTCAGAAAACTAAGATCATGGCATCCAGTTCCATCACTTCATGGCAAATAGATGGGGAAACAGTGTCAGACTTTATTTTGGGGGGGCTCCAAAATCACTGCAGATGGTGACTGCAGCCATGAAATTAAAAGACGCTTACTCCTTGGAAGGAAAGTTATGACCAACCTAGACAGCATATTCAAAAGCAGACATTACTTTGTCAACAAAGGTTCGTCTAGTCAAGGCTATGGTTTTTCCAGTGGTCATGTATGGATGTGAGAGCTGGACTATAAAGAAAGCTGAGTGCCGAAGAATTGATGCTTTTGAACTGTGGTGTTGGAGAAGACTCTTGAGAGTCCCTTGGACTGCAAGGAGATCCAACTAGTCCATCCTAAAGGAGATCAGTCCTGGGTGTTCATTGGAAGGGCTGATGTTGAAGCTGAAGCTCCAATACTTTGGCCACCTGATGTGAAGAGCTGACTCATCTGAAAAGACCCTAATGCTGGGAAAGATTGAGGGCAGGAGGAGAAGGGGAGGACAGAGGATGAGATGGTTGGATGGCATCACTGACTCAATGGACATAGGTTTGGGTGGACTCCAGGAGTTGGTGATGGACAGGGAGGCCTGGCGTGCTGCGGTTCATGGGGTCACGAAGAGTCGGACACGACTGAGCGACTGAACTGATCTGAATGATACTGTCATTAATACTGAGGCTTCCCTGGTGTCTCAGAGGGTAAAGAATCTGCCTGCAATGCAGGAAACCCAGGTTCTATCCCTGGGTTGGGAAGATCCCCTGGAGAAGGGAGTGGCCACCCACTCCAGTATTCTTGCCTGAAGAGTTCCATGGACAGAGGAGCCTGGCAGGCTACAGTCCATGGGATCACAAAGAGTTGGACACAACTGAGCAACTAACACTTTAACTTTTCATAAGTATACATATAGGCTTCTAGACAGGAAATCAGAAAACATGTTTCCCAGGCCAGTCTCTACCACTGACTAGCTGGCTCTATGGTCTTCTCTGAGTCATTATCCCCCTTCTGAGTCTCAGATTCCTCATTAATGAAAAAGAGAGGAGGGGGAGGGTGACAGATGATCTCTGGTCTCTTAGCTCCGAAGTCTGAGTTTCTATCATTCGTTTATGACCATGACCATGATTAACAGCATACACTGAAGAGAGAAGGCTACTCATTGTCATCTGATGAACTCTAGGCATATGCTGCCATCTATGGGGTCACACAGAGTCAGACACGACTGAAGTGACTGAGCAGCAGCAGCAGCAGGCATATGCTACGCATTTATAATAGCTTTTAAAAATGTCTTCTAAATGTACTTTTATCTGATACATTCATAGACTTATTTAAAAAGTAAATGTATTTTTCAATACTGCAAATCCTTTACATCACATTCACAACAAAAGTAATTTAACCTAAATACAATTCATTATGATGAATCACATTTAATGTTTCAAATGCTTTATCATGTTATTCAACCAAAAAATCTATATAACAGAGAATGCCTATATAAAGTATATTAGGAAGAATTCTAAGATGACTCCCATGATTGTGCTACCTTACATGGCAAAGGGATTTTGCAAATATAAGTAAGGTTACTAACCAGTTGACCTAAAGATAAGGAGCTTATCTCAGTGGGCCTAACATACCCACATGAACATTTTGAAAGCAGAGTACCATCTCTGACTGGTTCCAGAAGAGTCAGTCAGGGAGATCTGAGACACAAGAAGGATTCAGTGTACCTTTGTGTCTCGAAAATGGAGGGGACCATATGGGAAGGGTCTGAGAGTAGCCTTTAGCAATGCCTAGCTGAAAGGCAAAAAGAAAATGGAGAACTCAAGGCCAACACCTGCAAGAGTCTGTTCTCTGCCAATACTCAGCCCAGCCAACAGCCTGATATCAGCCATGGGATGTCCTAGGCAGGAACCCAGCCAGGCCAGATGTGTCCTACAGAACAGTGAACTAGCAAATGGGTACTGTTTTAAGCTGCTAAATTTGTAGTAGTTGTTAAGCAACAAAATATAATTCTTTAGATTAATTTTTTAATGGGATATGTATAAAAATAACCTGTTGTGACCACAGGAGTAGACCAATGGAAATTATTTGTAAGAACTCAACAGCCATAATAAGGAAAAGTATATATTTTAAAACACATATAAATATATACAAATGTGTACTTTGTCATGTCCATCTCTTTGCTACCCCATGGACCGTAGCCCACCTGACCCCTCTGTCCCTGGAATTCTCCAGGCAAGATACTGGAGTGGGTAGCCACTCCCTTCTCTAGGGGATCTTCCTGACCTTGGGATTGAACCCTGGTCTCCTGCATTGCAGGCAGATTCTTTGCCCTCTGAGCTACCAGGGAAGCCCCAGTATTAATAACATTATCCTCTGGAGAAGGGAATGGCTTCCCATTCCAGTATTCTTGCCTGGAGAATTTCAGGGACAGAGGGGCCTGGTGTTACAGTCCATTGGGTTGCAAAGAGTTGGACATGATTAAGCACACATTTGCATGTATATACACATATATACACTGCACAACTATCATATACATATATATGATATGTGTGTGTGGGTTAAAAGATGTTTAAAAATACTTAGGTAGCAAACTATAAAACTAAGGTCCGGATTATGTTGCTGCAGAGCTCTTAAACCATTCACTCTAGTGTTGCGTATTTTAAGACAGTGTATTTGGAGAAGGTGCCTGCAGGTAAAAATCAAATTCTTGAAGTACAAAACATCACAAGCAGAAAGCAACACAGGAGATGTCCCTGTTATTTTTCTTCGTGTAGTCTGATGACTCAATTGCTTGGTACCTTCTGAATTCAAAGAAAACCACTTGATTAAATAAACAAACAAAGTGTCAGTTTCCCTAATAATAGCTGAAAACCAGGAAACCCTTTCCTGGTGACTTGACAACAAAAATCAAAAAGTCCTTCCTGCTGCAGATTTTAAAACTCTCCCAAGCCCCAAAAGGAGGCTCACAGTCAAATGCCTAACAATCTCAGAGTGACTTTCCAAATCCTGTGTCCACAGAACCCATTCCTGCTTGCTCTTATGTGGAAATCTCACCCCTATTGGCAAACAGACTTATTTTAGAGTCAGGATTTTCCTGATGTTAATATGGAAAATGATTTATGGAAACAGGTTGAAGATAGATTGGTAGATCCTGAAAAATGACTTTAACTTTTGGTTTTGACCACAAGAGTTAATAAGCCTATTTACATATTTTATTGAAATATTTTGCAAGTATAATTTAGAGAATCCATTTGCATTTCATCTAGAGATTTTTAAAATGCATTAAAACATGAGAATTTCTAAAATTACAGATTTATAGAATCTCAAAAGCTATTATAGGGATCCAGTGTATCGTTGTAATTTTATGTACTCCCTTCCTATAGCAATGAGCAAGTTGAGGTTCAGAGTAGCTACTTTCTCTTTAATAAAAGATTTTTATCTTTAAAAACCAGTAATGATTTCGAATTGTACTTTAGCTGTCTTTTATTAATAACTTCTCTAATTTCTCAAAATTTCAAGTTGCCTCCAGCACTCTGGCTGGCTACTGTTTAGTAACTTCACATTGGTAGATATATCAGGATGTGAAAGAGGCTGGTTTATTTACCCACTTGGCCCAGCAAGACCTCAATATATGGATATTCCTAAGTAGATTACTATATGGTATATGAAAGGTTGTTCACTTATATTTATGTTTGCTAGGGCTTCTTCGGAGAAGGCAATGGCACCCACTCCAGTACTCTTGCCTGGTAAATCCATGGGCAGAGGAGCCTGGTAGGCTGCAGTCCATGGGGTCGCTAAGAGTCGGACACGACTGAGAGACTTGACTTTCAGTTTTCACTTTCATGCATTGGAGAAGGAAATGGCAACCCACTCCAGTGTTCTTGCCTGGAGAATCCTGGGGACGGGGGAGCCTGGTAGGCTGCCGCTATGGGGTTGCACAGAATCGGACACGACTGAAGCGACTTAGCAGCAGCAGCAGCAGCAGCAGCAGCATTAGGGCTTCTTACTATAATAAACATAATTCAAGTCTCTGAAAGTCTAAACAAAATAGGGACAAATATCTGACAATTTCTTTTGGGCTAATCCAGGATTTGCATTAACAACTAAAATAAATAGAAATTAATAGAAATTAACCATTGATTTTCAAAACTGTTTCAGAGTTTAACACAAATTCATTCATTTCTTCAGCTTTGTCACAACTATTATGAAAGTTAAATATTAATAGCTTCAATACAGTAAGCTACAAGCAGAGGTCACAGTTATGGTAGACATTAGGGCTGATAAAATATATTCACATTTCTCCCACTTATGAAGTTCAGCGTGGTCATCTGACTTGCTTGGCCAATGAAATGTGAGCAAAACTGGCCCATGTAACTTTAGGGCCAACAGAAGCTTCAAATCTAACAATGTGTGAAACAAATATACACCATGATGAAGAGGGATTCATGTCAATTATACAATGCTGGTTCAATTTTCAAAAATCAGTTAAGGTAATCCATCATATCAACAAGTTAGAATAAAAATCACATGATATCAACAGGTATTGAAAAAGGATTCAACAAAATCCAGCACCTATTCATCATATTTCCTTGGAGAAGGAAATGGCAATCCACTCCAGGACTATTGCCTGGAAAATCCCATGGACAGAGGAGCCTGGTAGGCTACAGCCCATGGGGACGCAAAGAGTTGGACATGACTGAGCGACTTCACTTCTTCTATTCATCATAAAAAACTCTCAATAACTAGGAATAACAGAGAGCTTCCTCAACTTGATAAGGAGTATCTACAAAAAGCTTACAACTAACATCTTACTTAATAGTGAGAAACTTGAGCTTTCATACTAAGATCAGATACAAAGCAAGAATGTTCCTTCTTACCACTCCTTTCAGCATCACACTGGAAGCTGTAGCTAATACAGTAAAAGAATAAAAGGAAATAAAAGGTATATAGATAGAGAAGGAAAAAATAAAACTGTTTTTGTTCACAGATGGCATGATTGTCTATGTAGAAAATCTGAAAAGAATTGACATAAAAACTCCTGGAACTAGTAAGTGACTGTAGCAAGGGTGCCAAATACAAGCTTAATATTTAAGTCAACTTCTTTCCTATATGACAGCAATGAACGAGTGGAATTTGAAATAAAAAATATAATACCATTTACATTAGCATCCAAAAAATGGAATACTTAGGTATAATAGCTAACAAAATATGTACACGATCTATATGAGGAAAACTACAAAACGCTGATGGATAACATCAAAGAGCAACCAAATAAACGGAGGGATATTTTATATTCCTGGGTAGGAAGATGTAATATTGTTGAAATGTCAGGTCTTCGCAACTGGATCAGCAGACTGATGCAATCCCAATCAAAATCCTAGCAAGTTATTTTGAATCCTGACAAACTCACTATAAAGTTTACATGGAGAGGCAAAAGACTCAAAGAATAAAGCTGGAGGACTGACACTATCCAACTTCAAGACTTACTATGGTGTTACAGTTATAGATCAATAGAATATACAGCCCCCAAATAGACCCACATAAATATAGCCAACTGATATTCGACAAAGGAGCAAAGGATTCGAATACAATGGGGCAGAGACAGTCTCTTCAATAATGCAGCTAGAAGTACAACTGGATGTCCACATGCAAAAAAACAAAACTAGACACAGACTTTAAACCCTTTACAAAAACTAACTTAAAATGAATCACAAGCCTAAATGTAAAATGCAAAACTATAAATCTCCTAGAAGATAACGTGGGAGAAAGCCTAGATGACTTTGGGTATGGTGATGACTTTTTAGATACAACAATAGCATGATCCATGAAATAAAGAATTGATAAGTTGGATTTCATTAAAATTAAAAAGTTTTGCCTTGCAAAACACTCTGCCAGGAGAATGAGAAGATAAGCCACAGGCTGAAAGAAATAGTTGCAAAAGACATATCTAATAGTGGACTATTATCCAAAGTATAGAGAGAACTCTTAAAACACAACAATAAGAAAGCATACAACCCGATTATAAGATGGGCCAAACAGCCTGACACCTCACCAAAGAAGACAGGGTACAGATGGCAAATAATCATACGAAAATGTGCTTTAGATCATGTCATCAGGGAACTGCACATTAAAACAATGAGATACCAGGACACACCTATTGTGTGTGTGTTAATTGCTCAGTTGTGTCTGACACTGTGCAATCCCTTGGACTGTAGTCTTCCAAGCTCCTCTGTCTATGGGATTTTCCAGGCATGAATGTTGGAGTGGGTAGCCATTCCCTTCTTCAGAGGATCTTCCTGACCCAAGGATTGAACCCGGATCTCACACACTGCAGGTGGGTTCTTTATCATCCAAGACACTAGGATTAGAATGGCCAAAATTTAGAACACTGACAACACCAAATGCTGCTGAGGAAATGGAGCAACAGGAACTCTCATCCATTGCAAACTGGAACAGACACTTTGGAAGACAGTTTATGCTTTCTTACAAAACGAAGAGATTACCTCAGAGAATCAGAACACTCGGCTCCCACTGTTATTACTTGTTAGTATTGTTAATAATTATTAATCCTGATTTTAGCAAGAAATAAAACCAAGCTTATGACTCTTTTGCAGTAAGATCATTCTGTTTTTTTCCCATAAAAGTTGAGGCTTACCACTTTGGTATTCTTAACACTTTTAAGAAATTATAGCTCTCACTCTTACTCTTTTGGGAGTTGTCATTTCTATGGTACCTTCTTGTTCCCACTATCTGATGTTGCCATGATGACAAATGAAATTTATTTAGAAAATTGCTCCCCTTGCCTTTTTTAGCTGACAAGTCTGTCGTTGGTCACATATCAGTCCACTGATATTTGTGCCTGTTTCTCTCTGAAGAATGGACATGAAATATCATCAACCTCATCTTAACTCTCAAGTTAGCTATTTTAAGGCAGCATTTTGTGGTGAGAAGAGCATGCCATTTTAGAATCAGATGATATGTGTTCAAGTTTTTATTTGATCATATGCAAACTTGAGATCAGATTTAGCCTATGTCACAGAATAAATGAAATGCAGTGGTATTTAATGAATAGTGATAAATAAGGATTGGATACTGTAATCTATGTGAAAGCATTTTGAAAACTGTTTCTCATACAGAAACAACCCATCCTTTAACTGTAGAAGCTAATACTGTCACCTGTCATTTTCTCAACCTGCCTGCCAATGAGGACATGAACAAATGGCCAAGGTTCTGCTGATCAGACATCATTGCTCCAAACTTACTGAATTTGGAGAGGAAGTGCCAAAAAACTTAGTTTTACCGAATCACTGGGCTACTACAGGGCTTTGGAAGGTAGGGGAGCTAAACTGTATGTAAGAACCAGATTGTGAAAGATTTTGAATGTCAGGCTAAAGGTTTTATTTAGTAGGAGATAGGAATCTACTAAAGTTTTTGTAGGAGTAATGTCAATATTAAGATGATGTTTAAGAAAATTGATCTGGGGACAACCAAGTTAGATTTGAGTGGGGAGATCAAGAAATGGAAGAGAGCAGGTTGGGAGAGTCAGATGATTTCAAAGATGAACTAATACAGTCCTAAACTATCAAGGTGACAATGAAAATGGGAAGGAAGAAAAAACTGAGGAAAGCTGAGAAGGCAGCATTTCCTTTGTAGAAGGTGCCAACTGGTGGCACAGTTAAGCTACACGTGGTCAATGGTGGCTCAGTTATTGTTTAAATTTTTTCACTTAGGCACCAACATTTAAAAATGTAAAGGCTTTAAGTAAACTGTCAGATTTATAGCTTCTCTTCGGGAAAAGAGAAGAATAAATTGCCAACCCTGGGCTGATATTCAACTTGGCATCAATTAGCTAGAACTGAGTATTCACCGTTCATTTTTGGATGGATAAGCTTTCTCCAGCTTTTCAGAGTCCCTGCATTTTCCCTTTTGTCTAGTATCTGGCCTACTTCACTGATGTATGTTACCTTCCTGGCCTTTGACTTACAGGAATAATAAGAGAACAAATGATCACTGGAATAGCTAAAATAAATGTCCCTTTCATTTCAGTCTAATTAGCATAATCTAAACCTTAAATGATTCTTCAAAATTAGAACTGATATCACTTTTATGTTAGCTTTTTCAACTGGTCAAATAGTATATATATATATATTTTATATATATACTATATATATATGTCACCTTGATATATATATATGTGTGTGTGTGTATATACCCCACTCCAGTACTCTTGCCTGGAAAATCCATGGAAAGAGGAGCCTGGTAGGCTGCCGTCTATGGGGTCACTAAGAGTCTAGCACTACTGAGCAACTTCACTTTCACTTTTCACTTTCACGCACTGGAGAAGGAAATGGCAACCCACTCCAGGGTTCTTGCCTGGAGAATCCCAGGAACAGCGGGGGAGCCTGGTGGGCTGCCATCTATGGGGTCACACACACTCGGACACAACTGAAGTGACTTAGCAGTAGCAGCAGCAGCAGTGGGTAAATCCCTTCCTCCCCAAATAAACATTACCATATGTGATAGATTATACAGAATGATCTTCTCTGATCAATAATATGGACCTAGGAAGACCAGCAGAGAGCACTTACCCATTGTTCTTGGCAGCATTGGGAAGCTGCCACTACGACTTTCTAGTGGGTTTCTTTTATAAGTCATTACACACAACATGTCTCAATAGGGAAGCTTGTCCCCATTTTCTAGTTTTGAATTTAGTGAACCTGCTGAAGGAACATAGCAAATTGGGGTTTAACTTCACTTTTGTATTAAATTTAAATTACTTTTAAGGGTATTGTTTGGACACTTGGCAGTGAAAGATTTTTAATTTTTGATTAAAATGCAATATTTGATAAGCATTTTGAGTGGACTGTTCTTTGATTTACCTTTTTAAATTCCAAAGTCTTTTGCCTCACGTTAGTCCATGGGGTCACAAAGAGTCAGACATAACTTAGCGACTAAAACAGTAACAATAAGCGTAAACGTAAATCTAATATAAAAACTGTGCTATTGTTGAATATGATGTGGACTCATGTAAGAAGTGATTTATTATATAGAACCAATCACAATCTAGGAGATATTTTATGTATAGTATCCTCTAAGAAAAGATATGTATCAGGACTAGTACTGTCTATTCATGTCCTGTCCCCAACACTGGCATTGTGAAAATATATAAAAACTATGAATGGTGAATTTTAATAAGTCTAGATCACACACTATAATTTTAAAACAGTGTAGCTAGCAGTCAGTTGCACCGATATTCAGCTTGAAAAGAATGGTAGGACTCTATACTGTTGTTATTAATAGTGGAATACCTACAGTGCTAGACATGATGTTTGTATTTAAGAGGATTATATTTAAGTGTATGAATAATTTTTTGTTCCAATGGAGCATGAGTAAAGTGCTAAGCTCCATTTTAATCAAATGGGACTGCTTATTAAGAATTAAGTACACAGGGAACTATAGTCAACATCCTGTGATTAAACCATAATAGAAAAGAATATTAAAAAGAATGCATGTATGTATAACTGAATCACTTTTCTGTACAGCAGAAATTAACACAACACTGTAAATCAACTATACTTTAATAAAAAATAAAGTTAAAAAATAAATATATTACTTAAGGATTAGAATAAGATAAGGTCTTTTACTGATTGTGCAGCCTCTTTAAGAGTGGAGGATAATTAAACAGGTCTTCTGAAAACAGTCTATTTAGTTCCTTTTATATTAATTCCTCATAGCTTCACTGTCACATGCAAAGACACTTTCGTGCATTCTTCTGGTGATTTTTAAACTATTCTTATTTCTTAGATGGTTTTCCTGTAACTTAACTTTCAAAACAGTGGCATGTAAAAGAAATTTAATAAATTAATTTATTCTGTTAAATAGTATTAAGTTGATAGGATCTCTCCTTCTGTAGGATTGCCAAGTCAAATTTTAAACAAGGAAGAAGGTCACAAAATCAAGCAAATCAAATTCATCACATACTATACATACGTAACTGAACAAAAATCACTAGCCCAGAAACGAGTAACTTTAAGATATCTTGAAAAACCAGATCTAAAAATATTAGGATACATGCCATTTCCCTACATTACATGACCATAACCATTGCCCCTGGATCTATGGGTGGGAGACTTGCTTCTCCTACACGGAATGGTAACCATTTCAATGGTTTCTTCTTTCTCATAATTATTATAATGTTTAAAAATTCTACAAGCAGTAATATCCTATATTGGGGTGGTAGACTCAATGCTGGGGCCAAGTGGCTTACATAATGATTCTAATACTTAACTTAGAGAGTTCAATGATAAATAAACATAATTTAGAAATAGTTAAATAACAAGAAGATGCTGTTATCATTACTTTTATTTAAAATAAAACTATTCAGAGATTTGGAGAATAGTTATCTGGAATATATCCAGGGACAAAGAAGCAAAAAAAAAAAAAAAAAAGGAGAAAGAAAAGAAAAAAGGAAAGCATACAAAAAAAGTAGTTACAAAGACCAGTCAACAATCTTATTTTATTTTGCCTATACTAATGACCCTTTCCTCCTCACTCAAGTCAGCCCTGTTGAGATTTATAATCTGTGGGCAAGTTCCTTAACTATTCAGTCTCAGTTTTCACATGTGTAAATTGATAATAAGTTCCTTGAAGAATTATCATGAAATCAAAGGAATGTGGCAAAGAAGAAGGTGCTCAATAAATGGTAACCACCATAATTGTTGTACTTGATTTTCAAAATATAGCACGTTGCAAGGAAATGCAGTAAAATAATGAAGAGACAATACACAGAATAGTTGGGATTATAAACTTCAGAGCCAGATCATGGGTTTTGATCCCAGGTCCACTTACTGGCTGTGAACTCTGGGTAAACTGCTCTCAAAGGTATGTAAGAGGCACTGAGAGCTAGCTATCACTGACGCCTGAACCCATGTTTAACCCTCATTTCTCAGGATACCGTTTCTGTGAGTCCTGTTAGGCTTTCTTATCTTCTTATTGCACTCTGTACTTCACCTTCCTAAGCCCTGTCACAGTTTTAATTACATAGCTATTTCCTATTAATCTCTCTCTCCATTAGACTGTGAGTTCTAAGAAGATAGGAAGCATATTCAGCTAATTAGGGACTACCGCAGTGACTGACACATCTCAGAGCCTCAGGAAATATTTGTGAATGAATGAATGAGTAAATAACAGAACACAGCTCTCACTAAACGTCTCAGTACTTCTTGTGTAAAATGATAATGCCTGGATGTGCTGTCCAAGAGAGAAGTGAGAATATGGAATTGGAAGGCAGAGTACATTGGAGATTAGTTAGCTGTTGCACTATTTCTGAAAAGACCAAAAAAAAAAAAAAAGAAGGGAGAGACTAGCTTTAAAATCAGACTGACTACTGAACTGATCAGCTGAAAGAAGCGAAAATGTTAGTCACACAGTTGTATCTGACTCTGTGATCTCAAGGACTGTAGCCCGCCAGGCTCCTCTGCCCATGGAATTCTCCGGGTAGTAATACAGGAGTGGGTAGCCATTCCCTTCTCCAGGGGATCTTTCCAACCCAGGGATGATTACTTTAGTTAAATCACACTGGCTGGTAGACCACTGCTCTCTCTTGAAAATCATCTGTTGAGATGGATTTTCTTTATAAATTAGTACGGTTTCACAGTTATGACTATAATAACTTGGTCCTGAGTAAGCTTATGAGAGTATGCTATCCACATGAATTTTATGTGTCCTGTGGGGGTGTCTCAAGGGAAAAAAATTGCAGAGAAGCACCACTCCAGGCCAGTGATTTCTAACTTTTATAACTCTTCAGGGCATACTGAAAACCCTCAACAATCTCAGCACTTTCAAGGGTGGTAGGAGTATAGCAGAATCAAAGAAAGGATTTCTTCTCTTGGCAGTCAAAGGACTATAACCCAGTGGAAAGACCTCTAATTTATGGGGAGTGCCTCCTCTCTGGTTACTTGTACAGAACTATATGTTTCATTTTAAAAATGCTGGCTTCCTTATGGAACATTTTGTCTTGGCAACTCAAGAAACCATATTATAGGATAGAAACCTGTTCCAATTTCCCATGTGTAGATGTAGGAATTTCCTTTGGGATTAGTCTGCAAGAGTCAAGGTTAAGTCAATTTACTTAAAATTTAGAAAAGTTTTCATTTACATAAGTTTATTTTTTGTCTCAAAAAGGCTTTTAGGACAAAAAGGCTTTTAATCCAAGAATTGTAGCTACTACTTAAGAAAGAATGATGATAGCTTACCTGAAGCAAAGTCAAGACTGAAGACTTGGTGTAAAAATTCAAATTGAGAAATGAGTTTATAACAATGTGTCTTATTTAAATATGTATCTTTACATACACCTAGATTTGAGTTCTAGTTTGAACACTTACTAGGTATGTAATTGTGGCCAAGTGTATGCAAATAATAAACCCGTATAGCTTAGTTTGGGTAAACAGATTGTGTGATTGAGTTTATATGCTGACTATTACCTACTATCTGGGTGACCTTGGGCAAGTTTCTGAATCTCTCTGCCTAGGTTTCCTCATTTGTTAACTGGGGATTATAAAAGCACTGTCTCCTAAGACTGCTGTGGGCCTACAAGAGTACGTGAATGTCAAGTTTCTAGAACAGTGCCTGGCTAATAACAAATACTGAAAGTTTGAGGCTACAATTATGATCATTCCTTTACCCAACTTGATTTTCTAATTTCTTGACTTGTTTATATCTCCTGAAATGTTAATCATTTAATAACAGAAAACATGTAAAACATAAATGTACAAGAACAGTAAAAGATTAGTATGAAAATTAAAAGTTACATTTATATAGGGACGTAGTACCATACCATTAAACCTGTGTTAATCTAATGAAAACTGATACTGCAACAATAAGCTAGAAGAAACCTAGACAGCAATAACTAGCAAGTTATTCTGAAAAACACTTTTTAGATGTATTTTTAATCAGCCATTTTCCACCTCCTGTCCTCCACTGGCAAAGATGGAAAAAAGTTATTTCTACCTGTTCTCAGAACAGGTAATTTCTTTCAAATCAGGGCTCACTGTAGATTTACAAATAAGAAGTCACTGATTGTCACAAAATAAAAGCAAAGTAAATCCTAAAATAGAGGTAATATGATGATGATAACAGATCTACCCTAGTATATGTGCAAAGATGAACAGTTTACAACTAGCTTATCAATAAACTGATAAATGGCATTTCAAATGTTGGGACACTATTATTTAGCAGCCAATTCTTACTTTGATTTATAAATTATGTTTCTAGTATTAGTTGTTAAATCTTATAGGAAAGTTTTTCACAAAGAAAACCTATGTTGTGTTATTGAAAACTTTATGAAGGACTTCAAGTCACTTGGTGAAAAGTTTAAAAGTTGAGTCCCCTTCAGCTGTTTTTCTCATTATCTTAATTAAAATGACATCACTCAAGCACCAGAGACTGACAACCAATGGTCATAGTATTGTGCCTGCCAACAAAGTTCCAAGTGCCCAGAGCACAAACCAGCGTTTTGTACTGTCAACCTTTGACCCGTCCATTGTATTACCCCCTCTCCTCATTCGGATAGTGTTTCAAAGCTCTGCTACTGCTTTTCCCTTTATTTTTCGATTATTTCTGCCCTCGAAATCAAATGCTAATACCAAGACGGCGGGAGGGAACGGAAACAAGACCAAGTGGGTTGCGCCCAATAGGGCCACCCTGCCACCCACCCCATCCTCATCCAATTCTCAAGCACTGTTGAAGTCAACTTCATTAGGAAAACCAAGTCAGCGCCTGTGGAGCTCTCCAAACCACCAATCAACAGAACTCCTCGGCCAGCCGGCGCTCTGGAGTATCTGGCCCCAGTCACAGACCCGAGAGGAGAGGGTAGGAACACTGCTCCCTGGAGTTCTCCAAACCCTGCCAACCCTCCAACCACCGACTTCTCGAGACGGGAGATGTACAGGCTGAAACCCCAACTACAGCCTCACCTTCTTCCTCCAGGGAGTTCATACAGGGAAAGTAGCCGGCCAGCGCCTCGAAGGAGGCGGAGAGGCTGCTCCGGCTCTGCGAGCGCTGCATGGAGCGCCCCGCGGCGCCGGCGCCCCCTAAGCCCTGCCGGCCCATCTTGGACGAAGACCCGCTCTTCCCGCGGTACAAGATACGAGGCGTCTTGGCGGCTGGGGCGCGGCGACCGCAGCGCTTCGAGGGCCGCGATGGTGCCGCGGGACCCCAGGAAACTGGCCCCTGCCTCCCTGACCTGGTCCGGACCAGACGTGGCTTTCTTGGCTGCAGGGGGTCTCCACTTTTGGGGGGGGCGGGGGGCGGGTAAAAGGAAGGGATCCAGGCGGTGGCGAGCGGGGACGCGGTTGCTCGATGGGAAAGTCCGAGGTCTCGCCAGGAGGGAGCTGAGGTTCCCGGAGGCTGTGGCTGCGACTCAGTCTTGGCGCCCTCCCCTCTCCGGGAGATGCTGCTGATGCTGAGGTCCCCGCCAATCAGCAGCCGGAGGGGGAGGCGGCGGCGGCGGCGGCAGCACCTCGGAGGGCTGGCGGCTTGGAGCGCGCACCCCAGGTTCAGGACAACTGCGACCCCCAGTAGCTCCAGCTGTTTCCGCTTCTCTCCCCCGCCCCGCTAAACGCGTGATGAACGCCAGAGAAGGGTCGTTAATTAGAGACAATAGGTTAGGCATCGCAGATGGGTATTATCTCAAATTTTTGGTAGTCACTTTCCCTCTCCTCGGTTTCACTTAAAATTTATTAACGCTCCTCAAGCATAGACAGGGAATACTGAAATTTTCTCCACATCATAAAACAAAGGCTCCCCAATTTTCAACAGGTTCCATAAAAGCCTGCAATTAGCTTTCTCCTTTATCTTTTTTATTAAAAAGATAAAAAGTAAACAGAAGGTAAAAAAGGTTTTAAAAAAAATCAAAAGTCCGAAAAAGCATCAACACAAAAAATGGACTGTGATGTTTACCAATTTTGCTTTAATTTTAGGAATTTTTAATGCTTTCCCCCCCCCAAATTCATTTGCTACCTATTTTTGCTAAGAATGACAATGAGCACTGTTAGGCTTTCAAGGGTAACATCCTCTTAACATAAATCTGGAAGCTACACAGACATACCAGAAACACAACAGTTTGTAAGTGAAATAACATCCCATTCTGCAAATCGCAGATCTCTGTTCCAGAACATAGAGCAACTGTAATTCCATTTTGCTGCTGCTGCTGCTAAGTCACTTCAGTTGTGGCTGACTCTGTGCAACCCCATAGATGGCAGCCTACCAGGCTCCCCATCCTTGGGATTCTCCAAGTAAGAATACTGGAATGGGTTGCCATTTCCTTCTCCAAAGCATGAAAAGGAAAAGTGAAAGTGAAGTCACACAGTCGGAGAAGGCAAAAGACTGTCCTACTTTTTGTAACCTTACACAAGCCCTTTGAACTCTCAGTTCCCCCATCTAGGCAGGTGGGAAGTCAGGGAACAATGATTCCAGACCCAACCATGTCACAGCTTGATTGCTGGCTGTGTGTTTTAGGGGATTTCAAAAGTGTATGTAAAATGTAAATTTATGCCATCTAAAATGGTTCTTTCATACCATAAGTATTTCCTGATTACTACATATGTACAAGTTCTTTGCTTGATACACTGGGAAATACAAACACTCATTCAATTAATAGTAACTGAGCTCCTAGTGTATGTCAGGTACCTTTGTAAATACTTAGGGCATATGGTGATCCAAGCAGATAGAAATCCTTGCTCTCATAGAGCTTATAATCAAGTAGGGGGGAAAAGACACACACACACAAATCAGTAAATTATATAGTGTTTAAGGGGGGGGATAAGTGAAAATGGCAAAAAAAAAAAAAAGGTATACAACAGTCTGCAATTCAAATAATAGTTGTCAGGGTGGATATCAGTGACAAAGTGACATCTGAATAGAGGTATAAAGAAGCTGAGAAAGTAAGCGATTTGGGTATGTGAGGGAGAGGGTTAGTTTGAGGCAAAGAGAGCCTCCAGGACAAGCTCCCTAAGATATGATGTCCTCATGTGTCCACAGAATAGCAAAGAGGCCAGGGTGGCTGGAGTGGAGTGAGTAGGAAGGAATGGAGGTCAGAGACATGAGACAGAGAAGGGACAGATTACACAGGGGTATGCGAACAACTTTGGCTATAGCACATCACAATTTAGAGAGTACAAAACAATGCACTCATATAATACCCCTCTCAAATCTTTCTAAAAATTAGGAAGGTTCCAGGACAACTGAGAGTGCTATCACATAATAACAACTTTTTGTTGCTTAGATTTAGGATCGGGCTTCCCTGGTGACTCAGACGGTAAAGAATCCACCTGCAATGCGGGAGATCTGGGTCGATCCCTGGGTTGGGAAGATCCCCTGGAGGAGGGCATGGCAACCCACTCCAGCATTCTTGCCTGGAGATTTCCCATGGACAGAGGAGCCCGGTGAGCTACAGTCCATGGGGTCGCAGAGTCAGACACAACTGAGCAACTAAGCACACCACACAGACTTCGGATCATCCAGGTTTCTTGCTTCTGTTTTTCTCATAGACTTTTTTTGTCCTTCCTGCTACTCTCTTAGTTCAATTTCCTATTCATTATTCACCTTCCTAAAATACCAGTGTTTCAACAGAACATTGATAGAACTAGGAACTCTATGAGTATTTCTCACACCATATTGCTTTTATTCAGAGATAGAAATGTTTTTAATAAATGAAATTTTCATTAGAAGAATAAAGAGAGTCATAGCATTTTGAAAACTGAAAGGAGTATTGGAAGTCATCTAATACATTTTTTAAAACCGTGGGTCACAAATTTTTGGTGAATCACAAAAATAACTCACTATTAGAATGAGCCACATTCTAAAAAATAAAATCAGAGTGCAGTAACTAACACAATGCAGTTTTTGTAACAACGGCAGTAGTAGGTCATGAATATGTGTCCATTTCTGTGTGTTTGTGTGTTTATATGTTTGTACTAAGTTGTGATCAAGAGAAAAGTTTCAAGAAGAGGGACTAAGTAGGAAAATCCTAGGAAAATAAATTGGCCAAGGGTGGAAAAGCTTTATTTTGGTATCCAGGACATCATAATGAGGGTTGAAAGTCGTTTAGGAAGGGGGTTATCTTGGGTTCCTACCAGTGACACAATAGTGATAGGAAATCTAAGACCTGGATCAGTGGTCACACCAGAATTGCTTGGGTCCTGCCTTCTCTACATTAATAACCTGGCTTTATGCTCCAAGATGCTGAAGCTGAAGCTCCAGTATTTAGGCCACCTGATGCAAAGAGCTGACTCTTTGGAAAAGACCCTGATGCTAGGAAAGATAGAAAGTAGGAGCTGAAGGGAACCACAGAGGAAGAGGTGGCTGGATGGTATCACCAACTTGATGCACAGGAGTCTGAGGAAACTCTGGAAGATAGTGAAGGATAGGAAAGCCTGGTGTAACAGTCCATGGGGTTGCAAAGAGTCAGACAGGACTAAGTGACTGAACAACGAATGGGCCAAGAAGAGTTTAGTCTGGAATAGCCCAGATGCATCTATTTATTCATGAGCATCACTTCTCTCTTGCAGGTTCAGAACAAAGTTGGCCTGAGAAGCTTTTTGATAATTTTTCCTATAGTTGGGATTTGAGAGATATAAGTAAGTGATAGAAGAATGCCACAAGGAGAAACAGGAAGTATAAAGAAGGAAGAAGGAAACCACCTTATTTCAGGGAAGGAAGCATCAAGGAGAAAGAAGACCATTGACACACAAGTATCAGAGAGACAGACAATAATGGCCAGGGACCTCTAGTCTTGAATGATAAAATATATGGAACTTATTGAGAACATTTACAATTCTTCTTTTCTGGTCCTATGCTTAAATGTTTTCATATATAATAAATATATGAATAATATTTCTGGTTTATATGTTTTTAAAAGTTGATTTACTATTCCTTATTCCATTTTGATAATATGTACTACCAATCACAAAGGAATTTAAAATTTACATAAAAAGTAAACTATTGATAAAAGATTGGAAATGTCATTTCCTCCATACCAGAAAGGACATTCAAATGGCTTTGGATGTAGTTTTCAAATGATGAGCTACTATATTGTTTCATTATGTAAACTAAACCTAATTTCAGAATCATCATACTCTAGTATTCAAATTATTTATACTATACTTATAACTTTCTTACTCATCCAAAGATAATCAGAGAAAAAGTGAGTCACAAATGTATATACTAATCACTTCCAGTACTCTTGCCTGGAAAATCCCATGGACAGAGGAGGCTGGTAGGCTGCAGTCCATGGCGTCGCTAAGAGTCGGACACTACTGAGCAACTTCACTTTCACTTTTTACTTTCACGCATTGGAGAAGGAAATGGCAACCCACTCCAGTGTTCTTGCTTGGTGAATCCCAGGGGTGGAGTAGCCTGGTGGGCTGCCATCTATGGGGTCGCACAGAGTCGGACATGACTGAAGCGACAGCAGCAGCAGCAGCAGCAGCAGAAGCAGTAGCAGCAGCAGCACTTTCTAAAAGCAAATTATGGCCTCAAAAAAAATACCACCATTATATATGAAAATTATATTTTTGAAGAAAAGATATATAGATTGATATAGCTTGCATGTAATATCATAGCTTTCTATTTGATGAATATGAAATATCACACCAATTATGCCACTTAATTCTTACACTAATCCTGAGTGTCATCATTATTTCTTCTTTATAGATGAGTTAATGCTCAATGATATTGAGGTTCAATGCCCTGTATACTATATCACAGGTGTCTCACGTATACAAAAACACAGATGAAACATATAAAACAGAGATGATAGATACAATATGAACTATGCAGTAAATTATTGGGTTCAAAATAAATACTGAAAAAATATATTTAAAGCTATAATGTTTCTTCTAACAATATACTAATATTAAATCCATATTTGCTCTTTTAATCAAAACAGATTAATATTACATAGCTGTATCAACCCTGAATATTCATTGAAAGAACTGTTGCTGAAAAGGGTGCTCCAATACTTTGGTCACCTGATGCAAAGAGCCAACTCAATGGAAAAGACCCTGATGCTCAGAAAGACTGAAGGCAAAAAAAAGGGAAGCAGAGAATGAGATGGTTGTATGGTACCACCAACGCAATGGACATGAATTTGAGCAAACTCCAGGACACAGTGGAGGACAGAGGACCCTGGTGTGCTACATTGCATGGGGTTGCAAACAGTTGGACACTACTTAACTACAAAGACAACAACAACAACATATGTATTTCCACTCAATTCTAATGGGACCAAAAAGTTACATGTCATTTATTGTATATATTTATTATTGTATACATTCATATGTATCATTTTTTATAATAGTGTCTCCAAAAAAAATAACCAAAATTTTAAAGAGGGGAAGACTAGAGATCTCTTCAAGAAAATTAGAGATACCAAGGGAAAATTTCATGCAAAGATGGGCTCGATAAAGGACAGAAGTGGTATGGACCTAACAGAAGCAGAAGATATTAAGAGGTGGTAAGAATACACAGAAGAACTGTACAGAAAAGATCTTCATGACCAAGATAATCACGATGGTATGATCAATCACCTAGAGCCAGACATCGTGGAATGTGAAGTCAAGAGGGCCTTAGAAAGCATCACTACGAGCAAAGCTAGTGGAGGTGATGGAATTCCAGTTGAGCTATTTCAAATCCTGAAAGATGATGCTGTGAAAGTGCTGCACTCAATATGCCAGCAAATGTGGAAAACTCAGCAGTGGCCACAGGACTGGAAAAGCTCAGTTTTCATTCCAATCCCAAAGAAAGGCAATGCCAAAGAATGCTCAAACAATTGCACTCATCTGACATGCTAGTAAAGTAATGCTCACAATTCTCCAAGCCAGGCTTCGGCAATACATGAACTGTGAAATTCCAGATGTTCAAGCTGGTTTTAGAAAAGGCAGAGGAACCAAAGATCAAATTGCCAACATCCGCTGGATCAAGGAAAAAGCAAGAGAGTTCCAGAAAAACATCTATTTCTGCTTCATTGACTATGCCAAAGCCTTTGACTGTGTGGATCACAATAAACTGTGGAAAATTCTGAGAGAGATGGGAATACCAGACCACTTGACCTGCTTCTTGAGAAACCTGTATGCAGGTCAGGAAGCAACAGTTAGAACTGAACATGGAACAACAGACTGGTTCCAAATAGGAAAAGGAGTACGTCAAGGCTGTATATTGTCACCCTGCTTATTTAACGTATATGCAGACTATATCATGAGAAACGCTGGGCTGGAAGAAGCACAGGCTGGAATCAAGATTGCCAGGAAAAATATCAATAACCTCAGATATGCAGATGACATCACCCTTATGGCAGAAAGTGAAGAGGAACTAAAAAGCCTCTTGATGAAAGTGAAAGAGGAGAGTGAAAAAGTTGGCTTAAACTCAACATTCAGAAAACAAAGATCATGGCATCCGGTCCCATTACTTCATGGGAAATAGATGGGGAAACAGTGGAAACAGTGTCAGACTTTATTTTTGGGGGCTCCAAAATCACTGCAGATGGTGATTGCAGCCATAAAATTAAAAGACGCTTACTCCTTGGAAGAAAAGTTATGACCAACCTAGATAGCATATTCAAAAGCAGAGACATTACATTGCCAACAAAGGTCTGTCTAGTCAAGGTTATGGTTTTTCCAGTGGTCATGTATGGATGTGAGAGTTGGACTGTGAAGAAGGCTGAGTGCTGAAGAATTGATGCTTTTGAACTGTGGTGTTGGAGAAGACTCTTGAGAGTCCCTTGGACTGCAAGGAGATCCAACCAGTCCATTCTGAAGGAGATCAGCCCTGGGTGTTCTTTGGAAGGAATAATGATAAAGCTGAAACTCCAGTACTTTGCCCATCTCATGTGAAGAGCTGACTCATTAGAAAAGACTCTGATGTTGGGAGGGATTGGGAGCAGGAGGAAAAGGGGACAACAGAGGATGAGACGGCTGGATGGCATCACCAACTCGATGGATGTGAGTTTGAGTGAACTCTGGGAGTTGGTGATGGACAGGGAGGCCTGGTGTGCTGCGATTCATGGGGTCGCAAAGAGTTGGACATGACTGAGCAACTGAACTGAACTGATCTGAAATTAGCTTATTCCTGAAATAGAAGCTTGGTCACTGAAGTGAATGCATAAAGAGGTTATTATGTGAAGTAGTTACATAGTGTCTAGACCAAGGATTAGTTCAACTGGGAACACAGTTGTGGGGTTGGCAGCCTTGCTCTTTCCTATGCTAGAAATGATGTAGGCAATGATGATGAGAATGCAAACTACTAATAAAGGATAGGAAAGAGGAAGTAAGTCATTCTGGAAAGTAGGGTAAAAACAAGCACTAAGGCCCACAAATTCATATGCTAAAAAGACAAAGAACTCTTATTGCTATTCCATCACTATTTGGTGTATTCAGTCATCCCAGAAATGGCTGGTTGTTAAAAGAGATAGGAATTACTCAGAATAGGTATAAAGCCACATTGCAGACTGAACTAACCTTTTTCTTCTTGATACACCTTTGCTCTTGATAATATAGGAATTCATCTCTACCTCAGTCTTCACAATAGATTTTAATTACCTTTGCCATATTGGACCATTCCTCTCTATGACAGCAAATAATCCTATACTAAATAGGAATATTTGTGGATATATTTTGGTTTGTTTTATTCAAAACTAACTCTCAAAATATTTGCAAACAATGTGATTGACAAGGGATTAATCTCCAAAATATACAAACAGCTCATGCACCTCCAATATCAAGAAAACAAACAATCCAATAAAAAAATACTCCAAAGATCTAAGTAGACATTTCTCCAGAGACATACAGATGGCCAAAAAGCACATGAAACGATGTTCAACATCACTAAGTATTAGAGAAATGCAAATCAAAACTACAGTGAGGTATCACCTCATACCGGTCAGAATGCTACTGCTGCTGCTTAGCAGCTTCAGTTGTGCCCGACTGTGTGCGACCCTATGGACAGCAGCCCACCAGGCCCCTCTGTCCACAGGATTATCTAGGCAAGAATACTGGAGTGGGTTGCCGTTTCCTTCTCCAACCAGTCAGAATGGCCATCATCAAAAAGTCTACAAACAACAAATGCCAGAGAGGGTGTGGAGAGAAGGGAACCCAATGACACTATTGAAGAGAATGCAAATCAGTGCAGCCACTACGGAGAATAATATAAAGGTTCCTTAAAAAACTAACATATGAACCATCAATCCTATGCTTGGGCATGTATTTGGAGAAAACCATAATTCAAAAAGATACATGCACCCCAGTGTCCACTGAAGTACTGTTTACAATAACCAAGACATAGAAACAACCTGAATGTCCATTGACGGGGAATGGGTCATAGTATATACATACAAGGGAATAACAGACAGGAAAGAATGAAATGATGCCACTTGAAGCACATGGGTAAACCTAGAAATCAACATACCGAGCGAATTAAGTCAAAGAGAGTAAGACAATATCATATGATATCACTTACATGTGAAATCTAAAAAATTATGTAAATGAACTTATTTACAAAACAGAAACAGACTCATAGACTTAGAAAACAAACAGTATTACCAAAGGGAAAGGAAGAGGGAGTTTCCCCAAATTAGGAGTTTGGGATTAACATAGACACAGTACTATATATAAAATAGATAACCAACAAGGACCTACTCTGCAGCACAGGGAACTCTACTCAGTACTATGTAATAACCTATATGGGGCAAGAATCTGAAAAATAATAGATATAGGTATACCTGAATCACTTTGCTGTACACCTGAAACTAATACAACATTGTAAATCAACTACATTCCAATATAAAATAAAAATTAAATTAAAAAACCCCAGTTCTCAGAGTCCATACATATATGCGTGTGTGTGTGCGGTGTGCACACAGTCCTTTAAGAGAGTGGTCATGGCAAGGAGGGTTTCCAAGTTTGAGAAACTTCCTGTGCCACTATTCTCTTCATTATTCCAACCAATGCTCTGGCTTTGTGATAAATTTAAACAGTCTTCATAGTAACATTCTCAAACATTTGAGAGAAAAGAAGAAATATTTTTTATAAACCCCTTGAAATTCTAGATGAACATCATTTAGCTACTTCTCGTATCATTATAAGATTAACAGCATCGAGATTTTGTGAGTATAAACATTCTGCACAAATACACAGCAAGATTTTAGAATTTTATGTACATTTCAGGTCCAATGCCAATAACTATACAATATTTATAAACTGTGTGCATTTCAACTGCTTTATTCATTTATTATTTATTCATTCACTATTCACTTACTCATTACTCATTTATTTCTTAACCACAGTGTGATGAGAATAATATTAGGTATGCATGGAAAATAGAGGGAGTCTCTTAATCACAATGAAGTCTAATTCCTATTTGTTCATGTTTCTTCTTTTTCTTTATTGGCTAAAGCTTCACTTATTTATTTCAACATACATATGAGAAAAGGCTTCTGATTACCATTCAGTTTAACTGAATTGTACATTGATTGTACATCAGCGGTTATACACTGTTTAAACTGGGTGATACCATGCTGACATAAAAATGGAAAATGGAACATCTTTCATAGAAATTTGGCTTAACTGTCTGGTTGACTTTTAAATAGGCATTTTGTTTTTCATTATATATTAAGGCATAAAATTTATAACAAAGTTACTTAAAGTTGTTAAAAATCAAAGGCAGTAAAGAAGATGAAGATTCTCTTAAAGCAATAAAAATTGCAGGATTTTAAATAGTATATTGCAAAAAAAAAAAAAAAAAAGCCCGTGAAAAACATTCATGGTATACAGATCCAGGTCAAACATCACCTAGATTGGGCATAAGTGAATTGCTGCCTGAAGGAAGTTCTATTTGGAGCTCTAGTACATTAGGTAAACAGTTCAGACTGTGCAAAGTGGCCAACCTGGGAACCAAACTAAGCAACTCATCATCAGCTGACTCCCATTTAAGGCACTCAGTGTTACAGACACCTTGAAAGTAACAGTTTGTCTGTCTTGTTGATATGAAACTTCATAATAGGAAGTAACAATATAGATGAAACATGTTTTCCTCCTAAAATCCAATTCAAAATGGTTCCATCTAATATGCTTTAGTTATACTCCCCAAATAAGGTGAGAAGCTCAGATCTAACAAGACAGAGGCCTCAGGAAGAGGTCAATTTGTGGTGTCATACAGAAATTCTCTGAGATACAAATAATTATAAAGAGGCAAATCAGTATGTGTTCTAGTTACAGGAATATTCTGTGATTCCTTGACCACTGCTTTATAACTTGGATTCTTCTGCTTGGCAACTCTTTCTGTAACTCAATGGAGTACTGTTTCAGATCTCAACCTCCTTTCCCATACTTGACACCAAATTGAGAAAAGACTTCCAGAGAGGACCCAAAAGTCTCGATTAACAGCCTAAACAACAACTAAATATGCATATATATACACACACATATGGGGCTTGCACCCCACTCCAATGCTCTTGCCTGGAAAATCCCATGGACGGAGGAGCCTGGTAGGCTGCAGTCCATGGGGTCGCTAAGAGTCAGACAAGACTGAGCGACTTCACTTTCACTTTTCACTTTCATGCACTTTCTTGCCTGGAGAACCCCAGGGACGGGGGAGCTTGGTGGGGTGCCATCTCTGGGGTCACACAGACTTGGACACAACTGAAGCGACTTAGCAGCAGCAGCAGCATGGAGCTTCCCAGGTGACGCCAGTTGTAAAGAACCAACTGCCAATGCAGGAGAAGTAAGAGATGTGGGTTCGATCCCTGGGTTGGGAAGATCCCCTGGAGGAGGGCATGGCAACCCACTCCAGTATTCTTGCCTGGAGAATCCCATGGACAGAGGCACCCAGCAGGCTATGGTCCATAGGGTCACAAAGAGTTGGACACTACAGAAGCTACTAAGCATGCTCACATGCATATATACACATATATATTTAAATTGGCAACACCATTCAAAAAGCCTTTCCCAAAATGTTTATTTGTAGTCTAGCCACCATGTATCACCATTTGAACATAGAAAAAGTGGTGTAGAATTTCTGAGTTCCTTTATTTTCTGTTCTGCATTACTTTTTGTGTGTGATTATCTGTCATTTGATCTAACATCTAGAAAAAAGGCATTGCTTCATAATTCAGTTATAAACTATTAATTTCAAGTAATACTGTATTTCACACTATGAAGGCAGCATTTTATGGGTTCTCTGGATGAGGCAAAAATACAAACTTTATGTCTTAATAAGTCTTGTACTGCATCTGAATAAACACCAAAAGATACATTTTCAAGGACAGTGATCTTAAAAAATGTAATTATTACAGATTTTATCACAATTCAAGGTAACTGCAATTTTAAACACATATAACATTTTGAGTACTATTTCTAATTTCATTTATTAAAAATGATTCATTTTTGTCCTCAATTTCAGATTATAGGTTAAGATCAGCTGACAAAGGGTACATTTTCTGGCTTCTATAACCACTTAGAAGGTGCTTGTCAATAGAACTCTAGTACTGGGGAGTAAATAGAAAGTCACAGCATGAGTGAACAGCCCTTTGTCAACATTGTAAGACACAGTCTGCTCCTGTACCTTGCAGAACCAGAGCTCCAATCACCCCCTTATAGTTAGGTCTGAGGCCCACCTCCATCCATAGTCTTATCCCAGCTTTACTCTCCACCTCTCTCATTATCACTCTGATCCTGTGATTAGCCCAGACTTACCACACTGTGTCTCCTTTGCTTACACCTCTCTGCGGATGAACTTCTGACATAAATGACAGGATGGTAATGTCCCCCTATAAATGAAGGTTCTTTTGGCCTCCATATATTACAGTACTCCTTTTGATACAAGGTCTCATGAGAGAGAAAGCTAATTTTTTTCCATAGTGGAGTATGTTGAGAAAAATGTAAAACAACATTGGAGACTAAACCGCTCTATGAGACTCTATTATCAACATGTATTTCTCACTATAATGATCACAATAATTATGAGAGAAATTCTCTAAATTATGTTTTCTGTAATGTTCTGAGTGTGCGCCAGTTTAAGAAATCAATGACAATGAAATAATTGCTGATGGTGTGTCAAAACTACTATAAGAATCTCTATAAAAACTTTTCCTGTAAATGTCTTACTTGTACTGGCCTCCATTCATTGTTTGTGACTACTGCTTAGAATTTTAATAAGTTTCATGTTAAACACTTATTAGAACTCATTCTTTCAGAGTCATTTTAGAGGGAGCAAAATGACTCCTATATTCTCCCTATATACTCCTTGAGGTAACTTACTAACATCATCTAGTATAAAAGAAAATAATATGTTCCAATTTTTAAGGGACAATCCAAGAAACAGAATAACTGCTTTAGTTTACTGAAAACTCCATACGCAGTTCCAAATGCTCAGCTTCTGACATTAATTCCCCATGGTATAGTTTTCCCCAAGTTTTCCATATTATGTTTGTCTAATGCATGATACTTTTTTTTTCATACAGTGATTTTCTCTCAAGTATTCTTTTCCAAAATCTATACATTCATGTCTAAAACATATCTATGTAACTTGTCAGTGCTAGTCCCCATTTCATATGTGCTAAAGCATAAGGAAGATAAAAGGTTACAAATCCATTAGTGATAGGATCTGGTGAAGCCTGGGCAGTTCAACTATAGGTTTAAAACCTTTTTTTACATTTCTGCACATGAATAATTGTTCACAAAAATATATGTCAAGGGTTAATGAATAGTTCCTATTAAAAGATAATCTATAGCATAGGTTTAACAAAGAGAACTGATTGTTAGCCTAGTAGAACTAATTGACTACTCAACCATTTGATATTAAACAGTATTAAACAAGTGTTTATTGACTGCCACCACATGCATGCACAGTGCTAAGCATTTAAAGCAGCAAACAGTATCATTTACTAACTATTGATTAAAGCTACTCATTTCACTCATTTGTTATTTTTCAACTGATAAGTATAGAAATGCTAAGGAAACAGGTCAAGTAATGCTATGCAATTAAAAATAAAGACTAACATCATAGACTAGCATGTATTTGGAACATGTGTACGCAGCTCAAAAGCTTTTAACATATATGCACCAAAGTAAAACAAAGACAGCTTAAGTACTCCTGTTTTGACTAGAATAATGCTACACTTTCAAGATCATAAGACATTAATTTTAAAAATTATAGTACTACCACATTCTAAGATACAAGTTTGGAAAAGCACAGTATTCAGCAAGAACATGGGCTTCCCTGGTGGCTCAGATGGTGAAGAATCTGCCTGCAATGTGGGAGATCTGGGTTCTATCCCTGAGTTGGGAAGATCCCCTAGGGAGGGCATGGCAACCCACTCCAGTATTCTTGCCTGGAGCCCACGGACAGAGGAGCCTGATGGGCTACAGTCTATGGGGTCGCAAAGAGTCAGACATGACTGAGCAACAAAGCATAGCACACAGCACAACGAGAACACAGAACCAAAGGGGAAATCTGAGAATAAATTACTTTGGTTATTACACACACACACACACACACACACACACACACACAAGCATTAAACTGTGGAGGCACAAATGACTCAGAAAGAATAAACTAACAAAAATACAATGAATCAAAAATAAATCTAAGAGCAGCATGCTACCACTCTTCTGGTCTGAAAGCATTATCTGCTCTTGAATTCCATTATACTCTTAGAGTTTTACTCTCATTTCCCTTGCATCTCCTCATTAACCCTCATAGCTGACGCCATCGTTTCTATCAAATTTCTACCTTTAACATCTTTAACACATCCTGGGCCACCTCCTCGCATTATACTTGCTTCTTTTCTTATCATCCCTCCCTAAATAAACTGACATCATCAGCCAAATGGTTGCTTAAACCAGAAATTTGGACACCCTGTTTTATTCCTTACTTTCCCATACTGTATGTCTCTCTCATCCAATCATCACCAAATTCTATTGATTCTATCTTTAAAATAGATCTCATATCCATCCATTTCTCTAATCCTATTGCAAGCCACTTTTACTCTTACCATCCAGATATTATTCATAAAGCAGCCAGGATTATCTTTTTAAAATTATGTTGGGTCACGTCACTACCCTTCTAAAAACATATCAATGTCTTTTCATTGCAATTACATAAAACACAAACATATAGCCTGACCTCCCTCTAGGATTCTATTAACTTTTTCATATCAAATGGTTTTATTTATTACCCAGTAAGACATCCATGTGGTGTCTGGTTTCTGTTATTTACTCCAAAAATCACTGAGTATCTTTTCCTTTAGTAATTTTTCTCGTTTTGTTATAGTGATATCCACTACAGAAAGTATTCTGCAATTTAAAATAGACCTTTCCCTCCTGGTTTCTTATCCTTCTGTTTAAAGGGAGCTATGTAAAGGTTAGTCAATTCCTACCAAACATTTCCCCAGGTCTCATGAAATGCACTGTGTCTCTGGCCAGGAATTGTTCACAGCTATATCTCAGCTTGGTGATTATTTAACACAACAATAATTTGTTGGAAGAGGATTTTGAAATTTGCACCTGCCTCCCTGAAGAACCTGTGACTCATTTATGCAGCGAATTGCTATTACTGATGAGAAAGTACCCCATTCTTACAATAAAAAACAGTGGCAGTAGGCTTAGAACCTCAGGACCATGGTATAGGCCATCAAATATTGCATATAATACTTAACATTTCATAATTTAATAATATTATTTGATCCCATCTACATAGCTATTAGGAATTCATTAGAATGAAGTTTAACATTACAAATTTTAAAATTTCATCTCTCTTGTTCCCTCCAATAAAACTTGCCAGTCCCTCTGTGCTAGCTCTGCAGTTGGATGAAGAGGATGGTTATCCACGAGGGGAAGATGATTTGGTCTAGCACTAATGGCAATGCAGGCCCAGCTCTTGAAACTCTGCAATGTAGAGTCGTCATCCCTTCTTTTAGGCACGTGGCAGACATTTCAAGTCTCATGTCAAAACGAAGTCTGATTTTTATTCTGAAACTATAATTAAGTATCTCTTTAAGAAATGTGTAATTTTAGGCAAGTCATTGAATCTCGCTGTCCCTTAATTTCTTTCCTAAAAAGAGGTTAATGTCTATATACTTTTATATACTTCTTTACACTGTTTAATAGAGATGGTCACAGAGTCCCCCCTGCCTCCAGCTTTAATACTTTGAAATTTTACTTTCCGCTTTGTTCCATGGAGCACTGAGTTTCCACCCTCCTTCCCCCTTTGCGCTCTGCATCCACTCCTTACTCAGGAGACGTGAGGACACAGTGGTTAATGGTGTGAACTCTGCAATTAGACAGGCTTGGGTATATATCCTAGCTCTTCCTTGGTGGGCTACAGTCCATGGGTGGCAAAGAGTCGGACATGACTGAGCAACTTCACTTTCACTCTTTCACTTTCCAGTTCTTAGCTGTATGACCATGGAGAATCACTTAAACTCTCTATGCTTCAGTTTTCTCATCTGTAAATGAGATATAATAATGTCCTTGTAGGTTGTTGTGAGAATCATCTCAATTAACAGTGAGCATGAAGCGGAGGATGGGATGGTTAGATAGCATCACCGACTCCGTGGATATGAATTTGAGCACACTGTGGGAAACACTGAAGGGCAGGGAAGCCTGGTGTGCTGCAGTCCATGGGGTTGCAAAGAGCTGGACACAACTTAGCGACTGAACAACAATAACGAAGTTCATAAATTCCAAATCATCAGCTCCATATTTCTGCTCTTCCAATTAAGACTTCTATTCCTGAAGCATTGCAACCTTCAGGCTGGTTTTAAGATTAAAAGGAACTGGTGAAATATATTTGTCTTTCAGAGATATTTTCATTTTCAAACAAATGCTAAACTAATTGGTGAAACTTCAGGCAGTGCTATAAGTGATTTTTAAAAATACCTAGGCAAACCCAGGAAAGAACTGGTATGTTTTCTCACAGATAAACAAGCCTCTCCTGAGATTTTTCTCTGGGCACAGTTCTCTTGAGTACCAGCTTTGTTACAGCTTTTCTCTTCCCCCTAAAAATGATCAAAGGTCAAATAATTTTTTAAAAAACATTAGGTGTTCTAGAAGCGTTCTACCAGTGGAGGTTGAGGCTGGTTTTTCAGACAGGCATTTGTATGTTAAAGAACTATCTGTACATATATTTTTCAATATATTCAAATTTCATTAATACTACGTAAGAAATTTACCACCAACCTTTGCGACGCACTCCTCTGAGGCAGAGGGAGAATTCCACACGGAAATATAACACATTAACCTAACAGCATTATGTCAGACTCACAAGATGGGTTTTTGATTCAACCAAGCCTGACAAAGCAGTCATCTCAAGGTGATTCATTCCACTTTCAGGATATAAGTGTATCATGTAGTTTGCATTACCACATGACTATGATGTGAACATCACGAAGATTATATTAAAGTGTCACAAGCATTTACAGAAATTCAGAATTTCACCCTAATATTGTATACATACAGAGACAGGTCCACAATACGGAACACTGTACAGTACATTTATTTATATTTTCATGTAAGTCCATATGTGAAAACTGCTCAGATTTTATTTTATTCAAGTGGCCAGATGGATTCAGGATAAATTTATGTCCCCAAATGATTTTGCTATGTTTTATCCAGCATTTTCTTGTGGGTGGAGTGAAAGGCAGAGGGTCTTGCGCATCAACTACTCCTGCTGTACTGACTATAAAAGACCCTCAAAGCTGTGGGAAGTGGCAATTCAAAAGTTTCAAACTGTTGGTTTTGTGTCTTCCCTTACTCAGTGAGAAGCAGTGATAGCAATTCTCTATTATAAATCACCAAAGCAAAATCGCGAAGCCTGAACTGAATGCTTCAGAAGCAGTTCCTAACAGATGCATTCTTTCAGTCATTTATTTAGTGTAATTAAAAGTATAGCTCCTCGTTGCATGAAAAAAACTTGTACAACGTGTATTGAAAGTTCAATTGATATTGCATGGTCGAAAGTTGCGCTCTTAACTTAGAACCCATCCGATCATTTAAATAGGTTTCTGCCTTTGGGTCACAATATATTTACAAGACATGATAACAGTATAAGAAATTTACTATTTAAAAACCCTCTCACACACCTTTTCTAATATAATTGTTTTGAATATAATAACAGATATACATTACATAATGAAATTTTGTCCTATTAAAATTGTGTAAACATCCATTCTCAAAATTAATTTGTTTCTGGTAAAAGAACTGGATAATAATATTGTGTGTTACTATCACAATATTTTTTATAGTGTCTAGACCTGATAAATAATTTTATATTTAGGGGAGTGGGAAGAATGACAGTTAACTTTAAGATCTGAAAATATATTCAGAAGGTTTTTGTATAATTTCTGTCTGCAAGTACAACTTGACTGAAGGCAATCAATTATTTTGTTGCTGTTGTTCAGTTGCTTAAGTTGTGTCTGACTCTTTGCGACCCCATGGACTGCAGCATGCCAGGCTTCCCTGTCCATCACCAACTCTGGGAGCTTGCTCAAACTCATGTTCATTAAGTCAGTGATGCCATCCATCTCATCCTCTGCTGCCCCCTTCTCCTCCTGCCCTCAATCTTTCTCAGTATCATGGTCTTTTCTAATGAGTTGGCTCTTTGCATCAGTTGATTGGAGCTTCAGCATTAGCCCTTCCAATGAATATTCAGTACTGATTTCCTTTAGGATGGACTGGTTTGATCTCTTTGCTTGTTCAAGGGACTCTCAAGAGTTTTCTCCAGACCACAGTTCAAAAGCATCAATTCTTTGGCACTCAGCCTTCTTTATAGTCCAACTCTCACGTCCGTACATGACTACTGGAAAAACCATAGCTTTGACTATACAGACCTTTGTCAGTAAAGTGATGTCTGCTTTTTAATACACTGTGTAGGTTTGTCATAGTTTTTCTTCCAAGGAGCAAGCATCTTTTTATTTCACTATATCAGTTATATTTCTAAATTTTTGAAAAGATGCTTCCCAATCTCCTGTACCTCCAGGGTCATGGAAGTCTTAGAGACACTATCCCTTACATTTCATACCAACCTTGGTCCTAGCAAATTGAAGAAAAAGTATTGTGATTCATATCTCTTATACATAATAGCACCTCACAGGTGTTACAGCTGCACTGTGTTCCTGAAAAATTCATATGTTGATATCCTGCCCCCAGTAGGTCAGCATGTAATTGCATTTGGAGATAAGGTCTTTAGAGAGGTGATTACGTTAAAATGAGGCTGTAATGAAGTGGTCAAACCTAATCCAGTACGACTGGTGTTCTTATAAGAAGAAATTTGGACACACACGTTGACACAGGGATGTGTGTGTACTGAGAAAGGACCATGTAAATAGGCAGCAAGAGGCTGCCCTCTACAAGTCAAGAAGAAAGTACTTTCAGTCTTCAGAACTATGAGAAAATAAGACTGTTGTTTAAGTCATGTCATCTGTAGTATTTTATTATGGCAGTCCTGGCAAAGTAATACAATATCCCTTGAGATAAATTAAGTCCCCTATAATCTTTAGCTTTGCAGTGTTTTCAAAAGCTTTCATTTGTTTCCTAAAAAGTTAAGTTTTACTTAACATTATTTAGATCTATTCTAAAATTTTTAAACCCTCTGTACAATTTTGATGTCTCAATGAGCCAGGTCTCTTTGTATCTTTAAAGTTTAACTGTAAAGTGAATTTCCGTAAATCAAATGGTATTTTCTAATTACTCCTGCTGTTCTAACAATTGTATATTTTGCTCAGTTTAAACAAAGGTAAATTATTTACACAGTCTCTTAAAAAAACACACTTGCCAAAAAACTCCCACACTTGTCACTACAATTTTTATATACATAAGACTTTAAGTTTCTTAAGGGCAGAAATTGTACTTTATTGATGATATTATTTGAATTCTTACCATAACGATCAAGGCCCAGCACACTGATTTGCTTCTAAGGAAACTATTTACATAAATTCTGTTAAAGGAGCTGTTCATTACTAACAGACATGCTCTAATTCTTATTTCGTTATATTAAAGAAAAGGGTTAAAATTAAAACTGCTAATACCAGCTCCTGTGGTGAATGTGAATGAATCATCTGACTACTATTATTGTGGATGTGGCTCTTGAAATTGATTTTTCTTCATTAGCATTCCAAATCATTACTTATAAATTACATTTTTTTGATATTTAAAATGCTCTACCAAATGCAATTATAACTTATCCAATCCACCAAAGTAAATGGATGCCCTGAAAACATCTTTTATTAGGAAGGAAATCAAAAGTGAACATATGATTCTTACTTTCATCATCTGAGGTATTCAGTACTAGAAGCCAAGCTAATTTTTTAAGCACTGAATACATTAAAAATTAACTGTGATTTCTTTCCTTCTACTAACCCTGGGGTTCTCCATTTCTTCCTTTTCTAGTTGCTTTAGGTGTAGAGTAAGGTTATTTATTTGACTTTTTTCTTGTTTCTTGAGGTATGCCTGTAATCCTATGAACTTTCCCTTTAGCACTGCTTTTACAGTGTCCCACAGGTTTGGGGTTGTTGTGTTTTCATTTTCATTCGTTTCTATGCATTATTTGATTTCTTCTTTGATTTGTTGGTTATTCAGAAGTGTGTTGTTCAGCCTCCATATGTTGGAATTTTTAATAGTTTTTCTCCTGTAATTGAGATCTAATCTTACTGTATTATGGTCAGAAAAGATGCTTGGAATGATTTCAATTTTTTTGAATTTACCAAGGCTAGATTTATGACCCAGGATGTGATCTATCCTGGAGAAGGTTCCATGTGCACTTGAGAAAAAGGTGAAATTCATTGTTTTGGGGTGAAATGTCCTATAGATATCAATCAGGTCTAACTTGTCTATTGTATCATTTAATGTTTGTGTTTCTTTGTTAATTTTCTGTTTAGTTGATCTATCCATAGGTGTGAGTGGGGTATTAAAGTCTCCCATTATTATTGTTATTGTTAATTTCCCCTTTCACACTTGTTAGCATTTGTCTTACATATTGCAGTGCTCCTATGTTGGGTGCATATATATTTATAATTGTTATATCTTCTTCTTGGATTGATCCTTTGCTCACTACGTAATGTCCTTCTTTGTCTCTTTTCACAGCCTTTGTTTTAAAGTCTATTTTATCTGATATGAGTATTGCTACTCCTGCTTTCTTTTGGTCTCTATTTGCGTGGAGTATCTTTTTCCAGCCCTTCACTTTCAGTCTGTATGCATCCCTTGTTTTGAGGTGGGTCTCTTGTAGACAACATATAGGGGTCTTGTTTTTGTATCAGATCAACACACAGAAATCCCTTGCATTCCTAAACACTAATAATGAGAAAATAGAAAAAGAAATTAAGGAAACAATTCCATTCACCATTTCAATGAAAAGAATAAAATACTTGGGAATATATCTACCTAAAGAAACTAAAGACCTATATATAGAAAACTATAAAACACTGGTGAAAGAAATCAAAGAGGACACTAATAGATGGAGAAATATACCATGTTCATGGATTGGAAGAATCAATATAGTGAAAATGAGTATACTACCCAAAGCAATCTATAGATTCAATGCAATCCCTATCAAGCTAGCAGCGGTATTTTTTACAGAGCTAGAACAAATAATTTCACAATTTGTATGGAAATACAAAAAACCTCGAATAGCCAAAGCAATCTTGAGAAAGAAGAATGGAACTGGAGGAATCAATCTGCCTGACTTCAGGCTCTACTACAAAGCCACAGTCATCAAGACAGTATGGTACTGGCACAAAGACAGAAATATAGATCAATGGAACAAAATAGAAAGCCCAGAGATAAATCCACACACCTATGGACACCTTATTTTTGACAAAGGGGGCAAGAATATACAATGGATTAAAGACAATCTCTTTAACAAGTGGTGCTGGGAAAACTGGTCAACCACTTGTAAAAGAATGAAACTAGATCACTTTCTAACACCATACACAAAAATAAACTCAAAGTGGATTAAAGATCTAAACATAAGACCAGAAACTATAAAACTCTTAGAGGAGAACATAGGCAAAACACTCCCCAACATAAATCACAGCAGGATCCTCTATAACCCACCTCCCAGAATACTGGAAATAAAAGCAAAAATAAACAAATGGGACCTAATTAAAATTAAAAGCTTCTGCACAACAAAGGAAACTATAAGCAAGGTGAAAAGACAGCCTTCTGAATGGGAGAAAATAATAGCAAATGAAGCAACTGATAAACAACTAATCACAAAAATATACAAGCAACTCCTGCAGCTCAATTCCAGAAAAATAAACGACCTAATCAAAAAATGGGCCAAAGAACTAAATAGACATTTCTCCAAAGAAGACATACAGATGGCTAACAAACACATGAAAAGATGCTCAACATCACTCATTATCAGAGAAATCCAAATCAAAACTACAATGAGGTACCATTTCACGCCAGTCAGAATGGCTGCAATCCAAAAGTCTACAAGCAATAAATGCTGGAGAGGGGGTGGAGAAAAGGGAACCCTCTTACACTGTTGGTGGGAATGCAAACTAGTACAGCCTCTATGGAGAACAGTGTGGAGATTCGTTAAAAAGCTGGAAATAGAACTGCCTTATGACCCAGCAATCCCAATGCTGGGCATACACACCAAGGAAACCAGAATTGAAAGAGACACGTGTACCCCAATGTTCATCGCAGCACTGTTTATAATAGCCAGGACATGGAAGCAACCTAGATGTCCATCAGCAGATGAATGGATAAGAAAGCTGTGGTACATATACACAATGGAGTATTACTCAGCCATTAAAAAGAATACATTTGAATCAGTTCTAATGAGTGGATGAAACTGGAGCCAATTATACAGAGTAAAGTGAGCCAGAAATAAAAACACCAATACAATATACTAACACATATATATAGAATTTAGAAAGATGGTAACGATAATCCTGTATGCGAGACAGCAAAAGAGACACAGATGTATAGAACAGTCTTTTGGACTCTGTGGGAGAGGGCGAGGGTGGGATGATTTGGGAGAATGTCATTGAAACATGTATAATATCATATAAGAAATGAATCGCCAGTCCAGGTTTGATGCAGGATACAGGATGCTTGGGGCTGGTGCACTGGGATGACCCAGAGGGATGGTATGGGGAGGAAGGTGGGAAGGGGGTTCAGAATTGGGAACATGTGTACACCCGTGGTGGATTCATGTTGATGTATGGCAAAACCAATACAATATTGTAAAGTTAAAAAAAGAAATTAACTGTGTCATTTTCTACCTAGTTAATTAAGTATAATAGAAATGTAAAATCTTGCATTTCTACAATGTCTTAATTCAATATCATCACTTACACCTGTGATGTTGAATTCTTTACACCCCTCAGTTGTTCACTTGCTTTCACAGCCATCTCTTTCTCCTAGATGTCATTTATGACATATATCAAGTTGAAGTGACTTAAAGTTTATTTTGAGACTATTTTGAAATTTTGTGATAGTTCTAAAAGAATACAGAAACCCTGAGTGTTTAGAGTTGGAATGCACTGATCTTTCCATCTGTTTTGAAATTCTCATAAATTTAAGTATATATTTATGATCCTAAATCTTTATCATGAATATATCTATATCTATATATATGGGCAAAGAAAATATATCTAATTATGTTCTTAAAATCATTTAGAAAATCAATTCTTATGCTAGGATTAAAACTTTGTTTCAGTGCACATTGGCTAAGATAAATCAACTATTAATGCTGGTACCAACTCAGATTTAAAGGAAGAAACAGTAAGCATTTCTTCTTTTCAGCTTTCTGTTCCTATGCCCTGGCCCCAGCCCTTCTTACTTGTGTCTGGATCTTTCACAATCCATTCATTGGCATTCCTGCTTCCAGTCCCTCTCTTTTAATCCATTCTGAACATTTTTGCCAGGTTGATTTTCCTAGAATAGATTTATTACCAAGTATCTTATTAAAAAAAAAATAATGAACCAACCCTCAGTGTGTTGATAGGACAAAATGTATTCTACCAATCTTGAAATTCAGGGCTTCCAACCAAGAGAACGTTCTAATTTTACTCTCATTTTCCAGATACATACAGTTTATCAAACTTTGCTATTCTATTTAGTGTGCCCCCAGCATACCTCTGCTTCTCATTTCTTATTTCCTTTCCTGTGGGACTGATGATAGTGTGTGGAATTCATCTGCTTATCCAAAGCCTCCTGTATGCTGTGCCAGAGCTAAATGCTCCTCTAACTATTCCTTTATCTCAGACCTGGAAGCTACTGGATTCCTTATTCCCTTAGCCTCTAGATGCTCAGCATCATGACAGAGCTTCTAATCCAACTCTGAATGTTGTAATCTCCAGGTAATTTCTCCTGTCATGCCCCTCCCCCTTTCCTTTTGCCAAGTGGGTCCCAGGTTCACTTCCCTCTTTTAGCAAGCACTCTTTGGACTGTGAGTCAGGGTGCTCAGGAAGAGGATCCAGCTCTTCAGCATCTCCAGCACCAGCCAGTTCAAGTCTCTTTCCTTCCAGGTTCCAGCAGCCTTGTAAAGTCAGAGCCTGTTAAAGCTACTACTGTGTGCTGGTGAGAATGCTCTCCTGCCTCTCTGCTTATATACACTGCCAGTCCGTCAGGATTCAGTTTTATTCCACCAGCTCTCTGAATCCCCTGGTCCATAGTAACGCCTTCCTACTCTGAAATCCCTTTATCTCATTCACTCTTTGGGTGCTTAACACAGTCTACCTGCATCATCGAGTTTTTTCTTTTTCAACCACCTACTGCATATCTTTACTTGAAAGTTCTAGAGATATAACAGAACATCCCCAAACACCTCTCCTCTGTCTAACTTGCTAATTCTGTGTTCCCTCTCTTAGCTGGTGATAGGACCATTCATTCACTCAGTCCCTCAGGCAGAAAAGTGTGATCAACTGTGACTTTTCCCTTTTCTTCACACCCCCATCCATCTCCAATCAATCATCAAGTCCTATTTAAGACCTAAATATCTATAATATGAAACAGATTCTTCTTCATCCCAAGCTTGCAGTCTCACACACTCTCACTTCTGTTAGATAAAGTGAAGTGAAGTGGCTCAGTCATGTCCGACTCTTTGTGACCCCATGGACTGTAGCCTGCCAGGCTCCTTGGTCCATGGAATTTTCCAGGCAAGAGTACTGGAGTGGGTTGCCATTTCCTTCTCCAGAGAATTTTCCCAACCCAGGGATTGAACCCGGGTCTCCCACATTGCAGGCAGATGCTTTACCATCTGAGCCACCAGGGAAGACCTGTTATGTAAAAGACTCTGTTATATAAAAGACTCCTAATTTGTTGTTCTGGACTTGCCAGGTATCTCAGTGGTAAAAGAGTCTGCCTGTCAGTTCAAGAGCCACAGGAGATGCAGGTTTGACCCCTGGGTCTGGGAGATCCTCTAGAAAAGGAAATGGCTACCAACTCCAGTATTCTTGCCTGGAGAATCTCACGGACAGAGGAGCCTGGCAGGCTACAGTCCCTGGGGTCACAAACGGTTGGACATGACTGAGCATGCATGCACACAATTTGCTGTTCTCTCTTCACTCTAAGTACTTTTCAATCTATTTTTTATGAAACCAGATGATCTTATTTAAACAGCGAGTTAGTCCATGTCAACACTTAGCTGAAAACCTTTTCAGTGCTTTCCCTTCCCTTGGCCTAAATGGCACACCTACTATCTATCCTTTATCTCTTGCTTCTTCCTGCCTCTCACTCCCAGCTCCAGCAGTACTGGACTGGGTGAGCTGCCCTGCACACTCCAGGCTACTTCTTACCTCCCCCGTGCATATGAAGGTAGGATACCTGAAATATCTTCCCCCTATCTTTTCTCTTTACCTAGACATTTTCTGGGAAGCTACTTGTATGTTCAGGTATTTCCCAGGGAACAAGTTCTAATCTTCTGAGGAAGCAAATGCTCCTCTAAGATTCCACAGTACCTGGAAGCTACCTCTGCTGCTGCTGCTGCTAAGTCGCTTCAGTCGTGTCCGACTCTGTGCGATCCCAGAGAGGGCAGCCCACCAGGCTCCGCCGTCCCTGGGATTCTCCAGGCAAGAGCACTGGAGTGGGTTGCCATTTTCTTCTCCAATGCATGAAAGTGAAAAGTGAAAGTGAAGTGGCTCAGTCGTGTCCAACTCCTAGCGACCCCATGGACTGCAGCCTACCAGGCTCCTCCGTCCATGGGATTTTCCAGGCTAGAGTACTGGAGTGGGGTGCCATCGCCTTCTACCTCTGCTACACAATATTAAAAGCAATAATTACGTTCATTCACTCATTCAAGTACTTACTGAATACCTGTGACGGGTCAGACACTTTTTGTGCTATGTAATAGGTATTCAATAAATGATTTTTGCTAATGAATGAGTGAATTTGCCCAGTTGAACTTTAAGAGGAACACTGTTATGTTTTATGTATTTGAATTTATTTCCACTTACCCTCATGTCCTTACTCTACGTCTATCATAGTATTTTATATATAGCAATAGCTTAAGAAACACTTTTTTACATTCATTTTTACATTCAGTCTTAAAATAAAAATGTTTTTGAGAAAAGATCATCATTGATTACAAAACACCATGAAGATTTTTTAAAAGTATATAATCATACACATATAAATAACACAGAATAACATTTGTGAAATATTAACTGCTCATAATTTTGGTAAACTATGGCAAATTTTTGCAGAAACCTTGCTTGCTCTATAATGTGAATTTTGGAACCACAGTATCTGAAGATTACAGGAAATCATCTGTAACAAATAAATACAAAGGTGGAATACAGGAGCATTTTGGTAATATAAAAAAAGGAAGCTCTTAAAATATTGCTATCTGTTAAGCGAATTTAATCTAAGCAGTCTGGAAAATACTGTAGCTATTGAAAAAGACAATTTAAACATCCTCACAGGCTTTAGGCCCTATGCCTATACTACCTAATGGTTAAGAGTCTAGATTTGAGGGGTTCTAAAGTCTTCCAGATTTTACCCCATCATATTCATAATGAAAAAAAATCTTCCAGATGACAGATTGGGAGAAAATTTTTGCAATATCTTACACTAAAAATGGAATTAATATCAGAAACTCTTGAAAACCAAAATGATAAAGATTGCAATCCCAACCAAAAAAAAAAAGAGCACAAGTTAGACAATTCACATAAGAGCAAACAAAAAGATTGATGTGCATAAAGAGATTTGCAAACTCATTAGTTACGAAAGAAAAGCAAGTTAACACAACAATGAGAAATCACTCATTGCTAATAACTAATGCTAATCATCACTCACAGTAATATCAGAAGTACTTGTATTTGCATATTAAAAATTAGGAAGTAATGCCAACTGTTGGCATGAATGTTGGGATATAGAGACTTTTCTTCACTATTGTTTGGAAAGTAGACTAGGGCAGGATATCTGGTGAAAAAGCTGGCAGAACCTGGCCAAGTTAATTAAACACACACTGAACAATTTGATAAATCTAGTTCTGGGTCTATATAAATATATGTAAAAGAAATTCTCACCCAGGCTCATAAGGAGACATAAATGAGGATATTCATCTCATGCTATTTGTGGTGGCAGGAGCTGGAGTCTATCTGCATGTCCAGCATTGGAAGAACAGAGAGGAAAAATGTGGTAAATGCAGACCATGAAGTACTATACAGCAATTAGAAATACAGGAATAAATGTACACATAGGTGCTCTGAAAACCATAATGCTCAATGAGAAAAGAGGGAATGCAAATTTAAAATGCACAAACACATACATATACGTGTCTATAAAACAATAATGCACATTTTATAAGAGCACACACATACATTGAAGGTACACATTAAAATAGCCATTCTAACAGACGGAGGAAGGAGAATAGGGATCAGAGGGCATTCAGTAAAGAGGAAGAGAGGAGAGAGAAACCCTTCTCTCAGTGTGGACGCGCATGACCCTTCTCCACCCTGTTTCTCAGTGTCTCCTTGTGTTGCCTCCTTTCAACTAATCCATAGTATGAGAACAGGTGACATGTTTGTATAGCCAGGTCTTAATCCACATGATGGTTGGTGCCATGTGTGTGTCTCATTCCTGCTTAGAACCCAGTACTATGCTTGCACACAGTAGGTATTCAAGGAATATTTGTTGAAGGAATGAATGAATGCATAATTTTATGTTGACTAACCCATGATACAATAACAAAAATAAAGTCAAAAGCTGAACTTACGATCTTGAAAAAAATTTTCACATAGATCTTTTTCACTGTTAAATTCCAGGCTTCATGTCAAGAAAGAAAAGTTCTTAGATTTCATTAAGGTGATGTGTATAGAGCAGCAGTTTTATTTTCAATGATACTCATATGTGGCACTGGCTGAACCACTTCCATATTAGGTAATACATTTAAAATGGAGAGAATAAAGATTTTTATCTTCAGCTTTTTTCAATGTCAGCAAGGTAGAGATACTACTGTTCAAATGGCAAGAAATGCCTTTCTCTTTTAAAATTTAAAGCATGCATGTTATAATTTTCCTATCAAAACAGGATTTTTATGTTCTTTTATATTGGAATTTATCAGTGAGTTTTCCTTGAGCCTGTAATATAACATTACAAACCTGATTCAGAATCACATTTGACCTACAAGTATGTATTTACAATGTATTTTACTTATAACCAAATAATGTATTGCCAAAGAGATATTATAAAGGACAGAACAAATGATCCTATCCTTTCAGTGCAGGTATTGTTGATCCTTGATTTTTCCACCACAATTCATAAATGCCCATTCACCACTACCTGCAACTGAAGGAAGTCTTATCTATGAATAAACTTTCCAAACAATCTTTTAACTGCTTCAATATCTTAGCTTCTCTTTCACAGTAAAACTGTATTTTTTTTGGCTCATATGTATTATAGTGAATTTTTTCATTAGGCTTAATTCTTCTGGGAACAAACATTTTTCTAGGATAACTACTCTTCTTGGGAAATGAACACATTCTCCATTTCTAAGATGTAAGATAATTTACTTAAATAGAAGTCTCTCATAGGGCTATGCTGATCAGCTCTAAAGTAACAAGACTGCAATGCACCATTTGATTGCTTATAAACTGATCAAAAAGAGTCAAATATTATAGGTTAAATACTAATTAATGCAAGATAATTTGTACTTAGATAACAGTTTCTTTGGAACTGCTAAAGTATCTAAATAATCTCTTTTGGCTTTTAAGTCATGTGTTACGTTCATATGCTTCCTTCCAAATCTCTCTATATTGTGGTCTTAAGCTCAATTCTTTCTTGGAAAAGCACAGTACTCACTCTAGTATGCATAGTGCCTCACTTTACTAGATCAGCTCTTTACTGATCTGAAAATCCAGGGTCCTGAGATTGATATATGGGATTCCCAGGTAGCTCAGTGGTAAAGAATCCACCTGCCAATGCAGGAGATGTGGGTTTGATTCCTGGGTTGGGAAGATCCCCTAGAGGAGGAGCAACCCACTCCAGTATTCTTGCCTGGAAAATCCCATGGACAGAAGAATCTTTCTTAGGCTGGCAAGGAGTAGCAGCACAGGTTGGCAAAGAGTCAGACACAACTCCGTGACTGAACAGCACATGAGACTTATATACATGAAATAGGTAATTAGAAGAGGACTTATTTCACCACAAAAAAACATCTATTAGGTAGAGTGTGCTGATTCATAATAATGGAAATTTACAAACAGGTATATTCTGTGCAGAAGCCTAGTCATTGCGAAGGCAGAAGCCAAGTCTTACAAAAGTAAGACTTGAAATGATAGGATTGATTGCCACTGTCTTGAAAAGGCCACCACAAATCCTATAGGAATACAGACTACATTTCACTTTACAGATTAATTTGTTTAGTATCATATAATGAAAATTAGATCCTGCTAAAAGAGAGACTCCAAAAAAAGCAGAATGTTTCAGGTAACAAACTCTTTGTCTACTCTGGTTTTTAGAAGTGATAATTAAGAATTGATTGCATATCTTCTGCTTGATTCTATATACTACCGCCTTTCCTACTCTTTCCCACCGCAGAAAAGAGATTAAAACATGCTCACAAGCAGGAAAAAGACAGATTAAATGTAACATTTCTCAAATATTTGAGAAAGTGAGATACCTGAGGTATAGGCTTCTAAAATCACTGCAACTCTCTAGAACAACACAAAATCTGATAACAGCAACTGCTTCTCTCTTGAAACATTTTGATGGTTTGAAATTATCTATGAAGTGGTAGGACTGTTAACTAGATACCCCCAAAAGTCAGTGTGCTATTAGGCTGCCAAAATATCTGCATACTCTCAGATCTATAGAGAAGATGATGACATCATTGGCACTGTGCATCAGTGTAGTCACTGAACACTCAGAAACTTACTCACTTTTCAGTGCTAAACTTGAGAAATATAGGCAAACTTGAAATTCACTTGGAGGAGTAGAATCAAAGTATTTGGAGACTTGAATAGTAAAGGCGAAAAGAAGAAAGACTAAAAAGGAAACTTAGGCAGGATATCACAACTGTCTTTGAAAATATGGAAAACCATCATATGAGAGTTACATGAGTCTGACGAGTAGAACTAGACCAAATGGTTGGAAGCCACAGCAAGTAAAAAACAAATCATAACCAAAGCTCTTGGAAAGAAGAAGTAAGTATCCTTAACTTTAGTGAATTTCCTGTCCCCGGATGTGGTTAGCATAGTACAATGGCCCAGGAAACTGAGAAGAGAAGATTCAAGCAACAAATGGGTAGTTGGATTAGATGGTACCTTCCGGTTCTGGCACTGTATAACCTCTAAAGCAAAGTGATGAATGAGCCTTTTATTTGTCTTCAAAAGGAGATTCATATTAAAAACTGGCTTATTATGAAGCAAGGACCCAAAGCCCTGGGTTGTCCCAGAGGGATAGGGTGGGGCGGGGAGTTCAGGATGGGGGCCACACATGTATACCTGCGGCCAATTCATGTTGATACGTGGCAAAAAACATCATAATATTGTAAAACAATTATTCTCCAATTAAAATAAATTTTAAATGGCTTGTTTCATAATTTAATAATTAATAAAAATATACTACCTTGAATTATAATTTCATACCTATTATTTAGTATTAATTATATATGTGGATATATATACACGTAGAGCATATATTTCTTCCTTTTCATGTTGACATTGAGCTAGGACTCTCCAGAGTTTATGCTAGAAATCAAAGAATGCTATGATTTCATTCTTTTGGACCACTAGGGATATAATAGGTCCAGTTCAACAATAAGGGGGCATCAGGGGTAACGGGAGAACCCTTAGGGAGTACACAATACTGCCATCCCCAGGTCAGGAAGACGGACCAATGACCCTGTGACAAAAGCCCACCAATTTATCCCCCATCAAGATCTAAGCATGTACATGCTGGGATGTTTCTCTAATGCCAGAAGTTTTAAGAGGGAAGATGTTCCTTTCCAGTTCCTTTTTCCCATTTCTACTTCTGAAAACACACTGGAGGCTTCCTTTCCTTTCTTTTTCATAGAAACAGCTATCCTGTAGAATAACTTATGAAAATTCTGGTTGTTTACTGTTCTTAAAATAATTATCAAAAAGCTGATTCACAGTTAACCTTTTGAAAGACAAAAATATAATTTAATTTAGAAAGCAACTAAAGTTAAGGAAGACTGAGCAGTTTGTAGACACGGGCAAACCAAAAGAGGAATACTTAGGAAAGGCCAATATTTGTAATTCCCAAGACTAGTTATGCTCACTAGCAATCCTATACAATTGTTCTTTTTCTTTCTCTTTTAAGACTGTAAAAGAATGCATAATTTTAAAATATGATTTGTTTATTGTAGAAAACATGGAAAATACTGAAAAGTCTAATGAAAAATAACCTTCATACTTTCACTACCTGAATGAAGGAAACTATATTTTGGTATATTATTATTATTATCTAAAATTAAATTTAATGAACACTGAATCATGCTCTATAATTTTATGCCCTTTTAAAAAATTTATACATTGTGAGCCTTTTCTCAGGCAAACATTGCAAATTCTCATTTGGATATGATATTTCTCCACAATATCCACTGAGATTTTCATTATTTCACACCTCTCAGATTGGGCACATAATATATCTCACTTGATAGATTTTGAGTGTTTCATGCATGGGAAATATATAAATTTTATTTACATTTTGCAATCTAGGACTTCTATAATGCCTGGCACATAACAGATACTAGATATGCTTATTATTTACTCTTTGTGAATTGAATACAAAAAAATTAACCTGAAATGAATACTGAGAATATGAAAGAGTTTTTAGCTCAGGATAGCTCCAGATTAAAAAAAAAAATAGATAACTACATAACTTAGATGACTATACACACATGCAGACACATACCCTCTCTAAACAACTCAAAGTCCTGTATCTTTCATAAAACTTTCCCTGACAAAAGGCACCCAAGTTGAAGTCCCCTTTCTGTAACTTTCATTAGCAACCAGTAAGCATTGTTCTATTGAACAGATGTGTTCCTGCTGCTGCTGCTGCTAACTTGCTTCAGTTGTGTCCAACTCTGTGCGACCCCATAGATGGCAGCCTACCAGGCTCCTCCGTCCCTGGGATTCTCCAGGCAAGAACACTGGAGTGGGTTGCCATTTCCTTCTCCAATGCATGAAAGTGAAAAGTGAAAGTGAAGTCACTCAGTTGTGTCCGACTCTTCACGACCCCATGGACTGCAGCCTACCAGGCTCCTCTGTCCATGGGATTTTCCAGGCAAGGGTACTGGAGTGGGGTGCCATTGCCTTCTCCGAACAGATGTGTTAGGCTCTGCCAATACCCATCCTATAAATGATCATTTTTGATGACTCCTAAATCCCTCATACTATATATACAACCCAACCCAATCCTCTAACTGGTGTATCAACTGCCTCCTAGGTTTTTCCATAGGAATTTCAAAACTCATTATTCCCAAGATGTAAATGGTATTTCTCTTCTTGCCTTCATTTCATATTTTGATAAATGTTTCTACTATGTATAGACTAAATTGTATCCCTCCCTTAGATTCATATGTTGAAGCACCAACCCTCCAGTGTAAAAATACGGAGAGATGGGGCCTTTGGGAGGTAATTAGGTTTAGATGAGAGTGGGGCCCTCATGATGGAATTAATGCCCTTATAAGGAGGGACAACAGAAAGTGCTTTGTTTTCTCTCTCTCCCAAGCATTAGAGGACATAGTGGGTAGGCAGCAGTCTGCAAGCCAGGAAGTGAGCTCTTGGAGAATCAAATCAGCTAGCACCTTGATCTTGGGACTTCTCCACCTCCAAAACTGTGAGAAACAAATTTCTCTTGTTTAAGCCACCCAGCCGAAGGTATTTGCTACAGCAGCCTGAGTCGACTACAACAGCTACTAAAGCATTAAGACATCTCAAATATGGAAAACTTTCTAGATTCCCCCTCACATTCACTTATCACATCTGATGTCTGCAGTTTAATGCTATTGTACCAATTTAGATGTCTTAATTTTGATATTATACTATATTTATTAAAGATATTACCACTAGGGGAAGCTGGATGAAGGACACATGAGACACTATACATTATTTTTCAATTTCCATAATTATTTTACAATAAAAAAGTTATTAAAAAACCCTTCTGTATCATTTCAACCCCTACTAAGAATTTCTGACAAAGAAGTGTGTGTGATATTGAAAGGTATTCACGGTTAAGGGAAGTGTGTTGGATTCAAGACTGATAAATGTTATCAAAGTGAAAACTTAAAGAATCTGTCTGGCCTTACCTTTCACAGAATATCATGATTTCTAAGTAGTAAAAAATACACCTGAAATCTGATTACACTTCACTTCCTTAATTCCTTATAAAATCATTTAAAATAATTCAATAGAAATACAAGAATGAAAGGAAAACCTTCAGCCAAACAAAATGGATTTCATGCTAAATGCTAAGTTGCTTCAGTCGTGTCCGACTCTGTGCGACCCCACAGACGGCAGCCCACCAGGCTCCTCCATTCCTGGGATTCTCCAGGCAAGAACACTGGAGTGGGTTGCCATTTCCTTCTCCAATGCATGAAAGTGAAAAGTGAAAGTGAAGTCGCTCAGTCGTGTCCGACCCTCAGTGACCCCATGGACTGCAGCCTACCAGGCTCCTCTGTCCATGGGATTTTCCAGGCAAGAGTAGTGGAGTGGGGTGCCACTGCGTTCATGCCTCCACATAAAACCTTAAGAAGCACACAATGTTTTTCTTTTAATGTTGAAAGCAAAAGATTCAGTTTTCAAGTAGGTACATATCTAAATAAAAATAAAGTTAATTCTCCATGCTAGATTTGAACATAGTGATAGAACAAAAGACTCTAGCTTTGAAGTTTCAGTTTCACCTACAGCTTTATTTTCTAAGGCTATTTTAACTCTGCATTGATATTTCACTAGCAGCAGGAAACTATTTTCCTGTCACATCACTATGTTCTTTGAGATTTATTCTTAAACACACTATAGATTATCATCATTATATTGTTCATATTATAAGCAGTGAATAGAAATTCTCACAGTGGAGAGGAATAACAAACCACAGTACCATGTGTCTACATTTTGAATTCTTTTGGAATTTACAAGAACGTATATTTTCTACACTTAAATTTCTGCAGAGGTGGCCTGCAGAATTCTGCATAGAGCTGGCCTCACAAAATCTACAAAGTTTGAAAAGGCAAGAGTCATATAATGACTTCTGCATGGATTATCCTTTTTCCAAAGGCAACCATTTGACTTCTTGTAAGAGAAGGCATGTTAAAATCCTAAACTTAAGACCTGAGACTACTTATGGCTTTGTTCTATTTCTCGGTCTGTCACTACTGTCCTCTCATCCTTTCTTTTTCTCAAACCTTTTGTGAAAATAGTTCTTCCCTCTATTTTCCTTCAAGATATATTTTCCTTTTTATCATATTCTTTCCTGCACTTTGGAAAAACTAGTTGAATGCTGGAGTCATGCTAGGGGTATGGCCTTCTGAGGCTGCAAGACCTTTCTTTTTTGACCCTGACTTGATCCTACGATAAGTAAAAGGACAAGTAGATGGGCTATCAAACATTCTCTAACACAGATAATGAAAACTGGCTGGCCTTATGTGGAGAAGCTTCCTGCACTACAGCTCAGCAAAGTGTGAGTAGGTGAGGCCTAAAGAACAAACATATGTAGCTGATGGAAAGTGTTAACACAGAGGGCCAGGGGTTTGACTATTAACTTGAAGGGCCACAAAGAGCCCTTAGAGTTCTGAGACTAGAGTAACATTGGTAGTCAGTCCTATAGACAAAGAGAATTATTACCACCCCAACTTCTTCTTCCTCTTCCACTTTCAACCCTGGAAATACTAGAAATTAGATCCCTGAGAGTAAAGAGTAGTAGAAATATAACTAAGGAGATCTTTAGTAAGGGAGAAAACCATTTCCTTATGTTTAACTTTTAGATGTTGGTTACATTTAGGGTTTTAATGATAACTTGCTTTAATGTCTATTTATATCTCATAGCTGAAGGCTCTCTGTAAGTATAACGTATAATAATGCAAATAATGCACTATTTGCATTAGTGCATTTTGTCAGGATTTTGGGCTACAGATGACAGTGATCTAAGCAAACATAGAAAGAAAGACGACTTTAGGCCCTCTGGAAGTAACACCTATATATTATTTAGACATTATAATTCTAATCAGAAAATTTAAAAAAACTTAAAATGACAGCCTTGAAAGGTTACAGAGATCAGGGATACTAAAAAATTTACGTATAACCCATTACTAGCAGGAAGGAAAAACATAAAAGTTTAATGAATTATTTTTGTTTATAATGAAATATACTTAATTACCAGCTTAAGCAAGATGTTATGCTTTATTCTCAGGGGTTACTGAGTTGAAATTAAATTCCTGGTATGAAATGTAAACATTAACTGGAGAAATTTAAACATATTTTTATTTATTAATATGCATTGAAAGAAAATAAATATTCATTTATTAATATGCATAAAAATAAATTTTCATTTACTCATATGCATAAAGAGAAATACATAAGGTAATTAGACTTTACACAAACCAGGGTTAAAGCTAAAAATACTTTACAACTTATCACTCAGAACAGATGCTAACCAGTGCTTTTGGTACACACAAAATGGCAGAAGTAAAACAAAAAACTATTTGGCCACAGCTCGTGAATTTTTTTTTCTTCTTTATTATAAACTTTTGTGAGAATCTGACTTCTTACCATGCTATGTATGTACATGCCTCTCAACTAAAAAGTTTCTTAAACATAGTACTTTACAAAAGAGGTAGATGAGTTTCAACTGACTTGTTCTTGATTACTTCCAAAATCTATCTTTGATTTGCTAAAAATTTCTAGGAAGTATAGCACTTTATCTTGATTTTTACTGAACCTTTTAGGATTAACCAAAATAGGATAAAATAAAAAGTTATTCAGTAGCAACTACAGAAACACAGAAAATCTGGAAACAGTTCCAAACCTAGATATTGAAGAGAAATCATAGAGGCTTAGGCCCACAGTCAGTGTGCACTTTCATACTGAGGCTGTCAGAAATAGCATTTATGACTAATCAAGTAAGACATATCTGTCATACTATCAAAAGAAATACCAGCTTAGATATCATGAGATAGGTAAAAAATTATAAAAAATTATAATAAATTTATTTCTGGCAGTTTTCTTGCTAGGTGACGAGTAACTCAAATTATATAAAAAATAATTACAAACAAGGCTGAGTATAGATGCTTTAAGAATAATAGTTTCTAAAGAAGATAAAATCTTTCCATATGAGAAGCATATAACCTAATTCAGTACAAGCAGTCTAAGGTTAGGGTAGATGTGATAACCTTGAGAAAACACAGGCCATCAGAAATACTGTCTATCTAAATTTCATGTCATAGCACTGTTATCTTTTTTGTCCATGGTACATAGAGAACCTGTTTAAAAAAAATCACATTATATACTGTTATCTACATAGTGAGGTAGAATACAGGTTATGACATAAACAGCACATTTTAAAAATTTCTCTTTCCCCTTTCCTTCCTTCCTCCCAAAACTTTCCACATTTTCATAATCTTAGATGAGCCCACACCAAAAGCAAGATACTTCAATCCAGACCAAACCCTGAGGAAACCAAAACTGAAAAAGACATATGTACCCCAATGTTCACTGCAGCACTATTTACAATAACTAGAACATGTAAGCAACTTAGATGTCCATCAATAGATGAATGGGTAAAGAAGTTGTGGTACATATACACAATGGAATATTACTCAGCCATAAAAAGGAATGCATTTGAGACAGTTCTATTGAGGTGGATGAACCTGGAGTCTATTATACAGAGTGAAGTCAGAAAAAGAAAGATAAATATTGTATATAACGCATATACATGGAATCCAGAAGATGGTACCGAAGAATCTATTTGCAGGGCAACAATGGAGAAATAAAGAAGAGATTTATGGACATGGGAAGAGGGGAGGAGAAGGTGAGATGTATGAAGAGAGTAACATGGAAACATACATGCAAAATAGATAGCCAATGGGAATTTGCTGTAGGTCTCAGGGAACTCAAACAGGGGCTCTGGATCAACCTAGAGGGGTGGGATGGGGAGGGAGGTGGGAGGGAGGTTCAAGAGGGAGGGGACTTATGTATACCTATGGCTGATTCATGTTGAGGTTTGACAGAAAACAACAAAATTCTGTAAAGCAATTATCCTTCAATTAAAAAAAAAACAAAAATAGAAATTAAAAAAGTAACAATATTTTTCTCCTTAAAGATTCCCATAATGTAAGACTTCTATTGAGTGTTATAGGAAGCTTAAAAAAAAAATGCTGTTTTCATAGTTTTTAGCTCTACTTCAGACCTCAGGAGGTATCTGTACCGACAGAACTTAGACTGCTTACTGCTTTCCCCGAAAGTCCTCCAGTGGTAAAAATACATATAATTAATGAGACTATCAAATATAGACTGTAGATTTAACTCTCTTACACATCATTAACTTAGTTATTGTAAGAGTGGTGGTGTTTGCATGCATGCTTCATTGCTTCAGTCATGTCCAATTCTTTGTGACCCTATGGACTGTAGCCTGCCAGGTTTCACTGTCTATGGGATTCTTCAGGCAAGAATACAGGAATGGGTTGCCATGCCCTCTTCTAGTGGATCTTTCCACCCAGGGATTGAACCTGTGTCTCTTACGTCTCCTGCATTGGCAGGAGGGTTCTTTACACTAGTGCCACCTGGGAAGCCCATTAGATTAGGTGCCACTTTAGACCAAATCGACTTCCCTGGTGGCTCAGAGGTTAAAGTGTCTGCCTGGAATGTAGGAGACCAGGGTTCGATCCCTGGGTCAGGAAGATCCCTTGGAGAAGGAAATGGCAAACCACTCCAGTACTCTTGCCTAGAAAATCCCATGGAGGGAGGAGCCTGGTAGGCTACAATCCATGGGGTCGCAAAGAGTCAGACACGACTGAGTGACTTCACTTCACTTCACTTTTAGACCAAATCATTTCCAGTTAGATCACTGTACCTGTACTCCATACAATTCTTTTTCTCTATCATTCATTGCATCCTTCTTCCTCCTACTATACCTCTCATCTCACATCAATGCAGCTGGTTCTGTGTGGTCTCTTCATGGTTCAGTGAAAAGCATGGAGGAGAGACACATAAATCAGCTAAGAAGGCTGGCTTAGTCCTTAGTCATCAACTTAATGAGAAAATGTACCCAGAGATCTACAAGGAGTTAGATAATCAAAGAAAAGTCTGTCCTCTACTTCTTCCATCTCTATGTTTTCTTAGAAACATATGTTGCAATTTAAATTTGGGGATGTTCAGGTATTTTCCACAATATTCCAAGGAATTAACTCCAAGATATGCTTCATAGACAAAGGGTTGGTCAAAGTGAGTCAGAGAGAAGTTACATATCCTTTCTTTATAAAAGTCACAAAGTACATAAACATAGCGAAGGGAAAAAAAAACATATTAAAACTGTTTAACCCACATTTTCTAAACTTATTTGACCACAAAGCCCTATTTTTCTGCTTAACATCTCTTGGCATCCAGAGACTGACTGTTCTGTGGTATACAATTCAGGAAATGCTACTTTGGGTGAAAACATTTTCCATTTTCACACCTGATATTTAACCAGTAACACATTTAAATAAACAAAGTTAGAATGCCACAGGCATAGAAAACTTTATTAAATATGCTTCTGATTAATTTTTCCCTTGTTCCTGTCACTTTGTTAATTCACTATTAAAATTTACTTTTTCATGTCTCTGAAAATATTAATAGCTGGAAATAGATCTTATATTGGCAAAAAACCCAATGTCATATCAATACATTAAACAGTGTAATGACCTTAAAAAGCAGTGAATCATAGATAAAAGTTTATGCTTCAAAGAGTTACACAGGCTACAGTACAAAGGAAAACTGAATTTTGCTTTCTTTTTTGACAACATGAGTTATGTAAGCTTGGGGTTGGGAAGGAAAAAAATTCAGCTTTTTCTATTCCCTCCTCTTTTAAAAAAAGCAGAGAGTCATACTGGTCTATTTTCTAGAGTAGCAGGGAACAAATGCAAAATAATTTCTGAACATATCTTAAGTCAATGCTCCAATTAATCTGTGATAGACCTAAGCAGATACACCTTGAAAGTGCACCTGGAAGAGACGATTATTTTCAGAAGATCTGAGGTTGTATTTAGGAAACCTGAGGAAAAAACTAGTAGAATTAAGTATTAACTAAGAATTAAGTATATGAGAGAAAAGTATTAAAATTAAGCAGAGTTCATTAGGTGGCCTGATACAAGATTTAAAGCACTATTTAAACTGATAATTTTAACAGAAGAATGCCAAAAATAACCAGTTAGGAAATGTAATAGAAAAAAGCCAAGGTATTTACAACAGTAATATAAGCTACAAAATACCTATGAATAAAATTAACAAGTTATGTCCAGAAGCTAAATGATGAAAATTATCTAATGTTACTGAAGGACTTGAAGCCATGAATCAATGGAAGGATATCTTATGAGTCTAAATAGGAAGAATCAACATTATAAATATGTCAGTTTGCCCCAAATTAGCCTAAATTTTGATGCAACTTTAACTTGACAGTTTACCAAGTACAGAAAACATGGGAGTTTAGACAAGAGAATATTGAAAATGAATAATAATTGTAGTCTTGCCCTACAAGTTAGTAAAATGAATTAAAAAGCTAGAATAGTATTGAAAACCTTATGGTACTATTTTAACTATTAACATTGATAGAACAGAGTAGAAAATAATCCAGGAAAAATAAAAAAGGATAATTTGATACATATAAAGGAAAAAAAGGGGGGGAGGATTTAACAGAAATAAAGTTTGGATTATTCAGTGAATAACCTAGGTCCAGCTATTTGGAAAAAAAAAATGTAGATTTCTAATTTTTTTTACTGTCTACAAAAGAAATTCCAAATGTATCAAAGATTTAAACTCATAAAAACTTTATACAAACATCTGAGAATAAATATATAGATATTTTTACAGTATTGGAGAGGAAAAGGGTTTACTAAATATGATGGCACAGAACTAGGAAAATGGGTAAAAAAACTATTAACAAATATTTCATAGGAAAAAAGAAATAAAAATGGTAAATAAACCAATAAGTGCACTGAAATATTTGTTCTATCACCAACAGTCAAAGAATGCACTCAGTGTTTATTGAATACTGAATAAAATAAAAATGAAAATTTATGCCAAAGTAGCAAAGATAAAAAAATAAACACTAGTACGACCAAGAATGGGCAAAAATGAGTCTCTCATATTCTCTTGGACAGGATATAAATAGTGCAATTCTTATGGCAAGTAATTTCCAAAATTAAAAATGAGCACACCCTTTTAGCAAGTTATTCTACTTGCAGGAATTACCCTACAGATAAGTTAGACAGCATATTAAAAAGCAGAGACATTACTTTGTCAACAAAGGTCCGTCTAGTCAAGGCTATGGTTTTTCCAGTAGTCATGTATGGATGTGAGGGTTGGACTATAAAGAAAGCTGAGCACTGAAGAATTGATTCTTTTGAACTGTGGTGTTGGAGAAGACTCTTGAGATTGCAAGGAGATCCAACCAGTCCATCCTAAAGGAGATCAGTCCTGGGTATTCATTGGAAGGACTGATGTTGAAGCTGAAACTCCAATACTTTGGCCACACCTTATGTGAAGAGTTGACTCATTTGAAAAGACCCTGATGCTGTGAAAGATTAAGGGGACGACAGAGGATGAGATGGTTGGATGGCATCACTGACTCAATGAACATGGGTTTGGGTACACTCCAGGAGTTGGTGATGGACAGGGAGGCCTGGTGTGCTGCGGTTCATGGGGTCACAGAGTCAGACACGACTGAGCGACTGAACTGAACTGAACTGAAGTTAGACATAGGTTGTATCTGTATAGGGATGTTCACTATAGCACAGTATAGAAAAAGCCTAAATGTCCCTCAGTAGGTCATAATGTTAAATCTATGAGGTAAAAGAGTATTTAATACAACTCCTTGAAAGATAAGAGAAATCTATACACAATGATGTGTGAAGATTCCAAAATACATTTTTAAGTGAATAACCCAAAGCAAATTGCAACAGAACCTGGAGAATGTATACTGAAGTCTGAATAGATGAAAGTTCAGATGATTAGATTATGGAACAAATTATTCACAGTGTTTCTCTTTTGAGATCAAAGGGAAGGATGTGGTTAAGTGAGGAAGCAACTTTTACTTTCTGTTATAGGTGTTTGTATTATTTTGTTTCTTAAAAAAGAAAAGCATTAAAAAAAAAAAAGCACAGAAAAGTAAATATCTCTGATGCATATTTTCCTGGACAGACAAGGTGATGATTATACTTCACCATATATAGATGTATATTCATCAAAGATTTACAATTTGAAGATAATTTGCTATTATTTTACTATTGTTATAAATAATATTATTTATTACATTTTCCTAGCCTATCCACTTACTTTAATGGCTCAGTTTACTTAACAACAAAATAGAAATCTTTGTGTAATAAGTAATTACTGGTTACAAAAAATTCTGAATAAAATACTATATTTTATTTTATGAGGTGAAAATTGACTCTCCTTTACATTGTTATTAATAAAGGCTAGTCAGATTATAGGAGAAATTTATCAGTACAAATCCAGAAAACATCTTCTTAGACTCCACTTCAATAAATATTAAACACAGGTATGCACTGAGTAATTGCCAGAAGCTTATCATTATATAATAAAAATCCAATTATCTCATCATATTGAGATACAGTGCATCACACTGCATATACACTCGGTATTACCAAACTATTAAAATGTAGGTTTGTTGTCTTTGAAATAAAAAGATAACCAAGAAGATTCTGAACCTTAATTAGTAGGAGACATCCACTTTGCTTTTTGTATAGATTAACCTGAGCTGTTTTTATTTATGCCCAGCCTCCCTGTCTAATGACACAATAGCAAAAATAGGAAGGCCATTAGTTATATCAGGACTATAGTTCAACAACCAAGAAAGTCTACTCAGGTAAATGTCTAATAATTATCACACCATTTATCATGGTATTCCCTGCAAAGACACTAGTGCCCTTAATAAAAGAAAACCCCAGTTTTCCCAGACCAGCAATATTGCAAGACTTTCCACAGGGCGAGGCACATTTTGAGCATAGTTTCTCTTAGTACTGAAGAGCGTCTTTGAGATTTTCCTGCTAACCGCTATTGCCCACCACCACACCGAACCTCTGCCATACTGTTTAAAGTATGTATGATCGCGTGTCCAGCTTTTTCTTAACTCTGAGACACAGTACAGAGATGACTGGAACAGTTAAATATGACTTCACAAATCCTTGTAATATCAACAACTAAAGGTAGATTTTAACATAAAACTCGATAATCGCCTTTATCAAATATGGTTCACTGTTTCCAGGGTTCTGTGGTAAGCAGAATTTTAAAGATGTCCCACTAAAGTTCCTAGCCCGTGTTTTTTTAATCAAATACGAGCCTAGGTGCTGATGTTAAAACTAGGAGATTGTCCTGGATCGTCTGCATGAACCCAGTGGAATTAAGTGAGCTCTTAAAAGAAGAGAAAGGCAGAAGAGTCATTTATAGAGCTATACCAAAGGAGGGAAGTGAAGGAGCGATGAGGCAGAAGGAGAGGTCAGAGAGACTCGGAACCTGATACGAACTGTACCAGCTGTTGCGGGCTTTGACAGTGGAAGAAGCTCTCTGCCAACTGAGGAATGCAGACTGCCTCAAAAGTTGCACATGACCCCATCTGACAGCTAGCAAAGAAATGGGGACTTTGGTCCCACAGCTGCTTGGAATGAAATTTTGCCAACAACTAAAGATCCATGAAAGAAATGAGGCTGAAAGAGGATTCACTCCCGGAGCCAGCAGAGAGAAACACTCCTGTGAACACCCTGATTTTGGTCTTGTCAGACTCTAAAGCAGGTAACCAGCTGAACCATAATGTACCTGGATCCTAACAAAAGAACACATTTGAGAATAAATTTGTGCTGTTTTACAAATTTACTGTAATTTGTTACAGTAGCAACACAAAACTAATATAATCTTCCAGACTCTAGACCATCTCAGTTAGTTGCCTGCTTCCATGCAGTAGATCCCATCCATCACTGCTGCTAAGTTGCTTCAGTCGTGTCTGACTCTGTTCAACCCCATAGACGGTAGCCCACCAGGCTCCCCCGTCCCTGAGATTCTCCAGGCAAGAACACTGGAGTGGGTTGCCATTTCCTTCTCCAATGCATGAAAGTGAAAAGTGAAAGTGAAGTTGCTCAGTCGTGTCCAACCCTCAGCAACCCCATGGACTGCAGCCTTCCAGGCTCCTCCATCCATGGGATTTTCCAGGCAAGTTCGTTCCTAATCTGTAGCTTTTATATCTCCCTTTAAGTCTGGAACCAAGAAAGCGAGGCCCAGAGAGAAAAATGCATTATGGAGACAAGATTAACAAACACTGCTTTGCCTCAGTCTGCTACAACCTTATATGTGTACTCAGTGTGTGGTTCTTCCTTCTTTGCCTGGTAATTAATTCGAAGAGATCTCCTTTAAGCATTGTTATTTTACCTTTACAATTGTTTATGCTAGGAAAACTTTTCAGAAGCACTTCATCTTGATTGACATGTAAAAGCTATAAACTGAGCATAAACTTGTGATATTAAACAAAGTTTCAATTTAGTTCTGAAAAAAGTAAAGATAGTTATATATGTTATATAAATTTGCCATTTCAATGTACTCCTTCTGAAAATAGCTACTATATAGACAATAGCTATGGATTTAAACAGAAATTTTCCTAGTAAAAAAGGCAACATGATCACATTATTAAAGAACTAGTTTTGATCTTTGTTTTCTTATTAATATCATTATGCAACCTTGAGAAAGTCACATTTTTTTAGCTTTAGTTTCATAATCACGAAACGATCTCACCAATAAACATATTATAGTTGACTAACTCATAAAATTTTTCTGTGTACATGTGGATATTGGCCTTTCATAAATCAATATAAATTCACTTGTTGAATCTGTGACGTTTCTTAGATACACTAAATAACTGTACTGCTTGTAGTTAAGCAAATATTTGTAAAGGTTACTAATGATAAAATAAGAGGAATACATAAAACCACATGCTTTCTGCCCTTTAGTTATTAGCTGAAAAGTGTATATAACTTCTATATGGTTCAGAAATATTGAGAAAGTATGGTGGATGTAATATGACTACCACTTAATAATTTGATAAATTTATTTGTTTAAAAATAAAATTATCATATAATGTTTATGTATCTCTTCATTATGCCTTGGTGATACTATTACTTTCACTATGGAAATAGTTTCTAAACTTTTACATCAAAGAGGAGAGAATAAATAAACCAATAAACCAATAAACCAAGCAGCAGAATTAAAGCCAGAATTAAGTTCCCACTATGTTACAAAGCCAGGCCAGGACTGGTATAATGGAATAGATGGCAAGCATGATGATGGTGGTGGTGGTAGGTGGTTGGTGTTATAGTCCAATCAGAGAAAACTTCTAACTTGTTCTTGATTTGGCATGTTATTACAATCAGAAGAAAAATGCTTAAGGAATCTACCTACTACCTTAGTTCTTTGGAAGGGTTTAGAATGCAAGACAGGAAAAGAAGCCAGAGCTGGAGATACAGGTAAGGACATGAATCAACCAGCCAAGAAGCCAGAAGGGAGGGAGCACACCGCTGTAAGCAACACAGCTGTAAGCAAGTTAGAGTAACAGATGTGACACCGTGGGGCCGAGGACTCGTGGTACTGATACATTTCCTCTCTCAGAACAAGATGACAGTGAGCGTGAATCTGTCATCCTGAGAAGCTGAATGGGTTTTGGAACATAGCTATGGATTTTATGCCTGTCCCGTGACAAAGAGGAGTATGCAGCTGGGCTCAGTTCTACTTCCCTTTCAGGGGAAAGAAAAGTAAAAGAAGAGAACATACGTTAGTGACTGGTCGCCTCTAGAAGCTGTGTCAGAACCTGGACCTATAGAGATTACCGGGTCTGCTCAGTGACGCTTCAGATGCTGCTATTTCTTCAGGCTTCACGGAAAGGCTTCCTCCAAGGTGTGAAAGCTTTACATGACTAACGATGGCACGCTCTTCTCTACTTGTTCTTTTTCCTCGTATCTCTGTTCTTCAATACCCATACTGAGATATAGTAAGTTTATTGTACCCTAGAGAGATTCAATTTCTGAGAATGTGGATAGAGAAGTCTCCGTGTTTGTTACTGCAACTTAAAAGTTACGGAAAAGTTGCTATGGTAAAACCGTAACATTTTAGCAGATAACATATCTCCTGCTTAACAACAATGGCAGCTCTTCAAAGGTGAACTTGGGTATGGAAAAGAAAGGAGGTTGTATAATCATCTTAGGGGTGATTTTGGAGCTAAAGGGCGACTCTGCCTCCTCAAACCTTTCTCTCTGCTTGTTGATGCCTGAATTCTCACCATCACAGCGTCACAATTTTAAGACTTTCCAATTCTGAATATACAAATACTTGTAAAGGGCTTTTAAGCATTCAGAACTATTATTTTGTATCCTAATTAGAATGAGTAGTCAGTTATTTCCTGAAAAAAAGAAAAAAGTGAAAGAACCTGGAAATAATTAAGGTGGGGGGTCAGCTAGAGAAAGGAAGGGAGTCCATTCAAAGAGAATAGAAAGTAGAGACCATCAGTGAAAATTCTCCTGCTTCCCAAGTTTGAATACAACTTGGACAAGGCATTGCTCCTCTCCTTCCCCCACTATCTCCCTCACCATTGTTTTTATTGCCTCTTTCAGTTTCATCATATAAAAATGAGAGGTAGGGATTATAATCCCCACTTCAAAAAGTAAATATGGGGATCAAAAGAGTTAATGTTAGGAAATGGTTGGTATTCCAGCAAATGTCGGTTACTTTCTTGCTGCTTCTCCTAGCTCTGTTTCACTTGGCTTAAGAAGAAAAGCATTTTCTCTTCAATGAATTTGACAGTAAACAAACAGATATCAAAAGGATGATAAATTAACATTATTCCTAAACTTTTTTTTTTTTAATAGCCCTATGTGCCTTTTTACGCCCAGACTCTTTCAACTTGCCATTTAACCTTCATCCCCACAAAAAGATTTCAGGAACCTATTATCAACCATCACAAGGCCTGCTTTAAATTTCACATAGTCAATTCCTTTTTGTCAAACATTTTTGTAACGGTTAAAATATTCCTTTGATGTTACCCATTATCTGTAATAGATAATACATAATTTAAGAGTCCTAGAATCAGATTCAATTTTTAAAAATTCACAGAAGCTATAGCAGTAAAGATTTTCGGAAAGCAAGAGTTTGTACTTATTTTCTCTATAAAACAGAATTTTGTTTCACAACAATATATAAACTCATGATCAAATTCATAGTAAAACATACTATTACTTCATTTTCATAATCTGATGTTCATTAAGATAAACAATAGTGGTCAACATTAACCTACAATTATCCACAAAGAACAGAACTTCCCAAACTGCACATATCTGGAAAAGGCATAGTTAACTGCTCTGATCATGTCATTTTTCTCAAACGCTGCCAAAATCCAGAGGGAATAATTCTAGGTTACAGGGTAAGAAACAAGGATCTTCCAAACAGCATTCTGGACAAAGTGGAGAAATGATAACAAACACTGCAAAGAATTTTTCTTTTAACATGTGAGTACTGAGTTTGTTATACTTGTTTTACAATATTAAATGCATATGCTGTATTAATCCAAAAAACAAAACGAGGTCAGAAGTGAAAGAAAGCACTGTTCAGTGAACCAGAGACAGAGGTGGTAAGCAGCACAGTTGTTGATTTATGCAGTTGTTGCCAAGTTCCCAAGTTGCTAAGTTGCTTCAGTCATGTCTGATTCCTTGTGACCCTATGGACTGTAGCCTGCCAGGCCCTTCCGTCCACAGGATTTTCCAGACGAGAATAATGGAGTGGTGGGTTGCCATTTCCTACTCCATGGGATCTTCCCGACCCAGGGATTGAACCAGCATCTCTTATGTGTCCTGCATTGGCAGGCAGATTCTTTACCACTAGCGCCACCTGGGAAGCCCAATATGCAAGCATACGATATGCAGAGCACACAATAAATATGCTGGATGGTAAATGTACGGACAATGATAATATTTTGAGGCTATTTTAGCGGAAAATCCCTTTCTCTTGTAACAATGGAGCACTGTTTTTTGACTAGATAATCCTGGAGTGATCTGCTAGAGTAGAGAACTCTTTTTGGAGTTCAAAAGAACTAAAAATTAAGCAGGGAAGAGAAAATTGGCTCGACTGTTGTATTTAAAGTCTTCTTATATTTGAGACTTTAAAATTATCCAATAAAAATGTTGGGGAGTCTCCTTCTGCACTTAGTCATTTCCTCTTTTGTCTTCAATTAACTCCCTTCCCCTTATGTTTTCGGTGTGTGTGTACAGTCATGTCTGACCTTTACAACCCTGTAGCCCATCAGGCTCCTCTGTCCATGGAATTTCCCAGGCAAGAACACTGGAGTGGGTTGCCATTTCCTTCTCCAGCCTTCCCTTTATGTTCAAATATAAAGACTTTTCTCATCTTGGAGGGTAAAATTATACTTGGATCCCCACCTGTAACAAAACTAGAAGAGGGCTTGGTCAACTTTCCCAGTAAAGGACCAGATGGCTTTTTGGATCATATGATTTTCTCTGGCAACCACTCAGCTGAGCGGCTATAGCACAAAGTAACCATGGATAATACATAAATAAGTGAACTTGGTTGTATTCCAAAAAAACTTTATATTGAATGAAAAAAATTATTTAGCAAGAAAAAAGCAGCATGGCCAAACTTGACCTGTAGTCTATGGTTTGCCAGTCTCTGAACTAGAACTTTTCCCCCTTTGCTTCTTTATAGATGGTACCTCCAGATTTTACCACTCATTTCCTCTTTAAAGTCCGGATGATCTGGCTTTCTTTAAAAGCTAATATTTATTGAGGATTCAATTAGGTAATGTATTAAAGATGATTAATAGATAATGCATTGAAGATAGTGTGAATGAAGCTCTTAGCATGTGCATGCATGCCTTCTTAGTTGTTCAGTCGTGTCCGACTCTTTGCGACCCAATGGACTGTACCCCACCAGACTCCTTTGTCCATGGGATTCTCCAGGCAAGAATACCGGAGTGGGTTGCCATTCTCTTCTCCAGGGGATCTTCCCAACCTAGGGATCGAATCCTGGTCTCCTGCGTTGCAGGCAGATTCTTTACCATCTGAATCACCAGGGAAGCCCATGAAGCTCTTAGCACAGTGCCTGGCAAACAGTAAGTACTATTACAGAGTTATATTTGTCAAAGTAACCTCATGGTTCTCATTGTCTATCTCAATAAATAGCAAAACAGCTGTCTATCCAGTTGCTCAAGTCAGATTTTCAGATATTCGCTTTGATTATTCTTACATCTTCACCTCTACCTACCATCTAGTCCTACTGTTCAGTCACTAAAGTCATGTCCATCTCTTTGCAACTCTATGAACTGCAACACCTCAGGCTTCCCTGTCCTTCACTATCTCCTGGAGTTCACTAAACTCATGGCCATCGAGTTGGTGATGCCATCCAACCATCTCATCCTCTGTCTCCCCCTTCTCCTCCTGTCCTCTGTCTTTTCCAGCATCAAAGTCTTTTCCAGTGAGTCTGCTCTTTGTATCATGAGGCCAAAGTATTGGAGCTCTAGTCACATCCATTCACATCCTCCCTCCCCATTACTCCCTGATGGTCCAGGCCATTACCTGCCCTGAAAAGTCACTGCAAAGTTCTCCAGCAGCTTCTCCCCACCTCTAGTCTCCCTTTAGCAAAACTGTCAATAGGTTTAGGATAAAATTCAATTTCCTGAACATGACTTTTAAGATATTCCATGATCTGTCCTCTGCTCAACTCTCCATCCTCACATCTCAACTCTATCTCTTTTACTCTATGCTTCAGGCGCCCTGATCATAGCTTAGTCCCTTGAGCATGTCATATTCGTCTCTGAACACCCTTACAGATTACATTGCCTGACTCTTGCAAATATTAAAGGGCTCCAACTGCTTAGAAAAAATGTTTAAAAACCAATGCCTGCATCAAATTAGATCACTGATGTTTCTCTGATGCATACTCTGTTTTCCTGAACTTATACTACTAAATGTTTCTAGGCTTGATATGCACTCGTGTATCATTTCATTCATCCTTAAATTCTGGCTCAAATTATAAATCTTCCAAGAAGTTATCCAAAATTTCACTCCAGTCAGAAGTGATCTTTCTGAAATCTTACAGTATTTTCTGCTACTGAAATGTTATATAACACATCTTCCCTAATAGTACTAAAGCTTTTTGAGGATATAGCTGTGATTTATATAATTTTTATACTTTGTGTAATATTTAGTTGTTCATAATACCTGCACAACACTCTTATTTTATCAGAAACACAGTTAACTATATTGATTGAATATTTTAAACATGTAATACTTTTAAAAAGTCAAAGTTTAGCACTAGTTTAATAGTCTATTTAAAATTTTAGGCAATAGATAAATGCAGTGGAATTTTAACTGACCTTAGGATACTAAAATATCTCATTGGAAACAGAATGAAACTTAATGGGGACTCTGATAAGAACAAAAATCAAATTATACCAAGAACAGATAAAGAAAGGATTAGCAATCATAAAAGACCAAAAAGATAAAGCAGATTAAAATTAAATGAACTCTTACAATTCTTTTATTCAAAGTGAATAGTCAGGTTTTAGAGTCACATAAATATTCCATAATAAAACCAAAAAAAGAAGTATTTTTATATAACATCTGTATAACTTTTTCCAGCTTAAGTTTCTAGTCATTAAGATAAATGCAGAATAAATACACCTCCAGGTGTATTAGTCAAGCATACTAAATATGCTTGAAAGGATTAAAAAGACAGATAGTCCATTATTCAAAGTCAGCGAAGAAATTTTACTGAAGTTAAAAGAGTGTATAACTGAGAAAAAGAAGGTTAAATCATATCTAAATACATGAAATATTATTCAACCATATAGAGAATGTGAAGCGCTTGGTCTTCATCACTATAAAATATAGAATAAAACAAAAAAGATTTGATTGTAAGTGGGATTAAATTCCAGAACATGATTCAAAGAAAGAGCCTTAAGTAGGTTTAAAATTGTACACTGTACTGTATGATTTGGAAGAAATATTATAATTTCTTGATGAAGAAAATAAACCTCAGCTTTTCATTTCAGTTGGAAATAAGAAATGGACTTTTAAACAGAGAGTTATAGCTATTTAGTTATATGGTATGCCATCTCTCTCACTGTTCAGTACATCTATTATTTTGTTTCTAAAACACAGATAGTTTCATCTGTGCAAAAGGATTTCACTGGCCTTATTTTGGGGGGAGAAATTTTCAAAATGAAAGAAGTCAAATGAACTCAGATTCTTAAATACTATTTGTATTTTTTTAAGGGAATCTATTTCAGCGTATAGAAGTAAAACTAGCACATTGTCATTTCCTATAAGATAATTTTACAACTGACCAGTTAAATGAAGAAGTCAGCCTGGTTGACAGCAAGTCAGAAACCTCTGGTCACACATCTTCCCTTTGACACAGATAGGTCTAGTTTCAGGATAAATGACCACTGGCAGAGGAAGCAGGAAGACACAAGGGGAGGCTTGTGGTTGCTGTTCTGCCATTTGCTACCATCTTTCCCTTGGAAAGGAACGTTTGGATGAAGAGTGCTGAACGGCTCAGTTATGAGCACATCCCACTGCAGGTTTTCTATGGTCTTCTGCGATTATTTCCGTGTCTCCACACATCTCTACTTTTTCTTACTTTCTTGCTGCCTCACCATCAATTTCCTCATCAGCATACTTCCTCCCTCATCTCATACTCCATTATTAGCTATTGTCCCAATCTCATTTTGTAAGCCATCAAGAAGCTTGAAGTAAAAAGCAATGAGTTTCTCACATATTAGAACAAAATAAAAACTCAAACCCAAACCAAATCACTCTTTGGACTAAAAAATACAGAATTTACATTCTTATGTCAGTACCAAACTTTAATGCATGAGAGATTTATTCTGGATCCATTCATCCACTGTTTCAAGTCCAAGCATACATCTAGGTTAAACTGGGATCTACTGCCTCTCTCCCTCAGAATATACACAGAATATACAAAGTCGGATCTTATACGGTTGAATTCATATCACTTTTCAACTTGGCCTTGGTCATTTGGCTTTCAATTAAAAAAAATTAATTTATTTATTTTCATTGGAGACTAATTATTTCACAATATCGTGGTGGTTTCTGCCACACATTGACATGAATCAGTCACAGGTGTACATGTGTCTCCCCATCCCAAACCCCCCCTCCCACCTTGCCCCCCTGCCCCATCTCATCCCTCTGGGTCGTCCCAGTGCACCAGTTTTGAGTGCCCTGTTTCATGCATCGAACTTGGACTGGAGATCTGTTTCACGTATGGTAACATACATGTTTCAGTGCTGTTCTCTCTAATCTTCCCAGCCTCACCTTCTTTGCCATATGGAGATTATTTGTGGACCATATTTATGGATGCAGAGATGGTTGAATAAACCATACAAAAAGACAGAAGGGCCCTGTACATATGTGCATATCATCCAATAGGCACTTGTTGAAACCCTACTATGTGTGAGAGCCAGGGTGGAGGTAAAGATGAGCCAGACTAAGTTAGCATCTCCCATGATACACTTTCATGTTACATGGTACTTTTCCATCAAGGAAACTTTGTAATTTTGACAAATTATTATTTTGTTAAGTCTTGTCTTTCCCACTGGAACATAAATACCATGTGAGAAGGATCCCAGTTATTAATATAAACTCTGCTGTCTGCCATAGAGAAGAATTTTAATACGTATTTATTAAATAACAGTATGTTAAGATACTATAAGGTAGTGAAATAGGAGTGTCAGTTTTAAAGAAAGTCATACAATAAAAAGTTAGAAGGATTTGTCTTAGAGCAGCATCAGAGAGGACATATGGATTCTGTCTTCGTGTTTTTCATTCTATAATGTCTGTTACAGCAAAGAGCTTTAAAAGTCCAAGGGGACAATGAGTCAACACTCCTACCTTCTTTCACATGTTGCAAAAATAAATGATCCTTACGCCTAGTAGAATTTGACACTGCTTAGCTTAGGGCTGTATTACATTTCTAACAAATGCCTGCAACTGTCTCTTTGGAAGTCTTCCTGGTGGGTAACAGGAACAGGACCCACTGAAGGAAAAGCATATTGTAGCTGCACAGATCTATAAAGGGTGTGTGGGAATTTCATTAAAACTGGCCTTTACTTTAAATTATATTTTAATACTGTTTATACTCTGTGTTCAAACACTGTAATGCACTTAATTTTAATAAAATTAAAAGATTTCTCTTCCTTAATATGTGTTGCTCAGCTTACAATTAGACTCATTATGGTTTAGCTGTTTACTAGGCCTTTACTGATTACTAGGATGTACAATCTAATCACTTGGCTATTTACATCTTAAAATTATGTCCAATTACATTAAATAAAACCTATATTAAATTAAAGTAGTTCCTTGAGAAACCTTTATTTTGATGAGAACTTTTCCCTCCCCCTAATGATAGGAAAAGAACTACTTATAAAGACATTATGTTAGCAGCAGTGGGGCCACATAAGAGGGCCAGCTTTGGACTATATCTGTTCTCCTTGCAAATTGTAAGTCTCAGTTTTCTAGTATGTGAAATGAGATGATAAATTATACATCTCAGGTTGTGAAAATTAACATGATCAAACTATGCCATCGCTAATTACATTTTTAAAATGATAGACTTTTCTTAATTTTCTATTGGGAAAGAGGCTGACATCTTTAATAACTGGTATGTGTTCTTTAGTCAGATAGTATAAATTGTGAAAATTAACTTTTATTTCCCTTTTGCATCAACTCCCAGGAAGCACATAGGATGTAAATAATAATTTAAAACTATTTGCAGTATTTCTTGAATCTCCCCACTTATCTGTCTCCATGCACTATCATCATAGGAAAAATCACCCCTAAAGATGCCCATGCCTCTGGAACCTAGAAACACGTCACATTATATTGCAAAAGGCACCCTGAGGATGTAATTAAGGTTAAGGAGCTTAAAACAGAGAGATGTCCTGGATCATCTAAGTAGGCTCAGTCTAATTACATGAGGTTTTAAAAGCAGAGAACTTCATCTGGCAGCAGATGCAGCTGAATGGGTACGCAGAGAGATTAGAGGCACAGGAAAGATTCAGTGTACGTTGCTGTCTCAATGAGGAAGGGGGTCAAGTGCCAAAGAAAATGGAAACCTTAGTCTTACGATGGAAAGGAACTGAATTCTGCCAACAACCTGAATGAACTTAGAAAAACAATCTTCTCCTGAGCCTTTAAATGAAAGCCCAATATTGGTGATACCTTGATTTTGGTCTTGTAAGACACACTGCAAAGAAACCAGACCAGCTAACCTAGCCTTCTGACAGAATGGTAAATTTCCACTGTTTTAGGTAGCTACATTCATTTGTGGTAATTTCTGAAGGTAGCAACAGAAACTAATATACCACTGATTAGGCCTGCATCATCTCTGCTCTAAACTAATAAACTGTCTCTTATTTTTTATCTCAAGTCTTTATTGACAAAATCTTTTCAGCTCTGACTGTCATGCTGGGCTGTGCTCAGTTGCTCAGTCGTGTCTGACTCTTTGTGATCCCATGGACTGTAGCCCGCCAGGCATCTCTGTCCATGGGGATCCTCTAGGCAAGAACATATGGAGTTCCTCCACATGATCTTCCCAACCCAAGGATCGAACCCAGGTCTCCCTCACTGCAGGCAGATTCTTTACTATCTGAGCTGCCAGGGAAGCCTGAGAATACTGGAGTGGGTAGCCTATCCTTTCTCCAGGGGATCTTCCTGACCCAGGAATTGAATAGGCATCTCCTACATTGCAGGCGGATTCTTTACCAGCTGAGCTACCAGGGAAGCCTCTGATTGTCATGACCCTGCTTCAAACCCCGCAATAGCTCCCTACTGCCAACTGTATGGTTTAAACTCTTTTGCTTGACTAAGTTTTTTGTAATCTTGCCCCAATCTATATTGCTCATGTAATCTCCCACTGTATCAGCTACTATTTGCTCTGCTCATACATAAACTGCATTTTCATAGCTCTGGGTCTAATATTGACTTGTTTATTTCAGCATCTTCATAAATTTAAACAGCATTAAAAATTCAAGGCTCAGATCAACTGTTATTTGGCATCAATGTTGAAAGTAATTGTTTCCATGGCTACACTAATGATAATATAATAGTATTAACAATAACAGCTAAACTAATGTTAATAATATTAACAGCTGCAGCCTCCACTTATTGAGAACTTGTTGGACAACATTTTAAGTGCTTTCATAAGTGCTCATAACAACTTCATGAGGTAGGAAGATAGATTCCACTATCTGTACAGCTGAGGAAGTAGAGGTTTAAAGAGGGAAAGTGACATGCCCAAGCAGCAGAGATGGGATCCAGTATCTAAAACTCTAAAGTCTTTTTCTCCATTCTGCTACATGCCATTATAGAATATTCTTTGTACCTCTTGCTTGTCCTTATCATGTTCCAACTTGTTTTATATTTATTCAGGCTTACAACTCATGTTTTTCAACAGATTTTAAGAACAAATAAAAAAGCTATGAGAGAATAGGGACTCCACTTTGTGAAGTTTTATCTTTCACAGTGCCCACTAAGATGCCTTCCTTGCAAAGAGTGATAAAAATGTTTACTTAATGGGAACATTAAGTAGGATAATAAATGTACGGTAATGTCTGTAGTTTAAGGAAATTATTAAAATACCATAAGAATTCATGAGCAAATTTTTAATAATTTGATTAAGAGTGTAATATTTATGCTTGGAAAGGGATAATGCAAGATAATTTTCATTTGTAGATATAAATGGATAGTTCTCTAATATCTTTCACAAATTCTGCTATTCTTTCCATAAATAATAACAAAACACTAGAATGTGAGATGAGAAATAAGAAATATTTCACATATATTTAATGATTATTTATAGCTTTAAAAACTTCAGTGCAATAGTTTAACATCTGGAGCAACATAGTTTTAAGTTATTTTATTAATATGTATAACAAAGATGTACTAAATCATTCATTCATTCATTCAAACATGTACTGAGTAGTTAGTAGATATCAACTGTTATCTTAGGTACCATAGATATAAAAATGAATGAGATGGGTGCTTACCATCAAGGATTTACAATCCAGGGATTCAGACAAATTTAAATAAGTTATATACAAAATGTTATTAATATACAAGTGACTTAAGTATCTAAAAACAGGCTTTTATTTTTCTGCCATTAAAAAAAATAGTCCAATTAGAGATTGAGTTCCCTGTGTCATACAGCAAATTCCCACTGCCTGACTACATATGTTAATGTATATGTTTCTGTATATGTTAATGTATATGTTTCTACTGTCTTAAATCATCCCACCTCTCTTTTGGATTGTAACCAAAAGTCTGTTCTCTCTGTCTGCATCTCTCTCTCTCCCTATAGATAGGTTCATCAACACCATCTTTCTAGATTCCATATATATGCATTAATATATGGTATTTGTCTTTCTCTTTCTGACTTACTTCACTTTGTATAATAGGTTCTAGGTTAGACCACCTCATTAGAACTGACTCAAATGCATTCCTTTTTATAGGGGAGAATTATCCCACTGTGTATATGTACCACACCTCCTTTATCCATTCATCTGTCAATGGACATCTAGGTTGCTTCCATGTCCTAGCTGCAATGAACATTAGGGTACATGTGTCTTTTTCAATTATGGATTCCTCAGGGTATAGGCCCAGTAGTGGGATTGTGGGAACAGAAATAAATGAAAAAGAAATGAAGGAGACAATAGCAAAGAACAATAAAACTAAAAGCTGATTCTTTGAGAAGATAAACAAAACTGACAAACTAATCAAGAAAAAAGGGAGAAGATTCAAATCAATAAAATAAGAAATGAAAAAGAAAAAGTTACAACAGACAACACAGAAATACAAAGGATCATAAAGACTACTATGAGCAACTATATGTCAATAAAATGGACAATCTGGAAGAAATGGACAAATTCTTACGAAAGTATAACCTTTCAAAATGGAACCAGGAAGAAACAGAAAACATGAACAGACCAATCACAAACATGGAAATTGAAACAGTAATCAAAAATCTTCCAACAAACAAAATTCCAGAGCCAGATGGCTTCACATGCAAAGTCTACCAAAAGTTTAAAGAAGAGTTAACATAGATCCTACTCAAACTTTTTCAGTAACTTGCAGAGGAAGGAAAACTTCCAAATTCATTCTATGAGGCCATCATTATCCTGATACCAAAAGTGGACAAGGATACCACAAAATAAGAAAATTACACACCAATATCACTATCACTGATGAACATAGATGCAAAAATCCTCAACAACATTCTAGCTAACAGAATCCAACAACAAATTAAAAGGATCATATATCATGATCAAATGGGCTTTATCCCAGGGATGCAAGGATTCTTCAACATGTGCAAATCAATCAATGTGATACACCATGTTAACAAACTGAAAGATAAAAACCATATGATCATCTCAATAGATACAGAGAAAACTTTTGACAAAATTCAATACCTATTTATGATAAAAAGTCTTCAGAAAGTAGGCACAGGACTATACGCCAATATAATAAAAGCCATATACAACAAACCCATGGAAAACATTCTTAATGGTGAAAAACTGAAAACATTTCCTCTAAAATCAGGAACAAGAAAAGGGTGCCCACTCTTACCACTATTATTTAACATAGTTTTGGAAGAGATTAACTCTTAAAAGTTCTCTTTCCAGGAAAAAAATTCCATAACTATATAAGGTGATAGATGTTAATTAGACTTATTGTAATGATAATCTCACAACATATAAAAAGACTGAATTTTCATGTTGTGCATTTGAAACTAATATAATGTTATATATCAATTATTCTTTGATTTAAACAAAAGAAAATGGGCAAAGGACGCAAATGGACATTTCTACAAAGAAGATATACAAGTAGCCAATAAGCTCATGAAAAGATGCTCAATATCACTAATCATTAGGGAAATAGAAATCTAACCTACAGTGAGAGACTATTTCACACCCATTAGAACGGTTATTATCAAAAGATAACAAGTGTTGGTGAGGATATAGAGAAAATGGAACCCTGTGTATCAATGGTGGTGATATTAAAGGTGTCGTTGCTATGGAAAACAATATGATGGTTCGTTAAAAAATTAAAAATGATCCAGCAATTCCATTTCTGGGCATAGGCCAAAAGAACTGAAAGCAGGGTCTGGAATACATATTTGCATCCCCATGTTCATACAATGGCTAAAAGGGAGAAATAACTTGAATGTCCTTTGACAGTGACTGAATAAACAAAATGTGGTATACATACATACAATGGAATATTATCCAGCCTTAAAAAGGAAGGTAATTCTGACATATGCTACAACATGGGTGAACTTGAAGGACATTAAGCAAAGTGAAATAAGCCAGTCACAAAAGGACAAACACTATTCGCTCAGTCGTGTCCGACTCTTTGCGACCCCATGGACTTTAGCCTATCAGGCTCCTCTGTCCATGGGATTTTCCAGGCAAGAGTGCTGGAGTGGATTGCCATTTCCTTCTCCAGGGGATCTTCCCGACCCAGGAATTAAACCCGGGTCTCCCGCACTGTAGGCACACGCTTTACCATCTGAGCCACCAGGGAAGCCCAATCCCACTTATATTATGTACCTAAAAGTCATCAGATTCACAGAGCCATAAAATAGAATGGTGATTGTCAGAAGCTGGGGGAAAAAGCAAATGGGGAATTATCAGTTTTACAAGATGAAAAGAGTTCTGGAGATGGACGGTGGTAATGGTAGCACAGCAGTATGAAGGTATTAATGTCACTGAATTTAATGCCACTTAAAAATGGTTAAGTGGTCAATGGTAAATTCTATGTTATGTATATTTTACCACCATTGGGCTTCCCTGGTGGCTCAGATGGTAAAGAATTCACCTGCAATGTGGGAGACCTGGGTTTGATCCCTGGCTTTGGAAGATCCCCTGGCGGAGGCAAGGCAACCCACTCTAGCATTCTTGCCTGGAGAAGCCCCACGGACAGAGAAGCCTTGTAGGCCACAGTCCATGGAGTCGCAAAGAGTCAGATATGACTCAGTGATTAAGCACGCAAAAAAATGGAAAGTTAAATTTTGTAGAACAAATGGTACTGCTGAACCTATCTGCGGGGCAGGGATAGAGACAAATCCATAGAAAACATTCTTAATGGTGAAAAACTGAAAGCATTTCCTCTAAAATCAGGAACAAGAAAAGCAACAGGCTGTGGACACAGTGAGGGGAGAGGGTGGGGCGAATTGGGAGAGTAGCATTGAAACATATACAACAGATAGCTAGTGAGAAGCTGCTGTCTAACAGAGAGCTCAGCCCTGTGCTCTGTGACAACCTAGAGGGATGGGATGGGCGTGGGGTGGGAGGGAGGCTCAGGAGGGAGGGGACATACATATACTTATGGCTGATTCATGAAGTGCGGCAGAAACCAACACAACGTTGTAAAGCAAATATTCTTCAATTAAAAACAAATTTTAAAAAGATATGAAATTCAGTTTAAATTTAAGATATGTTAAATTAATTTCAGTAACAATAAAATTGCTCTTCCACAGCCACTTGTTGATCCTAGTTTGCTACAGAAGTACTTTAACATAACTTATGCTAATAACAGCTTTCACTTATAAGAAATACTTTGTTTGCCTCATCTGTAACATTTGAACCACTTAAGCTTATTAGCAAATGACAAATAGTGACATGACTTTTAATTAATAATGGCTTGTGGAATTATAAGGGCTAAAGCATTATTATAATTTCAGTGGTGAGAAATATGCCTAAATTTAGTGTTAAAGTCACATTCTTTGTTAACTTGTTACGTATCCTTTACTGTTAGTTTGGGATTGCTAATGACATAAGGAGACAGTACTACTATTTAATATCTACATTATTCTTCATTATTACAAAGTTATCTCTTAATAGACTTGTGAATTTAGCAAACATTCACTTAGAGTTATTATACACTAGAACAGAGTACATAATGAGAAACGCTGGGCTGGAGGAGGCACAAGCTGGAATCAAGACTGCCGGGAGAGATATCAATAACCTCAGATATGCAGATGACACCACCCTTATAGCAGAAAGTGAAGAGGAACTAAAGAGCCTCTTGATGAAAGTGAAAGAGGAGAGTGAAAAAGTTGGCTTAAAGCTCAACATTCAGAATACTAAGATCATGGAATCTGGTCCCATCACTTCATGGCAAATAGATGGGGAAACAGTGGACACAGTGGCTGACTTTATTTTTTTGGGTTCCAAAATCACTGCAGATGGTGATTGCAGCCATGAAATTAAAAGATGCTTGCTCCTTGGAAGGAAAGTTATGACCAACCTACACAGCATATTAAAAAGCAGAGACATTACTTTGCCCACAAAGGTCCGTCTAGTCAAGGCTATGGTTTTTCCAGTAGTCATGTATGGATGTGAGAGTTGGACTATAAAGAAGGCTGAGCACTGAAGAATTAATGCTTTTGAACTGTGGTGTTGGAGAAGACTCTTGAGAGTCCCTTGGACTGCAAGGAGATCCAACCAGTCCATCCTAAAGGAGATTAGTTGTGGGTGTTCATTGGAAGGACTGATATTGCTGAAACTCCAATACTTTGGCCATCTGATGCAAAGAGCTGACTCATTGGAAAATACCCTGATGCCGGGAAAGATTGAGGGCAGGAGGAGAAGGGGATGACAGAGGAGAAGATGGTTGGATGGCATCACCGACTCAATGGACATGGGTTTGGGTGGACTCCGGGAGTTGGTGATGGAGAGGGAGGCCTGGTGTGCTGCGGTTCATGGGGTCGCAAGGAGTTGGACACGACTGAGCGACTGAACTGAACTGAGTACAGTGGTTTTAAGCCTTTTGGAATTACGTACTAGACAAGGTGTTTAAAATCTTTAAAATATTACATCCATTTCGGTAAAATATTGTAAACACATATTTTTACTTTTTGAATACATAATATACAAATATTTTAAAACATTACAATGCAATAAATATTTGTAAATCATTATTCAAATGGAAAATTAATACTTTATGCTCTCAAGAAAAATGTTTGAAGGAATATTCATTTTAGTTTTAAAAATACTGGTTTGCTTACAAAACTGTTTCCTCTTTTTCCTGAGCACTCCCTGGACTACATTTCTTAACCTCCCATTTTCCAATATCTTGTGACTGAGTTGCAGCCAATGAAAGACAAGCAGAAGTGATCTCACTATTTCCAGTTCTTGCTCATAAACACTTTCCCACCTGCTGGCTGAATACACAGGGCTCCAAGGCCCTACAAGAGGGCAGAGCCACGAGATGAAAAGAGCCTCAAACTCTGAATGACCACAGGGCAGGCCACTTCCCATTGGGAATAACTGATATTTGGACTGATATCTGCTCAATGAATAAACTTCTTTTGTATTAAATTTTCACAGTTTATATTTTAAAGCAGCTGGCATTATGTTAGCTAACAGAGCAATTCAAAGGTCTGGTTTCGAATTCAGTTTTCTCATACTTAGGTTTAATAATGTCATAGTTGAAAAAGAAACTTTGCCAGGAACCATCATAGATCATATAAAGTATAAATGTAAAGTTCATCATTAATAATAGTGGCTATAAATATGTATTTTATTAATTTTCCTAAAAACTTAGAATTTTTAGGGACTTGTCAGATCTTAGAGTGTCACTGTATTTACTTCATCTGGACCTAATGAAAAGCTTGAAATAAGGTTAGAATTTTCAGGTCTACCTTTTTTGTGTAGTTGCGGTATTGGTATTACACTTAACTCAGTTTCATTGCAAGCCTCTTGGAATCTCTGTAAGCCTCTTGCCCACTTTCTCGGATAATGAAACTAACACCTCCAAAAAGGCATATGACACCTGACTGACACTCAGACCAACTGAGAAAACTAGGGTAAAGCCATATATTAAACATGGTAGTGCTTAATTTCTTTTTCTGTCTTTTAGGCTAAAAGACAAAAATAAGTTCTACCATTTTCATTCCATCCTCCAGAGAACTTCATCATGAACTCCAAAGAAGTATACGGGTCTTTCATTGGAGATCAGTTTATTTGATATGAGCAGACACTGAAAGGAGGTACAAAATAAGAAAAAAAAAAGTCTAGCCAAGAGCTAAACAAATATACAAACAGTTACAATTACTAAATGTTACAATTAGAGGAAATAAAAAGTACTACATGAGCTTAGAAATTACTACAAGATGAAAAGAGTCGAGATCCCTGAGTGGCCACAGGTGATAACAGCTGATCTCTGCTTCAGCTCTGGATCTGAAACTCTCACCTACTCAGTATTCCCCAGAAGTATCCCCTCTGTTATTAAAAAAGCCAAAACTCTTCTTTGACTCTATTTCTTCCAAGCTATAGTCCTATTTTTTTATTTTCTTTTTAAAATCAAAATTCTAGAAATTATTTTTATTTGCACCAACACAGTCGTCATCAGTCATATGTGCCTACTTAAATTAAAATTATACAAATTTAAAACATAAAAAAATTTAGTTAGTCATAGAAGCCACATATCAAGTGCTCAACAGTCACACACTGTATTGGATAAAGCAGATGCAGAACTTGCCAACAATGCTAACAGTTCTATTGAATAGTGCTAGTCTAGACTATAACAGAATAATTGAGAATGAAGAATGAATATACTGCCTGCATTTCAATCCCAACTTTGACCCTCACTAGTTGAGTAAACTTGAGGAACTTACTCTTTTTGCCTACCTTAGTTTCCTCATCTGTAAAATGAAGGCAATAGTAATTAATTCTTTTTCATAACATTGTTGTGTGACTTAGATGATTTACATGTAAAGTGCCCCAAAAAACTGCTTAGCACGTGAAAGTGCTCCATAAGTATTAGGTGTTAAAAATTGCTTTAAAGGATCAATCACATTTATTTTTAATTGATTCTTTTCACGCATTTTATTTCTGGCCGCACTAGGTCTCTGTTGCTGTGTGCAGGCATCCTCTCGTTGCTGAGAGCAGGGTCTACTCTTTGTCAAGGTGTGTGGGCTCCCCACTGAGGTGGTTTCTCTTGCTGTGGAGCAAGGGCTCGGCAGTTGCGGCACACAGGCTCCGGTGCCTGGCGGCATGTGGAAACCTCCTGAACCCATTGGCAGGTCAGGGAAGTCAACCTGTTATAACTTTCATTCTTGAAATTATTCTCACAGTTTCTACCTCCTCTCTCATTTTTGTTAACCTGCTTAAATCAGATTTTGTCCACCACTGCAAGGTTTGTCAAATTCCTCCATCATGTGAAATCCCATGGTCAACTCCCAGTCTTCACCTTATCTGAATTACCAGAAGCACTTGACAGAGATGATCATCTTCCTTAAAATATTTCCTTCCTTTGGTTTCTAAGATTCCATATTCTTCTTTTTCATTTTCTTTAATGGCTGCTCTCTCTTTCGTTTCCTTTAACGGATTCTCTTCCTGACTTCTAAATGTTGGTATATAACATCGCTCTGCTTTTATTATAGTTTTCTTCTTGACTCAAATTACACTAAGCAATATTATCTAGTGCCACAGCTTTAACTATTACCTGCTGATTACTCCCAAATTACATGTTTAGCTTGACCTACTAGACTACAGTTGCATATCTAATTAAACATATAACTGTACTTAGATGTTTAATGGGCATCTCAAAATCAACATGTCTAAAATAGAATTCCTGATTCCCCATATGAGGCTGAATTTGCTACTGATAGCTTACATCTGCAAAGTGATTTTTAAGTGCTGAAAGCACTTTCTTATACATTTAAAGTATGATCTTATAAAAACCCTGTTAGGACAGCAGGTGTTAATTCTATATGTCAGATGATCATTCTATGACTCAGATATGTTGGGTAGGTTTTTTTAAGAGGCCATATTTGATATCTTATATAACCCAGGGTAGGCAATAGCATCCAAGTCTCCTTATTCACTCCATGCACTTTCTACAAGGTTGTGATGTTTAGCAAGATATATTTAAGCTTTAAAAATGGTGAGTTTCCTTTTAGCAGTCAAAGGATACAAAATAGCACGGGGATAGAAGAGAGATATGACTTAGCTACTGTGTGTATTAACCAACGTATCTTTATAAATGGTTTCCCCTTCACCAATTATTATTTGTGTATGATTACTCATATAATTCAGAATAATTTCAACATTCTTTAGAAAGATATTATTTTGCTGAGCTTTCTAACTCTTCAGCAGTCAAGCAAGCAGTCTTTATCTCATCTTGAAAATTCATACTGGTAAAATGATATTTACTTTTATGATGATAAATATTTTAAGAAGCTAAAGACATTACGTATGATATATCATTCATTAAGTGATAACTCTACACCTTAAGTACAGGCAGATTTCCACGCAGAGGCCAGGAAAATCAAAACAAAGGATCTAATATAAGATCCAGCATCACAAGTCCATTCATTGTTTTAGATAATGCTACTATATGATCAAAGTTTAGGTAATAAATTTGAAGATTTAAATCTTAAACACTGTTAGAGCTTATTACTTCATTTTTAAAGAAAATAAAACATAAAAATCTTACTTGAAACATGTACACATAAATACAGAATTTAGAAACCCAACGAAAGTTTGGAGTTCAATAATTATGGAACTATCTCTGTTGGCTATTCTAGTTAAACTTGGGCTTTAAAGTAAGAGATACTCTGAATTCTATTGTCAATACAAGTCAAAACTATACAGTGTGCAGGCAGGAATAATTACACAATTTAAGATGATAAAAATTTTAACCATTATAATGTCACTGAATATCAATGAAGACAATAACAAAAAGAAACACGTTATTTTCTGCTATGTTATATATGAAAGACGGGGCTATAGGATATAACAAGGAGAAACTACATTTTAAAAATGTGCCAATATCACAGTGTTTCTGAAGATAAAAACCAAATCAGTGTACGGTTAACAGACCTCTATCATTAAATAAAAATACTGTCAAAGAAAGATATATGGAATATTAATGCCAATACTACAAAGAACGAAACTGATGATTGAGAAATACTGACCATTTTCTCCTTCAAGTCTTCTACATTCTTAGTTTCTGTGACACTGCTCTCTTACAGTATTTGTTCTTTCTTCATGATAATATCTCCTTGGTCTTCACTGGCTCCTCTTCCTCTGTCCGATTCTAAAAAGTTAATCTTCCACAAAGTATTGTCTTCATTGACTGCTTTTATCTGTAGTGTTCTTTTTGGGCAATCTCACCCATGTTCATGGTTTCAAGCAACCTCTAAACTTTATGATTCTCAGATTTATCTCTCTGGTTCTGACATGAGCCTTAGAAGTATGTATTTAAATATGTTCTAGACATTTCTACTTGGATATTACATAGATATCTCAGATTTAAAGTGTCCTAAATGGAAGGACTCACCCTTCTTTTCCCAACCTGCTCCTTCTCTTATGCTTCCAATATCCGTAAATAGCACTACAACCATCCATCCATGGATGCAAGCCAGAAACATGAGGATCACCTTAGAATCTTCTCTCCTTCACCTCCCCACAACAAACCCATCACTAAAGTGTGTGACTGACTGGCCTCAATGGATGTGGGATCTTAGTTCCTTGATCAGGGATCAACACTGCACATTCTGTATGGGAAGACAGACTTAACCACTGGGCCACAGGGAAGTCCCTGACATAGGATCTTGAAGTAATCTGCTTAAGTATATATCTTCTACTAGAGTATAAGCAACTCAGGTTGTAAATGATTTCTGACTCATCTGTGTTCTCAATTTGCCTGGCACACAATAAGTGTTCAACATTTATCCAAAACCCCCAAATGAACAGAATTAATTATTTAGTTTAACACCACATATTCTCTGGCTTGTAGTCTTATTAGTGTCTATTTTAGGTTCTTCATTTTAAAAAATTGATAGAATTTATTTTTAGAGCAGTTTTAGGTTTACAAATGTAAGTTTTAAATAGAAAAATGCAATGAAGTTCTAACTGCTAGAGAACAAAACCTCTCAACTTCAAAAGGTCAACATCTATCATTTTACCATAACACAGTTAATTATGTATGTATAAATATTAGCAATTAGAAAATCATTTAGATATGATCTCTCTGTCCATACATTAAATCCTTAATTCTATATTAAAACACAAAATAACATTTTAAAACACTAAGTAAAAAATTAAACTCTAAATTAACATAAAAAAAAAAAAACTCTAACATAATCACAGTAATATAGTAAGTTACAGCCAGGATATAGGAAAAACATCAAAATCTTATTTCAATATAATATTATTATATAAGGCTCAAATTTCCAGAATCACTGGTATAGTTTGTAAAAACAAGATTAGGCGGGTCCAGGAACTAATGTACCCTTAAATTCTTCTGTGTTGCAGATTGATGCCCTGACTTGTCTGTACTAGAACCTTAGTATTCAGACATAAATGAGATTTAATCCATTTGCCTATAATTTATTTGCTGTAAAAGAAACACCATATTACACGCTTTTGTTTGTGTGTTAAGTAGAAGATATGCTATTATTTCCCAGATACCAGGGACTGAATGTTTAATTATCAACACCCATTTGAAAAAAGACATTGCTTTGACTCACAAATAAATTCTTAATTGCTAACAGTGGCTTTTCTAGTTAGGAGGGTGGTATCTAATTTATTTTCGCAGATGTGATTTAGAGACTGAATTTTCAAATAGCAAAGCTTTGAATATCTTCCCCGTCAGCAGAAAATTCCTCCACCCCTGCAGCTGAAGAATATTGCTGCTTGAAGTGTTAACCAGGAAAGTAAAAACTGCAGTGAGGAAATTGATACAACTGGTAAATGCTGCTTACAAACTGAAAAAGAAGTTAGGTTGTCAGCAATAAAGGAAGTATATTATTCACACAAAATATGTGGTGTCATCTTCATCGTGGTAACTTGCTGGGAGTGGAAATTAACTTGGTGGGTTCCAACTTGAGGAACCTAAAGAAAAGCAAACATCTCACAGATCAGAGCACCTTTGCAAAGGACCAGAAACTGAAATCAGGGGGACCACAGCTGAGCTCCTCCTTGAGGAGAAAAGATGTGAAGTGCATGTTAAGAACAGTATAACCAAGGTTCACTTCCAAGCAGGTTCGCTCATTACTGAAAAACAAAGTCATGGTTATATTTTCAGAAACGTCCACTAGTTTAAAATGCCCCTTTCCTTCTGGTACTTGTCATCATCCACACATTACTGAGGCAGAATGAGTAAGAGAAAAGATTATGTATTTTAATTACAACTCAATTAGGAAGTCAATAGTAACATAAAAATGCCTACCCGTTTGGCTGAGCTGAGAAGCACTGCGGCTCTTCCGGGAAAGACCAACGATAGCTACCATTTTGGCCCCAATGCTAGAGCGTCGCTTTTTGCTGCTGGTGCCCAAGGCACCCACTGCGGTGTCCGACTGGCTGCCATCATTCTTCTCCAGCGAGCACATGTCTCCGCTGATGCTGGTGCTTTTGGTCATGTTCTTCCCTGAGATGCCCATTTGTCTGCTTTGCATTTTGGATGTAAAGACACTGTAGGCCCATGGATCGTTAAAAGTGATGGCAAGAGCAAAAAGGAAAAGACAGAAAAAGGAGTTTTAGATGAAATATCTGGAGAATAATTCAATTATATCATTAATGGGGCATGTTTTTAGGACTTAAAATTTTTCAAACACCATGGTCTTGAATGGGTTTTACTATTCAGGGCTAACCTTAACATAAGTATCCAAAATCAGACATGTTTTCATTTCTGCTTTCAAAGAAGACACTGGTTTGCATGGCCACAGTGGGGAGATAAAAAAGATTTGTGAAAAATAAGTGGGCTCATTTAAGAGAATATGCTGTCTTACAAGTGCTTTAAGGCAGTCATATAGCAAAAAACAACAACAAAAAAAGAAGTTTCCAAACCATTCTTCTCTAATTTGCTTTACTATAGCCATCAAAGAGAAATCTGATGACTGGGGAAATTTCACAAAGAAATGGCAAAAATGACAGCATCTATTGCTGAGTAGCTGTTTAATTTTCTCATTTTATTAATAAGATTTTTCTAAACCTTGTTAAAATTTCCAACAAGGATTGATGTTTTCATTAGTTTTGAATTAAAAATAATTTATTTCACTTTATATTTTCATATTTATTGATATGTCTATATTCCAAAAATGAAGGAAAGATTTTCCTCTTGTATTCATTTGAAAGAAAGAAAAGTCATTAGCAGTTTTCTACACAATATGGTCAGAAGGCAATAATTTTTAAGCACTTTTTTTCCTCTATCCAGAGTAACATTTACTAAGAAGTAAGGACTAGGAATCAAACCTGGGCACCCCTGTCATGGAGTCCTAACCATTGGACTGAGAGGGAATACCTAACACATTAGTTTAGGTATTAACTTACGTTCATTTTCTCCAAGTATTTAAGAGGGAAAAGACTCAGTGTGACTTTTTTAAAAAGACAGTAAAGTGTACTGTTCTATCATTCATATTAGTTTTAAGAAGAAATGAGGCATAAACAGACCAAGAGATAGCAAGAGAGGAGACAGTGTATACACTTCTATGGTGACACAAATTAATCATTTTCAAGTTTGTTTGATTTTGCTATTTTTCAGTAACCAACTATAGAATAAAGTAGAAAGAGTTTGGAGGTAACAGATGGGGGCTTCAATCCCAGCTTTATTGCTACTTAACTGACTTCCTTCAGCAAGTTTATTGCTTCTACTTGATCCTCAGGGTCCTCATTTGTAAGAGAATGTTTCACTGTAGCTTCTTATTTTAAAGAATAGACATAATAAGATTAAAATAAAAATTCAATAAATTGAAATGACAGCAATTAGGGAATATAGACAATACATAAAATAAGGCTAAAGCCCTTCAACCTATATATGTAAATACTTAAAAGCATCAAAAAATAATCTTTATGATTATAAATTTTAAGACTTCGGAGATTCACATGTCTAAAATGGTTTTCATATAGCCAGCGTTATGTGGCTATATTCAGGATGGACTACACTGAGAGTCAGGAAATCTGAATTTGAATTTTGGCTTTATTGACTAATCTTAGAAGAGTTGTTTCCCTTTCTGGAACTTAACTTCCTCATTTAATAAATGAGAAAACTTAAGCAAAGCACTAAGCAGAGTAGGAGACACATAAGAGCTCCAAAAATTATTCTCTTCCTCCTTCTTATTATTATCTCCACCACCGCTACCACCATCATCATCCATTAAGCATCAATTAAACATGTTGAACTGAAATATCTATAAGGTCCCCTTTAATGATGAAACACTTTGCTCCCAGGGTACATCTTGTTTCATGGATTTTGGGCAAATGAACATAGAAATACAACATGATTTTATGGTATGCTATCATCAGAAAAAGCATGGCATAGTCTAGAAAAGTCAAAGTTCAGTCAAGACTAAGGCTTTCAAAATAATATATGTTCCATAGTCACAATAACTAGTACTCTTGTTTTGTAGGAACTTTTATCCCAAACATACTTTTCTAAAACAACCACCTATAACTACCTACCAAGGAAGTTAAAGATATACTCTCAAAATATTATACCTTGTGACTTTTGCATTTTAATTTTCATGGTTGGATATTAGGGCAGAAAGAACTCAGCCAAAGACAATCAGGATATAATAAAATACTAACTGAAAAGATAAATAAGTTTATAGATAAATGTTTTACTGACTGTTTGGTTTTAAAGAAATGTACTTCCTTCAACCTAACACCTTTGATAATGCATTATCTACAAGAAGGGTTATTAAAAGTTTTGTAAGATGGATCTACTTCTCATCTCCTTGAAACAGAGATCATCAGGATGAGTTTGTGTAGTTGCTCTTCAGCGCCATGTTTTGAAGGGAGGGTGACTGAGTCTAGGGTATCCCTATTGCTTTCTTTTACTTTCCTCACTTGGCCATCACCTTAAACTATACGCAAACAATACTGCAAGCAAACAAGCTATCAACCGACATATTAAAATTCTTGTGACTCTTATAGAATATTTTGTAGTAAAGAATCTGTAAACATGGGTGATCATTTGGAATACTTAGTGGTTAAGAAAACACAGACCCTATCATCATATTATTACTTTAAAAGAGAACATCTGTAAGGGTCTGGTAACAAGGTAAATTACCAGTGTTGCTGGTGGGAATATCAGTGATGTATCTCTGAAAGGCACCATGACAAAATGTATCAAAAGCGTTTAAAAAACATGCCTATCCTTTAACATATCAATATTACTTTCAGGATTTACCCTAAGGGAAAACAGCAATGATCATAGATTTAGCAAGAATAATATTTATTGCAGAATTGATTGTAATAGTAAAACACATACACACACAAAGGCAAAACCCCCAGAAATGTCCAATGGTAGAGGATGTTTAAACAACTCATGTTCATCAATAAAATAGAATATACCTTTGAAAATGCTGTTGTCAATAAATATTTATTAACATAAAATATGTTCTTGATTGGGAGAAAGGGTGAGAAAGCAGATATCTGCAGTTTAGCTTTGGCTGGCACACATACCAAATATGGATTCACTCTACCGCTAAGGCACACAAGCAAATTCAAATCCCAGAGTGACACAGTGTCACAAACAGAAAAGAAAAGAAATTCATATAAATAGAAATAAACATCTCTTTCTAAACTGGGTAGTTCAGGAAACCTAGATTCATAGATGACGCACTAGCTACCTGCACTAGAGGAACAAAGGGAATGTAAAGAAAAATATGTTTCGGATGTTTATGTTCTTGGGAAAAGAAGTACAAATGCATATCGAGAAAGGATGTACTGTGAACAGTGTAAAGTGCTTTTAATTTTCTCTGGTTGGTATTATGCTTTTTGAAAAATGTTCTTTTTTTTCTATTTTGTTTTTTCCAAAATGAACATAAAAGTTATCGGTAACCGGAAAAAAAAAAATTAAAACAATCGGACAAATGAAAAAAGCAATGAAGGACTTAAACAATTCAATTTGCATAGTTTATTCTATAGGCTAAAGGTATAGCATGGCTTTCAAGCTAATCCATGAGATTACTACACACTAATATTGGGCACTGATACAGGATGCTCAATTACAGAAAGAAACAGTGTTTCCACATTCTGAATAGGGTTTTATGCATGTTTCTGATTTTTGGCAATGGAAAATAATGAAAAAGTTTATATATGTAGTAGTCTTAAAATATGAAAAACTGTCAGTACAAACAATTTTATGACATAATTGTAGTTGTTTAAAGTTGTATCCTGGAAGACTTTTTAAAGGGCAAATCTTGTATCACCTGTAATTAGGAGAAAGGTAATGAAAGGCGGTGAAATACTTATAGTCTCCAAAGACTTAATTAGCATATTTAAGGGATTATAGCAGTTACTGATTAAACAAAATGTTTATAGACCAAAATTATTCATTAACAGGTTTAAATGAATACAACTAAGCAGTTTGGCTGTTAAGATAACCAGCAAACACAGGACAAAGATAAACTCTTGAGTTTGTGAGAGTACAAACATAAGAGTAACATTGTAAATAAAATACACAGTCATGAAAAAATATTTCATCATACTGAGAGGCGGGAAGGTGATCAGGAGAGAACCTGCCCAAGGAATTAGGGACTGGAGTGACTCAGAATTGTTATGAATGAAGTAGAGAGGGCCTACCAGCTCCCAGAGTATGAGAACTGCAGCGCAGGCGCAGAAAAGATGCTTGAATGGGACTATTTATAACATCTTAGGCTAGTAAGCGGCGCTAGAGAAGGCTAGGAGGACATAAAAGTTAGAAGAAAACAGGAATAATGATAGAGTAGGGAAAAAAAAAACCCACAGAGATGAGCCAAAATCCCAAACATTATGCCACCTTGAAAGCCTTAATTCTCTTCCTTCCCATTCTTGTATTCTTGGAGGCATGTGCAAAGAGCTTCTGAATAGCCATCACTGTAACTCAGACTCGACTGCACCTGTTGTGAGTCACTGAGTGGATATCTGGCTTTGGAGTGCCATTTCTTGATTCTGGCATATACCTTGTGGGGAGGGGGAAAGGAGGATAACAAACCCTGCTAAAACCCTGCTCTTCTTTACCTCATCAAATATTTTTTTCAATATTAAATATTATTTCCTTCCTAAAATGTGGAATTCAAAATGATTATGATCCTACATTATAATTTAATAGACATTTCATTTACTCAAATGACCATCTACAATTTTAGGCTAGTGAAACAGTAACCATTTATTCAAATGTTTATTGCATATATATTCCCACAAATGCAGGGATACAAGAACTGTGTGACATAGGCTCTTTTAATGAATGTACTGGTAAATATATCAGCATGTAAAATGCAAATATGGCTGCATGAGAATGTTTAGAATTAAGAGTCCAATGACCAGTTCTAATGTCATTAAACCTTCATTAAGTTAGATGATCAAGAAAAGATCTCTCTCTGAAGAGTATAAAAAATCTGAGTTCTTCATGCTAATTCTTTGATTCCTGGAGATGACCAGAATTTGAACATTTGGTATTTTAAACAGTAATTCAGGTACTGTATATAAATACATTCTATCAATGCAGTATAATATATTAGTATATTATCTAAGTGTACTTGAGTGTGTGTATTTGTCTATGCTACAAAGTTGATGTCTAGAGTTAGGGAGGAATATTTAGCTAATCAACAGATTGTTTTTTAGTCAAAACATCTTCCTTGACTATATCATTAGTAATGAAACTGTATTTAATGTTCCTAAGTCTTGGATCTCAGGATAGGAAGCAGTGCCTTGCTGATAAAAGAGCAGATCTTTGCTCATCTGGAATGAGTGGAAATGAGTCCTATCACTTTTGGGCAGAAGCATTTGATTGGTGGTGTTCAACTCCAACTTCCCTTTCCCTCTGCTGCTGGGACTGTGAAAGACAGAGCCTCTATTGGACCAAGCCCAACTGACTATAATTTTTGTTGATTATGCAACTAAGAATTCAGGGTTGTTTATAACAGCAGCACAATTTAATATGTCTCCAATAGCAAAGTCAGGAGAGAATGCCTATGAAAAAATCAATTAGGAGTTTATAGCCTGGCAAATCCCATGGACGGTGGAGCCTGGTAGGCTACAGTCCATGGGGTCGCTAGGAGTTGGACACGACTGAGCGACTTCACTTTCACGCATTGGAGAAGGAAATGGCAACCCACTCCAGTGTTCTTGCCTGGAGAATCCCAGGGACGGGGGAGTCTGGTGGGCTGCCATCTATGGGGTCGCACAGAGTCGGACATGACTGAAGCGACTTGGCAGCAGCAGCAGCAATATTTCTGGGAAAGGAAATAGGAACTTAGGCTACTCCACTGCTACTACTAATAGAAAACAAAGCTAACGTAAAAGTTATCTAGAAGTAACCATCTATACAGCTTAGTATCTGGACCTAAGAATAAGATATAATCATAGCTCAAATTGATAAGCATTTATTATATTCCAAATGCTTGTCCAAGTGCTATGAATTAACTCATGTAATTCTCTTAAAGAGGACTTCTGTGGTGGCTCAGGAGGTAAAGAATCTGCCAGCAATGCAGGAGATCCAGGTTTGGTCCCTGGGTTGGGAAGATCCCCTGGAGAAAGCAAAGGCGACCTATTCCAGTATTCTTGCCTGGGAAATTCCATAGACAGAGGTACAGTCCATGGGGTTGCAAAGACTCAGGCATAACTGAGAGACTAACATTTTCACTTTCAATTCTCATAAAGAGGGGAAAATGGAGCCCCTGAGAGTATAGTGTTTGCCAAGTGGTACTGATTTAGGAAACAATCAACATTGGACCAGTGGAAATTCCTGATGGAGAGATTCAGTGGAAGAACTAAAGAGCCTCTTGATGAAAGTGAAAGAGGAGAGTGAAAAAGTTGGCTTAAAGCTCAACATTCAGAATACAAAGACATGGCTTCTGGTCCCATCACTTCATGGCAAATAGATGGAGAAACAGTGGAAACAGTGGCTGACCTTACTTTTCTGGGCTCAAAAATCACTGCATATGGTGACTGCAGCCATGAAATTAAAGGACACTTACTCCTTGGGAGAAAAGTTATGACCAACCTAGACAGCATATTCAAAAGCAGAGGCATTACTTTGCCAACAAAAGTCCATCTAGTCAAGGCTATGATTTTTCCAGTGGTCATGTATGGATGTGAGAATTGGACTTTAAAGAAAGCCAAGTGCCGAAGAATTGATGCTTTTGAACTGTGGTGTTGGAGAAGACTCTTGAGAGTCCCTTGGACTGCAAGGAGATCAAACCAGTCCATCCTAAAGGAAATCAGTCCTGAATGTTAATTGGAAGGACTGATGTTGAAGCTGAAACTCCAATACTCTGTCCACCTGATGGGAAGAGCTGACTCATTTGAAAAGACCCTGATGCTGGGAAAGATTGAGGGCAGGAGGAGAAGGGGACGACAGAAGATGAGGTGGTTGGATGGCATCACTGACCTAATGGATATGAGTTTGAGTGGACTCTGGGAGTTGATGATGGACAGGGAGGCCTGGCGTGCTACAGTCCATGGGGTTGCAAAGAGTCAGACACTAGTGAGTGACTGAACGGAATTCAGTCAATGCAGAAAAACTAAGAATGAGCAAATGAATTGAACTGAACAGAACTGAGGTTCAGTAGGAGCAGGCTGTACACTCAGGCCAAGTGCTCAAGGGAACAGTCAGGGCTAAACAGAGAGAACCAACTAGTATTTGCTGAACAGGAGAGGACAGATGAAATTAGGATGGCCTAAAAAGGATGGAAATGGTCTTTCCATTCTTGAAAGTGAAAGTGAAGTCGTTCAGTCGAGTCGACCTTCCATCCTTCTTGGAGGAGGAAATGGAAACCCACTCCAGTATCCTTGGCTGGAAAATTCCATGGACAGAGGAGCCTGGTGGGCTGCAGTCCATGGGGTTGCAGAGTCAGGCATGACTGAACAACTGAGATACGCAAGAAGGAAGGCAGGCTAAGTAGGTAGAGAGAGAGAAATGAAAAAGATTGAAAAGATAGTCCAAGGATTACTTATATTTAAAGATTAGGAAAAGAAGAGTGACTGAGGTGAATAGAGATGCATTCTCAGAAATAAGAAAATAGTATAGAGTCAAATTCCACAGAAGAGAAGAATGAGGTTCAAGAAAGTTGTGGTGGTCAAATGATATGGAGTTAATTACCAGGAACATTTAAGAAAAGCTACAGATTTAGAGGTGTGGAGGACACAAATGACCCTTAAGAAAGTAGCTATTGAAATTCCTTCAAGACGGAGAAATACATGAGTTTAAAAACATGAATGTTTGATTTAGAACATTAAATTTTTATGCTGTGAGGAATTTTACTAAAGGGGAATAAAAGGAATTCATCTGTGTATCTGTTAAATAAAACTGTCTTACCACAATTTCTAGATCCAAAACTACATGGCTAATAGTTTTCCAGAAATGTTTCTTTTACTCATTGGTCCTCTTTTTCCTAACTTAGCAAATGAGATTAAAGATCATTGTTAAGGTACTTTTAAACTCTGGATTTTTATGACCATAATACCTCCGTTGAAGTGGTTTTTAAAATTAATCTCTTTCAAATTTTCATGGTTCTTTTCTTTTTTAATTCAGCTTTGCCTATTGTTCCCCACAATTTTCCTAGATATATATATTTTAAGCAAAAACATGTCTCACTTCACAAGTTTTCAGAATAAATTTCATAATTTTAATCCATCAACTCACCATATATATAAAATCTCTAATTTTTCTATTGGGCTTCCCTCATAGCTCAGTTGGTAAAGAACTTTTCTATTATTTCATCTGAACTTTTCAGCTAACCTCATTATTTCTATATATAAATCTTTTAGGCAGAAGTAGACTTCCCTCTGGCTTATTTTCATGTTAGTTTTTTTTTTTTTTAACCACATGATTACATAGTACTTCTCAATAACAGGAAAAAGAAAAGCTCCATGATAAATTATCAGAAGGGACACTCACTGACTTATTACTTCAAGGATAAATATACATTTTTCACCATTCTTACTAATGTCAAAGGAACACTAAGAGTTAAAGTTTTGTGAGAAAAAGTGAGAACTTGATTTATTCTTGCTAATCATCCAGCTCTATAATCAGTGTATCAAGTTTTGCATTTAACAAATGATGAATATGCTGCACTATTGAAATATTACAGTACATAAAAATTCACATTATACTGCTAAAAATAGCACTGAAAGCTAAACTATAATATGAAAACATTCTTGGACTATAACTAATCTATATAAAGTCACTAAATATTGAGTTTCAAAATGTATAAAAATGTATGAAGTGAAGTGAAAGTCGCTCAGTTGGGTCCAACTATTTTTGACCCCATGTACTATACAGTCCATAGAATTGTCTAGGCCAAAATGTATAAATGGTTATAAATTAAGAATATTAATTCCTCAGACTTTAAAGTACAAAAGACATTAGTTCCATATTTTGAAAAATAGTGGATACTCTGACTTTTTCCTTTTGAAAACTTGATTGCAAATCAAATTCAAGTTAAAAAAATCTACTTTATATAATCACATTGCAACATTTCAGAGACTGAGAACATACTTTAAACCTAAATATCTTGATGAAATTTAATTACTATCTATAAATTCTTACATCTAATTAAAATTAATGTTTCAAGAAGAATCTACCCGATTTTCTAGTAGAAGAATAGAAGAATCTACCAGAATTTCTGGAGTCCCAAAGGATTAAAAAAAAAAAAAAAGAAACTCATTCTAGGATTATTTTCAAGAGGCCATATTGTGCTTAGTTGCTCAGTCATGTCCAACCCTTTGTGACCTCATGGACTACAGCGCACCAGGCTCCTCTGTTCATGGGGATTCTCCAGACAAGAATACTGGAGTGGGTTGCCATGGCCTCCTCTAAGGGATCTTCCCAATCCAGGAATCAAACCCAGGTCTCCTGCATTGCAGGTGGATTCTTTACTTCTGAGCCACCAGGGAAGCCCAAAATATACATTACCTATACATTATACCTTTACATTTAGAAACAAGGATGCCTTGTTGGAAACTGTCTACTTTTTCCTTATACTTGTCTGACAATAACTGAGAAAAAGAAGTCGTTTCTTGCCCTTTTATCTTTCTGAGTATGTGTGGGAGTCAGGTAAAAAGATTTGTAGATAACCAGAAATAAATTCCATGCTCCAAGTTCTTGAAATCTGTGACATTTTATATATATATATATACACGTTTGTATGACTTAACAACAGCAACATATATTACATTATTCTCCTAGAGAGCTTTGGCTTATTGCTGTAGTAAAGGCTTTCTTCTCAGAAAAGTTAGCCTTTTTCACAGAGAGCAGGTCTCAGGAGACTGGGCCTTTGGATGTGGAAATGTCAGTGAAGAGGAGGAGCACATTGTGTTATCAGGTTTGCTTGCCTGCAACAAAATTAGGGTTCTGGTGCGAGCCTGTTCAGTCGCTTCAGTCGTGTCAGATTCTTTGCGACCCTACGGATTGTACTGTAGCCTGCCAGGCTCCTCTGTCCACGGGATTCTCCAGGCAATAATAAAGTGGGTTACCTCCAGGGGATCTTCCCAACCCAGGAATTGAATCGAGGTCTCCTGCATTGCAGGTGGATTCTCTTACTGCTAAGCCACCAGGGAAGCCCTAGGGTTCTGGGCTTAGAGATCAAAAAAACAAGGAGCTTGTTCATCAATAGAATGTACCAAAAGGCCACTGATTACAAATATTTAAAAATATCTAAACAGCAAAGCTCCAGGTGAAAATTGTTTGTATTTCTTAGTTCAGTTTTAGTGGGTATTAAACAATTAAGGTTTAAAGAGAGGGTATTTGTGCATATGTGTATTGATTATGTTCAGTTCAGTTCAGTTCAGTCGCTCAGTCGTGTCTGACTCTTTGCGACCCCATGAACCACAGCATGCAAGGCCTTCCTGTCTATCACTAACTCCCGGAGTCCACCCAAACCAATGTCCGTTGATTCAGTGATGCCATCCAACCATCTTATCCTCTGTTGTCCCCTTCTCTTCCTGCCCTCAATCCCTCCCAGGATCGGGGTCTTTTCAAATGAGTCAGCTCTTCCCATCAGGTGGCCAATGTATTGGAATTTCAGCTTCAACATCAGTCCTTCCAATGAACACCCACAGATCTCCTTTAGGATGGACTGGTTGGATCTCTTTGCAGTCCAAGGGACTCTCAAGAGTCTTCTCCAACACCACAGTTCAAAAGCATCAATTCTTTGGTGCTCAGCTTTCTGTACAGTCCAACTCTCACATCCATACATGACCACTGGAAAAACCATAGCCTTGACTAGACGGACCTTTGTTGACAAAGTGATGTCTCTACTTTTTAATATGCTCTCTAGGATGGTCATAACTTTCCTTCCAAAGAGTAAGCTTGATTATGTTATGTTTTGCCAATTTAAAAACCTTCCTGGCTGGGGAGTGATGTCAGTTTCTGGTATGAGCCAACTCTAGAGATAGTAAGGGGCTCAGCCTGGGGCATGCCTTTGATATGCAAAGTAGCCCAATCCAGAGCCAGACTGTTGTTGCTGAGTCAGTCAGTAGTGTCCCACTCTTTATGACCCCATGGACTGCAGCATGCTAGGATTTTCTGTCCTTCATCATCTCCCGGAGCTTGTTCAAGCTCATGTCCATCGAGTCAGTGATGCCATCCAACCATCTCATCCTCTGTTGTCCTCTTCTCTTCGTGCCTTCAATCTTTCTCAGCATCAGGGTCTTTTCCAATGAGTCAGCTCTTCACATCAGGTGGCCAAAGTATTGGTGTTTCAGCTTCAGCATCAGTCCTTCCAATGAATATTTATGGTTGATTTCCTTTAGGATTGACTGGTTTGATCTTGCTGTCTAAGGGACTCTCGAGAGTCTTTTCCAGCACCATAGTTCGGAAGCATTAATTCTTTGGCACTGAGCCTTCTTTATGGTCCAACTCTCACATCCAGACATGACCACTGGAAAAAACCATAGCTTTGACTAGACAGACCTTTGTCAACAAAGTAATGTCTCTGCTTTTTAATATGCTGCCTAGGTTTGTCATAGTTTTTCTTCCAAGGAACAAGCGTCTTTTAATTTCATGGCTGCAGTCACCATCTACAGTGATTTAGGAGCCCAAGAAAATAGTCTGTCATTGTTTCCATTGTTCCCCATCTATTTGCCATGAAGTGACGGGACCAGATTTCATGATCTTAGTTTTTTGAATGTTGAGCTTTAAGACAGCTTTTTCATTCTCTCCACCTTCATCAAGAGGCTCTTTGCCCTGAACCATTCCATGGCCTGTACTAGGCAACTAAAGACCACCCCTATAACCCAAAGCCCAGCTTGCAGAAATTATTCAGATTGGCCAATCTTAAACTTTATTCTGCCCTTTCTTATCTTTCTTGCCCCAATAAAGGTTCCAGCCTTGATTTTTCTCTCTCTCCTGCCCCTTCTGCCTCCTGACCTACCCTGTTGCTCTGCGTGGTATAGTATACCTGCCTCCTTTTAATGGAACAAAGTTTGTTACAAACTTTGTTTTCCTGAGTCCCTCCTGTGTCCCCTCTTGTGGCCATACCTGACTGACCACCACACAGAGCAAAGAACAGTATGTATGTGTATGTGTATAAAATAAGCACACTTCTTGTCAAGGGCCATGATTTATAGCCCTATTTAATAAATTTAGAAAAACAAACTAATAGAGGGGATATGGAACAAAACTCTCAGAAGGTTTAATGTGTAAATTACTTTGCAAGTATAGCATGGAATCTAGGTTAAGACTTGCATATTTTAAATTGAATTTAGGCATTTCATGTGGAAAACAAAATACTTTTTATAATAGGTAACTTTTTATTTGTCACTAAAATACACTTTTGTTGCCTCATTAAATGAATACTGGTAATTTCCCTTTGAATAAATGCAGTGTTAATACATCTAATGTCTTGAAATGTCCGAGATTATCCCTTTGTTCATCCTTACAGAAAATTTTCAGGTAAAAATGTGCAAATACATGATTTAATTTAGTATATTTGCTTAGCTTGTGTTTGTGCATGAATACAATGTTCCAGTCATCATTACCCAAGTGTAAGCTTGCTTTTTACATGTCACTCAGAACTCATGAAGAACAGAAAGACTGTAGTCTGCTTCAGTGATTATAATGACGGTAATATTTTGGCAAAATGCTCTGGGTCATATATACTGAATCTTCCTTGGAACCATTTAGAGGGAAGCATCTTTTCTTCTCAGATTTCAAGTCAGTCAGTTCTACAAAGATTGTGGATTTCTGTTCTGGAAGGACGTCTTGGTACACACAACGCTAGTCTTTTAAGGCTGTCAACAATTTTTAGCAGTGTGTGGTTTTTAAAGTTTTCCTTCTATTATGAGCAATACGAAAGACAAAGACTAACATGATTAAACCATGAAGTATTATTTTTAAAAAGAAGCTAAATCTTCCTGAGCTATTATATCTGTGCTTTAATGTTTAGGATATCTAACATAAATGTGAGGCATTAAGTATTGCATCTTTGGTCCCAATGAACAAACAAATTAAAATATACAGTGAGAGTGTCAAAAATAAATCTATGGTTCTCTAAGTATCAGTATTTTGTAAATTTCCTTTAGTTGGACTAATCAACAAAATGATTTTTTAGGTTTTTCTATATTTTGTTGCCAAAAATAAGGTATTTTTAAGAGTTACTGTTCAACAAGCTTCAAAGAAAAGCAAATTATATTTAAAATAGGCCTAATTCTTCATACTGGGGTAATGAGGGAGTTCTACTTCTCAGATTCTCTTAAGCTTAGGTCATGGTCTCTCATAGGAAAAGTTTTATACTTGATTCTTAGGTACATGTACTTCAACAATATTAGTGATTTATTCAAGGCAACAAAATCTGATAAAAATCTTGGTAAAATTGAAGAAGTGAAACATACATTTAGGTTCAAAGTCAGACACAGATTTCTATCCTATTTCCATCATTTAATAGTTCATGACCTTGAGTTTACTTCTTAACGTGTTCTGAGCTTTTTCTCTTCTTTTTATTATCTGCCCTTTCACTTGAAGCTACATGGGGCAAGAACTTTATTTCTTTTGTTCACTGCTAAAGCTCAGGTTTCAAAATAGTGTCCAAGAATCTACACTGTAACCTGGGCACATCTGTGCCAAAAGTGCTCACAGGAAACATTAGACTATTATATTCTCAGGTTTGTGTTGAAAACTGACAACAAAAATTAATTTAAGGATATTATGACTTCCACTGTGGTTAGCTACTTTATGAAACTAATACACTCCCATTTTCTATTGATTTTGAGAAGCCAAAGGCTAGAAAATAACTTAGATAATAAATATCTATTCACCACATGAAATAATAAATGTGAATAGAATTTAAGCAAGTTGTAAATGTTGTCTCAAACATACTTCTCCTGCAGGGTATTTATAGGCTGCTTCTGCTTTCATGGCTATTTATGTAGTATAAGTTCTTTTGCTTTAATGAACATAACCTGCCACTTCTTTCAAAATCACGTTTGGATGGTGAATAATGAATTGCACATACAAATGCAAATACAAAGTATTTTTTCACCTTAACATTTCTTATAGTATTTAATTAGAAGCATATAAAAAGCTGATGTGTTTGTGTTTTATGTTGCACTGAATATTTATAATATGATTTTGATTTTAAATGTTGAAACCAATAATGTCATTAATTGCCATTAAGTGGAAACTCTAAATTTTAAACGTAAAAATGTAAATTTAAAATGCATCATTTATTCCATTCTGTAGAACTTAAGGCTTCCCTGGTGGTTCAGATGGTAAAGAATCTTCCTGCAATGCAGGAGAGCTGGGTTCAATCCCTGGGTTGGGAAGATCCCCTGGAGAAGGGAATAACAACCCACTCCAGTATTATTGCTTGGAGAATCCCATGGACAGAGGAGCCTGGAGGGCTACAGTCCATGGCGTCGCAGAGTTGGACATGGCTGAGCGACTTTCACTACTACTATAGGATTAAATCCTTACATTTAAAAATTCTTATGTTCCACAAATAGAAATTATAAATCTTCAGAATTTTTGCATGATTATGCTATAGAATAATATACAATGTAACTATTAAATGGCCCAAGATTTATCATTAGTCCTCTAAAGTCAAATTTATATAAATAAACACAATTATGCCATATGTATGTGTGTGTGTATATATATATATATATATTTACAAATAGGCACATATAAAAAGTTTAATAAAAAAAATTATGGTAAATAAGACTATGGTAAAAGGATTGTTAATACTAAAAGAGACCAGAACTTTGTAGCAGTTTGAACTTATTTACTTTTTAAAAAACTATTTTTCTAACAAATAAGTATTTTTCCTTACCAAGATTTCTTAACCTGCTCTCTTAGGAGAAACAAAAAGCTTAGCTTTGTGTTATTTTGTTGAACAACTGAGCCACCAGGAAAGCCCATTAATCTTTTTATATAGGTTAAAATTTGATATAAGAATATTTTGGACATACTGGATTAAATAAAATATATGATGAATTTTACCTGCTCCTTTTAATTTTTTGATGTCTATGCAAATATTTAAACTTAGAAATTTGGCTCACGTTATATTTTTCTTAGATGCTGCTGCTCTAGATGACTGATTTAAATGGCATATACAGATTCCAGCAAAAATATCTGATATAAAATGTATTTTCCTATGTAAAGCATTATTTCCTTTTGATATTAATTACTTTTGTGCCGTGAATAGAGTGAACTAATGCAAAAACTTTATAAAGGTAATTATATGCTATCATATACAAAATATTAAGCTTAATACTAAAATTAACAACTATAATATGTGTGCATACTAAATGGCTTCAAGTTGCGTCCAACTCTTCGCGACCCTATGGACTGCAGCCTGCCAGACTCCTCTGTCCATGGGATTCTCCAGGCAAGAATACTGGAGTGGGTTGCCATGCTGTCCTCCAGGGAATCTTCCAAACTCAGGGATCAAACCCACATCTCTTATATCTCCTGCACTGGAGCCACCTGGGAAGCCCCAACTATAATATGACGACACTCAAAACAAAATACATTTGAAAGTGAAAATATAAAGCAGTAAATGAATATTTAACAAGTAAATATTAAAAAGATGAAGCAGACACATGCTCTAAAATGAACAATCTATTTTTCTATTTTGATACTTATTTGGACATGTATTTCAACTCTGTTAAGTGTAATGATGCCTTTCCTTGAACAAAGAGTATCTATGATCTGCATATCTAGTAAGAAAAACAACTGTCTCCTGGGAAGTCGTTTAGTTTATTAGGAGACTCATAGTCAAGGTGCAGTGCAAGGCTCACGCTGTAACTGAGCTGTCAAAATAGTTTGTGCCTCAGTTGCCCTCTAATGTAAAATGGGGGAAATAATGCCCCAACCATATTCAGAAAGTTGCAAAGAGGTGTTTCTATCTACTTTCTTTCTAGCTCATTTCATCAGCTATCCTCATTTTTTAATAATGTAAGACCTTTGATTTCTTCATTTTTTTCTCTAATTATCAACCCCCTCATCTTTACTTACATTTAACTTGACACTATAGCCCATCATTTCAATCACTCTTTTGCAAATACTCTCAACATTTTTAGTATCCCTCCTCATGTAACATCCAACTGGCAGAATCTTTTGATGAGCCCACCAGGCTCCCCTGTCCCTGGGATTCTCCAGGCAAGAACACTGGAGTGGGTTGCCATGTCCTTCTCCAATGCATGGAAGTGAAAAGTGAAAGTGAAGTCACTCAGTTGTGTCCGACTCCTAGTGACCCCATGGACTGCAGCCCACCAGGCTCCTCTGTCCATGGGATTTTCCAGGCAAGAGTACTGGAGTGGGGTGCCACTGCCTTCTCCCTCAACAGCTGAGCACTGTTGAAAAAAACCAAAATTCAGTAGGACATATTGGTTCCACTATAATCCACTGTCACCAGCCTGAAGTTACTCTACACACCTGCTTCCCACTCTCCACAATAGCCACATTTTTATTAGATGCTGCTGCTCTAGATGACTGGTTTAAAATGGCATAGACAGATTACAGCGAAATCTTAATAGCCTTTCTGCTACTCAAATCTCCCCTCCTTTTGCTTTCCTCTCAGCAGATAACTTTTCCTTAAACTTCACAGAGGAAACAGAACCATCAGAAAAAAATTATCTTACCTTAAAAATAATATAAACATACCAAGATTTATCCATATATAAATATACATATACATATTACATACATACATATATGGGCTTCCCTGGTGTCTTGGATGGTAAAGAATCTGCCTGCAATGCAGGAGACCCATGTTTGATCCCTGTGTTGGGAAGATCCCCTGGAAAAGTGCATGGCAACCCACTCCAATATTCTTACCTGGAGCATGCCATGGAGAGAGGAGCCTGGCAGTTACAGTCCATGGGTTGCAAAGAGTCAGACATGACTGAGTGACTGTCACTCACTCACTCACATACATATATACAAATACACATATATATTCCACTCATCTCTAAATAAGTTAGCTAACTAAGCTACTTTTCTGAACTTATGAATTACCTACCTACTCACCTACTTTTTGCACAGAATATCACAAATTTGATGTGTCCCAACCTGAACTTAGTACTTCCCAGGTGGCACTAGGGGTAAAGAGCCTGCCTGCTAAGGCAGGAGACATAAGAAATGAGGTTTGATCCCCGAGTTGGAAAGAGACCCTGGAGGGGATGGCGTCCCAGCATCCCAATACTCCAGCATTCTTGCCTAGAGAATCCCATGGACAGAGAAGCCTGGAGGCCACAGTCCATGGGGTTGCAAAAAGTCGGACATGAGTGAGGTGACTAAGCACGCACGCACGTGCAAACTGAATTTAATCTTTTTTTTTTGCAAATACTTTTCTCCTTCAGTCTTCCCTGTTTCAGTAAAGTGTATAACAATTCACCAAATTGTTTAAGTTGGAAAATGAAGGGTGTCCATCATTTCATAAATCTAATAATATGGCAACATTACATTTGCCAATTATAGTGTTTTCTCAGACTTTTATATCTCCATTATATAAATTATGTCACTATTGTTTGCTTTCTTCTAATGGAACTCAGTTTATTTTTCAGTGTATTTCAGCAGCCCCAGACCTGATGCTTGGCACAAAACAGCTCTAAAAAAAAAAAAATTAACTGAATAAGTGAATTCAATAAATTTATGATATGAATGAATGCTCCTAGTAATGTAGGGATAATTAAATACTAATGTTTAAGTTGCATCTAGTAATTTTCATAAGTTGTTTTGGTGCTCAATAAATATTTGCTCATGATAAAGAAAACAAAACTTCATAATAAATGTTTTAGAAATAGAAGTTAATTAATTTGTATATATACTATGTATAAAACACTGGAGTCAATACTATGGCAATTATAAAGAAAAATAAGACACAATATTTGTTCTAAAATCCAGTGTGCTAAGCGAAGCATAAAGACAACATATACCCTAGGCAACAGGGCTTCCCTGGTGGCTCAGATGGTAAAGAATCTGACTGCAATGCAGGAGACCCAGGTTTGATCATTAGGTTGGGAAGATCCTCTGGAGAAGGAAATGGCAACCCACTCGTGTTCTTGCTTGGAGAATTCCATGGACAGAGGAACCTGGTGGGTACACTCCATGGGGTCACAAAGAGTAGGACACGACTGAGTGACTTACACTTTCACTCTCATACCCTAGGCAAGTAGGGTATATCAAGTAAATCCTAAAGACACTAAATAATAAAGAATTTCAGATAATAAGTTAAGGCATGCTACTGATCTCCTCTGTCCATCTGTAAGCTTCACAATAGTCCCGCATCCCACGTTGACCATGCAGTTACCGGATGTTGCACCCACTTTTGCTTCTATGCTGATACTGAAAGTGTTGCACTAATTTGGAGAAGCTTCCTTCTTCCTCCCACTTAAAATAACCCTTGTGCCTTCCATTATATTTAGGTTACATCTTAAACAATGTGCGGATATTCAAAGCATTAAAATAATCTAGTCTAGACTGTTCTCCTTTGCTACTCAGTTGCTTTTTAAAGTAGGGATGTAAGGCATAACCTAAGGAAGAAATTGTATTTGGATCTAGAATGGAATAACACTCAGAACTGCTACATCAGATTACATTTTAGCCCATGTAGCCCAAGACTTTAAAAACAACAAATACATTTTTTCTTTTACAAACTGAAGACATTTAGCTAGGCTATTTAAAACAGGTGAAAACACTCTAATAAGACATTTAGCCACTCTGCTAAAATGCTACTTAGCCTATTATTATCAAATAAACAATTTTAATGAAAGAGGGCACAGTTGACTGAATAGTGCCACTGTTATGTCAGAGAAAGCTTATTTTTATATCTTAATTCCTCAAAGATTAGAAAATAAAATGACTTATACTTGAGTATTTAAAAATGTAACCTTTTGGTAACATTTTGAAAAGCCAATTACTCTTAGAAATGTCCTTGGAAATTGATACTCCAATATCCAGCACAGAGGAACTTCTAAATACTCTCCACAAAACAGAATAAACACATTCTTACCTGTGTTAGCTGCATGATCCTTCTGATCAGATGGTAAGTGTAGAGAAAGTAAATTCGGTGCTAGATCATTCCCACTCCTAAAACTGCCACAGCTGGGGATCTTCCCAGGTACAACCAACGAGCTGTCATTTTATTAGACTCAGAAGACCTTCCCTGTTTCACGTGTTTTAAACAGAGTGGCTAAATACCTTTCCAATTTATGAATATTTTCTGTGGCTTATAGACTCTTGGGCTAGGTGGACTAAGAAGTGACCTGATGAAGCAATGTGTTAGAGTTACTGTAGACTGGATTCAGAGACTCTCCCCCCTTTTCCAACCTGTGAAAGGCCTGCATATGATAGATATGAGCAGAGTCTGTATCAGTTGGCTACAACTAAATTATCAAGCTAGTCTTTATTTCTAGAAATTTTAAATTAGTAGTACATGACTTTAAATATTGGCATTTCACGTATAAGTTTTACCTTTAAAGTTATAGTTAATATTTATTCTAGCATTTTAGGAAATAATTATCAGTTCTTAGTATGTATCTCTGTTATACATGATTTGTTAATTTTCATTTACTTGATCTTCAAACAATCCAATGAGGAAACTGTTATTATTACAATTTTATAGATGAGAAAACTGGGCACTGAGAGGCTAAGTCAGTTGTCCAAGGTCTATGCACAGGCAAGATAGTAAGTAGTGGAGCCAGGATTCCCAGCCAACTGTCTGATTCCACAACCTTCACTCTTACACATTATACTGTATCCCACACATATTATACTTTCACTCACTTATCCATTCTTTCTAACATTCAGGGAGAACTTACAAGCACCGGGCCCTGAGTAGGATACTCATAAGATCTGTGTTGAATTAATGGTTTTACCTCGTTTATTCCACTCTTAGAAATCCTTAGGTAACCTCTGAAGTAACTATAATTTAAATGAAAACAAGTACAACTTTAAGAGGCAATATTTTGGCAATATTAGCCAAGAACTGAGATATTTATAGAAAAAATAAATCTGAAAGAAGTGAATGTTACAAAGAGATAACACAACTAACATTATATATATATATATATATATATATATATATGTATATATGGTATTATATGGGGCCTCCCAGGTGGCTCATGGGTAAAGAATCTGACTGCAATGCAGGAGATGCGGGTTCTATCCCTGGGTCGGGAAGATTCCCTGGAGAAGGAAATGGCAACCCATTCCAGTATTCTTGCTTGGAGAATCCCATGGACAGAGGAGCTTGGTGGGCTACAATCCATGAGGTCACAAAATAGCTGGACATGACTTAGGACTAACCATATATTTTCCTACCTTTTACAAAAGCCACTGAAATAATTTAACTTGTTCTTGGTGACTGGGAAAACAATTATAAATATCATTTATTATTCTATGTTTCAGATAATTTGGAATTTAGGCCTGAATAGGCACTAGCTTCACAGTGATGAAAACAGATTTGAAAGTTTGTACTTTTTCTTTGATCCCTTATCTCTGGAGGAAGTGTTGGTATATAAAATCAAAGATGAAAGCAACTTTATCACAGGATATTTACTGCTTTAAAAAAATCATATTTTCACTAATGTCATAAAAGTGTTTTGGATTTTTAGTCCCATTCAAAATATCCTTCTCATACTACTTCAAAAACAACAGCTTCTAACATTTAATGTATTGAATGCTTACTCCATGCTAGCCACTGTGTTAAGCACCTCATGTATATTTTATCTCACTTTACATTCATATTGAACTTTAAGGTAGGAAATTATCCCCATGTTGCTGATAAAGAAACTTGATTATTTGGGAAGTAACTTACTCATGCTGACAAATTGATGAGTAGTTTTAATTAAAACCCAGGTTTACTGGTTCTAGAGACCATTTGCTTCAGAACTGTATTCTATTGCAGGTCTGATGTACCCACCAATAAAGCCTCAGAGGTTCTTCTAAAATCAGTTTATACCCATCACTTGACTTGATTGACTGGTACAATTTCTAGCCATCAAAAAGTGGAAACACACAAGTGAGCTTGGAAATTGTGTTTCACTGAAGTTGCAAAAATGTAGATGAACCAGTCAAACAGTATTTTCCATTTATGCATTAACTTATTTATTGATTGATTGATTTGGTCAGTGTTTTATTTTACATTTAGACAGTAATTTCTCAGCTTCCGTACTTCTATTATTTTTCAGTAAGTAAAAGTTAGAATGGACTTGCATTTTACCACTTACAGTTAAGACATAAGGAAAATAATTGAAAAAATTGACCAAAGAAAATTCCAATTTCTCCCTACTAGGGAGAAAGAAGTTTCTGGATCTGCAGAGGTCAAGAGAATACAAAAGTTGGCTTTTTTTTTTTTTTGGCTATGACATACAGCATGTGGGATCTTAGTTCCCTGACCAGGGATTGGAACTAGGCCACAACAGTGAATGTGACAAGTCCTAACCACTGGACCAGCAGGGAACTCCCTAGAAGTTGGTTTTTATTAGGAAAATACTAGTTTTACAGCTCTGAAATAATTTCACTAGTCTACTTTCTAATTTTAAGCACAGAAACAGTAAACTTTGCTTCTGAGGAAAAGAAATTTTTAATACAAAGAGGGCCAGCAAAGATGAGTCGATTACAATTTCACTTCTCACAAAGTTGGAAGAGACCCTCAAAATCAACAGCCATTCATTTATTCATCAAATATTTTGAAGCTGTGAATGCTTTTCCTCACAGATATAAAAGATTTTCATTTTTCTATGGTTAAATCTGTGACATTTTGGAAGGTCTAGGATTATAATTTTCTAACACTGGGATTAAAATACATTTAAAAAAAGATAATAAATTCTTATTTGTTTTCAAATGGAGACACTTGGTTTACTGTCATGGTGGAAGTTGACCATACTTATATATTATAATAATATCTTTATTCTCGAAGATTGTTCAGAAGATTTCCTGTGTTAATAGATGAATTATTTGCAATGCCACAACATCCTTTGAAAGCTTTGACTGCTGACATTTTACTCAATTTGCATAATTCTGTCTCTTGGTTTGAATAATAATAATGATAACAACAACCACTTATGTGCTATGCACTGTTTTATACATATCAAATAATTTAAACCTCTTAAAGGATCTATGATGTAAGTACTATTATTGTCCCAATTAAAGAAGAGAAGACTGAGAAGTCATAAACCTTGAGGAAGATGAGGAATCACAGCTCAAACAAAGCATAACCCTGGAGCTTGTGCTGCCTCTCGCGAGGAGAGGAAGCTCACCTTCTTAAAATACACATTGCTCAGTCAATTGGCATTTACAAGTATTTAGACTTTCTAATAGGAGAAGGCGATGGCACCCCACTCCAGTACTCTTGCCTGGAAAATCCCATGGATGGAGGAGCCTGGTTGGCTGCAGTCCATGGGGTCTCGAAGAGTCGGACACGACTGAGCGACTTCCCTTTCACTTTTCACTTTCATACACTGGAAAAGGAAATGGCAACCCACTCCAGTGTTCTTGCCTGGAGAATCCCAGGGATGGGGGAGCCTGTTGGGCTGCCGTCTATGGGGTCGCACAGAGTCGGACACGACTGAAGCGACTTAGCAGTAGCAGCAGCAGACTTTTCTACTTGACCAGAAGTAGAGACACTTTGTTTTCAATATAATCACTCAGAGGTGATGGGTCTCCTTGTCTTGATTTATATATGTGCATAACAGGTCCTTTATCCAAGGGAGTGCAAGCCAATTTTAAGGAATGGCTGAATTTCAGTCTTTCCTTTGCTGCCAATTCTCCCCTCTGGGTGTCTGCTGCTAACTGTCTTCCAATGCCTCTGCACTGCGCCTGCAGCTACTCACCACTATCTTTAATTCAACCTCTTTTCCTGTCACTTCTTCATTTTCATTTTCAATGACAAAGCATTTATAGACAGGACCAGTTAGTCAAAGTGTTCCTCGTTCTCCATGGGTCAAGCTGACAAATCACGGAATGCTGACTGTAATCTTTGTAATCTTTTTAATTTCTTTTTCTGCAGCTTGGACAATCTGCTTCTCTTTTGGCAAGGCTTTTGGGGATAATTCCAGAAACTTGAAGATCCTTCAAGCGAGCCAAACAACATGCCAAGCAGTAAATTTTGTTCTTGAATGATACTGTTCAATGGAAAAAGCGTATGAAGTACACAATTTCCAGATGAATTAGATGAGTAGTTCTTATATTTTAGTTTTTTGCCAGAACCACCTGAAAGAGCTTTTCAGGAATACAATCTGCAGCCTAGTCCTGGAGATTTTAATATACTATTTCTAGCAAGAGAACCAGAAACTCACATTTTAAAGTTTCTCTGGTGATTCTAATGCAGTGACCGTACAAAAACCACAAAGAAACTCTGGTGTAGGCTAACAAAAAGTAATCTTATAAAATATCTTCTTTAGGTAGTTTTGCCTTTTAGATTAGATAGAATTTTATGGTTAAATTCCTAAGCCTATCAGCAAGCAGACTGGATTACTGGATTTCTCCAGCTCAAGTTACTCATATTTTTGGAGCCATCTAACTGAAGGACTTCCCTGGTGGCTCAGATGGTAAAACATCTGCCTGCAATACGGGAGACCCAGGTTTGATCCCTGGGTTGGGAAGATCTCCTGGAGAAGGAAATGGCAACCCACTCCACTATTCCTGCCTGGAGAATCCCAGGGACGGAGGAGCCTGGTAGGCTACAGTCCATGGGGTTGCAAAAGAGTTGGACATGACTGAGTGACTTCACTTCACTTCAACTAAAGAACACCTGCCTTATCTTTAATCAGTTCTTCATATGCCTGGAGTCATGTTAGATGCCTCTTCGTGTTAAATTAGCATACACTTAAGAATCATTTTGGTTTGAAATGCTTGTTTTTCTTTCATGTATGGATATGATTGTATATCATTTAATATTTTTACTCTGGTTGATTTTAAATTTTAAGAAAAATAAAACAGTATTTTTGGTTCAGCAGTTGGTATGATTGTACAAGCTTCATTTGGCTGATGGTGGTAGTTTAATCACTAAGTCATGTCTGACTCTTTGCAATCCCATGGACTGTAGCCCGCTAGGCACCTCTCTCCATGGGATTTCTCAGGCATGAATACTGGAGTGGGTTGCCACTTCCTTCCTCAGGGGATCTTCCTGACCCAGGGATGAAACCCTGGTCTTCTGCATAGTAGGCGGCCTTCTACACTGCAGGCGAATTCTTCACTGACTGAGCCACTGAGGGAACCCCATTAGGTTGATAATTCCACACAAAAAGAAAAGTCAACTTTGGAATTTTTTTTCATGTATTTATGTATAAATACTTTATTTGAAAACTAGCTAACTTTACTTTATATATTCTGTGTCTTATTAAATTTTTGACCTTACTATTTTCTTATGTTCCTGGAGTTAAAATAATTTTAACCATAGAAAGCTTTTAATATTTGACCATTTATATTTTGAGCTTTGAAAATAATTTTAAGTTACTATGAAGAAACCTTAGACCTATATATTAAAACTGGTTTTAAAAAAAGTTAACCATCATATGCAATTTTTTTTTTTTTGTAATCTACCAGTGTTTTGTATTTGGCTATATCCTATTCCTATGTGAAATGTATTTAAGAAATAACAGAAAGATCTAGTTTGCATATCAATTTTTTTTAATTAGCTACTATTATGTCTCAGTTTACTGTCCTCTTTCATTTCTATAAGAAATTTAGTGTAAATAATACCTGTCATACTCTTCAATTCTAAAGCACTACTTTAAAACTAGAGTAAAGTTTTATTTCTAGAGGTTTTTATTTTTTAAATAGGAGAAATGTTGCCAAAGTAGAATGATCTGGGTGGCATTCCTCACTAATCTGTAGGACAGAGATGACTTTTTTGTGACTCAGATTTTTCAAAATTATTGCTTCTAATAATTAGAATAAAAACATTTTAGAGTTATTGAAACATCATAAGGCCCCTTCATTTCCTATGATCCTACATTAAGTAAAATCAAGAAATACACAGGCGCTTCCCTGGTGGTCCAGTGGTTAAGAATCACCTGCCAATGCAGGAGACATGTGTTCGACCCCTGGTCTGAGAAGATCCCATGTGCCATGGGGCAACTAAGCCTGCGCGTCACAACTACTGAGCCCATGTGCCTGGAGCCCGTGCTCCACAACAAGAGAAACCACCGCAGTAAGAAGCCCGCACACCGCAACCAAGAGCAGCCACTGCTCACCACAACTAGAGAAAGCCTCCATGCAGCAACAAAGACCCAGAACAGCCAAAAATAAATAAAATTTTTATAAAAGAAATACACAGTTGAATGAAGGTTAGCATTATAAAATAAACATTTTATAAAAGGTAATTAAATGTATTTTTTCAGATGGCAAAAATCTAGTCATTCCTATATTCAAAATACAATATTTTCTTTGCTTAAAAATGTCATTCTAATTCACTCTAATTTATTGAACATTTTTGTGAGATAACATTATACAAAAATAATGTGACAACAATGCAAAGGCCTTAACAACTTAAAAATTAAGGTATCAAAATATAGTGTCATTTGGTAAATAATATTTTCTTTTCTTTACTCAGCAATACAAGAAGCTTTCTTTAGATTCATGTTTCTTGGCATCCTGAAAGGAAAAGAGTAATTTTTTGATCATTAACTACACTATTCAGGAATTATATAGGGTAATAGGAAATTTATTGTCTGAGACCACAGGAAATTTAAAAGTCTGCAGAGGAAAAAGTTTAAAATAATCTGAAAGTGGTACACTTAATGCCTTATTTTTATTACTATAGCTTTAAAAACTAAAGTTAAACATGAAGTTAATATTTATTTCAGTGACAATAACTGGATTGTTTCTTGTTTTCTTTTGACAGACTATACGTGTGAATCCAAATAGAAATATGCAAATCCACTGTCCAATTAGCTTCAAGCCAATTTCATGCCTTACTTTTAATAATTCAAAAGTTTGAAAATCTTTTACTCTCCATCTGTTAAAAAATACTAACCCTTTAAACTTCCCAACTTTGCTTTCAACAGTCATAGTTACTAAATATGTGAATACTGAGGTTTCTCCTTTTTCCTTTCCCTTTGCTCCCTACACTGGGGTGTAAGATCACCCCTCCATCACCACAGGCTGCAAGGAAGTGGACCCTGGAACTCCGTGTGCTCCTGGTTAGAAACCCCAACCACAGCAAACAGTCTTGTCCCCACTATCAAGATTAATCTCACTAACTCTACTTATCACAATGCACTTCACATTTGTTAAAAATAGAAGTGCTTTACTATGGCTAAGTAAAACTGAGTCCCAAACTAGTCTTTTATTAAACATGACAAAATATCAGTCTCAATCAAAATATCTGTCCATATATGCATTGGCTTTTGCTGTTTAAGCAAAAGATACCAGTGTGCCACTTTAGCAGACTCTAAGTCACTGTAATTTTTCAGTCACCAATTGTCTTATTTTGAGAAAGACTGAAGAAATATGACAGGCAAGAATGGTTAAATTGCCCTTACTCAGCTTCAAACTGGGAGCACTTGATGCAGACATTAATCACATAGAAACTGACTACCAGAACAGACATGCTCTATTTGTATTATAAATTCTGTTTCAGAGACAACACTGAGAAATCAAATTTAGAAGAAAGTAAAAACGAATAACATACCATAATTTTTAACTCAAAAATAATTTTTTACAATTAACATTTAGACAATTTTGCCCTAGTGAATAAGTGAACACTGGGGCATTTAGAACTTACTTGAAGATTTTACTCTTCAAACTTATAGGTAAAGGGCATTTTGCCAAGTGGTTTAACTGATATATGCTTCCCTGGTGGCTCAGACAGTAAAGCGTCTGCCTACAATGTGGGAGACCTGGGTTCAAGCCTTGGGTTGGGAAGATCTCCTGGAGAAGGAAATGGCAATCCACTCCAGTATTCTTGCCTGGAAAATCCCATGGATGGAAGAACCTGGTAGGCTACAGTCCCTGGGGTCACAAAGAGTCGGACACAACTTCACTTTCATTTCACTTTTAACTGATATATGTATATATACACGTATATGGAGAAGGCAATGGCAACCCACTCCAGTACTCTTGCCTAGAAAATCCCATAGACAGAGGAGCCTGGTGGGCTACAGTCCATGGGGTCACTAGGAGTTGGACATGACTGAGCAACTTCACTTTTTCATGCATTAGAAAAGGAAATGGCAACCCATTCCAGTATTCTTGCCTGGAGAAGCCCAGGGACAGGGGTGCCTGGTGGGCTGCCGTCTATGGGGTTGCACAGAGTTGAACATGACTGAAGTGACTTAGCAGCAGCAGCAGCAGCATACACATATACATTATATATACATGTAATTAGCATATTCTGTACAGAACTGCAATCCATTTCTACTGTGCTCTTGATATGATTCTAAACAATCTGTAGTCATAATACAAATGTCCCAGTAGGAAATTAATTCAATAATGCAAGAATTCCCTTAAATTAAACATTTAGATATTTAAATGTGTATAGACATTAGACAACCTGCATGGAGCCAGAAATTTGATAACACTATATAGAAATTTCAGAATTCAGTATAAAAGAGAAGGCAAAATTTCCCCAAAACTTATCTTAAGTACTGGGTTTTGTTGATTAAAGCAGAAGATAATATTCCACATAAACAATTAATAGAAAATATAAATATTATTTTGCTCATAGTTACTCTCTGGAAGTTCTCAGAGATAAATTTTCTTTCAAAAGTGTATATTCCTAGAAAAAATTAAAATTCCATTACCCTAAAACTGTAAACTTGTTTGAAGGTATTAGATTATATCCATGAAATACAGAAAACATGCCCATTTATATACTGTATGCTCACATATATCATTTGTATAAACATTGATATTAAGTGTGATGAATTATGGATGAAGCTGAATTAAACTTGTGTAAATAAATAGCTGAGTTACTACTTTAAAAAAATAAGAAAAAGAAAGAAGGCAAAGCTGCGAACAGATTATCAAAGCATAGTTATTGATGTTACTCAATTATTGAATAAACTGAGTTAATTCCAAGTTCATACAATATACTTAGAGTGATTAAGAAAAGGTCTTTATCATTTTAAAAGTAAACCTGAAATGTATATTATGATACCTGTTTATACCTGTTAGACCAGGTTTATACCTGTTAGAAAAATGAGTCTTTTTTTTTAAAGAAATCTTATCTATCTATATAAATAATAATAAATATGCTATGCACATTTTGTTTTATACACACATTTGATCAGAGTTAAAGTCAAAATTGAAATCATTTTCTTTCAAGGTAAATTAAATGTGTGTGCTAAGTCACTTAGTCATGTCTGATTCTTTGAGACTCCATGAACTGTAGCCCACCAGGCTCCTCTGTCCATGAATTTATCCAGGCAAGAATACTGGAGTGGGTTCCCATGCCCTCTTCCAGGGGATCCTCTCCAGGGATAGAACTAGTTTCTGTCTCCTGCATTGGCAGGCAGGTTCTTTACCACTAGCGCCACCTGGGCAGCCAGGTAAATTAAACAGTATCTCCTAAATTCCAAAAATTACTACAAATATCAAATTCAGCCTATCTCACTGTATTCCACATGAACCCTAAAGCAATCAAGAATATTTACTTAATTCTGCATTTTAAAGAGCTGCTTTTATTAAAAATCATTTTTAGAATTTAACTTTTTAATTTCTAGCAATTGCAATAAAGCTTGATTTACTTTCCCCTTAATCTATTCATAAAATAACAAAATAAAGTTTTTCACATTGGCAACATCATTTATTTATACTTATTTAGCATTCTATAATTAGCTCCACTCTTGCACACTTAAAATCTATTACAGAACTTCCTTTTGTATCTGTTACGGGCTTTATAGTATTATAGACAACAAGTCCACATAACTTGCTGTTATTTTGCTTATTAACTAGATGTCCATCGACAGATGAATAGGGGAAACTGTGGTAAATATATACAAAGGGATGTTACTCAGCTTTAAAAAAGAACGCATTTGAGTCAGTTCTAATGAGGTGTATGAGCCTAGAGCCTATTATAGAGTGAAGTAAGTCACAAAGAGAAAGACAAATATTGTACATGAATGCATGTGTATGGCATCTAGAAAGATGGTTCTCATGAACCTATTTGCAGGGCAGCAACGGAGACGCAGAGAGAACAGACCCGTGGACACAGCGTGGGAGGGATAGGTGGGATGAACTGAGAGAGTAGCATGGAAACATATGCATTAACGTATGTAAAACAGATAGCCAAGGGAATCTGCAGTGTGACACAGGGAGCCCAACCCACTGCTCTGTGAAAACCTACAGAGGTGGGATGGGTGGTGCCAGGTGCCAGCATGTGGAATCCCACCTGTGGCAAAGGTCATGAGGAAAGGGGCCTGGCAAAGCGCAAAGGCAGGATCAGGCCTCATGGGTCCCCTTGGATTTTCTCGAGCATCTACCCCCAAAACCAGAGTCTGCCTGCTTTACTGTGTTATGATTTCCACCTACTCTGACATTAACAGGGGGCTGTCCCCCCACCACCTTTTTCTGGAAAAAGTTAATTTAGAGCTTTTAGATAATAAGTCTCCTGGGCATAATAAGAGTGTTTCAATCCAAAAACCCCTCTGATGGCTTTCTAGCCTGCCTGACAGGTATGTCCGGACTCTTACAGCTGCACATGTGATTGTTTGCGGCCTCCAAGGAAGCTTAAAACATCCTAGGAATGTAGGGGCTTCCGAGGAGTCAAAATCATTAGAATAGGACTGATTAAGGGTTTCATTTGTTGAGCCAATACTTGCTGCCAAATTTTCATCTTTTATTTGTTGATATAGTTGGTATGTAGAAAAAACAGGTAGTAGCCCTGGTATTAGCAACATTAGATGTTTGAGTTAAGTACTTTCTTTGTTATAACCCACTGCACCTTTGTTCTACAGGAATGTAACTTTATTTAGTACTATGAGGGTGATGCAGATTAAAGAAAAAACACTTCACGGGACAATGAGTTTTCTGGCTGATAGACATTTATCTAGGAAAAGAGCCATAAAAATGTTAACAGGTCCCCTGGCCAGAAGATGATGTAAAACCACCTGGGACCTTTTGTATAAGGGAAGGTATGCAAAAGGAAAGCCTGGTCTCAATAAGGGTCAGGACTGCTGCCCCTGCATAACTCTGCATATTCCATTATTTCTTTATGTACAATTTGGGGTATATAAGCTGATTTTGAAAATAAAGTTGTGGGTCTGGCACCGATGCTTGGCTCCCCCATGTCATTCTTTTTCCCTTTTCTCGCTGAATTCCCATCTGGAGCACAGAGGCTCTCCGTGTCTATTTATTTGCCCTGGCTTCTAAGACCCATGGGAGAGGGAGCCCAAGGCGGGGCACCCTCTGCTATTCAAGCGGATGCCAGTGGCCTGCGTAGATGGTGCAAGCCCCTTGTCTCGGAGCTTTATTGGTCTCCTGTGTAAACCAAGTTATTCAGCCTCTTTTCTCTACTAATTTTCCTACTACACTATTCTTTTCTAATCTCTCTTTATAAATAAGTCTCTTCACACCGACTCCGTCCCTGCTTTGAATTACTCTGGATCCACCAGGGCTGGACCCTGGCAGGGTGGGGAGGAGATGGGAGGGAGGTTCAAAATGCAGGGGACATATGTATACCTATGGTTGCCTCATGTTGATGTATGGCAGAAACCAGCACAGTACTGTAAAGCAATTATCTTCCAATAAAAATTTAAAATAAAATAAAAATTAATTAATTAGTTTTAAAAAAGAAACTGGATTTTCTCCTGAGACTGTTTCCTTATCTTGGATAATGCTGAAAAAAGTCACTTGTCACTTCCTGCCTCAGTTCACTTATTCTAAATGTTTTACTAAAGGGAAGTATTATCAAACCACATATTAAAATTACTTTTTACACTTTTACTCTATATTGTTACCATTTATTTATTTCTCTATCTCTTTGAGGGAAGGAATCAGGTCTTGTTATTCAGTATTTTAGCACAGAATCCAAGATAGAGATGCAGATACCACTCTAAGGGCAGAAAACGAAGAGGAACTAAAGAGCGTCTTGATGAGGGTGAAAAAGCTGGCATGATTCTCAACATGAAAAAAAATTAAGATCATGGCATCCAGTCCCTTCACTTCATGGAAACTAGAAGGGGGAAAAGTAGGAGCAGTGACAGATTTTCTTTTCTTGGGCTCCAAAATCACTGCAGATGGTGACTGCAGTCACGAAATCAAAAAACGCTTACTCCTTGGAAGGAAAGCTATGACAAACCTAGACAGCATATTAAAAAGCAGAGACAATTTTGCTGACAGACATCTGTATAGTTAAAGCTATGTTTTTTTCAGTAGTCATGTATGGATGTGAGAGTTTGACCGGAAAGAAGGCTGAGTGCCAAAGAATTGATGCTTTTGAATTGTGGTGCTGGAGAAGACTCTTTAGTGTCTTGGACAGCAAGGAGATCAAACTCCAGTCAATCTTAAAGGAAATCAACCCAGAATATTCATTGGAAGGACTGATGCTGAAGCTAAAGCTCCAATACTTTGGCCACTTGTTGTAAAGACTCATTGGAAATAGACCCTGATGGTGGGAAAGATTGACGGCAAAAAGAGAAGGGGGCAGCAGAGGATGAAATGGTTAGATAACATCACTAACTCAATGGATATGAATTTGAGCAAACTCTGGGAGATGATGAGGGACAGGGGAGCCTGGTGTGTTGCAGTCCATGGGGTCACAAAGAGTCAGACACGACTTAGGGATGGAAAAACAACTGGCGTATAGAAGGTGTTCAAAAATGTATGTTGAATAAATGAAGACAATTTAAGGAATAAAATAATTTAAATTCCAAGACCATTAAAGGTCAAACTATGAAACATATCTCATAAAAATTTTCTAGAATCTCTACTACATTACTTTGTGAAATTTAATAAAATCTTTTTTATATTTCAGAAATTATTTTCTCTTGTACAAAGCATAAGAAGGATCTACCTTATTTTGAATTGTCATCTGGCAAAGTGTTATAGAAAAGTTGCTATGGAATATGCAGATCTAAAAGCTAAAAAAAAGTGAGATTTTATAAACTTAGTTTTCATCTCCTATTCTTTTCTTTTTCAACACTTATTATATAACAACTTCCTGTCATGCGCCAGGAATGGTATCAAAAGCTTTAGGACATAATTCCATTGAATTTTGATGGCAACCCTGCAAGAATATTACCCCTAGTATATGGGTGAAGAAAGCGTTTTTTTTTCTTGCCCAAGTTTACATTACTAGGAAGTGGCAGAACTAGGATTCAATAGTTTTGTCTGAATAAAGAGCTAAGTTTTAGCCATCATTCTATATTATCTCTCATATATATTTTTGGAGGACTTTTTTAATTACCTATTATAATACCAAAAATAAATTCTGAATGATGATAAGTGATATTACGCTTACTGTGAGTCAGTGTAACGTGGCGTCAAGTTCTTATTCACAACTTTGGAAAGCAAGCCATCTGAATCCCCAGTGTGCCAGACGGGAAGGCTAAGTCTCTGCAATGACAGGTGCACCACGGATTGTGCACTCATACTCCATGATAAACAGAAATAGTGAAAGTAAGTTGGTTAACTTAATTTGAAAAAGTTGGCTTAAAGGTCAACATTCAGAAAACTAAGATAATGGAATCTGGTCCCATCACTTCATGGCAAATAGATGGGAAAACAGTGGAACCAGGGGCTGACTTTATTTTTCTGGGCTCCAAAATCATTGCAGATGGTGACTGCATCCATGAAATTAAAAGAAGCTTACTCCTTGGAAGGAAAGTTATGACCAAACTAGACAGCATATTAAAAAGCAGAGACATTACTTTGCCAACTAAGGTCCATCTAGTCAAGGCTATGGTTTTTCCAGTGGTCATGTATGGATGTGAGAGTTGGACTGTGAAGATAGCTGAGCACCGAACAATTGATGCTTTTGAACTGTGGTGTTGGAGAAGACTCTTGACAGTCCCTTGGACTGTAAGGAGATGCAACCAGTCCATCCTAAAGGAGATCATTCCTGAGTGTTCAGTTGGAAGGACTGATGTTGAAGCTGAAACTCCAATACTTTGGCCACCTGATGCAAAGAGCTAACTCGTCTGAAAAGATCCTGATGCTGGGAAAGATTGAGGGCAGGAGAAGAAGGGGATAACAGAGGATGAGATGGTTGGATGGCATCACCGACTCGATGGACATGGGTTTGGGTGGACTCTGGGAGTTGGTGATGGACAGGGAGGCCTTGTGTGCTGTGATTCATGGGGTCACAGAGAGTCAGACACGACTGAGTGACTGAATTGAAGTTGGTTAAGTCTTAGTGTCCTGAAAATAAGTAGTTGCCTTTATTTTTTTTATTTTTTATTTTATTTTATTTTATTTTTTTAATTTAAAAATCTTTAATTCTTACATGTGTTCCAAGAACTTCAGTATTAAGTGGTACATATCATTCATTCAAATTATTTTGATAGAAAGTCTCAGAAAACTAATTTACAAGTTTCTTATTTTTGAGATCCCCAGATGATAATCATTTCTCTCATCTTTGCACCTTTCAATAGGATTTTAGAATTCATTTTACACTATTTTTTGGGACACATTAAATTGGTATCAGTTTTTCTAATCTTTAAATACTATCTAATGAATACTTTTATTTTCTATTCATGTCTGTCTTCCTCCATTCTTGTTAGATTTTATTGCCGGGAGCCAGAGTGAGGAATCCCGCCCGTGGCTAAAGTCATGAGGAAGGAAGCTCAGCATATGCAAAGGTGGGATCGAGCCTCAGGGGTACCCCTGGAAATTCTCAAGCATCTACCCCCAAAACCAGAGTCTGCCTGCTTTACTGTGTTATGCTTTCCACCTACTCTTCTGACATTAACAGGGGGCTGTCCCCCCACCACCTTTTTCTGGAAAAAGTTAATTTAGAGCTTTTAGATAATAAGTCTCCTGGGCATAATAAGAGTGTTTCAATCCAAAAACCCTTCCGATGGCTTTCTAGCCTGCCTGACAGGTATGTCCGGACTCTTACAGCTGCACATGTGATTGTTTGCGGCCTCCCGACTGCGAGAGGCACGGGAAGCTTAAAACATCCTAGGAATGTAGGGGCTTCCGAGGAGTCAAAATCATTAGAATAGGACTGATTAAGGGTTTCATTTGTTGAGCCAATACTTGCTGCCAAATTTTCATCTTTTATTTGTTGATATAGTTGGTATGTAGAAAAAACAGGTAGTAGCCCTGGTATTAGCAACATTAGATGTTTGAGTTAAGTACTTTCTTTGTTATAACCCACTGCACCTTTGTTCTACAGGAATGTAACTTTATTTAGTACTATGAGGGTGATGCAGATTAAAGAAAAAACACTTCACGGGAAAATGAGTTTTCTGGCTGATAGACATTTATCTAGATAGGAAAAGAGCCATAAAAATGTTAACAGGTCCCCTGGCCAGAAGATGATGTAAAACCACCTGGGACCTTTTGTATAAGGGAAGGTATGCAAAAGGAAAGCCTGGTCTCAATAAGGGTCAGGACTGCTGCCCCTGCATAACTCTGCATATTCCATTATTTCTTTATGTACAATTTGGGGTATATAAGCTGATTTTGAAAATAAAGTTGTGGGTCTGGCACCGATGCTTGGCTCCCCCATGTCATTCTTTTCTCCCTTTTCTCGCTGAATTCCCATCTGGAGCGTGGAGGCTTACCGTGTCTATTTATTTGCCCTGGCTTCTAAGACCCATGGGAGAGGGAGCCCAAGGCGGGGCACCCTCTGCTATTCAAGTGGGTGCCAGTGGCCTACGTAGATGGTGCAAGTTCCTTGTCTTGGAACTTTATTGGTCTCCTGTGTAAACCAAGTTATTCAGCATCTTTTCTCCACTAAGTTTCCTACTACACTATTCTTTCCTAATCTCTCTTTATATTTCTAAATAAATAAGTTTTTCCTCACTGACTTTGTCCCCATTTTGAATTACCCTGGATCCACCAGGGCTGTACCCTGGCACTTTATACAGGATTTGTATATATAAAAGGGCTTCCCGGTGGTTCAGCTGGTAAAGGATCTGCCTGCAATGCAAGAGACCTGAGTTTGAGTCCTGGGTTGGGAAGATCCCTTGGAGAAGGGAAAGGCTACCTGGGCTGGATGAAGCACAAGCTGGAATCAAGATTGCCTGGAGAAATATCAATAACTTCAGATATGCAGATGACACCACCCTTATGGCAGAAAGTGAAGAAGAACTAAAGAGCCTCTTGATGAAAGTGAAAGAGGAGGGTGATAAATCTGCCTTTAAAACTCAACATTCAGAAAACTAAGATCATGGCATCCAGTCCCATCACTTCATGGTAAATAGATGGGGAAACAATGGAAACAGTATGAGACTCTATTTTCTTGGGCTCCAAAATCACTGCAGATGGTGACTGCAGTCATGAAATTAAAAGACGCCTGCTCCTTGGAAGAAAAGCTATGACCAACTTAGACAGCTTATTAAAAAGCAGACATTACTTTACCAACAAAGGTCCATCTAGTCAAAGTTATGGTTTTCCCAGTAGTCTTGTATGGATGTGAGAGTTGGACCATAAAGAAAGCTGAGTGCCAAAGAACTGATGCTTTTGAACTGTGGTGTTGGAGAAGACTCTTGATGGTCCCTTGGACTGCAAGAAGATCCAACCAGTCCATCCTAAAGGAAATCAGTCCTAAATATTCATTGGAAGGACAGATTCTGAACCTAAAACTCCAATACTTTGGCCACCTAATGCGAAGAACTGACTCACTGGAAAAGACCCTGATGCTGGGAAAGATTGGAGGTGGGAGGAGAAAGGGATGACAGAAGATGAGATGGTTGGATGGCATCACCAACTGTATTGGCATGAGTTTGAGTAAACTCCGGGAGCTGGTAAGCCTGGCGTGCTGCAGTCCATGGGACTGCAAAGAGTTGGATATGACTAAGCAACTAAAGTGAACTGAACCATATATATAAAATAATGATTCTCATTCATCATATATCAAATCAGTAAACCAACTAAATCTTTTCTCACTAGAATACACATGTGTCATAAAACAAACTCCTCCTAGGTAAAAAAACTCCACTGATTTCTGAAAGACGTAAGTTTCTTTCCACTAAGGAAAAAAAATGACTTCTTGGTCATTTTTGTCAAAGAGAGAGATGAGCATGTCGGATACTGAACATGCCAGAAGCACTGTGTTAGCAGCTCTTCACACCTCAAAGCTGTCACTGCTTTATTATGATCTCATTTATTCATACATTCATCCTCGAACTTTTCTGAATGCCTACTATGTGTGAGGGATTGTAGATTTTGAGAAGACAGCAAAAAGATAAAAATAATAAATACATATCCTTAAGTGGCTAACTAATGGTCAACAATGGTAGATTAGGTGGATACATAATTAACTATATCACAGGGCAGGAAAATGAGCACCCAAGAGAAACTGTTACTATAAAAGAATATTAGATAAATCATGAAGGAAGAGGAGAGATGGTATCTCTTGGGTGAATATGTACTTGACTTGGGTTTTAAAGGATGAGTAGGTACTTTACTCAGAAAGAGAAAGAAACTGTGCTTCAGACATCAGAAGCAATGTGAGTATACACACAAAGGAGTTAAAGCAAGAGCCTTTAAAGAGAAGGGTAAGAGTAAGCGTGAAAAGCTGAAGTCAAGATAACATTAAACATTAAAGATTCAAATTTTGTCATTAAGGTTCTAAGGTCTCAGGCCAGGTGTTTGTGGATTTTCTTTTTTTGAATTTTGCTTCCACTGCAAGGAGATCCAACCAGTCCATTCTAAAGGAGATCAGCCCTGGGTATTCTTTGGAAGGAATGAGGATAAAGCTGAAACTCCAGTACTTTGGCCATCTCATGTGAAGAGTTGACTCATTGGAAAAGACTCTGATGCTGGGAGGGATTGGAAGCAGGAGGAGAAGGGGACGACAGAGGATGAGATGACTGGATGGCATCACTGACTCGATGGACGTGAGTCTGAGTGAACTTCGAGAGTTGGTGATGGACAGGGAGGCCCGGCGTGGTGTGATTCATGGGGTCGCAAAGAGTTTGACACGATTGAGTGACTGAACTGAACTGAACTGAAGATTAGATTCATCCTTTCTATATGGAAAATCAGAATCTGAAATGAAGTCTTACTATACCGTTCTACCCCATACTGATAAACTGGCATCTAACAGTAACACTCATCATGGGAATCCTTTGACTTCAAACTTGATCTTATTTTTGTTATTTCTATAAAAATATAACTTCTATATGTTAAAATTGTTCATCCTGAGGTATATCTGTGGTTCTATTAGGAGTCATTGGTTAGAATGTTGCATTTAGTTTAGAATAACAGTTGTGGATTAACTGTCCTTTTGGCTTGTAAAAATAAATATTGAATATGACAGAAACTACTACAGCAGTATTTTCAAATGCTATTATTTTGTATGGTAGAAGTCATTTCAATATAATTATTTCTCTACTTTCACACTAAATTTATTTTACTAACATACAGCCTGTGGGGATAATATTTTAAAAATAAAGTTAAAAACGTTAGAAATAACAATGAGTCTATATAAACATGATTTACCAATAATCAATAATGGTGATGCCAGAAAACAAAAGTTTAATATGTAAATGAATGCCAATGATTATTTTAAATGTATAGAACCCTAAATTGCTATTCTAACCAGAATGAAATTAATTCATCAGTAAAAATGAATCCGGGTAACTATCTCTGAATAAGATTTCCCATGTGATAATAGGATAGAGTAACCAGTCACCACAGAAATACAAATTAACAGAAATTGCTAAAAATGATTATATACTACAAAGTCAATTAAATTGTGTGCCTCTTAAAATTTATGTAAGACGTGGGAGTAAATTTTAATTACCACAGATCTCCAACTTCATATCCAAGTACTGAGATGCGGTATTGAATATAACTCTTATGAGTCAGCTGTGAAGACCACTCTGAAAATATGGTGGCACCAGCAACAAAGCAAAAGCCAGGCGGTACTGTTACAAAGCTATGCTCTTGCCACCTGTTCCTGGCCCTTTTCATACCATCTGAATGGAAACCTGGTGCTTTCTCGAGCACTCTGCTTCCGCTGAAATCTCCTCTAGTGAAAAATACTTACCCTTCTTCATTGGTTGTCAAACTTCTATCTACTGGCTACTTACAAAATATATTTCTCTTCTACTTTAAAGTTAAACTTTCTTTGTTAAACTTTCTTTTCTTTGACTTCTGGCCATGCTGACATATACCAACCATTTTTTCCCCTTTCTTTCTGTCATCTGATGATCTCATGGTCACTGACTCATTCACTGAAGTCTTTGAGCTGGCTTAGTCTTTTCAATTCCCAAATTCTCACAACCATATCAAATATAAGTATTCATTAAGAAGACCTATCAAATTGCTTTGTAATTCCAAAACTCACATATCTCATTACCTTCACTTTTATTCTTTTCACCCACTCTCCTGCTGCTGCTGCTGCTGCTGCTAAGTCGCTTCAGTTGTGTCCGACTCTGTGCGACCCCATAGACGGCAGCCCACCAGGCTCCCCCGTCTCTGAGATTCTCCAGGCAAGAACACTGGAGTGGGTTGCCATTTCCTTCTCCAATGCATGAAAGTGAAAAGTGAAAGTGAAGTCGCTCAGTTGTGTCCGACTCCTAGCGACCCCATGGACTGCAGCCTACCAGGTTCCTCCATCCATGGGATTTTCCAGGCGAGAGTACTGGAGTGGGGTGCCATCGCCTTTTCCGTCACCCACTCTCCTAGTCACTCCAAATGCTCATGTCTTAGAGTTTGTCAACTAGTGAAAATAGCTCCACCACAAGCTCTTAAGTTTCAACAACAAGCTCTACCTGCCCAACACCCTAAACTTCCTTTTTGACTACAAGACCTAGCTTTCTAATTCTTGGATTTTCTCTACATTTTCCTAGTCTCTAAGTTCCCATATGGACTTTTTCTCCTCCTTGTCTAACACTGACATTTACACAAGCACCCTCAATTGCTTTCCACTGCTATTTTCCCAGAAAATCCATCCATCAAAACTCCCACTCCTCCACAAATGCTACAGTCTGAATTGTGTTTCCACACTTGGATGGGCTCAGTGCTGCTAGGAAAGATCACACTACTCTCCCACGCTGGTGTGTCTTGCAATTGCTGGTCTCCAACCCTCTAGATCTGCAGAACTATTCATCAACTTTTAAATTGTCTTCGGTAAGCTACTTTCTCCTATTTTCTTCAGTGATTATTCTAAATCTTAAATTAAATCTCAAATTCAACTTCCAAACCCTTATATTCTCGCTTCTTACGTGTTTGAGAACATTAGGGCCAACAGGCAGTGACAACCAACTTCCCAACTCCCTGTCTAATTACTGATCTATTTTATTATCTGTCTTTTTTTCTGGTTTGAGCCAACCCAGAGTCCAGCTATGCTTCTGAACCAAACCCCTCCTCCACCTCCAGGTTCTTACTCTAGTACCAGTGCCTTTCCTATCTTCAAATGCCCTTTCTCTTCAGACCACATACATGTTCAACTCAGATTTCTCCCTTTTGGTGACCCATAACAGAGACTGGGAAGTCACAGCATGCTCCGATTCCCGCACATGGAAATTTCCTAAATTTTTATGAGAATAGCTTATTTACTTATTAGCTGAGGAATCTATGTATCTATCTAGAGATAGATACAGAGACAGAGAGAGACAGACACAGAGAGGAGAGAATTATTTCAGAGTTTTAGGCTAACAACTAAATTTATGTGAAAAGGATAAATTTCAGGCTGCAAAAAAAAAAAAAAAAGGAAAAAGAAAATTATCACCTTTTCTTGAGAATAAACCTGTATTTCATTCATCTTCAGTACTCTGGTGATATTAAAAATGTATACAATAAGTTAAAAAAGAGAGAGATGAAGATTTTATTGAAAAGTAGCTTTTAAGGAGTATTGGAATAGAAAACAAGATATGCTTGACAAACTTAACCCTAAACAAAGTATCACCTGCATTTTATCACCACTATACTCATAATATTTACTGAAGAAACACAGATCTCTCTCTTTTTTTTCAGAAGCCTTCTGACCATTTTAAAAATATATTCACATATCATAAAATTCATCCTTTAAGGGTATACAATTCACAAATAAACAACTTCAAAGAATTTGACTACTCATTTTTTATGCTATTAGCATAATGAGCTCAGATTTAAAAGCTATTATTTTTAAAAGGTAAGATTTTCCTATTAAACTAATCTACTAAACTAATCTCCATAAGAGATAGTAGTGTAGATCATGGAAGTAGATACAGAGTTAGGGAGAAATGGAATACGTCAGAGATAATTAAGTTTTAGGATCAGTAAGACATGGTGACTGGAGGGAGGGAACTGTGCTCAGGGGAAGCACTAGTCAAGGGTGATGCTCGGGTTTCTGGTTGGGGCAGGTGTGCGGATGCTGCTGCCACATACCGAGAGAGAACAAAATGGGGAGTGGGTTACTAAGTGTGGTCGCCTGTGCTGTGAGAGGTATAATGAATTCAATTATACATGCTGACTTGGTACATCCCCAGGACAGATAAGAAGATGGCCAGAAGAGGACTGAACAGATCTGACAGATAAATAAGAGAGAGACCTGGGCTGGAAATACAGATTTGGAAGCCATCAATACACAGATGCTACTGAAAGTCACGGAACAGAAAGCACCATCAAGATAGAACATGCAAAGGAAAGACAGCCTAGTATGGCAGTCTGGAAATTATCAAGCGGCAAAGAGAACGCTCCCAAAGAAGACAGAAGTGATCAGAAAGATGGATAGAAACCTAAAGGAGTGTACAATCACTGGAGTGCAGAGGAAAAAACATTTCAAGAAGAGAATGTAATGGGGTTGAATTCTAAAGGTTGAAAGGTTAGATGCAATATGAAAGTTCTTATGATTTAGCAGCATATACAATTTGAGACAGTTTCTTAGAACAAAGTTATATAACACAATTGTAACAAAACAGGTATAAAGAAGCAGTCTCAAAAAAGAGGAAAAGTAAAAATGTCAGTTGTTATAGGTAATGATTTTAGAACAATGTAGTTCAAGAAACTGATTAGAATTATCATGTCTTTGGCCATGAACTTGAACTTTCTGATAGACTAGATAAAGAAACCACACAATGAGCTACATTCTTTCTCAGTGACACAGATACATCTATTCTTAAAGACAGCTACTCACAACTTTAAAATAAAGTTTTACACGGACTATCCTAAAATGGAGGAGTGGCACAGGAGACAATGCCCTCAGAAATGCTTTTAGAGTTAATGAGTAATTCTACGTGGCTGTTTCTTTTAAAAACATTCCATGAGCATTTCTATTTAATATTGCAGTGATGGTTTCAGCTAGGTCAATTTGACAAGACAAAGAAACAAAAGGCATTCAGATCAGAAAGGAAGACGTAAAATTATCTTTAGTCATAGATGACATGATCTCATATAAAAAGTTTTAGAGCTAATACATGAATATAGCATGGTTGTAGGTTTCAAGATCAAGTTATAAAAATAAATTGTGTTTCTATATACTAGCAATGATTAGGCACGAAATGAATTTAATAACAATTCCACTTCAAAAATAAAATATTTGGAATAAATTTAACAAAAGTAGTACAAAGTATGTATCCTGAAAACGATGAAACATCACTGAAAGAAAGTAACTTAAAGGGAACATCTTTGTGCTCATGGATGAGAAGACAACATTTTCTAAGATGGCAATAATCCTCAAATTGCTCTAATTAAACAATTCCAGTCAAAACCCTAGCTGCTTTTTTTCCTTTGAAATTGACAAGCTCATCTCAGCATTCGTGAGGAAATGTAAGCAACCCAAAAGAGAGGAAGGATACATCATAATCATGTGGTGGGGAGGTGTTTGTTTTTAAAATGCAAATTCCAGGGCCTTTACAGGATCAAAATTCCAAAAGTCATAATCAAGCGGTTTTTTTTTGTTTTGTTTTTTGAAGTTCCCTTTTCATGCACAATCATAGAATAGATGTTGCTTGGGTGTGTAAGATTTTCAGTGGTATTAACTAGAAGACAGCTTCAATGAGAAGGGGAAAACACAAGCCATCAATAATCCATCAGCTGAATAGCATAATCCATCAGTATGCCCTCTGGGAGAGTTAGCACTGAGACATACTTCCAGAAAACAACAAAAACTCAACCTGATCAATGGAGTATTACAAAAGTCACCTAAATTTTGGAATCATCTGCTAGGTGAGAGAAACATATGTTGAGCTGTTTGTTTTACTGGTGGTTAGCCACGGACCCAATTATTTCTCCAATTCATGATAAAGACAGATCATTGGTATAACAGAAGATGCTTACTTTCCCTTTGCTGTGTATTACATTCCTCTAAATGATGAGAAGGAGTGTGACTCATTCATTCATTTATTTGAAAAGTGAAAAAAGTCAGGTAAAGTGGCTAGGGACATGTAATAGAATCAGAATGAGAAAACAGGTATTTTAGATTTCTAATCCATAATTATTTTTGTAAGACATATTGATTCCCCTTTAAAGGTCTATAATATGAGTAAATATGTGGTAACATCAAGTTATATCGCATAGTCAGGAAAACGTGTTATCACATTTTAACTCTGATCTGTAACTCTGATCTATAAGTTAGCAGTAGTAAATATTTCACTAAGAATTATTCTGCTTGCCCTTTTAAAGACTATAAGAACTTTTTTTGCTAGATAATTTAGATGGTTTAAGACTCTTAAAAACAATTATTCATGAATATTTTGAACTGATGCCATCTTCTTCCTTTGAAAACTTTTCCTACCTCAAGAATATATTCTTCAGAAAGAGAAAATATACATACCACTTATAGACATGCCTGAGAACTCATTTTCTTTTATTTTTGAAACTTTTAATTTATATTTTGATCTTACAAATGATCATATAAATTGACTCTTCTGTAAGAATATAAAGCATAAAAATTTGCTAAATATCATATAAACATAAATTCTCAAGGTTTTCTGCGTAGTCTTCATTAACATGAATCTTTGTGTGAATGTTTCACTTTTACCTAAGACCTTGAATCCATTTTATAATAATGAAGCCATGAAGCTTTTACACAACTATAAACTATATCATTTCTATTAAAAGAAAGCTGAGTAATAAAAAAATATGAGGAGATCTGTGGAGCAGGCAATCTGTTGAGGTTCAGGATATCTTATTTGGCTATCTACACACATTTGTAGATAAACAAGTTTCTTGAATTATTTTTTCTTTGGTCTTATATGCCCAGAACAGAATCTGGAGGAACGGATGAGTAATTTGATCACAAAGCTATCAGTGTTGTTAGTTTTGACAATACTGTACTTTTCAATATTTATTTTTCTATCTTCCACTGCAGATTTACTTAAGACTTCTACTTCTTATGCCAAATTCTTTCATCAAGTATCCTTGTGAATTTATTTATGTTTCTTGATGAAATTTTTTTGGATATGGAGCTATCCTTAAATATCCATCCACACAAGGCTAAAAAATTGCTTGACCTTCAGACTTAGAAATTTAGAACTGCTTGATTTCATTTTTATCCACAGTTCAAAGTACACTGCCTGAGAAATTTTCTAAATAAACATTGGTTCATTGAATGATTTTTCATTACCTCTGGAAACTTTTTTCTGGGATAGCCTACCACATATATATATGGTATATAATCAGCAAATGTAGATAGCTATAAAATTTAAAGCATATCCAGGTACACAGACTGAGAAAAACATTTTAAATGGTAAGTCAGATTTTCTAGAAATGATTATTAGACAATCATTAATGATAGATGGATATTTAACCAGACCAATATACCTGTGTGGAAATACAAATAGCTAAATACAAATGTATTATTTACTAAACTACTTTGAAAAATACTATATTCAAATATTTAATGGACTTTTTTAAAAATTTACTTTTTGCTATTCATTTTCGACTTGTACATTCAAAAGATTTTAATACGGTTACTATAACACAAACAATATAATTTTGTATCACACAATGAGATCCAATCACTATAACGAAAATAGCAACTATAATGGATTTGGTTCATTGCAATTATTGTGTTAATTTTAAATATACCAGCATTGCTACAGATATTAAACTCTGAAGTCAGAAAAGAATTTTTCTTTTACAAAACTTGGATTACAAGTAAATATCAATGGTGTACTATAAAATAAGAGTACTTCCAATAATGTTGCACAAGCATATTAAGTTGTTTTTGTCATTTAAATAATCCATGATTATGTTCATCAACTACCAAAACAAAATGTTACTAGCAGTACTCAGACATATTTTCTCTCGGAATAAAGATTGCTCATTTTATTCTGAGATGTGAAAGCTAAGTCAGGATCTTACACTGCAAAAATTAATTAGTGGCACCAACATTTTCTAACAAATAATTGCAGTTGATACTCTCTGCCATCTTATGGAATATATGTTCCCTAAAGACATCAGCTCGGAGGGATTGGGGGCAGAAGGAGAAGGGGATGACAGAGGATGAGATGGCTGGATGGCATCACCAAATCCATGGACATGAGTTTGAGTGAACTCCGGGAGTTGGTGATGGACAGGGAGGCCTGCCATGCTGCGATTCATGGGGTCACAAAGAGTCGGACACGACTGAGTGACTGAACTGAACTGAACTGAACTGAAAGACATCAGCCGGGCCCTGTGTAGTTTCCAGTTCTGCAAGTATTACGTAGTTATACTTAAGCAGAGCACAGTGCCTTAAAAGACTCATTGCTAGGAATATACTATCCTTTTCTTTCCTGTATAAAATAATGTGCTTTTATCAAGAAGAAAATGGTGAAGAAATTAATATTAAAAATCAAGAACTTAAAAATATAACCTCCAAACTTCTACCTACCAAGCCAGATATGCTAACATAGACTTTGGCAACAGGCATACACCAAGCGGCTCATATGTTCTCCTTTACACAATTTAAAGAAAGGAACACACACTAGAGGCCCGCATTTTGCTCTGCTTTTTAAAGAAAGGAAACTCTATGTCTCTTTCTAAGGAAATTTTGGAAAACTATTCTCTGTGAATTAATGATGAAATGACTCTATGCCAAATAAGTCAGAAAAATAGTCTTCATTAATAAAGCAATGTAAACAAAGAAAATAGACTTGAAATTACTAGTTCAGATTGGAATCACAAAATATACCTAACTTAAAATTAACTTTTAGGTTTTGTGTCTGTTACATAGAAACCTTCGTAGACCACAGATAGTTAAACATAGCAAACTGAGACAAAAAGTGAAGTGTCATAGAATTAGACCACTGAATTGTATACAAAGGGGGTAAATATTTATGATGATTATCTTCTCATTAATTTTGAGTAAAGCATAAATTGAGATTGAATTTATATATAATAAAGCAAAATTTGGCTTGTAATTGGGTGTGCTTATTATGCCAACTTCATAAGAATACAAAATCAAATTCTGAACTGGCTGCTAGAAAACCAAATCCCTCCAAACCGTACATGCTTTGCCACTCTCAGTCTAAGAAATGTAGCTAGAGAAAGCTCATCTCCTCAGGCAGAAAGTGAAGTCTATGAGTACTTGGGCTGATGCGGCTTTCAGTACAGCACTGTGAAGATGGATTCATACCTATTAATGCATTGCGTCATGAAAATGAAAACATACTTGGCTTTATGCCTTGCTGTTATGTTTTTCCATTTATCCTCTGTTCAAAGTTCCTTCTCTGGCAGTTTTCTAGCTGAATGAATTTCTAACCCAACATGTTTGCCTTCTAACAAGCCCTGGGGCCTCTATCCTTTCTTTTTAAAGGTTCAAAGAAGACTGTTCTTCACAATCTTTCTCAGGAATTGAAACTGCACTGGAACCCACCAGAAAACTATAAGAGAAAGGACTTGCTTTTTTCTTTATTCAAGGACAGGATAAAGCTTACATTTTGCTACCTATTTTGCCACTCGTTTTAAAAGTTCATTTCTAGTGTATAGTATTTCTTGTAGAGCAGACTACACTTTCCCAGCCCCTTCAGAACCTCATTTTAAAGATTTTTGACTCTACAAATTGGGAAGATATACAGCATTTCATGCTAAAAAAAATGGAAAGGGAAATTTACTTTAGATTTACCTAGTCAAAAAGGATTTTAAAACCCAATTAAGTCATACTCAAAGCCAGTGTATACAAATTGAAGACTGGTTAATAACTCAATCTGTTTGATAGTAACTTGTCAACACATTAATTAGTTGTATTAGAAGCTAAATAGACAAAATGCAAGACAATAAACCAAATGCAAATGGCAAAATAGGAGTAGGAGAAAGGACATAACTAACGGGAAATGTCTACAAAAATAAGCAAATTTTACCTGTCATCATCTTGTGAGAATTGCTTTTGCAAGTCCTCTTTATTCCACTGTTCTTTTTCTTTCCCTTGCTCAGGTATATCTGGTGTTTTTTCCTCCTCTCCTGATTCTCTGTTTTTCTCCTTATTACACATGTTTGTAATGTCTTTCCCTTTCTCATTCTCATTAGTTCTTTCTTCCTTTACCTCTTCCTCCGCATGAACTATCTCTTCATGCTTATCCCCTTCTTTCCCTCCCTCTTCTAGTCCCTTTGGCCTTTTGAAAGCAACACAAATTGAAGGCATGCAAATAAACACAAAAAAGAAAGAAAATGTTAAGAAAAAATATATACAAAATTAAATAGAAAAGTAATGAAAATTACTAAAACATAGGTGAAAATTACATCTTTTAAGCATTGAAAACATTTTTTCCAGTGTATAACAGAGAAGCACTATGTAAGCAACAGTTAAATCAAAATTGCTTTTTTAAGTTGTGTTTTCCTGTTACAAAGTTGCATGGAAAAAAGTTGTGGTCTCCCCATTACTGATTTTTGTTTTGTTTTGATCCAATAGGAGTTAAAAAAACAACAACAAAAAACTAACTTAGCTTAGGTGCCCATAAAGTCTATAGATGATGTGATAAATGAAAATTATACTAACATACATTTATAAACTTTTTGGAGAAACTTCCATACATTTATAAATGTTTTAGGAGGACAAGAGAGCATCTAAAAAAGTAATGTTGTGTTTTCTTAATCATTGAAAGGTATTCATCACCTTCCAATATGATTTTTCATATTCCTTAGAATATTAAAAACATTCAAGTCTTCATTTAACCATCCCTTTAATCTCAGTAAAAATACAACAACAGAATTACTTTTTCAATAACAAACATGAAAATTAGCTAATGATACTATTTCAGATAATCTAGCAAGAATATTATTATAAGTTCTAGAAAACTTTTCTGTGTAAAAAAGTATGAAATGTAGACCAAAATATAATACAAAGTAATCACAGAAGCTGTTTATTGTCTTCATGATATATATTAACCATTTAGAAGGAAAGGATTTTACATTTATCCGAAGAAAAATAAAGATATTCTAAAACGTATTTAGAATTCCCTTCTTAAAGTGTCCCTACTCACCTGATTTTCTTGTTTCCTCTTGGCCGTTCTGATTGGACAGACATGTAGCTTGTGCTGCTGAAACGAGAAGCACTACTAGTCCTGGAAACCGCAGATATATCACTTACGTCACTGTCCGAAGATTTAGTGGAAATGTTATCTGCCCCTCTATGAGGATCCCATCCTGATCGATACTGTTAACACAGATTGACAAACACGCAGAAGTTGTCAGTATTACCACACAAAGCAATTATTTGCTTCTCCTATTTCAGCACTTTAATTGTCCACAGAGGATACTGCAAAACCCCACTCAGTTGCATATAAAACAAAAGTGAATGGCAATTATCCTAAAAGAAAAATTCAATTTATATGAAACCCTTGTTTTCAGCAAAGTCAATTAGAGCTTTTTCACCACACCCCAATGAAGCCCATTAAAACAGTTTCACAAGAGCAATGGCCTCAGGGAAGAACATTTAGGCAAAATCTAGGAAATAAATATTTGGCTTAATACTAGGAAGCAAATTTTTTAAAATTTTTGAATAAAATTTTTTTAAAAGCATGATGAAGTTGCCACTGTAACTTATGAAAACCAATTTTAGTAGCATAAATTTTCTCTTAAATCCATTATGCTGCAGTGAAAACCTAGAGGTAATACAAAATCTAATTATTAAAACACTAACTTTTTAAAGAAAGGCCAAGAGAAAAGAGCAAGTTTAATTTCTGAGTGGTTGCTGGAATTTTGATGAATCCTAGAAATACTAGAAAAAGTCATTATTATTTATGATAATTCAAACTTCCTGGAATTGAAATAATCAGATGAATATCTGGCACAGCCAGGGTACAGGGTGTTCAAATATTCTGGTAAACTGAAAACCATCATAGAGGCTTTATGTTAATGACATATGGAATGTAAAAAAAGGATAGATTTTGAAGTCTTGAAAACCTGGAGTAAGGAAAACTATTACTAGCTGGGTAAACTTGAGCAAACTTATTCCACCTTTAAAATCCTGTTTATAAAATAATAGGGAAAATAATATCTTCCTTGCAGCATTGTTTTGTTCCTTGCGGCACTGTTTTGTTCCTTGCAGCATTGTTTTGTTCCTTGCAGCACTGTTTTGGAAATCAGAAATAACACATGCCTGGTATATGGCATAATATAAAATAATGCAGCCAGTATTATTACTGTACCATTACTACTTGATGGCTATTATTGGGCTAAGAGACTATCTGCTAATGGCTTTTTCTTTGTTAATATCCACTTAAACATAATGGTAAAAACTCTTACCTGGTGAATTTCATAATGGAGATTTTTTAAACCACAGATACTGGCAAGTTTAACAAATCATTACAATGATGATTATCGTATGCAAACCATTTACTGTGACTTGAATAATCATTACCTAATAAATAATCCTATATGAGTAATAATTCAGTGAAAATATTAGCTAGATAAAAATATTTTGGTAAAGCAAGTTGAATGGCAATAGTGTATAGCATAAATATTAATTAGATTAATTCAACTTATCTGTTTCTCCCCCTCAACCCCCTCATCTCTCTCAGTATTCTGTTACAATATTTTTGAGTTAATAACTGATCCATTTCTAAATGTAAAATATAAGAATTATTTCGAAGGTCCATAAAATGTTATAATCAAATCCTTTACCTGAAATATATAAAGTAGGTAAAATATGGCCTTTCTAAATCCACTCTAACTTTTGACTTTGTTGGAATTCTTGATTATAAAAAAATACAGTAAAATTCTTTAAAAAATCATTGTCTTTTTCCCAGAAATATCTATGTAAATAAAACTATTATATTTGATTTTAAAAGAAAGTCTATTTATTTACAATGCATTTATTTAGAGAACATTCAGTCCATGATATTCTTTTTTCAAACTAAATTCATTTTAAAATAATGAAAACAATTTACTTTAAATGACAATGTTTTCATCATTGCCCAGAATAACATTTCAATGGATGGATCCAACATTATCTATGTAAGCCAGTGTAACAAACATAAATAAATAAATATATATACACACACACTCACACACAAATAACTAGTATATACTGGCTAGCATAGATAATGCTGGATACACACATATATGGATTTTTTTCCATGAAATTTATTAAAAGTAAATTCGACCTCAAATGGAAGTATTTCATTTTATTTATATATTTTTGGGATACTTCATATATATTAAAAATGGACAAAGAAACTTTTCAATATTATTAAATTATTCAATAGATACTATATTGTATTGGTGGAACTTTATCATTCTTATAATTTATAATAAAAGGGAGCATATTGCTATTTATATCTTTAAAAATAATAATCATTGAATAGAAAAGCAATTGTTTTATTTTTACTTATGGGATTATATTATCTAAATTCAAATGATAAGCCATAACTTTTAACTCAGGAAGTATTAAGGTATAACCATTAAAAGCACATGCTCTGCAATGACACTGAATCACTGGTATGAATCCTGTTACATAAATTATTAGGTTTGTGATCTTGGGCCAATTGCATCTACGAGTTCCAGTTTTTTCTCTGCTAAAATATGGAGAACAATCATACCCAAGTCCCAGGTTCACTGCAAGGATGAAATAAGATAATGCACATTAAGCACTTAGCACAACTCTGAACACCTAAGAAGTGTTTAATAAATGACAGATGATGACAGTGGTGATGATGATGATTAAATACTGGCTTAGTATCAATTCCAGGAATATATTTACCAAAAGAATTATCAGGTAAAATGCCCAACAGGAAGTTTATTTATTTTAAAACTGTTCTAAGCTACAACAAAAAGATACCTATTTATATGTATGAGATTCATTTCAGAAAACATATTTATACAGCAGATGAAATATTAAACCAAATGTTCTGACTGACTCTTGGTATGTCCTCAGGCCTCATCTTTCCCATCTGGCTGGGTTCACTTATATCCCATCACCTCACAGGGAGCTACTGATTCTCACCTTATCTGCCTTTTGTATTTTAGTAGTTATGGTTCTGACTTTGCAATTTCTAGCCTTTGTCTCCTTAGGCTATCACAGGTTCTGATCCTGATGTTTTGATTCATAGGTATAGATGGGCCAGCCAAAGGCTTAAAAAACAATTTTTTTAAACACATATGGTATACACAGCACATATCTGTGGCTAAGACCTCTCAGACAATCTAGTTTGCTGAGCTAAAATTTTGGATAAGAAAATTTAAAGAAAGATAAGATTCCACACACTATAGTTTTACACCTTTATATAATTCATCACAAGCTACCTTTTGTTATAGGTATGTGTGTCTATTCATATTTAATTTTGAAACCTTCTATTAGAATATGAGCTCTGAAAAGCCAGAATAATATCCTCCTTATCTTTGTAACTCTCTTAGCACCCAAGAGTCAAAGATTTCATTTAAAATCTAAGGTTTAGTTTTTTTCACCAGTAAAATAAGGATAAATCTCATTTTAGGAGTTTTTGTGAGGGGTAAGAGAAATAACATAATCAAAATACCCAATAGCATGCTTAGCACACAGCAGTTGCTCACTTCCAGCACCTAAAGCAGCAGGTCTAAATAAAAAGACACTGAATGGATTAGTTTAAGTAAAAAAAGACTACAAATTAGCTGAGAGGTCTAGTTTGATGATGACTTTGCTGCCTCAACGAGGCTTGCACCAAATGCATTTCTCTATTTCTAGTAACTGAGCATGTGTACCTTTGGGATATAGCTCAGGTTTCTATTACAAATAGACACATGATAAACAGAATAAGAAATTTGGAAAGTAAGAAATAATAGAAAAAAACTTATAAGTAAAGCTTCAGAAGGACATATTTTGAATACATTTAGAATATAACATCTTCATGTATACAATTCCCCAAAACACCCTAATCAAAGTAATAACTGACCTACCACGGGAATTTACTTTTAAAGTCATTCAATCTTTTTGCTTTTCCAAAAGTAAGATAAATGAAAGTTATATAATTTATATAATTTAAAGGTGAGACAGAAGCAGCCAAATTATTACACCAAGGTAATGAGTTATGGATGTGAATAAGTTCCTTTAGGAAATGGTTGGTATTGCTTTGGCACTATACAATAAATAATGTTTTAAATGACTAGCATGTATTAGTTTTACAGCTGACAGATGAAAAATAGATGACATGCTCATCTTATCTTTAATGGAACAAAAACAAAGAAGGTTTACTGCATAGGATATCAGGATCTCAGCTGAAAACTGTGCTGACTGGAGATCATTAAAGTCTTGGACTACAGTGAGGAAGCTTTTCCCGACAACATTTTGATGTTTTGTACAGTACTATTAAGCAGATCATAAACTAGAAAAATTTACAGGAAATTATTATTCTTCAGGATGTTCCAGACTTTAGAGTTCTTAAGTGGCCTGGAAAAGTTAATGTTCTCCCTATTTATCTAAATCAGTGGAAAGTAACAGAATATCAGCAGAGCTCTACTGCAAGGAAAGTTATTATCAAATTTTTATAATAATATCCCTGAGAAAAAACCCTCAAATTCCTAAGATAAAATTTTCATTTTCTCCAGTATATTCAAGTTCTTAAATTAGTCATTTCCTTGTTTGCTTTCTCTGCAGCATCTCAGCAACTCATGTCATTGGAGCTTTGTATACGAACTTCTATGAGAGTTCGTGATGCATTGCTTGTCTTCAGTTTATTGAATCTCACCGTAAAACTATAATCTGTTGTCTAAAACGCTAGTCTGAGAATTGGTTATGGCAAAATACTGGGAAGCAATAAAGTCCAAGCTTGAAGAAAAATGTTTTAAGCCATCAAGGAGTATTTGGAGGAATATTCATATCATATTCAGAGATAAAACATGAATAGGTCAAATGGTAGGAAAAAATTGGGGCAAACAAAATCTTTGAAAGAGAAGAGAGAAGCTGAAGTTCTAGGCAGGGCTCTTGATACTGGTCGGGGGATCTAGAAGACACAAGCACAGAGCAGAGGAACTCTTGGCACTGTGGTAAATTAAGCAATCACAAGAGCAAGAAGATGCTCTTATTTGCGGCACCTTATTTTCATTTCATGTAATAATTCAAACAGAGTGGATGCTGTCTTTTGTTAGTACCACACCTGGAGGTACTCTCTTTTTAAGGAACTATTTCTAGAGGTTCTTTTTTTCTGTCCACAGCTCTTATCTCTAGCCAAAGTTCTTACCATTGTCTGATTTGAATGCTGCACTGTGCAAAAATCAGTCAATAGATCATTTTGTTTAGATAGGACTCCTAAAGAAGGTATGTGTGATAAATCCTCTGCTTTGGAGGGAGAAGACAATGAGGAAGGGCCAGAGAAAACTGAGGAATAATTTAAGATTTAGCTTTGTAAACAGTACCCTGCAAATGAAATCCCAGCTAGAAAACTCTTAATTTCTTCCCAGAGAATTGATCACTGCGTTGAGTGCTCCTGAACTACTTTTTTCGTGCCTTTCTTATACTTTTATCACGTCTCTGGTTCTCCATGTCTCTGTCTCTTTCCTATCTATCTATCTACCTTCTACCTATCATTTTTTTCTTGCTAGATTGTAAATTCCTTGAGGATAATTATTGTCATATTTATTTTAGTATTCCCATTATCTAGATCAGTAATGCCTAACTAGGAACTCAATGAATTTTTAATGAATAGAAGTGAGTGGAATGGTTGTTTTATCTGGGCTATATCCTGAAGTACTGTCTCCAGTATAAAGTATCAAATTGGAGTATAAAGTGAAAAAGTCAAAGCGTTAGTTGCTTAGTCATGTCCGACTCTTTGCATCCCCGTGTACTGTAGCCCACCAGGCTCCTTTGTCCATGGGATTCTCCAGGCAAGAATCCTGGAGTGGGTTGCTATTCTCTTCTCCAGGGGATCTTCCTGACCCAGGGATCGAACCCAGGTCTTCTGCATTGCAGGCAGATTCTTTACCATCTGAGCCACCAGGGAAGCCCAAGTCAGAGTATAAACTACGGCAATGAGAGCTGAATAGAGTTTAGGCAGTTAATCCTTTCATTCTCTGTAATGGGTACGGATAGGAAGTGGTATGCTAATACATGTTTAACAATCAACTATCCAAAAGGGAAAAATTCTGATTTACAGAGTTGGCTGATTTCTGAAGAACAAATACTCCCACTATGGCTGATTTCCCCAGGTGGCACTAGTGGTTAAGAACCTGCCTGGAAATGCAGGAGACTTAACCACGTGTTTGATCCCTGGGTCAGGAAGATCCCCTGTAGAAGGGCCCAGCAACCCACTTCAGTATTCTTGCCTGGAGAATCCTATGGGCAGAGGGGCCTGGAGGGTACAGACCATGGGGTCACAGAGTCAGACACGACTGAAGTGACGTAGCAGGCATGACTGATCTCAAGTTACCAACCAAGTGGTCACTGAATGAGAGGTTGGTGCATACCACCAGGGTTGGGGGTCCAGAAATAAATGCACTTTGTAGGACTCTCAAAGACATGTTAGGAGACAAGAAGTAAAGGACAATAAGATATCATATCTGCAAATTACTCATCTTGTGAAAGATGGAATAAGAATCGCTTAAGGTAAAGAAACGCAGTTGTGGACAGAGCAGCCATTAGCTTGGAGGTCAAGACTTACTAAAGAGCCACTACTCTTGGTCTGAAGGAAACTGATAAGTTTCTTGGAGAATTTGTAGAGCAAGAATTATCACTAGTAGTCATGATGACTTTCCCAAAGACTTGGCTCTGTGAGAATTCTGTATCTGTTAGGAATCAGTGTTTCCCCGAGAAACCTCATCCTGTATTTACTTTCACTGATTCCTCACGATTTTCAGTTTCTTTCTCAGGATCTGTAACTCTTACCCCATTCTAACCTATTATTTATTAGAATTGTTCTCAAAAACAAACAGATATCAAACATATCCTAATTACCAGCCAGTAGTGTCTCTTTAGTGTTCTTTGTTTTTGATTTTGCTATTACGTCTGATGCTGTTAAAGTCCAGTCCTCTCTCTTCCTGAAGCTTTTCCATTAGTTAGTTCGTTCAGTTGCTCAGTCGTGTCCGACTCTTTGGGACCCCATGAATCGCAGCACGCCAGGCCTCCCTGTATGGCTTCTCAAATAATGTCACTCATGGCTTCTCCCCTCTCTCTCTATTCATTCTTAATCTCTTTAGCTGGCTTTACTTTCTCTTACTTGATTTTAAATTACACTTTCCCCAAAACGTCAATCTTTAGCCTTCTTTTCTTTTCACTATATATATTCCCACAGAATGATATAACCTATTATCTACTCAGGTAATGATTAAAAATATCTTTTACCTTTCACTTCTCTCCCAGGCTTCAGACCTGTATTTCCAGATGCTAACAGGACATTTCCCATACGTTGTTTTGTAGGTACATCAAATTCAATGTGGCCAAAACCAAATTTATTCCCTTTCACCCTTAACCAGCTTTTCTTGTATCTTTTATATTCCCTCCATTATCTAATAGGCTCAATAACCAACTAAAACCTAGAAATCTAGTGAGTTATCCTTGACTTCTCTTTGTCCAAAATTCCCCGTTCTAATAAATCAAGAAATACCAGTCATTTAATGCAAATGAATGTCTTGATATTTAGCTACTTGGGGCTTATGAATGGATCCTTGTCTTTTAAAAAAATTTGTTTATTTTTAATTGGAGGATAATTGCTTTATAATGTTGAATTGGTTTCTGCCACATGAATCAGCCATAGGTATACATATGTCTCCTCCCACGCCTTGATCCTCCCTCCCACCTTCAACTCCTCTAGGTTGTCACAGCACCAGGTTTGAGCTCCCTGCATCATACAGCAAATTCCCACTGGCTATCTATTTTACATATGGTAATATATCTGACTAAACGCTCTCCAAGTCCTCAGATTAGAAGCTTGTAAGATCTAGCTAGAATTAATAAATAATCATAAGGAAACTCTTCTTAGCCATCAGAATTTCTGATCTCTGTCCTTTGTAAATATATTTAAATATTACATGACTCATTATATAATTTTTTGCAGAATATTTATGTATTCTATTAGGACACAGGATATAGATATTATAGATACTGTAATCTGTAACGTCCCAAAAGTTGTAACAGAAATAAGACATGAGAATTTAGCAGTAGGATAATGATCCTGGGAATCTGTAGCAGGAAGAAAAATTTTTAAAAAGTAATGGATTGAAGATACGAACCAGGGCTCCCTTTCAAATATTAATTAGGTCCTATCAGGGAGGGAAGTGGGAGGCATAAATCAGGAAACTGGGATACACATATAAACACAACTATATAGAATATATAATTAATAGCCTATTGAATAATATAAGAAATTCTATTTAATACTCTGTAATGATCTATATGGGAACAGAATCTTTTAAAAAGTGTACATATGTGTATATATAACTCACTCACTTTGCTACACAGCAAAAACAACACCGTAAATCAACTATAAAAGAAAAAAGTAAGTAATAAAGTAATTTAGGGTATTTGCATTTCAAGAGAATCAGACTAAGTAATAGCCTGAATAGTACTGAAAAACCTAAAAGGGCTTGATAATTGCCTTGACTCATCAAATTTAAGCATAGGGCAGATATAAGTGCATTCTGTTAGAAATCTGGAAAAGGCCCACTACCCATATTTTTTTCTTTTCTTTTCTTTTTTTTTTCCATATTTTTTTCTGTGAGAAGATAGTGAAGGATCACTTGGGTTTGGATAAAGATCATTTTGGATGGAGTCAACAATCAAACATGGGAAGGAATAACAATTATGTCTAGTTTGGACTATACCAACAGCCTCTGACCGGGACTCTTTATCTTTAACAAGGACTTAAATGGATCCTTTTCAAATCTGTTATAATTATACCATCAGAATTATATGCAAAAAAACACAAATTTGTTCATATTTGTGACTTTTTCAAAAATCTTCAAAGACCATAATTGTAAAGGAGAACATTCTAGATTTTTACTGAGAGATTTAAAGCTCTCCACAACCTGGTCCCAAGCAATTTTTCCATTCTTACCTTCTAATATGTATCCTGTTTTGTTTAATATTACTATTCTAAAGAACTACTAGCTGTTCCTTAAACATAGCTTGTGTTCACATGCTTTTTTTTTTTAAGTAATTTTTTTTTAACTTTATAATATTGTATTGGTTTTGCCATACATCAACATGAATCCACCACAGGTGTACACGTGTTCCCCATCTTGAACCCCCCTCCCACCTCCCTCCCTGTACCATCCCTCTGGGTCAATGTTCATATGCTTTTATGTTATAACTTTGCTTAAGGACATGTATGTCCTTCACCTCATATATTATTCTGTAATGTATTCCCAGATTTCTTTAAGCCAAATGAATATTTCTCTTTTTATTCTTCTTTTGCATGGTTTACTTTTATTATGTTACTTAATATAACCTATTTTCTATGAGTAATACTTATGTACATGTGTTTCCCTGATTTGATTATGAACTTTTAGATGGGAAGGACTACCCCTGCCTGCCTTTGCCTTTGGAGAAGAAAATTGCAACCCACTCCAGTATTCTTGCCTGGAAAATCCCACGGACAGAGGAGCCTGGAGGGCTATAGTCCCTGGGGTCACAAAGGGTCAGACACGACTGAGTGACTGAGCATGCACACATGCCTCTGCCTTTTCTCCCAGCCTCTATTTGTTTCTTCCTCTCCCTTCTGTTTTTCTTTTCTTCTTCCTTTCCCCCTTCCTTCCATTATTCCTTCCTCCTTCACTTGGTCCTTGATTTTTTAAAAATTATTATTTACTTGTTTCTCTGATAATTTTTTCTTTTAATGTTGCAAAACCAGAATTCAGACTTATAGCTGACCAGCTTTAGAAACACCCCCGGTATGCAGTTCAGTAACAGGAAAGAGAAAGTTACTAAATGTCCCTTGAGATCACAAAATATGCTCAGACATAAAAAAGAGGACTCACAAAACCACACTTTAAGGAAAAAAAAAAAGCCCAAGAAAGGTATTTGATATTAAAAACATACTTTTAGTTATTCACTCATCACTGATTCATTCAAAAAAATAACAATATTTTAAAGCTGAAAGTGACCTCAGAGAAGATGTAATATACTTTCCTTATTTTATAGATGAGAAAATTTAGAGACCAAGAAGTTAATGAATTGACTAAGCTCATAAAACTTGTTAGTATTAGACTTTCTATTTTCATCAAAAAAAATTTGCAAGCTACAATTTCACATTTAATGGGATACAAGGCAAGCATATTCAGAATCAAACCACTTTAAAAAATTCGCATACCGTTTTCTTCTTTAACTATATACTTTAAAATAAAGATTTTCTTTTTGAAATTTTGAAAACTATATAAAATGACATGTAAAATCGGAATACAAAGCCAGCATGGAAATACAACAACACTTATAATTTATGTACTTATAAATCTACTTGGATGAATTTTAAACAAGTGAAACTATTAAATAATTAAAAACCACACAAACATATTTTATGTCATGTTGAAATAACACCTTCACATTCCATTGAAAATCCAGATTTTGGTTGTTTTGGGCAAAAACTGAAAATGGGCTTAAGAAATAACTTGTTCTTATGTGACTGGACCCTGAAGACTGTTAACCTTGGGGGGTGAATATGCCTTGTCATGAAAATGACCTGAAAAGGGCCAGTCATAAAATCACAGACATTTTCTTTGTTAGTACAAAAGTTATATTAAACTTGTGGGTAATGTTTTATCCATCAGAATGGAGTTCAACTGTCAGGTTTTTGTTATTACTCCCATCTCATTTGTTATAATAAATAATAATAGCTACCATTATGGGCATTCCCACATGCCAGTATGAATTCTGTATACTTTTACATATAATATTTCTACCTCATAAAATTATCACCAGCTAAAAGTTCCTTCTCTCGTATCAGTTACATCCAAGGTTAGCTATATTATTTTTAGACTGGAGTATTATTTTATAATCTTCAAAACTGAGGAAATAGAAATTATCAAAATTCTATGCTTAGGAAAACATTAGTAAACTAATTTTGCTAATAAATAATATCTGTAATCCTCACAACTGATGAAAAATTACAACTAATTTTTGTGCTCATGGAGAAAGTTTTTATATAATAAAATTATAGATATGTTCAAATTATAATTAGCCAATTAAACTGATATTAGAGATATCAGATATGGAGGACTGCATGCTGCCGTAGCTGACTGAGTGCCTTAATTGAGTAAATGTTTTAAGTCTCACTTCAAACTTAGTTATAATTTATTTCATGTGAAGTATGAGATAAAAACATTACACACATAAATTTATTCTCTAAATCATAATTACACCATAAGTTAGTTAAAAATTTCAATCATTTGTGAGAATACATTAAGTAAAAAGCCTGACACTGAGCAGAGATTACTGAATCAATAAAGGAAACAACAGTAGATTAAGAAAATGAAATATTAAAAAATCTAGTACAAATCTAATTTTGAAGATTAGGCTATGAGATTAAACGATTTGCTTAGTTAGTGAGGAAGTTGCCTAAAACCCATGTGTTAATACCTAATGATTTTTTTTTTCTATGCAGCCTCCAAAGTACCATGTGTTTGTGTAGCACTTACAGATAACAAGGTTCCCTCAATTTGTACACAGGAAAGAGCTGGGTTGTGAGCTCTTGGGCAATTTACCCAATGTCTTAGCGTATAACTGGTAGAATCAAAATTAGAACCCTAGTCTTCCAAATTTTTCTGAGTATTCTTTTTACTATGATTAACTCTAGACAAAAACCAATAATCATATATATCCCTTAGAAAATTTGTTTTTATCACTCTTAGGTGATAACCTACATACACTCTCTCCAGAAATTTGTTTCTTTGTCCCTACTTGTCCATGGAGAGTCTACAAAGATGAATAAACTATATATCCATTCTCAAGAAGTGTATAGTTTAATAAAAAGGTATGGAAAAAAGCACCATATAAGACAGGATATATGTATTTTAGGAAGTGATAAGTGCCACGGTTGGTTCATAAGGTTTATATGTTTTCATATCTCTGTTGTTTTGAGTATTCTTTTACTTATAATTTCTATATGACTATACTTAACCCTTTTAAATTATGTGAAATTTGAGTTGGAAAGAATGTTTTTGCCCTATTTATCACCTTTCCTTTTTTCTTTATTTCCCTTATTCTCCTTGATTCTATAAAGCCAGATCTCTCACCCCTTGGTGACCTGTATCTTTCATCCCTTTATCCCCTGTAGGGTGTCCTAGCTGTTAGCAAGCAAGCAACCCTGGACGTCTTATGAAAGCAAAGGTGAATGCATAAATTGCTATTTTTGCTGAAGGTAAAAGAAAAATGTTTCCCTCTTGTGTTCTTTGGAAATATACTGAAAGAAATTATGCTCTTGGCAACAGCAGCTATTGTCCACAGGTTGACCCTTTTACCAGCAAGTAGCCAGATGCAATTTATTTAAAATTCTTTCTATATTTACTTAAAAAGGGAGAAATAAATTACAGTTCCTTCTGTAATTCTGTAGTGTTCTTTAACACTTAAGTTGGTTCTACTCATCTCAAATGACTTCTTGATAATTAAAAAAAAATCTATTTTATATTTCCTGAACTGACATGTGGTTTTCCTGGCCTGACATGTGATTATACAGTAGGGGCTAGCAACTCACAAATAAAATGCAAAGAAAGAGGACACATATTTAAATGTCTGCCTCAGAAGACATCTAAAATTTAAATGTGGTCTTATAACTAAGGAAAATACTTTTTAAAATGAACTGGCAAACACGAATATTTCATATCCTAGGATGTGAGAAGGTAGTTGGAAAAACAGAGAACAGTGAACACAATTTTAAGAAATCAAAAAGTCTGAAACAAAATAGCTATAGTTTGTTGCCTAAAAACCCATATTTACAGTACAATAAAATATGCTTTCATAATGCATTAAGGTAATAAACTAAATATTATTAACTACTTTGTAGAGATATATTGTAACTAAACTGCATATCCTCAAAATTCATATGTTGTAGTGCTAACTTCTAGTATCTCAGAATGTGACTGTTTTGGAGATAAAGCCTTTAAAGAAGTGATTAAGGTAAAATGAGGTCACACTGGTAGGCCTTAATCCAATATGACTGGAACATAGACACAACAGAGGGATGACCCTATGAGGACATGGCAAGAGGGTGGCCATCCCCAAGCCAAAGAGAAATATCTTGAAAGAAATCAAACCTGCCAATACCTTAATCTTGGACTTCTAGTCTCCAGACTGTGGGAAAATTAATTTCTGTTGTTTAAACAACCTAGTCTATGACATTTTGTTATGGCAGCCCTAGCAAATTAACATAAGATGTAAAGAAAAAAGAAACTTAAAGTTAGAAACTTTTACATCCAAAGATTATTCACAGATAAAAATATAAAATTTCTAAAATTCTACTATTAAGTTTTTAACTGGAGGTCTGTTACATAAAGTGAGGTATATTGGTACCTGTGAGATGAGGAAGAAATAAATAGTTGTTATTTCCATCAGTTAAAATATGGAGGAGAGAAATTTTCCTTTGGCTCAGAGCTTTAAGGATGTGTGTGTATGCATAGACATATATACAGAATCAAATTATGTATAAATGTAATTTTATCTCTCTATTTTTAAAGTTAAGTACATTCCAGCTGGCTCAGGAGTAGACATGACAAGAATAATAATCTGAGGCAGATCAAAAGTTAACTAACCTGAATGAGAGAACCCAAATCACTTTTTATGCTCTTTAGATTATCATTAATTTTTACACTTTTCCTTCCTTTCCACTCCCATATTTTTCAGGATTATTTTAAAGATATACTAATCTATATCTAGGATATTGTTGATGGCAACAAATATAGACCTGGTAAGAGCAAGGTATCTGTTGAAAATGATTTCTTTTTTTCTCTTTCTTCCCCATCACCATCACCATCATCATCCCACCATCATCATACTATAGCTAACATTTCCTTTTTCCTTAGGGCTTCCCTTGTGGGGGATTCAGCTGGTAAAGAATCTGCCTCTAATACAGGAGACCTAGGTTGATCCCTGGGTTGGGAAGATCCCTTGGAGAAGGGAAAGGCTTAAGAGTTATACATACAGATTTAATCTTGAAAAGAATCCTTTGAGGTAGGTATTATTATTAGCACTCTGTGCTAATTTTGCTAAAGAGTATGAAGCTAACTTATTGCAAGGTTATGGAGAAATGAGCACAACTAGAGAAAATTGACAAAGTAGAATAGACTTTTAGAGAAATGCTATGTTTTAGTGAAGAAATCCAGGTGCAGCCACTGGCATTCTCCCTGACATCTTCATCAGTAAGTGATAAGATTTCTTGACTTTGTTTGGGATGGAAACTTTAAGTAGGTGATCTTAATTCTGATTTTTTTAAAAATGAAACCATTTTGCTGGACATCTGGCTAGACTAAGCTTAGCAGTTTTTTTTTTTTTTAATGTGAATCCTACTTCCGTTTATAAAACGGTTGTACAGCTTATTCCAAGAAAGGATACTTCATTTCTTCCTGTAAGACACCTTAACCTATTCCTTGAGGACCTCACAGAGTAGAGATTGGGTTACTAAAATCACTCTTAATTAGAACTCTCTTGCTCTATGTATCGGACGATTCCATCTAATGCTGGTACAATGCTGTCTGTTTCATGCAAATATCAGGTTCTCTGGGTAGCTTAAGAATCAGCGCTCCAGTGGGCACCCAGCCCAGACCAATTATGCTATTGTTGGCGGTGTTGTGTGCTACCAGAAACTCAACTTTTCTGTTTATCCATAAAGATAATTTCCTTATCATTTTATTTTAATTGCTGCTATAAAATTATATCTTTCATTTCTTCACCTTCAATAAATAAATGTATTTTCATATATCATCTCAGGGATTTGTATAAGGCTACCTAATCTCCATTTTAAAATTGACTTTTTATAAATTTGGTTTTTCAGTTTTCAGATCCATTTATGTCAATGCTGTTACAGAGTATTTCTTTTAAAATACCTATAGCCATATTTCACCCATTAATCAACTTTCTGAGAACCAGTCAGGCTCATACAAAGTCAACCTTGATAACATCATTTCTGAATTTCAGTAATTCAGTCTGTAATTTCTCATCATATGTTCTGTGCTCTTTTTATCTATATATCCTTTGAAGATTCATAAATTATTTCTCCTTAAATTTTATTTTTTGGTGGGATCTCTGCTGCTTTAATCTATTTGAGAATAAAGGGAACATTCAGTGATATGAGTTACACTAAAATCCTTTTCATTAGTTCAATTACTTCTTTACCACTTCCTTTTTGACGTTATCATATTCACTTCTGGTGTCTATGAAACATTTGTTGTTATTATAAAATAATATAACAAATATCTTTACCATTTATTAAGCAGTTTACTAAAAGCTAGACCATATATATACACTATCTTATTTCCTCCTAATCATCAACATATAAAATAGATAAGAAATATATCTCAAAGCCTATTTAATAAAGAAACTGAGAAGAGGAGGTTAAACTACCCAAAGTCACTCAGGCGGAGTTTGCTTAACTCCAGGCTGGGATCTCATCTTGGACACTGACCTCATTTTGATATTAGAGTCTTGAAGTACTCCTGACTCACAAACAACAAACATACAAGAATCACATAGATGCCTCTCCTTACCAGCTCCTACCCATCTCCCCTCTTTGGGAGTCCCAACTGTTTGTGTGTTGAAAGTCAAATTAAAACATTTAAGGCTGGCCTTGAATGTGTATTTTCAGTGTTGAGAAGAGAATGGAAGGTGAAGGTGAAGTCGCTCAGTCGTGTCCGACTCTTTGCGACCCCATGAGAAGAGAATAAGGTCTAATAAAGGAAACAGCTTAGTTAACAATGACAATTTATTTGCCAAAAACATTTTGCCTTGAACTGTCTGAATTTTTTATATTGATACCGCCTACAACTTCATCTTGTGAGGTTTATTTGTATTTATAGAGCTTTTCTTTTTCTTAAAGAAACTGTCTCTGTGCTATGTAGTTCATATTGTAATTTAAATTACTTTAGTGGGCGTGCTTTCTTCCTAATACGCCTCTTTGAAACCAGTGAAAGTGAAAGTGTTAGTCACTCAGTTGTGTCCTACTCTTTGTGACTCCATGGACTGTAGCCCACAAGGCTCCTCCGTCCATGGAATTCTCTAGGCAAGAATACTGGAGTGGATAGCCATTCCCTTCTCCAGGGGACCTTTCTGACCCAGGGATTGAACCCAGGTCTCCCACGCTGCAGGCAGACTCTTTATCGATGGAGCCACCGGGGAAGAGCTAAAATTAGTGGAAGTATCTTTAAAAGACAAGAAGCCTGGGAGAAGAGGTGCCAAGTGCCCCATTGGGTACATACAAAGAAGGATAAAAAATCTTTTCCTTCCTTTTGCTCCATTGTACCCTGATCCCAGAACACTAAATGGATTAATATGAACTTCTGGTTTGCATCTGAAAAATTCTGGGAAATTTATTGACTATATTACTTAATTTTAGAGAGATAAACATGAAAACCGAAAATTTTAGGTGCTAAAATAGGGATAAGATACTTTTGTGATAATTTCGTGGGAACATTAGCACCAAAAGAGAGCATTGTTTTCTACAGGAAAATAAACTTTGATTTCCAAATAAACACAGTATCAATAAACTATAGTTTCCCTGTTGAAATCTTATGGACTACGCTTTAAAAAACAATCCTCTGAGTTCATTTAAAAACACTAAATATGGCTAATTTAAAAAGCAAACATCATATACTTAAATATTACAAAATTCTCCATATCAATTTTCATATATATATATATACACTGTTTATCAATTATTGCTAATTATTGTAGCCATATTACTCATGGAAAGGTAGTTGGCTTATGCTGAAGTATAACTCACATTGTTAAATCTAATAAATCACATTCTTCTAAACCAATGGGGAGCAGAGAATATTGGTTTTAAGTTGATCCTTAAATTTTTTTGAGAGTGGAACAGGTGAATCACATTTAAGCTAGGATAAAGAGAATGTAACAGGCATGAAAGGGTGCACAGGCTGGCTGCATAGTTAAATTCTGTTTTGAGGGGGAAAGCCCTGAGAATTCATCCACTGATTAAATAGGAATCATGTCTGCATCTGGATTTGATTAAATATTTAATTAATTAATTAGCTCTTATTAAATATAGGATGTCTACTTACAAATTTCCTAATATATTTAAAATATACTTGGAAAGACAGTAACTTTAAAGGCACTGTTCTACAGGTACTCTCAAAGTGAATTACTAAGGAGATATTTTATAAATTAGTAATACTTGTTTACAACTATCAGTGCAGAACACTTGAGAAATTCAGGAAGGCAATGCCATTTAAAACATGAAATATATAGTTTTTTAAAAAAACTTCATTAACAATTATATCCCATCAAAATTTCTTCATAGCTTCACTAGAATTTCAGGACTATAGCTCAGAGGTACAGCACATGCTCCACGGCTTTTAAACTTAATCTGTTATCTCAAAATTGAAAAGGAAGTTTAGCTACAAATAATACTTTCCATGATTTAATGTGAATTGGTGTAGATTACTTAATCTTTCTATCTATGGCTTAGTTCTCATCCTTATTATATGTTTTTTCAAGAATGAGTTAATATATTGAAAAGAATACTGGAGTGGGTAGCCTATCCTTTCTCCGGTGGATCTTCCCAACCTAGGAATTGAACTAGGGTCTCCTGCATTGCAGGTGGATTCGTTACCAGCTGAGCTATCAGGGAATCCCGATATATTGAAGCACATAGGTCAATAGCAAATATTTAGCTGGTACTTGCTAATCAAACAAGGAAGAAAAGAATGGTAATATAGGGTAAATATCCCTAGTTAAAAAGAGAGGGATGCTGTTGAAAATTTTAATATAAAGAATTGTTAGTATGGAAATGAATAATAACTAAGTCTATAGATGCACTTGACTGGAAAAAGAATCCTCCACAATTTTCTCTTTCATCCATGAGGGAGGTAGTCCAAAGTAGGGATGATAGGCAGACAGACGATCCAGCAAAGACAGTTCCACATCAGGAAATTCAGAGTGGAACAAAATAGAGTTGTGTTTTGGATTCTTTTAAAATCTTAACGATTTGATTGCCTTTTTGGTTAGGCTGAGAGCATAACTCCAGCATTTGAAAACAGATTTCTAAGTATTTGGCATTCAATAGGTAGAAATTGTTAGAAACTAGGAGAGGGCTTGTAAAGATCAGATCACTTATTCTCAAAGGAAGGCTCCATTTTCAAGTGACATCATTCATCATTTTCTTCTGAATAAAACCCTTAAAAAGGAAGTCAACTCAGTTACCTAGAAGTAAATTCTATAAGCAGCCTGTCTTAGAGCAGTGATGCTCAAACTATAGTCCACATCAGAATCATTTGGCAGGTTTGCTAAAACACAAGAACCTCACTCCTAGAGTTTTGTTTAAGCCATCTATGGGGTTGCACAGAGTCGGACACGACTGAAGCAACTTAGCAGCAGCAGCAGCAGCAGCAGCAGCAGCAGCAGTTCTAGAGCAGGCCAGATAACTGCATTTCCAAAAATTCTGAAGTGACGTTGATGCTACTGTCTAGAATTACAGTTTGAAAACCACTGCCTTAGCAAATACATAGGAAATTATGTTGCTTAGCATAATTAGTCCTTTGCCAAGACTTAAATCTTCTCTAACCTAAAATAATTGGTGTCAAAGTTATAAAACTTTTGAGGTCTCAAGCTTTAATTTATGAAATGGAATGTAATCAAAACTTGTTTTTCTAAAAATAAAATTTGAGCCACACTTATAGTATTCCTTTGGTTCATTCTCTTGTAATAAATTTGTCAGGTATCCATAACAAGAATCACTGGCATTGCTTCTCAGGAACTTATTTTTATTGTATGAACAATGTAAATCATATGAGTGATCCAGTTTCTCTTGTAAGGAAGCTCACAGTCAGAATATAAGTCCCACATGTAGGAACAAAGGATCTCACACTATGCATTTTGTTCACAAGCTTTACTTCTGGTATTACCTTGTGTCTTGACTTCATTTTCCCTTGATACTCATTTCTTCATTGACAATAATATTATATGTATTTTAAAAATCACCTAATTCCTTCATGAAGTACAGTGGGGTATAAACAAACATGAAACAAATGTGTTAGACTATGTTTATGGAAGTTTTAATATCCTATTTTATCAGGATTTCATGCCTTGATTTTTAGATTATACAAAATGAATAAATGAGAGATTTGGCATAGCAGATGCCACAAAAGATTATGCCTATTTAGCCCTGCTGCTGTTGCTGCTGCTAAGTCACTTCAGTCGTGTCCGACTCTGTGCGGCCCCATAGACGGCAGCCCACCAGGCTCCCCCGTCCCTGGGATTCTCCAGGCAAGAACACTGGAGTGGGTTGCCATTTCCTTCTCCAATGCATGAAAGTGAAAAGTGAATATGAAGTCGCTCAGTCATGTCCAACTCTTCACGACCCTGACTGCAGCCTACCAGGCTCCTCTGCCCATGGGATTTTCCAGGCAACAGTACTGGAGTGGGTTGCCATTGCCTCCTCCAATTTAGCCCTTGACAGATATATTTTTAAAAGTACCTGGAAAGGCATAGCAATCAGGTCCGATATCAAGCTCAAAAGGTTAGAGATATATCTGCAATGTTGTATCGTTACAAATCTATTTTCTATGAAATTCACTGAACCTATTTGAAGTTATTCATACTTTCATCTAAGAGGAAAATTTTCAGAAGTTTAGGGCCTGCAAAGCAAAGGCAAGGCTGTTTTTTGTTGGTCTTAAATTTACCTTTCTCTTGGCTTTAGGCCCGTGCCATTTCCAGGACAACAGAATGCTGTGATGAACAATCTTGTATTCACCACATCGGTCAATATTCATGTAATTTGGAAAAGAGATTGCTGGTTTGGAACATGACGCTGATGTAAGAATATCTGTCTCCTCTAGGTCATATATCAGAGGAACTAAAAATGTATACTGCCTACCATATACACATATCCAGCATAGTCAGTTATGCTTTACTTAATAAACCTTATTTTTATTGAAGAATGGGGTATAATTGAGAGAAACTGAAGTTTCAGAAGGTGAGGATAAAATAGACCCAAGTATAGAAAAATCCAAACTGCTTTTTTCTAGTACACAGATAAATAGGCCACAAATATTACATGACTGTAATTATGAGAGTACATAATAACTAAATATTATGAATAAGCTTTGCTAGTTTTATCTTTCTGTTAAACCTTAAATAGGTACATTAGAGCAAAGTCTTTTCATGACTTTGGGAATGAATAATATGATAAACCTAAAAATGTTTTGAAAATATAAAGGCAATGAAGAGCACGAACAATAAAAAGAATACTTTTTTCCTATATTGGAAGACTTCATACCTCAATTTATTACCAAAAAGTGGTTCAAAAAGATTCTCACTAAAAAACTTGTTGAATTCCTTACAACATCTCATGAGTATGTATTTTGTTTCAAAAACTTATCAAAAATCAGATCAAATTAAAATACTATAAATAAAAAACTCTATAGGAAAAACGTAAGATGAAAATAGAAGTTCTTCCTATACATTTTAGAGGGTGTTAGCGCCTTTTTAGATTTTATAAAATGAAAATTTCTAAAAGATTTGTTCTTCAGATCATTTAAGCGTTTCATTTCCTTAACCTCCTATATTATACACTGATTTTTTTCAAAAATTAAGGCAAATCTTTACCTAAAAGTTGGTATACAAACACATTATAAATTTTAGCATTTAATAATATCATGGGGCCATTGCACTATATGTTCGTTTCTGACTAATCTGCCTTCAGCAGTTTGAGAATCTAACGGTTTCATATGATTGATTACTTCACAACTTTTAAAAAGAAAAATGTCTTGCCTTTGCATGGTAATCTTGTTCCAGTCTGGGATCTGATCCGGCTACCTGTTTGTATTTGTTAATTTTCATTTGGCGATTTCTCTCCTCTATATCCATAGCACCTATCGAGTAGAAAAAAACCCATAAAATTAATGTTCAGTTCTTATTTCTTAGCCCTACTTACAGGATGTACCAAAAAAAAAAAGGTAGGCTGATATACCACTTTCACTCAAGGTAGTAGTACAAATTAAATGTCATATTATTTCTAAGATTTATTTAAGTATGCAATTTGGTGAATAAAAGCAGGATTATTAAATATGTAAAATAATTAAATCTGAATAAAGTGTAAAAGGTTTTAAACAGAAGAGAACATATCTTCATTAGAGATAATACTTTCTGGTAAATGTATGTCCAGGAGAATATATTTGACAGCACATAAACATGACAACAGTAATTTTATAAGATTTTTGGTCTGTAATTAATGCATCAAGATTGAAATTATTTACTGTAAAGAGGTTGCAAGTCTAATGGTTTCAAACATGATTGTACAATTGCATTTTAAGTTATCAAAAAATCAGCCCATGTATCAAAGCGGGTTGTTCTAGCATCTACGTGAATGTAGCTAACAAGATCGTTTGAACAGGGATTTTCTAGAACTAGAATGAAGAAAGAGGCACTTGGAGTAATACTCTTGAAAACAAACCATGCCAGTAAAGGCACAAAGTATTACTGAAATCATTTCAGGGGAAAAAAGAATGTGAGGAGAAAAATTGAGACGGTAAGCTTATTACAAGATGAGACTAATGCTGTCTGTAAAAGGTGCTTCCTCAAAACACATCAATTATAGATATCAAAAGGGTTCTTTAAAACTCTGGTTAGAATAAGAACTAAATTCAATGAACAAATCTTAGCAAATATGAAAAAGCAAACATGAGAAATGAAAAAACATTTCTCATTAATATGCATAATGGAAAATAAAAGCTCAATTGTATGCTACAAATCTACAAACTGGGAAAAATAATCATAGTTTAGTAGGCTCAAGTGGTTTTCTCCAATACAATGTTGCCAGGTAAATTCACAAACACTGAGTCTAGGTAAGAATGTAAACACACACACACGTACTCCTTGCTTAAGATCATAACTTTAAAACTGTAGTAAAGACATATGGACCATATTGTGACTATTCAAAAATAGGCATTTTAATACTCATCCTGGAAAAAACCTCACTGTATATTTGATAATTGCAAGCAAAATTTTTAAGTAAAAATTGATAACTAAACTAACATACAAAGGGAAGAAAATGTTTCAAAAAGGATTAAGAAAATCTTGACTAAAAGAATGTACAGAGTTTAGATCACATGACCTTTAAGTAAAAGTGCAAACTGAAATCATCTAATCAGTTTGAGTCAAATTTCAATAATGATCTGAGTTATTCTGTGCCAAATTATAAAATGGGGAATAAAAATATATTAATATAAATTGAATGATACACAAAATGAAGTGAGTGCTTCCATGATATGTGTTAAATATGGTCAGGTATAAATGTCTATTATTTACTAAAATACAATATTGAAATTGTTTGTACCTCAAGAGATAGTCTCAGATAAATATGTTTATTTCTCCAAAGTCAAGGGAATGAAAAAGCCATCCAAGCTTCAGAAATTGTGTGCTAAAAAAATACTAGCTAAAGTAAGTATTTGGGAAGGTTCTTTGAAGTTTTTTGACATTACAGTGGCAAAATAGTATTTTAACTATAAATAGCAACAATAGACAAGGCTTAAACACATTTTATACACATATATATAAATATATATACACACACACATATATATATACACATATACATATATGCATTTTCTAATATCAAGACTATTTTCTGGACATCAACCTCCTATGACACTACATTAAATTCTTCCTTCTTACTGGATAATTATGGGGTATATACTGACAGGTGTTGGGAAGCTTTTTCTGTAAAGAGCGCAACAGTAAACATCTTAGACTTTGCAGACCACGCGGTCTCTGCTGCACCTCTGACACTGTAATATGAATGCAGATTTAGTCAACATATATATTTTATATACACAAAATATATGTGTGTATTCCAATAAAACTTTATTTACAAAATAGGCAGTGGGCTGAATTTGGTCCATGGCCACAGCTTGCTGAACCCTGCATTGAAGCATTTTGGTAATTTTGCGATGAGGAGCTTTTTTCCTTAGTAATGGTTTGAAGATTTTTGTAGAATCAGGTTTATGGAATATCATATACATTTAACAGATCACTGAGGGAATCTAAGAAGGATATTAATCTGTTTTTGCTAAAAGAAAACAAAGATGCAAATAGAGAGAGTAATACAAACATTTAAATACATCAACTAAATTCTAATCTCAAACAAATCTTTCCAATCATCATCTGTATAGTCCTTAAATTGGAAAAATTCGTTGGAGTCTCTTTCCTTTTATTCCTTCTTTTCTGGCTAGGCTCTGGTATTTATTTATTTACATAATTTGTTTATTTTTACTTTGTTAAGAGTCTTAACCAATGAAATCTCAAGGGACCATCTTAGTGAATATACAGTAAACAAACTTGGGTAGATATACTTTTAACTTAAAATTCTCCCAGGAACCTAATCTGTAAGAAAAACAGTGCCTCTCTCCAATAGTATTTGAAGTCGTCCACTTCTTTTCTACATTTTTATCAAGCTATTTTCTTAAAGAAAACACTCCACAGATAATAATATCCTTAGAGAAGAAAATATCCTGAATAAAGAGAACTACTGTAAGGGATTCTTCATCAACAAGATAATTTTTTGTTGTTGTTCATTATCACTATGGAAAATAATCCAGAAATCATATTTTTAATACCAGTATTTTTTTTCAATCAAACTCAGTATTTTTTCTTTTTCCCATAAATGAAAAACCATATGAAGGAATCTATGCAAGTAAAGGAATTCTCAGCTGGTGCTAGTGGTAAAGAATCCATTTGCCAGTGCAGGAGACATAAGAGACACTGGTTTGATCTCTGGGTTGGGAAGATCCCCTAGAGAGGGCATGGCAACCCACTCCAGTATTTTTGCCTGGAGAATCCCACATACAGAGGAACCTGGCTGGCTACAGTCCATGGGGCTGCAAAGAGTCAGACATGACTGAAGGACTTAGCACACATGCAAGTAGAAGAGTTGCTTACCATCCGGTTAGGGAATAGAATATGTAATTTCTCAATTTTAACTCTAATGTCCAAGGCTGTACTCTCCAAAGTACATTAAAAGTAAATTAAAGTGGTAAGGCAGATTTTTCTCCATTTCCTTTCTCTCCTTCAAATCTACCCTAAAATTTGCATATACAAGGTCCTGAATATTCTGTAATAATGACTAATCATTTGATTGCAGATATCTCACTTTCCCATCTATTATCAAGTAATATCTTGCTGAAATAGTCTCAAAAATACATTTTGGGAAAGGCTGGTTCATAAGTTTAGAAGGTAAATTTATCTAGTAATCATTGCGTCATATTCTTATACGTGAGGACACTATGCTTATTTACAAAAGATATCTTAGTGGTTCGATATGATTTTGTAATTTGAGTACACTAAAAAATTTAGTCATTATAATGTTCAATATCAAATCAAATATCAATATATTTTCAAATTATAACAAAAATAGATTAAAAGGTTAACAAGACTATCAGTCTTCCTGGACAAACCCAATTCAACAAAAGTTTGCATATGTTTCTATTTCTGAAAAATTATTAAAGATATTACACTGTAATATTCAAATTGTCTCAAATTCTTGGTTATAAATTATTAAGTACACTAAGAAAATACTTCTTGTTTCAATGTCTTAATAATATAAGCCATCTAAGAAGCGTACTTATTCTTAAACGAATAAACTAATTGTTGTGGTTATTTTTAACTTAAAAAGATTGTATTTGCCCAAAAATTTAAAAAGTCATATTTATAATATTGGTATGGCAACTAAGTTTAAAAAGTTAAAGTTATAGGTGGATTTTGTAATCAGAGATGTATTGAATATAACCAGATTAACCAGCAGCAAGACAGTGGTTGCTTAGGTTTCTACACTTACAGTACCTCTTCAGTGATTTCTGTAAGTTAAGTGTTAGTCGCTCAGTTGTGCCTGACTCTTTGTGACCCCATGGACTGCAGCCCACCAGGCTCCTCTGTCCATGAGATTTTCCAGGCAAGGAAACTGGAGTGGGTTGCCATTTCCTTCTCCAGGGGATCTTCCCAACCCAGGGATTGAACCCAGGTCTCCTGCACTGCAGGCAAATTCTTTACCGACTGAGCTACAAGGGAAGCCCAGTGATTTCTGTAGTGCAGTGCAAACAATAGTTTAAAGTTTGCTTTTCCAAGTGCACACACACACACACACACACACACACACAGCTGTTGGTGTCCCAAAGCAGCCTCACACATCATACTTCTCTGAAGTAAGGACACAAGTCTGGCAATAATGCAGTTCATAATTAAGCTAAGTAGTGGTCAGAATATTGCAGGGCTGCTGACTCAGGGACTCATCATGTATTCTTAAATAACATATTTAAATCTGGGGATCTTAAGAGGGAAAACTCTTTTAAGTCCAACAGCAAAGCTCAAAGAAAGAAAAGCCAAGAAAATAAATTAGAGAACCTATGATTACAACATCATAGAAGTCTGTGCTGTGCTGTACTAAGTCACTTTAGGGATGCCTGACTCTTTGTGACCCTATGAACTATAGTCTGCCAAGCTCCTCTGCCCATGGGATTCTCTAGGCAAGAATCCTGGAGTGGGTTGCCATGTCCTCCTCCAGGGGATCTTCTGACCCAGGATTGAACCTGCATCTCTTATGTCTCCTGCTTTGGCAGGCAGGTTCTTTTTTTTTTTCGATTTTCAATTCATATTTTATTATGAGGCATTAAAATCTGGTTAGGAATAAATGAAATCAATAAGGAAGAAGGGAAGCAAAAAATGAAGGGCAGGCAGGTTCTTTACCACTCGCTCCACCTGGAAAACCCCATGGAAGTCAAAGACCATTCAAATACCAACAGTGTGGAAGAGGAACAACCAAACAAAAGCAGGTTACAGACAGCAATGATGACAGTGATAGAAATAACATATTTCAAATGAACAAAGTGGAAAAGGCCAAATTCATGGACTCTCTAAATGCTGCAATTACCATTTAGGCATGTACCAAATTGAGAGCAATACAAAAAGATATAATCAGCGCGGGCAGCTGTTTTCTCACTCTGAGGTAACAATGACACAAGAAAAAGCTCAGCCATTTGCGTATTTATTTTCTAGATTCAGTAGGCAGACTATAAAAACAGCTCACTGATGTTTTTCAAAAGTCAGAGGAGTAAGAATAGAAATTGTTAAAATGACTCATGAGATAAATAAGAGTATGTAATATTTTGTCATGTTATAATTTTATTTTCAAAGGAGGTGCAATTCCAAAAGATAGTATTCTCTTCAATTTTATTGAATATTTTAAGTACTTTTTCAATAATCTAGTAATAGAAAAACTACTTTTCAGATTGATAGTAATAAACTAGCTGTTGACAAAAAAATCCATGGTCATTTATATGAGTGTTCTCCAAAGAACCTTATGTATAAATATTAAAAGCAAGCTCCTTAAATTTTTGAACCTGAAATTTCACTTCTCAGGATCTTTCTTAAAGAAACAAATCAATGTACATACATCTTCATTGCACTATTATTTGATAATTTTAAAGACTGGGGAAAAGAAACTTCAAATGTTCAAAATAGGGGAATAAGTACATGCATTTATGGCATGTTTATAGAATATTATACATTCACAAAAAATTATGTGAATAGTGTGTACATCCATCCACCTGTATAAATTATATTAAAGATATTATAAAATATTAAATGACAGATATTGTACTATAGCTAGTAATTTTAAAAATATATATACTCATAAAAATATATAGGCACATAACTGATACAAAAGACAAAGAGATGGAGTGAAAAAGATGTAAGATTTACACATCAGAGTAGTTATCAGTTATCATTGGTTACCAGAAGTTAGTATAAGTGCTTTTGGCTTATTTGTGTTAATATATAGTTTATAAAGTATCCACAATGATCATACAATATACAGAAAAAAAATTATTAAAAATACACAAAATATAATATTTATGTGAACAAAGACAAATTATTCAGTTTGAAAATATTTTGTCATGATTTGATAAAGTCTTTTGGAAATAAATATTAAATAATTTTAAAAATGCAAATATGCAATCAATTATTTATCTTAGGGACATACACTCTTGTTAAATAAAAGTATGTGGGTGCACTGATTAAAAGTGATACAAAATAAGAAATACTTCCAAATGTAATAAAGTACACATCTTTCCAATTTTTATGTATATTAATACAAAAGTGATTTGGCATGTTCTCAAATTTTCCATGTTTTTTTCAAGTGTAGGACCTAAGAAACTGCAACAAAAACTTAAGTTCACTTTAAAATGATTTCTTCATAATCACTTGTCTGTAATGAATTTTCTCATTTTTTAGATTAAAACATTTATACTAGAGCCTCATAAAAAGTATACTTTTATTAGCCAAATTATTTATTAAAATAAATGTAATGCAGAGAATTAAATATTGGAACAAGTTAAACTGAGAAAAGATTTGGAAATAAATACTGTGAAAAAATTATAAATTATGTACCAAATTATTCTGTACTAGTACTGGGGCAAATGGAAGCATTTTATTTTGAAGTATAAACAAACATAATCTTAACTATACAACTAAGACACGTGAGTTTTAAGAAATAGTTATTTCCAAGTCAATCAATTTTGAGGATTTCTCTACTGTTGTCACTAGGAAATAACACATTTGCAATGAAAGAAAGTATGATTTGGTTTTGCATATATTGCATTTACTTATAAAATGATCTTGGCTCCTAGAAATGAAGGAACACTGAACTTCATAAGTGCCTAAAAGTTACATGTGGAATTAAATGAAACATAAGAATCCTAGAAACTTATACAACTGTTGTTCTACTGTGAGGTTCATAGTTATGGGCTATCGTCTCTTGAATTCTGTTCTCAACTTTAAAGATCTGTGTTAGATATTTAGGTTACCTGTTACTCTGCGTATCTGTATGCTGCTTGTCTATTAACAGTCTACCATATTCATTAAATGATACTTCAGAGGAGATGCTATAGACAAATTTCAAAGACTCCTTTCACTGTAGTCAAAAGAAACTGATATTCAAACCACTTTAGGACATACGTGATGGGGAGTGGTCTAGTGATCTCAGGAAATACAGTATGTCTATTTCCAACATCTAAATTCAGTGAACAGACTTACTGAGATTTTATTATTCAGAGGACTTGGATTATAGCACCATTTTATATTTCAACGTGTAAAGTCAGGATGTACTTCGAATCAGGGTAGATCAGGGTTTTGACCATGTAGAGTTCAGTGAAGGTAATCACCACAGTGTTGATAAGGCTTGGAACTACCCAGAGTTAGGGTAACGAGTATGTTTGTGTTATATGGGATTCAAGAAAATCTTAAAAACAGCACCAGTTTAAAAGGTAAGAGCCAAGGCTAGGGTTCAAGTCTTAATTTCTCAAGCCCTATAACTGTCAGCACTTCATTTCACCTTTCTAGGGATAAAGTTCACCATCTGTAAAATAAATAATTTTGGATCAGACAGTCTTTATGATCCTTTCAGCTATATAACTCTCTGATTGGTTAATTCTGAAGTCAAATAATGTTTAAGTGCTTGTTTTTTTATATTGTAATACCTATTTCATCAATGTAGAAAATGTAAAGTGTTCTAAAAATTCTTGCTCTCTTTGCCCTGGCATTGCATTCATTAAAACTTCCTTTAATGAATGTTTGTGTGTGTGTGTGTGTGTGTGTGTATGCATAGCAGCAGGGAGAGGAATGAGATGAAAGAATAAAGGAGGGAAGGAGAAAGGCAAAAAGAGGGGGAGGGAGGGAGGCTGGGAAAGAGAGACAGAATTGAAAAGCTCATTAAACCAAAAACTTTGTACAGAAAAAAAAAAAGATCATAAGGGCAATCTAATCTAGAAGCTTCTTTCAGACTAGCTAAAATGTAACATTTTCTACAGTGTACACTGACATGTTTAGGGGGAAATGTTAGTAATCTAATAACTTAGTTACTTTTAACTTGTTCGTCAATTCCTTTATCTTTGAGAACACAAGATATATTTTAGAGGATAAACTAAATTTTAAAATGTAAGTCTCTCAAAGAAGGAATGTAATGATTATCATCACAATTGCTTTTAACAAAAAGTATAATAACCACTGATAAATGATAAAAACATGAGTCATATTCATCAGGTTAATAAGGTATACCTTATACGTGTTAAGCTCTTTGGAATGTTCTGACTTTTCATTATAGCTAAAATCTACATTATAGATAAGATAATCCACAGGGTAGTAAAGTCATAACATTACCATGAGTATGTCTTATCTCCATCTTACTGTGTTTTGGTATGACATAATTAGCATAGACCACTCTGTGTCTGACATCTGGAGCCTAATTAACATATCCTTAAAATATACTTCAACTACATCCATTCACGTATATCAAAGGATAGCACAGAAGGCTTGAAAGGAGTATAATAAAGAAATTTAAATGCATCTTTACATTTGTTTGCTTAGAAACATATAGAAATTTAAATATACTTAGAAATACTGTGTTAATTTGAAAATCATAAACTTATAAAAATATCCACCATATAAAAACTGGGATAAGACCTATGCTGGAAAAGAGACCTATGTAATTTTTCTTATGTATATTAGTTTGGAAATTAATAACACCTAAATCTATGTGCCCTTGATTGAATATTTAGATATGTAGATTTTAAATAGTACCCATGCTTGGACATCAAGCTTTATTTCTTTCTCCAAAGGTGCTAATAATGATTATTATTGGTCAATGGTGCAAGAATGACCATACAGAGTAATGTCACACAGTATTCAAAGAAATGTATCTTAAATGCCTTCATGAATAGGGACATTTTATGAAATATTCCTATTTAGTACTGAGAAGAAAGAAAATTAAAGTTAGATGAGATCACTCTCAGAAAGAATGAAGAGGCACCAGTAGAGATTAACATATGTTAGAGACTAAACTGAATTTCATTCAACTTTTCAAATTACACATGGGAATATCAGTTGCACTGAGGATCCTAAATAAAACTGCAAACTGGATTTGGTTGGTCTCCACTGACATTAGATTTCCCTTCCTCAACCCTCTTCCTGCTCTCTTCTTCCTAGACCTCTAGCCTTGTTCTGTCATGTTGTTCTCTGGACAGTATCCCACACCCCACCTCCCTTCATTCTCTACTTTGTCACCAATAAAGCCCCCATTTCCTGAGAATGAAGGCATGGACTCTGGCACCAAATCTGAATGCTTCTGCTTAAATTCCAGATTCAAATGATTAAGAGTAAGTTATTTAATAGATTTATACCTGAATTTTTCAGTTTATCTACTAGAAATAAAAATAGTACCTACAAAGCATGGGAAACTCAGTTATGGATTAAAATAACTTATACCACAGTGACTGATTACTGAGTCCTACTTTTGCAACTATGCCAAGTCCAAACCCTCCCAATCCCCTTGTCTGAGCTAGTTCTTATACTGGGTCTCCCAAGAGTAAAATCTGCAATATGTGGAATTAACTTCCTAGGCATCAGTTATTCATCACCATGGGACTCATCGAATCTAGTATAAAAACAATGGATTTTTATATGATGTGAGCATTTGAGCTTGTACAAGTGAGCCTTATATATTTGAGCTGTCAAGTTGGACTACCCAAATATAGAGTTTCTTACTGTCTCCAATACTGAGTCAAGTGTAACATTATTTGGTTACTGCTTGTTTCCTCTTATTTCATGATGACTTTACTCAAAGAAATACTTCATTGAATACTATAGTTAAGATAAGTCTAATATTGTCAAACTTAGGTCTCAAAAGTTCCCTCAAAGGTCATATTTGCCAAATTCAGTGATTACTCCTCAGCACCATTCTCCTGGGCTCACTGCAGCCCTTGGTGTTACTACACTATACTACACTATTCTTGATATTCTCTCCATCAGTTTGGCTCCACATTTTTCTGATACTCTTGTTCACTCTTTCTCAGATGACTTTGTTAGCTCACCTTGTTCAGCCCATCACTGACATAAATGCATTTCCTAAAGTGTTACTATAACTTTCTTCTTTATTCATACTTGAGTGATTTTGTCTAAATCCATAGTTTCAACCGTCACTTATGAGTATTCCTCCCTTTAGTTCCTACCTTCCCTGTAACTCAAGGCTCACATTTTCAATGTTTTCTAAATACACCTAAAATCACCTTCAGCACCTAAAACACAGTTTGTCCAAAACAAGTTAAAGTTGCTTCTCATGTCTGCTCTCCCTTTAGTTATCAATACATGTCTAAAATATCCAGACTCTACTTGCTGACTGCCTTGCTTGTACTTCATCTTTCTTAGTTAACTGATTATTGCATTAGACACAAAGCTTTAGTCCTTCCTCTGTTTCCCAGCACATCCACTGTAGTCATCTCTTCTCTCTGAAGTCATAGGTCAACCTTGTCCATTAACATGGCCTTTTTGGGAGGGAACTTGTCTCTTAATTGCTTGAGATGTGTTAGATAAAGTAAAATTTTTGATTAGCATATATTTGGTAGTATTTGAGTAATATATTAAGATTCATTTAAATTTTGTGTATTTGCAATAATTTAAAAAGTCAGATGTATGGAGGCATAATTTATAAAAATTAATATTCACACTATGTAGGTACAAAAGTATATGACATTTGATACATGTATATAGTCATGCAGCCTCACCACAATCAAGCTACAGAGTGTATCTGTTACCCTAAAAAGTTCCCTGGTGTTGCTGTGTCATCAGTCCTCCCCCTGCCAGCCCAGATAACCACTGATCAGATTTCAAACTAAGCTTATAATTTTAGACTAACCCTTATAATGTTTCTCCAATAGTTTTTGGACTAAAATTTTATTTGATCAAGGCACAGAAAATGCAATATAACAATGCTTTTAAAAATAACAGTTAAAATTGTGTCCTCTAGAACTTGATACTTAATGTTCTGGCACAATTAAGTTCTTAACAATGACAGCAATACTCGGTACGTGCTAGGAATTGTGCTAACAGCTTTACATGTGTTTTAATCATGTACAGCTAGGAGACTGAACCAGTCAATTCTGGAGGAAATCAACCCTGAATATTCATTGGAAGGACTGATGCTGAAGCTGAAGCTCCAATACTTTGGCCACCTGATGTGAACAGCCGACTCACTGGAAAAGACCCTGATGCTGGCAGAGATTGAAGGCAGGAGGAGAAGGGGGTGAAAAGAGGGTGAGATGGTTGGATGGCATCACCGACTCAATGGGCATGAGTTTGAGCAAACTCAGGGAGATGGTGAAGGGCAGGGAGGCCTGGGATGCTGCAGTTCACACTGTCTCAAAGAGTCGGACACGACTTAGCAACTGAACAACAATTAGCACAGCAGTTTGCGGTAGGACTTTTTTTTTTTATTAGAAAATTTGTAAGGTGACTGATATTGGTCTGTTTTATAAAGCTTATAATCTGAAATATTTAGTCCTGAAATGACTCTCTTGCTCTTTCACACCACTCTCAGGTCTTTTTAATTCTTTTTTCTTTGCCCAATGTTCTCCCTTTAAAAACACCTCCTTTTTCTTTTCTAGCGACATCTCCTCTTGGCTAATTTTCTTTTTTGGCAATGCTTCTTCAGGCTATTTCCCTACGAGCCAACCTTAGACTGTGATATGGTAATTTTTAATCTGTAATCTTCTTTTTAGAGATTCCTTCTGGTTCTCTTTCCTATACTTTGAATTGGCCTAGCAACCTCCTTTACATTCAGCACGATCTTAACACCTATGACCAGGTTCTTCCTGTCAGCTGTGTTACATAATTGATTAACCCAATTGTTGTTGCTGTTCAGTTGTTAAGTCGTGTCTGACTCTTTGAGACACCTTAGACTGCAGCACACCAGGCTTCCCTGTCCATCACCAACTCCCAGAGTGTGCTCAAATTCAGGTCCATTGAGTTGGTGATGCTAACCATCTCCAATATTTCTATTTATTGTCATTTTGCTGTCCATTAAACTTTGGCTTTCCCATTATCAGTTCCCTTCCTCATCCCTCCTCTCATTTCCCATACCCCAGCCCTCAACATTTCAAGCAGACTGATAAAAGAAACTATTATCTGTCAAGTAGCATTCTTCTCTCCAGTTAAACTATAACCTAATTTACATTCCCTTGGGAATTATCTCTTAACATATTCATGCTAACTTATTCTGTTTTATATGAAATCTATTTACTGCTCATAACAATCCATTTATATTACAATATTTTTATAAATATTAAACATACAACTTTAAATAAGCAAAGAGGAAGAAAGTTATCTGAATATATGCCTTTTTTCAAAGGTCAAAATTTATGAAAATTTTAAGGCTTTTGGTTTGTACTAAAAAAAACTGCTTTTTAGGAAGATTATATTAAACTATGCTACCACTCTTTTACCACACTCTCCCTAGTGGTTATGAAAGAAATAAAACATTTTTGTATATTTTTTGATCAATGAATTTCCTGTTTAGTAAAATTTCTGTGTATGTCTTTTGCCCATTTTTCTATTAGAGCTTTTTGGAATATACAATTTATATTACAATTGATACTATTTGTTTCAAAGTGATTCAGATGTTAAGGCTCTTAATACTGAGTTGCAGCAAATATGTTTCACAATTTGTTGTCTGCCTTTTAATTTGTTTATGCTGATTTTGATATTTGAAGTTAATACCTGACACATTTTAGTCAGATCTCTCTTTTTATATTTTTTCATTGCTTTTATTCTTAGACAGCATTCTCCCCTCCAGAGAGAAACTCTTTATGCTTTCATCAAACATAATTAACTCCTTAATCACATGCAGTTCATTTTGCTTAATAGGAGGTATAAGCAAGCAGCCCAAAGTCACATCTCTAGTGAGTGACAGACTTGGGTTAGAATTCACACCTATATGGGTTCAATGTTCTTGCTGTTTCAATCCAACTCTCTTGCCTCAGAAATTATAAACTTCATTTCTGGTATAGCAGTCCTGATGTGCAAGTTTTTATGACAACAAGCTCCTAAAGTGGTAGCCACAAACTAGTAATAAGACATCTGCAATGAATATAACAAAAAGAATTAATGCTATCATTTTATCATATCATAGAAAGAATGTCTACACATCAAAATGCATGGGCTTCAATACAGTTGATCTAAAATAAAAAGTGCTTTTTAATATGTTATATAATAATAAAATAATGGTTTCATTTATATAGTACTTACTATGTAACAGACAGTTTTTAGGTGCTTTACATGGTATATATGAACTAATTTCATCATTATGAAAGCACTTTGACATAGTAATGTTATTATCTCCATTTTATAGGTGAGGTATCTGATAGCAACTTTCTCAGGATCGCACATCAAATAAGTGGTGAAACTGATCAGGCAGTCTAGTACCACAGTCTTTGCTCTAATACTGCTTCTCAGACTATTTCTTAAAGGAACACTATTTCCCCCAATATCAATATTTTTATGAAAGAGAATTAAAGTGAGAAAAATTTACTGGTCTAGGCAAAATTGAATATCATAGTATCAACAGTGCATTAAAACTATTTTGAAAATTTAGCAGTAACATCTTACAATCAGGATTAAGTTCTAAACTTAAAAACAATGCATTCTAACACCCCATTTAAAATATGAAACAGCTGAAACCCAAAGACATTAAATTATGTGTCTGTAATCACAGCTTACTAGCAAGAATAAGACTAAAACTAGATCTCTTGTCTTCTATCTAATAATCTTTCCAGTTTCTTCCACACCACCCACACAAGGAAGAAATGTTCAAGATCATGTTTATCCCATGTTTGGGTATTTTTGTTTCAAGCTCCAGGAACTTTCCTAACTCTATTACCTTATAGTTCAATATTTATAGGCTTTAAAGAACTAAGTCTAAGTATTATACTCTATCAGTAGTATTCATACATGCTGTGATGTTTTTGTACATGTCCATATACATATATTTCATTCAAGACTTTTTGGTTAAAAATCACAATGCTGCTGCTGCTAAGTTGCTTCAGTCGTGTCCTACTCTGTGCGACCCCATAGACGGTAGCCCACCAGGCTTCCCCATCCCTGGGATTCTCCAGGCAAGAACACAGGAGTGGGTTGCCATTTCCTTCCTCAATGCAGGAAAGTAAAAAGTGAAAATGAAGTCGCTAGTTGTGTCCGACCCTTAGCGACCCCATGGACTGCAGCCTACCAGGCTCCTCCGCCCATGGGATTTTCCAGTCAAGAGTACTGGAGTGGGCTGCCATTGCCTTCTCTGAAAAATCGCAATATTGCTTAATAAAATGTTAAGCTTAAACTTATATAAAATATTTCTCTAAGTTACTGTGTCTCTCATAGCATCTGAGCTATCTAACACAGTACTGAAACAGAGCTGACATCATGTGCCTCATTATGAACTGAGTGATTTGCATTTTCTGTAAAATTTCATTGTAGTAACTAGAGTTACGTTTTCCCATGACTAATCAATCTTGTAAAAAATTTTTTTCCCATGCCATGTGGCTTTCATGATCTTAGGTCCTCCACTAGGGACTGAACTTGCGCCCTTGTCAGTTAAAGTGCGGAGTCTTAACTACTGGACTGCCAGGGAACTCCCCATGATTGAGCAATCTTGAGTGCCTGTGTCTTAGATTTTTGTTAATAATATTATGTCCATTAAATACAGAATGTAACCAAAAACAGAAAATACCTACAAAATGGATAAAATATATTAAAAAATGATTGGTAATAAATTGAAAACTTGGGGAAATTTCAAAAACAGTTTATATGTACATTTAGATGTAAACACATAAACACTTATGTCAAACTTCCCCTACAATGAATGTTACTTCTCTACCACTTTAGGATACAACACAAGTAGAACAAAATGTCAAATGTAAGCTCATAGCACTGAAAATATGGTACATATGCCAAGCAAACATAATAAGAATTGAAGAGTAAATTTGAAAAAATACATACCAGTGAACAATATTCCAGAATAATCAGATAAACAAAACAAAAAAGGAACCATTTTCATGCTAAGAATACTATAATTGAAATCATTTAGCTCAGGCTTCTCTCCAGAGCTCCAGACCCATATATCCAAACACAGATATTAGATGAATATTCCAGAGAAACCTCAAATTAACCCATCCCCAAACTGAGCTCTTTATTTTGCACCCTAAACTTTTGTTCAATTCATATTCCCTATAACATAAACTATACCATCACCTATCCAAAGATTATTCTTATTTTTTTCTTTTCCTTACAACAATAATGTCCAATTGATAACTAAGTCTTATAGATTCTACATCTTTAAATAACTTCTAATGAATCAACTGCCTCTACTGATACCTTAATTCAGCCAATTTTGATCTCTCAACTGATTTATGCAATATCCTCATAAACGGTATTTCTGCTTATATAGTTCCAGTCCACTTTTTACCAAGCTTCCAGGTAGTCTTTCTAGAAGCAAATATCTGATTGCATCCCTCTCTTGCTTTATATGCTTCAATAACTTACACAAACTTCAGAAACCCTCCCCGGCCTACTTTTGTCTAAACAAATCTGAAGCCATTCCGCCATATTGTTTCCTCTGCCTGATGTATTCTGTACACATTAAGGTCAACATATTCCTAGCTTTCAGTATTCAACTCAAGGATCATTGCTTCCATGAAGCCTTTCTTGAACTAATACCCACACTTCTCAGGGGGAAATGATAACACTATCCTTTGTGATTCCACTTTAGTCTACATATACATATAAATTATATGTAGATATTTCTTATAGCACCTATAATACTGTTGCGCTTATTCATTAGACTCATACTAGAAAAAGCCCACAAGGAAAGGGGCTATTTTGTGTGCCCTGTGATTTCCAGCACCTGGAACAGTACCACACAGCGAGTACTCAATAAATGAGTGTTGAATAAATGTTTACTTCTTTCATGAAACTTTGTCTGGCCGTCTATTCAAATCAAATTTTATTTGACTTTATACCTTTGTAGAACATACTGTTGAGTCATCCATTTTAGCACATCAACATAGCATGTTACCCACATTTTTTAACTCCTCTGTGATACTGACAGCTTGTTTAGGGGATGTATTAGGTCTTTAATAATTTTCCATGTTCTAACACACTGCTGAACTCAAGACAGAAATAAAATACATTTAGAATTATGTATTAAAAAGTTAAAAATAAGTTTTAAGCCTAAAACAAACTGAAGTATGATTAATTTGTTAATTTAACCTACCTGACTATACATAAGCATACATATATTTGAATCTGGAGTTAGTTACCCAGTTATGGAAAAAATGTATATATATACTTCTATGACATAAAATTAATCATTTTATTTTTATTCATCTAATTGGAGCAGTTGCTGCTAAAAGTTGAATATACAACTACCTAAAATAAAAATGCCTGCAGATTTAACATTTTGTTAATATAGGAAAAGAATGAAAAATTAGAAGATAAGTAAAATATAGTAAAAAAAAAAATTTCTAAGACAAGTTAGATAAATGAAAAATAACAAAGAAAACAGTAGAAGAGACAGACCTGCATGTCTTCTCCTTGTGGCGTCCACTTCTTCTGTGATCACATCGTGTAATGGACAGACATAGACAAAGGAGATGGGTGTGAGTGGATGTGCTCAAAAGGCAAAAAGTGACACTGAAGGGAAGGGCCTCAAATCATTTTGAGAAAGAATCCTGTGCACAGTTGCAGGGAAGATATAATCAAATACATACCATATTAAAAGAAAAAAAATACAGAAGAACTGACGGTGAACTGGTTAAGCTACTATGGATTAGCAGAATCAGAAAAGTAAAGTTAGTATAGAAATAAAGAGGATTCAAATGTTCACAATTATTTATGGACAGCCAATCCTGAACAGTGATGCTGAAGAAAGATATCATTAGTAAAATCAACAGTACTTGTAAGACCATATTGTTTAAGACATTACTAAGTCCATTTCAGATCTCTGAAAATGCTTTTAGAATTTTTAGTTATCATTGAAAGGAAACGATTTAATTGAATAATCTTCAAAAAGAGCAATAAAAATAGTTTATTTCTATGCCCTTCAAGTTTCCTTAATTTGTCAGTACATATATGAAAATAAAGTATGACCATTAGGCCAATAATTCACAATACTTCAGTACAACAACATATTATTATAAAAATATCCTAGAGTAACAAATATAATAAAACTCATTATAAAAGACTAGCTGAAATAAAAGACTTTATTTAAATGTTAATAATTCAAGTTAATATTCAATTAAGATAAATTTTATTTGATCATATTCCCTTATAAGGCTTATTTATTCAGAAAATTCTTACAGACATCACAGAACGGATCATTGATGTTCGCACAGAAATTTGCCCATTCAAATCCAACACCTCCTATAGCAAATATGGCACGTGTTTAGGAAACACTTCTTTATCCATTGATAGTGGAAAAGTTCAGAAGACATTTTATACAGTGTTGAAGCAGGAAATGTATGGTAAACTGAGCATTCTAAGAAAAATTTTTTTCAAAGATATTAAAGAGTTAGTATGACTGATACAGATAAACATTGTAACACAAAATCAAAATGGCCTATCTTAATCACTTTCTTAGCTTCAAATCAGGTGACACAAATTCTTAAATCAAAATACCACACTCATTTCTGCAATACTTGTATCATGGTTTTTGAGTGATTTATAGAAAAACATGTTTTATCAAAATATATTTGGAATATTGATATATTGAAATTATAACTCTTTAGAGAAAGCATTCCTATAACAAATTTATCTCTTTCTGAATAGTGAGAAAATGAAAATTTTCCACTAGGAAAGAAGTACTGAGGTAACCAAAGCTTTACATTTTAAGAGAGAAGAGAAATTCTGCTATGAATTCTAGAGATCTGAAAAAAAATTACACATTTTGAAACGTAAATGTCATTTTGATTACTATGCAAGTATACTTTTGACCCAATCAAAAGTAGACAGTAAATCTCATCACAATTATAATACAAACTAGACTTTGGCAATAGGATCGACCACTAGGAAAGTATTATCCTCTGAAATACACTCATAAATTAACATGCTATATACCATATTTTCTTTTGCATCCCAGTCCACCCATTTCTCAAAGTAGATAAAATAGGAAAATATCAGCTATATTAGTACAATAGGTTAATGCTGAGATATATTAATACCATATTTTGCATCATTTCCTATAGTAAAAACTTCCCTACATACATATTTACCACACTACTAAAGCAGCTTCCACACACGTTAAAATGAAATTAGTATGAATTGGACAAAATAACCACCTAAGTATATTCCACCTCTAAGAAAATATTTTATTTTTTTGCAGAAAACATAAAAGCAACATAAATAAGTAGAGCTTCTTTTGGTACCTAGCATTTTCCTGTATTTTGAGTATTTTATAATGGCATTAAAGCAATATTTCTCATGTTATATGGATTTAAAACATTCAAAATTCTTTCTAACCCATTTATTAATTTATTATAGAGAATAACTGAAGCACACAGACGTTGAGTGACTTAACCCAAGGTCATAAAATAAGCTCAAGGCCAAAACCAGATATAGAACACAGGTCTCCTGATTACAGATCAATTTTCTTTCTACTAGATGCTATATGACCCAATAAAAACATGTGAAATAAAAAGTCAATTAAGAAAAAATAAACTTTTTTCATGGTAACACCTGAACTGGATATTTTATTATATAGTATTAACTAGACGCTTTAAAAAAGAGGTACATGGTACAACTAACTATGCAAGTAATTCACCAATGCTTTTTACTCTTGTGAAGAATATGGTAATACTTAGCACCAACAATTTAATTGTTTTGAGAAAATACTACAAAATTTATACTGTAGAAAAGGATGAAAATGAAAGATTTTAACAATGACCTCACTATGAACTGAAAGTGCCTATTAAATCATTTTTCCATTACTTATGTCAACATGATCACTTAATAAATAGATCTTAATCTTACATAAAAATCACTTAACTTTAATTAGAAGATCGAATATCAATTTAAATCATAAAATTTCAATGAATAGCTTTCAGTTATACCGAATATATTTTTTAAATGTTTGGCTTTCCTGTCTTCTTTGTGGTTATAGCTTTAATTATATACTGTTTGTATTAGAATATCCACTTTTGAAAAGAGAAGCTTATGCTCTATATCCTTTAAACAGCTGTGTCATATTTCAATGGCAATAGCTATAAAAACTTATTTCACATATATTATTATAATAAATTACAGGCTTTCGTGAACCTTGAAGAAGCTAAAAGCACTCCCTTCACTTTTCCTATCTCTCTACTTTTCCTTTAATCCTTACTTAGTGACAAACATTCTACCTTCAGTGCTGTTAATGGCAATTCTAATCAGAAATCTTTCTAACATGTCATTTAACCAATAACCAGTTAGAGAGATTAAAGACAGTAAAAGTATACACTCTCTTAGGGATCTATTACTGTCACACTATAGCTGGTTGTGATTAAATAGATAGATCTATATAGATATAGATAAAATATACACTTACAGCCTTAAGACTTTAAGTGTATATTAGAACTTGCATGTAATTAAAAGTTAATAACAAGTATGAGGGCTTTTCCTGAAATGGCAACCCACCCCAGTATTTTTGCTGGAAAATTCTATGAATAGCAGAGCCTGGGGGGCTATAGTCCATGGGGCTGCAAAGAGTCAGAAGTGACAAAGCATGCACGCAATGAGGGTTTTTTAAAGGTCGTAGGAGCCTTAGAATGTTTCCTTTGAGGGAAGGAGAAATATTTTTCAAAATAAAGCCTAAGCATAGCATCTACTTAGTAGGTATCTCAACAATATAAAGATCAGGAAAGATCTAGAATAAAAAATCAAAATGTTTATCGAAGTTTACAGATTTCAAATTAAAATTTCCCTACTGTGACAAAAATCTTGTTGAAAAACTCCTCAATATAAGTGATTCAAATTTATTTTCTAAACTAGTTATTACTTTCCATAATTTTGCAACAACCTTCAGATTATTGAATATTTACAAAAATTTCTACCTACCTATTGGAATAAGTGAAGCATGATCTTTTGAAATATTAACATATTTTTAAAGTTAACAAAAATATTTATCTTTTAAATGTCTTATTTCTTATTCCTAGCTGTGCCAGTTTTTTTCTGATTCTATCCTGAGAGTCTTACTTGTAATGTAATTTTAAATGCAGAAGAAAAACATGCTTAAAGTACTTATTGAAGGAGTTTAAAATAATTGATTTCCAAACTACAGCATGCTACTTATCATAAAAAAGAAAGTCACTTAAGTACAGGCTTGGCCTTATAAATTTATCTGTATGTTTAATGAAAATGGAACCAACTTTAAATGAGCAAGTAAACTCATAAATCATGAAGTCTCACATTATTCCAGGAGAATATCCTTGTTAACAATGCTGTGTTTACTTCTGAAGGTATCAGCAATACTTAATTCTAAAATTCCCATCAGTTGATTTGCTTTCTATAAAATATCTACTTAGTTTGTTTTATATCACGTTCTCCTGCCAAAATAAAGTATATTCATTTGAAAACAATCCAGAAATAATTAGAAATTACCAACCTGTTAATACTAACCAAGAATACAATCTTGATTCTTTTTCCCAGATAAAGATGGATTAGACTAGCATCTAATTAAAGACTAAAATATTGATTTAGTCTGAAATGTATTGTTTCTACTTTTAAGAAAGGTTAGAGTATTCAAGAATGAAAGAAAACAAAAGCACAAATATCAAAATAATCAAGGAAAATTTTTAAGTATGAAATTCACTAATATAACACACTTTTGAATATTTAGTTTGCCTCATGATAAATTTTCTACATAACTCCAAAGGTTGAACTGAGTAAAAAAATCCCTGCCTTCACCTCAGTTGCAGATCTATAAAAAATACAATATGGAAACTCTATTTTGGAAAAAATTAAAGGTTAATACATTAAATCATATAATGCTAAAACAAGGGGCTAATAAAAAAATACTTACAGCAAGTAGTAAAGCATAACTTGTTACTTTGAATATTCTCAATTTCCAAAAAATTGTATAATCATACAGTCACTCAGGAAAGTGCTTCATTGCCCTCACTTTTCCAGAAAATCATAAGCACTTATTTCCAGATAAGATACAGCAAGGTAAGTAGCACTGTCAAATTTCACAGTAATTATACAAAAAGTAGCTAAGTCAATTGTAGATTTTCCTAGCTACAGCATACCTTCCACTTAGAAAAAGACAAATCAAGGTGGACAATCTTTTTTTATAGATAGTTATCAATCATCACATGTATCAGAAATCATTTATAATTACATCTCAAAGTATTGTAGATTCTGAACTATTTAAGTCCAGGAGTTTTTTATTCTGGAGAAAGAGAAATTTTATCAGTCTAAAACATTCATTTAGTATAACTGATGTTAGCTTTTGCACCTACTTTTGAGTTTAAGTAAAATATGAGATAAAATATTTTATGCAAAACTATGCTCTTTTGCCATATACTATGCTAATTACTAGAAGAACAGATAACTCACAAAGTGAAAATAATAAATTTCAACAGATTAACTTTGTTTTCATCATTTAAAAACAGTACATTATTTTAGGCATAGTATTCTAGTCTAGAATTGGATTGTTTATCGAGAAAATAAGCAACAGAGTTTACATGCTTGCATGTCCTTGATTAGCATTAAGAATGGTTTGTTAACTTTATGGCCTACCCAAAATCTATGACACATTCTACATGAAGAAGATATTTAATGATTTACTCTGAAGATTAAACATAAAACCTGGGTTTTAAAATCATTTATAAAATTCTTGAATTTTATGATCACATTAAAGATACTAATACGATAAACATCATTATCTTTCCCAGGGATTTTCATCTATATTGCTATTAGTTAAGTCAGAAATACTGAAAATAAACCACCCATTTGCTGATAATTCTCTCAGAACAACCTAGTTCAGAGATGTATTTTTCTTAAAAGAAGCAGATACTAATCCATATTACTTAAAGTTCATTTAAGTTTTGTTAACCCATTTTCTAGTCTACATCATGCCATTTAGCACTCCAGTTCCATAGTCATATTTAAAATAAAAACTTCAAGCAGTGTTTTAATTGTTAGTATATATCCTTAAAATGAAAAATTCCTAGTGTTGTTCTTGTATAAATTTTCATAAGAGAGCAAAAGAAAAAGATAACAATTAATGTGATTAATACATAGCCAACAATGCATCTCAGGTTTGGGTTCAAGCCTTTCCAAATTTTTTCTAATGCTACAAGTTTGCTACAATAATCCTTTGATTAAAAAACTTTGACTATTAATGGAAGATGATCTCTTAGATTTTAATGAATAAAAATTATATATTAAACACTGATCATAATTACTGATAATTAATATGGTAGATATATTTAAGTATAAAATAAAGAATGAATCCAAAGAGGTCTCCTGTGAAGTCCAACTCATAAACAGGCTGTTGAAATGCAATCAGGCCCATCTGATAATCAGCCCACTGTTTTCCACCCATTCTATCATTCCAAAGTTTCAATCATTAAAAAATTCTCAACATATTCTACCTTTCTTTTAGAAACAAAAATATTTATGAACAACAGAGTTTAACATAGTATTTACTGCCTTAGCATATTGCATACTTACTCATGACATTTAGGGTTTGAATTCCCAGGAATTTCCCAGTATATAGGAAAATGCACAATTGCCAAGGTAGGAAAATCTATAAACATTTTAAACCATGATATTAAGGCACTCTAACTACATTAATTTTCCCTATTGCATACATAGCTTATACTTAATCAGAAGGCTTAAGTAATAAAAATATATGCAATATATGAGAATATACAAATTTAAAATATCTAAAGGAAATTAAGATTTCCTTTAAAATTTAAACTTAAATTTTAAATTTCACAAATGAAATGAAATTAAGAAATTTCATTTGTGAGGCTTAAAAATATATTTGGCCAAATACTGAATCTTTTCCTGATTTTAATATTCAATGTAATTTATTTACATAGATAATATATGGCCACAAGAGTATTCATGTCATCAGACATGATGGCAAGCAAGAAAAATAAATAATAGTTTATGACCAAGGATAATCATATCACACAACACAACAAGGAGATATTTTTACACTAATAATTTTTGTTAAAAAAATCATAACATAAATCATAACATGAAACCAATTTTATACTTTTTCAAAGTCTTCAGAAATATATTAAGCTACTTTTATTTTCCAAATAAACTGATTATTTACATATTTATTTTAAACTGAAGGATAATGATTTACAATACTGTGTTGGTTTCTGCCATATATCAACATTTTGGTGATTCTTAGATGACACAAGTGATGCTTAATTAAAGATTTGAAAAAGAGTGAAAGATATTTTTCTTACAACTTTATGAATATATTTAAATTCCCAATATGATTTCAGTTTTTTTTTTTAATTTTTAGAATTTAATTGTTTCACTAACAGGGAATTCACAGATTAACCATTTTACACAAAGGCATTTTTTCCTTATGGGCTTTCCGGGTGGCTCAGTGGTAAAGTACCTGCCTGCCAATGCAGAAATGCAGGAGACAAGAATTCCATCCCTGGGTTGGGAAGATCCCCTGGAGGAGGAAATGGCAACTCACTTCGTATTCTTGCCTAAAAAATTCCATGGACAGAGGAGCTTGGTGGGCTACAGTCCCTGCAGTCACAAAGAGTCGCACATGACCGAGTGAGCACACAGCACACATTTTTTTCCTTGCTCGCCAGACTTATGTAACACAATACTTCTCAAAACATCCTCTTTTCTTTAATAGCACTATCACAATTATAACAATGAAATCTTTAGTGTAATTATTTTTAACTTATGTATTATTGCCAGAATGTAAGCTCTATGAGGGCAATTGCTGCATCTCTCTTGTCTACCCCAGGAACTAAGTACTTACCATAATGTTAGGCACACAACAGCATAGCAATGAATACTTGTTAATAAATTAGTTTAATTTATATATTGAAATTTTATTTTAAGCCACATCTGTGGCTTGTAGGATCTTAGTTCCCTAACAGGGATGGAACCCAGACCCCCTGCGGAGTGAGTGAAAGTTAAAGTGTGGAGTCCTAAACACTGGGCCGCCAGGGCAGTCCCTATATTGACATATTTTAAACTATAGGTTTCAGAGATTTAACACGAACTGAATTTCTGCATAAAAATACATTAACCTTGTTACTATAAACATAATTTTTAAAGATGATAGTTATTATAAAAAACCATTAGCATTCTTAAGATTTGAATGAAATTTTCATTGTACTCTCATCCAATTACTGATTAAAAGTAGTATTGATTATTCAGTTGACTTGTCTCTGCATTTTGCATCTCTTCCTTTTGCTTCTGGTTTAAGTTTTTGTCCTCTCCTTCTTAATCATATCTCCCCAAAAAAAAAGAAGAAAGAAGAAAATAAAATCGCTTCATTTCAATTTACTGGTAGAATTAATGGCTTGAAGAGACTATTGAATTCACATACAATGCTATCATTCTGTCTTGTTTTGGTTGCAATAATTTCAGCTCCAGAAGTTGTAAGTAAATCATTACCAATTGATATAATACCTCGATAGCATTTGCAATTAAATATAAGGAATGGCCTACAAAGACACGCTTAAATATATATATGTTGAGCTTTCTAGAGAACTTTTAAAGGGATGTAAGCACTTTTCATTTAATTTGGGTCTAAGCAACCAAATATATGTTATTTGTGCTTAAGTTGGTCACCTTTTCCCTAAAGAAATAATCTTAATAATAAAATAATTGCTTTTTCCAAAACATGTGTAACTAGTTTTCTAAATAAATCTTGAATTGTTTTCACCATTCTAATCTAAACAAGCTCTACACACTCTAAAGTTCACACCAAAGTGAGAAAAATGAAGTACAACAGCACACACATGTTTAAAAAGCATGAAATGCAATGCTTATAGCCTCATGCTTTCAGCTGTTTTCCAAATCCTGACAAACCTGGCTCAGATTGGTGTTTCTTTGTCGGCAATGGTTTGTCATCACTTATTGTACCATTCACCTTTTTCTGCTGGTCTTCCCATGTAACTTCTAATATAAATCAAAAAATATAATCAGAGTTTGCGAGGCACATTAGATAATTTGCGTACTAAAAACCTAAAAATACTTCATGGATCTAATTTTAAAAAACTATTTTTCCTGTAAATTCTTCCATAAACTCTCAGTAATATACAGTTAATGTTTTAAATATAGACATATGACATTTTAAATTGTTTTGTAGATTTCAAAATCCAAAGCATTTAATTTTACTTTCAGGAAATTCTAAACTTTATTTTCAATAAAAGATTACTGAATGTATGAAGAAAATGATTTCAGTGATATATCAAATAGTTTTTTTATTCAATAGTGAGTAATATTAATTTGTTATAAATAAACATTTTGCTAAACATTAGTGTGGTAGATGAAATGTTTATATGGAACTAAAATACAGAGATTTTCATACAAATCAAGAGAAAATCTGTTATATTTATTTATTTAATATATTTATATATTTATTTATTTATAAATATATTTTTATATATTTAAATATATATTTAATATATAATAAGATAAAATGGTGATTTATTTACAACCGTATTTAGTACTTTCATTGAACAACAGAAAAATACATGTGCTATGGAATATTATCTTAATAAAAATTAGTATCTTAATAAAAAATGAATATTAGTTTGATATTGAAAATGCATTACCTGGCTTATCTAAAATCATTTGGAATTATTTGTAGTATAATATAACATTCATTCTTCAAAAAATATTTATTCAGCACCTACTATAATCCAGGCATGTTTAGCCATTGGTGATATAACAACAACAACAAAAGACAAAAATCCATGGCCTCTAAAACTTACATTCTAGTGGGAGAAATAAATTATAAACAAGATAAATGAGAAAAATATGTTGTGATTTAGATACTGGTAAGTGCTAAGAAGACAAACACGAAGTAGGTAAGAAATAAAGGGACTGTGCAAGGTGTGATGCAAATTTGAATAGTTAGTCATGGAAGTTCTGATTAAGAAGGAAGGTTTTGAGTGAGGAACTTAAGGAAGTAAGGGAGTTATGCCTATGATTATTAAGGGAGGGCATCACAGGTAGAAGACAGCACATGCAAATGTCCTGAGGTTGAAGAATGTCTGATGTGTTCTAGGAAAGCACAGAGGTCTCCTGGCTGGAGTACAGTGAGGAGAAAATGGAAAATCACAGAAGGTGAGGTTAAAGAGGTAATGAAAAAGGAAGTGGAGGGAGTACAGATCATGTTGGGCCTTGTAGATCATGTTTCAAAAGATTCACTGTCACTCTTTGATCTTAATCTCACAGTAGCATTCACAAACACTTAAGTATACACTTGCTTTTCTTTTTATTCCCATGTTTCTAAAGCCATAAGTCAAGTAGACAGTTAACCATCTAAGGACATTTTAATCCCCAGGAAGTTTCACCATGCTGTAAAAGATCCTCTGGTACTTATTCACCTTTGGCCATAAATAATGGAATACTGGAATGAAATACTAACCTATTTTATAATATTAAGCTAAGCAAAATATAACCAGGAAGATAAAAGCACTGTCAAAAATGAAAAAAAATATGCTATATTGCAACATCAAATATGGATGATTTTGGATACACTACTATCTTTATTTACATATATTGCTAGAATTGACTGCATTAAGCATAAGGGTTTTTCAGTTCCTAGACCTGAAATATGGAAATGCTATTTAATAAAGGCATTTTATTCTGGTCCAACATAAATCAGCAGGAAATAAACTTCTTGCTTTGAGGGTATTGAATTTGTACTTTGGCATGTAGTTGACCCCCCTGATTTTCTAATTGATAAATAATCTGATAAAGATGCAAAATAGCATTCCCAGATGGTAAAAAATCTGGATAAAGACACAATGTTAGAATCAACTGTTAGTGGAAAGAGAAATCTTAAAAGCTTTAAACAATAAATTTTCTGATAAATTTCAAGACTCTAGTTAAATCCTCTTTAGTTAAAAGAACAAAGAAATGATCTCTCCTTAGTCAAAATTAATCTGTGGCAACACAAAAACAACAGGCAAATTTCCCTATTTTGGGGAAAATAATAAACTCATTTATAATACAATATTTCTTGATTTTGAATGACTAGCACTTTTGGTTATCTATCAATATATAAGATTTCACAAGCAATAAAGAGTTGGTTCTAAAATCAAATTTTCTAAAATCCTATATATTTGTCATTTAAAAAGGTGTTTCAAATTTCACCATTTGGTAGAGTTTGTGATGTTCCAAAAAAGAATGATATGCTACCTTTGAAGTAAGACAGTGTGTAGAAGTAGAAATAGCTTGTTTCAAAAACGGCTCAACCTTTCTATATATTGGCAGAAAGCGTATTCTGAAGTGTGAAGGAAAATATCCTAACACAGAGTTAGTTTTTAATTACTTTTTTGAGTTGACGAAAATCTATTACATGGCGATAACGAAAAATAAAATCTCATAACCATCCATTTATAAATACCAGACAACACAACAATGGAAGAACACTTAGATCAAGGCTGTTGACGATTGATAAAGGAGGTAACAGATCTGTAACTGGACTAAGGTGGCTTTTAGGGACATTTCTGCCATTAACTAGCTGTATAACCTAGGACAAGTTTTATAGCCCCTCTGCCTCTACTCTGTTACTTTAGCAGCGAGGAAGTTCTAAGGTTAATGCCAGCTCTAAATTTACAGAGTTGCTCTGGCTTCTTACTACTGATTAGTCAAGATTTTGTGTGAGAGTACTTACACCAGAGACGATAAAATTAAGACACTGAATCTTAAGATTTTCTAGAAGTTCTAAATGTGACTATTATCAAACCCTATGTCGAAACTCAAATGTCTGTTTAAAACAGAACTAGTCATAAAAAGCACAGAACTGACTACCAAATAATTAATTCATCACCCCAGAAACAATGTGAAATATTAACCATACCTAGCCCTCTTTGAATTTATTGGTCATATAATTAAAATGAAATACTTAATGTCATTAAGAATAAACTATGGAAAATTTCAGGAAAATGTTCAAATTGTTTGAAAAGTGTTTTAGTTACATTAAAGAAAAACAGCAAAAAAGTGCTAAGCATGCAGCCCCTTAAAGATAGTCTTTTCTATTGAAGGATTATTGTGGTAATTTAAAAAATAGTCTTCTTAATGTTAAATAATAAAGATCTTAAGATTTAAGTACAAAGTAGTAACCCATGATATTGTACATCTACTACCAAAGAGTAGAGGTGAAAAATCAGAGATGCATAAAGCAACTTAGTTGATAAGTATGAGCTCGAAAGAATGTCCCATTGCTCAGCTGCAAACTAGAAATACAATCAAGCGGAGAAAACATTTTTTTTAAGGGGGATAATTGCATCAAGTAAACATTCAGTTATGAATTTAATTTGTAGATGGGGAAGCCTAAAGACTGACCTAATAACTATTAGATAATTTGAAGGAACAACTTACTCATGAAAATTAAACTATGAGATATTTTTAAATGATATTTTAAAAACCTACATGTCTATAGAATACCTATATTCCAGCTAGTACAATCCTATATCAAGACAACAATTTAAAGAGCACAAATTCCTATGTTAAGAGATTGTATTTATATGATACTATGTGTTTCAATGTACTTCACATACAACATCATATCTGATCCTATAAACCACCGAAAGGACCTTTTCTACAGGTAAGAAAACAAGGAACTGATTAATAAGGATGAGAACTAAATAGTTGCCCAGGTTCACAAACAATTTCACAGGATTTACCTCATTTGATTCTCAAAACAGCATACTGGGGATAAAAGATTATTCTCAAAATAGCATATTGGGATAGGCTAAGATTTGCTTTTCTCAGATGAACTAATGTGACTTAAGGACCTAGAGTCACAAAGTTGGCCCACTTTAAAGGCAGGCCCTGATCCAAGGTTCCAAAACCTGTGATCTTTCTGCAGCACTGTATCACCTTCCTAAGATTACGCTATTTTCAAAAACAAACAGAAGATGGCTGTTTGTATTTAGGAAGCCAAAAATGGTATGTTTTAAAAAATGGCTGAAGTTTGCAGAAAGGTGTGAGGTAGGAGGGGTTCTCTCCCATATTAGATTAATTAACTGAGGCTTTGGTAGTCTAAAGGAAATAAAATGAGCAAAAGGGGAGGCCAAGAAAAATAAGGAAGAATGGCTACTGTGAAGGAAGGAAAGATTAGGAAAAGAAATTAGAACATATTTGTTTACAAGTTAATTAATAGAGGTCACCATACAGTTGCCTACTGAAATACCCTAAACAGTTACAAGTCCTCAGTCTTTCAAATCCATCTTGTTCACTGTCACCAAGCTATTATTCTATAAAACAGATGTAACTGAGTGAAATATATGATAAATTCTTTGCTATTTTAAAGTATCCCTCAGTCTCTCCCATTTTATTTTTTGTCAAAGTGTTATTCATTTAAGTTAGCAGGGAATGCTGTCTTTAGGAAATATCTGCCAATGCCACTATAAAATCTATTCCTATCTAGATACTATGCAAATTTGGAAATTAAGACCTGGGTATTGGTACTCTCTTTACTCTATAAGCATTTGTGAGAATACAGAGAGCCAGCAAAACGAAGCCTGTCCACACCATCACCCTAAATGCTATCCGATTCCTTCCTTGAATACTTATAGAAGCAAGCATCCATTATGAAGACTGTAAAAGTTATTTTATTATTTTTGATTCCTTTGAAACCTGTATTTTTCCCCTCTTCTTCCCATCCTTCCTTCCTGTCTTCCTTTCTTATTTATATGGTTCTCTATATATGAAATAATGTAGGCAACTATACATTGAGACTCAAAGGAACAAAAAATTTTTCCTTACGTCTCATTGTGTATCTTTAGGAACTTGACTTGTGAAGGCAGTATGGTAGAGTTTAGTTTATAATATCACACTGAATGGCTCACTAATAGACAATAGTAGGATATGGCCATTAAGTTTCCCAAAACAGACACAATTAACAAACACTAACAACATCATAGACAATAAATTAAGTAAAAACTATTTGAGACTAACAATTTTTTAGCCACATCTCCAAAACGCTTAGTTTCTGCTAAAGATCCTCACAGGTTAGTTTATTTTACAGAAGAGGAAACTGAGGTTCAGAGAAATTACAACAAAAGGCTTGTTAGAGGTCATACGCTTCAGCGTAGAAACGAGTTTAAAACCTGATGTATTGACTTCCAGTGGAGATCTCTAAACATTATGAAACTGGTAAAGTCCAAATGGTTTAAGCAATTTTAACTTAGAGAAAAGTATTCTAGATATTTGCATGTTGAGCTTCACATGTGGATTGAAACATGTACAAATGCTGCACAATAAGCATCAGTTCACACTGCAATTCAGGTAGTTTCTTTCCTCCTTGTACTGTTGCTTATGCAAATGTGACCAAGAACAGCATCAGGGTTACTATCTTCCTCAAAACTACCAAATAATATATATGAAATAATTGGTTCAGAGTGATGATCATAATCAGGTTTAGTTCACCTTAAATCCAAATTTTCAGATTCTTGCTGAAAACACAAGATTATAGCAAGAAATAATAGTACTATGTGACAAGTATTACTGTAAGCAATTTAAATAAACTAAATTATTTGAGAAGTTAATTTATAGCATATTTACATAGCAAGAAATGTTATTTAGAGTAGAAAGTGAAAGTGAAAGTCGCTCAGACATGTCTGACTCTTTTCAACCCCATGGACTGTGTATAGTTCATGGAATTCTCCAGGCCAGAATACTGGAGTGGGTAGCCTTTCCCTTCTCCTGGGGGTCTTCCCGTCCCAGGGATTAAACCCAGGTCTCCTGCACTGCGGGCAGATTCTTTACCAGGTGAGCCACAAGGGAAACCCAAGAATACTGGAGTGGTTAGCCTATCTCTTCTCCAGCGGATCTTCCCAACCCAGCAATCGAACCGGGGTCTCCTGCATTGCAGGTGGATTCTTTATCAAGTGAGCTGTGAGGGAAGCCCATTCACAAGGGGCTACTTCTGGGCAGAGTTTATCATGATCACCCTCCCAAGGTACTGAATGCTCATCCACATTTTCAGCAGCTCTGTCCCCTTACTTGACTTTCTCCATTCACAAGCTCTAACTTGTTTCCTTTGAAATTTCTATGTAGTAATAACTCAGATCAGTCCCCTCAGGAAAATTTACATTTCAATGTTCTAGATATTCTGTTTTATATTATTAAAATAATTAAGCCATTAGAGAATGCCAGAATATGAAGTACTATCACAAGCAGTGGGAAAATATTTTGGCATGAAAACATGCCCAGAACACTTAAAAACTTACTTCCTCTATATGTATCACAATCTTAAGAGACTCTGTGTAAGTAATATTTTATAAATTTACCAACTATGTTTTATTTGTTTTTATCATTAAATTATTATTTTTTTAATTGGGAGCTCCCCAAAGCAGGAAATGTATCTTATTGATCATTGCATTCTCAATGACTACCTAGTACAACAAATTGGAAATAGCAGCTATTGGCTGAGTTGAACTTAACTGTTAACTAATCTCTAAAACACACAGACATGGTTGAAACACATGCAAGGAAAATGCCATTCATCTGAAAAGGCATGGTATGTATATGTATAACACAGGGAGTCAAGACTAGAAATCTGCTCCTGCGTGGACTGAAGAAAGCTAATCCTCTAGATTCTGCTCTTTTATCAGTGAAGCAAAGCTGTTTTATCAGAAGATTTATAAGGCTCCTTCCAAATCTAAGTCTTGATTCTAGATCTAGGAACAAAGCTACACAACACTGATACATATCTTGGCAAACTATAGGCAGATGACTCTAGAGAAGAAATTAGCTGAGCTAGATTTACAAGTCAAAGAATGAGCACAAAGTTTCCCATGTATCTTTCATGTATTCTTGCTTGGCCCCTGACCTTTCTCGTTAGTCCAGATTTTTAGTTCCTTTCTTCCCTTTATAGCCAAAGGTGTCTATGTGGTGGTGGTTTAGTTGCAAAATTGGGTCTGACTCTTGCAACCCCATAGACTGTAACCCACCAGTCTCCTCTGTCCATGGGATTTCCCAGGCAAACAACCTCCATTTCTTTCTTTTAATCCACTCTAATCGGCCTTTTGGCTCAGAGGTAAAGATTCCACCTGCCAATGCGGGGAGCTTCCCAGGTGGTACTAACGGTAAAGAAGCCCCCTGCCAATGCAGGAGACATAAGAGAGGCAGGTTTGATCCCTGGGTTGGGAAGATACCCTGGAGGAGGGAACAGCAACCTACTCCACTATTCCTGCCTGGAGAATCCCATGGATAGAGGTGGGGTGGGCTACAGACCATGGGATCACAAAAGGGTTGGACATGACCTAGCAACTACACAACAACAATTGGCCGTTTACTCCTTACAACTCCACCAAAGCTTCTCTAAAAAAAGGTTAACACCACAGTCTCCTATTTGCTAAATCTAGTGGTTTTACCTGCTTGATAATTCTCTTTGCTTCAAGTACTTGATTTCCACTTAGGACACTAGAATCCATGGCTTCCCCACTACCTGTCCTCCTACTCTTGCTCAGTTTCTTGTTTCTTCATCCTTTCAACTTCTAAATAAGAACAGTTCAGTTCAGAGTCCTCAGACTTCTTTTAGCTATCTACACTTGTGATCTCTCGTGATCTCAATGGGCCTCGTGGTTTTAAGTCCCTCTTTATAAGGATAACTCCCTAAATCTATAACTAGAGTCCAAATCTCTAAACTAAAATCCAGAACATATTTCAAACTGCCTATCTGACATCATACCTGACACGTCTAACAACATCTCCATCTTATATTTAAAATTGAGCACCTGATATTCCCACCAAATCGACTTGACTCAAGTTTTCCCCTCCACCAGTCAATAGAAACTCCATATCCTTCCAATTACTCTGGGCCAACACTTGGATGGTATCACTGCGTCTCTCTCACCCTGTCAGGTAACTCTGTTGGTTCTGTCTTTGCACATCTATCCAGAATGCAACGACTCCTATTACTCTGGCCTAAGTTAGCTATCATTACCTCTTTCCTGGGTTATTAGGAATGCCTCCTAGTAGCTCTCCTTTTTGCTAATCTTGATTCTTTCAGGTTATTTTCAACCTAACAATCAAACTGATGTTTTTAAAAAAAGAAACAGTTTTGGTGTCACTTTAATAAAAATCCTTGTTTTTCATTCAGTGAAAAGCAAAGTCCTAACACTGATCAATAGGTCATATATGGGTCACCTCCCCAGCCTTTCGGACCACACCTACTATCACTCTCCACCTTTCTCACTCTGTAGTACTCAACTGACCTCTTTACTGTTCCTCGAACAAGTCAAACTTGCTCCCATTACAGAGCCTTCACGCTTGCTGTTGCCTCTGCCAGACACACTTTTCTTACCTAGACCTTCACATGGTAATTCAAGTCTCTGCTCAAATAGTACATCCTTCTCAGAAAAAAATTATCAGGAATCATTTACCCTACTCTCTTGAACACTACCTATTCCATTATCTTGATTTATTTTTTCTTTGTAAATGTCAGTATCTGAAATTATATGATACATTATTTTATTTATCACTTGCTTCCCCTAATAAATGTAAGGACAATGGGGCAGGTACCTTGTTTTATGTGTACACTAGTATATCTCCAGCACTCCCAAAAGGAGACTGGAATATAATCGTTTTCTTATTTGTAGAAAGAATGCATAAAACTCTTTGTAGGAAGAATGAATAATGAAAAAAACTAGAAACTCGCCTATTATTTTGTTCTTTGAATTTTGTAGTATGATGCTATTGAATAAGCTGTCTCATTTTAACTCACTGGAGGTATGAAGAGCAATATATTAAAAAGGATTGCCTTTAGGTAAATAATTATTTGAGAAAATTGAAACCAATTTCATGAACCAAAGAATTTGATTTTAATCTAGGTTTAATGGAGAAGCTCTGGCTGATCATATCTCTCGATAATTGAAGGGCAACATATACTATGTGTATTCCAAAATGATATGTGGGCCCTTCACACCAAGAGATAGAGTAAAGTTAGCTTCATTATTTCTTCCCTTTCCATACTAAATCAGAAGAGAGGATGGTAAAAGTCCATCAATGAAGAACTCAATGCTTGAGAATTTCTAACACACAGTTACAGCTGGAATTTACTATACCTGGAATCAACTATACTCCAACATAAAATAAAAATTAATATATAAAAACAAACAATATTCATGGTCAATTAGAGGTCAGGAAACAAACAAAAAAGTCTGGTGAAAGTACTTCATTAGTTAAAATTCACTGTTTTCTCTTTCTATATAAGTAAAAGAACAAAGTAACAACACTTTAATTTCTATAAATTTCACTGATCCACAAACATGCTTTAGCCAATTAAAAAAACAACCTCCTACCTTAACCTTACTCATGAACTTTAATATGAAATTCAAAATAAACACTAAATTTGTCTCTCCCAAAAGAAATGCCAATAATAAATGTTAGACACCTAGACCTTAATTATAGGTAGAACATGAAAAGATTAAACTAAATAAAAATGAGAGTTAGTCTTAAGTAAAATATACAGAGTTTTCATTTTTCAAATTTTTATCAATAACTATTTCTAGGTCCAACTATATCATGAGTAGGATTGGTCTACATCACAATAGTGATGTTTTGCAGTCAAGAGGACTTTTATATAAATGATAAAAATAATCATGAATGTGAGTGACTGAGGTCCCAATAACCATTGTCACTAGAACCTTTACACGTAAGATTGAAAAGCTACAAATATTAGTTTTAAAACTGTGAAAAATATACAAATATTATAAATTTGTTTAATATTGTTGAACTTATAATGAAGTTCATTTTTACTTTAAAATAGTTTTAAATAGTTCAATTTAAAAAATATTCTGGATTGAAAACTATGTATGCTGTGTTTTTCTAAATGCATAATAATACAACCATCACTATTTCCCTCAGAATCTCATTCCTTACTACAACCAATAAAGTAAAACTTTTTAATGCCATAAATTCAATAGAATAAGATTGTACTAGGATCCAATAATAAGGTAGGTACTTCAAAAACAAATTTTATATTCAGAAATATATTTTTAAAAGAGCAGAAAATGTTGGATAACTTAAACTGGGACTACAGTTGTATTTATACTTATTTAAGTAAAGAAAGCACATTCATGCACATCACAAATGTCAATACAGGATATTTAACATATATTAATGTACTATTAACTTCATATTAGACTTGCCTTTTTTTCCATTATTAGGTAGATTTGGTGTTTCTCCCTCATTGTCTTTATAACATTGAAAACAGACAACAGTGAATAATTAAGGTCAGTAACAACCCAAATAAAATCAAGCACACCACAAAAGATGATATCACACACTAGAGAAACAAACCCATGCACTAAATACGACAGCTCTCAGTACTGAACGAAAGAGTAAAGTACACCCTTCCTAGCCTATAACAAGAATAATAAAAATAAAATGAAGAATAATAAGTCATTTTATAATAAGTTAGGAAGATTACAGTTATGGTTTATTCTACTTTAAGAACGAATATAATTTACTAATTAAGTTGATTTTGAGAATCAAGCATAGGCGACAAACTGGCTCAATGAATGGGTTTCTTTATAATTAAGTTGAAAGTAAATAAAAGTAAAATGAACTACTGCTGATGTCTCCAAACTAATGATATCCCAAACAATGACTTTACCGCAAACGCCAATTCTTGAACAGTATTGAAAGACTTTCAGTATTTGTATGGACTAGCTTCAGAAATATAGGAATGGGCAAGCAGGGAAACTTTAACTATACAGCTAAATTAAAATGAAGCTCATTCTTACAGTATTCTCTAAAAAAAGTTATTCCCAAAGCACTTCAGGAAAATGGAAGATGTGTTACATTCTAGTCGTTAAGTATCTGATATGTTCAGAACAGACATACTTACACTTTTCTATATCTATGAATCTAAACTTGCCTTTGTTTTCATGACCAGGTCTACACTGACAATTTTTCTCACCTTTATAACATTAAAAATCATTACTAAAAATTAGCAGTTGCAGCTTAAGAGGTTTTCTGTCTTAGATTACAATCACTACTGCAAGAATGCATCCGTGAAAACATATCTTATGCACAATATGCAGAGTGGCACTGCTTTCACACAAGATAAAGCAGAGAACAAAAGGCACATAAAGTCCACACTACTATTCATGAACACAAAATACTGATGAGTTAAATCCTTTCATAAACACTTTGATAAACCAAAATTACGATATTAAACATAATTGGGGCTTCAGTTCAGTTTAGTTCAGCTCAGTTGTGTCCAACTCTTTGAGACCCCATGAATCGCAGCATGCCAGGCCTCCCTGTCCATCAAAGTACCAAAATGAAGTATCTTCGTTCCATTTAGAAGGAGGGCTCTTTGAAGAGAAATTAGGATTGTCAGTAAATATTAGAGCAATACTGAGCTGGGATGAAGAGGAACCTACAGTGAATTGTTTTTTTGTTTTTTTTTTTTCATTTGGCTTAGTTGCCCCATGGCATGTGGGATCTTAGTTCCCCAAGCAGGCATCAAACCCACATCCCCTACATTGCAAGGCAGATTCTTAATGACTGGATCACAAGGGGAGTCCCTGATCTTATTGTAGAGAAAATTTTATGGATAAATTATGATGGTGTCTAAAAGTTTCAAGAACTAAAATTTTGGAATTTATATTCTTCCCTATATTTACTTGTAATTTACCTCTAAAAAATCAAACTTGTTGAGAGGAGGATCTACGACTTCAAAGTACCTGCACTCAATGAAACACGTGGCAGAATACAGTGTTTCGGTAGGTACTGCATGAACTGAATGAAAATCTGGGGTAAAGGATAAGTATAAACCTTGGTCAGATGCATTGTCTATAATTTCACTTTGATTTAAACAACAAGGAGAATGTTCAAACAGGTAAATTAAATATTCTGATAACTTATTTAGCTCATGTAACATCTCTCCATCAATAAAATTAAGCAATTATTTTAAAATTAGGATTGAACAATCTGTTCTCTATTTCAGATTATAAATCTGGAGCCTAAAGTCTTACATGAAATAGAAAAGTCATACTTCTAAAACGATCGATTATTTATTTTAAACACACAGACAGACCTGCTTTGACCTCTTCACCCTGCTTTTCTCCCCCCTGCTCTTCCACATGTCTAGTTTCTTCATTAACTTCTGTATACGCACAAGTAAAGAAAAGGATAAGACCAGACATGTACATTTGTTACTCCTCAATAAAATAAAATAAACACTTTCAAATTATTCATGATACAATGAGTGATTATAAGGAACTGAATAGATTATTTTTTAACAAGTTTCTGACATGTTAGGGAAACAAGTAAGTATATTGTGAATAAGTTATCATACTGTCTCCTTTTATGATAACTTCGATTTATAAAAGAAATTGTGGCCCATAAACATCTATAATACATAACAACTGTAAGAAAGGCAAAATACTTCATCTGTAAACGATACATTCTTAGAAAAACAATATAACTTTTCTTCTAGAGAAACAAAAAAAAATGTTATAAACTCCTTCCTATTTTTATAAATTACAGTACATCAAAGTTGGGGGAAATTAAAAATAATAATGTCTTACAGGATTTAGTACACTGTACTTTCTTTATATTGTTTCCATTTTCTCTGACTCTCAGATTTTGACTAATATTGTACCGCTGTCAAGACCAACACATATAAGGCTTTTAATTAATTTAATTAATAGACAAATATATTCTAAGTCAAAAGGAATTCAACTAGGACATTCTCATTTTTCAGCTATTGAACAGAATCAGAAGATAAACATGCCATTACTTTGATTCTAAAACAGTCACTGAATTGTAACATCTGACAACTTTTAAAGAGATAAGCCAAACATAATTTAATTTAGACCATTAATCAATAGTCAATTTTGCATTATACCTTTAACTTCAGTTAGAAAAGTAGAATATATATAGCCATTAAAGCTAAACTAAATGATGCAACCATGTACTTGCTGGAATCTTCATATTAATATTTATGAAAACACTGCTACAATCATCCACACTCTTAAGCAAAACAAAAAACCAACCCCCCTCCAAATCATTTTAATTTAAACTGGAAAGAGTAAAAGAGTTTTTTTGCTCTCTTTCATTTATAAAAATGGAAAAGTCACAATTACAGACACTAAAGGAAAACTGTAGTTTTAATACATTCTATAGAACAAAAGTCAGACAGTAAATAGAATGTTTGTTGACAAGCTCATTAAAAATGTCAAGTATTAGCTGTAATGTTAGTTTTCTGGTATATTTATTATTACAATGGATGGAGCACTCATATCTCAATAAATATTGCTACTGAAGATATCAAAATTGAATTTAGAAAAAATTATGGCATAAACTGTGTTTACGACAACAGATGATGCCAAAACCCTAGCTTTAAAATTTGTGGGGAGAGGAGACAAAAATTCCATATGTATTATAGAACTTCCCTTATGGAAAGTACTTTTAAAACTACATACTCTTATTTTTATGTAAATAAAAGAGAACTACAGTAATGTTGCTAAAATCTTTTCATCAGGCTGTATAACCATCACAATAGTGCTGAGTTGTTTAAAATTATAGTTCATAGTACATAGCAAATAAAAAGGACCACAAAATAGGAAGTGATAAATCATTCAGCTCCAACTAACAAGAATACAGCCTGTTTTGAGTTATGTAAGGCAATAAAAGTATTGCTGCCCAAATGCAATACACTTAAAAATGTGTTACCAATAGGTTATAGAAATATGACTTTTACTATAAACATATATAGAATGACAGGTTTATTTTAATGGTACTTTCTATACTATTTGAAGTAGCTTTTCAATTTGTAAATAAATATTACATGCATTCATTCAACAAATATTTATTGAGCGCCTATAATGTGCCAGGCATTATTCTATGTGCTAGAGATTCATCAGTAATTAAAATAGCTGACAGTTCTTCAAAGTTACAACATCATCAGCAGAATTCTATAATCAGCAGAGGAATTTTTATTGTCTTGGTAAATGTATGACATTCCATATAACAAGACTCAATATTTTTCCTCTTGAGTCATAATGTAGCATTGATAACAAAACTGTACATATTTAACTCTCTTATACTATAAACAGTCTTGTTATAACATAAAAAATGATGCAGGAAATATGAAGCACAATCACTATCTAATTAAAAAAAACTTCCTTTTCTAGAAAACCAAATTGAATAACTAAAAAATCATCATAAACACAAAATAAAATATATGATAATTATAACTAGACTAGGTGTATATCCTCAATGACATAAACACAGACTGCAATTGACATCTTTGTTTAAAGTTTTCCACAAAATATAAAATTTTATGTCAAAGCAAATTTTAAAAAAAGCAAAATTTACCTTGTGATTGAAAAGAAGTTAATTCTTTGTATTCTTACTTGACTGAATCAAAGAAATTTAACTCCTTTGTATATTTTCAAAGTAAAACAAAAAGTGAACACTTAATCAGAACCATAAAACAAAATAATTTTACTGTAATGAAAGTCTATACAGTGAAGGAACATCAATTGCAGTTGGGTTTATTTTTGCTCACATAGCCCCCCAAAAAGGCTATCAGCACAAAACAAACCCTCCTTTATGTACAGACCTTCATAAGGTTCTATCTCCTTGACTCCATTGTCTAGGAAAAACAAAATAAAAACAAAACAAAAAAAGGGAACCAAAGCACAGGGGTTAAAAACAACAGAAATTTCCAAAGGCACAGAATGTATCATCTTAAAGAAAAGTTAAAAGGTGACTTAAATATGTTTGTTGGTTTGCTGGTTTTGGCAATGCACATCCCATTACCAAATAAAGGGACCATTTATACAAATGACATTAAAAATCATTATATTCTATCAGCCATGCTTTTAGAGGTCCTTTATCCAAGACTTTATAGACCTTTGGGGGAGTATGTTCATCTGTGTATAAGCAACTAGGGTTTTCTTATGCAAAAATTTGAAAGTATTAAAAATATCAGTACAACATGCATCTTTCTTTGTATATTCATGATTACCTTTTTCTGGCACTCCAGTTTTGAGAAGGATCACCATTGTTGTGCATCAGCTAACCAGTCCTTTGCAGTGTGTGAAAATTGATTTGGCTAGTTACTAATAAACTTTATGTAACTATCAACAATTACATAAACTTAGTTGTAGCAAAGAAATATCATCCAACTGCTTATTTATGATCATTAAATTTACTTCTTAAAATGCATTTATTAAAATTTGAAAAATGTGCAAGAGCAATGATGATAGATTTCCTTTAAATATTATAGATTTTAAATGCAAAATATAGAATATTATAAATGTATTTGCAAATATAACTACTAAAAATGCAGCTAAGGTATTCAATTAACAAAAGAAGAAAGTTAATACAAAGGTAGTAAAAAAAAATCTTGATTCACCTTAGCTTCCATGTGTATATCCTATATGACACAATTAGAAATAAAACTTACTTCTCTCCAATGTTCCTTTTGGTGGAAGCTGTGGGAGTTGTCGGCCCCTTCGTCCTGCCACTGGAGTACTTGATGGGCTTGTTTGGACAGACCCAGTACGAGGATGAGACCTACAAGATACATCATTAATATTCATTTTCAATAGAATGAGTTAAATATTTTTAATATATTTGGTTCATATGATAGCTGTATGGTGCAATTTTAAAGGAGGTTTAGCTGCTGATTAAAAGGTTAGGAAAAGTAGGACAAAATATGGATATTTGAATGATTATCTAAATAGCAGAAGATGTTTATACTATTATGTAATATGCATACATACACAGATACATGCACACAAAGTCTTACAGTAAAATCCATGGAATTATTAATGTAAACTGAAACTCTATCCATATGAAAGCAAGGAGAGAAGTCTACAGCTCAAAAAATAAAAGATAATGCTTCACATTTCTTTCTACCAGATTTCAAACTCTTTAACACTAACCTCCCTCCCTTGATCCTAAGAGATTTTTACTCAGGCTTATATTAGATATCCCTTTATTAGAAATTATCTCATGAAACTACAAATAAAACCCTGAATAATTCAAAATTCAGCTAAAGAAGATATTGGTTAATACATATTAGTAGTGATAGAAAGAAACTAAAAATCTAGTTTTAACTACTGTCATTAGGATGATTATCCAAAAGTGATGTCTAATGGACACAAACAATTTCTCATTCTGTAGGAGAAGAACATGATAGCCATGAGGTGTGTTATGTGAGGAATACCCAGGACTCCTGATAAATGAGAAATCACAAAACAAATGTGGTCAGGACAGTTAATAAACAAATTACAATGGTAGCCACACACTATTATATCCACGGAATATAAATAGTGTGCTTACACTGAAAAGGTTAGTGTCGATTGTTATTAGTGATCAGCCAAGGATGACAGAAGAGACCATTTAGCTGCTGGGAAAATAAAATGGTGTGCTGGTGGGGCAAAGGGGTGGTTAGTCTGATTGATTTATCTTTCACCTCGATAAGGCAGGTGAAGGAGGGGCAGATCTTCCAGTCATTAATGAAGGCATCGACCTCATGAGGTTTGTATCAGGACGTTCAGTGGATCTGGAGCGGGTGGTGGTCCGCTCTAGGAGAGGCCGCTGTTCTGTTGATCTGGATCTGTGATATGGCTGTCTATCTGCTGCTTCACAATCCCTGAAACGTTAGTCAAAAAGCAGCTCAGTTGATCTTTAGTGCCTTTCTGCTATTTTGTTATGATGCATCAAACTGATTTTGAAAAAGGTAATTGTTTAAGATTATTGAGTATGGAAAAAAATGTTCTCTTCCCCAACATATGCTGCGTTAATTCTCACTAAACTCCATAAGAATTCCTAAAGAACCAACATCTACCTTTAATAGCAATTCCCAGTGAAGATAATAGGAGTTGCTCTGTTATAATCAAAACAAAATTATCTGTTTTCCACAATGAATTCCCTAAATGGAACATGTGAAATATGTGAAGTATTCTATTCGGAAAGAATTCAATGACTTCCCAACATTTGCAAAAGAGTAAAGAAAACCATAAAGGCACTAATTCTCAAGCTGCTAAGGCTGTGTATACTAATAAACAGTATACCAACTAAAATTTAAAAAGGCTTTCAGCACAATTGTAGTATACTGATACATCTGAACATTTAAATGACTGAATCCAAATGTTATGAGAAAACAGTGCAACTTTGAAGTCTGTAGCCATATTCAAACATAGTCCACATGAAAAATCATTCTTCAGGAAACTGGTAAATCAACCATTCTATATCGTTTATCTCATCACACTTTAACAATGCCAACAAACGCAATTCAGAATGAGCATTAATTGACTGAAATAATAACAGTCTGAAACAATGTGATTTCTTTGATGAGAAATAAATCCAACATCAAAATTTATTCCTTCTTTAGAGAAGTATACTTAAGCAAGCTATCAGCACTACTTTTTGTATCCCCGGAGTCTAGCATAAAGCTTTTACATCCAACACGCAATTTGTAAATGTTTTCTAAGATCACCCCACTATCTGCAGAACAGCCCCCAAAACAGTAGTTTTGATTCTAGAACTCCAAAGTATACCTCAAAGAAACTATTTCCTCCCCATATAGTTGTAACAACAATACTGGAAATGCTTATATATTATAAACACCAAAGAAAGCTTTAGTATCCCTCAAGACTAACGTACTAACGACTTCCACTTTACCTACAAATTCTCTCGATCTTATTTTTGATAATGAAAACTGTAAGTGCTCAAAGAAAAATAATATAAAGGACACAACTTTCCAAATGTAATTCATTACATGGCATACAATTTTGGACCAGCAGATATTAGATTCGGCTTCCCTGACAGCTCAATTGGTAAAGAATTTGCCTGCAATGCAGGAGACCCCAGTTTAATTCCTGGGTCAGGAAGATCAGCTGGAGAAGGGATAGGTTACCCACTCCAGTATCCTTGGGCTTCCCTTGTGGCTCAGCTGGTAAAGAATCCACCTGCAATGCAGGAGACCTGGGTTCAATCCCTGGGTTGGGAAGATCTCCTGGAGAAGGGAAAGGTTACCCACTCCAGTATTCTGGCCTGGAGAATCCCATGGACTATACAGTCCATAGAGTCGCAAAGAGTCGGACATGACTGAGCAACTTTCACTTAGATACTTCACTTAAATATTCACTTAGATATCCCTTATGACTTTAGGAACTGAATACTAGATTTACTCTACAACATATTTTGTGATTATCTTACACTTTATATTCATATGGTAACATAAAAGCAAAAGATTTTTAAACTATTTTTATGTTCATGTACTATAATATGATTGATTTCTTAAGATAAGTTTAGTATTTTTATAAGTGTATCCAAATATGTCAAAAAAGCTGTGCAAATACATATACAATATTCAATTACTTATCAAAGAGAGAAATGAAAAGGCAATTTGACAGGGTAAGAAATCATAATTCTATTTTTTCTTCCTGAAAGACTATTTTAGAGAGAACACTTCTCTTTAGAAATAAAAATGCTCAATGTCTATTAAATGTTGTTAGTGTACATATCTTTGTATATCTTCAATACAATATATTTATATACTGCATGCGTGCTAATCTGCTTCAGTCCTGTCTGACTCTTTCTGACCCTTGGACTGTAGCCCGCCAGGCTTCTCTGTCCATAGGATTCTCCAGGCAAGAATACTGGAGTGGGTTGCCATGCCCTGCTCCAGGGGATCTTCCTGATCCAGGGATCGAACTCATCATTCTTATGTCTTCTGCACTGGCAGGTGGGTTCTTTATCACTAGTGCCACCTTGGAAGCCTAAATATATATTAATGTATATATATCTTAGATTCCTTAAACCTAGTTATGAAGATACCAATCTTTACATTATTTTCATATTTCTTATCTTAAAATAATAATTTATTTCATTAAATAACATGGATTATGCAAAATCTGATTTATTCTGATTCCATTAAGTAATTTTTCCAAGTGGAAAGTAAAATATTAGAATATACAATTTCACATCTTTGACACTCTATTTTAATCATTGAAATATATAATTGTGAATGAAATCTAGAGAATTATTTCAAATATGTTGCTACATTCCATGTCCTTAAAAGAATACTATTATCTTTAGAGTATTAATGAAGAAGTCACAATTTAAGAAATATGCTTTTTTAAAAAAGCTCTTTAGTAAAAAAGTTGTTTGAAGCTATAGTCGATGTTTTAAATTTTACTTATATTTTTCTCACCATATTCAACAAAGGTATGAATTATGATTTCCATAAAAAATAAAAATGTTTAATAAGTGAAACATAAGGAGAACCATGGTAGAAGTTAGAAATGTATTGAAATGCTCCACCACAATTAAGAGAAGGGGAAAGTTATATTTTAAACTTTGATAACACAGTAGAAGGTCAAGATAGACTTCTGTTTCCATGAATGGCTAAAAATACGTCTTACTAGGTGAGAACTAAGGTTACTGCTGAGAAAATTGAAAGCAGCAATGCTTAAGTCTCATATATAATACCCACTTTCATAGTAGGTTTTCTAAGGGATTGAGATATAAAACTTGACAACTTTCACCTAAATTCTTAGTGAGTTTTCATTTTATGGTGAAAGTGAAAGTGAAGTCACTCAGTTGTGTCTGACTCTTTGCGACTCCATGGACTATAGCCCACCAGGCTCCTCTGTCCACAGGATTCTCCAGGCAACAGTACCAGAGTGGGTTGCCATTTCCTTCCCCAGAGGATCTTCCTGACCCCAGGGATCAAACCCAGGTCTCCTGCATTGTAGGCAGATGCTTTACCATCATGTTGAATGACCATTTGCAAGGCATGAACTATTTTAGTGCCTACCTGGGTTTCTGAATTTGGGGTCTGTATTTCAATATAAATAGTTTCCTTTGTAACCCTGCCTATTTATTTTACTTTATGCATTTCAAAATAGTATTTGAAAAAAGGTAGACATAGATTTTACAAGATTGCCTGAAAGCAAGCCATATAAAACACCAGGAAACTCTCACCTGTAAATTTAAATTTTTCTTAGGTTAATAATTTGATTATCTTATAAAAGTGATTTAATATCTGTCATAACTCTATTTTTAGTTTACATTTTCTGGTATACATGCTTAAAATAGTTTAGAGTTTCTATGTGCCATTTACCTGGATAGATACGGATATAGTTCTGCCTATTTAGTGACTGCTATTCTAAACTTCAAGCATTTGCACAGGATCCTCCACAATTAAAGCTAATTCATGTTGACTGACAGTATTGTAACAAGACCCTGTATTGTATCAAGTCAGCTTTAAAATCATTTAATAGTATGTGCAGATTTTGATTTCTAAGGGGAAAATAATTTTATTTTTATCTAGCAAAGTTGTTCATTTTCAATCATTTTTCCACTCATATAGTTGCTCTTGAAAATTTGGCACAGCGGTCTACTTATTTCACCATCTTTGTCACTTATTTCTCCCAGTCTCCAAGTACATGGAGTTATGCAGTGTTGCAGAGAAGCATAGGCCAGTGGGCATTTTCTTTCATTTATATTCAACCATTGCAATGATGCAATTCCAGATCAACATAAACTCGATGTAGACTATCTCTTAAGTACAATAAACAAAATACCAAGGTTACTAAAACAATGAAAAACAAACTGCACAATGCTTCAAAATATTGTTCAGATATCAATGAAAACTGTCCTAGGACATAACTCAGGCCCTAGAATCTATGTTAAATCAGACAGATTTATTTTATATTTATATTGTAAAGGTGTGGTAAGTAAATGTAATAGGGTTTCTTTCTCATAGACTTGCAGAAAGTAAAGCTATTTAGGAATTATTTTAATCTTTATAAGGAAATAATTTCTTTATAAGGTCAAAATCTTAAATTAAAAAACAAAAAACCTTGGAGATATCTCTGAAGGACAAAAAGTATAATCTCAGATTTGGAGCAAGAAATGACTTTCATAAATCTGTATTACATAATATAGCAAGCTGATTAACAGCAGGAGCATTATACTTTTCATTAAATACCAATGTGTAGAGATTTTCTAAGCATTAACTACATAATTGAAGGAAGAAACAAGCACATTATAGAATTTTAAAATGAGATATAGGGTAATTAATATGTTACATGCTGTATAATATATCAAGTAATTTAAAGCAATTATATAATTAAACTCTATAATTTTCTTGTACATCATATTGTGTGAGGTTTAAGTTTAACCTTTTAAAACCCAGATTATATATTTTAGCATTGCTCCCAGAGTTAAGAGAATTGGAAGACACAAAATATCATGGTAATAAATGAATATTTCTGAATATTTGTTTCATGTGTACAAATAGAAATATTTTATTATTTTGGTGGAAGATAGATTAATTTTCCTTGGACATGATAGATGTTTTTATACCAGAACATTTATGTTCAATTAAACATTAAATTTGTATGTTAGTTAAAAGTAGATGAGTTTATCAAAAATAACAGTAATATCTAGAGTCAGCCAACTTAATAACAATCTAACATGTAAAAATGGTAATAATACACATACTGATGGGAAAAAAACAAGACACTTTAATGTAGAAAAACATGTTACTATTACTCATAAACTTATTTTTATCATAAAAATAAAATGGTCCTTTATCTATAGAAGTATTATCATAAAACAGTCATTATTGTAAATAGCAAGAAGAAAAGACTATCACAATTTTCTTAAGAAAATTATGGACAAATACAATACTGAACAATAAAGATATATTAGTAAACATGCACATGCAAAAACATGTAAAATATAAATGTTTGAGGACATTTTGAGTATTTAAATAAGTATTAATAGTTATAATTCTCACTGTCACTTAATTTTTACTTTAAAAACAACAGAAACAAAACCACAAATAAGCAAGGTTATTTACGCAGGAACAATTAAACATACAGTGAATTAATACATCTTTAAAATATGTATTTTTAAAGTCTTGAGAGATTATCATGTTCCATCTACAATATTCTTAATTTACTAAATAATTTTATTTTCAGTGGATGGTGAAGTATTAAAAGTGTTTTGTCCACTGTAAGAAATTCAAGCTATTCTGTCAAGGTATTAGCCCTATGGTTTCCTTTCTCAGCTCCTCAAAGATTCCATAAAATGACAAACTTCTTAAAGATGTATAAGGGTCACCCGAGTTAAATTCACCCATTCCAGTCCATTTTAGTTCACTGATTCCTAAAACGTTGATGTTCACTCTTGCCATCTCCTGTTTGACTACTTCCAATTTGCCTCAATTCATGGACCTATCATTCCATGTTCCTAAGCAATATTGTTCTTTATAGCATCGGACTTTACTTCCATCACCGGTCACATCCACAACTGGGTATTGTTTTTGCTGTGAATTCGTCTCTTCATCCTTTCTGGAGTTATTTCTCCACTGATCTCCAGTAGCACACGGGGCACCTACTGACCTGGGGAGTTCATCTTTCAGTGTCCTATCTTTTTCAGTTTTCACATTGTTCATGGGGTTCTCAAGGCAAGAATACTGAAGTGGTTTACCATTCCTTTCTCCAGTGGACCACGTTTTGTCAGAACTCTCCACCATGACCTGTCCGTCTTGGGTGGCCCTACACGGCATGGCTCATAGCTTCACTGAGTTAGACAAGGCTGTGGTCCATGTGATAAGATCGGTTAGTTTTCTGTGATTGTGGTTTTCAGTCTGTTTGCCCTCTGATGGAGAAGGATAAGAGGCTTATGGAAGCTTCCTGATGGCAGAGATTGACTGAGGGGGAACTGAGTCTTGAAAGAAAGCTGAGCGCTGAAGAATTGATGCTTTTGAACTGTGGTGTTGGAGAAGACTCCCTTGGACTGCAAGGATATCCAATCAGTCCATCCTAAAGGAAATCAGTCCTGAATTCACTGGAAGGACTGATGCTAAAGCTGAAACTCCAATACTTTGACCACCTGATGCGAAGAACTGACTCATTTGAAAAGATCCTGATGTTGGGTAAGATTGAAGGCGGGAGGAGAAGGGGACGGTAGAGGATGAGATGGTTGGATGGCATCACCAACTCAATGGACATGAGTTTGAATAGGCTCCGAGAGTTGGTGATGGATGGGAGGCCTGGTGTGCTGCAGTCCATTGGGGTCACAAGGAATCAATCGGACACGAGGTGTGGTGCAGTCCATGGGGTCACAAAGGGTCGGACACGACTAAGCAACTTAACTGAACTAAAGTTGTATCTCTGAAAAACCAAATTATGAATTGATATTGTTTGATAGGAGTAACTGTGATAAGGCACAGTCCTTACTCGAGAATATCTGAGGGCTGTGTTCAACAGATTCATTGGTCAGCTTTGAACAATTCACTAGCATTCCTTTTGTTTTGCTAGTTTTACATGGATAGTGGAAGTTCCTCATATACACTGGTGCTTGCTGCCCTTCACTGCTACTTCATAATGTTAGTTCAAATCATATAAAAGTTGTGATTAGAAGACTGATTCATCCCCTCCCAAATACACAGACACAAACACAGAACAAGGGGTGTGTACATTTTCAAGCATAATCCTCTTCCTCAGTCATGAATGATGATATGATGTCTAACAGTCAAAAAAAAAAATTACTGGAGACACCAACAAGCAAGAAAAACAAAGCCCACTGTCAAGAAACAAAGCAATCAACAGAGTCAAACTCAGAGATGCACAGGTGTTGAGACTATCAGGCAGGGAATTTAAAATATTGTATGACTGGTGCATTAAAGATTACCTTAGAAAAGATGGAGAATATCTCTTGCATGAAAAGCTAGAGAAATATCAGCAGATAGATGAAGACTGTAGAAATCAAATGGCAGGCCTGTGGTGAAGAAGGATGTGATGTACCGTGGGGCCCTGGGCCTGGCAGACAGTGGGCAGTTGGAGGCGACTTTGGAGTAGCACTTGGAGGGCACAGTGAAGCATCCATTCATTGATGGAGTCCTGCTCACAGACTCACAAAGATTTAACCTGGGTTGCTGTGAGACCTTGTCAGATAAGCAGCCTAGCCCAGCACAGCTAAGCTCACCTCTGACCCCACTGGTATTCCTGTGGTGTGTCTAGAATCAGACAATGGGAGTATCATTATCCAGAAAATATCAGCGTCACAATGGTGTTGCACAAAATGACCTTCTGATGTTTTGTATTAATCAGTTCTCTAGCAGCCTATGATAGGACTACAGTCTGCCTTTGTTAATTATCTCAAAGAGTTTTTAAAGTTCAGTAGTTAGGCCTTTCATTTAATATGCACTGAACATTTTTCTATTAGCTTTAGAGTAAGCACCTTTCAACACTGTATGGGATGACCTACCAAAATACTAATACAAAAAAGATTTTGCTTTGAAGCAACAGGTCTAAATCACTTTGTATATAGAATTTTCTTATGGTCAATAAATCTGGTTGGATGCGAAAAACTAATCAAATGGAAATGTCAGAAATTATAGAAATTAGAATGTGGCAAAATGTTGGAAAGTTTGAAGTTAGGTTTATAGAGATCTTAAATGTCTAGTTAAGAGGTTAAGATATGGTTTAATTTTCAATGAGCGACCAAAAAGTTCTGAACAAAGGTAATGTTTAAGTAATGAATTAAGAAGATGTCTTCAGGGGTAACATATGGAATAAATTAGGGTAGGAAGAGGCTGACTTGTAGAAAAAGGTTGGAAACAGAGAAGAAGGCATGGATGAGAAAAATAAATCACAATGTACAATATATGGAATTATACAAACAATTTTAGGGCTAGAAGGAATCTCAGAAATTATTATTTTAAATTCCCTTTCTTATATTCCGAACATCTGTGCATCTCTGAGTTTGACTTTGTTGATTGCTTTGTTTCTTGACTAGGAGTGGCTCAATCTCTCACATTTTTCAAATAAGCAAACTAAAGCTCACAGAAACTTGATCAGAGTCACACAATTTGCTATTTTTTTGAGATGGAATTCGAACTGCTCTTTCTTGGTTCTAAAGCCTGTTATCTTTTTTGAAAGCAAGGATAGAGTTTTCCCTACATATATGCTTGGCAAATCACCATACGAATAAGTGAAAGAAATGAATAAACTAAAGAAAGAAGCTTCTAAAATGAAATGATGATATATTAACAGAAACAGAAGAATTCTTGAGAAGAAGGAGCCTTACTTTAGGTTTGGACCTAAATTTGTGAAGTGTTGCAATGATACTCTTCTACAGATATGTCAGATAAAGAAATCTGATAGTTTGAGAAGTCACTGTATTATATTAATATTTCACTGTTCATTGATTCACTAATTCTTTTAAAGGTATTTATTGTATGCATGTCATGTGCCAGGCATTATACTAAGTATTAGAAGTTTTGGACAAAGTCATAAAGATGACAGAATATAGGATAACATATGGTCAAGAAGTTGAGACCATGAGAAGTAGGAATAAAGTGAAGGAAAGAGAAGAGCAATCAAGAAGTAGAACGAGAATCAGGAGAGTTACTGTATTAGAGAGGCTAAAAAGATTAATAATGGCAGACACAAGGACATAACAAGGATAAAAAGTGTAAAAAGATACAGCAAATATAACCATGGAGAAAATCATTTAAAACAAATTGCTGGAAATAGATGTCAAACTGTAGAGGGTTAAAGCTTAGTAGCTGATGAAGCGGAGAAGGCAATGGCACCCCACTCCAGTACTCTTGCCTGGAAAATCCCATGGACAGAGGAGCCTGGTGGGCTGCAGTCCATGGGGTCACTAAGAGTCGGACACGACTGAGCGACTTCACTTTCACTTTTCACTTTCATGCACTGGAGAAGGAAATGGCAATCCACTCCAGTGTTCTTGCCGGGAGAATCCCAGGGACGGGGAAGCCTGGTGGGCTGCCATCTATGGGGTCACACAAAGTCGGACACGACTGAAGAGACTTAGCAGCAGCAGCTGATGAAGAAGTGGGGAAAGCATATCTAAAAATACAGTCAAGAAACATGACCTAAGTAAGAGAGAGAAATCAACCATTCTCCAGGGGGCTTGAAGGTGTGGCAGATTAGAAAGAAGATACCATTAAGGAGATGGCAACAGGTCTCTTTAACAACAACTTGAGGAAGAACAAAATTAGTAAAGTAAGAAAGACTGAAATATAAGAGAAACAAGACAATTAACAGAGCGAAATTTCAGGGAAATTAAGGATAGTTAGAGTCAAAAACACAAATAGGAGATTACTTGTGATGTAATAGATCACTTTCCTCTTAGACAAGGCTTCTAAGAGGAAAGGAGGTTGGTAACAATGCAAAGAAATTATGGCAAAAAGATGAGGAGGTAGCTCAGGAAGTGTGAATTACTTGGATTTGATCACATTCACTAAGGGCTCTTAGCACTACTTCTCAGTGAATCTACGGGAAAACACTGTATTTCACACAAGAATCTCATCCTCCTGCTACTCCACTAGTTTTGTGACAAAAAAGTGTGAAAGTGTTAGTCGTTCAGTCATGTCTGACTCTCTGTGACCCCATGGACTCTAGCCCACCAAGTTCCTCTGTTCATGTAATTCTCCAGCCAAGAAAACTGGAGTGGGTAGCCATTCTCTTCTCCAGGGGATCTTCCCAATCTAGGGATTCAACACGGGTCTCTCGCACTGCAGGCAGATTCTTTACTTTCTGAGTCACCAGAGAAGCCCTTTTTTGAGCTTTGTGAGAACCTTTCGCTAACTTGGGTCCTCATCATGACCCCAAATACCTCAAGATAAGGCGACTCGCTGCCTCTCTTCAAACATGATGGCATCTTACAGTACTACTCTAGCCCCAGGTCAGACCCTTCCCAGAACCTTACTCCATTCTGGCACCAAAACAACTTAGGATACATTTAGATGTCTCAGGTAGATCACTTCTATTTAAGCATCTTATTTGTATAATTCTTAGTATCAAGTACAGAGAAAGCCCAGTTGTCCCTTGACAGCTTCTTCTCTCTAAATTCTTCATTTCCTCATTATCTTCTGTACCATTTTAATTTTCTTTATTCTCTTAGCTGTATTTTCAAGAATCTTCATCTATTGTTAACTTCGTTATATCATCAACTTTTCTGCAGAATAGTTTCTGCATATCCCTATCTCAAATAGCACTTAGCTCAACCCTGCAGACTCTCCTTCCAGTGTAACTCTCATCTACAGAAGCTACTTATTCTTTCACATTTCACAGTCCATGGATTCAGAAGAGACTGGCTCCCTAGAGACACTCTGGCCATTGTTCTTTCACTGTAACATAAATGTTCTTATTTCTATCAAGCATGCCACCTGGCCGTAAGACCCATTATTAACTCAGGTTGCTAATAACTATCAACTTCCAGCCAATATCCCTTAGTCATTGATTATTGGGGGAATTTTTATCAGCCATTTTCTTTAGATAAATTCTATGATGATTCCAGGAGATTTCAATGTACATGCAGGAAACTGTTCAATCATCTTGAACCCTAACTCTTGGATCTTTGAAACGTCAATAATTCTCACTTTTCCCCTGCATCTGCACTCTTTTCTGGGGAAATATGGTGAATCTTAGAATCCAGTGAAACTATTCAAACTCTAAAATACTAAACTCTAATATCAAACTGATGATAATCATTAATTATTTCAGGTGTTTTATAACCTCACTTCTACTTTACTTGATCTCCATTTATCACTTTTCATTCCATGGACCTACCAATTTCTGTCAGAATATAGCACCTCTCTACTTTCCTTCCTTCCTTAATCTTAGACTCTATGATTGATCATCTGAACCACTTCTATAACAACAGATTCCCTTCTATCCCAAATCTTCCAAATATTCATCAAAACCCTAAAATCGATTCTATGCCATAATGATTTTTCTACATTTAGGCAACTGGATATTTCTTAAGTAGAGCATGCATTCATACAGGTTAGCACTTTGCAAACTCATAGTTTCTAACATCTGCTGTGTTGGTATCATTAACAATCTTTCTACTTATATTTAATCAGTTCCCATCAGATTTTACACAATGACTATTTAAACTTTCTCATCATATTCAACCTTCGGGAATCCTCAGGAATTTGTCTCAAAAATAACCATATAATCTCAATTATAGCAACAACAACAATGAGGTTATCAAATATAATTACCTTCGATTAACATCCTTTTAAAATTTACTTAGTTCCAACTCCTTCATCTATTTCCCTCCTGTCTCAATGGTAAATAAGAACTTTTTACATTTAGAAACTCCATCTGTGTGGTTAGCCCCACCCACTGCTCTAAGACTTTTCTTCTAGTCATCCTTTCTTTTTCCTTTATTCTTTTTTCCCTTCTTTTCCCTTTCTTTTCCCCTTATTCTTTTTTCCCCTAAAGAATTGTTTCCCCCAAGCCTATAAACATAGGATGTATTTCTTACTCTGAAAGAAAGAAACCTAGTCTGATATCATATGCCCCTGTTCAATATTTCTCCACACTCCTTTGATGTATTTATTATCTCCCAATCACGCCTCAGGCCCTGCAATCTGCTTTTCTCCTCTCACCATCTTTCCGAAATCACCTGAGTTGGAATCATCAATGACTTCTTCCTTGACAAAGCTAATGGTATTTTTCATATACCTTTACTTTCATTTATTTTTATTGTTGACATTATCTCTTTCTTCTTCAAATTATTTTTTCAAGCTCTATTCTTCTTACTTTTCTATTCTTCCTTCACTGTGTCCTTCAGAAGCTTCTCTTTCTCTGTCTGTCAATTTTCCATGGAGAGGAAAACTCCTTGGCCTTCATTTGATGGGTAGTATCTCTGGCTGATTTCATTTTCATTTTTGTAGCTACTTTCCACGAGTAGTAAATTTACTCCTAAATGATTACACATAGCCTAAACTTCTTTAAGCTTTAAAATTATTTAATTTACTTCTTGCAAGAAGCTTCCGCCAGCCTTTTCAATAATTCTAAAACCAAACTTGTCTCTCAACTAAACTGATTCCTCTCCTAACAATTTCCCCATCTCTGTTAAGGTACCATATGCACCCAGTTACTCAGCCAATAAAACTGGAATATTTCTTGACTCTTGGCTTCCCCTCAACATCCAAATCTGATTATTTACCAGGTAATATTGAATTTAATTGATTGGCTCTCATCACTTATCTCTCCATGCAGTACCTTACTTAGTTCAGACCCTCAAAGAACTTTTGTTGTCCAAGACCAAGGCAAATACCTCAGTATGTGTTTTTCTTTTTCATACACTTTTCTTTCATCAACCATCCCCACAGTCTCTAGAGTGAATAAATGTACTACAGCCATCCCGAAACTAAAACTCTTCAAAGTACCTCTGTCACATACAGTCTTAGATTTAAGTTCCTTAACAGAGGATAAAAGGTTATTCACTATCGGGACCATCTCTATAATTGCATATTCATCCCTTGCTATTCCCTGCCTTGTAACGAATGCTGCAATAGCTCTAAACACAGTGCTTATTATGCCAGTAGCTTTGCTTATGCACGCATGAGTGCTAAGTTGTTTCAGTTGTGTCCGACCCTTTGCAACTCTATGGACTGTAGCCCATCAGGTTCCTCTGTCCATGGGATTCTCCAGGCAAGAATACTGGAGTGGGTTTACATGCCCTCCTCCAGGGGATCTTCCCAACCCAGGGATCAAATCCATGTCTCTTTTGACTCTTGCACTGGCAGGCAGGTTCTTTACCACTAGCGCTACCTTACTCAACTTAAATATTTCTAATTCTTCCTTTAAGATACAGCCCACCTGTCATCTCCTCCATCACATCTTTATGCAAAAGTTGCCATTATGGTACCACCATCAACGGCACCATCAATGTGTCAAAAGTTGCCACCATCAATGTTCAGTTCAGTTCAGTTCAGTCGCTCAGTTGTGTCCGACTCTTTGCGACCCCATGAATCGCAGTACGCCAGGCCTCCCTGTCCATCACCAACTCCTGGAGTTCACTCAGATTCACGTCCATTGAGTCAGTGATGCCATCCAGCCATCTCATCCTCTGTCATCCCCTTCTCCTCCTGCCCCCAATCCCTCCCAGCATCAAAGTCTTTTCCAATGAGTCAACTCTTCACATGAGGTGGCCAAAGTACTGGAGTTTCAGCTTTAGCATCATTCCTTCCAAAGAAATCCCAGGGTTGATCTCCTTCAGAATGGACTGGTTGGATCTCCTTGCAGTCCAAGGGACTCTCAAGAGTCTTCTCCAACACCACAGTTCAAAAGCATCAATTCTTCGGTGCTCAGCCTTCTTCACAGTCCAACTCTTACATCCATACATGACTACTGGAAAAACCATAGCCTTGACTAGACAGACCTTTGTCATCAAAGTAATGTCTCTGCTTTTGAATATGCTATCTAGGTTGGTCATAACTTTTCTTCCAAGGAGTAAGTGTATAGCTTTAAGATAAATACTTGGGGGGAAAGTAAGATATGAGGATAGATTTTAAAATATAAAAGATATATTAATTGAAATAAAGGATATATCTTAGAGGGATATCAATAAAAGGTAACATAATATCCATTCCAAATATGTTTGTTTAAATTTTGAATGTGTTTTAAAATACGCAATGATCAAAGATAATTTTGCCCTGGTCAGTGTAACTTGTCCAGAGGAAAAAAGTCTTGATCCCTAACATTAGTTAAATATTTGTTTCCTGAGGTAATATAAAAGAAGTTTAGCAAACATTAAGCTTCTATTTATCTGTTCCAAATAGACAGCATACATAATATTTTATTTTACAAATGTGAAGTAGAGAAGCCAACGGTTCTGATTCTTCACATATTGAGGACGCCATGTTGAGTTAACTATTATATATTTATTCTATTCCTAAAATTCCAGATTTTATACAGCTAAACTATGGTCCACTTGGAACTATTAACACATATTTATTCACAGAAGGGGAATTTCCAGACCATGACAGTAAACGCCACCTTGAAATACAGACTGGGAAACTGAATGCTTAGAAAGTTGGTGCCAATTTCTTTTTATTCTTTTCACAATCCTCAATAAAGAGGTCATTTTTCCCTTGAATGTTCTGTCATATTTTTCTCCAGTAGGTAATTAGAGAGAACTTGGATAATTTAGATCAAAACCATTTGTCAAGAGAAAGAGATTGCTCCAGATTTGGACTTCATCAAAAATGTAAAAGAACAATGAAGCAAGGGAACTGAACTGAGGATGTTTCCAAGAATGGATTCAACCTCCAGATATGTAAGCAAAGTGGAAGCAAATTGGGAAAGGTAAAGGGGTAAACAGAGTGGATAAAAGAATCAGTGAGTTAAAAGTAACTCAGTGAAAGAAGAAGAAAGAACCATGTGTAGTTATTGTCCAAGAGTGAAGCATTTGTAATAACTATAAATGGAAAGTAATCTTTTAAAGTTATATAAAAAATTAATTTTTTAAAAAATATTTCAAAGTAGAACAGTTTCAAGTGATGATAATATTCAGAGCATGACCATGGGAGGGAGTAACTAAAGCAGAACTGAGAGTAAAGCTCACTACCTCCCAAGGAAGTGAGTGGGTGCTAAATAGATCATTCAGGTGAATGCTAACATTGCCAGGAGAAGGAAATGGAAAACTACTCCAGTATTCTTGCCTGGAGAATCCCAAGGACAGAGAAGCCTGGCGGACTATAGTCCATGGGGTCGAGAAGAGCTGGACATGACTGAGTGCGCACACACACAACATCACTCAGACACATGGCAGGAATTATGATAAAGAGGAAGACTAAGGCCACATGCTGAAATCTTCAGTAAATAAAATAGTATATCTAAGAAGTCAACAGATGATGTCAACATGTAAGGAAAATGCTTGGCAGTGTTCAGCTGCAATATGTACAAAGGTACAGGGGTTAAACAAGACGCATTAAACATTATGGTAATAAATAAAGGAGAAGGGATAGCTGACTAGATGAGTTTTTGTATCTTCAATAATCCCCAGAATCTCATAGTGGACTGAAGTGGGAGTCAGGAGAACTAAGTAACTCAGAAAGTTAGCAGAGAGAAGTAAATGTTCAAAGTCACTTAAAAAAAACAAATGAAGGAAATGTTAAGCTGAAAATTCAATACAGTATTTACTATTTCTGTGGAATACAATAGGAATGCAATAGGCAAGAAGCCTAGAGGTAGATGAAGGAATATTAACTATATATTCTGGTTCTTGGTATGGGTAGTAGATTCCTAAATGTTTATTTTACTACTATGCTTTGAAACATGCAGACATGCTTTTGTATGAATCAAACTAATAATAATAAAAGATAATATCGCTGAAAGCAACTAAAGAACTGCATTCTTACAATGGCTATCCAATTTTTCCAAAGTACACTAGACTCACAAATTCGAATCATTTAAGTGACAACAAATCTTAGAGTAAGTTATTTGATCATTTCTTTTCTATGTTTTCCTTTAATATAAACATCAGTGATACTGTGTGCCCTGACCACAAACTAAATTATGGTACAAAAGACAGTTCAGAAATCTCTCTTTCAAAATAGGCCAGCTAGGCTGAGGTTGAGAAACAGAAAAAGAATATGAAATTGATAATCAACCTAGAGCTGTTCAAGGACTGGCTCTATCTATGTTGGTTCACTGAAAGAATAAATAATATGAAGCAATCTACTTGTTGATAGCTAAGAAAAATATAGGGCATAAAAACTAACGTGATGCATGATTTTAATTTATGGTTAAGTGGAAAGATACCAGCATAAGAATTCTATAGTCAATAATATCTCATTCATGCCACCCCCCTTAAAAAAGGTCTTACCCAATTATAAGAATAGGTATATAACTATTTTTCACATTTTTGTAAGATAAATTTATAATCATTGCAACCAAAAAAGAGTTTGAAAGTAACATACAGCAATAATAAAGATGACAAACACTAACAATAAAAAAATGAAAATTATTTAGTATTGAAGCAAAAAAATAGAAAAAAGAGACCAAGAAATGTAAAAGAAAACAAAACATAGCAATAACCACTACAGTATAGTAAACTGAAGGCACTAAATTTCAGATACACATACAGAAAGACATCACAAAACTTGAATAATTAGGAATTTATTGTTGATACTATCTCTTATGTTTCCTTCCATATTTGTCTAAATGAATTCAATCTTAGGTATTTACCCACTAGTTTCAATTATTGCTTCTAAGCTCTTTCGTTATCAACTCTCAATTAACTAAACTAATAGGATAAAAGTGGCCACAAAGAACCCAAATCATTCTGAAACTATAGTCAGAGTGAGTACAGCACATTAATCCCCTATCTGTATAGCTGAACCCACAACCACATTATCATTGCTATTCTTTTCTCTGTCTACAGGGCCTCAAAATGTTGTCACTGAACTGGCTCAAATCCCCACAGCTATGTTTAGCCTTGAGAAACTGCAAGCTTTAGAGACCTTCTTTCCCTGCTAGATTTCCTTCTGGGAATAACTAGAGACATAATCCTCCTTTCTGTTGAATGCCAGGTAATTTATATTTCTCTTCAATACAAGGAGAATGGTGGGAGAGTAGAAATGAACAAGGATTTTCCCACAAACCCAGTATTCTCCAGGGATCCAGATTCATCTACTATAACCAATGAGTAGACCACAGCTACCCTTGATAAAGTAACCATAAACCTGAGTTCAGCCTCCGTTCAATCTAAGCACTTTTCAAAGGCTGATTTGGAGGGAGGTAGAAGTGGGTTGTTATCAACTAGTGCTGTCTGAATATCTAATTATGAACTCTCCAGAGGAAGATGAGCTCTCAACTGTATTAATCTTTAAAAATACTGTTATTCTACTTTTCCATGTAATGATTCAAAAGTAATTTCTGGTGAATTACATTTTTAGAATCATCACAGAGATGATCCCAGCCCAATACAATTAAATTGTTTATATATGCTTTATTTCCTACTTTTTTACAAGGATAATATTTCTGTATTTCATCAGTAACTACAAACATATATATATATATATAAATAGTAGTGAGTTATTATCAATAGACAGGCACATGCAATTCTACGAACAGACTCAATTGTAAGAAAAAAATACCTGCCATCCCTGTGATGATGTTCAATGCTCTGACTGTATCTGGAGCGAGGTAGAGTAAGAAAATGACTGCAAGCATGGCAGAAACAAGAACATAAATGAGACTCAGGAAGAAAATGAAGACGGTATAGTTTAATTTTTAAAAGTGAGATTCAAAAAAGATAAGCAGAGAGCAAGCAAAGCAAATGAAAATCGTTACTGGAAAGTTTGCTCCTTCTTCTCAATGTCCATTGTAATACAGCAGTGCTAAAGGTTAAAATGGTCTAAATATTCTAAAACAAAACACAACAGAATGTAACGAATTGAGATTTAAATAAATAATATTTAAAAATAAAATCTTATCAATTATCACAAACATCTTCAGCACCGTCTATAAAATGTATCATAATACAGATGCTACCTCACTTTGGGGATGAAAGGTAGGAAAAGAAAAATAATAAAATAACCAGAAAACTTGAGAAGAAAATATTAAAAGAGATCATTTTGAATACTTATCACACTTAGGGGATTTCATAAGGCAATGATTTCTTTTACAATCATTACTAATTAAAAGTAACTAAAAGAGTTTATAAAATTTCATTTAGTAGGGAACAAATTGAATACTTCATTTGAATATTGTTTTATTTTAATATTACTTTATTTTGAATATTAATTATTTGAAATTAACTTTATTTGATTATTAATTTTATTTTTAAAATGTACTGGATGCTATTCCATTTTCCAGTCACTGTTTATTACATGCTATTGATTCTGCTGCACTTCATGCCTCATGACTTACCATAAGCCATCAAAGTAGTACATTTTCCTTTTTACCCCTCTGTAGCTGATTCTCTTATTTCCATGGCACTAATATAATTTAAAAAATTTTTTTTAATCTTTCATGTCAAAACACTTAATTTTGGCAGATTATCATTATGCTTCAATAAAAAATGGAAACCCACCTTGATCTCTCTCAACATCTCTAAAGAGGATATATACATTTGAATCTTCACTTGCCCTATTCTCCAAAAAAGGAAGAAATTCCTCTACTTGTAATCCTACTTCCCATATGGCCTTGCTTCATTCATTTTTGTCTCATGCCTTCCCTTCCACGATCACATTTAATTCTCAAAATAAAACTTCAGTAACTTTGCCTTCCTCTCTCTTTTTTCATCATAAAACATTTTAGATATATCTACAATTCTTGCTATCACTTTCTCACTTCTCAGTCATGCTTTAAGTTTACTGTAATTTGACTTCTGCCTCTACTATTCTCTTCAAGGTATTCTGTGAGTTTTATCTGTGAAATGCTAAAAAATCCTTTAATTTCTTCTTGATCTTCATTATGCTCCATTTATCTATGGCTTTAGACACTGATTTTCAACCTCTATTTCTTGACACTGTCTTGGTTTTTGAAACACTATTCTCTCAGGCTATTACAAATTTGTGCGTGAGCTCAGTCTTGTCTGACTCTTCGCTATCCTATGGACTGTAGCCCACCGGGCTGCTCTGTCCATGGAACTTTCCAGGCAAGAATACTGGAATGGGTGGCATTTCCTCTTCCAGGGGATCTTCCCAAGCCAGGGATCGAGTCTCTTGAGTCTCTTCCATTGGCAGGTGGATTCTTTAATAGTGTCTGTTAACACTTAACTATGCACCACATACTCCACTGAAGTTTCGTCTATGTCTCAATTAACTACTAATAACAACCCTTCGAGATAGCGTCTAGTGTTCCCACAGACAGAGAAAACTGGCGCTGAGTGCTTGCGCACAGCTGTAAAGTAAGGAGCACAATTGGCTTTTAAACTCAGGGCTTCCTTCAGCCAAAACTGAGGCTCTTAACATGTACACACTGGCCTGATCTCCCACCTACTAACTGTTTCTTTATCCATTTCACTTATTGATTCCCTTTCTTTTATTCCTCAGAGGCAGTGGTTTCCCAAGATTTTTCCTTGACTTTCTTCATACTCAAACACATTCTTTCTGGATAAAACTATTTGTTTTTATAGTGTAATTTCTCACTTTGGCTTAACCTTGATTTTTCTTTGGGTTTCACATCTCCAGCAGCTTCCTGAGATCTCCACACGGCTGTTTGAGTGTCATGTAAGCATTTCAGTAAAACACATGCTAATTGTGAGACATGTGAGACATTGGCCAATTTGAACATCTGGGGCTACAATTGTAAGTAAGACAGCTGGAGCAGTAGCTTTCCAATGTTCTTTTTAAGCAGAAGGCCATTTGTTTTTTCAAACAAAATTTATGTCAAACCAATATTTAGGAATCCAATAAAATCCAAATGGCACTGTCTACAGAGGGAGTAAGAAGCCTAGATCCTACCCATTTGGCTTCATCCTTACCTACAACAACATGCCTTCATGTATCTTTAGAATCTAGAACCCTATCATTTTAAAGGGCCTCCTAGTAGTTAATTATAATTCTTTAATCCTCTTTGGAATTTAATATAATACTTCAGCTATTTGTTTTCTTGTAATCTCAGTTTCAACTGAGAATTTAAATATTTGATAAACCAAGCTATAAAGTCTCAAAATTTAACTTATCCATTTTCCTTATTTTCTACATTCAATTGATTTATAACCATTGCTCATTCTAATGCCTAAATAACTCAGATTTATCCCTTGTTTTCCTTTTTTACTGCCACTATAAATCAGGCTTAACATGTCCACTGAAATAATCTCCTATTAAGCCTCCCTTCAGAACCCAACCCTCTCCCAATCCACCCTCTCTACAGAACTATATTTATAAATTATGATTCTGATCATGTAGGTACATTGCTCCAAATCCTTCAATTAATATCCATCTCAAAAAACAAGTACATATTCTTTAAAACTGTAAAAAAACTAATTTCTAAGCTACATTCAATCTTTATCTCCTATTACTTCACTTTTCCCATACCATTACTTTTCATCTAGGTACAGCAGACTAAGACTGTCTAAATATATTCCATACTTTCCTGACTTTCAGACTAAGTTCATGCTCAACACTCATGCTTCACACTCTGCCAAGAATGTCCTGTCCATCATTCCCTCTCTGTCTCCATTTCATTGTCTTTCAAAATCCTACTAATTTTTAAAGTCCAACTTCTCTTAGAAGCTCTTTCCAATAGATTCAAGCAAGTCATTTCCTCTCCAATCTGTTCTAATCCTATTATGCTTAGGCCTCATGGTCTTTTACATTTTATAACTAGTTACTATATTGTATATAATCAATTGGATCACGTGCTTATCTAGACCAGGATAATGCCTACTCTAAATCTTTGTGCAGAATGCCTAACCCACTCAATAAATATATTTTGAGTTGAACTCAAAAGTAAAGCAGAATTATTATCTTTTCATGTGGAACCTACTGTTTAAAGAGAGCAGTCATTCATATAATCCCAGAAACACTCTAGAACAGTAAACAAAAGATTAAAAACCTATGTAGTATAAGACATAAGGATAACAGTATCAAAAAGATTTTTCTGGCTTTACGAAGAGTAGAAAGAATACCCAACAGTAGTGATGTTGGGATTTACTGCATTAAAAAGGAATAGACTGTCTCTGAAAATTACTTAAGGGTAACAAAGATGTGTAAAATTCAAAGCTGTTAAAATCTTCATATTCATAGAGCATATATATATATATATATATAATCACCCAACTTTTAATATTTTCCTTGACAAGCTTAGAATAAATTTCATCTCTGTAAAGCCAAAGAAAACACTATACAGGAATCCTCATCATGACGCAACAGTTTGTTTAATTCCCCTTTTTGTGATGGTCAATTTTATGTATCAACTTAACTGGCCAAGGGGTGCTCACCTTAAACATTATTTCTGGGAATGTATGTAAAGGTATCTCAGGATGAGACTCTCATTTGACTCAGTGGAATCAGTACATTGCCCACTCCAGTGTGGGTGGACATCAGGCATGAGCTTGACATCTCACAGCTCTCTGGCCCTCTGACTGAGATTGATTAATATACCACTGGCTCACCCGGTTCTCAGGGCTTTGTACTCTGAATTATACCATTATTTCACAAGTCTCCAGCATGCAGACAGCAGATGGTAGACCTTTTCAGCTTGTATAATCATGTGAGCCAATTCCTCATAATAAATCTATCTATCACCTATCTGTATATTTATCTATCAATCTATCATCAATCTCTCTATCCAGCCTAACAGTTCTGTTTCTCTGGATTACAGTGACTATATGCTTTTCCATAGACATGTTATACCTCTTAACATAATCTGGTCATGATTCCCCTTGGAGTAATAGTATAAAAGTGCATCTGTGAATATTACAGAAATTAACCATACTATTTTAGTAAGTCCCCTAAAATTCACCTAAGATACAGTGGTCATTTGCTGCATCCACTTACAGCAATTTAAAAACATTTTATTTACACTTCTCCATTAAAGCATGCTTACTTTTCTCCCAAAATTAATAAAATCTATGCAATAAATAATGTCCTAAATGTACATAAGGAGTTAAAGTAAGTTATTTTAAATATTGCATTTAATCCAATTTGTTTGAAATTTTTAAAAAATTGAGCAGAACTTAAACTCATTGCAAAAGAACAAAACAGGAAACTAAAACATGACTCAATTTTTTTCTTTTTGGTCTAAGCCCCTTTACTTCTTTTTAAAAAATTACATTTATTTATTTTTAATTGAAGGATAATTGCTCTACAATATTGTGTTGGTTTCTGCCAAACATCAATATGAATCAACCATAGGTATACCTCTGTCCCCTCCCTTTTGAACCTCCCTCCCACCCCTCTAGGTTGTTACAGAGCCCCAGTTTGAGTTGCCTGAGTCACATAGCAAATTTCCATTGGCTATATATTTTACATATGGTAATGTATATGTTTCCATGTTATGCTCTTCATACATCCCACTCTCTCCTTCCTCCCACCACCCCCATGTCCATAAGTCTGTTCTCTATGTTTGTGTCTCCATTGCTGCTCTGCAAATAGGGTAAACAGTACTGTCTTTCTAGATTCAATATATACGCATTGATATACAATATTTGTTTTTATCTTTCTGACTTACTTCACTCTGTATAATAGGCTCTAGGTTCATCTGCCTCATTAGAACTAACTGAAATGTGTTCCTTTTTATGGCTGAGTAATATTCCATTGTATATATGTACCACTGCTTCTTTATCCATTCATCTGTCTATGGACATCTAGGTTGCTTCCATGTTCTAGCTACTATAAACAGTGCTGCAATGAATATTGGGGTATATGTGTCTTTTTCAATTTTGGTTTCCTCAGGGTATATGCCTAAGAGTGGGATTAGTGGGTCAATACAGCAATTCCATTGGTTTAATTCCTAGTTTTTTAAGGAATCTCCATACTGTTTTCCATGCTGCTGCTAAGTCACTTCAGTTGTGTCTGAGTCTGTGCGACCCCAAAGACGGCAGCCCACCAGGCTCCCCCATCCCTGGGATTCTCCAGGCAAGAATACTGGAGTGGGTTGCCATTTCCCTCTCCAATGCGTGAAAGTGAAAAGTGAAAGTGAAGTCGCTCAGTCGTGTCTGACTCTTCGCGATCCCATGGACTGCAGCCCACCAGGCTCCTCCATCCATGGCATTTTCCAGGCAAGAGTACTGGAGTGGGGTGCCACTGCCTTCTCATAGTGGCTGCATCAATTTACATTACCCCCCAATAGTGCAAGAAGGTTCCCTTTTCTCCACATCCTCTCCAGCATTTACTGTTTGTAGATTTTTTTGATGATGGCCATTCTGACTGGTGTGAGGTGATATCTCATTGTAGTTTTGATTTTGCATTTCTCTAGTAATGAATGATGTTGAGCATCTTTTCATGCGTTTAACCAGCCATCTGTCTGTCGTCTTTGGAGAAATGTCTGTTTAAGTTTTTTTGCCCACTTTTTGATTGGGTTGTTTGTTTTTCTGGTATTAAGTTGTATGAGCTGCTTGTATATTTTGGAAATTAATCCATTGCCACAAAATGTGACTAAATTTACAAAAAAGATTAATAAAGGAACTTAAGGATTCTCAAATCCTGATTAAAAAATTTGACTATCCAAAGAACTAAAAAAGATTATTGATCTAATTTCCTGACACACTTTGATTCTTACTAACAAATTTAATTTTTGAAGATAAAACAAAACTATATTTATAATGAATTATCCTTGCACTGTATTTCATTAGCCTGAATGTTCCCTTTTCAGTTCAGTTCAGTTTAGTCGCTCAGTCATGTCTGATACTTTGCGACCCCATGTTCCCTTTTAGGAACTACCAGATACACAAAAAGGACTGTAAAAAAGAGGAGATAAAAATCTCACTCTTAAGTAATCTGGAGATTTTGAAAGCTAAATTTCCAACAATGTCAATTTAATACCAAACTGTCTTTAACATTGTCACTATTTTGATACTTTATAGTTCCTAAAATACACTATGATTTAAAAAGTAAAAATATAATCCTGAAATATAATAAATAAAAAGTTGCATTAATTTGTAGGATGAGTTTTCTTTTTCATTTACTTTCTCTATGTTTTCAAACTTTCAGAGATGTATTTCTCTCATAGCTGATAACTGAAATGGTTTGGTAATTTTTGGTAGCTGACAGCCTGTTAAAGAATAGTGAAATATCATGTGTTTGAAGTATTTTAGAAATTCATATAATAAGGTAAATATGCCCTATTCTATAAAATATTATAGAATATAAATGCATTAATTGAATGAACAGAAGAAAGAAGTTTGTGAAGTAATATATCTTCTGCCAGTATTATTTTTCTTCCTTATTAGGCTGAAAGTATACTCTATGGAATTAAATGCAACCAATATATTTCAATCTCTATGATAGACATAAAAAATGTGTACTGTAAGATATCTATGACATATTATAGAAATAGCATCTAGTACTCTATTCTTATTCTAGTAGTAAGTTAACTCCTATAATAAACAAGCTCTTGAAATGATTTCTAATACTAAAGTCACATAGTTTGCTACAGAAAATGATGTTCCTAGTTGTAGTAGTTACCAGGATTTACCAGAGAAATAATGATACAAAAAAGTAGCAGGAATGAAGAGGAAGACGACTATTACATTAATCATTTTTATTTAATATCACTGTATGGAAGTTTCTGAATTGCTTGTAATAAACCTTTCTTTTCAAAAAAGAAAAGGAATTTGACTGGTACTAATAAAATGAGATGTGCAGAGAAATAAAGATCCAATCAAAATTCTATGTATAATTCTTCTTTTATTATCTATAATAAAAGGATATCTTTCTTACACAACGTAAGTTTAAACAAGTGTGTGTGCATGCTTAAGTCTCTTCAGTCGTGTCTGACTCTTTGTGATGCTAGGGACTGTAGTCCAGCAGCCCCTCCTCTGTCCATGGGGCTCTCCAGGCAAGCATACAGGAGTGGGGTGCCATATCCTCTTTCAGGGGACCTTCCTAACGCAGGGATCAAAATGTCTCTTTTGTCTCCTGCATTGGCAGATGGGTTTTCTACTACTAGCATCACCTGGGAAGCCCAACCAAGTACTATGAATTAACGTCATATAGTATCATTTACTGGGGCTTCCCTGGTGGCTCAGACAATAAAGAATCCGCCCACAATGTGGGAGACTGGGGTTCCATCCTTGGGTCAGGAATATCCCATGGAGAAGGGAATGGCTACCCATACCATATTCTAGCCTGGAGAATTTCATGGACAGAGGAGCCTGGCAAGCCACAGTCCATGGGGTTGTATCATTTATCACCCTACATGGCCGATGTAAAAGCCATTATCTTTTTTTTTTAAAGCTATTATCTTTATTCACAATTTTCTAGTATGTCCCCTAGTCCTTCATCCTTCTTACTGGGTCTTTCTGATAGTATATGTATATTCTGCCTCTGTGTCTTTTGTTGTTGCCTAAATAAACATGCTCATTTTTCAAGGTCCAACATATATCCTACATCCTCTACAAGCCACTTTAAGAAAACAACTGAATTGACTGACTTTTTCTCTGCTTAACTGATGAGCACATTAAAATGTAAATTATTTATAAGCTAAAAGATCCTTTTAAAATGTTAAGAGGTACTTTTTTTGAGTTCATACCATTCAATTGGTGGCACTGTTTCACTTAATCTACCCAACAACCCTATAAAGTTGGTGTTAATATTCCAATTTTATAGATAAGGAAATCAAGTAGATAAGGAAATCAAATCAAAGATACACAGCAATCAAGTGGTAAAAAAATCTAAATTCAAGCCCAAAGCCATTTGGTTCCAAATCCCATGAAAAAGAATACATTTCATGAAATATTCTAGTCCAGTGTGTCAATTCTTACTGACAAGCAAGATTAACACACTACTCAAAATAACTAAATTTTACTTATCATCTCAAAGGAAATTATTTTTTAGGCTTTTAAATCAACAGTATTATTTATCAACTCTATAAAATGCAGTTCATGAAAATTCACTGAAGGAGGCTTCGAGTATTCTTACCATCTACTATAAATAGTACATAAAAATAACAATGCCTTCATGCCTTCATATGCATTCTATTATGTAAAATCTTTTGAATATTAGGATAAAACAGAAATTAAGAACTCATTGTTTAATAATGTGATAGACTATTTTCATGAATACTGTACTTTTCATTTTTGATTCATCATGTTAATGAATAATGATTACAAAAATACTCAAAATTAATATAGAAATGGTTTTATAGGCCTATTTAAATGAAATTTTATTTTATTCATTTCTAAAAGGATTTAGAACAGCTCACAATGGAGAGTAATTATGATCTGGTAATGTACAAGACTTTAAAACAGTAAGGAAATCACGTGGATCAATTTCCCCACAAAAATCTCTGAATTCCTTGAACGTTTTTGCCAAATTAAAAGATTCATAATGTTATAAACAATAAAATATGACATTTCAATTATGACTAATTCAAATATTAACTAATACCAAGGATTGAATAGCACTTTTCAGGTCATTAATCTTAGAGCTCTTTGTCTCAAAATATCAATAAAATATTATGTGCTTGTCATGACAGTGACTATTTTTGTTTAAACTTCTGGAGGTCAATTTTCTTCTGTTCTTCCCTGCAAGATTTAGCCCAGACCATACTGCCTTTATTTAGTTCATTTTACATAAACTTGGAGGATTTAAAGTCATTTCAGACTTTCCTCCCTCATCATCTGCTTAACATGCCTTCAGTGTGAACAAGGAGTTTATGAGTCACTACATGAAAAATTTCAAGATATTATCAATCTTAAAAAAATTCTACTAGGTAATGCAAAACTCATTCATCCATCCTAATATGACGCATTCCTAATCATTCTAATATAGTTACCTTTTTCAATATTATTGCACTTGATTATTCATTTCTGTAGGTAACATGCCTATAATTACTTTAAAGACACAAACCCCTATGAAAAAGTCAAATAAATTAAAAATAAATAAAGCACTACACTAGTTTTCATTTGACACCAAGATATTAATTTATTCACTTCCTATTTCTTCTTAGATCTCAGACACAAAAGCCAATAGCTGACTGACACTATTGAAGACTAAGATATTCCCTATATTTCCAGTACACTGGAAAAGTGTACTCCAACACAATGTTATAAGCATGAACTGAGTTAGATTTAGACTAGATTTGGACAAAACAATTAAATTTATAAGTATTGACAAAAAAATTTCATATCAATTGATTGAATCTCCAACCTTCCCCCCAGTGTTTTTACTAAAATTAGTTTAGGATGGGGTCGCAAAGATTCAGACACGACTGAGCAACTTTCACTATATTGCTTATAGTTTAGGATGCATATAAAAAGACTTCTGAGTTCCTTTGTTATTTCATCATAACATTCTCTGAACAGCAAATTAAGCTTTCTATTCTAATCCTTATCTTAAACCCACTTGGTAGTTTTGGGGAAATACCATAGCATTTTTCATTTCATATATAATCAAATCATGTACTAGAGGATTAATCAATTAGCTTGTTAAAAAATTATTAGTAATTAATGTATGTACTGAAACATGCCTAAGTATATCACATTTAATGGAGAAAATTCAGAGAAGTCTTCCAAGCACAGCAGTCAACAAGTATAATTCTTTAAGCTGTTTAAAAGATTTACTAAAAGCCATGAGGAAAAACCTCTTCATGAATCAGTTTTTCTGTCTGTTTAAACAAACCAGGCTTGTCTCAACATGACTATATATAAAAAGTCACACAGATTTACCAGATGAACGTAAAAGACTTTAAATCTACTGTCTCATGAAAGTATTTTTCAGTATAGTAATTGGTTATGATAAAGTAAAAATAATAAAACATCCTGTTTTCCTTATGATTATCATTATAATTTCATGTGCAAGTTCACTAACTTAACTGGCTTGATTTAACAAAGTACCAAAACTGCAAGAGCAAAATGAATTTTTTTTCTTAGCAAACAGAAGGTTGTTTTTTGTTTCTTTAATTTTTAAAAATGATGTGACAGTCATAAGAATTAATGTAGATATTGTAGACGAAGCACATGGTTTCAAAAACTAAGATAAGAAATACCCAAGTTCAGGATGAAAACATTTTATGGTAATCTTTCTTCCATAGGCAGCAATTATAATATAGTCTCACAGTATTTGATTAAATTTACCTGTCTCTGTCTGGAGAATAATGGTCATCCATGACACGATGTCTATCCATTCGGCTAATTGTATTATAATGTCCTATAGCAGAGCGTGTCCCTCGAAGTCCCTGTTCCACATTTCGACTGAAATAGCAAGATCCATTAAATATCTTAATAAACCACAATCATATCTTATACTAAAAAATAAAGTTTTTTAATAAAGACAGTAGAAAAAGACAAAAGATCACTGTAATATCAACCTCAAGATTTTTGCTTTGTTTTAACTAACTGCACTTCTGCTAAATCTATAAATATCACCTGGAGATTGACAATAAAATTAGGAGATTGCTGCTGTAACAGGTGTGTGCCTGCTAAATTGCTTCAGTCCTGTCCAACTCTTTGTGACCCATGGACTGTAGCCCTCCAGGCTCCTCTGTCCATGGGATTTTCCAAGCAAAAATACTGGAGTGGGTTGCCATTTCTTCCTCCAGGGGATCTTCCTGAGCCAGAGATGGAAGCCGGATCTCTTACCTCTCTGACGTCTCCTTCATTGGCAGGCAGTACCCGCTAGTGCCACACAGGAAGCCATAATAGAGGTAATATCAATAGGAATGAAGATAAGGGTTATGAAAACGATTAATGGATGACTCCCAGGTGTGTGGGAGAAGGCAATGGCAGCCCACTCCAACACTCTTGCCTGGAAAATGCCATGGACGGAGGAGCCTGGTAGGCTGCCGTCTATGGGGTCACACAGAGTTGGACGTGACTGAGTGACTTAGCAGCAGCAGCAGCAGCCCAGGTGTATAGTAGTGATAATAAAATATGAAATTAGGAGGAAGTATAGGTTTGTGTGGAGAAAATGAGTTCAGCATGTTGCTTATTAGCCATCTTATTTTAGGGATAATAACTGTTTATTTTTTTAATCTAAACTGATATTTTTATAACCGATCAATGACTATTTTTTTAAGCCACCATTCTTGGCCTGGGTTGTTTACTAATCTTACGGGCTTCCCTCGTGGCTCAGTCCGTACAGAGTCTGCCTGCAATGCAGGAGACCTGGGTTCGATTCTTGGGTTGGGAAGATCCCCTGGAGAAGGAAATGGCAACCCACTCCAGTATTCTTGCCTGGAGTATCCCATGGACAGAGGAGCCTGGCAGACTACAGTCTATGGGGTCCCAAGAGTTGGACATGACTGAGTGACTAAACACATTCTTTTCCATGATGGAATAAACCTTTTACACAAGCTCCTGCTACTACAGGCTTTCTGTTAAGTGCAGGAATCTAATCTAAAATCTAATCTAAAATCCATGAATGAATGAATCTAATCTAAAATCCATGCCTATTTTCTACTGGTGTGTTCAAATATTCATTCTCTGATAAGTCAAGAATTTTTTTTTTTTTAATGAGAAAGGGCTTAATTTACTAAAACTACAAATTTAAAATCTTATTTCAGATTACAAATCTTATTATTCTACTGCTAAGTCTACCACATTTAAACAGTTACTTTTCAGAAGACTTTTAATAATTTTAGTCCCATTTATACACTTACCTAAATCTTCAAATGTTTTAAACTGTTTATAAATTTAATATATTAAATTTTCTCTTTAATTAATTGTCTAAATAAACATTTAAGTGCTTAATATCCTTATAATTAAATAAGTTAAATTTATAAATATAATAAATCTTGTTCTCTTAGACAGTCTAATGCCATGCATAAAATTAAGATGTCAACCTAAAATTCTAAGTCTAAATGTCTAAAACTAAATTACTCATTTAAAATAAGTGTTCTAAGATTGCTATTCTAAAGGTTCAAATTGCCTTAAACATTGCAAGTATATAAAATGTGAAATTATGCATATATTTCCTGTTCAGAAACATTTATCTCCTTGGTTCTTACTCTAGTAAGCCCTTCTATAACTTAACTGGATTGATTTGGAAACATTATTTCCATGGTTCTTACTCTAATAAGCATTTCTATAACTTAACTGGATTGATTAGAGTTTTCCTCTAAATGTAAGACCTGGAATTGCAGATTTCCAAGCAATTCTTCCCACTGCTCATGCATTTCCTTTTAGTCTTCTCACGATTGTTCTTAATTGTATTGCTGCAACAAATGTTTATTCTTTCCTATTTCTTAAAATGTCAGTATTATTCATGAGTACAATTTGTTGGGTCTAACTAGATCTGCTCAATATATATATGAAAGTGGAATTTGTATCTTCTTTTGATGGACGTGAGTTTGAGTGCACTCCAGGAGTTGGTGATGGACAGGGAGGCCTGGCGTGCTGCGATTCATGGGGTTGCAAAGAGTCGGACACGACTGAGCAACTGAACTGAACTTATGACTATGAACTTATAATAAAATCATATTTAGGTCATCCAAAGTTACAAAGTAGCCCATATTTCGTATTACTCTCCTTATATAGGCTATTGACTAGCACATATGTTTTTCCCTAAACAACTTTTTTCTATAAGAACCTATCTTTATAAATTTCTATGGCAATCCACTCCAGTATTCTTGCCTGGAGAATCCCAGGGATGGGGGAGCCCGGTGGGCTGCCATCTATGGGGTCACACAGAGTCGGACACGACTGAAGTGACTTAGCAGCAGCAATAATATTTTAAGATAAATAGGCTTATAATATCATCCTATAAAATGTTATGCTGTCTTACCTTTGTGGAGGAGGGACACTGGGTGACCAAGATCTAGTCCTTCCTATAACATCTACTCGGTGTGGAGACCCTGACGGTGAACAGTGGTTTGATGACATTACTTGTTCTGGCACTGACAATGTTGAGCTTTGAAGATCTCGACCATTGTGTCGATAATCTAAAGGTGGAAATATTAAGATTACAGTTATCCACACACTGAGATATTTAGTATTTTGTAATTTACTGAAAAACATAAAATGTTAGTGAAAGGCTTTAAATATATAAATGTAAAGCATAATGAATAAAGCACAATGCTAACATAAAATAATATTTTATAAACACTTAAATTGAGAAGGAATGACAAATATTCAAATATTTAGACAGCTACTATGCTCACATTTTTACACAGTTAGTAATCTTCATTAAAAGAATTAAGCTTATTCTAAAAACATTTTCATCTCTTCATTGACCAGAAGAGCTTCAGATAGTTCTCAACAACTATAAATATTTAGAATAATTAACCTGACAAAAAGTTACTACTTTCTATAGTGCATGCATGTTCAGTTGCTTAAGTCGTGTCCAACTCTTTGCAACCCCATGTACTCTAGCCCGCCCGGCTCCTCTGTCTATGGGATTTTCCAGGCAAGAATGGCCAAGTTGGCTCAGTTGGTAAAGAATCTGCCTGTAATGCAGGAGACCCAGGTTTGATCCCTGGTTTGGGAAGATACCCTGGAGAAGAAAATGGCAACCAGCACTCCAGTATTCTTGCCTGGAGAATTCCATGGACAGAGGAGCTGGGCAGGCTACAGTCAATGGGACTGTAAAGAGTCAGACAGGACTGTGTGACTAACTTCCACTTTCAGGCAAGAATACTGGGGTGGGGTGCCATGCCTTCCTTCAGGTGATCTTCCCAAACCAGGGATCAAACCTGAGTCTCCTGTGTCTCCTGCATTGGCAAGTTGGTTCTTTACCCACTGAGCAACCTGGGAATCCCAATTTCTATAGTCTATATAGATATTTCTTTAAGAAATAAACACTAAGCATTCTGAATATCATTTGAAGTAAACATTTAAACTTTGATTCCAAGTATTTGAAAATTATCTCAAAAATTACACTTGACTTCAAAATAGCAATACAGAGGATATTATACAACACTATTTTTTCCTCAATGGATTATTGAATGAATCACCATAGAGCAAAAAAATTAATAACACTGAGACAAGAAACAATGATGTTTTATGGTGGTAAACAATAATGAGCCCAGGATAAATACTTTGTATCATGTAAGCTTGCTAAATAATATTCTGCAATAGCAAAGATTATTGCAGAAAGTATTAACCCAAATAATGAATGATTCCTGAAAAAGTTTTTCAAAAGGTATATTCTTTAATAAAATGGAAAAAAATAACATAATCATTTTTTTGTCATCCTGGAAGTAGAAAATAAAAGAACTGAGATATGCCCCAAATGACATCAAGACAAAGAGCTTTAATGACCTGAAGAAAAATATTTTGGGTAAAAAATCTGATGTGGCTAGATATTTAATAAAGGGAAGAAGTTGAAAAAGTCAATTAATTAAAAAATAGAATACAAGTAGGGGAAAATGCTAACAATCTCCAAGCAAGATATCATGAGAAATATGACTTTATTAAGATTCAATTCACAAATGATAAAACATGAAAAATATTTTTGTAGTCTTAGTGAATTAATATGTTATTCACCTTAGTGCAAAAAATAAAGGCTAAAAGGATTGTATTGAGTTTTATTTTAATGTAGTACACTGATAGCAAGCAAACTGACTCATACTCTATCAAAATTTGTCCAACAAAAATTGTCAGTCACTGATGCAACTGTAGCACATCTTACGTACAACAGAACATAAATATTTTGTTCATGATAAAATTGGCTATGCTTATGAAACTTGCTAGGCTAATTAACCTTCAAGCAGAAGAGAATCAAACATTTTTATAATAGAGTATATTATATTTAAAAACACTTCCAAAATTTATTAAAAATAGCCACTTAGCTAAATTATTAAATCACCAGACAAACTTGTAGCCATAAGTGAGGCAGTATTTTAAAACTACAATATCACAATTTCAAAATGCAGCTGTATCTGATACTTATAACAACAGTGAACAAAATTTTTAAAAAGTGCATCCAAATATTTGATACATGTGGCTGTTTGTGATAGTAAAAAGATTTTTTCCACATTGTTAGTGAAATATAAAGAAGCTTTAGTTATACAGTAACTTCTCAAACTTATAATGAAATCCTTATTATTTAGTAATTTGAAAATAGAAAATTGGTAAGTACTTATGAGACATCTTTCAGTAAGAATATTCAATCTAACAATCCATACAGGTATTCCAGCAACTGGAATCATTCAGTTTAAACTGCCGTAAGGCTGTTTTGGGAGTGGGGGATAAACAGGGTAGTTCTTTGTAACTCATTAATTATATTTATCTGTCTATATACATGTTCATTGGTAAATAATGATTATAGTTCCTTCTTATTACTATAAAATTCTTACCTGACACTACACCAATTCCATCATCACAGTCATAATCAGAGACCTCACTATCACTTATTCTCTTTGATCCTGTGAAGCAAACAATAGCAATAATTAAAATCGCTGATCATTTAAGGAAAAGAAAAATCCTCACCAACCTAAAAAGCAAATGAGAGGATTTTGAGGGAAACACTTGAGAATAAAAAACAAGAAAAGTCATCATAAACTCACAAACACTCATTTTCACTTATATTTTATTTTGTGAGGATATTATTTTTAAATGTATGATAAAATTCCTAAAAGGATTAAAGCTTGAAATACTATTAAACATTAAAAAATATGTTAGTGATTTCATGCTAATTGATAAAATCTATTGAACAAAAATCCAAAGTCAAAAATAGCTCAATCAGTTTCAGATGCTTTTAGACAAATGCACTTAAATCTAGACAAATTTCTAAATATAAACAATGTTATACGCAAAGACATTCATGTGCCTTTTTCTAATATGCATGACTAATGAATTAAATATATCCAGTTCTTTATTTTTCACATTTATGGAGAGGAAGAATAATTTAAGACATCTTAAACATCCTTCCTTTTCTATTACTTTAGTTGCTTCTCTGTTGCTTTAAGAAAGATATGAGAATAAATCATCCACAAACTAACTTATGCATTATGAACTGTGTTTTATTTTCTAAGAAACAACCTAAGACAGAATAATAAGTATTATTATAAATCAATAGTCCTGTATGTGTTTTCCTTACAAATCTGTAACAAAACTTTAAAAGTTAATCATGCTATGGCAAAAATCACATTAAACTGAATTAAGTAGAGTTTGATTGACTAAATGGCTAAAGCAGATTGCTCTCACACTTAACTATGACATACATCACATAGACAAATAAAAACATCATAATTTTGTAATCTTTTCTCCTTTGTGTGTCTGAGGAATAGGTACATAATTCATAAGAGAATCTCCTACTAAAGCACTTCTTTTTTTCTTGGTATCAGAAAATATTTAACGACAAATGAAGACAGTGCTTCTATTTCAAGAGGACTTGTTTTGTCTGTCTACTTACACAACACATTACTCATTACATAGACGAAACTCTTATCAGAAAATAAATGTTTTCCTGTAAGGTTTATAAAACACTGAAAGCTCATGTTGTGTAAAAGAGCAATAATTAAAATGTTCAGTCACTGATGCAATTCCTTTCAAGGAATGTCTTCCAACATCTGCAACCGCCCCCTAGAAATACGCTCTCTTTATGTTTTGCTTGTTGTAATCCCTGCCTTCTTGGGAGAGGAAGAGTCTTTTTTTGATAGGAACGGCAGTTCTTGTTTTTCTCCTTTTAATGGTTAGGTAGACGATACCTATCTTTTTTTGGTCATGTGGTCCCACTGAATTAACTCACCACTACTTTCCTTCCAAATCCATATGTCATACATTTTAGACCCAATTGAATCTGAGGCTCTTATTGTTGCTTTGTTGCTAAGTCATGTCTGACTCTTTTGTATCCCCATGGACTGTAGCCCGCTAGGCTCCTCTTTCCTTGGGACTTCCCAGGCTAGAACACTGGAGTGGGTTGCTGTGTCTTTCTCCAGAGGGTCTTATAGCACTGGTTAATATGGAAACCACAGTTATCTGACAACATCTCAGCAGAATGGTCACAAAAGGATTTATAGAATCAGGACAGACACTGTAAATAAACTTATGAGAAAGGAAGGATAACACAGATGAGGCTGTGAAGGAGAGAGTTAAGAACTGCTCAGTTGGCAATAAGATTTCACCTGTAAATAATCAAGGAAAAAGCAATGGTTATTTTAATGCTACTGGTCCAGCATAGAGCATAAAGATTACATGATTTTTGTCTTGGTCAAGGATCAGAGCTGCCTCTAATGTAAGATAAGAATGACACCAACATAAGAATGAAGGTCATTTTATTAGCCTTTGTGTGTTGTCCTGTGTGTGTGAGACAGTAGGGGTTGGAGTCAGCGGTAGGGCATACATGTGGCTTGTAAATGCTACTTCCTTTCAACTCTTGATTACTTTCCTGAAGGAAGTCTTGATTTATTTTGATATTAGTCCTATAGAAGTTAAATATATTGCAGTTATGTTCTCTCTGTGTGGATCTTATCTTTTCATATTCTGATGAATTCAAGTACTTAAGTTTAATGGCACTGAATATATCAATCTTTTCTTCTAAAACTGTTTTCAGGGTCATTTTGTAGTACATGTAGAATGATATATTAATTCAAGGTTTAGTAAATCATATATTTTAAAAGAATTTCTTCACTTTAAGTTTTCAAACTGTTTGCTACATTTCTAATTTTACTTTTTAATGTATTTTCTGATATATCAATCATATTACCATTTGAATACTAACTGTACCCTCTTTTTATTCTGCCACAAATTTCATCACAGGTTTATTTTATAAGGATTAAATTTTGGCTTTCATAATCCTAACTAGAAATTTGTTTCTTGTTTTATTGATTGTTGCTCTTACTTTAAGGCCTTCTTTCCTTGGATTTTTTATGACAGAGGACAAGATGGTTGGATGGCATCACCGACTTGATGAACACAAGTTTGAGCAAGCTCCAGAAGTTGGTGATGGACAGGGAAGCCTAGCGTGCTGCAGTCCATGTGGTCCCAAAGAGTTGGACAAGACTGAGCAACTGAACTGAACTGATTTTTTTTCCTAAAACACTGGATGAGTACATTATAATTTTCAAGCTTTGAATATTTTGTAAGCATTCCCCTGAGTACTTCTTTGCATTACACAAATATTTGTATGTAAATATGTGTTAAATTTTCTTCATGGGTCTAGAAGATATTTCCATATTTAATTATATTTAAGATACTATTGACTGATTAATCCATGACAAATGCAGATATAATAGATTTTGAATTCTTTATAGTATGTGTCTATTTTTAAAATTTATCATGGGTATGGGTATAATATATCTCTTTCTTTAAAAATTGATATAGTTGCTTAGCCTAAATCATATCAATTCTTTGAAATCTTTCCAAAATGAATTATTGAATAGTATATTAATAATTCTTTAAAATGTTGCTTGTATATAAGAGAGGAATATGAATTCATTAAATGTTAGGTTCAGAGTTCTTTAACCATGAGATAAATTTGTTAATTCCATGGTTTATTTTGTATTGTCCCTAAATTTTTGTTTGCTTGACCAATAAATGGTTGAGACAGAATTATATTGCACTTTCTTTTAATGGTTGTAAATTTGTTGATTTTTCTCTCTAGCTCTAATTAATGGTTACTGAAGCTGTTTCATTTATATATGCAAGTTTTTAATTATTTTGATAGACATAAATAATCATTTGAAAAAGTTTAACCTCCATTATGACAAAATGTCTCAGGAAACCAGTAAGAAGGAAACTTCTTCAAAATGATAAGAGGTGTTTACAAAAAACCTGCACCTAACATAACCCTTAATTATTAAATATAGAATGCATTCCCCCTAAAAGAAAGAACAGGCCAGTGATGTCCACTACAACCCCCTTTGATTCAATATTCTGTTAGTAAAATACAAGGGAAATAAATGAAAGGCATACAGACTAGAAAGCAAGATGTAACATGATCATGTAAATTAAAAATCTTAAGTGAAAGCGAAGTGAAGTCGCTCAGTCATGTCTGATTCTTTGCGACCCCATAGACTGTAACCCGCCAGGCTCCTCTGTCCATGGGATTCTCCAGGCAAGTATACTGGACTGGGTTGCCATTTCCTTCTCCAGGGGATCTTCCCAACCCAGGGACTGAACCCAGGTCTCCCGCATTGCAGGCAGACGCTTTAACCTCTGAGCCACCAGGGAAGCCTGTTATTAAGATTGATTAATCAATGAATTTACCAAAACTCTAGGATACATAGTAAACATACAAAAATGAACAATGAAAAATTAGAAACTTGTTTTTAAAACCACTATCATTTACAAAAATTTCCAAACATATGAAATATTTCGGAATACATTTAACATGAAATGTATGAAACATGTATGGCCCAAACCACAACACACCACTGTACTAGTTTCATATTGCTGCTGTAACACAGTACCAAACACTGTGAAGTTCAAAACAACAGAAATCTATTGTCTCACAGTTCTGGAGGGTAGACGTCCAAAATCAGGGTGTCGGCAGTGCCACGCTCATTCTGATGTGCTCATTCTCTTCCTAGGGAGGAATACTTCCTGTGTCTTCTGACTTCTAGTGTTTGCACACAAGCTTTGGCATTCTTCCACTTGTAAGTCTATCACTCCAGTCACACAGTCATTTTCTCCCTGAATGTCTTCAGGTTGTCTTCCTCTGTGCCTGTCTGTCTCCATGTCCAAATTTCCCCTTTTTATAGGGTCACCAGCCATATTTGATTAGGGTTTGCCCTTGTGGCCTCAGAAAAACTTGATTACCTCTGTATAGACTTTATTTCCCCATAAAGTCACAGCTGAAGGTACTGGTTAGGACTTTAAGAACATATTTGGGGAACACAATTCAACTTATAACAACTGTTGAAAATTAAAGAAAATTTAAATAAATGGAGAGTTTTTTTGCAAAGTTGGAAACCAGAAGTTGTTAGACTAACATTCTCAGGGGGCTAAGAGAAAACAAAAATCATTCTTGAATTTTATATAAAGCAAATTTTTCCACCAGGAATGAATAAACAAACATGTATACAGAGAATCAAAGCCTACTTCCAGTTCTTCATTGAAAGAACTTCTTAAAACATGTGTACCTAAAAATAGGGAAATTAATCCCAGAAGAAAGGGATGGAAAAAAGGAGAGCAGAGAGAGTTTTAAAAATTCAGATAAATAGAAATAAACTCTGAATTAACAAAATGTCAGTAATTATAATAATTACTAATTTAGAAGCAGAGGTAAAATCCTGGCAGTAATGTTTTAAATGGTAGGAGTGTGGTTGTGAATCAGACTGATTTTTAAAGTTTTGATTTGGTTAGGAAAAAAGGTAGCAATGTTAGTATTACTTTGTTAAGGGCACATGTTAGGATTTCAATAGTAATACTAAAAGAATTAAGATTAAAAATAAAAAAGCAGAGTGCACAAAATATGTTAGAAAAAATAATTATCTATATATGTATTTGTTTGTGTATGCATAGAACATCTCTGCAAAAATATAGATACTGGTAACAATGGTTCATTCAGGAAAAGAGAACTAGATGTTTGAAAAAATAAGGGCAATAGATTTTTTTTTTTACTATACACACTTTTGAATTTATACCCTATGAATATATTAATTAAAATCAGTAGCAAAATTTTACATGTTTAATCTGTAGATGAAAAGCATTCAAGCTGGTTAACTGTGTAGTTTAAATTTCTGGGAGGTTGTTACTATAACTTTGGTTTTTTAACTTCTCATTTCAATTTTTTCTGGTTTTTATAATAGGTGTGACATAACCAAGTTGGAGAAGGTGATGGCACCCCACTCCAGTACTCTTGCCTGGAAAATCCCATGGACGGAGGAGCCTGGTGGGCTGCAGTCCATGGGGTCATGAAGGTTGGACACGACTGAGCGACTTCACTTTCACTTTTCACTTTCATGCATTGGAGATGAAAATGGCAACCCACTCCAGTGTTCTTGCCTGGAGAATCCCAGCGACCAGGGAGCCTGGAGGGCTGCCGTCTCTGGGATCGCACAGAGTCAGACACGACTGACGCGACTCAGCAACAGCAGCAGCAGCCAAGTCAGCTCCTTTGGCTCCTAGGGCTTCTTCGGCTCCTTCGGCTTCTGCCGCTTCCGGAAGGCCTGTGTCAAGCGCAGTTGCACACAAAAGACACCGGCTTCTTCAGTCAGTCACCCACAAGATCATCGTTAGAGAGACACTGGTTCTAATTTGTCCTCACAGGTTCTAGTTTTCTTTGATTAACCTGGTTTTCATGCATGCTTTCTTTCCACGCTGACCTATGACCAACCGTAAACTTCGGGACCCCCTCCTGGGTGAGCTTCTCTGCTTTTGGCTAGCTCCACTTTGTGGTCTCTGGCAAATGATTCTACTCAGATTCTTCAATTATATGATTTGCAAATACTTAATTATCTTAACAATGTCCTTTAAAGAAAAAAGACAAAAACTTTTTTTACTTTGAGGAAATACAATTCATTAGTTTCTTACGTAATGGAACGCAATTTTGGGGGTCCTAAGATATCTCTGACTAACCAAAGGCGACAAAGGTTTTTCCTAGGAGTTTTATACTTTTAAGGTGTGTGTGTGTGTGTGTGTGTGTGTGTGTGTGTGTATGCTCAGTCGTGTCTGACTCTTTTTGACCCTATAAACTGTAGCTCACCAGGCTCCTCTGTCCATGGAATTTTCCAGGCAAGAATACTGGAGTGGGTCGCCATTTTCTTCTCCAGGGGATCTTCATGACCCAGGGATCCTGCACTGGCAAGCAGATTCTTTAGCACTGCACCACCTCGGAGTTTCATAATTCTAAGGTTTATGTTGATCTATTCTGAGTAAACCTTATAATGGTGTGAAATGTGGATAGAGGTTCATTTTTAAAATCACTTGACCTTTTGTACCTGACACTTGATTTAGCATTTTTTTAAATTCAACCACATTGTTGTATGTATTAGTACTTTTTCCCCTGTTATTTATAGTAATCTGCTGTATGAATACTACTTCTGTCCATTATCAATAATGCTATACACTCATGTACAAGTCTTTGAGTGGATATTCATTTTCATGTCACCTGCCTGTCAGTGAGTTGCTACGTTATATGGTAAATTTATTTTTTTTAATAAATCATCAAACTCTTTTCCAAAGAACTATACCATTTCATATTTCTAGCGGTAAATATATTAGGGTTTCAACTTCTCAATATCCTTGCCAAAATTTGTTATTATTCTTCTTTTGTATTTTATTGATTCTAGCTGGAGAAGGCAATGGCAACCCACTTCAGTACTCTTGCCTGGAAAATCCCATGGATGGAGGAGCCTGGTAGGCTGTAGTCTATGGGGTCACGAAGAGTTGGACACTCACCGTGCGACTTCACTTTCACTTTTCACTTTCCTGCATTGGAGAAGGAAATGGCAACCCACTCCAGTGTTCTTGTCTGGAGAATCCCAGGGACAGTGGAGCCTGGTGGGCTGCCGTCTGTGGAGTCGCACAGAGTCGGACACCACTGAAGCGACTTAGCAGCAGCAGCACTGGGTATGAATTGATAATTTCATGTGGTTAAAATTTATATTTCATTAGCAAATAATGATTTGGGGCATCTTTTCATGTGTTTATTTGTCATCTGTACATCTTCTTCCATGAAAACACAATACAATTTTTTTGCCCACTTTTTGATTGCATTATTTGTCTTGTTATTGAATTTTAACTTTTGTTTATATATTGTGGGTGCAAGTCCTTTGTCAGATATATGATTTGCAAGTGTTTTCTCCAAAATACTTTGGAGTGGCTCATCTTTTTTACCTTCTTAATGGTGTATTGAAACAAAACATTTTAAAATTTTATGAAGTCAAATTTATTTCCTCATTCTTCTATTGATTTTGTTTTTGGTATTGTATTAAAGACACTTCTGCCTAGCCTAAGGTAATATAGATCTCTCCTATGTTTTTTATTAAGAGTTTTATAGTCTTAGCTTTTAGTCAGGTCTTTGATACATTTTTAAGTTGATTTTTGTGGATGGTGTGAGATAGGTTCTAAAATAATCTTTTAACATAAGGATATTTGATTGTTCCTGCACTATTAGTTATAAAGATAATACTTTTCTCACTGGGCTTCCTTTGCAGTCTGTTGAAAATCAGCTGACCATAAATATAAGGGCTTATTTTTAAATTCTATATTAGATCACATTTATTTGTAGTTTATCATTTGGCCAGTACCACACTATTATGATTACTGCAGCTTTATATGTTTTGAAATCAGGAAATACAAGATTTCCAAATTTATTTTTGTTTTGACTGTTCAGGATCTTTTGCGTGTCTATATAAATTTTAAGATCAGCTTGCTAATTTCAGCAAAAAATATCCTGCTTACATTTTGATATGGATTACATTGAATCTAAAACTCAAACTCAGGAAGAACTGTTATCTTAATAATATTGAGTCTTACAATCCATGAATGTGAAATATCTCTCAATTTATGTAAATTATCCATTAATTTTTCAACAATTTCTGTGACTTCTTTAGTATGCAAGTTTTCACTTATTTTTGAAATATATTCACAAGTATTTTAATTTATTTACTTTAAAATGAATAAAAATATGCTAAATTTCCTTTTCAAAATGTTAGTGGCTAGTATAAAAGATACAATTAAGATATTGTCCAATTATCTAGGAACCTTGCTGACATTGTTTATTAGCCTCAGTAGCTTTCTATGGATTCTTTACAATTTTTTATATACAGCATCATGTCATTTGTGAATAAAAACATTTCACTTCTTCCATTCCGTTCTGAATGTCTTTTATTTATTTTTCTTGCATCACTACTTTAACTAGAGACTCCAATCCATTGCTGAATAGAAATGCTAAGAGGAGACATCCTTGCTAAGTTCCTAGTTAGGGGGAAAGCATTCAGTCTTTTACAATCAATAATGGTGTCAGCTGTAGGTTTTTGGGGGTTCTCTATATCAAAGCGAGGAAGTTCTCCCCTATTCCAACTTCACTGATCACTTCTTTCATGAGTGGGTGTTGGATTTTGTCATATATATTTTATCTTTTCATAGGATTATATGGTTTTTGTCCTTTTTTTCATTAATATAGTGAATTGAGTTTTAGTAAACCAACTTTATATTACTAGGATAAATCCTTCTCAGTTATAGTGTATAACATATTGCTGGATTTGATTTACTAATTTTGTTGAGGATTTCTTCTTATGTTCACGGATCTTGACTTCTAGATTTCCTGTGAAATGTTTGTCTGACTTTGGTATCAGGATAATATTGACCTAATGGAATTAATTGGAAAATAATTCCTTTTCTATTTTTCTCAAAGAATTTGAGACCTATTGGTATTTATTTTTACAAGTACCATAGAATTCATCATGTTCATCACTGGTAAAGCCACCAAGCCTAGGCTTTATTTGTGGGGAAATCTTCATTACTGATTCAACTTCTTTATATGTTATACATTTATTCAGATTTTTTTAAATCTGTTTCTGTAATTTATGAATCTAGACATTTTCCCATTTCATCTAGGTTGTTTAATTTCATTGCATAAAAGTGTTCATTATATTCCTATGTGATTCTCCAGAGTATTCCCGTTAAATTCGGTTAAATTAGTAGGGATTTCCAAAGCATTTCAGTAATCTGTGTCATTTTCCTTGGTCAATTTTGTTCAGCTATTCAAAAATCATAGTTAATTTCTTTTTTATTTTTAAAAAATTAATCTAGTCTAACAATCTCTATAAATTTTCTCTAAGTAACTTGAAGCTTTATTATTACATGTTTAAATGTTGAGAATTGGTATTATCTCTTGATCAATTTACCTTTTATTTTTTTTTAGTTTCTGAATTTTTTTTTAATTTTTATTTTTACTTTACTTTGCTTTACAATACTGTATTGGTTTTGCCATACATTGACATGAATCAGCCACGGGTGTACATGAGTCCCCAATCCTGAACCCCCCCTCCCACCTCCCTCCCCACCCTTTTATTATTATAAAATAAACACTGTCCCTGGTAATATATTTGCTCTAAAATCTAATTTGTCTAATATAACATAGGTAATTCATATTTCTTTTAATTTATATTAGCATATTATATCATTCCTATTCTTTTCATTAAAACTCCTTCTGTTTCATATTTATAATGGGTTTCTTGTAGGCAGCATATGACTGGGTCTTAAAAAAAATCCAATCTCTGCCTTTTTATTGGGGTATTTTTACTATTTACACTTAATGTGATCATTGACTTTATTGGCTTATATTATCAACTTACTATTTATTTTCTAGTTGTCCCTTTGTTCCATTTTCCCTCTTTTTTTGTATTCCTTTCAATGAAAAGGTTACTTTTCTGGCTTCATTTTCTCTTTTCTCCTGGCTTATTAGCACTAACACTTTATTTTGTGATTGGAGGGCTTACAGCACACATATTTAACTTATTACAATCTACATTCAATAATACACTCAATAATCCATAAAAACACTATAGTCATACACTTCTATTTCTCTTCTCTTTACCTTTCTGCTGGTATTGTCATGTATTTCACATGTACTGCAAACCTTGTACTGTATTGCTATTTGTTTAAATAGTCAACTAAACATATTTAAACAAGAAAAAAATCTTATATATTTATCCATGAAGTTACCTTTTCTGATAGTCCTCTTTCTTTTATATACATTCATATTCTATATCTCTGTCTGGTATCATTCTTCCTCTTTTTGATTGCAGAAGGATTAAAGGACTTTCTTTAACATTTGTTAAGGGCAAGTTATGTGAACCGTGAATTTCCTGATGTTCAAGCTGGTTTTAGAAAAGGCAGAGGAACCAGAGATCAAATTGCCAACATCCGCTGGATCATAGAAAAAGCAAGAGAGTTCCAGAAAAACATCTATTTCTGCTTTATTGACTATGCCAAAGCCTTTCACTGTGTGGATCACAAGAAACTGTGGAAAATTCTGAGAGAGATGGGAATACCAGACCACCTGACCTGGCTCTTGAGAAATCTGTATGCAGGTCAGGAAGCAACAGTTAGAACTGGACATGGAACAACAGACTGGTTCCAAATAGGAAAAGGAGTGCATCAAGGCTGTATATTGTCACCCTGCTTATTTAACTTATATGCAGAGTACATCATGAGAAATGTTAGACTGGAAGAAACACAAGCTGGAATCAAGATTGCCGGGAGAAATATCAATAACCTCAGATGTGCAGATGACACCACCCTTATGGTAGAAAGTGAAGAGGAACTCAAAAGCCTCTTGATGAAAGTGAAAGAGGAGAGTGAAAAAGTTGGCTTAAAGCTCAACATTCAGAAAACGAAGATTATGGCATCTGGTCCCATCACTTCATGGGAAATAGATGGGGAAACAGTGGAAACAGTGTCAGACTTTATTTTTGGGGGCTCCAAAATCACTGCAGATGGTGATTGCAGCCATGAAATTAAAAGACGCTTACTCCTTGGAAGAAAAGTTACGACCAACCTAGATAGCATATTCAAAAGCAGAGACATTACTTTGCCAACTAAGGTCCATCTAGTCAAGGCTATGTTTTTCCAGTAGTCATGTATGGATGTGAGAGTTGGACTGTGAAGAAGGCTGAGCACCGAAGAATTGATGCTTTTGAACTGTGGTGTTGGAGAAGACTCTTGAGAGTCCTTTGGACTGCAAGGAGATCCAACCAGTCCATTCTGAAGGAGATCAGCCCTGGGATTTCTTTGGAAGGAATGATGCTAAAGCTGAAACTCCAGTACGTTGGCCACCTCATGCTAAAAGTTGACTCATTGGAAAAGGCCCTGATGCTGGGAGGGATTGGGGGCAGGAGGAGAAGGGGACGACAGAGGATGAGATGGCTGGATGGCATCACTGACTCGATGGACGTGAGTCTGAGTGAACTCCGGGAGTTGGTGATGGACAGAGAGGCCTGGCGTGCTGCAATTCATGGGGTCGCAAAGAGTCGGACACAACTGAGCGACTGAACTGAACTGAACTGAAGGGCAAGTCTTCTGGTGATGAGCTCTTTCAGCAGTCGTGTGTTTGAAAAGATTTTATTTCGCTTTCATTTTTGTAGGAAATATGAATGGGCATAAATTCTAGATTGATATTTTTTCTTTGAGTATTCACACTGTTTCCTATGCAAAATCTGCAGTCATCTTTACCTTTATTTCTCAGTTATGTGTTGAGTTTATTTCCTCTCAATGCTACAAGATTTTCTATTTGTGATTAGTTTTAAAGAACATAATTTTAAGGTGCCCTGGTATATTATTTATGCTTCTTGTGCTTGGAGTTCAGTGACATTCCTGGATATGTAGGTTTATCGGTTTCCGTCAAATTGGGCAATTGATCAGCCATTATTTCTTCAAATATCTTTGTGCTTCTGCCTCTCCTCTCCTGCAGGGGCTTAGGGACTTAAATTACCTGTGTATTAGATAGCTTCAAAGGTCCATATTGTCAAAGCTATGGTGTTTCCAGTAGTCACGTACAGAATGTGAGTTGGACCATAATGAAAGCTGAGCGCCGAAGAATTGATGCTTTTGAACTGTGGTGCTGGGGAAGACTCTTGAGAGTCTCCTGGACTGCAAGGAGATCCAGCAAGTCCATCCTAAAGGAAATCAGTCCTGAACAGTCATTGGAAGGACTAATGCTGAAGCTGAAACTCCAATACTTTGGCCACCTGATGTGAAGAACTGACTCATTTGAAAAGACCCTGATGCTGGGAAAGACTGAAGGCAGGAGGAAAAGGGGATGACAGAGGATAAGATGGTCAGATGGCATCACTGATTCAATGGATATGAGTCTGAGCAAGCTCCAGGAGTTAGTGATGGACAGGGAAGCGTGGCATGCTGCAGTTCATGGGGTTGCAAAGAGTTGGACACAACTGAGCGACTGAACTGAATTGTTATAGCTCTTATTTAATTTTGGTTCATTTATGTCCTTTTAATGATTTTTTTTTCCTTTTCTACATGCCTGGTAATTTTTAATTGGATGCCAGCCATTGTGAATTTTACATTGTATGTTGGATGCTTTTATATTCCTTTAAATATTCTTAAGCTTTCTTCTACATGGAGTTTTCATATAAACACTTCGTTCCTTTCAGTTCATGCTTTAAAAATTTTTTAAATGTTATACCGTGTTCTATGGCTAACTATTCTTCACTACTGAGGTCAGACATTTCTGCATACTCAATACAATGTCCTGTGAAACTTGATGTTTCCAGAGTCACTGGAAAAAAAAAAAAAAAAGACCCTATTCTCAGGTATTGTTACCTCTAATCCTTTTGGGTGGTTCTTTGCCCAGCATTGGGGCGATTCCTCCATTCACTCATTCATCAGCCTCGTCTGAACACTTGAGAGGGATCTTTAGTGGTGCTTGCGTCCCCTCTCTGCATAGTTCTCTCCTGCCCAGTAGTCTGTCTCCCTGAATTCAGCTCCATCACCCTAACTCAGGGAATCTGTAGGTTCCATCTGGGCTCCTCCCACTGTGCTGTGTGCAGGAAATTCTCTTCAACAGAATTAGGCAAGGGCAGTTACAGGGTTCAACTCATCTTAGTTCTCTCAGTAGTTCTTAGGGTTCTCTTAGCAGTAGCCTGATGTCCAGTGTTAATCAAACAGTTGTTTCTTGTACTTGTTCATTTTTGTTGTTGTTTTAAGGTGGGAAGGAAAGTCCACCCCCTTTTACTCAATTCTGGTTGTAAACAGTAAGTCCTTCTTCATTTACCTCGTTTTCATTTAGGGACTGAAAACTCAGTCCACTATTCCTGTGGTTTTAAATACCTTTTTTCCTGATCTTACTTAAGAAGTTAATTTTTTAAATACACAAGTTCATTAGACTAAGTTTAAAATGTTAACCTTATTAAAATTGTTAAAAACCAAGAAAAAGCTCAGAAAGCAGTTAAAAAACTTACCATCAGTTAAAATAGCTTGGCATACACTCTGTGCATATATGAATTTAAAAGTCATAAAAACCTAAATCTATTTAGTTTTCCTTAAAATATATGAAAAATGGCTAAAATGATGGAAACTACAGCAAACACTGCAGTTTTAATTATATTTTAACATATTTAGAACTTTTAACACTATTCCTTCATAAGTCAAAAATATAGCAAATTGCATCCATATATATTCAAAAGTTCTGAAATAGTGCACATAACACAATAATACACTAAAACATACTTCACTGATGAAATAATACCATATTAAATGAGACAAGAGCAGACACACTAAAATCACAAATCACTATATTTCAACCAAAATAATAAAGATGTCAACATGGGAGATACTGGAAAAGGTCTATAGGTAGAAAAGGAAAGCTAGTGATATTTTGTTTAGTCATTTTACATATGCACAATAGCCAGACAAAGCACAAAACAACAAACCAATTAAACTGTGCATATGAATTCATGCATTAAACACTGTGCATGCTAAAATTTACCTGAATTATATGAACATAAGGCTTTATCTGGAAAAAAAATTAAAATGTCAAAATAGATTTAAAACTCTTTATATGCAAAAGGGATATTAAAATCTAATTTCTGCTTCACACTACAGAAGGTCATTCAACATTTTCATTTAAAAATTTAAAAGGCCATACTAGTCAGAATAAAATAATGAAGGAATTATAAATTGTACTAGGAACTTTGAATACATGAAACAGTTAGAGGCTAAAAGAGAAGCACAAATTAGAGAAGGTACATAAAATAAAAAATTAATATAGGCCTGCCCTGCATACTAATGATTATCAATTCTATTTTATATTATATGGCCATATAACATACATTAACTGTATGACATAACTAAATGTAAGACATAACTGTTACACACAGAAATTTGGCACACAAGAACTAATAAACTTAAATTGAAGAGATAATAGAGAAACATTATTAATTTTGGAATTTCTGATTTTGGAAAAAGTATATCTTAAAACCGATTTCTTTTTGTACAAAGAAAACTGAAAATTCATAAAGAACAAGCTATTTTGACATTCGCATTCAATAAAAAATATAATTCATAGAAATCATCACAGTTAAGTTGCTGCTGCTGCTGCTGCTAAGTCACTTCAGTTGTGTCTCCCTCTGTGTGACCCCATAGATGGCAGCCCACCAGACTCCCCCGTCCCTGGGATTCTCCCCCATCCCTGGGATTCTCCAGGCAAGAACACTGGAGTGGGTTGCCATTTCCATCTCCAATGCATGAAAGTGAAAAGTGAAGTCGCTCAGTCGCTCAGTCGTAAAAGACTATTAGCGACCCCATGGACTGCAGCCTACCAGGCTCCTCCGTCCATGGGATTTTCCAGGCAAGAGTACTGGAGTGGGTTGCCATTGCCTTCTCACAGTTAAGTTAGCAAAATACAGATTAGTTAGATTCATCTATTTCTAAATATTTACCAAGTTTCAAAAGGTAGCACAATATTAACAAATTGTTTTTACATTTAAAAGAAGAGTAAATTATCATCTGAGTATACATCAGAAATTTAACGGAATCTATGAACTATCATGCCAAAAAAATACTAAGTGGTGGAAAAAATGCCATATTACCTGGAAAAAAGTAAATATTTATCCTAACACATCTCCGTTGTTAGCCAAAAGACAATAAATCACAGGAGGACAAAATAATAGGTTCTCTAGTTGTTATGGAATTAGTTTTCAACGTTTAATTAAAATTTTTAAATGTGAATGACAATTCTAAACTTTACTTAACAGATGGAGAAGTAGTACACTATCCATTACTATACATGATTAATCTGTCCCATTGCTAATCTATACATTGCTGGAATTATATAAAGTATTTTAAGGGAGAAAAACCTTTATTTGGGACACTATAAAGGAATTTCATAAAACAAATATAAAATTTTTCATAAATTAACAAAAAATTGAATCAACCAGATTAAACTAGGATTTTTAAAAAACTCAACACAAACCCTAATTCATTTGAGAACACTATTAATCTACCTGGTTTCAAACTTACCTTACAACATTTTCATAAAAGAAAGACTATATTCATCATAAACGCTGTGAAGTAAGTTTGAAACCAGATAGATTAATAGTGTTTCCCAAATGAATTAAAGTTTGTGTCGGCTTTTTAAAAAATCCTAGTTTACGATAATCTTCCCTCAGTTTCCTTCTATTACTTTCATATATCCGCTTGGTTAAATATTTATGTTTTCCAGTCCCTTCATATTTCAAATTTTGTTAATTCTGAAATTAATTTTAGTATACAATATAAGGCAGTGCTGTGCTGGTAACGGGGAAGGCAATGGCACCCCACTCCAGTACTCTTGTCTGGAAAATCCCATGGGTGGAGGAGCCTGGTAGGCTGCAGTCCATGGGGTCATGAAGAGTCGGACACGGCTGAGCGACTTCACTTTCACTTTTCACTTTCCTGCATTGGAGAAGGAAATGGCAACCTACTCCAGTGTTCTTGCCTGGAGAATCCCAGGGATGGGGAGCCTGGTGGGCTGCCGTCTCTGGGGTCGCACAGAGTCGGACACGACTGAAGTGACTTAGCAGCAGCAGTGCTGGTAAAGGTTTGACAACTATCTCTCTGGTGGGAAAAAAGCCTTGATTTGTAACACATGCCTGTTTCCATAATGTGAAAACTCCCATACAGCCAGTTTCAAGCTACCAAAGTCACTGTATGTAAAGGGAAGAGATGAATATACAATTGGCTCTATCTCCAGCATACTACTGGAAAAGAATTGTTGACCATACTGAAATTAAAATATAATTGGAAGAAATAATCTCAGAGGACATTACTATGGTAAACAAAGTGAAAAGATTTATGATTCTTCAAGATGTTTAAAATTCTTATTATACCACAAAGGAAAAAGACAACTCTGAGAGTAACAGTAATTTTTACCCAAAAAAGAAAGACAAAGAAAATAAGAGATAAAATTACAACAATTTTCTAAACAAGAAAAAAAAGCAGAAGAAAAAGCAATATTTTAAAAGCTGTACAAAAACATATCACAAATAAATAGCTGATATTTCAAAATTGTCATATAAAGAGGAAATCACAAAGCATGCAGCAAAAAATTGCAGGAAAATCATAAGAGTTAATAAATAAAAATAACATGTTACTTTATAAAAGATTTAATTGCTACAGTGTATGTGTAGCATTCTGCAGTCCATGGGGTCACAGAGTTAGAGAATGAATAAGTTGCAGAGTTAGAGACTTAGCAAATGAATAACAACAACAAATAAAATTTTAAATTGTAATATGAATTGGTATATAATATTTCCTTAAAACATTGAACATAATAGTAAATCTAACTAAACATCTATATCAAAAAAGTATTTTACATGCTGATACAATTAACATTTCCACTAGTTTTAAAATTCTCTGTAGATATCTTTGTATCATATCAAATACTGTTTATTAAATATTTAGAATGATGATATTCATAACCATACTTATTTGCCATATGCAAAATCATATTAATATATCCAAACCCTAGTATTTATAATGGATATATATTTAGTAAAAAATATTTTGGGAATGTTTAGTAAAAAACAAAAATATAATTTTGGAATGTTCTCCCTTCTTCATGTCATTCTGATGTCTGTGTTCTTCAAAGGTAACTTTGAATCAGAAAACTTTGTTCTTGGGAACAGTGTCCAGATGTAACAATGCATCCTTGATAAAACTGAAAGTATGTGCATTGATAATATATAATGCCTTTTTTCTCAAGAACATTATGAGGAAAGTATAATTTCATATCCTTCCTGTATCTTGAATGATCTGGACATTATGGGTTAATGACAGATTTAACTGATCTAAGTTTACTAAAGTGAAAGTGAAAATTGCTCAAGTCTTGTCAAACTCTTTGCAACCTGGTGGACTGCAGCCCACCAGGCTCCTCTGTCCATGGAACTCTCCAGGCAAGAATACTGGAGTGGGTTGCCATTCCCTTCTCCAGGGGCTCTTACAGACCCAGAGATTGAACCCGGGTCACCTGCTTTGCAGGCAGATTCTTTATAGTCTGAGCCACCAGGTTTACTATGCCCTTCTTTATTTCAAAGGTATTTGAGAATTTTCTGTAAAGCACTCTGTTGTTAAAAGGACCCCTCATATAGTTTGTTAAATTATTTATATCATTATTTCAATTATATACCACTCAGAGATGGTCTTATGTGATTTTTCTCTTTTTATTACTATTGGTCTACTAAATATGCCCTTGGGAAGAAAGGAACAAAGGAATAATCAGTCCAACTACCAAGAAGTATAAGGCTTAATTCATTTTTAGTTTATAGAAATGCAAGTGATTTCTGTGTATTGATTTTGTATCCTACAACTTTGCTAAATTTACTGATTAGCTTTAGTAATTTCCTGATACTATCTTTATGGTTTTCTGTGTACAGTATCATGTCATTTGCAAACAGTGAGAGCTTTACTTCTTCTTTCCTGATCTGGATTCCTTTTATTTCTTTTTCTTCTCTGATTGCTGTAGCAAGGACTTCCAGAACTACACTGAATAACAGCTGTTAAAGTGGACAC